>NC_139165.1:42155401-44555401 GCF_965202585.1 Thalia democratica
TGGTCTCATCACATTTAACAGACTTTGTTTGCTTATAAACAGTCTATACTAGAAGAGTACTTATAAAAACAATTATTTGAAAAAAAAAATACAATAATCAAAACAAGTTTTTTCTTTTTTTAATGAATAAGTTAGAAAATGTATGTTAAGTAAATAAAATCGTAATGTCGATTTAAATTAAATTTATTAACTTTAAAACATTTTATAAGAAACAGACTTTAGAATCCTCTGCATTTTTCTAGTCATGATTTTCAATGTTCATAGATGAAAATGCTTCAGATGCATTTTCAGCATTACTAGATAATGCTGGAGTATTATTACGCTCATCAGGTATTATTTGCATATGGTTAGTCTAGAACAGGGTTTCCTAAAGTGGGCCAGGTTGCCCCTTGGGGGCCATGACAGATTCTCAGGGGGCCACGAGCAGCAAAGGGGTAAGAGGGGGCCATGAGCAATAAAGGAGCTACAGGGGGGCCATGAGGTCATAATTTGAATTTTACAATATTGAGTTGTAGATGAAGAGCAAAGAAAAAAAAAGACTTACATGTCTTTTATGGTAGTTGAGAAGCTTACACTAGATACTCTTGAGTTGCAGATGAAGAGCTAAAACAAAAAAGATTTGAGAGTTTTTTATTGTAGTTTATGAGTAATCGTGTTAAATAGGGCCATGGTATTTTCAATTTCTTTTAAGGGGGTCATTTGCCAAAAATTTGAGAAACCGTGGTCTAGAAGGAAGAGTATTAATACTTAGACTTACTTACTAAAAATCGAATTGATAAGATTACTTAACAGATAAAATTAAATACCTTATCATTTATAGATGCATTTTGTGCATAAGCTTGTGATCCTGAGCTGTTCATATCACATTCAACATTAGCTGGTGTTACTGAGCTGCTGTTTTTATATTCATCAGCTTTTGTTTGCAGATGAATAGATTAAAAAGAAGAGTAAAATATTTTTTTTTACAATTTTGAAACTATATAAAGTTGTACAACAAACTTACTTTAGAATCTTCAGCGGTTGGAATAACTTTGTTGTCCATTTTCAAACTATTGCTTAAATTATTAGACTTTGTGAAAAATATGTACAATGATAAACAAAATATATATAAAACTTTCTAGCTACATGTTTACATAACTAAAGTTTTTAATTTGTACAAAACATGTTTTTTGAAGAAAACCAAACTTTCTAAAAATTAACTGTTTGAAGGGACTTTTATCTCGATAAATTTTTCTATAAAAAATGTTTTGTGAAAAAGATTAAGAAATTGCTTAGTAAATATCTTATTTTTGTACACGTAAACATGTAGAATATTAAAAAAGTGTAAATTGTCTGGTGTTTCAATAAAAAAAATTAAAAAAATAACAGAAAATTTTTTTTAATTCAAACAAATTTTAAATAAAATAATATTTTGAATAAAATAAGTTTAAAATTATTTTGTTATAAACTCATACACCTTTTACTATAAAATAATAAAACAGTTTACAGCAATAATTAAAAGATTCGTTATTCCATACTACTTAAGTTTTTCATCAATTATATTATGAATAATAGAAACATAATAAATACAAATTAATTTATTTTTTAATACTTATGGTTTATTCTATCGAAAACATAAGAAAATAGAAAATATATGAACAATAAGCTGTATATAATTTCAATCCATTAAATACACATTTCAAAAATGATTTTGAAGAAATGAACAACACTTACAAAAATTTATTGCTATGAAGAAATAAATTTTATTTAAAAATTATGATTTAAATTGGAGAAGTTTTGTGTTGTTGTATGGTCAGCAAGCAGTATAACAAAAAAAGAATAATTCTTTTTATAAAAATTATTTTGAATGTATAAAAATCATATCAGTTTACACAAGGTAGTCAGAAAAAAAAAGTATATAAAAAGTGTATATATATAGGTCACTAGACTAAATATTTTGAGCGTCTTTTATTGACATTTAATAAACTATATAAAAGGTTGTCAAATGTTTTTTTGGAAAATTTTACACTGGTTTCTAAAATTTTCTTCAGGTTTTTTAAAGTACACACTTTTGGGTTTAATTCATGTTTAAAGTTATGTTTAAGGTAAGAAAATTTGGTAAATAGTATAAAATCATTTAAAAGATACTGTAAAGCTACTTCAAATGTGTTTTTTAATAAAAAAATATTTCTTGATCACAAATTTTTGTTTATCAATATGGTAGATCTTTTGTGACAAATCGAAATTTTACCACTGAACATGTTGAAATTGTTAAAAATTTCAGGTTTTTCGAGTTTTTTTTTCGCAACCCTATACATAACAATAAAAATTTTGTTAATATAGTTTAATGACAAATGTAATAAATAAAATCTAATAGATCAACAAAAGAATCAAACACTAAATTATTTAGTAATAAACACTAATCTACACTTATTCTTTTTTCATTGAAAGCAAATTTTGTTATATATATATATATATGATAAATTTATATATGAAGTAAGGGAGTATAAAACAATATAATATTACTAAATTATATAAATAACTAAAACTAAACAACTTTACAAAACATTTAATGCATAGATAAACTTGTTTACTTCTAAATCGTTTCTTTATAAAATAAACTCAATTTATGACAAACATATATTATAACAAAAACTACAATGCTTTTTTTAGTGAAGAGCTAGCCGCATGGCTAAAAAGAGCCTTTTAAAATCAATAAAAATCATGTCTTGAGCAAAATTGGGTGTAAAATATAACAAAATATTGAAACCAGATCAAATAAATTTCAATTGAGATTCAAAAATATCTGCACTGAGATTTTTAAAATATTAAAAATAACCTTAGAATATAAATTAAAAATCAAAGTTTTTTGAGTAATCCTGAGTTTAAGAAAAGTATTAATATTCTGAGATATCTTGAGTTACTTTAAGTTTTTATTGAGATTTTCTATAACACTAAGTTTCCTGAGTTCCTTTAGTGCCTTTGTGCGTAGCAACTCTGTATTTAAAGTTAAATGTAACTATTTATGAAAATTATATTTTTTTTTAAATAAAATGAAACAAAATGGTTGTCATCTAAAACAATACATAATTGGTTTAGAACAGAAGAACTCAAAGCACAAATTATTTATTTTTTCCGAGAAATCTAAATAAAGCACTGTGTAGAGGTATTACAACTTATTGGTATTATTCATTATATTTAAATTATATCTTATGCAATTACTATTTTAGAATTACGTGATGCTACTTCATTCTACTTTATATAAACCAGAAAACACAAATTTAGTAATGTATCTATTATAAAAAACAACTACCGAACACTGTTATAACAACACTGTTTTAGTAACATAAGTTACTTTTAGAAATAAATTAGAAAATAAATAAATAAAAACAAAATATATAGTAATCTTCCTTTATTGTACCAACATATTTTCTGTTTGTTAACGAAATGACACACTTCAACTGGGTTTTTAATGGAAAGAATAACTCTCAATCTTATGATAAAAATTGTTATTAACCGTTATTTTTTTCATTAAAAACCCAGTTGAAGTGTGTTATTCGTTAACACAGAAAAACATATGTTGGTACAATAAAGGAAGATTACTGTATAGTTTGTTTTTATTTATTTATATTCCAGTTAACTTGTTTAACTAGAATCTTTTGTTATCAAACACTTAAATCTATATTTTAATCAGTTAAATTAGAATATATTTAACTTAATAATAACTTAAGTTTAACAGAAAAATACTTTAAAAATTTGGATAATGTGAACTATCAAACATTTTTAAGACTCTAAAACTGTTAAATATTGTTAATTAAAAACTCTTAACATTTAAATAATAAATATGCAGAAAAAAGTTTTAGTTTTGAATTAATCTAATACTAACTTACAGAAATATCTCAATAATAGCTCTATGTCTTTTCAACAATCTCAAAAAAGTTATAAATTTGCCTAAAATACTTGTGCTCTAGTTGACTGATTTTTTGACACTCAACATTTAGACACTCAAACAATAGAAGAACATATGAAAGATGCGATCCATTACAAAGTTTTTTTTAACTTATTAGTTGTTTTCCGCTCACAGTTTATCAAAATATTAGTTTTTATATAACATTTTTTACTGCTTTCTAGTTGATAAACAAACAAAATATTTAATAAATTTTGTCAAACAAGGAATTTAAAAATTTACTTATAAAAGGGCAGGGTTGCTTTACAACTAGGAAAAACCTAAAGCTTTGTCAAAAAATTATGACAATATTTAAATTAAGTATTTTTTTTGCTAATTTTATAATAGTAAATTTTAACAATTAAAGATAAAATAAAAACTAAGTCTACAATTGTTTTGTTGTTGACCAAACAATATTATGTTAAAGTTTAAAATATGTTAGTTTGGTGTTTTAGTGGAAAAGTACCAGAATTACAATAAGGTTTTTATAGTGTGACTTTGGTTTTTTAGTATTTTACAACTTAAATGTAAAATATCTTTTTGATTAATAGAATTTACTTTCTACTTTATTTTGTCATACTTTAACCTCAAACTTTTGGGAAGTATTCCTTAGATTAGAATATATAAGGTCTTATTGTAACGATTGAAAAGAAATTTTATTTAAAATTTTATGATCAAAAAAATTTAAGTGTAAAAAGTGAGATATAAGTAAAGAGTTGTTCATTACTAAGATAAATATATACTAATAAAGTTCTAGTTTATCCAAATAAGTTGTATTTTATATGCTGTTTAGGTTTATGTCTTAACTACGTGGTCTCCAGTAACTTACTAACTGACTGCTATATTTATGAGTAGTAAATAATATGCTAACAGTAATAAGTTACAAAACTATTTCCTAAGTTATGAATAAAACACACTTTGAATAAATGCAATTTACTTTATTTTAAATAATAATTCTTAGTTTTGAAGAAAGAAACTATTAAATCACGACACAAATAATATCTATAATAAGTATTAACAATCGTAAAGTTATACAAAATACCAACAACAATTCCGCGATGTTAACGTTTTCTTGATTCTCGAAACTAGTAAATAAAACGTTAACTAATTCACTGGAATAACTAATTCACCAACTAAGCGCGTATTTGAAAGAAAAACGCCGATATATACGCGTCGGAATGAAATTAACTCCCTTGAGTTGTTTTGGGAACCAGTAAAATTGTTTTGAGAAAGCTTATAAATGATTTTATTTTTACAAAAAACTTCATATTTATTCACACGCTTTAAAATTATAAAATGAAATGTTAATATCATTACACTATTTCACTTTAACTTTCAAATTAGTTTTTAAAGCCTAGTTTTAAATAATTTATATCCTTAAAATCCTACTTAACTTTAAACTTTTATATAATTGTTAAAAGCGCGGGTCAAAAAAAAGTAAGAAATAAAAACTGTATTACTTATTATCTCAAAAATAACATAATTTACAAAGATTAAGATAACACATAACATAACGACAAAGTAAAAATGATAGTTATTAGTTGTCTTCCGGCTTCTTGTCCTCAGGCTTCTTGTTATCGGGCTTCTTATCCTGAGGCTTCTTGTCCTTAGGCTTCTTGTGATCTGGCTGCTTCTTTTACGGAGGTTTATTTAGCAGGAACGATATGTTTTAATTTGCTTGTTCTTCTCAAAACTTCAAATTAAAAAATCCATCGAATTCAGTTATTGACATAAAAAATATTCATTTTTTCATTGTAGTAATCATTTAAAAGAATTCATTGTTCAAAAAAACACGTCTAAAAAAAAGTGATATTTTTCGATAAAAAATAAGTCAAAACTACTTTTTTTCTATGCCAAAAGACACTGTCAGTATTTACGTTTAAACCCATTTTTTATACAAAACAAAAAGACTCTAAACATTTAAAGATGCATTGATAAAAAATATAGTAGTTTAAAACACATGAAACACTTTAAATTTGTTTTTAATTAGAAAAACATATTTTCTTAATATTCAACTCGCTAACTTTTATAAACAAAACAAAAGACATTTACTTTAAAGTATTTTACGAAACAATAAGTAATATTTTCATGCACAAACTTTTATAGAATTCAAAAATAAAGTATTTCTTTTTAAAGCGACACAAAACTTACGCATTATAAAAATTTATAGAGAAAAATTGAGCGAGGGCTTTTTTCGTTCGTTAGCAGTCAAATCTAAATGGGAGTTGAAAGTACACTTTTAAATTCCAAATTTATAGGAAAAATTTATCACGAGTCGAATTTGAATGCTCTAAACTTGAACTTTATTATTTTACAAGCAAAAAAATATGTAACTTAATTACGAGCATAAAGTTAATTTTATAGACAAATTTATAAATTTTTCAAAAAACATAAAACTTTAATGTCAATTATTTTCCTTATCTTAAAAGCTATCTAAAAATATTTTTTTTATCTTAGAGAACGCACCTTTATCTTTAATTTAAGAAAAAAAAAATTTTGTTCGGGGTTTGAATTATTTCATGGGGTCCCTCCAAAAATAAAGGTTTTTTTTTTGTTTTTTCTATTGAAATTGCTTTATAACCAAAAATAATTTTTTTTTTTATTTTTTTTTTTTGCGTTCCCTTAGTTTGCATGTTATTCAAACTCTTAAATAGTTATTTTATAAATAATGTTAATATCTTTAACGATTTGGCCGCAAAACAAAATGATGTATATTACACTATCATTTGCCTTGGCCATTTTCTAGATAAAAAATTGATAAAAGGAAAAAAACAATTAATAAGAATGTGAATTACAACAAATGTAATTAAATTATTATAGTTTAATTAAATTTGTTGTAATTTACATTCTTATTAATTGTTTTTTTACTTTTATCAATTTTTTATCTAGGAAATGGCCAAGGCAAATGATAGTGTAATATACATCATTTTGTTTTGGGGCCAAATCGTAAAAGATATTAACATTATTTATAAAATAACTATTTAAGAGTTTAAATAACATGCAAACTAAGGGAAATCAAAAAAAAAAAATTAAAAAAAAAAAATTTTTGGTTATAAAGCAATTCTAATAGAAAAAACAAAAAAAAAACCTTTATTTTTGGAGGGACCCCATGAAATAATTCAAACCCCAAACAAAATTTTTTTTTCTTAAATTAAAGACAAAGGTGCGTTCTCTAAGATAAAAAAAAATTTTTAGATTGCTTTTAAGATAAGTAAAATAATTGACATTAAAGTTTTATGTTTTTTGAAAAATTTATAATTTTGCCTATAAAATTAACTTTATGCTCGTAATTTAATTTTGGTTTAAAATTAGAGAACAATGTAGTTACTAAAATTAATATTAAAAATAGACTTATTAAACTTTTTTATTGTATAATTGTTATGTCTAGCTTTTAATAAATATTTCAATTACTAAACTAAAACTTGAATTATAAAAAACTTTATAACACATCATTAAAAGTAAAAAAAGTTATAAAATTTTTAAATTCAAAAATTTTATCAAGAAAAGAATAGAAAACAAATACACTTAATAGTTTCTTTCAGTTTAACTTCTGTAAAATACTACCTGAGTTTATAAACATAAAAATAGATTTTCATTTTTATAAAAAGTTACAACTTTTCACCATTATTAAATTCTGTTTTGATAGTTTTGCGAAAACATTTATATTTTATCGTCAAAAGGGCTTTATGATAAATGTTAAAAGTTTTAGACCTGCTATTAGTAATTCTGGCTCTTTTCTATTCTGTGTTATAATTTCTTTTTTTTTTAGTTAAGGGAATCAAACACTGCCAAATTATATTTCTCTTTAGCTAATATGTTACAATATTCTGATTCTGATTTTTTTGAAGAATTTTAATAGCCTGAGTCTTGTTTATAACTTTTAAGCTGCAATGTTGGCACTTTTTGCTTTGGTTCGCTATTATATTTTTTATTGTAACTGATATCTTTCTGCTGTTGTTTCTGATGTTTTTCTTTGTTAAGTTTCTTTGGTTTTGCTGTAAAAACAAAAGCTTGCTTATAAGCTCTACTAGCTTTTATTTTCTGCTGATGGAGGTTACTAGAATAATGGTTTGCGTTAAATATTTGTTGTTGAAATGTTTGGTTGTAGATTGTACGAGTAGTAAATAATATGCTAACAGTAATAAGTTACAAAACTATTTCCTAAGTTATTAATAAAACATACTTTGAATAAATGCAACTTACTTTATTTTAAATAATAATTTTTAGTTCTGAAGAAAGAAATTATTAAATCACGACACAAATAAAATCTATGATAAGTATTAACAATCGTAAAGTTTTATAAAATACTAACATCAACACCTCGATGTAAACGTTTTCTTGATTCTCGAAACTAGTAAATAAAACGTTGACTAATTCACCAGAATAAATAATTTACCGGAATAACTAATTCACCAACTAAGCGCGTATTTGAAAGAAAAACGCCGATATATACGTGTCGGAATGAAATTTACTCCTTTGAGTTGTTTTGGGAATTGGTAAAATTCTTTTAAGAAAGCTTATCATTGGTTTTATTGTTGCAATAAATTCCATATATATTCACACGTTTTAAAATTATAAAATAAAATGTTAATATCATTACACTAGAACATAAAATTGAAAATTGTAAGAAAAACTAGACTACATAGAAAACAGTCTTTATTATTAGTTTTTCAATATCTAAAACGATTAATCTTTTATTTTAAATTAATACTTAATAAATTAATACTTTTTATAAAATCAATCAACTAATATTTGTTATAAACTTAAACACCTTTTATAAGTCAAAAGTAACTATAAAACGATTGATAAAATAGATTACAGCAATAACTACAACATAGCCTCTAGTCAACACGATTTTTATTTTTTTATAATTTATATTGCGAATGATATGAACAAAAAAAAAACTATGCTTTCTTACATTTTCGAAATCATTTTAATTTGAATCTTTGTAAGAACATGTAGAATAATTATACTATAGCTCATTTTAGTGTTTATGTTTATACTTGTTTTCATTTAGATTTTACATTAATAAATTATTAAACTAAATTGACAAGGAGTTATTCTTCATGTAAAACCTTATCAAAAATCTGAGAAAATTAAAATGGTTGTAGTAAAGTGCCAAATCCGTGGATGCGAGTTCGAGACGCCAGATCTTTCCGGTGATGTAATGAGTAGCCTTCTCAACCTCCACAAAGTGGAGCATCAGCAAGATTCTCGGTTATCCAATAATGGAGTAATGCCAAAGGCACCTCAATTGATTCGACCAAGGGTTGACCGGGGGATCAACCAAGAGACATGGCTTGCTTTCATTCGGAGGAGGGAGGCATTCAAGATTGGTTGGAATATAAGCAACCAAAATGCAAGCATACAGCTTTTTCAGTGTGCGCAGGACAAGCTTAGTGATCTTATGTCAGCAAGTGATCCTCGACTGATGGCCAAATCAGAAAGTTACGTTGCTAAACTAATAGAGTCGATTGCAGTCATAAAAGTTGCTATTGGTGTAAAGATAGCTGAACTTATGAACTTACATCAGGACTATGATGAACCGTTTAGAACGTTTGCCACACGTGTACGAAGCAAAGCAAAAACCTGCAATTTCACTACAGTCAGTGAGTGTGACTGTGGGAAAAGCAATGTGACGAGCTACACAGAAGAAGCAATAAAATATGTGATGCTCTCTGGCGTTGGGGACGATGACATAAGAAGAGAAGTTCTCAGTACTGAAGATATATTATACAGGTCATCATTTGATATAATTTCCTTTATTGAAAGTAAAAAAATGAGACGCCATGCAACTGAGAATTCACGGACTATATCTGCAGTCTCTTCCTTTCAACGTCAGAAGAAGGGACGTGTCAACGTAGGAAATAAGTCCCAACATGTTCCTTGCCAGAACTGTAAAAAGCATTTCTGTCCTTTCAGAGAAAAAAGTAACCGAAACAAAAAGCCTTTCAGATATTGTCTATCTTGTTGGCGTAGTCAATCAAAAAAGGTAAATGCTGTTCAAATCTATGCTGATCATACTGATTTTATGCAACAAGATACCCAAATAATGTCACTACACGCAAGTAAAAGAATCATGTTGAATAACACCATATTAAGCAAGAACTCCTTGCGTAAAACCAAGGCACCATCCTTGTGCATCAGTCAATATTGCTAGACATGGCACAAACAAGTTTGCATGGGTAAGTGCTTTAGCTGATACTGATGCACAATCAAACCTTTGGGGCTGGAAATACTTTAACAATGCTGGTTTTGGAAAGAATGACTTACTTTCCGTATCATTCAAAGCTCGGGCTGCTAACCAAACTCCAAAAAACATTATAGGCGCTTTTAGAGCTACTATCAGCGGAATATCTCCAAAGGATGAGGTGATTAGCTGCAACAGTATTATTTATGTCAGTAACTCAGTGACTGAATTTTTTCTCTCGTATGAAACGATTGTTGATCTTCTAATTATAAATACAGATTTTCCCAGTGTTGGTTCTCAGCTGTCTTATAAGCATTCTAAAGTTGTTGCAAGTTTGAGTGAAAAAGATAACTGCAGCTGCCCAACCGGAAGCAAAGTCCATGAAAAATCATGCAAGCTTCTGTTTAAGGCTAAAAATTCCGAATAAGCAGCTTAGGAAACTAATGAAGATGAAACTTATGTAATCGCAACAATTTCTTCATCAGAAATTCCAGTCCGTTCGATTGAGTTTTACAACTCTTCACCCTCTGACAGCCGTCTCAATCAACTCGAAAGTGTCGATTTCCAACGTTCCAAGTTTACTTCACGTTTCGGTTTGGGGAATTCACAGATCTCAATTCGAAGAAACGGTGGCACGGGATCCGTTAGAAATCTGATAGAAGATTACGGTCCAGATAGATTTTGCTTTTGGAGTTCTTATGAATCAGTGCGTCTTTTTCCGAATCAAATAAAAATTCTAACTCGAGATTCAGATCCGGATTTAACTTCAACTCACGGTTCAGCTCGAGATTCAACTTTAGCTCAAGCCTCAGATTTGGAAACAACTTCAACTCAAGCCTCAGCTCTGGATTCAGCTTCAACTCAAGGTTGAACTCAAGGTTCAGCTCAGGATTCAACTCCAATTCAAGCTGCATACTATCCAAAGTCAAATGAAAGAGCAGAAGTCGCTGTAAAGCAAGCAAAAAGACTCCTAAGGTCCAATGTTACTGAATCAGGCAGCCTAGATAGTGATAGATTCCAAGACTTCAGTGGAGCTATCAACCACAAAGCTAGGAAGTTGCGACCTTTGTACGTTAGCAGTAGGTGTCTACTGCAAAGCCAGAGCGGCAGTCATTCACGTAAATGGGACAGAAGCGGAGTGTTAATGGAGGTGCTTCCATATGATCAGTTTGTAGTCAGAGTTAATAGTTCACGGAGACATACTCAGAGAAACAGAAATTTTTTAAGGATGTACAACCCAACCTCAACAAGCATTGAAGCAAAAAAAAGCGTTGGAGCAGTAATATACCAAGCTCACATGAGTGAAATGTTGATCATCAACGTCCTGATTCTTCTGTAAACATTACATAGGATTCCAACGGCGCCAATACTGGTAAAACCAGTGAGGTTAAAGCGGATCATGATGAGGTTGAGGAAGAGTACGTTCCTGCTACTATGGTTCCCAAAAAAATAAGGTGCCGCTTGCTTTGCGTAGGTTGAATGACTTCAATGCGCCAGGGAAGCTTGAGAGTGGAGTACTCCAAAGTAGAAATCACCGTAAGTGAAGTCTGTTTGTTCCTGTTTATACAACAGTTGGTGCTGAGTGTTCAACTGCTGCTGATAGTGATAAATGCCAGGATTCAGCGTGGAATTGCATGAATTTGAATTGTTTTGGATTTATTTAGTGCGTTT
Source organism: Thalia democratica (assembly GCF_965202585.1). Lineage (NCBI taxonomy): Eukaryota > Metazoa > Chordata > Thaliacea > Salpida > Salpidae > Thalia > Thalia democratica. The sequence goes on from NC_139165.1 coordinate 42,167,188, forward strand.
TATTGAAGTTTTTTTTTTCCCCTAAAATAAATCCTTTGTTTAAGTTAATTGAGCTTTGTTAATGCATAACTTTTAGCTTTATCTTAGTAAAATATTTTTGTTACTTATTTAAATCCCCTCTTGACAAGCTATGTCATTGCCTTAAACTTGTTATTGTCTTACATCAGCTGAAGGGGATGTAGAATAATTAGACTATAGCTCATTTTAGTGTTTATGTTTATACTTGTTTTCATTTCAAATTTTACATTGTTAATAAATTATTAAACTAAATTGACGAGGAGTTATTCTTCGGAACATAAGAAATAAAATTTAATTTACTTGTAACTCTTTTAAGTACATAATTTGAGATTATAAAAAATACTAATAACATTTACAAAAACCTAATATTAGTTAGAAACTAAAATGTGTTTGAAACATTATGATTAACCTTAGGAAAATATTATGTTGTTATATTAAGTACCAAACTATTTACTAAAATGTTTATTTTAAACTATAAATTTTGAACTTATTTTATCAAAACATTTAAAGTACATAAATAAAAAAATATTTAAGAGTAAATAATTTGAAAATTAAACTACTACAAAAAATTATCAGTTTAAACAAAATGACCATTTAAGAAAATAAAGATAATAATATTGTTTAATGCACAAAAGGAAAAAAAATTCTAATATTTCTTAAATTTTTTCAACAATTCACAAACACTAAAAAAGTTTATTCGTATGTTAAGGGTATTAAAACCATATATTAAAAGTAAAAATTAGTAAGGATCAATCTTTATTTATATAAAACATAATACCTTAAAACGATTATGATCTTTTGTTAATTTAAAAACACTTGAACAGGTTTATCTTAGATTTTTAGTAATATATATTTTGAAGTAAATGTTATACTTTTTGTAAATAAGTATATAAAAAGAAATTGTTTAATATTCAATTAATATCAATAAAATTTTAACTTTTTTTTTGAAATAGTATATATGTAACTAAAATGTGTTTTTTATTGGTAAAAAAAGTTCACATAAAATTTACTGGCATAAATTTGAATTTGGTCTCAAATTGGATAAATTTTGGTCCGGCCGGATCTTAATTTGAAAAAGGTCCGGATCCGGTTCCGACCGGACCCTAACAGAGATCCGGACAATTCGGATCTAGTTAGTAAAAAAGAGCATAAAGAAAAGTATTTTTTTCTAAAACAAACCACTTGTAAATTAAAAAGAGTCATTTTCATCAGTTAAAACTACACACCTACCGTGATTGGCTCATTTTGAACACGTGACTAATTTACATTTGTTTACATTTAAACTATGAAATAAACGTTTTAGAAATGCAACTCTTTACCTATGTTGTAAAATTAAAAACTTTACTACCAAATTGTTAGGCTAGTTTTAAGATTTTTTCAAAAACCAAGGCTAGTTTTCTTTTAGATTTTGTATGAGTTTAAGCTGATCCAGTCTTAAATATTTTGTGATTTTCTAGTTAATTTTGTTCGAGAACTTCATTTTAATTGATTTTAGATTGGTAAGGCTATAGCTACCAGATATTGTTTCTGTGATGTACTTCATCTTTCTATCAATTTTTCCTTTTACTAAAGTTAAAGTTATTCATAGTTTTTTTTAGCTTTTATAGAAATGAAATTTTGAAATTACAAATGTAAGCTCTACTTTTTATGTGAAAACTAGTGATGTACCGGACTCACTATCCGGGTCCGGAACCGGACCCGGCCGGATATTGCCATTTTGTCTGATATCCGGATCCAGCCGGATCTTGATATGAAAAAAAAGTCCGGATCCGGTTCTGGCCGGATTCTTATTTGAAAAAAAAGTCCGGATCCGGTTCCGGCCGGATTCTAATTTGAAAAAAAAGTCCGGATCCGGGACCGGCCGGATCCTAGTTTGAAAAAAAAGTCCGGATCCGGGTCCGGTACATCACTAATAATAATAAGGTATGTATTAAGGGTATAGCATAATAAGATAAATTTATACCTCCGAAACCGGCAATAAATCATGTAAAGGTGCAACTGAAAGAAAGTTCAAATCAAGTTACTATAAGAATAAAGCTTCTTTTCCTAATGTTGGTAAAAATAAATTTGAAAACTGTACAGTATTAGCAAAGTATTTATGGAAACTAAACGAAAATAATTGTAAATATTCAGTTAAATGGAGTAGTATTGGATCAGTGAATATAAGACCAATCATATTAGTATGTGTACCCTATGTAATCTAAAAGCTTCATATTACATTATCAAATAAAAAACAGTAAACAAAATAAATGAACTCTTTATTCGATGCCCACATTATTTAAACTATTTTTATAAACTATAATTTTACAAATATGTTTACGGCACTTAATACCTCATTTCAGTACTAAATTGTACAACAAAATATGATTTGCAAACAAAGTATAATAAATTTTACTTTATTTATATTAATTAAAAAAATTCCAACTTTATTTGCTTATTCTAAGTTTGTTGAAATAGTTTTATTCACCATTATATCGTATTCAAAATTTATACAAAATTATTTTCATCATGTGTATATATTTATTTATGTAGTTAAATAAAAACATAATTTTATATCTGTTTTTTATAAATATCGCTTTTGTTTATTTTCTGAGAATTGAAAAAAATTGTTTAATATACGAAACATATGTACAAACCGCTTTTACTATCTAAACACAAACTTTTAATAAAAATACAAAAGTAGAGTTCTATATAAAAAGTAAATTAGTACAGTCTATAATTCATTTAACTAGCAAATGTTTTATTAACTTTTGCAATAAATTCAGATAGTAATTCATAACAGAATTGCAGTTTGATAATCTGTTCACCAGTTAAACTTAGTAACTATTTGAGTTCGTAAAAAGTATTCTAAAATTTAACTCTATTTTAACCGTATATTTAATTACAGACTTTGAAACATAAAGTTTATAGGTTATTAACTATTAATACTTTATTTGTTTATGTCATTATCCTATCTTTTTTAGACTTACAATTTATAAATTCATTAATTTGTATGTTTTTAAGAGCAAATTTATTTTTATGAAATTCAATTTATAAGGTTTTATTATTAATTTCTTACGTGTTAAAACGTGTTCAAGCCTCGTATTAATGATGCGTTTAATTTCCGAATACGTGTTAACCATGAACTTACAGTTTATACAAATCTAAAAGTTTAAAGTCTAAAAGACAATCATTTAAGTTTAACTTTTATTTGTTGGGCAGCAGATTAAACCAACATAAATTTTGTTACTACGTTCAAATTAGCTTAGTTGATGCAGTACTAACAAAAACTTGTTTTTTTCAAGTTAAACTTCTATTTTTTTATCAAACAATAGCTTTAAGTAAGGGTAAAGATCTAAAAAATTTTTTATACAAAAACTTATAGTATTAGCCTTTTCACTAAACCAAAAATGCTCAAGTTTTTGATTTATAAAAATATAATAATTTAATTTCAAGCTACAGTTACAAGAGTATGTTACAAATACAACCTCATAACAACTATCAATTAACTAGTTTTAATATTACGAAAAGTAATTATAAAGACTTACTTTTATAATATTTACATAAAAAAGCATGATATTTAAGATACGCTTAATATAATTTTATATAACATAAATGTTGAATAAATCATCATTTAACTTTTCGCATTCAATCAATCAATAAATTTCTGTTGTGTGTAAATTTTGTATTTTTAGATATAAACCGAAAAATAACAAAAAACAAAAATTGTATAAAATACTGCATTTTTTGTTAAAACTTATGAAACAATATATAAAATATTTGCAAATATTAAGCAACTTTAGGTTCGAAATAAAAAGTAAAAAATATCTTTCAATTATTTATTTGTTAGAAAATGGATAAATATATAAAAATTCTTTTTATTTTAAACTCAACATCAGTATTGATTATTTTTACATTGGGTGTTCTCTTTGGAGTAGGTACTTTTTCAATCACCGAGGAAACAAATAAGGTTTTTTATTTATTATTTTTTCAAATAAACTTTAATTAATAATTTTACAAAAGGTCATGAAAGTCATGCAGGAGAAAATTAACGAGCAGGAGAAAACAATTGAAGGTAAATACGAACTTTTTTATTAAAAAAAAAATTGAAGGTAAATACAAAAATTTTACTTAAAAAAAAAATTGAAGGTAAATACGAACTTTTTTATTAAAAAAAAATTGAAGCTAAATACAAAATTTTTACTTAAATAATAGAATTGAAGGTATATACAAACTTTTTTTACAAAAAAAAAAGAGGTTAAATACAAACTTTTTATTTAACATAAAAAATTGAAGATATATGCAAACTTTTAACTTTACATAAAAAAAAGTAAAAACAAAGTTTGTACTTAACAAAAAATGTTAAAAATATGTATACTTTATTTAGTATACAAAATATTAAAGGTGAGCAAAATTTTAAAATTTTCATTTAACAACGTGCTCACATTTGGCAAATTTCACAATGATATCGTGTGGAAAAGTTTTATATGTTTAAAAAAATGTTTTTATTGTGCAAAAATTGATTTTTTAAAAACAAATTAATATAATAAAAAAGTTAATACTGTAAATTTCATTTTAATGTATAGCAAAAAAATACTTTAAGTTTTATTTTTTGTAGGCAGATCTATGTTTAAGGGTTTTTTGTAAAGCTGAAGCCCAAGATTTTTTTTACAATTATGAAGTCATAAGAGCGGAATTTACATAATGTAAAGTTAAACCCTGAATATTATACATTTACTACAGTTAATAACTTTTACATTAAACTATTTAAGTTAAGTGAATGATTTTAAATTCAATATAGCTTAAGCAGAGCATAAAAAAATAATTTAAAGCACTTAATTGTATTAAACTTAGATACATTTTTACGCGAAGGAAAACCTACAGAGTAAAAACTTTAATATATATTGTGTTACTAAAATAATATTGTTAAGTAGAGTTATTTTAAAATGTGACAAAATACAGTAAATGTATGTACAATTTTTTAATACTTTTAAGCTTTTTAAAATGTCCTCAAACATAGTATAAATTGAGAAAAGTCATAGTTTTTTTAATTTTGTGTTTTTGTGATATTTGTCAACAGTAATTTTTTTGCGGTTGAAAGCTCAAAAATTGCTTTTTATAAACTTATTTAAACTTTTTTTTATTTAAAAACTGCTGTGCATTGAGAATTTGTTATTTCAGAATTAAAGACGCGATGTGATGTTCAAACTTCAACACATCTCTACACAGAAGCAGCTACAACTGCAATCGCGCAAACGTCTGAGAATTCTACAACAGCAACAACTGCTGTGGAAACATATGAGATTTCTACAACAGCAACAACTGAAGAAACTTCGAGTTAGTAAACATTTTAAATGTTTCAAAATTTGTACAAAGTTAAATAGTACTTATAGTCAGCCAAAACACCAACAAAAATGAGTTAAACTAAAATTTCTTTCGACTTTTGTTTTTTGTTTTTAATCTAAAACTTTAAAGAAAGCTTCCGAGAACTTAATATCTGAGTAGAAATTTAAAAAAAAATCATTTATGTAAAACGGTTAGTACAACAAGACTATATAAACTGTAAAGAAAAACTATTAACTTGAAGAAGACAGTTGTTTAGTGAAATAGAAAAATATTGCTTACCTTTTTGAATCTTTTATAAAAATGATTACCAGTGAAATTTATTAAAATTAGAAAAAAAAAACTTTTAATTACATATATTACTTAAATCTATTAAATAAGACTATTACTTTGAAATGAAGTTTTAATTGTTTAGAATACATACTAAAACATATCTAACATTTAAAAAAAATTAAAGTTAAGTATCAAACTAAGATTAAAGTTTTTAAAAAGTTTCATTGGTGTAGTTTTTTTTTCGGAAAACGATCGTTACAAGCAAACTGTTTAAATTAAAGATAAGGTTTTCGATTTCAAATTAAGAAAACTAAAAAAGTTACAAGTTAAGTGTTCAGTTGAGAGAATTTTAAAACTTGCTGTCTGTCAGTAAATGAGTTTAAATTAATACTGATTTAAAAACACATATATGAAATTATAATTAAATAATAAACAAAATTTAAATTACATTAAATAAAATGAAATACTATTTAAAAAACAAATAATCAACAGAGTATAGGTTCGAAGTTGTCAAACAAGGAATGAATTGGGAGGCAGCGAGAAGTTACTGCCAGGAGAGATCTGGAGACTTAATACAACACGACCCAAAAATTTTAAATAAACGTGGAAGAAAGTAAGTTGTTTAAAATTTATAATTAATTCAATTATGTTCACTTTTAAAGTCTTTATAGAAGTTTAGGTTTGTAAAAAATAAAACAATCTAATTTACAAACTTTTTCTGTAACATAAAATATTTTTAACGTATTTATTTTGTTATTACCGTATAAATAATTTGTTTTGTGAATGTTGTTGAAACAGTTAAGTTGTCTTATTATTTTTAATAATTAGTTATTAACTTTTTTATACAGTCTAAAAAACAAATTTCGCATTAACTTTTACTTAAAAGTAAGTTTAGAAAACTAAACAAAGTTTTAGTATGAACAAACAATTTCAGTAAGCTTCGTTCTATTATAACACAAAATAATAAGTTTATTTATATTTATTATATATCTAATTATTGAATTAAATCTTTGTAGACAAATTTCCGAAGAGTTACAAATTCCGCTTTATAATAGCTACCACACGGGAATCAGAAGAGATGCAACAAACACCAACATCTGGAGGAGGAGCAGCGACGGAGTTGAGGTGAAGTTGGAGGGATGGTATCCTGGGAATCCTTATAGCAACGATGTTTGGGATTTTTTGTACTGGTACTTCGTCAATGACTCTAACAAAAATACCATTTATAACAACCCTAATTACCAAACTTACTTTATTTGTGAGTACTAACTTTATCTTATCCGAACTTGTTGTTCTTCAAACACAGACAAGCATTTACTAAATATGATTTTAAAGTTTTACAAAACATTAAATACTACGTTAAAATAAAATAAATCAAAAAAGTTTTACTAATAAATATTATTTTCAAATGTTTTTAGTTTTCTCTTCTTACAAAAACAAACAATAATATTTTCTTTTCAAAGTTGTTTGCCTTTTATAATTAAAGATGTTAATTTTATTATTTACTATTTAATAATCTATTTTGTTACATCATATTCAAAATATATTTTATTTCTTGAAAGTTCAAAAAGCAATATTTTGTTAGTTTAAATTTTATCTAATTTTTAATCTGCTTATATTACAACAAACAAAAATATTTTTTTAAATCCAAGTTAATTGCCTCTTACAATATAAGATGTTATTTTTATTTGTGTTTTATTTACTACTTTAAATGTTTTCCTTTTTTTATTACAACAAATCTAAGTATTCTAAGTTTTTGAAAGCTGAATAAACATTATATTATTAAGTTGTATGCTATGTAAATAATAATCTAACAAAAAAACACCGTTTAACGAAATAATTTTTATTTTGATAAGACACCATGGTATATTCGTGACATCAAATTTATAAATAAAGTAACAAAAAAGCTAAAAAAAAAAACAATCACAGAGACTATCAAATTATTATTAATGGTTGTGAATAAATTTATACTAATTTGTTTTACATTTAAATTCAATATTTTTTTTAATCATGTATCAAAGACTTGTGTAACTTTTAAAAGACTCAGGTTTTTTATTTTAATCAGAAAAAATTTCAGCGCATTAAAAAAAAAAAAAAATAAATAGACATAATTGAGACGAAATAACGAAACAAAATTAAAAAAATAAAAGTTCACCATAACATTTTCGGCAGGTTATAAACTAAAATATTTTGCCTATAAAAATAAACGATATTAATTTATTTTTAAGAACCGAACTTAATTATTATTTTATTAAATAAAAAAGCAGCTGTGCTGAAAAGTTGAACAAAATTTGAATCCAGTGTAAAAAAAGTTTTCGTTTTTCAACATAAAAGTGTTTTTGAGGTGAAATAAATAACCTAGTAATTATAAACAAAACAAACTTTTTTTTATGCTGCACTACGAAATAATTACGTCATAATTGCTTCATCAATGAGCTCAGATATCAAAGATTTACTGTAAATGAACATTAAAGTTAAAATATTAATAAAATCTTTATGAAAAATTAGTTATCTAATTGTTACTTAAAAACTGTATTTAATTTTAGTTATTAGTATTTTTGATAACTTTGAAGATATTATACTTAAATAATTTGTGAACAGAAATTTTTGATTGGAATTATTTTTATAATTGTTCAAGTAATTCTCATAATTTAATTAATAAAGTATAATGTAAGAAACACCAAAAATCATAACTTGTTTTTATTTAATTTAAACAAACTTTTAATTTTTTAATTTTGAAATCAATTAATAAATAATTTGTTTTTAGGTTTAAATTAAATGTGTATATTATGAAAATTATGAAAACATGACTAATTTTTTTAGTGTTAGTTGTTAGAAAAGAGATAATTTCTAAATTACAGCAAAATAACTATTTAAGATGTTAGAACTTTTATTCATGTTGTTATTATAATAAGTGCACTTAAAAACTTCTTAAGTAAAAATATTTTAAATTTTAACTATTGTACATGAAGCCAAGTCAAAAAAGAATAAGGAAATATATTTTGACATGTATCAAACAGAAATACAAGAAAGTTTATTTTTTTCTTTTCAGTTTCATAAAGATGAATTTCGATATGTATTGAAGTTTTACAATTCCAAGTAAATTTAACAGTTAAAATAAAAAACCCATCTCCTTACTAAAGTCATACTGAATTTTAAAGAAAAAAAAAATCGTTGTTTTATAAAATCATTTTGTTTATATTAAAGGTATATGAGGGGTAAACATTGTTTTTTATACAAGTTGGTCTTAATTTGTAGAGTTTTAATTAAAATAAAAGTTGCTATTTCCACATTTTCAATATTTAAATAATTTTTCAAAATATAGCCGGTTAAAGTCAGAGAGTACAATAGGTTGCTTACGGGAGTAAAACTAAAAATATAATAAATTACTAATATCTATCTATTTCTAAGTTGTAGAGTTAATTATCTGTTTTAAGGAAATGTTTCAAAAAATTTTTAGAAAACTGTGTAACTATTTTTTTTAAATAGACAAAATTACTAAACTCCACTCAAATTTATTGTATAATAATTAAAAAAACATAATAAACCACCATATATTTTACCTGTTTCCCTCATTCAGGGTGGTTGCTTTTTTTTTGGAAAACTTTCTCCAGGTTTTCAAAGTTTCTTTCAGGTTTTAGAAATACACGTTTTTGGGTCTATTTTTAGTTTTAAATCAAACTTTAGGTTAAAACTGTGTTAAATATCATATCAATAGTGAAAGATTACTGTGTAGCTACTTTAGTTGTGTTTTAATAAAAAAAAATGATGACAACAATCTATATGATAAACTTTTCGTGTGAATTCAAATTTTTACTACTTAAAACGGCAAAAATTTCTTAAAATTCCACATTTCTTTAGCCTAAAATGTCAAGTTCCAGGTTTAAGGCAACCCTGCTCATTATAAAAATCCAAAAGCTTCTTTACAAAATTAATTGTATAACTTCAAATTTTTCAATTTTATTATCAAAAAAATGTTCTACTTAAACGATATCTTATCAATTAAATGTTATTATCAATTTAAGCTCACCTTAATCATAAGTTAAAAAATAGAATTGTATCCCTAAAAGTACGGAATTAAATTATAAACCTATTATTAATTAATAATCAAACAAATAAACAATTATACAATAAATTTAGTTATTGAGCTACATTTTAGAACTCTGAAATCTATTTAGCCAAATTTGTTGTGTAAGTTGTTATTAATTGTTAAAATAACAAATATATAGTTGCCACAAAATTTTTACCTTTTTAGCCTCATTGTATAAATCCAAAAATCTTCCATTTTATTTTACATAATCCTCCATTCAATCAAATTCATTTCTTTCAGTTCCTCTTAACAACTTTCGGCCTCTCTGATCCGGTCAATCGCGATTAATTTCTTCTGTTACGTCATAATACATACATTTTCACGTCAAAACCTTAAATCATAGTACCAAGATTTATTAACTCGTAATACATTTAAATGTCATTATGTGTTAAATTATACGTAATAACTAAACTTTTTCAGCCTCATAATATTAATTATTCCGTCATAATTAGAAATTTATCTTCAGAATAAAATATTTGTTACGTCATACTACAAAAAGTGTTACTTCTATACAACATGTTTAACAAAATTGGAATACTTAACCAGCGAATACGTATCGTATTTAAGGTTTTAGCAAATAAATGTTAGTTGTAAGACTAAGTTTAGCCTTGTAATAGGTTCTCATTTTAACATAACTGAAGAGATATGATGTTTAATAAGTTACTGTTTTTACATGTTAGTGATTTTATCTATATTATTCATTCATTAGAGGACTTCATAGAGGTAAATTTGTAAAAAAAAGCTCGTTTGTAAAATACACACAAATATAATTGTATGTAGTTTACAAATATATATTTATATTTTATTACATTTTAAAAACACCTGAGTAGATGGAATACAAATAAGTGTTTCTTTGTTTATTGAGGAATGTGAATATTAACAGACAAATATGTAGGGACGTGTTTAGTGTTTATGTGTAAATACATCTTGAAAATCTATTTAGGAAAAAGATATTTCAATAATAATAAGGTATGTATTGAAGGTATAGCAACCTTAGGTGCACGTGCCGTAAATATCGACTAGTCTATGCAGAGGTGTTGGTAGAGTGTACATAATTAAGATGGTAAACTAATTTATAAATTTTATTAAATTATATACTAGTAAATGAGGATGTTTGCTTTTAAATTGACAAAAACTTCTATTTTCATCCACAACAGTGGCAAGATTTTTTTTTAATTTCTTAGTTTTAAAACAGAACTTAGCTAATATTAAATTATAACTATAAAGTTAATTGAGTTAAACTTTGCTAATGAAACGCCTTAAATTGAATACATATAAAATCCAAGAACTCTGGTTGTAGAAAAACATAAATACTTTTTTAACAGTACATCATTATAACTACTGTAAATTGGTGCTTAATTTTACAACTTATTTTTAAAATTTTAATTTCCATAGAAATTTTAAGTAAATAAAGTTAACTATTTGAATTAGTTAAATTTTTGCTGAGATATTTATTATTTATGATAATAATAAGTGAACACCTAAAATAAAATAAAGAGCTTAAATAAAAGATTTCTTTCAACTAAAATATTAATTTATTTTATTTTCATTATATTTATTCATGTTGTTAATTAAAATCAGTGTTTTACATATGTTCCATATATAATATAAAAAGTTTACTTTTTTATTTTCTGAGGATGATGCGAAACATCATCAAAAATGTTTCATATACGAAACATATGTACCAACCGTTTTTCATATCTAACCACTTTAATATTTAGCTTCAAATTTTGTCGATCACCTTTGACTTAAACTTTATAGTAAACCTACGAATGAAGGAGTATACATAAAAAGTATAAATATATCAATATAAATTAACTGATATCAAAAGTAAACGTGGGGAGTGACACTGGCGTATAACTGGCTAAAATATAAAAAAAAATATTATTCTTATCCTTCAAACATCTAGTTTCCATACTTAATTTGTTTCTTTTTCCATAATTTTTACGTAGTATTCAAAAAGTTAAACGAACTATTCCAATAGCAAATATACATAGCCAGGTTTCGGTGCGTTGAGATCATTGTGTACAGGCATTGATTAAAAAATTCCATACATATATAAGCTTCATAAGAATTCAAAAGAACACAGCTATTGTAGTGCACCGCAGTGGTATAACAGTTATGACGGATCTTTTAAAAGGAAAAACACCGTTTAGCAAAACCAATCTTATGATGATAATAATTCAAGAATAAGCAAATTTTCATAAATAAATTAAAAAGTATTAATAACTAGTAACAAAATAAAAATAAACTAATTATTAATAGAAGAATACACAAAATTATTATAAAATAATAATAAAATAAATGATAGAAAAAAAAAATCTAAAACATAATAAATAGACTAATAAACAAACAGTAAATACAATGATAACCTTATTATACACAAAAGACAAAGTTTAATCTTAGTAAACTAAAACTTGTAGTAAAAGTAATTTCTTGTTGCTTTAAGATTAAACATCAAAAAGTGTAATTCAATCGTCCAGTACGCTTAAAAGTTTATAAATTTTTGTAGAATTTTAGTCTGCTATTTTTTTTCAGTTATTTTTTAAGAAGCATGACCTTAGACTGTCTACTTTTATAATTTAATTTATTTTAATTTATATATTTATGTATTAAAAAACTAAATTAAGTTAAAACATTTTAATGGTTGCTAAGAAACCAAATTTTTAGTATGTTTGGATTAAAATTAAAAACTTTTTTTTTTTCATAATCATATATGTTTTGGTTATTGAAGTCCACTGTTAAAAGAAAAAAATGGTCTCTGAATTCTTTTTAAAATACATAAATTTAAATTAAGGAAAATTTAAATTGAGTAAAAAATAAATTTTATTTATTATTAAATTTTAAATGTTGATTTTTTTTTTACATTAATCTTATTTTACGGACTAGTTACTAGTATTTAATAAAATATTTTTTTTTAATTTTAGTGTTAATACAATTGTGTATAGTCTGGCGTGATAATTTAAGATATAAATATTTGCATATCTTAAATTAACATATCCCAACATAGCTTACGTCGTTTTTAAGGAATTTATTTAATTTTTTAACATTTTTGATTATGTAAAACCTAAGATATATGTCCTTTTTGGCCTTTAATACTATATAAAATATTTTTTCAAACAGTTATTAATACTTAAAGAAATGTTTTACTAATTTTTAAAATTCCAGATTCAAAAAAAAAAACACACACTTTAGAAAACTAAACCACTAAAAGTTTATAAGAAAGTTTTACAGCGTTCAATATAGGACAACAAATCTAAATTTGCGAAATTTAGTAGCTTATCTGTTATTTGTTTTCAGAATAACTTAAACGTGTTAGTTAACAAACCATTATTTGCTACATACACAACTTCAGAACAAAACCTGAAATAAACGCGTATGGAAACAGTATATCTAAATACTGTTAAGCAAGAGAGTTATCTGAAAAATTATCAAGTTAAGAGCTGAGCTTTGCACCTATAACCAAGCTGACGTATATTCAGAAAGTTAAAAACTAATAAAAATGCCAAGTTAACAAAGAATGTGAGATTTTAATAATAACAAATCTATTTATTTTGCCTTCTCTTGATACGACTGTTAATTTGAATATTTTTTAAAAACTTTGTTTATTAAAGATGCTACAATTTAATTATATGGTTAATATGCTAAACACGGAAAAAAAAAAGCAACAGATCGCTTTAAAGTTTCTGCACGTTTGTTTACGTTTTACTGATAACCTGAATACTTTAGTCAAGTCGATTTAAAAAAAAAAAACATTTAAGTAAAACACTCGCGGTTTCGTTTTATTTTATTATAGAACTATAGTTTTTGTATTTTTTATCCTCTAATCCCAACCCTTAACCTGAACCTTTTTTTTTTTAAATTAAAAAGATACATCTTTTATAAATAAAACACATTAAATACAATACAAAATCACACAGATTGTAACAATGTCACACAAGTTTATTAACTCATGTTTTATATATTTTTTACAAAATGACGAATTTTAATAGTACTGTGTGTCTCGTCGAAATCGTCAAGGTCTATCGCCCATCAGAGGGTTCGTAACCTAGATTCATATAGAACTTGACTGGCCCTTTTTTTTTGACCCAAGATGGAAGTGGGTGCAATGTCTTTCTGATGCCCAAAGTTCTGCATCCTTCATCATTCGTGTCCCGAGACCAATATTCTGGTAACATTTTAAAATGGCTACTGTAGTAACAAGAAAAAGAAAAGGACACGTCTAGACTAAATTGATCTCACTATACGATGTTTTATGGATTGAAAGTTTTTTTTTTAACTTTTACATAATTACAATAAAAAACTAAAACCTGACAACAACTTCAAGTGCCCTTTTGTCCGTTTTTGTATCAGCCGAAGACCATCGTTTTAGATTCTTCGGACACGAAACACAGCTAGACTGGGAAGTTGTCGTTGGACTGCTTCAGTGATTTCAATCTGTGTAAAAAAAAATGTTTATGTAATGTTTAAGCTGTACAACTGTAATAAAGTTGAGGTTTCAGTTTGAAGCTAACAACTACTTACGCAAATGAAGTGTCGACGTCGAACGCTTGAGAAATTAACACAGCAAAGTTGTCTAACATGTGCGTGTTCCTATGAACAGGTATCAGATTAAACGCTTCTTCTCTGACGTCCCAGCATGCTTTTTGTTCTTCTTTTTAGCTTCCATTTGGACTATTTTTTTTTGTAATTTCTAATATTACTTTATTTACTAAAACCTTTAGTTTACAATATCACAGAAAAATTACAGCAAAGTATTAAAGTTTTTATATTCAATAGTTACTCAGTGCGAAATTTAGATTAGGCCAAAAGCCCCCCTTGGGGTTCTGGCAGCAAAAGAAGGGGAGGGGGCATGAGTAGTAAAGGAGTCACAAGGTACCATGAAGTCATAGGTGATGAAGAGCAAAAATAAAATCTAAGGTGTTTTTAATGGTAGATTTGAAACTTATACGTTTAAGGAAAAATTTATAAAATTTAGGGGGCCACAAGCTATAAAGGGGGAGACACAATGTCATAATTTAAATTTTAACTAGATGTTCTGGAGTTCATGATGAAGAGCAAAAAAGGTCATGAACTTTTTTATTAGTAGTTTTTTAAGTAATGTTTTTGGAGAGGTCTATAGCTTTTTAAAATTTGTTTAAAGGGGGGATTTTGAAAACACGTTCGTGAAACCCTGGTTTAGATAGTTCTAAAATGAGTCAGTATGTTTAAGTTTTTTATTTTTGCTTAAAGAAATAGGAGTGCAATAGAATTGAATAAAGATATTGTAGTTATACTTATCATTTTATTTTTGTTAAGTTTTGACTATTAAATTACAAGTAATTACAAAAAGCATGTTAAAAAAAACAGATTAGAAAGTCATTTAAATCACCAAACTATAATTTAAGACAACTTTTTTAGTAACTGTCCATTATTGCCATTTTAATTCTTAATATCAATAAATTGTTATGTTAAGTTGTGTGTACCTTATGATTATAAAATAACCGTACCTCTACTTTATTTATTATTTTTTAAAACTTTATTTTTAATACAAGTTGTAAATATTACTAAAACTTCTTACTTAGCAATTAAAATAAATAAGATATTGATAGATACTACAAATAAATTGTATAAAGTAAGTAAATTCTAAAAGAAACATATAAGTTTGAAATATGTTATAGTAAAAGTACTTTATGTTCAACAAACTTTACTAAATCACATCTAAATTTTATTTACAATACTTGACGAATACTTGATTAATTATAGACTTGATTATTATTGATTATCAAATTACAACTTATCTAAGCTACAAAGCTGAACTAAATTTATAATTCGATTACATGTTGATATTAAACTTTATATTACTTTCTATATTTAAAAGTTTTTGTTTTGTCAACATTTACTTAAGAAAAAATAGTCTAAGAAAAACTTCATTACGTTTAAGTAGGTAGTTTAACTCCACTTTACTTAGTTTTACTAACTTATTTAAATTTTATACACAAGGTTAAGAGTTGTTAATTTGTGGTCCTGTGCATAAATCTGATGAAATAATTCTAAGTTAAAGCTGAATTACAAGTTTTAACTACGTTTTTCTATCATAGAAAATAAACAAAAACAAAAGAAACATTTACAAATTATTTTAAATATAAAATTAATAAGTAAATTAAAATTAATTTAAAATTACCCTATATCTCTCCTTCCAGCTAACTTTTGTATATTTTTCTCTAAATATAAACGAATTGCTAATTTATTTTAAGTTTTTGTAATTTAAATTAGTTGAGTGCACTATATGAGCGTCAAATTTTTTTGAAGTTATATGCTTTTTTCAAAATGCGAAAACTTTTGAAAATGAATACAAAAAATAAAAAAGTTTATTTAACTCCTTTCTTTTAATAGCAGATTAGTTGGATCAAATAATATGCACAATGGGTGTTTTGTATACAGAAGTATGATATTAATTTATATCTACCAATGTATTTGTAAATTCTAACCTAGTATTAAAAAACACTTTGTTTATGCTTGTTATTTAATTGAAACTAATAAAAAAATTAAAAGTGTGTAACAGGGACGTAGCTAGCTCAAAAAAGTTACGAATAGGCAAAAATTAAAACATCTAAAATGACGCGTTATAACGTCCTAGCGGGAAAAGCAATTTTAACTACCTCAAATGTTATTGAATTTAAAATGAAAGTATGCAGTTGTGTTAATACTTCAAAAATGAATAAAATGTTGAAGTATGATTGATCACTGTATAAAATGCAATTTATTTTGCTAAATACATTCAATTAAACTTATGTGTAGCCATTTGTGTAAACCCATAAAAACTTCATTGAAAATAAGTATAAGAAGATCACAATTTAACTCAAAAACAGTTATATGTACAGTTAACTGTTCAACTTTCGAAGTTTTTGTTAAAATTTTAAATTTTGAAAATTTAAAGTATTCAATAGAAATAACATTAAGTTATGCAAATTTTTGTAACATAAAACTGTATAATTTTTAATTTTTGAAGAAAAATCTGCAGATTTTATTAGAATCAATTTGCAAACATAGCTTTTTGACAAATGAAATCTTTAATGCGCTAAATGTTGCAATTTAGATGTGCTTAATTTGTTTAATTTTTAAGACACTAAAAGTGTTAAAGAGTTTGTATATGTTTTAATTAGCTCTTAGGTGTGCAAAACTAAGTATAAATGAATACTAAAAGATAAGAAAGCAGGATTTTTTTAAGTTAAAAAATTTATATACAAACAATTTTTTTGCATAAAAGTATACTTTTTTGCAGATTCGCAGAAACGTACCAAGCAACGTGCCTGGTGTGTATTAAGACTCTCTATGGTGTAAAAAATTAACTTATTATATCAGTAAAGTTAAAAAGGTAGTTCGTAAAATAAAAAACATCAATTAAATATTAACTGAAACAAACAATGTTCAACTCGTTTTAAAGTAAACAAAGCAATTTAACTCAAAAATTTTTTATTATTAATTCTTAGATGACTTGATAAAATCAATTTTAAATTATTAAAAAATTGCAAATTTTAACAACTTTCTGTGATTACAAAAGTGCTTTAAATTCGGTTAAATTTGTTGCTAGTTGTTGAAACACGTAAAAACCTTTAATTTTTTAGGACGTTAGTTTTTTTAGTGCGCCTGAAGATGTTTAAAATATTAAGAGTTTTAGTTGAATAAACGTTTTGTACTTTAGAGCCTTTTAAAAGTTAACTTTAGAAGTTGTGGTTGTTTAAATCGATTAATATTTTGAAAATTTATCATTATGAACCTGTTTTTCATTAAAAGAAGTTTAAAAATAACTTACGGTATACTTTTACATACTAAAATCAAGGGTTTATAAATTGCAAACCTACGTTATAATAAAACTAACTTATATCTATACTAAAAAGTCGAATTTAATAAACACACATAAGCTATTGATCATAATTTAAATGCAACATTATTTTTTTTTATCACGCGATAGTATCCATTTCAATACTGGTAGATAGTGATCTACGTCGTCCTAAGTCAGATCCTAGTTTCAAAACAAGATTCGGATCTGAACTTGGCCGGATCCTAGTTTAAAATAATTAAAGTAATTTTATATTATTTCACAACAAGTGATTAGCAACTTTTTACAGTCAAACTGCTAAACTTGTAATTCTAACAAATTTTAATAGTTTTAAGATACGTTTCAGACCTAAAGCCGCAAGTTTAGCATTTTTTTAAAATGAAAAAAAAATATAAAGGTTTTACTCAACTGTCAAACAAGGATTGCTTCTCAAATTTTGAACTAATGGTATATTTATTAAGGCATATTAACAAACTGAACATCAAAGTAATGGGGAACGATACTTTTGCTCATAAAATGTACTCTGTAATTAAGGCATGAAGGTTAAAGTTAAAACTATTTTCTCCCCATTTCAGTAATTTTATAACTTTACGCATTTTGCAACACTTAAAAATACAGAGTAACCAGTGATAACAACGGAAAAGTACATTTACATCGTAGTTTCAGCTAACAGCGACGATGAACTTCAGTAAACAATATCCTTCGAGAAAATTTAAAATTATTTTTTTTTCCAAAACTTATGATACACTTAACAATTTAAAGTTTGTCTCGAGTAATTTTAAGCAACTAATTTATTGCATTATAAAATTGTTATAAATTCTGCTTAGGGTTATAATAAGTATAGAAATTTAAATACTTAATGAATAATAACTTAAAACTTCATTATTGAGAATTTTTTTGGAATTAAATGGATTCGAAATAGTGATTAACTAAAACCATAAAATTATTATCCTGTCGGAAACGGATATTAAGTTCTAACTAGAAACAGGCCAGATCCAGATATAAAGATGGATTATCCGAACGACCCGTATACTGGATCCGGTAGATCGCTGTTTCGAAATGCTCCAGACCACCGATTAAAAACGTTGGCCAGCCCTACTCTACAACAATAACAACAATTTGACCTGAATTATAGCAAATTACTTTTAGTCACAACTGCTATCGGTCCATAATATATATTTACCAATTTCCTACTTTTCTCAAAAGCACTATTGCTGAGCTGCTAAAAAAATTTAAAACCCATATGTGTTGTGAGGCTAATCAAAGTGGTAATTATCCTACTGCCATCAGAGAAACCAAAACCACAACCCTCTGTAAATTTTGATCCTAAAAAGTTTTTAACTTACTTTTTTTGCCTAAAACAGATTCAAACACAGGTACACAGAAGAACGAGCAACACATCAATTTAAGAAACTATCTAAACATATTGTAAAGATAGTGCGTTATAGTCAGTAACCGCCAGGTCCGCGTATATGCTTAAATAACAATAGTGTCTGAATGGTTTATGGTGACCTTGACTTTGTGGACTGAACTGAATTAATACCGTAACCTTCTTTTTAATTTCTACGTTTAGTAGATGGTGACCAAAAACTAGTTGAAATTTTATTAAAACTTTTTAGCCAAAACAGCTGCTAGAGAGACAAAACGCAATCACGCTGACGCCATACCAAGTTATGACGTCACTAGTATAGCACATATTAATCAAAGTCGGTCTATTTTGATCGTAAACGAAATAGCGAGCGAGATATCGCTACCGAATACCAAAACTATTTTAGTCAAACCAAAAACATATGCGTCTACTGTTGAAACTGACGACAGTTCTTCTTTAATAAAATCGAAAAGCGTACGAGAATTCCCCTTGACTGCGAACGGTAGCACAGTGGCTAGATCAGAGACTGACGTAGAGCTGTCTTTACCCGTTAAAACGTAGGAATAACCATTGTCATCAAGCAGAATCACAAAACCGACGTCAAAAACCGACGAATCTTAAATTAAATATATGCCTGATTGCACAATCTTAGCAAAAAAAAACGATTGCAAATAACGAATCTTGTGTAAAATTATTGCGTATCAACTGACGCTATAAATAATGTTTTTTAAATATTATGGAAATATACCATACTTTACAGTTAAAAGAATTATATTGACTAATCTGCAAATATAATGTTGTTGCTAACTAATAGCACATAACTTTGTAAATTTAACTACTTCTTTATGTTTTTGCTTGTTTTTAGTTTAATGCAAGTGATATTACGAGTTAATTGCTCTTCCGCACGAACGGCCCGGAAACGAAAAGCATAAACAAGATAGCAAAGGAGAGGTAAGGACTTGTTTGTACAATCCAACGACGATAGCGCGTACGGGAGATCGAGGTGAAGAACGTATGAGGCGACTCTATGAACGAGGTGAAGCGAGTACTAGGAGTGGGAAAATTTCTGAACTTCTTTCATTCTTCTATCATTTTGTAAATTGTATCAAATTTTTAATTAATTTTGTATGTTGTCAACTGATTTTATAGAATTTTTAAAAATAAAAAAACATATTCTAACAACTAAGCAGATAAATTTCGGTCGGTGAAATACAGTCGGCGGTCGATTTTCTATATTGGAAGTTTCAAGTATTTGTTACAAGTGTTAAAAAATAAAATCTAATGTTTTTACGAAAACTTAAGTATACATTCTAAAAATTCGAAATAAGAATAGGAAATGTAACGCTTTGTAGCGATAGAAGATCATCTTATTTCTTTCCTTCTCTTCTCTTAAACTTCCTAATAAATTTAACGATCACGCTTAAGCGCGACTTTTTAATTTTAAATGTTTTGCAGATAACTATAAGTCATTTTTGTTGGCGGCTTTTTGCTGCACTTATTTTCTGAATGGTTTCGATCTTGTTTTAGCGAACGATTAGTTTGCTATTAGTTTGTTTCATGAGTATTGTTAAAACGAACACTTAGTGTTCAGCTTGTTTGATTTATGTATATTAGTCGTTTGAAACAATTTATAATTCGATATATTAGTTTTTATTTTGTATAGTATTTTATCATCAAGTAACAATATCAGCAGATTGGTTTACTATTAATAAAGAAATTGAAGTAGATATTAAAGGCTTTTTGCTACTGAAAAATTGAATGCAGAAACTAAAGAGGCTAAAATCTTTAAATGGTTGATCTTAAACAAAACACCTACATCTTGCCAGCCTTTCGAGAAAATATGTTTTTGCACCATCATCTTCTATGTTTTTTGAAAGATTACTTTTTGAAACTGATAACTTTTACGAGCAAAGGCGTAATCGATTGCTTCCAATGCCTTTTACAAAACCATTTTAATTCTGCACGATAACTTGAAAAAAACTAGAACAGTTTTTTTTTGTTTATAAGAGTGTAAAGAGATCTTTTGCAATAGTAGTTCGTTTTATACTTTAACCAGTTGCTTAAGTTAACCTATACTTCTCTTTTGTAATGTTAAAAGCGTAACCAAAAATCGAATTCAAAACTTTTTACTAAAATTGTCATTCTTATTTTTTTATGCGCAAACTTAAGTTGATTCTACATTTCAATTTATTACGGCTCCATGTTATTTTCAATTACACCATGTTTTATAGTTATAAAACAGGCGAAAATTAGTGCTTTAACTCGTTTATGGTAACAGTAAAAATTAATCTAAAGTTAAACGTAAATTAAATAAAATTTTTGTGATTAGTTTTCTGCTTTAAGCAATTATTAAAGTCAGTATTATATGACTATTTTATAACGCAACTAACAAAAACACAGGTTAGTTTTTAATTTTGCTTGAATACTTATCAAAATATTATAAATATTTTTTTTTGTATGTAGCTTGATTGTTTTTTTTATCTTTAGCAGCATAATCTTTGTTTTTTTGTTTGCTTTCAAAATAATTTTTATTTACGATAAATTTTAAGTAAAAGTTATCACATTAAAAGTTTTCGAACTTATTTTACTAAATATAATAAAATATAACACATAACTGATATTTTTAAACTTGTACAGTATTTCTTTACAAGCAACTTAATTTTTTTTTAATTCCAATTATTAAAATATTCAGATTCGAACTTGGCCGGATCCAAATGCCAAAATAATATTCGTTTTCAGATCAATTTTTTTTGACTTTGTAGATTACTACTATAAAATTTACAAAAGTATTGAAATTAGAACTAAGTAAACCTTATAACATAAATATAACGACACAAAAATTAAAGCAGGCATTGTATAAATAAAGTGAATGCCATTGCAGATCAGTGAAAATGCTTGGGATTGATTGTGCAAAAACTTGTTTGTCATATAGATATAAGAAGAGTTCTTATTAAAGGTCTGTTTGCAAAAAGGTGTATATTAATTTTTTTAATTATTAGTTTTTTAAAACCAAAATACTCTTTTTTAGACTTCCTATTTTTACAATAAATTTGCTATGATAATATTGTAGTTTTAATAATAAAATTAACAAATTAAGTTATTAAGTATTTTCACATCACAACTATTTAAAACAATGCGTAAGTGTTTTTTTTTTAATTCAGTGTTTCCAATGAAGGCTTACTATTCTGTAAAATAAAAGTTTGCTAGTAGTACTATACATACTTGATAATTCTATGCCTTGATAACAACTATATTCAACTCCAAGCAAAATTAGCTTTTTGTCCTACTTATTTAAAGACACTTTTTTATTTTTTTTTACCTTAGTTAGGTTTTGTTAATATTATGGCTGCAACAAACAAAGTGTTTTAATGGGAACGTAAACATATGAAAAAAAGTAAAACTTGCGGTAAATATGTTGAATTGTTCAAGTAAGCTGTTGTAGTTTGAATTTAATTATAAAACTGCAAAAAAAAACTTGTTTGACCTTAAAGGCAAGTTATTTTATAAGTGTCTGAAGTATATAAGAGAGATTTTAAAAGTTTAAACGACCCCTGATAGGTAATACTGCTCCTAAAAGGGCTACATTACACAAACTGGAAAAACCCTGAAGTAAATTATTTACATAGCCAACTTAAGTTTTTGAACAAAATTTACATACACATTAATCAAACAGTTATTATGCACACTATTTTTAATAGAATAACAATAAAATCAAAATTGTAAATTAACTTTTTAAAATGAAATTAACTAAATCTGCTGCCACATACAAGTTGAAAACTGTTAGTGCTGGTAACAAAAATTTTCTTTTAGCATTATTGATACTTCTATTATTAGCGTGATGATAGTTATATAAGTTTGTAGGTCTTATTGTAAAGTATCTCACACCGTGAAACTGTTTTTGATTGATGGTTTGCTAAAAAATTTAGGTTTGTGTTCTAAGGGACTTTTTATTATGAAATTATTGTGATTATTTTAAAATTTATACATAAGTTGTATTAAGAAAAATATTGTCTCATGCTGTTTTTAACTATCTTGATCCGGCTGGATCTTGATTTCAACAAAACTTAAAAGTACCCAATGCATTAGAACTAGTAAAAAAGAATAAACAATATTGAAATTAATTTGATGTTTTATGTTACCAGTCCTAAAGGAAAATTTTAAACAAAAAAACAAAATATTTTTAACTATAAGTGATCGAGCTGCTTGCTTCAAAAACTTTTGAAAAAAATTAACAAATCAGTAAGTGTTTTAAAAATTAATACAGGTTTTATTTTACGAAACGTGTTTTTTTTTCAAAAAGTAGAATAACAAACCGAAATCAAAAAATAAGTATAATATTTATTGAAAAAAAATCTATATTTTTAATTAGTAACACAGAAAAACTGATTTTAGTTTTTCAACATATTTTAAAAAGTATCCTAATTCTGTTAACTATACGGTCAACGTGTGTTATTAATGAATAGTTATCATTTAAATAAACATTACACCGCAGAAGCTTTTCGAACTTTCGTCGGCAATTTCGCACGACTGTTCGCGCCATTCACCGCTGGTGACGTCATAATAAAAAACGGCGTCCACGGCGTGACCGAACAGGACGAGCTGGCCGCCGATCGCGAAAACTTCAGCGGGAACGTCCAGAATTTTTTCAAAGACCCGCCATTGGACGAGCGAATAATTGTTTGTCAACTCTGCGAACTTGCCGCTGATCCAATCGAAAACCTCCATGCTTCGAGTGAACCCGCACACGACGTACAGCTTGCTCTCTACCGCCACCTGCTTGTGGCAAAACCTGCCGCGAACCATCGACGGCATGCGGGTCCACGCGTCGCTGACGTGGTCGTACGCCTCCACCGAGCTCAGCTTTCTCCCTTCCACGTCTCCCAGCTGTCCTCCGCTCGCCACCACTTTTCCTCGGAACGAGCAGCAGCCGGCGTGGAACCTCGCCTCCCTCATCCGCGCCACTTCGCGCCACTTCCACGTTTTCGCGTCGAAGCCGAGGCAGGACGAGGTCGCTCCGTCCACGAGGAGGCCCCCGACGACGTAAACGCTGTCGACCAGCGAGCACGCGCAAAAGTGGCGGCGATCGTCGCGCATGTCGGCCACAACTTGCCAGCTGTTAGTCGCGCACGAGTACTTTTCAACGCTTCGGACGGGTTTGTATTTTTCGTCACAGCCTTGGAACACGAACACTTGGTCTCTGACGCGCACTGCTTGCGAAAGCTTTCGTTCCTGCTGCATTCGCGGCAGGCGTTTGACGTTTGCGCAGTCACTCGCGTTCACGGTGAGCGCTTTTCCACCGAGACTCGTCTCAGGTCCCATGTAGCCTCCGCAAAAGAAAAAATCGAAATTGTTTTGTGTGCAGTACCGGCTGGCAACGTTGATCTCGGCTGATTTCTTCTTGCTGTTCAGAACTTCTTTGATGATGCGGGCACAGCCTTCGTGCGCGCCGAAACACGACGTCTGCTCTAAGACGTGCTTCAGTGCGTGCTCTGACAACAAGTGAAGACGAACTGTCAGCTTCGCGTACTTGCGGCGCTCTGCAGTGTCGTAGCTCAGCCACGCGTCCGCCGCGGAAACCACATCCAGCTCCGAGTCGATGTTCAGCTCGTCGCTCGAAAGCGCTTTTTCAACGGACTTGCCGTCCAGTTGGAGAAAGTCGCTGGAACCTGCAACTGTTTGGAAGCGGCGCTCGGTGAAGCGCAACGAGGCTTCGAACAGCTTTTTGCTTTTGAAGAAAACCGACGAGAAGAAGAGCGCAGTCACGCTCCTGACGTTCATCCTGCTTTCAACTTGTTCGCAGTAGAACGCTTCTTTCGCGTCTTGGCACAAAAGAACGTTGTTCGCCTTTGTGATTGTGAACACTTTATCCTCTTGGGTTGTATCTACAAGTGGTTTCAAGTTACATTGTAAACAATTTGTTTCAAAACTTTATCGGTATTTGCTACCACTAGTTTTTTTTTTATCTGACAGTGGTACTGCATAAAAAACTATAAAGGTTTCTAAAAATTCTAAATAAGGACAAATATAAAAGTTAATAACGTTTGGAATTCAATTCTAAATTTGTTTAAGTCGGTTGTTCAACTATCATGAATATTGTTTTTTGATATAATTGATTTCTATAAAACTTTTGTTTTAAATTAAAATAAAAAGCAAAATAGCTGAAAGTAAGTTGTTTTAAATATACTAAACTAAAAACATAAACTTCATAGTATTTTTCAACTGCATACACGGTATATAAACGAAAATGTAAGAGTAGAGTATATTATTTCTTACTCTTTTCCCTATTTTAATAAAAATCGAAGTTGTCTAAGGTAACTTTGTGTTAATAAACTAAGTAATGTTAATTTAAGACTATAATTAATTTAGGTCGGTTAAGAATAAAAAATTGAACTTATTTTCTGTAAATTTTTATCACTTCTTGTCAATTTTCTTATTTTTCTTATTTTATTGATCAATAAGTGCCTCCGTGAACATTTCACAAAATTGTTTTAAATTCCCCAATGTGTGTTTGAGACAATTGCTACATTAAAAAATAGTCAGCTAAAAACTTTGAGATCGACCTTTTTGGGATCTATAAAGTTTATATTGAGATTTTTTTTCAAGTAATCAAAATATAAACTCTATAAAATATATTTTCTATCAGCTAAAATTTTGCTCAAGATTTTTTTGTAGAGTTTAAAAAGGTCAAACTTTTTATAAGCACTCTATTATATATAAATTTTAGTACAAATAAAGTACGATCTGAAAAAAATCATTTGTTGTAAATAATTAAGCCAGAATAGTTTTTAAAAAATCTGCAGCTACTAAAAATACTTTATATAAATAACTTTAGGTTTTAAAATAGTTTTGAACTAGTTTTAAATAAGTTAAAAGTAAAGTGTGTTGTAAAGTAAACTATAGTTGCCAGATTTTATAACAATACAAGCTTGATATTAAGTTAAAACCATCAAAATATGTTTAGTATTCAGTGTATTTTTTTTGAGTTTCTCGAAACTCTGTTGTTAAGTTTTTCCAAAGTAAGTTGTTCAGTACTATTACTCAAGTATATTTGAATTTTAGAATTTTTAAAATATGTATAAAAGTTGATGTAAGTTATATATAAGTTGCAAAAATATAAGTTAAAAGTTTAAAAGTTCGAATTTGTTTTAAGTTTTTTATTATTTTCTTTAAAATATCAACATCAGTTAGACTAAATTAAAGATGATATCACAAATAAGTTTAAAACAAACGTTTAGTTAAAATTTACTTTTTAAAAAGTCGGAAATGTTAAAACTAAAAGTAATGTCATCTTTATTTGAAATTTAAACTAAACTTTAAAATCAAAATATCAAGCAAAGCTGTTTTAAGAGACTTACTTTTTTTACTTTAATAATAAAAATAAATAAAAAAAGTTATATATTTAAGTTAATTTTTTACAACGCCCATCAAACTTTTCTTTAATAAGCCATTTTAGTCACTAAAAACTGGGCTGAATATTCTACACATGTGTCGCTGATTGGCTGATCTATTTTCATAGAGATAAAGCTATCCAACCGTAAATTTTAATGCTATCTATAATATTTTGGAGCCACAAGTTGTTACAAGTTAGCAAAAGACTTAGTTTAAAATTCAAAAGTCTGTTCTCAAATATTAAACCTTACTAGTTTCAGAAATTTGTATACAATATAACTGTAATACATCTGTAGGATGAGAAAAAATTTTTAAATAATAATTTAACTTAGGATTATTTATTTTCACTGCTAATATAAGATTATGAGTGGTGGGGTTCATTATTTTGGTTTAAAAATTCACAGTAATTACCTAGGATGAAGTTGCACCAATGTCAAGCTGAAGTTATATTGAATTTAATGTATTTCTAACCATTATTTTAGGCTTAAAATCAATGTTTTATGCTAACTATGTTTAGCCTGAAATATACTTTGTTTTAAACAAGATTTAAATACAAAGTGAGAATAAAATTTATTTATGACAAACTAAAGTATTCGATTGATTATGTTTTACAATACCGTAATCAATATAAAAAATTGTAAAAATCTAATTGCTTTACATTGTTTAATAAAAGCAATTATATATTTAAGTTTTATTAATTTATGGTATATAACTCAATTTATGTACTTATAAATATAAATTATTAGCCAACAATTATAACTAAGAATACATCAAATACAATATAATTTCAGTTAGATATTGGTGCAACATCATACTAGATAATTATCAAATTCACATTGGCTTTTATGTAATAAAACATATATAGGATTGCCACACACTAATGAGCTCAGAGAAATTTCAAATAATAGAAAATCTCAGGGAAACTCACGAAAATTTTAAATATTTTAAACTCTGGGAAACTAAAAGCAGTTTTAAGATTTTTAAGAAAACCTCAGGAATTTTTTTTAAATAGTTTATTTAAAATATTTAAGGATTTGAAAAAACTCTGGGAAGGTTAAGGTTACTCACAGAAGATTTTATGACTCAAAGAGTGGCAAACAAGTATATATTAGGATTTAATTTATATTATTTCTAGAAGTATTAACTTATAATATTTACAGTTATAGTTAGTTTTAATTAAGTTCAGGTTAAATGTATAAAATAAAGTTCACAGGGTAACTTAGGCCTCTGATTGTTTTTATAACTTTGTTTTGGATCTAAAACATTGTTTGAACAACAGATATCTAATTTGCCACAAGAACTTTTTTAGGGGTATAAGGGGTTAAAAGCCAATCACTTCCATGTTTTTGTTTATTTATATAATTATGTTTCTTCCATTAAATAAGCATAAGGAAATTACAGTTGAGGCCAGGGGGTTACATCCATGTAAGATACTCACTAAATTTTTAAAACATATATGTTTTATATTTAAGGGTATCTTTAAGAAGTACGCATCCGTGTAAGGTAGGCACAAATTTTTCAAAATATTTATCTATTACATTCAAAGAGTATCTTTAAGAAGTATGCATCCGTGTAAGGTAAGAACAAACTTAGGGGCATAGGGGGGTTAAAACACTTTTTTAGAGTAAATATTAGTTAAAGGTCAGTTATTTATTAAGAAAAAGTGTAACCCCACTGTGAAAATAAATTTAGGGGCATAGGGGGCTTAAAACACTTTTTTCGTAATGTGATCTTGTTTTGTATAGTTTTTAATAAGCTACAAGTTGTTTTTACAGACTTTAAAAATACAAACAATTTTTAAGATATAGCCGGTCAAATTTGGAGGCAATAATAGGTTACATATGGGAAGCACAACTAAAACAGCAAATAATTAGAATTCACTAAAGATATATCTCCTAGCATTTTTGAAATTACTATCACAAATTTTTAGGAAATGTTCCCTGAAATATTTGAAAATACTGGTGCAAGGAATTATTAAAATTATTAAAAAAATATATATAAAAAATAAAACAATTTTTTTTTGTTTTTCTGTTATTAAATTTTTATTTTTTTGCAAAAGACTTTTCTGAAAATTGCAAGGAACATTTCCTAAAAATTTGAGGTAGTTATCTCAAAAAACCTAGGAGAAGATATATTCTTAGTGATTTCTAGTTATTTGCTGTTTTAGTTGTGCCTCCCATAAAGAACCTATTGTTGCCTCCGACTTTGACCGGCTATACCTCAAAGATTGTTTTGAATTTTTAAAATCTGTAAATAGCATCTTGTATTTCAGTAAAAACTATATAAAATAAAATCATATTCTAAAAAAAGTGTTTTAACTCCCCTATGCCCTTAAACTTATCATTATCTTTCACGTATGCGTACTTCTTAAAGATACTCTTTGAATATAATAAATAAATAATAATTGGCTTTTTTTTTATTTTTTATAATTATATGTGGTTACTTACACAATTATATAAATAAACAAAAATATGGAAGCGGTGGGCTTTGAACCCTAACACAGGTGTTTCTGGGGAAAAATATACTGCCCTAACCACTCGTCCATGTTGCCTTTGGTATAGTAGTACATTTTGCGTTTATTAATGTAAAAATTTTAACAATTTTTTTTAAAGTTTTTGCATTGAAATTTATTCATAAATACTAATTCAATAAAAATATGATAACATAATTAATTATGTACCTATTTTGTTAACATAAAAAAACAACTAAATTTATATTTAAATTAATTTAATCATTATATTTAATCAAGTATAATACTTGCTATTTAAAAAAATACAAAACAACAAAACAAAAATTATACGTAATACACACAACAAGTTAGTACATAAAACAAACAAGATAATTGACTTACTTAAACTAAATAAAAGTAATAGTTACTTAAATTTAAACTGTTATGCCAAAGTATAAGCTTAATATTTTAACCGACAATTAATAAAATTCTACGTCTACCCCTTACACTCATTTTATTTTTTAACTATATAGATCTCATAAAATTTACTCCTTTATAAAACTAACTCTTAATTATTTTTAGAGCTTTGTTTTTTAATAATTTTACAAAAATTACAACTATACTTTTATGTTTATTTTCGCCAAAAAAAAAATTACTGTAAGTTTATATTAAAAACTTGCTTGAATATTTTTTTTACTATTTTTTGTTTATATGTGATAAAAATCTCGAATCAAGATGTTTTGTAAGCGTTTTGTGTTATTTTTTATTTTAAATTTTGTTTTCTCTGAGTGTTTTCAATGAAAACAGCTTAAATACAAATGAAAAATATTTCTAAAAAAACAAAGAATTAATAAAATTCATTACTAAACGGGTTATCAACCAATGAGAATTCAAAATAAAGTTTTTGATTGTACGAACCTTGATTTAATTCCTTTGGTAAACCTATTTTGACCATACATTTGATATTCTGTCATTCATGTATTAAAGGGTTATACGTAGAATTCAAAATGTTTTTAAATTGTATTCTTGTCTCTTAAAACGTGAAATTTTATTTATACTTAATTTATCTATAAACTTCTCATCAAACCATATTTTAATAATATTTTGATATTTACATACAAAAAATTGATCTATATATGTCGTTTAAAAGACGTTTTAAGGTTTATTTTATTTACAATATGTACTAAACACCATTGTTTTTATTAAAACTGATTAAGTAACTGTAACTTATTTGTTACAAAAAACCATTCATTTTTCACTTATTCGATGAAAGTATGTTTTTTTTTTACAGAATCTGTAGCAACTTTTTAAAAATAATTAAAAAATGCATAAATACTATATATTTCAGAAAAATATTTCAAGATCTAGATTCTTAGAGCATTATTAGATACGGCTTGTTGTGCTAGGGAAGAGCAAATAAAATATGTACAATTGATATCAATGTTCTCATACACAGAGCACTAAGTTGCATACATTATAAGAAATATGGTGATACTGTAAGAGAAATAAAAACTTGGAAAAAATTTTGAATGTTGAAAGTCTGTATCTATATGAATTAGGTCTTTTTGTTTTTAAGTTCAACCTTAACTTGTTTCTAGATGACTTAAAAAATTACAATAAAAGTGTAAAATATGTCTATAACTATCAAGGAGGACTTCAGAAACAGATTTTTTCCTCCCTAGATTCAACAGCAAAATAGGTCTTTACAATTGAAATTTTGAAACTTATTTCTTTACAAACTAATACTTGCAAGCAAGGTTTCAAAACTACCAAAAGGTATATTCAGTACTGATATTTTTAAATTTGATAATAGGCCTGAGTTATGCAAGCTTTCTATAACTATTTAAAGCATTGTCGTTTCTACGGTACAAAAATAAAAAATATAAGTTACGACTATACAAGATAGTACAAGAAAGTACTTATGTAGTTAAGATACTTATGTTTGCGCTGTGATTTTTTTTTAACCAATTTGATTTATAACTTATTTTTCGAAAACTCTTTATAAAGTTCAAAAACAGATATCCAATTTTTACGATTTACAATAAAAATATTTTTCAATTTAAATGATTTTCAAGTTTATTTAGTGTCGGCTGTTGTTGTAAAATTTCAGAATTCTTTTCATTCATAACATAATGCAAATGAGATAAAATTATAATTAAAAAATATTACTATATTATTATAAAACAAAACTAAACCTCTGTTCTTAACCATTTTTATATAAAATATTTAATGTTTACCCAAAAATAAAAATATGAATATATAAGTTTTTATAATATAAGTAAAAATAAGTAAATACTGTTTAACATGAAGTGACTTAGATTTATGGCTGACTGGTCCTTTTTTAATTAAAAAGTAATATATTTGTGACAGATATTGTTTAATAAATAGTTTACATAATACAACAATATAATTTTGATTAATATTCACATTCTAAAAGTTAAAATATTTCATTAGATTTTAATAACAATTCAAGCTAGTTAACATTTTAAGTTCTTTTTTTCATTTATAAACATCTTGCTTTACTATTTAGCATAAGTTTTATATCAAAATATTTAAAATAGATTAGCTAATACTTGCAAGCAAGGTTTCAAAACTAGCAAAAGGTATATTCAGTACTGATATATTTAAATTTGATAATAGGCCTGAGTTTAATAGTATAATTGCGTTTTGCCTTATTTAAATTTAAATTCAAAATTTCGTTTGAGTTTAAGAAACTTGATATTTATTTTTTCTTGCGATAAAAATAAATATAAAAGTTAAATTATTATTTGCTTTAACAGTTAGGTTGCGCTCTGTACCTTGCAATCAATTAGAAAAGCAATTTATTAGCGATTGATGAAGTAAATTTGGGTTATGAGGTGAATTTCATTTATAAATTAAAGTAGTATTGCTAGAAGTTGTTACGTTCGCAAACTATTTTTAATTAAAAATATTTTATTAATATATTTTGTAGTGTTTACGTTTTTCTGTTATTTGTCCAGTTTTTTTTAAATTACTAAATTTTTCATTACTTTATATTAAAATATATATATATATTTATATGTATATATGTTTAGATCTTTTGTTATTGAGAATAAAGTAGCTAAGAAAGTGTTTGCGTAAACTAAAAATATATATACAAGCATTTCTCTTCAACTGTTATATGTTAAATAAAGATGTAATAGATGTTAAATTAGTTAAAAATAATGTTCAATAAGTATTGTTTAACATAGGTGTTTTTTGATCTTTTGCAGTACTATTCTATTTATTTAGAGAGTATCTTATTTTTATTAAAAACCTTTAACTTCTCATATAAAAATATTTTAGTTTTATTAAATAATACACGCTATATAGTAACTATTGATAATAAATTTAAAACTTGTATGACTGTTGTAAAAAAAAATATTCGAAAATTCTACATTAAAATGTAAACAAAACATGTGTTAAACATCGTCGACTACATAAGCTATTAGACATCGGATTATTAAATACTAAAGATAAAGTTCCCATATTACTTTCAAAATCTGGTAAGTAAAGTTAAACTTAAGATATTTTTCTTAGTATTTTTATAAATAAAAACAGAAAAATTGCCACAAATACGACAGTTTACATAAAATTTATACATAATTAAACACTTTTAGCTATGTATTAACATTTGTAAATAAAGATATATTTTACTTTTCTAACTTAACGTTTTTTCAAGTTTAGTTACTTTAAAAAAAAGTTAGTTACGTTTTAAAAATTAATATTAAAAGTATTTACTTTTAATATATTTTAACATTAAAAATGTACAGCTTAAAAATATCTGTTTACAATTTTTAGTTAAAGTTATATGACATTTTAAGTCTCCTTCAGTTTAAGGTTTTATACAAGTTTTGTCACACTCAAAACATATTTTATATATTATTTTTCATTAAGCCACGTATTAAAAATAAAGTCATGTTTATATCGAAAAGTTGTTATTTTCGAGTTGCATTTTTAATTTTCTTTTAGCATAGAGAAATTTGTATACCGATTTTCGACAATACAATAATTTTATAAAGTATAAACTTTTAAAGCAGTGTAGTTACTTTTTAATAATTGAGGAAAAACAATGCATTTTTTATTTTGTAATCTATTCAGTTTAAATATTTTTTGCAACAATTAAAAAACTTTTTTCATTTGTTTTTAAAATCTGAAACTAGTAAATTATAATAAAATAAAACTATCTTTGAAATGTTTAGGACATATTTGAGTTGTTTAAGCTATATGAAACGTATACACTCAAAAGTGGTTGCTTTTTATTCTAATAAATAAAGATTTTTTAACGGAAATAGACAAATATTTACAGCTAATTTATCAAACAGCTCGTTCTATCTGTCAATTTTAGTTTTAAAGGTTTTCAATCGTTCAGTTTCGGTTAGAACTGGTTAGAAAAAATGTTTAGCAATAAACTAATAATTTACGTTGTTGTTAAAAACGCTTTTTCTAATTTATATTGTTAGTTTTATTGCTTAAGAAAAGTCTTAAATATTCACGCGTAAATTTATGTTTGATAGAAATAAAAAGCTTTATATATATAAAAATTAAAGTTTCAGTACGTTTTTTATTAATAACATTTTTTGAATTCTCGTTTATTAACACAAATGCAGATAAAAGTATGAATAAGTATTATATAGTTTTTGTTGATCATTTAAGCGAATTTATCAAGTTACAACAACGTCAGCTTAGTTCGGTTATCTTAATTTGATATAGTAAGATTTTAACACTGTTGTTAAAAAAAAAGTTTATGATTTGTTTTTAATATATTTTGAATTTTTTTTTGTTTTTAAAAAATGTTAGAGAGGCTAAATCCTTTTTTTTTTCGCTTTTGGTTTAAATTTAATTATTTTTTATAACTTTTGTTTTATATTATTAAAAACATTAACTACTGAAAAAGTTTGATTATTCAGCTACTTTATGTTTTACTTAACTGAAGTTTAAGTTTTTATTGTGTTTGGCTTTGTTGGGTCTATCTAGTAAAATTTTGTAAAACTAGTTGGCGTTTTTCTTGATTATAGTTATAATTTATTTTTTTTAGCTACATAGCAACATTCTTTTAAACTATAACACATACAATAACAAAGAATAAAAAATTAAGTTTTAAGTATTAATAAATGAAAATTAACCAAATATTTTTACGTTTATCCAAAACTATAAAAAACATTGTGGTTCAATTGTGATGATTTTAATTTCATAATTGTATGAAAAAACACATTATAAGCTGTAAATTTTACTTAAAAATATTATGCAATAGATAAATTACATTTAATACTGTATTTTACACTAAATCAATTTAAAGTTTTATTTGTAGCTTTAAAAAGCATATTTTCTTTTAATTTAATCGAAAGTTGTCTGTATAACAGTTTATGTTTAATCAATACAGTTAAATAGTTTTACCATAGTTTTATTTCTATATCTATCTCAAAAAGATTATTTTGTTTCCTAAAAAGTAATTTCACATAAGTTTTCAGATTGCCAAAATTATTACTATGAAAATAAAATCAATAAAATATACTCAAACGAAAATAACTATAACTATGAATATACTTTTATTAGATGTCAGTAAAAGATAATAATGTTTAATATGAAATCAATGTCCTCAGAATCGATAAGAAATCAAGACTCATCGAACTTTTGTGAACTAGTAATACATATCATTCAAACACAAGGAGTTAGTTAAATTTATCAATTTTGATTTTTGCTTTACTAACTGTTCTTCTTTTTTTGTACAGATACTTGCCGTTGTTTTGTCTCTCTTAGTTTTAATGCAATGTTTTAGTAAACAGTTAATTATTACGGGATTTGATGGTGAAATCGCTCTAGTTACTGTATTTGTTAGTTTGTTATTAAAAATAATTTTACAACTACAAAAGATCAAACAAAATTGTAGCTGTTTGTCTATTAAAGCAAAGTTTTGAAGTATGAACGTTAGTTAATTAATGAATAATAACTTGAATTACTTTTAGCTTGGAACCTTTTTACGTTTACTTTTTAAAAACTATAAAACATTATTATAGTTTTGTTCAAAATGTTATCTATAAAACTTAAATAAATATTTAACCGTGTTAAAACACAAGCCTGTTATTAAACTTAACATTTTTTAGATTAAAATATTTTATAAAAAGAGAAGTTTACTTCACCAACAAAATAATACTAGTGAGAGGCAACTAAAGGGTACCCGCAGTCTGTTTTTAGTTTTAGTCAGTAATACACTGCCCTTTCAGTTGAAAAAATGCAAGCTAGAGAAAGGTGCTCAAAATTCAAATAATTAGAAATTAACAAAAAAACAGAAATAAGAAACAAATAGCTATACACAAGAGTTTCAAATATTGTGTTTAGTTTTTACTAATTGTTTATGTGTTATGATGTTTACTATTACTAATATTTTAGTAATATTACTATAAGTCATATGTAAGTGTTCTAAATTATCACTTACATACACAAAATTGTTTCAAATTTGAAATAAGATGCAATTAAATAATTTTTTGTATATGTGTCAACTAGGTTTTAATTTGCAGTTTGGTAACTACGAAGAATGGTGTTTCACCAATATCAATCTGAAATAGTATTATATTCAATGTGCTTTCTAAGCATGATGTTAGGCAAAGTAATAAACAAAATTAAACATATTCATCTTAAATCAATAAAACTTAAATGTTTAATTGCTTTTAATTTACAGTATTAAATGATTATTTCAATACAAGAATTTATGCAGACTATCAATATCAAGCTGAAATTATAATACGTTTTATGTTTTATATAGTCATAATTTTTGGATAAAAATTTATCTTTTGTAAATACATGAGTAAAATTATTCTATATATCATAAACTAATAAACTGAAGTATTTAATTGCTTTTATTTTACAATTTGATTTTATAATTTTATTTTACATATTGATTCCTTTTTATCTTATATTAACTTCAAAAACTATAAAATTGAACCTATTAGGTTAAAAGAAAATATTAGATATAGTAACTATTTAATACAGTCTTTTTTTTAAAAAGCTAAGTAATTTTTTTATAAGAGTTAATAAGTTAAAAAAAAAATTAAGTACAAGCTTTTTATTTTTAGCCTATGATATCTGGACTTTTTGAGGTTAAATTTGGATGACTCTAGCAGAGAAAAGAATTTTACAATCCGTGACTAAATAAAAGTGGAAGAGTACAAAAATGGTCTTTTTAAAAACCAAAATGGTTTAAAAATTAAAATACTTTTGTAAAGCAAGGTTATACATTACTTAAAATTTAAATTTCGATTTAGTTTCTGCGTAATCTAAAACTTACTAAGTCAAAATAAAATAAGTTTAGTGCACCCTAAAAAATACTTCTTGTACAAACGTGTAAAGTTTGTAATTAACTGTATGAGGCTATACTTTAAATATGTTTAAATATGTTTTTAAATGTAATGCGTTCTGAAGACCGTAAAATTTTTTTCTAAATGTTTTTAGGCAAAAGTAAAAGAAGCTTAACCTAGCCAATACATTAAACAACATATTTGCAAAGTTCTAACTGTTTCTGTTAATAATTGTTTGTATGAGAATGCTTAAAAATATGGCTGATACTTTTACAAAAGTAAGCATAGGCTTTTTTAAAGTAAAATGTTTGGAAGACCGTAAAAATTTTTCTAGTTTATTTAAAGCAAAAAAAAAAAAAGCTTAACGTAGCCAATTCATTAAACAACATATTTGCAAAGTTCTAACTGTTTCTTTTAAGAATTGTTTGTGTGAGAGTGCTTAAAAGTATGGCTTTTACTTTAACAAAAGCAAGCATAGGCTTTTTTAAAGTAAAATGTTTAGAAGACCGTAAAAATTTCTCTAGTTCATTTATAGCAAAAATAAAAAAAGCTTAACCTAGCTAATACATTAAACAACATATTTGCAAAGTTCTAACTGTTTCTGTTAAGAATTGTTTGTATGAGAATGCTTAAAAATATGGCTAATACTTTTACAAAAGTAAGCATAGGTGATTTTAGAGTAAAACGATTGGAAGACCGTAAAAATTTTTCTAGTTTATTTAAAGCAATAATAAAAAAAGCTTAACCTAGCCAATTCATTAAACAACATATTTGCAAAGTTCTAACTGTTTCTGTTAGGAATTGTTTGTGTGAGAATGCTAAAAAATATGGCTAATACTTTTACAAAAGTAAGTATAGGCTTTTTTAAAGTAAAACGTTGGGAAGAATCTAAAATTTTTTTTAGTTTATTTAAAGCAAAAATAAAAAAAGCTTAACGTAGCCAATTCATTAAACAACATATTTGCAAAGTTCTAACTGTTTCTGTTAAGAATTGTTTGTGTGAGAATGCTTAAAAATATGGCTAATACTTTTACAAAAGTAAGCATAGGCTTTTTGAAAGTAAAACGTTTGGAAGACCCTAAAAATTTTTCTAGTTTATTTAAAGCAAAAATAAAAAACGCTTAACGTAGCTAATTCATAAAACAAAATATTTGCAAAGTTCTAACTGTTTCTGTTAAGAATTGTTTGTGTGAGAGTGCTTAAAAGTATGGCTTTTACTTTAACAAAAGCAAGCATAGGCTTTTTTAAAGTAAAATGTTTAGAAGACCCTAAAAATTTTTCTAGTTTATTTAAAGCAAAAATAAAAAAAGCTTAACCTAGCCAATTTACTAAACAATATATTTGCAAAGTTCTAACTGTTTCTGTTAAGAATTGTTTGTGTGAGAATGCTTAAAAGTATGGCTTTTACTTTAACAAAAGCAAGCATAGGTGTTTTTTAATGTGAAAAATTCTGAAAACCGTAAAAATTTTTTTTAATTATTTTAAGCAAAAATAAAAGAAGCTTAACCTAGCAAATTCATTAAACAACATATTTGCAAAGTTCTAACTGTTTCTGTTAAGAATTGTTTGTGTGAGAGTGCTTAAAAGTATGGATTTTACTTGAACAAAAGTAAGCATAGGCTTTTTTAAAGTAAAATGTTTAGAAGACCCTAAAAATTTTTCTAGTTTATTTAAGGCAAAAATAAAAGAAGCTTAACCTAGCTAATACATTAGACAACATATTTGCAAACTTGTAATTGTTTCTGTTAAGAATTGTTTGTGTGAGAATGCTTAAAAATATGGCTAATACTTTTACAAAAGCAAGCATAGGTGTTTTTTAATGTGAAAAATTCTGAAAACCGTAAAAATTTTTTTTAATTATTTTAAGCAAAAATAAAAGAAGCTTAACCTAGCAAATTCATTAAACAACATATTTGCAAAGTTCTAACTGTTTCTGTTAAGAATTGTTTGTGTGAGAGTGCTTAAAAGTATGGATTTTACTTGAACAAAAGTAAGCATAGGCTTTTTTAAAGTAAAATGTTTAGAAGACCCTAAAAATTTTTCTAGTTTATTTAAGGCAAAAATAAAAAAAGCTTAACCTAGCTAATACATTAGACAACATATGTGCAAAGTTCTAGTTGTTTCTGTTAAGAATTGTTTGTGTGAGAATGCTTAAAAATATGGCTAATACTTTTACAAAAGTAAGCATAGGCTTTTTTAAAGTAAAACGTTGGGAAGAATCTAAAAATTTTTTTAGTTTATTTAAAGCAAAAATAAAAAAAGCTTAACGTAGCCAATTCATTAAACAACATATTTGCAAAGTTCTAACTGTTTCTGTTAAGAATTGTTTCTGTGAGAATGCTTAAAAGTATGGCTTTTACTTTAACAAAAGTAAGCATAGGCTTTTTGAAAGTAAAACGTTTGGAAGACCCTAAAAATTTTTCTAGTTTATTTAAAGCAAAAATAAAAGAAGTTTAACTTAGCTAATACATTAAACAACATATTTGCAAACTTGTAATTGTTTCTGTTAAGAATTGTTTGTGTGAGAATGCTTAAAAATATGGCTAATACTTTTACAAAAGTAAGCATAGGCTTTTTTAAAGTAAAATGTTTAGAAGACCCTAAAAAGTTTTCTAGTTTATTTAAAGCAAAAATAAAAAAAGCTTAACGTAGCCAATTTACTAAACAATATATTTGCAAAGTTCTAACTGTTTCTGTTAAGAATTGTTTGTGTGAGAATGCTTAAAAGTATGGCTTTTACTTTAACAAAAGCAAGCATAGGTGTTTTTTAATGTGAAAAATTCTGAAAACCGTAAAAAATTTTTTTAATTATTTTAAGCAAAAATAAAAGAAGCATAACCTAGCAAATTCATTAAACAACATATTTGCAAAGTTCTAACTGTTTCTGTTAAGAATTGTTTGTGTGAGAGTGCTTAAAAGTATGGATTTTACTTGAACAAAAGTAAGCATAGGCTTTTATAAAGTAAAATGTTTAGAAGACCCTAAAAATTTTTCTAGTGTATTTAAGGCAAAAATAAAAGAAGCTTAACCTAGCTAATACATTAGACAACATATTTGCAAAGTTCTAGTTGTTTCTGTTAAGAATTGTTTGTGTGAGAATGCTTAAAAATATGGCTAATACTTTTACAAAAGCAAGCATAGGTGTTTTTTAATGTGAAAAATTCTGAAAACCGTAAAAATTTTTTTTAATTATTTTAAGCAAAAATAAAAGAAGCTTAACCTAGCAAATTCATTAAACAACATATTTGCAAAGTTCTAACTGTTTCTGTTAAGAATTGTTTGTGTGAGAGTGCTTAAAAGTATGGATTTTACTTGAACAAAAGTAAGCATAGGCTTTTTTAAAGTAAAATGTTTAGAAGACCCTAAAAATTTTTCTAGTTTATTTAAGGCAAAAATAAAAGAAGCTTAACCTAGCTAATACATTAGACAACATATTTGCAAAGTTCTAGTTGTTTCTGTTAAGAATTGTTTGTGTGAGAATGCT
This sequence comes from Thalia democratica, assembly GCF_965202585.1. Lineage (NCBI taxonomy): Eukaryota > Metazoa > Chordata > Thaliacea > Salpida > Salpidae > Thalia > Thalia democratica. The sequence goes on from NC_139165.1 coordinate 42,206,699, forward strand.
TAAAAATATGGCTAATACTTTTACAAAAGTAAGCATAGGCTTTTTTAAAGTAAAACGTTGGGAAGAATCTAAAAATTTTTTAGTTTATTTAAAGCAAAAATAAAAAAAGCTTAACGTAGCCAATTCATTAAACAACATATTTGCAAACTTGTAATTGTTTCTGTTAAGAATTGTTTGTGTGAGAATGCTTAAAAATATGGCTAATACTTTTACAAAAGTAAGCATAGGCTTTTTTAAAGTAAAATGTTTAGAAGACCCTAAAAAGTTTTCTAGTTTATTTAAAGCAAAAATAAAAAACGCTTAACCTAGCAAATTCATTAAACAACATATTTGCAAAGTTCTAACTGTTTATGTTAAGAATTGTTTGTGTGAGAGTGCTTAAAAGTATGGCTTTTACTTTAACAAAAGCAAGCATAGGCTTTTTTAAAGTAAAATGTTTAGAAGACCGTAAAAATTTTTCTAGTTTATTTAAGGCAAAAATAAAAGAAGCTTAACCTAGCTAATACATTAGACAATATATTTGCAAAGTTCTAACTGTTTCTGTTAAGAATTGTTTGTGTGAGAATGCTTAAAAATATGGATTTTACTTTAACAAAAGCAAGCATAGGTGTTTTTTAATGTGAAAAATTCTGAAAACCGTAAAATTTTTTTCTAAATAATTTAAAGCAAAAACAAAAGAAGCTTAACCTAGCAAATTCATTAAACAACATATTTGCAAAGTTCTAACTGTTTCTGTTAAGAATTGTTTGTGTGAGAGTGCTTAAAAGTATGGCTTTTACTTGAACAAAAGTAAGCATAGGCTTTTTTAAAGTAAAATGTTTGGAAGACCGTAAAAATTTTTCTAGTTTATTTAAAGCAAAAAAAAAAAAAGCTTAACGTAGCCAATTCATTAAACAACATATTTGCAAAGTTTTAACTGTTTCTGTTAAGAATTGTTTGTGTGAGAGTGCTTAAAAGTATGGGTTTTACTTTAACAAAAGTAAGCATAGGCTTTTTTAAAGTAAAATGTTTAGAAGACCGTAAAAATTTTTCTAGTTTATTTAAAGCAAAAATAAAAAAAGCTTAACCTAGCTAATACATTAAACAACAAATTTGCAAAGTTCTAACTGTTTCTGTTAAGAATTGTTTGTGTGAGAGTGCTTAAAAGTATGGATTTTACTTTAACAAAAGTAAGCATAGGTGATTTTAAAGTAAAACGATTGGAAGACCCTAAAAATTTTTCTAGTTTATTTAAGGCAAAAATAAAAGAAGCTTAACCTAGCTAATACATTAGACAACATATTTGCAAAGTTGTAATTGTTTCTGTTAAGAATTGTTTGTGTGAGAATGCTTAAAAATATGGCTAATACTTTTACAAAAGTAAGCATAGGCTTTTTTAAAGTAAAACGTTGGGAAGAATCTAAAAATTTTTTTAGTTTATTTAAAGCAAAAATAAAAAAAGCTTAACGTAGAATTCATTAAACAACATATTTGCAAAGTTCTAACTGTTTCTGTTAAGAATTGTTCGTGTGAGAATGCTTAAAAATATGGCTAATACTTTTACAAAAGTAAGCATAGGCTTTTTGAAAGTAAAACGTTTGGAAGACCCTAAAAATTTTTCTAGTTTATTTAAAGCAAAAATAAAAGAAGTTTAACTTAGCTAATACATTAAACAACATATTTGCCAAGTTGTAATTGTTTCTGTTAAGAATTGTTTGTGTGAGAATGCTTAAAAATATGGCTAATACTTTTACAAAAGTAAGCATAGGCTTTTTTAAAGTAAAATGTTTAGAAGACCGTAAAAATTTTTCTAGTTTATTTAAAGCAAAAATAAAAAAAGCTTAACGTAGCCAATTCATTAAACAATATATTTGCAAAGTTCTAACTGTTTATGTTAAGAATTGTTTGTGTGAGAGTGTTTAGAAATATGGCTTTTACTTTAACAAAAGTAAGCATAGGCTTTTTTAAATATAAAATTTTTGAAGACCGTAAAATTTTCAATACACTAAATTTAAAAAAAACTATATAAAAAAATATTATAGATTAAAAAGTTGTACTTATTACAATAGTTTAAGAGTATAAGAAAGGGGTAAAAATTGGGAGTTTGATAAAAAAAGGTTTATAACCTAAACTCAAAAGTGAATGGTGATAAACTTTCATATCATTATCGATTAAATTTTCTTATTTTTAGGGTTTTCATTTTCTACATATGTTTATTTATTTATTTTTATTTATAAGTTTATATCATTGCATTAATTTTTACCGATTATTATTAAATTTTTATATCAATCATTATTGATATTATTATTTTATTACAGTTAAATATTTCTTAATTTAATATTTTTATAGTTATACTTATTATTTCCTTTATCTATCTATATTATTAATTTTTATGATATAGATCGATTATATATATTTATTCTATTATTATTTTTATTGATGTTCATCTTTTTATTAATTTATATTAATTATAATTTTTTTTTTACATTTTATTTCATCAATAAAAAAAATAACCGCTAAGTGGCTCGTTTCGGGTTAGGTTTTGTGAGTCCGGTCCAGACTTGTCAACCTTGATTAAAAAAACATACTTCTAAAATTTAAAAAGTTATTTCGTAAAGATTGACAAGTTTTAAAAAGTTCGTCGGTAGTTTGGCTTAATATATGCAAATTAGCAAAAGTTCGTCCAAAAAGTTCGTCAAAAAAGACGACTATCATAGCTGATGTAAACGAATTCAAACAAAGATCTAAGTTGTTAAACTAAACTGCAATGTTTAAACTGTAATTTTTTATGAATTTTCATAATTATGACGTATAAAATCTATAAAATTAAGATTCTTAGAAGTTTTTTAGAGATTCAACAAAAGGTTTAAGCATTTATTTTTACAAATACTGGATGATTTTGTCTTTAATAACTAAATTTTATTTAGCAATAAATTCTTATCTCAATTTGATATTTAAAGATTTCTCAATTTTTTTGATCAAAATTTTGAAGGATTTGAACTGAGAAAAACTGATATTCTCAAATTTTTGATAAAAAAACTGATTTAGCCTGATGTTTTTCAACTTTTTTCAAAAAAACTGATTTAGCCTGACGCGCACGAACCCTGGTTTATTTTTTAATTTTTCATTATATCACCCTGTTGTTACTAGGATAACTAGTTAATACTTCTTGTTTTTTATTTTTGTTTATATTAATTTCTTGTTACTAAGAACAATTTGTTGAAAGTTTTAAAGTTGAAAGTCGAAAGTCAGCAAAAAACTGGGAATTCCGGAACATGTACAATCGGACCCCTTAAATTCGTTGAGAAAATATGACTAATTCGTTTTATACAGCAAAGCTCAGAGACTAAAAGTTCAATTTAAAAGTATCACGATTTTAATAAAAGTGAAGTTTCCGTTTTAAAAACAAACACCGTTTAAACATTGATAGACAAATCAGAGAAACTTTGTTCAAGTTTTGAAGACATATTTATATATTGTTTATTGAACAATAAAAAAAAGCTCTCAAAAAGCTTGGTCTAAGGATCTAGTGTACAAAGGAACCTTACGGTTATTGAGTCGTACACCACTGAATACTGACCGCATGCTTATAAAGTTGCTTACGATCTAGAACACATAGTTTTTTTATCATTTCAATAATTAAATCTTTATTAATGAACAATCAATTAAACGACAATACAAATAATAGAAAATAAAACTAAACGAAAGTTAACTGAAAATTGTGTTTAATAATGTACTATGGATTTGTTTTGTAACATATGAATTAAAAAATATATATACAACAAAAATTAACTTTTAATAGTAAATAAACAACACTAATAACAAACGTGTGAATACTTGAATTATAGGTTACAATTTCTTTAAAGAAATTGAAATGTAATACGCTAAAAAATTTTACAAAAAAAAAATGTTTACAAGTATTTTTGTTAAAAAGGTAATTTTTATTTTATTTAACAATTTAACTTAAACAGCAAAAACAATTTTATTTGTTTTTACTGTTCAAGTTGAACAATAAAACAACTGATTATTTTATTGTGTTACGAAAATAATCTATTTTTGCAATATTGTATAAGTGCTTTAGTCATAACCTTTTTAGGGATCTTAAAAGATTATAAGAAAAAATTCTCTTTCAATATTTACTGTAGACCAGGGTTTCCCAAACTCATTTACTAAATCGCCCCCTTTTCAGTAATTTGAAAAAAAATCGCCCCCCACGATTTTACAAAGTAGTTTTTCTTTTTAGTACAAACTTTTGAGATAAAAAAAATTGTGTTCGAAATGTAATTTAGTCTAGTACTTCTTATGCACGCACTTTTGTGTTCAAAGTAGTTTACAGGGCTTTGGAAAATAATTTACAGTTACTTTCTTAGAAGCCCAGTAAAGTGTATTAAAATACTTAAATATTAAAAAGCCTTGTGTAATCTGTAATCAATCCTGTTTAAATATGAACTGTTTTGAAACTAGTGAAACTTTTAGGTCAGTGGTGGACAACTTTTGTAGTGAGCAACTCATATTTACTAAAAAATCTTTTCTAGTTTCAACTCGTTAAAAAATGTAATTGCGGGCTGCATGATTTAAAAAAATAACAAATAAGAAAATTAAAAAACTCGAGCAAAATTGTAATAAAATTATTTAGTATTATTGTGATCTAGGAAATACTATTGTGAACTGAAAACGAAATGAAAGTGTATTTCAAAATAGTAAGTATCAAAAAACTAAATTTTATTTATTTTGCACAAGTAGTTTTCAATTTACTTAGCGGGTCGAAATTCGACTGGATCTGCGACTGGATCTGAGCAGTACATTACCTATCAGAAATCTTAAATGAAACCTGACATTGTAATAATATCTCATATAACGAACTTTGGACATTTAGAAGTTAATACTAAGTAACTTATTTAAGCCGCGCAAAATACTTAAATTACTTTATAAATAGGCATATTCTAAAACAACTATACCAGAGATTAAAAAACCATAAAAAAATGAACAGTTTATTTTACACATAATAAAATAAAAATTGAAAAATAATTTCTGATCTAGTTTGAGGAAGTTTGACCAACTGGTTGATTATCTCACATGAAAAGTGGTTTCATCAACTTAATGCAGTAAATTTATTAATTTCAATGCTAAGATACATTGGGATGCACGACTGTTCAAATTCGGACAATTCAAATTCCGACAATTCAAATTTTTAATAAAAATTTGAAACGGCTAAAATAAAAAAAGTAATGTATATTTGTCTCAAATAAAAAATGCAAATGTGAATCATATTAATATCTACAGGCCATTTTTTGCTTTTTGCATAAAACTAAATATTTTTTGAGATATGGCTTTATTAAAGTAAAACACATAGTTATTTTTAGTAATTTCAAAATATCTTAAAAAAACATTTAAGATTTTGCAAAAAAGAAAAAAGTTGCTTGTAGATTTTAACAAGGTCTACGTACACATTTTTTATTTTTCTCAAATTTATATTACTTTTTGAGATATAGTCTTTTAGATATTTTTTAAGAATTTGAATAGTCGGAATTTGAGTTGTCCGAATTTGAATTGTCATGTAACCGATATATTGTAAGCAAGTTAGTTGTAAAGTTAAACTTTAATTTTAAACTTTCTAAACTATTTGTTTCGTAGTAAAATACCATGAAATAGTATTTGACTGGGAATAATCTCTAGGGAACTAAACCTTAATTCTAACATTTTTTTTTCTTGATTTAAATTCAAAAAAAAATCCAATGTTTGACAGTTAATTCTGTGAACAGAAAGTAATCAATTAAAAAAAACTTTTAACTAGGTTAAAATTTTGTTTTGTAATTGTAGCAGTCTTTTTGATGGCTTATTTTATTCTGTTTAAAAAGTTTTTTTTTTCTAGCTATTAGCCTATGACAGTTTAACAGAGGAAAATAGTGAAAAACTAAAAGCTAGTGTTGAAATATTTAAAAAAACGAAGTATATTCTAATTGCTAATATATATTGAGTTAAGATAAAACAAAAAATAGTTGTATTAACAGTTTAAAACTCCTTATATGATAAAAAAAATTTTAACATTAGTAAATCAAGTTAGAAAATAAAATTGAGTTTAAGAAACTTTTAAATGAAAACGTAGAAGTCATTTCAAATAGAGGCCTCAAATTTATACTCTTTTAAAACCAAAAAAATATTTTTAGAAATAAAAACTTTAATGTTATCAAAATTTTACAATCAGATAATAGTTATATAGTGATATAAGTTATATACAGATTAAACAAGTAATAACAAAAATCTGTCAAATAAGGGTCTTTCAAACAAATATTTTAATCACTATGCTATAAAAACTTTTAGTGCAATGTAAAACGACGAATATGAACTACAAAATTAACCAGGTCAAAATAAAACTATTAACAACTTTAAAACATAAACCATTTAATAGATATAGTAGACTTCCGCTTGAGTTCGGACTTTAAAAAAAATCAAAAAGTGCAAACTCAAAAAATTATTACCACATTTTTTTTACAAAATGACAAATTTCAATGTGTTATATGCAATAATGTTATGAAAAAACATGAAATCCACTAAAACATAAAACAAACTTTAATTAAAAAAAAATAGATCTATATAAGCTATTAAATATTATATATAATTTGTTATATTAATATTTAGTTAGTAATAGGATTTACTTTCGTTAAATTTAAGAAAATATAAATTTGCAATTTTTTTTGGGTAAAAAGTTCGAACTCAAGAGGAAGTTTACCGTAATTAATATTTATTAGGCATTATGCAGACCTGTTGTAGAATAAATAGCTTAATAAAGTTGTTATTATAAAAAGACTACTTAAATACAATACAAACCAGGTTAAATAAGAAATATTTTAAAAGATCAAATAAAATTAAAAAACTTTCATAAAATAAAGTCTGCTACTAAAGTCTAATATAATGTGAAGGATGAGGTTCATGACTGCTTGCAAGTTTTTCTAATCTGATCCTTAATCAGTAAAATAGAGCCTTAAGTCACCTCCTTTATAAATATCTAGATAAGATCTTTTGCTCAAGATGTTGATAACTGAACTGAAAGCTTTCTCAACAATATAGCTAGAAGGAAAAGCTATAAACAACAATCTAAATTCCTCTCAAATGATTGGATACTTTTGCCTTAGTTTTTGTTGAGTCCAAAAGCTTTCATATCGTTCTTTGGAAGAATTTACTTTAAGTTTAAAGTCAGTTTGTAAGTCTGAGAAGGTTTCCTGTTAGTCGTTTACTTCAAAAGTATCTGCCTCGAAGGAATCCATATTTTTATCTATATGATAGCTTTTTTGTGTCAAATCTAAATTTTACTACTTAATATGTTAAAATTGTTTCCATTTGTTTCCAGATTCCAGATTTTTTCCAGGTTTGTTTTTGGCTAAATTGTAAAATTCCAGGTTTTTCCAGGTTTCTAGGTAAATTGGCAACCCTGTATAGTTTTATTTCTTAGTCTAACTTAGTGACTTTTCAAAAAAAAAACTGGAAATATCATGAGGTTATAGTTAAAAATAAATAACATAAATTTTTACCATTTATGGTCCCAAATAACATATCTGTCAGGTTATAAAATAGTGAGAGGGATTCCAATCGTCTATGATCTATGTAATTTTTAAATAAGGGAATATATGATAGAAAATATAGTATTTACTTGAAAGTAGGATTCATAAGCACTTGATTTTTTATTTTATTTTTTACATAAATAAAATTATCTTTTTTGTTTAAGTTTTACCTCAGGGTCAAATAATTAATAGCAAGCTAAAATTAGTAAAATAGCAAGAAAAAAAGTAAAAATTGTATGACAGCCCAAAATTTTAAAATCGCCCCCTTTTCGCCCCCTTACTAGTTATCGCCCACCCTTTCGCCCCCTTACTAATTATCGCCCCCCGAATTACTAAAATCGCCCCCAGGGGGGCGATATCGCCCACTTTGGGAAACCCTGCTGTAGACTGAAGAGTCTTAAATCCATACAATAACGAACTTGGAAGGATAAGTAAAAACATTTTGGTAATAGAAGAGCTGTGACGAAGAAAATATACGCTTCAAGATTGGTCCAGTTGAAAAATTCGGTTGAAAAAATTGAATGGTTCAATAATGTCTTAAAAAAATGCTTTATAAGTTAATTCACCTAGTTAATTCAATTAATTCATTTAAAAGTTATTCACCAAAAAAAAGAAGCAGAAAAGAAAAAAAAAACGATAAAAATTTTTTAAAGACATTGGTTTTAAAATAACGATAGCTACCGCAGCAACTATATGCAACTTTCTAGACGTAACATTAGACCTTACAAACAACTTATTTAAACCGTACAAAAAAGAAAACACATAAATTAGATACATATAAAAATTCAAACCATCCTAAAATTATTTAAACAAAACCTAGCGACAATGATAGAAAATAGAGCGATTAAATTATTTGAAAACAAAATTATTTTTGACGACAGTATATGCACATACCAAAAGACGTTGGATTAGTCAAATTTTTTTCACAAACCGACTTATACTGAATATTTTTAAAACACAAAAAGAAAATTAATTTATTTCAATCAACCATTTTGCAAATCAGAATAGACAAACGTAGGAAATATATTTTTTAAATTGGTAAACAAGTATTCTATACATAAACACAATCTAAATAATTTAATAAATCAAAACAGTTGCAAAATGTCGTATAGTTGCATGATTAATATAAAAGTATTAATTTAACGATAAAACAAAATTTTTTAAATAGTATAGAAAAACTGAAAGTACTAACACAGAAGAGTCATTCTGCAATTGCAGAAACAAAAAAAATTGCCCAAAAACAAATGCCTCACCAAGAACGTAAATTAAAAATCTACGATTAACATAAAAATAATTAAAGCAATACGTAGGAAGCACTGGGGGACCTTATAAAACAATGTATTGTGGCCATATCAGAGATTTTATAGTCCACAAGGAAAACGGTACCAAATTTTCGAAATATATTTCGAAACTAAAAATTGATAATACTGGTTAAAACATTAGCTAATGCACATAACCCGAAATTTTACATCACATCGGAGAAATAAGGAATTCGCCGAGAATCTGTATGACCTGTACCTATGAGAAGATGAAAGTAGCGAACGCTGAAGGGGGATCTTAATTAAATAAAAGGAACGAGTTAATATATTTATATGTTTATTTTAAAAAGCAAATTTTACAAGCCTGTTAATTGTAAGTATGGTTATTTGTTAAAGTTTGAATATTATAATAAACTTTTCTAACCTTAAAATAAACTAACTTGGAAATATTATGATTTTCCTAAATTGTTAACTTTAAACTATAAGTTTTATTTTGTTTTTTTTTTAACATAAATGCCAGTTTTATTTTAAGTTTAGCCTAATGTCTTCTTGCAATCGTAAATAAAAAATTACAGTTTTTATTAAACTGATGATCTCCTTTGATTTAGTTTAAACGAGTGAAACATTGTTTTGTTAAAAAAGTTATAAAATCAGAATTGATCATTCTCTTTATCATTAAGTCGAGAACTTTTATTATGATCTATAAAGTAAAAGGTACACAATAACTTTATTAACTAAGCCTTTAAATATGTTGGTGATTTTTACCTAGTTGGGCCTTAATGAATTTGTTTCGCTATCTATTTTTTCAAAGAGGGTTTAAAAAAAACTGCTCCTTTATATTTCATGAGAAAAAGTAGGATGAGAAAATTTTATTTTTTACCTGCTTTTCAAAAGTTGCACATAGTTTTTTATTTTCAAATTAAAAAAACATGAACACTAAACGTTGGTTACATTTGAATTTTTTTAAACTATAAGCGTTCATAAGCGTTTTGATTACTAGTAGATCTTTTCAAACTTTCCAGTACAAAATAAAAACAATTGCTCTTATAATTGACATTATATAAATACTATAACTTTCTTTTTACAAACTAGAAACGTTATTCCTTAGTATTGAAAGTTTATATTGAACGAAAACAACAAACGAAGATGCTCCAAAAAAAATTTAGAGATTTGGTCTAAGGGTCTGAGCGTGAGATAAAACCTCTTCTCTTAGTTATCAGGAATTAAGGCCCCAAGGCCTAAGGTAAGGCCTTTTTCCGCCTAATTGAATAAGAATGTAAAGTTTTGTGGTACTTGTAAAATTTTTTTATTTTGATTCTACTAATTACGTGATTTAGAAAAATAATCTGTTACTTATATAACTCATGTAACAAACATTTAATATTGTTAAATATTGTAAAAATATAAACTTTCTAAATAAAGATTCAATTTAGCTTTTTTCACATTTTAAGGTTTTTATTTAGATAAGTAAAAAGTTTTAGTAGAAAATAACTCACTACATTTTTTGAAATTTATAAAACATTTTTTTATAATTTTGAGTTAAAAATAATACAAATTGGTCCATAATAATTAAGACACTTTATATTAAGGTTAACTTACGAAAAACATAATTAAAAATTGGTAAATAGCTTTGTAAATATAATTAGAAACTTTTGAAATATGATTTGCTTTTGTAACAAAATTTAAACAGTGTTTAAAACTATTTGAAAAAATTTAATAATGACGGCTCAATGTTATTTCTTTTATCTCTATATTTCAATATTGCATGTACATAAATAAAAAAATAAAAAACTTATTTTAAAACTAAATTGTTAACATTGTTCTAAATTTCATAAAAAACATTTTCATACAACTAAATAAAAATTAAATTGTTTATTAAACAGCAAATAAAAACGTTAAAAATATTTAATTCTAAGACCTGGTTATTGAGTAGCACATCATTTAAATACATTTTTACGTCTTGTCCAGGACGCTACACAGTGCACAGTAGGTTTACACACATGTTTTATACCAAACAATTTTTTATATAGAATATCTTGCTGAAAGCTGAGCTGAGTATCGTACGGTAATTAACAAACAGAAATATACGGCTTTAAAACAACTTGTTTCTAAAAGCGATTTGTTCTAAACCAGGGTTTTCAAAAGCTGAAACTCTTTGAATGATAAGAATGTATTGTTTGTTGTTTAATAACTAAAGCATTTTTCTATACACTAGGTACTTTGACGTCAGCTGCAAATCTAAGGTGCTTCTGATTGGCTAATTTTTTTTTTAAGTTTTCTTTTAATTTACTATTTTTTATTTACTCTGTATGTATTTAGGTAACGTGGGTTAAGACTGAGGGTATAGATTAAAAACTTTGTTGATAAATGGTTTGGGATAGGACTTAAATGTTGTAAATATACTGCTGCTATACTTTAACTTACCTCATTTGCATAATGTTTTAAATCAAAAAGTTTCTAAAGCCTCAGAACAGCAGACCCGGTGGCTGGTATGTTACTTTGAATTTTTTTTGAGCTTCGATTCCTTATCGTGTTTACTTATAATATATTAAATAAAAATATCTTTATTCGATTTTTAGTGAATATTGGTAATAAATAATCATTCTTATATTGTAATACTAATTTAATAAGTTTTTTTTTTGTAGAATACTTTATCAAATGTTTTTGGCGGCAGCATCACATAAAGACTATGTGCTATTATATCATTACTATAAAAAACTTTTATTTCTTCAATGTGGTCAGCTGGGTAAAAAAGTTTTCCAATTTGATTATAGTGTAAAAATGACCTAAGGTAGTAAAACATAAAATTTAGCAACAAAAGATCATTTGTGAATGCTGTTTTAAGTAATAGTCTTACTTGTTATAAATACGCTATATTGTTTTAGAAATACTAATATGAAAAAAATAGCTTACCATGCTTACACTTCAAGTTAAAACTAGCACTATGATGATTAGAGTTAATTTTCTAAAGTATGTAAAAGCTTGTAAGTAACTGAGTTTAATTATATAGCTCAATTCATAAAGTAGTTTTCCAAATTTTTTTAAATTGATTTTCTAAACATCATAATTTTGATGCTTATAAAAAGTTACCTATCAAACCTTTATAAACAAAACTAAATTAAGGCATTTTATCTTATAACTTTTTTTCATGTTTTTTAGTATACCAATCTGTTTACTAAAGTGTTTCTAACTACAAATAGTTTTAAAATGACTTCCAGATTTTTACACTAATACTTGTAGTTTACTCAGACAAAACTAAATTATACCACTATAATCAAAACGACTAGCTTAGGTGGTGTGCAACTCGATAACAAAAAGTTTTACTTGTACACGTCCTTAGACCAAATTTTTTGAGCGTTTTTTTATCATTCAATAAACAATAACAAAAAAAGGAAATTTGAAACTGGCTTTTATTAAAAAATAAAGAAAATCTAAAACAAACCTTAATTGGTCAATGTTATAGTCACTATTTTTATTTATTACTAATAAACTTATTAAACGAAATATGTAAAAAATTGTAATATTTTTTTTCTTAGATAACTTATAGAAATTTCTCATTTTAAAGTAATAAGAAACTGATAAGTTTAAGTACAATTTAAAGTAATTTAAAGACAAAAATAAATTTTAAAGTTTTCTAAAAGACTTATTTAAATAAAAAAGTACTACCTTTAATTTAGGTCAATTTTTTAATATTTGTGCTTATATTAGTTAGTTTTGTAATAAATACTTTCGTTTTTTGCCATGGTTTATTAGTTTTAGGTTTTTATTGGTCGTAGGGGATTTTTGAAATTTGAGTGTATCAAAAAGCTGAAAATCCATGGGACATAGTAATCCAAAGTCCAGACTATGTATGTAATAAAACAGTAAGGAAGGATAGATATTCATTGCTCACAACTAAGGTCAATGGATTGGTGTGGAGAAAGACCTTTCGGCAATCTAGCCGCACACCATTTGCTTGTAAATAATGATTTGAGCTAACTTTAAAGCATTAATAAAAAAAATCATAAAAAGTAATTATAGTCATTAGTAAGTGTACAGATTTTCATCTCCATCTCCATACTTCGTGTGACTTGTCACACAAAGTTTATGGTCAACTATCCTTTGATAAGAGATCAATGTTATTATATATATGTTAAAAACAAAAAAAAACTATTCAAGTAAAAAAAAGTTTGAATATGGTAAGCACCCTTTTTTAACCCATTACTGTCAATATTGACATTGCGATCTGTTTGGGCTAAGATTTCTAGGCTAAGATTATGCAAAATCGAACATTTAATGTTCCGCATGAGTAATTATGCTACTAAAATAGGCTAATATTTTGCAAATTACTTTCTAGTACACGCATGTGACGATTGGACTGTAATCGATATTAAACTTTATTTAAACTAACTAAAAAACATATAAAAACGTTTCTTAGGCTTTCTAGTTACTGAACATTTTGTTTTTTTTAGATAAAAACAAATTAAAAATACTTTTTTAAGACCTCAAAGTTCGGCTAAATTTCTTCAAAAATTTTCTAAAGAAAAGTACATTAGTGTGACGATTGGACTATAATCGATATTAAAGTTTATTTAAACTAACTAAAAAACATATAAAAACGTTTCTTAGGCTTTCTAGTTACTGAACATTTTGTTTTTTTTAGATAAAAACAAACTAAAAATACTTTTTTAAGACCTCAAAGTTCGGCTAAATTTCTTCAAAAATTTTCTAAAGAAAAGTACATTAGTGTGACGATTGGACTATAATCGATATTAAACTTTATTTAAACTAACTAAAAAACATATAAAAACGTTTCTTAGGCTTTCTAGTTACTGAACATTTTGTTTTTTTTAGATAAAAACAAATTAAAAATACTTTTTTAAGACCTCAAAGTTCGGCTAAATTTCTTCAAAAATTTTCTAAAGAAAAGTACATTAGTGTGACGATTGGACTATAATCGATATTAAACTTTATTTAAACTAACTAAAAAACATATAAAAACGTTTCTTAGGCTTTCTAGTTACTGAACATTTTGTTTTTTTTAGATAAAAACAAACTAAAAATACTTTTTTAAGACCTCAAAGTTCGGCTAAATTTCTTCAAAAATTTTCTAAAGAAAAGTACATTAGTGTGACGATTGGACTATAATCGATATTAAACTTTATTTAAACTAACTAAAAAACATATAAAAACGTTTCTTAGGCTTTCTAGTTACTGAACATTTTGTTTTTTTTAGATAAAAACAAATTAAAAATACTTTTTTAAGACCTCAAAGTTCGGCTAAATTTCTTCAAAAATTTTCTAAAGAAAAGTACATTAGTGTGACGATTGGACTATAATCGATATTAAACTTTATTTAAACTAACTAAAAAACATATAAAAACGTTTCTTAGGCTTTCTAGTTACTGAACATTTTGTTTTTTTTAGATAAAAACAAATTAAAAATACTTTTTTAAGACCTCAAAGTTCGGCTAAATTTCTTCAAAAATTTTCTAAAGAAAAGTACATTAGTGTGACGATTGGACTATAATCGATATTAAACTTTATTTAAACTAACTAAAAAACATATAAAAACGTTTCTTAGGCTTTCTAGTTACTGAACATTTTGTTTTTTTTAGATAAAAACAAACTAAAAATACTTTTTTAAGACCTCAAAGTTCGGCTAAATTTCTTCAAAAATTTTCTAAAGAAAAGTACATTAGTGTGACGATTGGACTATAATCGATATTAAACTTTATTTAAACTAACTAAAAAACATATAAAAACGTTTCTTAGGCTTTCTAGTTACTGAACATTTTGTTTTTTTTAGATAAAAACAAATTAAAAATACTTTTTTAAGACCTCAAAGTTCGGCTAAATTTCTTCAAAAATTTTCTAAAGAAAAGTACATTAGTGTGACGATTGGACTATAATCGATATTAAACTTTATTTAAACTAACTAAAAAACATATAAAAACGTTTCTTAGGCTTTCTAGTTACTGAACATTTTGTTTTTTTTAGATAAAAACAAACTAAAAATACTTTTTTAAGACCTCAAAGTTCGGCTAAATTTCTTCAAAAATTTTCTAAAGAAAAGTACATTAGTGTGACGATTGGACTATAATCGATATTAAACTTTATTTAAACTAACTAAAAAACATATAAAAACGTTTCTTAGGCTTTCTAGTTACTGAACATTTTGTTTTTTTTAGATAAAAACAAATTAAAAATACTTTTTTAAGACCTCAAAGTTCGGCTAAATTTCTTCAAAAATTTTCTAAAGAAAAGTACATTAGTGTGACGATTGGACTATAATCGATATTAAACTTTATTTAAACTAACTAAAAAACATATAAAAACGTTTCTTAGGCTTTCTAGTTACTGAACATTTTGTTTTTTTTAGATAAAAACAAATTAAAAATACTTTTTTAAGACCTCAAAGTTCGGCTAAATTTCTTCAAAAATTTTCTAAAGAAAAGTACATTAGTGTGACGATTGGACTATAATCGATATTAAACTTTATTTAAACTAACTAAAAAACATATAAAAACGTTTCTTAGGCTTTCTAGTTACTGAACATTTTGTTTTTTTTAGATAAAAACAAACTAAAAATACTTTTTTAAGACCTCAAAGTTCGGCTAAATTTCTTCAAAAATTTTCTAAAGAAAAGTACATTAGTGTGACGATTGGACTATAATCGATATTAAACTTTATTTAAACTAACTAAAAAACATATAAAAACGTTTCTTAGGCTTTCTAGTTACTGAACATTTTGTTTTTTTTAGATAAAAACAAATTAAAAATACTTTTTTAAGACCTCAAAGTTCGGCTAAATTTCTTCAAAAATTTTCTAAAGAAAAGTACATTAGTGTGACGATTGGACTATAATCGATATTAAACTTTATTTAAACTAACTAAAAAACATATAAAAACGTTTCTTAGGCTTTCTAGTTACTGAACATTTTGTTTTTTTTAGATAAAAACAAATTAAAAATACTTTTTTAAGACCTCAAAGTTCGGCTAAATTTCTTCAAAAATTTTCTAAAGAAAAGTACATTAGTGTGACGATTGGACTATAATCGATATTAAACTTTATTTAAACTAACTAAAAAACATATAAAAACGTTTCTTAGGCTTTCTAGTTACTGAACATTTTGTTTTTTTTAGATAAAAACAAATTAAACATACTTTTTTAAGACCTCAAAGTTCGGCTAAATTTCTTCAAAAATTTTCTAAAGAAAAGTACATTAGTGTGACGAATGGACTATAATTGATATTAAACTTTATTTAAACTAACTAAAACACATATAAAAATGTTCCTTAGGCTTTTTAGTTACTGAACATTTTGTTTGTTATAGATAAAAACAAATTAAACATACTTTTTTAAGACCTCAAAGTTCGGCTAAATTTCTTCAAAAATTTTCTAAAGAAAAGTACATTAGTGTGACGATTGGACTATAATCGATATTAAACTTTATTTAAACTAACTAAAAAACATATAAAAACGTTTCTTAGGCTTTCTAGTTACTGAACATTTTGTTTTTTTTAGATAAAAACAAATTAAAAATACTTTTTTAAGACCTCAAAGTTCGGCTAAATTTCTTCAAAAATTTTCTAAAGAAAAGTACATTAGTGTGACGATTGGACTATAATCGATATTAAACTTTATTTAAACTAACTAAAAAACATATAAAAACGTTTCTTAGGCTTTCTAGTTACTGAACATTTTGTTTGTTATAGATAAAAACAAATTAAACATACTTTTTTAAGACCTCAAAGTTCGGCTAAATTTCTTCAAAAATTTTCTAAAGAAAAGTACATTAGTGTGACGATTGGACTATAATCGATATTAAACTTTATTTAAACTAACTAAAAAACATATAAAAACGTTTCTTAGGCTTTCTAGTTACTGAACATTTTGTTTTTTTTAGATAAAAACAAATTAAAAATACTTTTTTAAGACCTCAAAGTTCGGCTAAATTTCTTCAAAAATTTTCTAAAGAAAAGTACATTAGTGTGACGATTGGACTATAATCGATATTAAACTTTATTTAAACTAACTAAAAAACATATAAAAACGTTTCTTAGGCTTTCTAGTTACTGAACATTTTGTTTTTTTTAGATAAAAACAAATAAAACATACTTTTTTAAGACCTCAAAGTTCGGCTAAATTTCTTCAAAAATTTTCTAAAGAAAAGTACATTAGTGTGACGAATGGACTATAATTGATATTAAACTTTATTTAAACTAACTAAAACACATATAAAAATGTTCCTTAGGCTTTTTAGTTACTGAACATTTTGTTTGTTATAGATAAAAACAAATTAAACATACTTTTTTAAGACCTCAAAGTTCGGCTAAATTTCTTCAAAAATTTTCTAAAGAAAAGTACATTAGTGTGACGATTGGACTATAATCGATATTAAACTTTATTTAAACTAACTAAAAAACATATAAAAACGTTTCTTAGGCTTTCTAGTTACTGAACATTTTGTTTTTTTTAGATAAAAACAAACTAAAAATACTTTTTTAAGACCTCAAAGTTCGGCTAAATTTCTTCAAAAATTTTCTAAAGAAAAGTACATTAGTGTGACGATTGGACTATAATCGATATTAAACTTTATTTAAACTAACTAAAAAACATATAAAAACGTTTCTTAGGCTTTCTAGTTACTGAACATTTTGTTTTTTTTAGATAAAAACAAATTAAAAATACTTTTTTAAGACCTCAAAGTTCGGCTAAATTTCTTCAAAAATTTTCTAAAGAAAAGTACATTAGTGTGACGATTGGACTATAATCGATATTAAACTTTATTTAAACTAACTAAAAAACATATAAAAACGTTTCTTAGGCTTTCTAGTTACTGAACATTTTGTTTTTTTTAGATAAAAACAAATTAAAAATACTTTTTTAAGACCTCAAAGTTCGGCTAAATTTCTTCAAAAATTTTCTAAAGAAAAGTACATTAGTGTGACGATTGGACTATAATCGATATTAAACTTTATTTAAACTAACTAAAAAACATATAAAAACGTTTCTTAGGCTTTCTAGTTACTGAACATTTTGTTTTTTTTAGATAAAAACAAATTAAAAATACTTTTTTAAGACCTCAAAGTTCGGCTAAATTTCTTCAAAAATTTTCTAAAGAAAAGTACATTAGTGTGACGATTGGACTATAATCGATATTAAACTTTATTTAAACTAACTAAAAAACATATAAAAACGTTTCTTAGGCTTTCTAGTTACTGAACATTTTGTTTTTTTTAGATAAAAACAAATTAAAAATACTTTTTTAAGACCTCAAAGTTCGGCTAAATTTCTTCAAAAATTTTCTAAAGAAAAGTACATTAGTGTGACGATTGGACTATAATCGATATTAAACTTTATTTAAACTAACTAAAAAACATATAAAAACGTTTCTTAGGCTTTCTAGTTACTGAACATTTTGTTTTTTTTAGATAAAAACAAATTAAACATACTTTTTTAAGACCTCAAAGTTCGGCTAAATTTCTTCAAAAATTTTCTAAAGAAAAGTACATTAGTGTGACGAATGGACTATAATTGATATTAAACTTTATTTAAACTAACTAAAAAACATATAAAAACGTTTCTTAGGCTTTCTAGTTACTGAACATTTTGTTTTTTTTAGATAAAAACAAACTAAAAATACTTTTTTAAGACCTCAAAGTTCGGCTAAATTTCTTCAAAAATTTTCTAAAGAAAAGTACATTAGTGTGACGATTGGACTATAATCGATATTAAACTTTATTTAAACTAACTAAAAAACATATAAAAACGTTTCTTAGGCTTTCTAGTTACTGAACATTTTGTTTTTTTTAGATAAAAACAAATTAAAAATACTTTTTTAAGACCTCAAAGTTCGGCTAAATTTCTTCAAAAATTTTCTAAAGAAAAGTACATTAGTGTGACGATTGGACTATAATCGATATTAAACTTTATTTAAACTAACTAAAAAACATATAAAAACGTTTCTTAGGCTTTCTAGTTACTGAACATTTTGTTTTTTTTAGATAAAAACAAATTAAAAATACTTTTTTAAGACCTCAAAGTTCGGCTAAATTTCTTCAAAAATTTTCTAAAGAAAAGTACATTAGTGTGACGATTGGACTATAATCGATATTAAACTTTATTTAAACTAACTAAAAAACATATAAAAACGTTTCTTAGGCTTTCTAGTTACTGAACATTTTGTTTTTTTTAGATAAAAACAAACTAAAAATACTTTTTTAAGACCTCAAAGTTCGGCTAAATTTCTTCAAAAATTTTCTAAAGAAAAGTACATTAGTGTGACGATTGGACTATAATCGATATTAAACTTTATTTAAACTAACTAAAAAACATATAAAAACGTTTCTTAGGCTTTCTAGTTACTGAACATTTTGTTTTTTTTAGATAAAAACAAATTAAAAATACTTTTTTAAGACCTCAAAGTTCGGCTAAATTTCTTCAAAAATTTTCTAAAGAAAAGTACATTAGTGTGACGATTGGACTATAATCGATATTAAACTTTATTTAAACTAACTAAAAAACATATAAAAACGTTTCTTAGGCTTTCTAGTTACTGAACATTTTGTTTTTTTTAGATAAAAACAAATTAAAAATACTTTTTTAAGACCTCAAAGTTCGGCTAAATTTCTTCAAAAATTTTCTAAAGAAAAGTACATTAGTGTGACGATTGGACTATAATCGATATTAAACTTTATTTAAACTAACTAAAAAACATATAAAAACGTTTCTTAGGCTTTCTAGTTACTGAACATTTTGTTTTTTTTAGATAAAAACAAATTAAACATACTTTTTTAAGACCTCAAAGTTCGGCTAAATTTCTTCAAAAATTTTCTAAAGAAAAGTACATTAGTGTGACGAATGGACTATAATTGATATTAAACTTTATTTAAACTAACTAAAACACATATAAAAATGTTCCTTAGGCTTTTTAGTTACTGAACATTTTGTTTGTTATAGATAAAAACAAATTAAACATACTTTTTTAAGACCTCAAAGTTCGGCTAAATTTCTTCAAAAATTTTCTAAAGAAAAGTACATTAGTGTGACGATTGGACTATAATCGATATTAAACTTTATTTAAACTAACTAAAAAACATATAAAAACGTTTCTTAGGCTTTCTAGTTACTGAACATTTTGTTTTTTTTAGATAAAAACAAATTAAAAATACTTTTTTAAGACCTCAAAGTTCGGCTAAATTTCTTCAAAAATTTTCTAAAGAAAAGTACATTAGTGTGACGATTGGACTATAATCGATATTAAACTTTATTTAAACTAACTAAAAAACATATAAAAACGTTTCTTAGGCTTTCTAGTTACTGAACATTTTGTTTGTTATAGATAAAAACAAATTAAACATACTTTTTTAAGACCTCAAAGTTCGGCTAAATTTCTTCAAAAATTTTCTAAAGAAAAGTACATTAGTGTGACGATTGGACTATAATCGATATTAAACTTTATTTAAACTAACTAAAAAACATATAAAAACGTTTCTTAGGCTTTCTAGTTACTGAACATTTTGTTTTTTTTAGATAAAAACAAATTAAAAATACTTTTTTAAGACCTCAAAGTTCGGCTAAATTTCTTCAAAAATTTTCTAAAGAAAAGTACATTAGTGTGACGATTGGACTATAATCGATATTAAACTTTATTTAAACTAACTAAAAAACATATAAAAACGTTTCTTAGGCTTTCTAGTTACTGAACATTTTGTTTTTTTTAGATAAAAACAAATTAAACATACTTTTTTAAGACCTCAAAGTTCGGCTAAATTTCTTCAAAAATTTTCTAAAGAAAAGTACATTAGTGTGACGAATGGACTATAATTGATATTAAACTTTATTTAAACTAACTAAAACACATATAAAAATGTTCCTTAGGCTTTTTAGTTACTGAACATTTTGTTTGTTATAGATAAAAACAAATTAAACATACTTTTTTAAGACCTCAAAGTTCGGCTAAATTTCTTCAAAAATTTTCTAAAGAAAAGTACATTAGTGTGACGATTGGACTATAATCGATATTAAACTTTATTTAAACTAACTAAAAAACATATAAAAACGTTTCTTAGGCTTTCTAGTTACTGAACATTTTGTTTTTTTTAGATAAAAACAAACTAAAAATACTTTTTTAAGACCTCAAAGTTCGGCTAAATTTCTTCAAAAATTTTCTAAAGAAAAGTACATTAGTGTGACGATTGGACTATAATCGATATTAAACTTTATTTAAACTAACTAAAAAACATATAAAAACGTTTCTTAGGCTTTCTAGTTACTGAACATTTTGTTTTTTTTAGATAAAAACAAATTAAAAATACTTTTTTAAGACCTCAAAGTTCGGCTAAATTTCTTCAAAAATTTTCTAAAGAAAAGTACATTAGTGTGACGATTGGACTATAATCGATATTAAACTTTATTTAAACTAACTAAAAAACATATAAAAACGTTTCTTAGGCTTTCTAGTTACTGAACATTTTGTTTTTTTTAGATAAAAACAAATTAAAAATACTTTTTTAAGACCTCAAAGTTCGGCTAAATTTCTTCAAAAATTTTCTAAAGAAAAGTACATTAGTGTGACGATTGGACTATAATCGATATTAAACTTTATTTAAACTAACTAAAAAACATATAAAAACGTTTCTTAGGCTTTCTAGTTACTGAACATTTTGTTTTTTTTAGATAAAAACAAATTAAAAATACTTTTTTAAGACCTCAAAGTTCGGCTAAATTTCTTCAAAAATTTTCTAAAGAAAAGTACATTAGTGTGACGATTGGACTATAATCGATATTAAACTTTATTTAAACTAACTAAAAAACATATAAAAACGTTTCTTAGGCTTTCTAGTTACTGAACATTTTGTTTTTTTTAGATAAAAACAAATTAAAAATACTTTTTTAAGACCTCAAAGTTCGGCTAAATTTCTTCAAAAATTTTCTAAAGAAAAGTACATTAGTGTGACGATTGGACTATAATCGATATTAAACTTTATTTAAACTAACTAAAAAACATATAAAAACGTTTCTTAGGCTTTCTAGTTACTGAACATTTTGTTTTTTTTAGATAAAAACAAATTAAACATACTTTTTTAAGACCTCAAAGTTCGGCTAAATTTCTTCAAAAATTTTCTAAAGAAAAGTACATTAGTGTGACGAATGGACTATAATTGATATTAAACTTTATTTAAACTAACTAAAACACATATAAAAATGTTCCTTAGGCTTTTTAGTTACTGAACATTTTGTTTGTTATAGATAAAAACAAATTAAACATACTTTTTTAAGACCTCAAAGTTCGGCTAAATTTCTTCAAAAATTTTCTAAAGAAAAGTACATTAGTGTGACGATTGGACTATAATCGATATTAAACTTTATTTAAACTAACTAAAAAACATATAAAAACGTTTCTTAGGCTTTCTAGTTACTGAACATTTTGTTTTTTTTAGATAAAAACAAATTAAAAATACTTTTTTAAGACCTCAAAGTTCGGCTAAATTTCTTCAAAAATTTTCTAAAGAAAAGTACATTAGTGTGACGATTGGACTATAATCGATATTAAACTTTATTTAAACTAACTAAAAAACATATAAAAACGTTTCTTAGGCTTTCTAGTTACTGAACATTTTGTTTTTTTTAGATAAAAACAAATTAAACATACTTTTTTAAGACCTCAAAGTTCGGCTAAATTTCTTCAAAAATTTTCTAAAGAAAAGTACATTAGTGTGACGAATGGACTATAATTGATATTAAACTTTATTTAAACTAACTAAAACACATATAAAAATGTTCCTTAGGCTTTTTAGTTACTGAACATTTTGTTTGTTATAGATAAAAACAAATTAAACATACTTTTTTAAGACCTCAAAGTTCGGCTAAATTTCTTCAAAAATTTTCTAAAGAAAAGTACATTAGTGTGACGATTGGACTATAATCGATATTAAACTTTATTTAAACTAACTAAAAAACATATAAAAACGTTTCTTAGGCTTTCTAGTTACTGAACATTTTGTTTTTTTTAGATAAAAACAAATTAAAAATACTTTTTTAAGACCTCAAAGTTCGGCTAAATTTCTTCAAAAATTTTCTAAAGAAAAGTACATTAGTGTGACGATTGGACTATAATCGATATTAAACTTTATTTAAACTAACTAAAAAACATATAAAAACGTTTCTTAGGCTTTCTAGTTACTGAACATTTTGTTTTTTTTAGATAAAAACAAATTAAAAATACTTTTTTAAGACCTCAAAGTTCGGCTAAATTTCTTCAAAAATTTTCTAAAGAAAAGTACATTAGTGTGACGATTGGACTATAATCGATATTAAACTTTATTTAAACTAACTAAAAAACATATAAAAACGTTTCTTAGGCTTTCTAGTTACTGAACATTTTGTTTTTTTTAGATAAAAACAAATTAAACATACTTTTTTAAGACCTCAAAGTTCGGCTAAATTTCTTCAAAAATTTTCTAAAGAAAAGTACATTAGTGTGACGAATGGACTATAATTGATATTAAACTTTATTTAAACTAACTAAAACACATATAAAAATGTTCCTTAGGCTTTTTAGTTACTGAACATTTTGTTTGTTATAGATAAAAACAAATTAAACATACTTTTTTAAGACCTCAAAGTTCGGCTAAATTTCTTCAAAAATTTTCTAAAGAAAAGTACATTAGTGTGACGATTGGACTATAATCGATATTAAACTTTATTTAAACTAACTAAAAAACATATAAAAACGTTCCTTAGGCTTTCTAGTTACTGAACATTTTGTTTGTTTTAAATAAAAACAATTTAAACATACTTTTTTAATATCAAAGTTTGATAACAATTTTTTAAGCATTTTTTCTTATCCAAAAGATATACAACTATGACGTACATTGTTAAGATAAATTTTTATTCAATAAGTCAAACAATAATACACATACATTCAAAGTAAACACAAAAATAGAAAATAAATGTATTTTTAATCTTGGCATATCATATTTTTTTTCGACATTAAATTCTAAACCAAATGAGTTAGACTTAGTTTCTGAGGCTTTTTTTTCAACAACTTTAACAAATGCAGATGGCTTATCTACAACTTTACAACATTTAGTGCTTACAATATTAGAACTTTTATGTACAACTAACTTACTATTACCATTAGAATAAAAACTTGCATTATCAACGAACTCATCATCAGAGCTATCTAAATTAGGCCTTTTAACTTTTGAACATAAACTGTTGTTATCAACAAATTTTCTTTTTCTACTAATATTACTTTCATCTTTACTTTTTACAATATGAGAGGCTGAGCTAGATGGTATATTAGCTCCTGTAAACATTTAAAACTAAGAACAACTACAACTATGAAAAAAGCAAAATAAACTTATCTTCACAAAACAAAAACTTTGAAACAAAAGTATTATAAAACGACAAAAAATGGTACTAAAAATATTTTAATTTAACAAATACTGTTAAAAACAAAAACTGTACTATATAAATTAAAAAAACCATTAAAAATAGAAATAAAGAAGTAAAAAACCTTTTAAAACCGTCTCATACATCTCTTGAATGCCATTACTGTTATTTAGCCAAGCTCTTCTAACCATCTGTATATCTTTAAACTGTACATTTGCTGCCTTACAGTTTTTGTATTTCTCGACTACCTTCTTACAGGCTTCCCTCTGATTAGTTGCAAAAATAACTTTGAAATTAATACTATGCATAATATTTACAAGCTTTTTTGTGTCTTTAAAAAGACATAAAGCAGTTTTTCGTTTCACCATCATGAAAGTTTCAATAGTTCACTAGAAGTTTCAGTGTATACTAAACTTTATCTTTAGCCTAGACAAAACCGCGCGAAAAGGTGTAGTGTTTCTAAATTTATATCTTAAATTGAAGTTTCAGGAACAGAAATTACTTTTCTTTAGAAAATTTTTGAAGAAATTTAGCCGAACTTTGAGGTCTTAAAAAAGTATGTTTAATTTGTTTTTATCTAAAACAAACAAAATGTTCAGTAACTAAAAAGCCTAAGGAACGTTTTTATATGTGTTTTAGTTAGTTTAAATAAAGTTTAATATCAATTATAGTCCAATCGTCACACTAATGTACTTTTCTTTAGAAAATTTTTGAAGAAATTTAGCCGAACTTTGAGGTCTTAAAAAAGTATGTTTAATTTGTTTTTATCTGAAACAAACAAAATGTTCAGTAACTAGAAAGCCTAAGGAACGTTTTTATATGTTTTTTAGCTAGTTTAAATAAAGTTTAATATCAATTATAGTCCAATCGTCACACTAATGTACTTTTCTTTAGAAAATTTTCGAAGAAATTTAGCCGAACTTTAAGGTCTTAAAAAAGTATGTTTAATTTGTTTTTATCTGAAACAAACAAAATGTTCAGTAACTAGAAAGCCTAAGGAACGTTTTTATATGTTTTTTAGCTAGTTTAAATAAAGTTTAATATCAATTATAGTCCAATCGTCACACTAATGTACTTTTCTTTAGAAAATTTTTGAAGAAATTTAGCCGAACTTTGAGGTCTTAAAAAAGTATGTTTAATTTGTTTTTATCTAAAACAAACAAAATGTTCAGTAACTAGAAAGTCTAAGGAACGTTTTTATATGTTTTTTAGCTAGTTTAAATAAAGTTTAATATAAATTATAGTCCAATCGTCACACTAATGTACTTTTCTTTAGAAAATTTTTGAAGAAATTTAGCCGAACTTTGAGGTCTTAAAAAAGTATGTTTAATTTGTTTTTATCTGAAACAAACAAAATGTTCAGTAACTACAAAGTCTAAGGAACGTTTTTATATGTTTTTTAGCTAGTTTAAATAAAGTTTAATATCAATTATAGTCCAATCGTCACATGCGTGTACTAGAAAGTAATTTGCAAAATATTAGCCTATTTTAGTAGCATAATTACTCATGCGGAACATTAGATGTTCGATTTTGCATAATCTTAGCCTAGAAATCTTAGCCCAAACAGATCGCAATCAATATTGACCATGTAAGCATAGTCTACAAGTTTTATATTTCATTGCATTTTTTAGGTTTACTCATGTAGAGAGGCAACAAGAACAATGTGAATGCACATCAGGGTTTCCCAAAGTGGGCCATGACAGATATTCAGCAAGCCATGAGCAGCAGAGGGGCCAAAGGGGGGACATATGCAGTTAAGGAGGCCACAGGGGTCATGAGGTCATAATTTGAAACTTACAAAAGATATTCTGGAGTTGTTGATGAAGAGCAAAACAAAAAGGTCTTAGGTGTTTTAAATGGTAGTTTTAAAATTTACACTAGATATTCTGGAGTTGTTGTTAGAAAGGAAAAAAAAAAAGTATTTAGGTGCTTTTAATAGTATTTTTTTGAGTAATCTTGTTGAAGAGGGCTAAAGCTTTTTTAATTTCTTTAAAGTTGGCCATTTGAAAATTGATTGGGAAACCCTGACGTACATGATCATAAAAGTCAAAATCTTTGGGAGGAGGCGGTGTGGTGCCCATAGTAGACTATGTTTTCATAGTTAATATTGGCAGTAATTGGTTTAAAAAAAGTACATACCATTTTTTTTTGTAGAATTAATATTTTTTGTTTAATTAAAGTAATAAAAAACAAAATTCATTTATATTAATGTTAAAGTTAAATTTTATTTAAGTTCAAATAAAAACTTACTAAAGTTATTTACAAAATATATGGTGTAGGGATCAATGATCAAAATGTCTTTCTTCACACCATTCATCCATTGACCGAAGTTGTTCACATTTTTCTTTCTTTCTACCATTTGCTCCATTTTGTCCCCTCCCTTATATTTAGATTTTAGTGATCATTTACATTCACATTTTTCTTGTTGCCCTTTCTACAAGAGCTACCACAAAAAAAAGGCTTTAAATGTTAAAGTAGTCAGATTCTTGTGAAAAAAACGCAACAACAACAAAAAGAATTAAATTCATAAATTAAAACTTATTTCTTACAGTAATAACTGCAGTGTCAAGTAGGGGTTAGCAATATTTTGAACGAACTTGCTTATAAAATCTTATCTTTGACCAGAAAAATCAAGTAAAAAGTATTTTGTGGTATACATATTTATTTTCAAGGGTTTACTGAATAAGTTAAAAAACAAATATTTAAAAGTGTGAATGTTAGAAAAATACAAGTTTTTGTTCAGCCTGTGAGATAATGATACTAATGCAATATGTACAACAGGTAGAAAAGTTATCTATAAAAACACCAATATCTTTAGATCCTTCAGTTTGTCACAACATATAGTTATATCTTTAAAGTTTTATGTGCACATTCATAAATTTTTTAAAAATAATATTCTGAAGTTTTTGATCATCAAATTTACTTATATCCTAAACTGACTTCCAATAACAAAATTTCTAGTTAGTTTTTCACATAAAATTATACACAAAACAGGTTTTTGTAAAGATAATTTTTATTTATTTGTTGGTTATTTATATTCAGTTTTCACACTCAAAACTAGAATACACTACACATAATCAATCAACTACTAAAAGAAAAATCAATAGAATATTTACAATGAGGTAAAAACTATCACCAATTAAGTAGTCTTACTACTGGGTTGGTACGCAAAAAGCCAAATCAGAATAAATCAGAGAAATAAAATAAATATTTTTTTAAACAATATTAGAAAAAAGTAAGTTTTTCTTAGTTCAAATGCTTAAAAATTTGTGAATTAATAAAAAAAAAATCAGTGTGTCTTTAAATGGATCATTTAAAATGTATATATTTTTTCAAATATAATTTTATATTTAGCCAAGTACTATGTGAGCCAGCTTTCTGAAAGTATGTTAAATATGTTTGTATTTTTTACATGACAGTTCAAGTTTTAAAAACTCAAATAATTATGGTATTTCTAATAGTATATCAAAAAAAAGTCTTAAAATGAAAATAGTAAAAATACCACTAATATTAAAGTGTTTTTGTCTCACTCAAAAATCTACTACACACAGAAAGTTTCTTAAACATTGTAAATTACATATTTTTTATTTCAAATTTTTATATTTGAAATCTGTTATTTGTGATTTGTTATTTCAAATTTTTATATTTATCCACTCACCATAAAAAGTACATTGGGCAGCTAACAGATCATTCACGACTTAATAAATCTTACAATCTTTGATGAAAAGTTCAACACCACTGACTGATAACTATCTGCAGGATTTCCAAGCACTAACTAAAATACTCAGACAACTTAGGTCAACTCAGGCTAGTTTGATCTTTTTAGAAAAACTCAGGCTGACTTTGGCTAGCTTGATTTAACTAATGCTAGTTTTTTTTTTGTCTCATAGATTGGCAACCCTGTATTTAAAATCTTATCACAAAATCATACATCAAAGTCTACAAAAAAAAGTCACATATTAGTCAGAACAAGATTTCAAAAACACAAATTACATCACACAGAACCTCTACAACCCTAAAGAGCTCATTAATTTGCAATAAGTTTGCATTTAGGCTGATTACATTCATATAAACAAGACTAGTATATTCTTTACAGAATTTCACACTCTTTTAGTTTAAGTAATGTTTATAAGTTATGTTGGAAATACAAAATTTATCAATTTTTAAAAACAATCATAGTTTTGTTTCTATAAAGAATAAAATGAATCATACAGTAATACTTGAAACTACATTTTTTAAATGACTTAAATTAAAATTTTTCTCATTATGACATACGCAATATCAGAATAAAGCATGAAGCAACCGTTTGCTTGTATTGATCAGTGACGTCAGTATTGACCATATTCAATACAAGAATACCAGATGTCTTGCCTAGTGGACAATGTGTCAAGCGTTGCACAGCAAAAGACAATGCTGATGTCACTGATCAATACCAGCAAGCGGTTGCTTCATAATTTATTCTGATAAGTTGTTTGTAGATTAATGACTGCAAGTTTTTTGGTTGGTGAGTTCTAATAAGGACAAAACTGGTCTCAGTCTACCAAAATCTTGTGGTCTGATTGTTGAATTGGCATGGTCAAACCTTACGTTAACTTTTACATTAGAGGTTTAAGTTTTGTTTGTAGTAAATTACCAAAAACAACTTTGATACTAGTTATTTTTATGGGCCAGAGAGATTAAAAAAAAAAATATTAAAGAAAAAATCTCAGAATGACACAGGATAGTTTTTGGTCACTCAGGCTGACTTTTTTGTCTCAAAAAGTGGCAATAACTGTTAGATTTATTCCATATAGATGTTTAAAATTGCTAACACATTTTAATGAAATTATTTTACAATTAAAAAGTATTAGTTTTTATAAATAAGTTTCAATTTGTTTTAAAGTTCTAATTTATATTTACTTTTTAGATGATATAGGGTAGATTATTAACGGAATATACGTAAACTTTGGTATCAACTATAAAAGGTATGTTGAATTTTTGACTTTTTATAGTTTGCACTTAAACTACTTAACAATTACTAATTGGATAACTTAAACTTTTTAAATAAGTTTTTACTATGTTTGATAATTGAAACATCTATAGAGGTGTCAGAGAACTTATGCAAGTTGACATTGTTTTTAAGTTGGAAGCTTAAAATTAAAGCTATAGAGTATGCTTTTATGAAAATAAATTTGTTGATTTACTGATGAGATGGAGTAAAAATAAATAAGTTTTCAATGCAAATAAATTTTTATAGATTATTTTTTTCATAAATTCAAAAATTTTAAAATTTCTTCTCTTCCTAGTATTTTTAAACTTAAATAGCCTTGCAAATAAATTAAATATTAAAATAAATTGAAAAGTATATTTCAAGCCTTGAAATTTTTAGTAAATCCATCTTCTTCAATTAAAATATTTTTTAAAAGAAGTTGTAAAAAATATATAAATGACTTATAAAAAGTGCACTGAAATAGTTTAAGTAGCAGTTTTTTACAACATAAATCGATTTATATTAAAAAAGTATTTTGTTATTTTTTATATATTATTTATTTGTCACCTTCTATAGGGAGCATATAACTGTACATTCTTACATTGACATTTTATATCTTAAAAGTTACTTTAAGTAAATAAAAAATAATAAGTAATTATTAATTTATCAAAATAAGAACAAATTAATAAATAGCTTTTAACTTTTCGTAATGGCCTAAAATCTATTGCATAGAAGAATTCATTTTATCTTGTAGTTGTAAATTGCTATACTTATTGTTCTTATAGCATTAAAATATTAAGTTAATTAAATATTAACAATGATTTTTTGCTTATATAGAAAGCTGTATGTAAAAAAGTTTTCTAAAGTTTTTTTTTTTCAAATTAGTTTTATGAAGTTTGTTTTTTTCTATCAACCATATGATTAAAGTTTTTGTATAAGTAAAATCACTGTTAGAAAGTTCTAGTTGTCTATAAAAATAAAATAAAACTTTTATTTAAACTTAGTTTTTGAAATTAAAAAAAAATGTTATAATAAATAAAATGAACAGTCTTTAAAAATTCTTAAAAATTAAACTATTTTCTGTTTTTTTAAAACTCTTCCTTTCAATTATTGTAAAGATTTTAAAGTAAAAAAAGATGTTGATATTGTTTTACAACTTTACAACTTAAATAACATGACACAACCTTTTAAAACCTTAAAACTTTTCATTAAGTTTTGTGGGATTAACTTAACTAAATTTCTGAATAAAAATATACGAAAGATTTATAAACTTGATAATTGAAAAACATGTGCTTTTTAAATACAATAATAAGTTTTTATGTATCCCTAAGTTCAAATAAACATTAATTTATTTATATACTGCCATTAAGTTATTTGATTTTACTTAGTTTTTGTCATTACTTGAACATTTTTACAAAATAGTAGTATTGTGACAAAATAATATGTGTTAGAGTTGAAAAACTTTTACAAATATTAGTGTGTAACATGTGGAATTCGGTTAAAAAAAAAATTGGTCTAAAAGTTGAGTTTAAAAAAAATTTAAATTAAAAAACAAAAACAAATGTGTATATATAAATAATATTGTTAAACTAAAGTTACTTGTTGTTGACTTTTTAAATTTATTTAAAGTATAGTTGTACTCTTTAATCTTTTACAATAATTTTTTCATTTAATCATTTTTTAGGAATCATGAAGACATATTTTGCATCTTTAACATGCTTCATTGTGCTTGCTACAATTTCACTGTTAATAACAAAAAAGCCAGGTAAAACAAACATAAGCACCAAAAGTCTGGACAAGTTTCAAATGCACCACAACTCTGCACAGGACAACACATTCATAATAGAAAAGATTCAATCCATACTGTCTTCTGTAAACTTTGAAAAAGATGTTGCTGGAGATGTTGATTACACTTATAGGCTAAATGAGCTCAACGCAGCAATGAACATGCAAAATTACTTATCAAACTCCTGGGGCTGTGAGAAAGTTGGTGATATTGATGTTGGCGAACTGAAGACAGTTGCTGATGGGTTTTACATCTACAATGCGGTGTACAACGGTTCAATGCAGATTTTAGTGCAAACTTCAAAGTACGATGTTGAAAAGTTGATTTCTTCTGGCTGTGGCTTGCACAGCTCTGACAAGAGTCAGTCTAACCAAGACAGGTGTTTTCTGATGAAAAACTCACAGTTAGTTAAAAGTTCAATCAGCTTGAATGATCTTACTAACCACAGAAATATGGCTAAAATGAAAGGTATTTGTATTCAGAACTCAAAGAATCAAGTTTTCAATGACATAAAGTCATCTGGTGTGTATATTTTTTATGAGAACAATGATTCTTTTATACTTCACAAAGCTAAAAGATTGCCTTTTTTGAGGAGACTGAAAATATGCACGCAGCTCCTTAATTTAGCTGAGTACTTTTCAAACTCTCATGTTGGATCAGTTCTCTTAAAAAATTGGACTCCTGACAACTTTGTGTTCGATGGTGACATTATAAAGCTTCAGACAGTAAAAGCTGAATTCAGCACGACAGAAAAATCTTGCTTCAGCAATCAACAATGCAGCATAAGGGACATCGGAGTTTCTTGCATCGAAGGAACCTGCCAAGAATACAACATCAAAATGAACTTGCTTAAGTTGTCATCTGAAATACTACTTGAGTTGCTTTCGGAGCCTGACAGTGAACTGGATGAGGATTCCAGTTCTGCTCTTCAGAACTTAGTTGTGGGACTTCAACATTTGCAGCTGAGCACCAAACAAGCCATCTACAGTGTCAACAAGCTAGCAAGGCTGGTGGAAAGCAGCAGGCAAAACGTGAAACTAATCTATTCTGAAAAGGAAGGAGGTATGATCATTGACACCAGCCAGAGGAGGGCTGTCAAAGTAAAAATCAATGAAGTCACAGCAGAAAAGTTTGTTCCTCAGCATTTTGAAAAACCTGCTGAAGCAAAGAGTGAAGCAAAAGCTCCTGCTTCAAACAACCTAAACTCTCTAGAGATGTTTGAGAAGAAGAGTGACATAGACTTTTCCCGCGCCTACAACTTCAACTGCCCCTCTGTGAGCCAGGCAAACTGGGGTTGCGTGGTAACTGCTGACTCTTTGCAGGACATTGCAGACCTGTGCCTCAGAGAGAAGCAATGCAAGTCTTTTGTGGTCATTCCTGACAAGAAGAACCCAAACGTGATAATTGCAGTGCTAAAGAATGAGGACTCAGACTGGCATAAGCGCCAAGGGGTGGTCTCATATGTGCTAAAGATTAACAAGGAGCAAGCCATTGTGCAGGTGTTTAACTCAACAAGCTGCCTGTCTGAAACTTACGACGCCAACACAAAAAGCAGAAACCAGCATCAGGTGAAGTTAGTAGAAGCTTTTGACTCTGTGGTCTGGAATGACATGACCTGGGAGGCCCTTGCTTCAGACGTCCTTGTCAAAAAAGCCAAAAATTTTAAACGTCCAGCTGGGAAATCAAACGGGGGCGGGCAGATGAACGTTGTCTTTGAAACAGTAAAGCATGGAGACATTGGTGCCCTGTTTGTTGCCAAGGAAGGGGAGGAAGAGTACTCCTCATCCCAACTGCTGACCTACCACCTGGACAGGTTGCTGGGGCTGTACAAGACCCCGCCCGTTGTTGAGAGGGTGATGAGTCCTGAAGAGCTGAAAAGTGCTGGGTTTCCTGTTGATGAGGGAGGCAACAAGTTTGACGAGTTCAAGAAGGTCAAGTTTGAGGATGGGTCCCTGATGGGGGTGTTGATACCAACACTGGACGCATGGACTGTGGAGCACCACATATCAGTGCCAAAACTGGAAACTTTGACTGAATCAGTGACTCCTTTCAATGAAAAGCAAGTGAGCGATCTTGAATACTTGCTACTTGGACACCTGGCTTCACTACCCATGCCAAAGAAGCACGTGTCTTCCAAAGGACTGCTTATACACACAAAAACCGACAACGCGTTCCACCACCCTTCACAAGGCGAGTACCTGAAATACTTTAACAACTGCCAGTTCACAAACAACATGCTTATGGTTGAGGAAGCTGTGAAGGAGTGCAAGTTGAGTGGGGAGGTGCACAGCATCAGCGGTCAGTTCATTCCTCCACCTCCCAACTTCAGTGAAGTGCTCGATGGTAATTTTGAGGAGTTTTCAAAAGTGGTTCAAAAGTGCGTTGAGAGGTTTGGAAGGAGCGCTGTTTGCACAGATTGTAAGTGAATTTGTTATTTTTAAACTTACACTTGTGTGAAAATTTCAGAGTGACTACAGCCTTGATGTTAAAAGTTAATAGTTCATATATAATATTTTAAAAATTTGTTTTAAAATACTTATCAGACATACAAGTTTAAAATGCTTATATGCTGCTTACAATTTTCAACTTATTTAGTTTTTTAAAGCTAAATGTTTTTTAAATTTTATCAAAATACAAAAATATATAGTTTTGGGTAACATATTAATTTTTTTTGAATAGCTTCATGTTTTAAATTCTAATTTATCATTTTTATATCATCGATCATAAAGCTTAAAAAATCTAATTCCCATATAACTATGTGAATACATTTCGTATACTTCATATACTTTATATTTTTCAATTAATAAGTTTCTTTTCTTCGAAATGTTGTTAAATGTGCAATTTTCAGGAGTTGCCATTTTAAATATTTTTGTTTATTATGCTTTATAATTATTTAAAAAATATAGTGCTTTATTTACTTTTTTGTACAAGTTTGATCTTTTTGAGTTGTACGTTAGTTTCTTTGCCAAATTATCAAAATTCGTTGTATATAACTAAACAAAAAGCAATTATATCAAATTTTAAAAAACGTATTTTAATTTGACATATCAGTTCCACGAAATTAATAATAACCTGTGACACTCTTTATTTATTAATATGTTTTATATCACGAATTAATACTTTTGCAATATTCACTTTATTGTCGATTGATTTAAACCTTGTGCCTTAAGTCGGTTTTATTTTAACTTTGAACTCTTCTACTTGCCAAATGTTTTATGTTTAAGCGCTATGGTTAGTGCAAAGTGGAACCTTTTTGATATTTTAAAACCTTGTTTTATTCTTTTCTTGACAAATTGGTAAAAAAATTCTGTTAAGCTTAAAACTTTTTGAATTTTCAGGTTAATTGCTTGCAATTTTAAGATTTTGATTTTATGCAGTTCAATTACTCAATTACATTCTTTATAATGAATTTTAAAACACACCTTTTTAAATCAGTTTTAAAAAAGCAGTTTCAATTTACGTTGGAATAGTATTTTTATTCCTTATACTTCTCCATATATTAAGTACAATTGTATATTTTAGTTTCACACAATTCTTTTTTAATGTAGTTATTGATATTATTTATAAGTTGAAGCAAAATTTGAATGTTTTCAGAATTTCAAGTAGTAATTTATAAATTTTATTAAAAACATTTGTATAAATTTTAGTTATTGACATTATTTATAAATTAAAGCAAAACTTGAATGTGTTGAGAATTTTAAGTAGAAATTTATAAAGTTTATTAAAAACATTTGTATAAATTTTAGTTTTAAGACTAAAACAGCACTTTAAGTAAGTAAACAAATTGTTTGTTCTAAATGATTGTCTCAAAACTACAGTTTCATATTTCTTTTTTTTAGCTTTTAAAAATAATTAAGATTTTTATAAACATTTTATGGTACAAAATAATTTAAGATAAATTAATAAAAATTATGTTTTTGTTTTAGAATAGCTTTTCTAAAAAGTCATGTTTTATTTTGTAAATTAAAGTATCAAAAAATTTTGTTTAGATTTTTGAAACAATCTGGTTTCAAGCTTAGATAATTAATTTTGGTATAAGTTTGAAATAATTGACCCGAAAAAAAAAACTTGATAATGTGTTTTAAGTGCATTTTAAAGAATTTTATCTATTCATACTTAAAAAAAAAAGAGGCTATTTTAGCAATTATATTTTTTATAATTTTTTTTAGTAAGTTAAACATGTTCTATTAATCTAATTAAATTTGAAAAAAATCCTAATAAGGCTAAGAATGACTAATACTTAATTATGATGTTATTATAAGAACTTTGGACTCAAAAACGAAAATAGTGGTAACCAGATGTTATGGTTGAAAATTCAGTTACTAAGTCATTTATAATATTTAACTTATTTGTATTAATGTTGTAATCAGGATGACCATTAGACCTCAGAAATGGTAGAAGTTGGTAATTGAAAAAAAAAACTTGAAACTTTAGAATATACTAGAATATTTAACTTTTTAATATGATAACAGTGTTAATTAAACTTCTGTTCAAAAGTACAAACTATAAACTAATTACTTCAATATTCTAATAAGTGAACATTACACATATCTAAGTATAAAAACCTAAATTTTCATAAAGAAATTCTTCAAAAATATGTTATTAAAAAGTTTACGAAGTACTTTTTTGACTAATAAAATGTTTTTACATCACATTGTTATGGTTATAAAGTATATACCTAGTTAAAAAAATACAGTAAACAAAAATGATTGAAAGAAAATGTAATAAAATAATTAATAGAACATAATAAAGCAAAAGTAGTGTTATACGTATTAAGACTACTAATATCGTGTATTAATGATAAGCAACTAAACACAAAGTTATAATATTTTATGATACACAAATATAGTTATTATTTATTCTTCCTAGTTTTAGTATTTCATTTAAGAGTTTATAGTTATTCTAATTTGTATGTTTAAAAATAAAATGTATACAAATAACTTAAAATAAAATCTTAAAAATTTGATTATTTATAAATTACATTTAATAAGTCAAATAATAAGGTAGTTTTTGTAAAATAAAAACAAGCTTAAAATTTACTAGGTATTAGTTAATAATCATTGCCTATGGTTAACAGTGATACAAATACCCTCGAATTTTTTTAGCCTAAAGTATTGTCTACCTTAGGCATAGCCTCAATGTTTTCTCAAGTATCTAATTTAGTTTTCAAAATTTAATTGTAACTAAAGTTTCATTAACTTTATTGATTAACTGATCGAAATTTACTTTTGTATTTAAGTATCAGTTAGTGTATCTATTTGTCTAAGCAGTTTCAAAATAAAGGTTTTCAATAGTTTTTGTTAGACTATTTTTAAATTAGCGAAAATAGAGATTTTCAGATTTATTATGCAAGAACAACAAATTCATAGAGTGTTAAGTTTTTTATAAAGTTTTTGAATCTGCAGTACGTCATGAAAAAATTTAATGGAATGGGATATCTAAAGATGGCGGAAACCCAACACTCTCCAATCACATAAAATTATAAAAGCAAATACAGTGTGGAATTCGAAGAGATCTACAAGGCAAATGGCTAAATACAACATGTGAGTGTGACCTCAATAAGAAAAACCATCAAAAATAATCTCAAACTGCTTTTCTATATGATATAAAACAAATAACTTGTCCATAATCAAACTTGTCCAAAACTTAAAAAAATCGTGAAAGAGCAACGATTCTCACTGTCGGTATGAAGATTGGCATGGAAGAGCTATATATCGACGTTTTCTTTATTAAAATTTGGAACCGTCGAAACTATTCGTTGCCAACTAGAACGATGGAAAGCACACCAGCAGTGTACACAAGTGTTGGGTCCGTGAGAAGAGTCTACTGCTGACAAAAGCAATTTCCATTTATGTTGTGGTCCGGTAATATCGGAAGTCGCTTTCGATTTTGGTTCAACAGCAGTTTGAAAAGTACACAGGTTTTTAGATCAGTATTTTAAATCAAGCTTTTGAAGAGATGTAAATACATTTTAAACATTAACCACTTTCTTTTTAAGAACATAAAGCATTAAAAAAAGCCCAATACGTATGAAAAAATTGTTTTTGTAGATCTTTGAAGAGAGATATTTAGTACCCTGCATTGCAGAAAATCAGAACCTGGACGGAGTTCTGGAAAATCTGGAAAATTTGTCGAAAAAACTAGCGTTTCGCCTGTTGTAAATAAGTCAATTAATTTACTATATAAATAGTTTTTCACATCATTTTCAAACACCTAGATTATATCTAGACCAGAGTTTCCTATTTTTTTTCATAAGCCCTTTAAAAAAATAAAAAAAAGCTACGCCCCTCATATAAGATTTCTCAAAAACTACCGAGACCTTTTTTTTTCGCTCTTCATCACCAACTCCAGAATATCTAGTGTGAGTTTCATGTTGTGGCCCCCCTGTGTCCCTTTTCATACTCACGCCCCCCACCCCCTCTTTGACCCCTTTGCTGCTTATGATCTACTTTGGGATGCCCTGACCTGGACTAAAGCTAAAAAAACAGTTAATAAATTTTAAGTTTATAAAAAACTGCTTTCATGCTAATAGTTTAGATATATAAAAGTATAAATTTGGAGTAATTTGTTTTTACACTTGTATAATAGGTTTTGTAATCTTTTTTTTTAAACTTTTTGTTTAAAAATTACCGAATGCTGTTTTATAATAATTTTTTTATGTAGTAGCTGTTTCTTAAATATATCTTTTAGGGGTACATTCTAAAAGACTAAAAATTAATGGTTTACCGGATCCGGAATTTTTTTCAAATAGTAATCCGGTCAGACACAGATATTCAGAAATTTATTATTTAAGCTGGACTTCGCAAGTTAATTTTCCATTCGTTTATTATATATAGAAGGAGTGAGAATCTTTTTATCCTATGGGTTATATTTAACAAAAAAGGTCCTGCAAGCCAAAAATAATAGAACAAAATTCTTTTCGGAAGAAGTGTATTTAGAAAATGTACAATTTTTTTTAACTATTAAAAGCACAGTTGTATTGGAATAATAATTTTTGAATACTACTATATAGAGGAAATCAAACTAATAATATATTTTTTAGCACATTTATTATAAAAAGCTCAGTTTTAGTTGTTTTCTACAAGTTGGTTTTAAACTAAAAACGACTTAACACACATGAGGTTATTTCTAATTTGTGGACCCCTTTCCCAATCCTGTCCAAAAA
Organism: Thalia democratica; assembly: GCF_965202585.1. NCBI lineage: Eukaryota > Metazoa > Chordata > Thaliacea > Salpida > Salpidae > Thalia > Thalia democratica. Next base: position 42,244,801 of record NC_139165.1, read on the forward strand.
AAAAAAAGCTGTTAGTTAAGATTTGTTAGATAGTCGATTTCTAGTTTTTTAAAGTTTATTTTAATAAACAATACACTTTAGCATGGAGTGACATTTGGCACGTCGTCACTTTAGCACTGAGTGTCACTTTAGCACGGAGTGACATTTAAGCACAGAATAGTTTTAGATCAAAAACGTTCATTTATGATGTTCAATTACTTAATAACTATTAAGTTAACAAAAAATAAATGCGAACACTAGTTATATTACTTTTAAAAGTATCGTCTTAAAAAAATTAAACAAAGTTTTTACTGGTAGCACTTTAACTTAGGCTATTTTTTAAAAGTTTCACAGCAATAAAGATAACAAAAAAGCTAAACAGGTAGAACAATTCTCAATTTAAGTAATTTACCTGTATAGCTAACTTTGTATAATTTTTATAACATAAATAACATAACGTAAATATGAAATAAAAAGTATCAAAATATTTTCTTTGAAATATATATACTAAAAAAAGTTAATATAGTTTGTAAACTAACTTTTATTTTAGTTCTACTTAAAGTTTCAACTTGTTACACATTTAAGATTGTTAACTTTTGATTTACATGTTGAATAGTTCGTTAAAATTTTTGAAACATAATAGTACGAATATTATTTTAGCATATTACAAAGAATTGTAAAATAAATTTTGTTGTAAAGTGTCACACCGTGCTAAATTCTCACTCCGTGCTAGAGTGACCCGTGCTAAAATGTCACTCTTTGCTAAAGTGTCACTCCGTGCTAAAGTGCTTTTCTGACCCATTCCCATTAAAATATACAGTGACTCATGCAGCAGACAAGTTACAAAAATGATAAACTCCACAAAGTACAGTGGACAAAACTACTCACTCTAAACTGTTCCTATTGGGCTTATCGATTTTTTCTACTAACACAAAAGTTTTTTTTTTCTTTCTGTTTATTTTTTTTGCGTTAACTTAACATTTTGTCTCTAAATTCAGTATACATGCGTAGTTAAATTCTATAGTGCTTCTATTTAGTACTTTTTAAGGGATAAGGTTTTGAGAAAAAATGTTTATAAACTAGTTGATACACTTGATGTTATTATTTTTATATAGAAGAGTTTTAAAACATTTTAAGTTCTTTAAACGTTGTCTAAAACTCTGCTTGAAAAAGCACAAAAAATGTATTGGAAAATTTATTCTACGCTTAGCAATAATACGAACTATGTTTAAAAAATCAAAAAAAAAGCTTTATGACTTAATGGGGAGTAAACAATTATATACGAATAGAATTATATCGATAGATTATATCATCATGGGGTGCGATATGACCAGGGTTAAATTTTATCGCACCTCGAGGTCTATATTCTAAACCATTTTTTCTACCAAACTGTATCAATTCATTTGGTTGTTTAGACTTTTTCAACTCTGTTTTAAAGTTGTTCCCGCTGTAACGCCTAATCCAACCCAAATAATGGGACACGCTCGTGTAGGCTCCTGGAAAACCGGAGGACCCGACCAAATCTTCGTACTCAATATTTTCTAACTTATGACCTCCGTACGCGACCCCTTATATTTCTCCTTCACCCACGAGCCCGCCCCTGAATCACCTGGCAACGCGTAGGGGGCGTTTTATTTTTGTTTTAGGGGGCGTTTTTGGCGTTTTATTCTTGTTCATTTTGGGTATCACCGATTGAAATTTTGTCATTAAGATAAAAAGCCGCAAAAGTCTGCTCCTTTTCTTATTTGACTTTGACATTTTAACCTCAGCAGCGCGCAAAGCACGAATTTAACTCCCGGCTCCAGGTACAGCAGCTTCCGTGTCTCCCAACCGCCAACTTCATATTTATTTCATTCAACGCGTTTCAGTGATAGAAATTTTTAATTTAACTCATTTATTCTGGTCGCCTTTGATTTTTTCATTCTGTCGTAACTGTTGCTAATCACGACCTCCCGCGCCTCTATCCAGTTTTCTTCACCACGGTCTGTTTGAATTTTTCGCACCATTCCCGCGACCGCATGCATCCCAATCACCTCTGCAGCGCCTTCGCCGGTAAAAAAATGTGGGCGCAGGACAACATAGTGTATTCGGATATGATGATTCCGCTTCCGCGGAATATAGTTCTACTATGATTGTTTTCGTTCAAATACACCACGTATGTTTGAGCTTGGTAACTTATACCTCTTCAGAGCTCTAATATTTTTAGTAATAAAATAAAGTTAGCTAACAGTATGGCCAACGGGCACCCAATAAATTTACCATTCAGACCTAATTTTTTAGCATAGTTGTGTTAATGTAAGATGTTGTGAGTAAAGTAATTTCAATGATTGTATTATTTTTATAAGCAAATTTTTTTGATACACTGATCAGGTTGGCGTGGCAAAAAAGAGCAACCAATATCAATAAAATTTTACCGCTCACGCCGTTAAAAGTTGTGTAAATCTATTTCTTATCTTAGGAAAGGTTAGCATATTAGGACAAAAATTAATAAATGTACTGAAGTTAGGAGTTTTTATTGAAAAAATTGATTTAAGTGTTTTTTGCATGAAAAAACTAGTTTGTTACTTTTAGTTTGTTTATTTTCAAGTAATAATTATACACTAAACGTTTTTCGTTTTGTTTAGTTTTGTCGATGATTGAGAGGTATTTCTGTACATCAATTTCTTTGACCATATTTACAAGAGTAGATTTCTTTACTTCGTTAAATAAACTTAACTAAATTTTATCCAAAATGACTTAATTGATTCTAAATCACTAACTACAAATAACTTACTTTTGAAATTTTAAAGTAAACACTTGTAAAATATAAATTAAACAAGCATAAGCAGTACTTTTGTTTTTTTTTAATGTAAAAGTTTTAAACAAGTTTAAACTAATATTAAAATTATATTTAACAAAAAAAGCTAAACGAAATAGTTAAAAATTGCTTCTAATATACAGAAAACAGTAACTCTAGTAGCATATTACTATTTAAATCTAAAAAAATTAGAAGTTTATAACCAGTAGCAATGTTTAAACTTTTTTCTTTAATTTAACAAGCAATATTAGAAATTATCAACTATGGTTTATATAGAAAATTTATAATTGTACTAAATTAACTGGAGCTGATTTTCACAAAAAGATCACATTTTTCAAAAACTCTTTTAGTAATAAAACAAAATTAGCTACCATTATGGCCAACGAGCACCCAATAAGTTTACCATTCTGACCTAATTTTTAAGCAGAATTGTATTAATATAAGATTTTGTGAGTAAAGTAATTTCAACGCTTGTATTATTTTTGCAAGCAAATTATTTTGATAGACGTATGCTTACTTAAAATAGTACATTTTAAAGCAGGCACGTGGCTTGGTACGTTTCTGCAAATCTACAGAAACGTATACTTATATGCAAAAAAAACTTGCTTTTATTTCAGCTTAAAAAGACTCTGCTTTCTTAGCTTAAAATATTCATATAAACTTAGTTATGCACTCCTGAGAGATAATTTCGACATGTATGTATTTTCTAGCACTTTTAGTGTCGTAAAAATTAAACGAATTAGATACATCCAAATTGTAACATTTAGCGCGTTAAAGCTTTAGTTTGTCAAAAAAATGCATTGCAAAATTGATGCTAATGGAAGCTGTAGCTTCAAAAATCAAAATCATACAAATTTATGTTACAAAAATTTGCATAACTTGTTGTTACTATTGACTACGTTAAATGTATAATTTTTAAATGTTTTTGAGTTAAATTGTGATTTTTTTATACTTTATTTAAATGAATGTTTTCTGGGTTATATAAGTGGCATGACATAAAGAGTCATAGGGGGTGTGGAGCAAAATAAATTGCCTTGTATACAGTTATCACTCGTACTTCAGCATTCAATTTTTGATGTGTTAACATAACTGCATAGACTCAGATTAAATTCAATAACATTAGAGGTAGTCTAAGTTGCTGTGTTCCCGCTAGGACGTTATCTGCCGTCATTTAAGATGTTTTAATTTTTGTAGATTCGTAACTTTTTTGAGCTAGCTACGTCCCTGTTTTAAAGTATCTGTGTCTTACAGTCGCTATATTTGAAGAAGAATTAAATTACGGCACCTATGCACCCAAAGTACTTTGTATGAACAAAACTTTTAAATTTAGTAACTACAAAAATACACTATATAATTTATGTTTATACAGTTTTAACATTTTTTTTTAACTTTCAATTGCAGTTTTCAATTAAAAATGTATAGATTTTTTTATATTAAATTAACCAAGTTAGAATCGGTTTATTTTTGCGTATTGAGTTTAAAATCAGTTAAGTAAAAAAATAATCGTATTAAAATATAGTCTAAAATCAAAAATACATAACTATTAACAAAACATAAAGTCGCCTTAATGCGTGCTTTGATTGATTAGTTAATATAAACAATATCTAAAATTAATACCTATATATTTTTCTTTGGGATGAAAAACTAAAAAAAAAAAACTTTCGCTAACAGTCTAATTTGAAACTGTATAAGTTGCTCAACTTAAAATACGATTAATTTTTAACAGAGCATTTATTTACCAAAGAAAAAGAGTTTTTAGAAACAGTACGAAATACTACCTTAAAGTAGTTTTTTTAACTAAGTATCTTAACAAAGTCCTAAAAAGACACTAATGCTTTAAATGGGAATTAAAAAAAAAACATAGTTTATTAAAATATCATTTGACTTAAGAGTATGTTTTGATAGTTTACAAAAAAACATTACTAAAAACTAATTAAGCATAAAGTAGTATACCTAACCAGCTATTAGGTCTTGTTTTAAACTAGACAACCTTTTTTGTTTAAATTTGGTTTGTAACATCTTTTATTTCAACTAAAATACTGAATTGAAGATTATACTATACAATATACAACTGAAAACTTTTGAAAAAAAGTTATCCATATTTCTTTATTAAAGCAGCTGTATTCAAATTTTCTGTGTCTAAAATGTTTAAATTTAGTTTTTGTTTTTGATGAAGTTTGGTAATTTTGTATATATAAATTAAATATCAACATTTAAGGGGTAACTTTCTAGAAAAATAGTAATTAAAATGTTGCAGTTCAGTCCTAATATTAATGTAAAAAAAAAACAAAGCATTTTATTATTAAATTAAGCCAAGCTTTTATATTCTAGTATTATTTTGTAAAATTAAAACAAATGTGTTTTTTATGCTGTTTGTTAATAACTATAAACCTAACGACACATTCAAAAACAGATTTTTTGAGTTATTTACAAATGAAAAAATAAAATGCAGTAATTTTAATGATTTTTATTTGAAATAACGTACGTTAATTTTAAAAGTATAAATATAGTAAAAAACAAAGGTTCCCTTGAATAATATGTCTATTGCTTCTCACAACATGATTCAACCTTTCTCTGTTTTTTTTTTCGATCCTGCAAACCTTCATAATGGTACGCTTCTCTACTCACTGCAGTTGGAACTTGTAGGTCTCCTCATCATTGCGATAATCACATTGCGCGTACGAGTAAGATTGCGCTTGAGCGTATCCGTCGTTGTAACCTTCGCTCGAATACCCGTTCATCTGAGGCTGGTACGCTTGATCGAGGGCGTTCAGATAAGCCTGCTGCTGGTTGATGTAGTTGCCGTGGTAACCGGCGCCCATCTGGGAGCACATGAAAGTGGGTGCCGACATCTGAGACATGTGATTGGCGGACACGAAGGAGGCGTTAGCTTCAGGACCGTACAAGGAAACTGCTTCGGTTGGGGGCAAAACTTGCTGGTTCCAAGGGTTGTTTGAGCCGCCTTTTTTCTGTATTTCATTTTCTTCAGCTAATTTGTCTTCTTGAGTTGTAAACGTGCCCACCTCTTTCAGACTGCTCTTTTCGACTACAGTGTTATTTGAAGCTACAACAGAAGTTTTGTCTGTGGATTCGGCCCCGCGAGAATCTGATTCTGCAGAAGAGACCTTTGGAGTCAGGCTCAGCTTTTGATTCTCCTCTGACAACTTTCTTATTGAATCAGGAGTTTTACTTGACTGCTGGCTGTTTTGCTTGTCATCATCTGTGCATTTAGAAAGTTCTGCGCTCGGTTCTGGCTGACTGCCGGCTTTGACTTTGCTTTTTGTTTGCTCCTTTTGTTTCTGTTGCTGAGTTTGTTGTCTGCATTTTGCCCGGCGGTTTTTAAACCAGACCTATAAAAATTAAGCTTTTTTTATATCATAAATTTTAACTTAAAAGTATGTAAAAACTAAAATCTTTCAAAACCATAACCACAAGATAATTTTAAATTAAAGTAGCTTTTGATGATTTAGTGTTTTATTTTTATCAAAAGTTTTGAAAGATTTTTAAAAAAGGAAGTCAGTTGTAAATGTGTGAAATAAAAAAAAAATATATTTATTTAGTACCTAAATCTATGTGTAAAGTAAAGTAATTAAATAAAATTTCAAATTAATTTTAAAACTAAGTTATTTTTTAAACTTTTAATTGGTTCGTTAAAACGAAAGTTTTAAAACAATCAATAAAAAAAGGTTATTTTTAATTAGATTAAATTTGCACTCAATTTTTCCTAATTATAAAACCAATAACTTTTGAATATTTTGTTCTAATATGTTCTTAAAAGTAAAAATTAAGGTTTGTAACAACTTTTGTTACACATTTTTTAGTAATAAACTACTTTAGATGATACTAAAACACATTTATTATAAATTAAAAAGACTCTATTAAGAAGGTCTCACTTATTTGATAAAATCAATACCTGAACGCGAGATTCGGGAAGGTTGATCTTGATGGCGACTTCTTCTCTCATGAAGATGTCAGGATACCTCGTTTTTGCGAACAACTGCTCGAGAAGTTCCAACTGGGATCTGGTGAATGTTGTTCTCTCCCTTCGCTGTTTGCGCGATCCTGTAGTTTGACTATGTTTTAAGGTGCTAAGTTTTTTGAGTAGGATTTTCTGATTGCATTGACAAAATTTAAAACAAAGGCTTAATAAATATAAAGAAAGTTTTCAAAAGCAAGTTTGAGAGTTCAAGTTACTGGCTCCAAAAATGTTGTCTCAGTAAATCAATGTAAAACGAAGGTATGTGTACATTGAATAGTTAGGTAAAAAAATCAACACAAACACTAATAGTACTAGTATTTTTTGTAATTTTTACTAATACTGTATATTAGAACTTAAGAAGAAGAATAAAAATTCATTTTGGTAGAAAAATAAAATTGGATATTTACAAATTAGAAAAAAACCAAGACTTTTTGGAGTTTCTGTGTACAGTTAACTACTTTCTATGCATACTACTGTAGACAGATGTAACAATAACACATAGGACCTTTTAATGAATAACAATTGATAAAAGTAGTGTTACATAAAAATAAACACAACTTAAAAAAGCTAGTCAAAAAACTTTTAGTATTTGTATTAAATAAATTTAAATGTTAGTAATTTATTTTTACTAGTTCCAAAAAGCAGTACAAAAGGACTATATAAAAAATCTCTTTTTATAAACTAAGCATAGATTTGGTAACAAAATATTGAGCTAAGGTACCTGTAACTCAATGAATGCTAGATTTAAAGTTTTAAGCAAAGTATAATTTATTATTCATATTTTTAAACTAACAACGCAACAGAACTGCTTTTAAAGTACAAATTTTAGTTAAAAGGTTATATTTTGTATTATTCGAAAGTGATAAAAATTATTGGTTTTAGAAGGGGAGTATTTTTCTTCTATTAAGCACAATTTATGAACAGAACATCAAAATGTGCTAAAACTTAACTTATTAACTTACTAAACAGTAATATTTAAAAAAGTGATCAATCAAAATTAGGAGAGAAAGTATAAGTATATATAAACAACTTTTTAATATGAAACTTAAGTATAAATTAAAAAGAGTTACCACTAAAAAAGAAAAGAAAGACAGCAACGCTGTCTTCACAACCAAAATATGTATTTTAGAAGAACAAAAAACACTAATCAATAACAAAAACAGCAACTAAATAAAATTAAAACAAGAACAAACAAGGCAAAACAAAACATAAGTTAACTTGTACAGAAGTTGTTTTTAAGATTAGCTAAGTAAAAAGTATTCAATTTCATTTGTAACGTCATAATGTGTATTTTTTTGATTCTTAAAAAATGTTTGCTGTTTGCTTTATTATTGTTCTGATGAATTGTGTAATGCGTAGAAACTACAGTAAACAATACGAACATTAGTTTTGTTTTGTAATACTAAATAAATAAATATATATAAATATATATGTATCTATTTAAAAACAATGTTTTAGTTAACGTAAGAAAATAACGATTTGATAAAAATTTTAATTCAGATGTACTTTGGTTTTAATATTTCTTAATCTGAATAAAAAAAAACAAAAAAAAAACGTAAAAAATAGGGTTTTAAAATGGAAATGAAAAAAACCCTTTAAAAAAAAAACAGTAAAACGAAGCTAACATAACTTTTAACACAATTATTTGTATTGGTAAGCTTCTTAGAATGTGAATCTTTTAAAAATTACAGCTTTTTATCACAGCCACACAATTTTAAACACAGTATAAAATACCATATTTATAACTTATCTGAATTTAGCAAGAAATACATTGAATTTAAAAACTACGAAATACACTTCTTATTAACAAATGTATAATTAACTTCCAACGTTTATAAAACCAACATACCATACATCTGCTGCGGCATGTACTGTCCGATGTTCTTCTGATGATGACCGTTCTGCATGCCTTGAATTCCTGCAATAAAAATTGATTAGCCACAAACAGCCAACCAGTGCTTTATCGTCTTTGTTAAAAACGTTTAAAAAATAATTAAAAAACCGCTGGCAGAAACAGGCTCGATGTTGTAGGTTCCTGAAACAATGGGTGCCATTGTAAAAGTTCCTGTGAACGTATGTTTTGTGCTGCCTTTTTTTGCGGCTCATGACAAAAGTGCCATCGGCCAGTAATTGCAAAGTCAAACAAGAAAGCCGCAGCGCTCAACAATGGCAGCGCGTGTTGTGAGATGTTGGTTGCGGAAGGTAATCTTTATGAGTGTACACAAGCTGCAAAGTGCGCAATCAATTTCCACAAGTAGTTTCGTGTGTTAGGCAATTGTAGGCGCGATCATTGCTAATTTGATTAAGATGCTTTGACAAAACGCACTTTTTCAATTGCTTCTTTATGTTCTTACAGTCTGTGTAGGTTGAACTTTTATCAAAGCATGTGAAGCTTCTGTAACGCAGTCGAACCTCAGTACTTTTAAGTTTTTGAACTTAAAGCTAGTTTTAAGGTTAAGTTTTTGTTAAAATGTATTGTAAGTTTAACTTTTTTTGGTAAAAACACTATTTTTTAGTATTTTGTGCCGTTCAAAACAAGTAAACTGTGTTGTAGAGTTCTAATTACTAGGTAAAGACGATTGTACATATTATTTTGTTGTTAAAACACACTTTGTCAACTTTTTTTTTTAAATGTAGGTTTATTGTACAAATAATCGGATTTGTATATAATAAATTCATAAAAAATATATTTTTTATTTTTATGCACAAGCTTTTTAAGATTTTTAATTATAAAAATTACGAAAACCAAGTTGTTTTAAAATTTTGAATCTTTTTTATAAAAAAATTTGGTATTTTACTATTATGTCAAGATTATGGAAACTAAAACAGTTGTAAAAGTATTGAAAGTTTAAGCACACTAAAACGATACTGTAAATGATATACTATTTAGTTTGGTTTTATAAAAAACATATAGTTTATACTTTTTTTAACAACTAAAAAGCATTATTTACTATAAGTAAGCTGTATAAATGCACGGACTTGTTTTGTTCTTTAAAGTATTAGAAAAAGTTATCTATGTTTAACTTTAATTGAAAAAAAACATTGATAACACCATACATATTTAAAGAATAAAAGTCATATTATTGAGTTAAGTATAAATAATAATTAATTAAAACAGCACTCACTTTGAAAGTAACCGGCAGGATCACCTGTAAATTGTATATGTTTTTAACAAGCAATTTAATTTATTCTTTCGATATCTTCCACATATACTTTTCTTATTTATAAAGTTTTTAAACTAGTTTTAAACCTTGTAATTTATAGCTCTTTTGTTTACCTGGAAATAAACAAAACTGTTTTTACATCATAACAGCTTATCAATAAAAGCGTTTAAATGTCGAAGGTCATTAAAAAAAATCGCACAAGAATTCAAATAAAACATTTATATAAAGTACCACTGAAATTCACTATCTCAATGCTACAAGCAAATTAAAACTAAAACTCACTGTGATACGGGACCAGCTGGTGTGTTAACGACATGTCGGAATGGTTTAGGGGAATACCAGAATAACCGCTCATTGCTTGTTTTAAATACGACATTTTTAAAGTGCTCTGTATTATTTTTTTCGTTTAAACACATATTTTCATGCAAATCTTTATTTTGATTTTTTTTTCTGTATCTTTTTTATTGATAGTTTGAAACAGTGTTTAGGTAAACAATAGCGACTTGGGCTTCAAAAGATATTTTCTTGAATGTTTTTATTATGTATTAAACGTAAGTTAAATCAAAAAGTCTAACTTACAATACTATTGAATTTAAATTCAATTAAGTTTTAAAAAATTAAATTAAATCTATCTTTGACATATTTTTGGAATTACTTGCAACTTGTGTTGTAAAGAAATTAAATTTCTACAAATTTTAATTTCTTTAAATAAATCCGGATAATAATACATTATACTTATAAAAAATACGTAAACTTAGCTGAGTTTTAATGATAATATTTGATACTTTAAAATAAATACAGTTAAAATTGAACAATCTACAGTACTGAAGTATAAAACTCACTTGACAAAAGATAACTTTCTGCTTCTTTGTGCTTTTAATAAAATTTAATAAAACCTGAAAAGTGTTATAAATAGACAAAATGTTACTTCTTTTGTTCAATAGAATTGATTATGATCAAACTAATTTCAAACCACTTTCTCTGTCTGACATCATAACACAAAGATGTGTTGATTTACAAAGAAAAAACGAACTCAAAAATGTGGTCGTTTTGTGTTTGTTATATAAAACAAGAAGCAAACAAGAAATTTCTTTACAACAACAACAAAGAAAAGGCCAACACTTTCTTGTAAAAACCCGCCGGAAACTAGGCACTGATGCCAAGCTGCAACTCTCAACGTCTGCATTGTCTGCATGAAGCTTTCTTGTTTTCGTTTGCGAGCGCTTTGCAGTTCAACAAAGAAAACAGCTCGTATATGTATGTATATGCATGCGTGTGCTTGCAAGAAAAATTAACTTCCTTTGTTTTCAAAGCCGCACAAGTCTCTTTGTTGGGAGAAGGAAGTGTTACTGAAACAAGATGGAAATTAATTTTGTGTTTTTGTTCCGTTTAACATACTTACAGCTATTTAGAATGTAAATTACTGAGAAGAAAAGTTTGCACAACAAAGGATTTTATAGGATAAAAGCTTTGCATACTAAAATAAAGCTTGTAAATGTTTGCTTATACTGTTAGGTTTACTGTGTAAACGTTATATTTAAAGAAAATAAGTACTAAAGAAAATAAAAATAAAAATTGTAAAAGAAAATTAAAACATAAAACAGTTTTAAAATGTTTTTGAATAAAAAAAGCAGCACTTATGATTAATGATCAATTTTGTCACTGGAAATAACATTTTAACACTTAAACAACTGCTAATGAAGAAAGTGTAATATTTCTGTTCCAATAGAGGAAACTTTAACAGTAACAAAGAAAGTTACCAGCTCACGCAGGAGAGCCTGTATCTACTTTGTTGTGTAGTGGAGCGTCGGGCGAAATCGATAAAAAGCCAGTTTAGTTCAAGTGGTGCGTCGGTGTGGTGTTGCCATGGAAACGCGTTACTCTGCCGCATCTTAATCCCCTTGAACGACCCAACGTGCCGAAAATGGGGGAGAGCAAAGAAGAAACAGGCTGCGCCGAACAGTTTCAGAGGCTTTTTGAAGAAAATTGTCCCAAATTGTCCCTTAACTGTGTGTACCGAAGTATCGTAACATCTGCTGTTAAAAGTGGTTTTACATGCATTTTTAAAGCAAAAAGATTTTACGAGATTAAGTAACTGAAACTTAAAAGGACTAAATTACTTCTTAAACTGTAAAATGAAACATAGTTTTTAAAGTAAACTAGTTGTTGTTTTTTAAGGGAGAATAAATTGGACAGTTTACAGTCGTTGACTAACCTTTGCTTTTCTGTATTTTCAAAAACACAGAAAACCATTTTAAGATAATAAATGACTCATTGCAATAAACACGTTCTTATAATTAATTATTAAAACTCTAATATAAATAAATATAAATGATAGTAAATAACTTATAATAATTTTTGTATTTTAAATTAAAAAAATTACACATCATTTATGATTTTAAGCAACAGCTTTACACATTTTAAAAAATGTGTAGTTGCTTAAAAACGACTTTGTTTCCACTTAAAAAATCCCAAAAAAAAACGTTAAATGGGTTTATCCAAACATTAAGCTGCCTGTACTGTGCAGCCTTCGTTTTGTATTATTTTTACAGCAAATAATACGAAAATTAAAATATAAATTTACACAACAACTCGCAAAGTTACAAAACCTCCCTCCCTCTCTATCTCTCTCTGTGCACTGAGGTGCACGCGTTTGTTTTGAAAATTAATTAGCAAGTTCCGGAATGGAGGCCCAATGCAGTGCGGCCTTTTAACTGACTTTTAACTAGCGTTAATAGCGAATTTGTTATGTTTCGAACTTGTAAAAATAACCAATGCCGCTCAACACAAGTCTGTCCCGCGGGCTGTGTCGATTCTTCAGTTCAACGCGAAAGCTTTTTAATTTGCAAGTCTGCAGCCGCTGCTCCAGTTGCAAATCAACGCAAATTGAATTTGGAAGCTCTTTATGTTGGATGTTGCTCGGAGACAAACAGAATTGATTTTTAAATTCCAATCAGACACAGCACAATTTCGTTTTTCGCACGAGAGTTATTAATTTGATTTTGAGCTCGAACGTTGTGGTAATGAACTTTTAACATGCCAGCTTATCAATAAAAACTAGAATGTGAGTTTAAATAACCAAGTTGATAATACTTATATTAAATGAAATACTAAATAAAATTATACACTAATCAAATGCATAAAAACATAATTTTCATAATTAACTTTTTAAGAAAAGACTTTGGTTAAAAACTGAAAAACATGTTTTCAAAAACTACCTTATAAATATTTATAAAAAAACGAAAAACAAGGAAACATTCTATGTTTGTACTGTAAATAATCATAATAAATTAACACAAACAAATGTGCGTACACTTTCTTGAATTAGTCATGCAAATTTAGCAAGGTGCAAAAAAAACGTGGCTCGAAAACCGAGCTTTGCCAGACGCTTTTCACAAAATCAAATTACACGGCAATTAGAAAAAACCGTAAATTAAAGCAACCTTTGCGTATTACAAAACTTGTTGTAAACTGAAATTGCAAAGTTGATACAAAAAAGACAAGCATTCAAAAGTTCACGGCTCTGTAATTAAAAATTCAACAGCTGTTACGTGAATTTTCCAAGTTTCGTAACGCTGCAAAAACTGTTTAAAATATCAACTTTTATTTTTCGCTTTGAAATTTAGCACAATGCCAGCAAAGATAACGTGCGTAGATATCAAATGTTCAGCGTCGGATAGAAGTAAGTTTTCATAGATGTGACGACGCGGGCCGCAGCTACTCTGGAGACAACTTTGACAAGTTAATAGTCTTGCTGGGTGCAACTTAAATTGGTTTCGCTTTGACTTGTTCAAAGAAAACGATAAAGTAACTTGTATGAGACAAGCTGAGGACTTTGAAGCAATTGCGGCATAAAATTGTTATCTGCATCAAACAAATTTATGGGAATATAGTAAACATCTATAAGTTGTGATTGCTATCAGAAAGTGAGCTCGTGACAGGTTTTCTGTTTGTGACATCATCCCTAAATACGAAGAAAAAGCTATAAAAAACCACTATTTTACTACAAGCTTATGTTTTTTTTCTATAAATTGAAGATTTTTAAGTTTATATTAGTCTTTTTGTGACTTTTAAACGCAGTTATATATGCTTTTTTATTATTTTCTAACACTTTAATAATGTATTTTATATTCAAAAACATTTAACTTAACAACTTATCAATAAACTTTATTTTTCTTCACACACAACTCAATTCAATAACTTACCTTAATCAACTGTTGCTTAATATGAAATTGCGTGACTGAAAAGGAAAACTCAACTCTTCCTAGGAATTACAAAACAAGTTACACTTTTAATTTTTTCAGTTGAAACTTTACGTAATTAAATTCTCTCGCGACAACACTTCAACAAGTCAAATTAAAATAGCTATGACGTCAAAACAGCATCACAAAAATGTTTCAATTGATACCTGCCCACGACGCTGGCCTTGAATTAATTTGTGGCATCACCCACCAAAGTGGCTTCCGAAACTACATCATCCGGACCACACAGGCGACCGTGGCGCCTCTCAACGACGCTTTCAAAGCGCACGAGATCGTATTAGCCGCTCGTAATCTAATGAGCTGTCTGCTGCAAGCTGTATTTTGTTTCAATTACATGCTCGCTGGTAGAAAAAATCACTGCGCGGAAAAAAATGAGCATTTTTTCGAAATAGCCTGCTATTTTATCAATCAAACATACAAACGGTGAAAGTACGGCGCGCGCGTTTAACAACAGTGACAACTTTTTTATTTTCGCTCAAAAGTGCTTTACGGGCGCCTTTTTTGACAGCCAGGCCGTCTGCAGATCTCGAGCTTTTCGTTCAGCACATGGACGCCTTCGTTGGCTCTGCAGGCTGCAAATAAACAAACTGCTTCACAGGCTCTCTTTGGTGGGTTCAGAGTGTTGACAAGTGTTGCCTTTTATTTATTCAAGGAAAACGATGAAAAACGGAGATAAATGTTGAAACGTGAAGTAAGAAAAGTAACACTTCACCTTGGCATTCAATTTTTTTTTGAAAATTAAGAAAAGCTAATATATATACAAACGCAACGTTTTAATTTTAAAATATGAAACAAACAGCACAGAGTTTTTTATTTTAGTTATTAAAACAACTATAAGGTTTTAAATGTATAAGTAAAAAGCTTTAATTAAGCAAATTTAACATTTGTTGATTTTTTTTTTCAAAACTTTAACAAATGCTAGTACATACATTTTGCTAAAAAATGGTAATCTCAATTTATTTAACTAATACAAATATGCTTGTATACTATCTAATTTCGTCCAATTTGTTAAAACAAGTTTAAATAACATTTGATGTAGCACTAAAACTATACTTTAGTCAATACGTTTTATTCTTTGTTTTAAATTAAAAAAAAACAGCGAACACTGCTAATCAAAACTCAAAATATTTCTCATCGTAGTTAAACTTTCAAAATTTGCACAACAACTGTTTCAACTTAATTTAAACGATGGGAACTTCCAAAAAATTAAAACAAAACAACCCAGGACCTGTTCCTTTTGGTTTTGATGTTGAAAAATTTATTTTGAAAACAATCACCTGGACATACGAAAGCTCAAGGTTAAGTGCTCGCAGAACTAATTACTCGATAGCAACCATCCGAACACGTGTTGCAGTATTTTGGCTGCAGCCCGAAGTTTGTTTAAGCATCTAAATATTTCAACATTTAATTGCCTGCTCAGACTACAAAGTCAATTGCTGCTGATGTTTGTTTAAGAAATAGCACTCTGGTATTGTTGCAATGTAATATACAAGTTCATTATATAAATTTAGATTATAAAAGCGCAGAGTACTTAGCAGTTCTTTAGATTTATAACGCAATTTTGTTCCTCTACTGAAAACAAACAAATTAAGTGTTTTGAAGTAAGTACACTTAACTTGACAATGAAACTTGTTAAGCTTTTTTAAAGCTATTTAACGGTTTTTAAATTACCACTAAAACTTTAAATTATCACTTTTAATACTAAGTATATTTATCTTAGAAAAATACAAAATTAGGCAGTTTTGTAAAGGTTTGACTTTGAGGTAACTCTTACAAAAAAAAGTTATATTCCTAGAAATAATATTCAAACTTCATGTTATAGATACAAGATTCTTTATAATAAAATTTTTAATGTATTTTTTATAAGACTATTTAAGGAAATAAAAGATGTAGCACAATCTAGTTTATACGTTAAAAAAAAAAAAAAACTATAGATAGCTTATCATTTTATCAAGATAACACTTTAAAATTAATGTTTTGGGTAAAAGTTCATCTCTTTTGTGTATACTCTTTTATATAAAAAAATTACACCTCTTGTTTAGTAAGTTTTAACAATTTTTACTGAATACATTTGAAAAAAAACCTACGTAAAAGTTAAGTTTGATAACAGATTTGCTTAGTTTAAAACTTTATACAATGTAATGATATGGTTTAATGGTAACTTGTTTTTTTAAGTTCTAATCCCAAAATTTTGATCTAATATTATTTTAGTTCCACTTGTCATTTTATTAACTCAAGCAAACTTATTATGCAACACAATGGTGCAACTAAACAGAGAGAAACTTATCAATTTACCTAACATAGTCCATATACGTTTTTTAAGTGTTTTATTTTTCCATAACCTTTAAACATTTACCATAAACCGTAAACATTATAATTAACTAAAATTAAACTAATATTTTTATCTAAAGCTTGTATTTTTTAGACTAACAAATGCTTTGCTTAAATACAACTTGCCCAGAAAGTACTTTAAAACTTTAAACAACATAAAAAATAAAATAATTTACAATAATAGTACAATGGTTAAATGACTATTTTTTTTTCAACTTAAATATGTAAAGTTGTGAATTTTAAGAAGAAGGTAACAATTTAACCAACATAAAACATTTACAAAACCAATAGAATTTTTTTATAAAGAAAAAATAGTAAAAATACAACTAATTTGTCCTAAAATTTAACTTTGTTAAAAAAAAACGAACAGTAAGTAAATATAAAAAGTTTTTTTTTTTTTGATTTTCCGTTATATAGTGTTCATTAGAAATATAATGTAATAATCATATGACACTGACGACAATATAATGTTTCATGCCTTAATTCTTAAAAGTTTAAAGCTTAAACTTTAGGCTTAAAAAGAGAAATAATAGATGGTGCGACAACACATAAAAACTTCACACACAAAACAATTACTCATTTACAAGTAAACATTACAAACTGTAACTAGCGATATTTCATCAGTTAAACAAAGAAAACTCCTCAGCGAAAAATGCACTTATGACGTCACAATGTGCGTCACCAAGCGTCACAGGTGTCGAATCGTAAAGATTGATTCTGATACAACTGTTATTAAAATTCAAATAAACAATTTTTTTTCCAAGTGTGTCATGTTGGATACAAGAATTTTATGTAAAAAATTAGGAACTTATTTTTGTATTAATTATTTTGAAGCAACGGATATAAAATACAGAACTTTAAGGAGTATCTAAGGAAAGAAATATCTAAGAAAATTTTAATATTTGAAAAATAACATTGCGAAACTAAGAATTTGTTCTGTTTTTGTAGCAATTATTATTTAGACCAAAGAACAGTGCTTTGTAGCACTAATCATACTATAAAGCAACTTCGAATAAATAAGACTCCTTACCATACCTATCTAAACTCAAAATACCATTAAATCACTTTTAACTATTTAATTTACTGTAAAATTCCTTCATGAGCTTACACGATTTTGAGTTTATTTAAACAAAAAATTTGGAAAAATTCGACGTTTTTAAAATGGCGACAGCGCGCGTTAAGAGATTTGTTTTTGTAAACATAAACGAATTGGCCACAGACGAGTACTAACTGCGATGCTGAGGTATGAACTGCAAAAAACCCATGGTTTGTATTTTCAACTGCACGGTTGATTAAAACTTTCCCTCATCTATGCTTTCGCTATCCTCGGCTTTTGAAAATTGTTTTTAAACAATTGTTACTTAAAAAGAGTATATAAAATCTTATTATTTTTGATTTTTAGTATACTTTTTAGGAAACTCAATATTAATTTTTCAAAAAAGAAAAAGTTGAAAGAAAAGTTTACACAAAAATAATAAAACCGTGATGTTTATATAAAATTAACTCTTAAAATAAATCTAAAAATGCCTATATAAAGTTAGTAGCTATTCAAACTCTATTATTAAAATGAGTATTTGTTCTTGTAAGACTTTGAAAAAATTAACCCGAACTACTTTGCTACAACTAATGTTTTCCTTTATTGTATATTTAGTGTTTGTCTGGTCGTTTATACCACTAAGGTTTAACATAACCAAAGCGAAAAACTAAAATAGTCACTTGTTTATACAACGACCTATAAAATTTTTGAAAAAAAATATTTTTTAAATACTATTACTAAACTTGACTGAGAACTTTAAAGCTACTTAAACATACTACTTTTTACAAAAAACAATGGAAATTTTAAAGCTTTCAGTTTGTTTTATTTTTATCATTATGTATCTTTATATGCAAGTTTAAATTTGTTGATGATAAAATAACTTTAGTAACATAGAAACATTTAGTTATAGGGTAAGTAAGGCTATATCAAAAAAAAACATTCGGACTAAAACCGATGTTAAAAATTCAGTCACTCAAGACTTTGTGTATTGGAAATAAAAACACAAATTTGTAATAATAAAGAGAAACTAAGCTTTTGTGGGTTTTAAATAAACCTACACAGTCAGTAAATTAGAACCCTACCCCTTTTAAATGGCCACTTATCAAAACAAAGCTCTTTTTGTAATGTATTCTTAAAAGACTAGACTGAATAAAATGCTTTTTTAGCTTTTTTTCTCAGCGGTTTTGTAGCTTTTCGAATTTGTGTATCTGTAAAACAGGCGTCATGCTTTTTTAACAATAAATTAGTTTTAGCCTTTTATCAAAAGTTGATTGAAAATGTTTTAAAGTTTTCAAAAAAAAAAAAAGAACAAAGCAAAAAAACAAACAAGTTTATTATCTAAAAATTTTATTTTTTATTAGTTTTGATATTAGGTTGATTTCGGCTTCCCTACACATTTGTAATTCACAATGCTTATAATTTTGTTTAAACACAATCTGCTCTTTTAAAACCCAAAAAGTATCTAAAAATAATTTAAAGCATAAAACAACACTTTGTTATGTAAAACAAAACAGCTCACAGTAGCTAACTCACGAAACAAAAGCTCGGCGGCCGCAATTGAAACTTCGTCCCTCGCTCAAGTCGCTTTCCACTGAATGATTAATCATGATAAATGAGCTTTTCCCCACCAGACAGCCTGGGAAGGTAGGCGAGCGCTCCACGTCGCCGCAAGTGGTCGAGCTGAAGCACTTTTAAAGCACTCTCTGCGTTTCAACGAGGGTAGCAATAGGGGGGTGCACTTGGCAGTGATTTCTCGCATATTGCATGTTATTCTCTGCCTGTAACTTTCAGTCGAGTTTTTTTTGAAACCAATGTCGGCTTGCTTTCCTAATGAGAAGTTATTAACTTTTTTGGTTTGGTAACACTTTTGGAATGGGTTTTGTCGGAAGTGTTAATATGTGCAAACGTCAAGTGGTAACATTGAAGCTTTTTTTCTAAAGTACACTGAAACGCTTTAACAAGTATTCACTGTGCTTTAGCCTTATTAAAAAATAAACAAATGTTTCATTTTTAGTAAAAGCACGAAAGAAAGTGTTAGTTTAAATACTTTTTAAAAAAGTTTAATAATAACTAATACTCTAAGCCACAAGTGAATTGAGTTCAAGTTTGAAAAGGGTTGATTTGCTTATAAAAACAGTCAAATAAAAAGTTGTCTTTAAACAATATCATGAGTGAAAAATTATCAATACAGTGTTGAAAATATAATTTTGAAGTTTAAAAACTGCACGTCAACTTTTTATAGCACTAAAATATTCTACTGCATTGGGTGGTCTGTTTTAATACTTCTGAAAGCTTTTATATGCGTTTATACCGTAATTTAGTGTTGAACTTATAGTCAACGTTTTGAATATCTTGTTAGCTTTTATAATTGAAGGTTCAAATTTAATGAAAAACAATTTTTATTAGCTATCGATAAGTAACAGTTTAAAGTTACAGTTTATGCAGCACAAAAACATTTAAATTTATACATTAATATTAATATTATAAACACAGTCCAAACAAAACATTCAAATTTAAATAAACAATTAGTACTTAAACTAATAATCCATATTTTGAGTAATAACCTGTTATTTTTGTTCAAGACTCCAAAAAATAAAGTTTTCCTTAAAATACACTTTAAGGTTATGACTTAAATAACTTTTTAAAGTTTGTATCGTGAACTAGATACAATATAAGAGTTTAGTTAGCTTTTAAACTTAGTACTGTTTAGTAAAACCTTGAATGTAAAAACAGTGTTTTGTTAAAAGAATTGGTTACATGACAATTCAAATTCGGACTACTCAAATTCTGATAATTCAAGTTCTTAAAAAAATACTTAAAAGAATATATCTCAAAAAGAAATACAAATTTGAAAAAAATAAAAAATACATATGTAGATATTATTAAAGTCTACAAGCCACTTTTTGTTTTTTGCAAAGTCTTAAATATTATTAGAGATATTTTAAAAATACTAAAAATAACTATGTTTTTTACTTTTTTAAGCCATTTTTCAAAAAATATTTAATGTTTTGCAAGAAGAAAAAAAACGGCTTTTAGATTTTAATAGGACCTACATATGTCTTTCTTATGTTTGACAAACATACATTACTATTTTAGTTGTGACCCTTTCAAGTTTTTTATAAGAATTTAAATTATCCGAACTTGAATAGTCGTGCACCCAAAGAACCAATCAATATAAAGTAAAAGTGTTAGAAAGTGTCATGCAGATAATCAAACAAATTAAAATAATATTTTTTAATCGAAACAGTAGTTTTGTAAAAGTAGTTTTATAATATATTTCTTAATAAGAAACTGTTATTCAAAATTTATCAAAATCTAGAGTCGTACAATTTCATTTTAGTGTTTCATTATTAATTTTCAAATAATCAAAACAAAATTTGTATAAATTTCTCAAATTCGTCCGGGACAGAGTCAATTTATTACTTGTGAACTTTTTACTTTTATTTACTTAGTTGCATGAATGTGTTTCAGTTCTTTTAGTTTAATTAAGTTCACTGAGGACGGACTGTTGTCTGAAAGCGCTCTGAACTTAATTAGTATGCATTAAACTTGTAGATTATTTGTAACAAATAATCAAAACAAAGATATTTTATTTTTAAAAATAAAAGGTTTCCAGTAATTAAAGATAAAAAAAAAGTTTCAAAAAATTAAAACTAAAAAAAGGTTTCTAATAAATAAAAATGTGAAAAAAGTTTCAAAGAATAACAACCGAAAAAAAGTTTTAAATAAAAAAACAGAAAAAATCAAATAATAAAAACAGAAAGCAACGTTTACACAACGCTAATTACATCAAATATCTTTTATAGTTTTAATATTTAAAAAAATGTATCGTGAAAAAATACAATTTCAAAGAAAAGTTAGTATATTAAATTATTACTATTTAATACAAATATAAGTTAAAACAATGTTTAGTTAGAAAGAATTAATCGATCCAAAGTGTTAATAAGTGTTATGAAAATAATCGAAAAATAATGTTTTTTGTTACCTTAAACAATAGTTTATTTAAAATTAGTTTTATAATACATTTGCTCATGAGAAACTTTTAGCAGACATTTCTCAAAACCTAAAATTTTTACAATTTCTTTTGCTGTGCTTTAATAATAATATCTAAAAAATCAAAACATACATTTTGTTGTTTGGAAAAAGTTTCAAATAATCAAAACAGACAGCACATAGCAAATTACAGCAAGCCATGCCTGAAGCGAATCGAATTACCAGTAATTGCATCACCGCTTTCTCATCACCTGCTAATTTCATCACCCACTGACGTCACAGCGGCTGCATGCCAGTACCCACCACGTTGCCATGCCAACTCGGTCACGGCCCGTCGCGCACGTGAAAGGCATTGTGACGTCAATGGGGTGTTCATGACAGGCCGGTTTTCCCACCCTTCAGCCCCCTTAATTTTGTTGCTAGGTAACAACGTGCGTAACAACGATTGGGTGAGATTTGTAAATGTTTGCGTTTTTATTTGGTGTAAATGTCAGGGAGCAGTTGTTTGCACAAGAGTCTGAAAGAAAAATTTGAAAAGGCAAACATCGTGAAGTTATTTAATTGCAAACCAAGCAATAACAGTCATATAAAAAAAAAAGTTCTAGTATAAAACACTTAAAGTTGTTTTAAAGTATTTTAAAATGTATTGAAACTAAAATAATGAATGAGTTGAATGAACAACTTGCTTAATTAAGTTACAAATTAAAAATTAATATAGGTGTATAGATTAGAAAAGTTCTAGTATAAAACATTTAAAGTCTTTTTTTTTAAACTTATAAAACCACTAAACTTAAATAATGAATAAATTGAATGAGTTATTTACCTAATTAAGTTACAAAATTTTAAATTAATAACAGTTATATAGAAAATAAAAGTTCTAGTATTAAACATTTAAAGTTTTTATTAAAATTTATAAAAATATTAAACTTAAATTATGAATAAATTGAATGAGTTGTTTACTTAATTAGGTTACGAAATTTAAAAGTTTCTTTGCATGGTTGTTAAAGAAATCAATTGGAAAATAACCTTCACACACCAAACTAATTGCTCACAAGACGTTTTTAAAAAGAATTTGCTTTTGTTAAAAAATTGAGTAGTTTTAAAGCAAGTTGTTTCTATATCTATAAAAAAAAAAAACAATACTTGAACTAAGTTGTATCTTACATTCACATAAAAGTGTCCAGAAACCATAAGCTTGAACTACAAAATTAATATGTTATGTAAACTTTTAAAGATATCAATTGTTACTAGTTAATTTTGATAGTTTTATATAAATGTAAACTCTTAAAAAAAGTTTATTTCCATGAACGTATGGTGTAGATTGCAATAAAAATGGCAAATTAAAGTAAAGCTAAGTTTTTGTAATAGTCTAGTAATTTATTATATAAGTTTCCCTATCTAACTTTAATAAAAAGCACAAAATAAGTCTTATCACCATTTGTAAGGTTTACTGTATGTATTATTTGTGTACATACTTATAAACTTTAACTGTTTAAAATAGTTTAATCGTAAGGTTTATTATTAAACACGACTATAACTTTAATTGAAACAAGGATTAAACAACATTCAAGACTCAACATTTTTGTATTTACTACTGTAGGTGCTGGAAAAAATATACGGTAAAATAAAGTATGCTATATAAAAACTACCAGTTATTTCAATAAGTAAATATACCATACCCCAATAATAAAGTTGTGACGAATACAAAGAGTCTGTACTCACTGATGGTGGCCTTGTGCAGCTTTTATAATCCAAACAATGAGCACGGTTGATGGATTGATCGTGATGCAAGAAAGACTCACTGTTATATTCTTAATAAAACAGCAGTGACATTATTGGTTTTACTTCAGGGTTAAAAAAAAAACAAAGTGTTGTTAGATTGGTAAAGTAAAGGTACAACAAAATATGTTTTGGTTATAATAATAAACAAGTTTAAAATTTGAAGTTAAGTAAAACTTTAAACGACTACCAGTTGAGGTCTTCAGCCACACAAAAGATGTTTTACTTTACTATAAAAGGTAATTTCAAATGCATACAAAACACTTTTTATTCTCAAAATGTATCAATTAAGATTTATCAGCACCTAAGCACTTCAAAAGTCGTTTATGAGCGTGACCGTAGCCTGCCGTCTGACCGCAATTTATTCAACTAGTTTTATTTAGCATTAAAACAAAACTTATCAGTTTCCGCGCTCGATCTCGCTTTGAAACGATCGCTAATTGCTTATTGGGAGGAATTACGAGGCTTACGTCGGAACGGGCAGACTTTCAGGCAGCACAAGTCGGACCGTCAACAGCAAACAATCATCTCAGAACTTTTGGCACCGAAAGGCTTTCGCATCAACTTTTGATGAGGGGAAACTTCGGCGCATCTCGTTTTATTTCACAACAAACAAAAGTTTTGGCTTGGAGCTGAAATTTTCAGTTTCCGCACGTAATGGGAACACTGTGCACTTTTTATACAAATTGCCTGTTGATTTTAAAGAATATAAAGAAATGCATGTACTGTTTTTTAGTCCATGAACCATTAACTTTGAAAAGATACCCCATTTGACTTAAATTTTTTAACGTTTGAATTTTGCATATTTGCACTTATTGATAATTTATAAATGTTTTTTTTTGTTCTTTTTAAAATAAACTACTTGGTGTTATTAAAATTGTATTAAGAAAAGTGTAAGCAAAAACTGAACTAGATAAATAACGTTTTAAAAAAATATTTTTGTTGTCATTTTGTTATACTTTAGAATATAAACATATGTCAGACTCGTGTAAACTGTTTTCTTGGCAATTAATTTCCATTTTTTTGACTACTTTAAAGTTTTGAAAAACAATATATCACTACTATATTTGTAATAAACTACGTAGTCTTTGTATCAAAAAATACAATCTATTATTAAGATATGAAGTTTACATTCAAAAGTACATTAATTTAGAAACGACTAGTTTAATATCAAAATGATTTTATTAAAATTTAAGAACTAAACATATTTAAAAAAAGTTTTCTTAAATTTTAACCAAAAAAATTTTTAATCAAAAGTTTAACTTTAAATTTTATAAACTATGAGGGACAACAACGTAATACTTT
The DNA here is from genome assembly GCF_965202585.1 of Thalia democratica. Classification (NCBI taxonomy): domain Eukaryota; kingdom Metazoa; phylum Chordata; class Thaliacea; order Salpida; family Salpidae; genus Thalia; species Thalia democratica. The sequence goes on from NC_139165.1 coordinate 42,269,426, forward strand.
AAAGAATGTTTTACAATATTTATAAATAAACTTGTAAAAACTTAATTTTGAAGAACCCAATGATTATTTTTGCAAGTATACTTTACAAAAAGCTATGGTAAAATATTTTCATAAATCATGAATTAAAAAAAAATAATGACATGATAAATTAATTGATAATACTTAAGTGAGCACTTGCACCACCATGGGGATATAATATAATCAAAATATCGTTTACATTTCAATTTCAACAAAATTCTGTACTTGAAACTTGAACTTTGAAAACCTTCAAAGTTTTATAAATGCTCTTTAATTCATAAATACATAAAGAATATAAAACAATTGTTTTTAAACAACAATACACTGCTTTAACAATGTAAAAAATGTATTCATAAAGTGTTTCTCTTTAAACATATGTGATTTTAGCTTTTACTTTATAGATACAATTCTTTAAAATCTCAAAGTTTTAAATAAGTTTCTAAAAAAAACAATACGTACTTTAACTTTCTATAACCTCTTTTATTAACATACTCGTTAGTTGCTAAAAAAGCAACTAAATTCTGCTGCGATTTTGAAAAAATACCATTTTTTACAAACAAACTTGTTTTTATTAACAAGGCCAACATTCTATTAATATTTTCACCTTAAAATTTTTTTATTTAAAGTTAAACTAGCAACCGACGCGTTTTCAACCCTTTTTTAAATAAGAGCCCTTACCCGGAAAACCCAATTACCAAATCAAATAATCACTCGGGTGTCAGCCTTCACAAAAACAGCACTTTCGTTGAGTTAACATTCAAACTCACAGTCAAGTGCAGCAACTTCAAAGCCCAACTTGTTTTTGTTGCGAGCGCCAATTTCGAGCTGCAATTTTGGGATTAACCCCGCCGAGTGCCCCGCTTAAAAGGCCTTTGAGTTTTTTACTGGAAGCCGAGGCCTTTCGCGGGTCCAAAAATACTTTTTATTAACAGCTAATTCGGCTGTTTTTGTTTCGTGTGGTCTGTGAACGCCTGCACGCTTTGTAAAAGATACTTTTATCATATATTTAGTTTGATAAAATATTATTTTCGATAAGTCTGAAATTTTTTAGAAAAAACACTGTTAAAAAATTTTCAGAACTTCAAACTTATTTTACATGATGGGTGTACAAAACTATAAAGTTGTAATAACTTATAGTTTACTGGTTACGTTACAACTTGTTAAATATATTTTAATTAGTGCATATGTTTATACAACTATTTATATGAGGTAAAAAATACAAAGTTGTTCATTTTTTTTAAACTATTGAAAACTATAATGATGTTTGTATAAAGATACTAAAACAGTTAAACTAAATTAACCTTTTTTTATTTTTAAAAAATATTTAATTTGTAATTAAGCTAGTTTATATGAAAACATTAAAAAAATATTGCAAATATTCTTTTTCCAACTATAAATTTTTGTATAAAGTTGTTGTACTACTTGTATCTTGTTTTAGCATAAAGTACTAAAGTCGATGCAAAGGAAAAAATAACTTAAAATTTTTAATTTCCTTCATCAAAACAAGTAGTTGTGTCTGAATGAGCATAAAAGTTAATTGTAGAGAAATAAACTTCAAAAGCTTTGTTTATGGTAATTAGTGTTCGTACGAAATTAAACGGATATAGCTATGTTTTGTTTATGCAAAAATAATAGCTAAAAAAACGCAAAATAAAGTATAATAGCCTAAAGAGTTATTCTTTAATTTCTTAATAAAACAAAACTGTGCTAAAACTATTATTAAATAAAGTTTTCTGTAGTTTGTGTAGACTTATTACTTTATACTTTTCACTTTTTAGAATGATTTTTATTGTGCTTGATTTTTACTTTAGTTAACATAAAGAAAAACTGTCAACATTTTGGTATTACTATAAATTATCTTAAAAATAAAATAAAAAAAAAGGAAAATTATAAAAGTATGTTAGAAATAGTTACCATAAAATTACTTTAAGCCTAATCAGTTAAAATTTTCAAAATATATGTTAAAGGTTTTATTTTAGATTTTACCATACTTTGTAACATTTCCAAATTTACTAAAAATAGAAAGGTGTTATATAAACTTTTAAAGAAGATGTAATGAGCATAATTCATCAACATTACTACCATAGAAGTTGGTGATACAATGCGGTATATATATTTTTTTTTTTGAATTGTGATTTATACTTTATTGAAGTAGCCATACATCTGTTCGAAACACCCACACAAATTACAAAACCTCTTTGCTTTAAAAAAAAATACAAACTTTTAGTTCTAAAAGACTTATTAACTTTAAAAAAAAGTTACAAGTTTTAGACATGCGAGGCACTTTAGACACTGAAAGTACATCTCACCGGAAATATGCGTTGAGACACACTAAAGTTGCTGCACAAAAGAAATTAGCTGGCGGTTTCGCAAAAGTTGATTGTAATTTATCGCGTGTCATTCATCACACCAGCGATTTGTAATTAGCCAGCGCTTGTTGCGTGTAAACAAGTTGAAAAAATCATTGAAAAAAAACATCGCTACCGGAAGCCTTTCAGCTTCTAAGTGTGTATTGTGTACGCACACCGAGACGCCTACCGGTCTCACACAATCGTAATTGGATGTTTTGTATTAATTTGTTTTGTGCGACTTGTGTGCACCAAACACGATTGTTCGAGACGAGAAACATTCAGCGAGGTTTTTGAAGCGAAGGCGCGATAGACTTTTGTTTTGTAAACGGGCACACTTTTAAACCGTCTAACAGAGCTAGACTCTTTTCGAGAATAATGGTATTTTTTTGTTTTGGCAAAAACAACCGGTCAAAGGTATTTTGTAATAATTTTGTTAATAAAAACGGAAGAGAAAAAAAAACATTCTATTTACCCATACTTTTTACTTTAAAATCGAAAAGTTGTTAAATAACTTTTACTACATAGCTTTTATTTTAAAATTTATGAAATTAAAACTATTTACTAATTTCAGTTGTTTTATTTTTATTTACTGACTTGATGTATTAACTTATGTTATTTTGTTTTAATCTGTTTATATAGTTTTTAAAACAAACGTTTTAAGTTTGATATTTAGTTTATTATAATAGCAATGCTTTGTCGAACCTTATGATAAAATATTTTAAATGTTTTCAACCTAAAAAAAAATATTCATGTTTATATCCTACGACAAGCTCTAATTGGTATTTAAGAAGGCAATTATATATAGGAGTTGAAAAGAAGTAAAAAATTAAATACAGAAAAACACAAATTAATTTATACATTATACGAAAATTTTAGCTAATATGAGTAAAATTGTTGTATGTACTACTATTTTATAAAAGCTAAAAAAGTTATTTAGATGCTAAATGCTTTAGTTTTTTAACCTTTTGTGTAAATTATATTCTGTAGTATGGTATATATATTTCTTTTTTTCTTTTTTACTGTTCCTAAGGTGCTTAAAATTCACATACTATAATACACCTCAAGTTTTTTTGACCAATAATGTATTAAAACTAACCAAACACGCAACTTCATTCAAACACAAGTATTTTGTAAAATAAAGTTTATTTGCTTGTAATACACATCAACGTCACGGAAACACAAAATTTGGCGACTTTGATTGATCACTGGGTTGGCGGTGACCCGCAGACGGATGGCGTCGCCAGTAGTGACGTTGCCTAGCAACCAAAACAAGCGTCCTGCCGACGAGCAGTCAGAGTGGAATCTTACGGTACCAAATTGTCGCGTTGCTAGGCACTTTCGGTCGCGTAGCAACCAAGGTCACAGACGCCGATTATCGCGATTGTTGACCCACAACAAACACCGAGTTGATGAAAAATTAAATTTAAAATTTTCAACTCTGTAGTAAATTGTAAGGTTTTTCACCAGAAAATTTTCGGTTATTAAAACGAGTCAATCAGGTTTTAATAGCGGAATTACTTACAGCGTGATTCCCAACTTTGCGAAATTTTCAAAGCCACTCTTGAACTTTTATTACGCGTGCCACCGCTTTTAAGTATTCTGACATTTATTCCGAAGTTAATTGCAGCTTCTGATTTCACTTAAACTTTCTTAACGATCAGCAGTCATCGTAAACTAGGCTGTTTTTTTTAAGTAAAAAGCCAAACCAATCCGCTTAGATTTGAAAGGATGTTCAGAAAGTAATAAATTTCAGAAAAACAACACTTGAATTTTAAATGTCATAAATACTTTAATTGCTATACTTGTAGAGCTCCTGTTTCTACGTTTCTAAAAAGCACTTTGTTTAATATTATTATGTTCAAAAATAATGACATGCTAAGTTAATTGTTTTGACTTACACTTAAAGAAGTTGTTGAATTAAAAAAAAAATATCTTACCGAAAACTTTTTATGCTATACATAGTAAAAAACATCCAAAAAAAGTAAAACTTGAAATTATTTTCTAATAAAAAACTTGAAGTTTTTAAAATCTATTTTCGAACACGAGATGCCATCTATTCATGTTTGTTTGTTTACCAACAAAATTGAAACTAAAATAAACGTGATTATATTCAACGAATCTAAAAAAGTACGCTCTAACCGTCCTTTAAAATATTGATAAAATTTCAAAACAAAACTGCATAAGGTATACTTATAAACACTTAAATAGCTCAATTTATAAACTAAATATAAAATTTTAATCAGATGTTTTTTATACAAAAAAAAAAGAAATTCACTTTATTATAGAAGATACTTACAAAATTAAAACATTAATTATTTAGTAACTTTAATTTTTTTTAAATTTTCTATTACAAAGAAGAACAACTTTTATAATACATGTTTTTAGTTGCTTATCTAAAACCTAATGGTTTGTTGTAATTATTTACTAGCAATGTTTACTTAAACAAATTTTACACTAAAACCCTAATAGTGAAGTTTGTTAAAGAGTTTTAGTTTTTTGCTAACGTAGACATTTTATAAAAAAAAAAGCCTTATAAACAAACAACAATATGAAAGTAGTTACTATTCAATACTCGTTTTCAAATATTGTCTTGTATAAACAATTACTTTTTTGGTAAATAAAACGACTTATACTCATCAAAATGTATTAATCTGTCATTTTGATTATTGTATAAGTTTAGCAGATGATAAAATTTAATTTTTGTGAACTTCTGAATTGAAATTTTATTATTGTCCAACTGAAAATATTTTTTTAGTTTTTTTTTTATAAAAGTTTGTATTCTGTAATGATATTTAGTTTTAAACGTTTATAAAAACTTTGCCTACGATTTATCTTGACTCTAGCAAATTAATAACAGATGCTTATATATTTAATAAACTAGTTTTTGAACAGTTTTCATTTTTTAAACATTTTAGCTACAAAACAAGATCAGAAACTTTGCATAATGTCATCAAAGGAGCTTCGTCAAGTTGGTTTTATAACAGAGTAATTAAAAGTAGATTAAAAAGTAATGTTACTTTTCAAAGCTTTGATCTTCTTAAATACATAACGTTTAACGTTTATATAAAACAAAATTAATCTGATATTTTGTTGGTCAGGGTAAAACCAATTAATTTTTTTAATAAAACTTGTAACCGTTTTTTCTTAAAAAAAAACTTCATGTGGTTTTGTGCTTCAAATGTATAAACAAAGATATTTCACAAAACAAGATTAACTAATTTAAGCTAGTGTTAATTAACTTAATCTGTTGTTTCAATCATAACAATTACTAGGTAGTCTTACCTTGGTTGCTTTGGAAGGTAGCCACATTTGTAATAGTTTGTAGTTTGCACAAACAACAACATTTGTCTACATGCAGCAAAATTTAAATCCTAACTTTTTCAATATTTTCAATCTGTAGCGGAATGTTGTGATACTCAAAGTAATTTGAAAGAAAAGTTTAAAGTAAAACGTTTTTATTTGCTTTAAATTAGCTAAACAGACATTTACATTATTTTTTCTAGGTTTAATTTTACTAAAATATTTTCTAAAAAAATACTATATGATTCTAATAAGCATAATTTTTTATAGATGTTAGTTTTGGATTAACAAATAAACTAGTGTTTATGTTAATACAACACATGCTTTTTACTCATTTTCTACCAAAAAGTTTTAAAATAATTTAATTTAAAAGTTTACATGTTAATGAGAATGTTTGTTTAGTGTTTTATGTAATACAGAAAAACATACAACAACTACAGTTTGTCGAAAATTACCATCAAAATACTAGAACACTCACCTAATTTACAAGACTCGCAAGACTACACAAGATTCTCAGCGGAGCGCAAAACAGCAGCAAATTGCTGCAATGACGTACATCTGATTGGCAATGAAAGAAACTCAACAGTCGTAAGCCAATCGCCAAACGTCAAGCTGTCTTCACATGCGAATCCACTGGCGGGACAAAGAAACCTGACAGTTTGGTCCAATGGACCGCATGGGAGAATGGCAGTGGCGCGTGACTGTGAGTCAGTGGATTGGGTTGCCATTTGTAAGTGTCGGCTTAATTGGCAGGCGGATTTGATCAAGCGAAAGGGGACACTGCGAGTGATGTAAGTTGGATTATCTTTTGCGGGCTCAGATTATCAACTGAGGGTATTGACGTGTGTGCAGTCTGCAGGTAGTAAAGTCTTCTAAAGCTGAACGTAAACTGCTGATAGAGATTATTCAAAATCTGATTGTTTTGTCTGATACATTTATTCAAGCTAAACTGTGCGTTTAAATCTAAAATGGCTAAACTAGATTAAACAGAATCAGGTTTAACTACTTATGAAACAGTACAAAATTAAGAAAAAATTGATAACGCGTTGAACAACCTACATAAAATTATATAAATTACGTTTTATCTTATGTTTCACTTTAAAGTTTTGCAGAATAAAAATAGTTTAAAGTTTTCAAGTAGATATTTGTTAGAATATTTAGTCTTCTTAAAACCAGCATAAAGCAATTATTCATAATTTTCTTGAATATTATATAAATTCAAAGCTGAAAAGTAACAAGCAACAACAATCTAGTTGTCAATGTATTGTTCATTTTAGTGAGTAAATAAGTAAGCAAATGGTTATAACGAGCTTTTTCAAATTTATCTTTTATTATTTTTATCTTATATGTTTTGTAAAACATTTAAAATTTGATGTTTAGATTCAATGTTGTTAAACCATTCTTGAAACAGATTTTAAACATGTCATGATGCTCTTTTATACCTTCTTGTAAAAGAAAGCATTTGTAACTGTTAGCAAACAAAATGTGAAAAACAAACTCTTCAAGTCCAAAGAAAGTCCCAGAGCGCAGAAATTTCACCAACAGTTGAGACATGAAAGACCACACATTTCACATGTTTGCGTTGGCACCCATTCGCTTTAATATCGAGTTACTGGCGACGGGCGGACCCGATTCAAAAAGGCAAATCCGTCATAAGTCAATTATTAATTTGGCGAAAAGACTTCCTAGCCGGCCGCAAATCGGCCTTGTTATCGGCGACTTATCTCCGTAATTCGCCCGCGTCCGCAACCCAAATTGAAAGCTCAAACAGCCGTTGAGTTGCGTTGCGTTTCTTATCATGTTTTTTAAAATATAAAAAGATACTTTTATTTTTGACGCGCGTGTGGCAAATACACTGATTGTTTGTGTATAATTATCTGATATTATCTTCGGCCGGGTAATTTCAGTCGAGTTGGTTTCAAACAGAGATCTTTGAGTTAGAAAAACCTTAGCAGCTTATAGCATTAATATGTACGCCTTTAGTGAAGTTGGTTTTATTTTAAATAGAGTAAAACTTCTATACAGCAGTGACAAGCGTGTTATTATAACAAATCTTTTCAAGTCAACACTAAATACCTAAATAACTCACTTTAATAAGAGATATTAAAGCAATATCGCGAACGGCGTTGTGGTATTAATTTAACAAAGTAGACAAACTATTTCAACGTATTAGCACAGATCAACTCAAGCAAATCGTCAAAAATGACAGCAGTTTTCTATTTCAACTTGAAAATGCAGTACAGTGGGTGGCCATATAAAATTATCATTTGAAAAAAACTCAGTTTAATTGCGTGTAACAATAAGTTGCACACACTGAACTTTAAGGTGATATTTTCTTAAAAGACTAGCGAACCGTATTAATAAATTTTAGTACTTTCAGTTTGAAAAGTTTTTTTTTAACTTTTCTGTTATAATACATTATCTTAAATGATGTACAATCAAGCTTTATAAAAAAAAAGAGTTTAATTAACAATTTTTTAGAGCAGTCAATTTAATTTTTTATACATTGTATATACTACTACTTAAAAACCATTAATGTTAACTAAGTCTTAATACCACTACGACAGTGTTTTTTACCCCCTTTCCACGTATAAGGATACCTGCACAAACTTTTTGTTTTCACAATTTTTTAAGCAAGGTCAGCTTCGAGGTTAAGTCTTGTAATGCTGTTTATACAAAAAATTCTAACGCAATCAAAACTTTCGCACTAAACCATGTGCAGAAGGCGAAATAAAAACAGTTTACGATTGGTTTGCTCGATAAAATCTAACAGATAATTGAGCGAGCTGCCAATCAGTTGTGACTGTTACGTCACAACTGTTTGTAAATAGGGTACGAGTTGTGGAAACCGAATCGCGTGTAATTTGCGTTTCAATTTTTTCTGCTCCTGTCAAGATAAGGTGTTTCGCACAAGTCACCCAAAGTTCACCGTTGAAACAAACTGGAAATTTTAAACTTTTTTTGAAACAAAAATATTTGCTAAGCCCGTGTTTACTTATTCATGGTGAATTTTTAAGTGTATTTATGCGCATGTCGCACCGACGGCTTGAAACGGCTCCTTGTTACAATAATTTGTGTGAAACGGAACATTCCTGATGTCGTTACATTGTCGGTTTTCTAACTGTTCAGTTATTGATTTACAAATCTACATATGTCAAAATTCTAGCTCAGTTTTTTTTTTTCAAAACAAGGCACTTTAAACTCAACGTTTAGTTATTCTCTTAAACCTTTTAGTTTTTTAAAGTTTTTTGGACAATAAAATTTTTATACTAGACTAATATGTAAAAAGATTACAATTTTATGTTTCAAACTGTCAATAACTCTTTAAATTTAAAATCCATAAGATAGTATCTTTCAAAACATTTATGAACATGTTTGATACTTAGTAATAAAAATGATTAGACTTCTAAGCATTTCTACTCAAGTTTATAAATTAAGTTATAGATAAACGATATTAGATATATATACTTTTTTTAAGTTTGTCATAATGAAATCACTGATTACGTAAGTATAATTTTATAATTGGAAAAATAAACAAAATTGTTTACTTTATCGTACAATTTTGTATTTACAAATATATTCAACATGAAAAGTTGTTTATTCAAGAAGCTGAGTTGCTATAAATTTAACTAAAGATTAGTTTATATATCAAAAAAGCATACCAAAATCAAAAACCCAAATTTCAAAAGTCAAGAAATCAAACAAAAAATTGTTAAAAGTGAAGCATGCAGATTAGATACGATATCTTGTCACTTCAGGAAAATTTAATCACGAATTTAACGCTTTCAAACCAACACGTAATCGCTGATTACTTTCAAACGTCTGAAGTCAACACAAACTTGTCAGATTTGCGTTGAGAAAACATGATTCTCGTCACTTGCCGATATTTTGATTGATCGCTGGGCTGGCTGTGACCCGTAGACGGATGGCGTCGCTAATAGCAACGTTGCTAGGCAACAAAAACACCGACCGAACGTAACGTAGATGAACCCGAGTCGGAATGCATCATTTACAGTGAAATTTAATTAATTCATCAACTTTGTTTTGACTTATTAAAAGTTAGACAAAGTAGCGAGTGCCTCAAAGATTAGTCATTAGGTTTAATTAGAGTTGATTTGTAAAAATAATACTCATACAAATGAATTTAAAGTTGAACTCTAGCACTGTTAAAGAAATAAGCGACTAATTTTCAAGTTCCGTTTGAAAAAATTACATAACTTGGTGACGCCGACGAAAACATTTACTCTAAAATACTCGCACTTAAAATACGAACGCGCAGGAACACTAACAAGCAAGTATATGATAATTTTGAGTGCTTTTGAAGGTTTCAAGTGAGTCGATTACATTGTTTACAATTAGTCTTTGCTCCAAATGCCGTGGTCGCGTGCCGTAAAGTGCATTGGTATTTATTTGGAAAAATTGTTTATGGGAATAATTATTGGTACTTTGAATCGTTTTGAAGTTAATAAACAAAAACTTTGGTATTCATTTGTCCAAGTTTTTTGTTACAAGTAAAGCGTCTTATTAAGAAAAAAGAAAATTAGACCTTTGACAACTATTATTCTAGAACAGAACAAGTTTTTTCTAAGTATCTATTAAATAAAAGTTTCCTGTTTCTTTTTACAAAACAGTCAAAGTACACAATTTGTTTTAAGTTTCATAAAATTTTAAAATGCACTCAAGATTTTGTCACATTTTTTCACAAATGCTTATTAGTTTGACGGAAAATCTCATTAGTTTGACAATTTCTGTGCTTTCCATATACAATTCAAATATTACAAACACACTTTAAAGTAAATCAAAGATTAAGTTAACATTTAAAAAAATAGTAACAAAATCTAGCTAAGTACTGAGAAATGTTCAAAGTCGTAGTTAAAAAAAATATATACAAAAAAAAACAGGTAAACTAAAAAAAAAAGTAACTTAATTCAATATTTTTCAGCTGTGATTTTGTATCAAAAAACCCTAAGACTAGTGGAAAAAGATAATATTAAAAAAAAGTTTTGGATAAAAGCCAATGGGTTTATAATTTACACACCAATTTTCGAATTAAACACCAAGAACAAAGAAAATTTGGTTAATATGTTTCAGTAAGAACTATGTGCGACATTTAGGTCAGTATTTAGCACAAAGAACTTTATTGTCCTGATAAAAAGAGTTAAGCTTTAAGACGAAGAAACATTTCTGTTTGGTTTTTATGCATAAAATGGAATAAAAAAAGTTTTAAGTGTCATAAACAAGCTTTAAATTATTTCATCGTTTTATATGTGTATAATTGATAAACATAATTTATTTTAATTTGCTACAAATGTGTAAAAACAATATAAACTATTAGCCTCATGGCAGTTTTTGTATTACAGTAACATTAAGTTCAAAACCGTTTCTTGATACTTCTTAAAATATCTTCGGTGTGAAGTAGTAATTCTTTAGCAAATACGTTTCATAAAATTGCCAGGCACACTTTTAAACTTAAAAAAATGATACCTCGCTTGAGTATGTACATTTAAGTTCTTTTCAAATAAGTTAAGTCATTTTATGTAAGTGTCCTTCGTTTAATCTATTCTGATAACAAAAGTGTCTCTAAGTTTTTTACATTAAGATTTTTTTTATCCAAAACGTTTTCTTTTTTTTATATGCTTTTGAGCAGTGGAAAGAATATTTCATTTTGAAGTTGCATTTCTGCAAATTTTATTTTTATTAGTAGTTTGCCACTTCAAGTAGTCTATAAACTTCTTTTAGGGTTTTCTTAGTTTGTCATGTACAGTTATTGGAATTTAAAAAGTTAAAAATCTTTTTAATATTTTAAAAACAAGAGAAAAAAAAACTTTACAAAGGACTAAACTAATTTAGTTTAAACACTAAACACTTAGCTATAAATAAAAACAACCAGTAATCATAAAAAGTAAATTTATTACTCATAAATAATTTGTACAATAAACTAATATAAAATGTTTATAAATGTGCAAAGTTAGTTAAAACTTAGTAGCCTGAGTGTAAAATATCTATGATAAATAAGTGAAAATGTCAACTTTTTTTGGACTAGAAGTGAATAAAATAATATAATTTACTTTGAAAAAGTAAAGATGAGAATTTCTTAGATTTTTAATATATTAACGGCTGATGAAAATTTTACCAGTAATTGTTCAAGTGAATAACTATACAATGTTTAAAACTTATACAAACACAACAAAACGTTGTTAGTAAGAAGTACAATGTTATTTATAATTTGGTAACACATTATGTTTGTATAGCAGCAGTGTAAAACTATAAAAAGGATATATTTTTTAAACTAGAGTTTTATACATAACTTAGAATTAAGCATTAAAGATTATTTTTAGATATACATTTTTTTCTCATTTTATAAAAGTATACATATAAACAAACAGCATGTTTGTTTCTAATGCAGACTGACAAAATTAAATAAAATTTGAAAAAATGCTTCGTTGTGTTTGCTTTTTTAAGTTTAAGTTTTTCATCACGACGAGAAACCAATAAACGAAAACTTATATAAACATTTTATGCCAAAATAGAAAAAGTTTAAAACACAAAGTGTGTCCGTCAAACACAAGTACGCCACGTTCATTAAAAAAAAATCAACCACCTAATTCTCATTTCAATAAAAAATCCTAATTATTGACTAGTCAGCCGCCATCTCGCAAAAAGTACATTTTCGTCCTTCGAAAAACTACTGAAGCGTGAACTTGTACGTCGAGTCCTGGTGCTGCTCCTGATGCCCTGGCTCCTGCTGCTGGGAACTCCCCTGAAAACCAGCGTGCTGCTGGTACGTGTACGACTGCGCCATCAAGTGCTGGTTGCTCATCTGGGACATCCCCTGCTGCTGCTGGTGGCGGAACTGCTGGTACCCCTGGCTCATCATCTCGTCCACGTTCTGGTACGCGCCACTGGAGGGCATCTGCGAGAAGCTCTGCTCCATCGTGCCGAAGTACGCCTGGTGCGGGTAGGCGGCGTGGTGTCCCGGGTAGGCCGCCCCCGAGAATATGCTCTGCCCGCCCTGCATGTACTGTTGCGCGCTGCTGAACTGGTTCACCGCCGCCGCCAGGTACGGAGAGGTGCTGGCCCCCGAAGCGCTGCTCGAAGAAGCGTAGGCCGACATCGGGGTGCCGGTACTTTCGCCGTTCGAGTTTGGAGAAATGGAGTTGTTCCACATGTTGCTCGATGATTGTGACGTCATAGCCATCTGTGGGGTGACAACCTGCTGCTGCTGGCTCATGTTAATTGACTCCGTCTTCGGTATTAAGTCGATATCACTGCTCGACTCCTGTGCTACTTGGGCTACCTGGCTGGCACTTTCTTCTGCTTCTGCTTGAAGGCTGCTGTTGAGCTGCTGCTGCGGAGACTCGGCCTGGTTAGCGGTAGGTGCCAGCTGGACTTGCTGATCGACCAACGGGCTGTTATGAGCTTCCGGCTTGACTTGAGAGTCGTTTTTCGGGGCGGCTGAGACGACTTGGTCTTGTTCGGGGCTTTTTGCGCTGGGAGGAGACTGACTCGGGTTCTGCTGGGTTTCTGAGGTTTTGGCGACTTCCTCCGACGCCTTCTTCTCTCTGGCTTCCTCCGACTCGGCTGCGCTCTTTCGGTTGGCCGCCGCCTGCTCCTTCTGCTTCAGTTGCTGCTGTTGCTGCCTGCACTTTGCGCGACGGTTCTTGAACCAGACCTGAAAAAACATCAGACGTCAAAACAGTCAAAATTTTTCTAAGAAAACATACCAAGAAGCCAAAGCAAATTAACTTGGCAACGTTTAGATACTTTACTTTGCACATTTGAAATGTCAAACCTGAACGCGGGACTCTGGCAGGCTGATCTTCAGCGCCACGTCCTCCCTCATGAAGATGTCCGGATACCTCGTTTTGGCGAACAACCTCTCCAGTATGTCCAGCTGGGATCTGGTGAAAGTTGTTCTTTCCCTGCGCTGCTTCCTCGAGTTTCCTGGTATTTTGAGTTTGTTGTTTAAAATGTTACGCAAGTAGAAGCTTCACTGACTATTCAGCAAAAAACAAGTTATTGAAAACAGGTAGATTACAACAAATACGTTGAATCAAAAATACACGTTTGTTTATGTGTTTTAAAATCTGCGTGCTTACCGTATACGTTTTGAGGAACGAACGGCATCTTGTTGGGACCTTGACCGGGTATGCCAGGAAACCCTGTTGTGAAAATAAATGAGCTAATTTACTTTGCAGGCTGGAATTTTAAATGTGCGTTAGTGATACTTTTAGAACTAGATGTGATGAAATTTTGATTGAATTTGTATTTATATAACTTTGTACAAATAACGTTGAAAAATGCTTTATTTTCTTTTAAATTGATTAGAGAAGGTTATAAAGGTCATAATGAACTAGCCAAATTATGCTATAATCAAAAAATATTTGATATATAAGTTTAAAAATTTGTAAATAATTATTTGTAAAAATTGGAAGCTTTTTATCATTTATTTAAATTACAAAAGCTTTAAGTTTTGAAAAGTTTAAGTAGATAAAGATCTTAAAAACTAACCAAAACCTTGAGTAAAGTTTACAATTTTTAACAATATTAAGCTCTTTAAAGTAACTTTAATTAGAAAAATTACAATATTCAAACTGGCTCTGTGAAAACTTAAATAGATGTTTCAGTAGTTTTAGTTGTAAAATATAAAAAGATAACAACTTACTTGGAAAGTATTGACTCGGGTCATCTGAAAAATAAAATTGTGGTAAGTAATTTTAATTTCAAAGATAAGTTTACTGAGGTATGTACTGAGAACTTAAAAAAAATAATAATCAAATCTAATAAAGATTAAAGGTTAAAACAATATGAAACCGGTTATAGTATAGCTCAAAACAAGCATGAATGCCTTTAATATTTTATCATTAGTATAAATTGTTTACTTTATTTATATTTTCTTAAAATATCCATTTAGGTTTGAAAGTTTTACTACTCTGCTTCAAGATGCAAATCATTTTTTTCTCAACTAAAATTTAATCACGTTTGTAAGTTTACCAACAAAATATAAGTTTCAAGGCTAGCAATACCAAAAACAACAGGTACTTTGTTTTTGGTTGAATTTCGTTACTAAACTTTGTAACTTTAAAAACTTTCAGTAAAGGTTTTTATTTCATTTTGCAGGTTAATTTGAAACAAAAACAACAACAGAGTTAGAAGAAGAAACTATTATAACATAACATTGACTAATTTTGTTAAAAAAATATTGTGAAATAAGTAGACTGTTTATTATCTCTTATTCAACATTTCTAGTAAAAAAACTTTTATGATTTACTTTCATGAACAGGCAACTCACTGTGGTACGAGAACATGGAGTGAGGAAGGCCGATTTCAGGATGATTCGGGATCATTCCTGGGTGGTATCCGTTCACTCCCGGTTTCATGTAGCTCATCTTCTGAAACAGACTCTGATCACTGTGAACAAAATAAACTGTTTTATTATAGTTTTTTTACACCAACATAAAATATGAGTAAGCAAAAGAAGTTTAACACACAAAGTGTTTATATATAACAAAAATAAAATTGTTTAATTTTTTGTTATGGTGTTTCTTCTATACATAAGTAGTTAAAAACTGTTGAACTTACTTGGGTGAGTTTGGGTAGTTCATTGCTTCAAGCTTAGTTTTTCCAATTAATAATAAAAACAATGTCTACTTAACTAATAGACCTGCAAAAGAGTGTTCGATTTAGTACTTTAAAAATTTGTTAACGTAAAGGCTTTATACTTAGTTAGAAACAAATATCACAGTAAATTCCAAGTATTAAATGCTTAAAACAATTAAAAATCCAAACTATAAATTTACAAGATTGATATTTGATCTCAAGAATTGCAAGTATATATATCGAAAAGTTTTGAAAATAGTATTTTGGTTTCGTTCTTTAGAAATAAGTTTTCACAGAACTTTGGTCACTATAAATAGTGTAAGAATTTAAAACAAAATTCTTTTCATTTTTCCTCCTGCTTTTCCGCATTATAACTCAAGTCACCGACTACTTTGTTTCATTGAGCGTAACATTAATTAGCTGGAAACTTTTTAAGTGCCTCAAAACCTCATTGGCCGGTGTGCCAAGCGAAGTTATCCTCTTTTGAAGGAAGTGGTGACCGCGGCATGCTCGGAATTAACAAACTGACTTTCACCACCATTTACTTACATTGTCTGCGCAGTGCTTCGAGCCCCGTTGGGATTTTCGCTTTTAAAAGCTTTTTAATTTGTTTAAACAGCGAAACGTGGAAATCAATGGGCTTAGCTCGCCAAAGAAAATCACGCAGTTTCAGTTGAACTTAGCAAGTTTGAAATTTTTGTTGTCTATGTGCGAAGTTGTTTTATAGTTGTAGGTTTGGATATTTAAAAAATACTATAAAATCACGATTTTGGTTTTTGAAATGGTCAAGAAAAGCAATAAAATGGCCCTAAGAGCACGTCTGGAAGAAACAAAAATCACAAAATCAAACCAGAGCAACAATCAAAACAAGTCAAACTGATATCAAGTTCACCAAACACAAAGTTTATCACCTCACAACCGACAGCTTTGTCGTGGAAAAATTCATTTTGTAATCGAACGATGATGCGCGTGATCTGCTGGTGCTAATTGACTTCACAGAAAACAAATCAAACTTGAGCCAATCGCTTCAAAGCTCCATTACAACGTCCAACCACGCTTTAGGTGCCTCAGGCTACATTCTAGTGCTTTGATTATTTCGCCTGATGGTAGCACGCATAAGCTCTTAATTACAAATTTGTTATCTGCTCGGCATCGAAATTCTTTTTACTAAGTGACCGGTTTAACAGATAGGTTGGATTTTGTTGTGCAAAATATTTTTTTCTGCTTTTTACCTGTGCAGTTTTAAACTAAGAGATGTCCACTAACTTACGATAAGAAAGATTTGACAAAGTATCGAAAGTTTAAGACAATTTATAAAAAATCCATATCATAAGGTTTATAGTTTAGTAATTCAAATGATGTCATAGGTATTTGAATGTGGTCAGCATTGGAAAATTAATTTTCAGTTTTGCATATTTTAGTGTATAAGCCTCGAAGTCACATTCCAAAAACCAAAACGTTACTGATACATTTTGTAAATTTACCAAAACGAAAAACTAACAGCTCCGAAAATTCTACCAGAAAGTAAAATTAGTTCCACTTATTTTAAAAACACAGGAAACAGCCTTTTACGACAAGTTTATCTTGAAAAGCAAGCGGGTCGCCGCTTTGAACTGTGGCGAGTGACAACCGAAAACAAAGGTCGGGCAGATAGGCCCAGCGTTTCAGTCGTCTCGCTTATGCGCCGCGGAGACAGCAGAAAAAGTGGTCGATATTATCGGCTTTTGATGTTGACAGTTGTGAACTCTTTGTATAAACATTGTTTATTAAACACATGAACAACTTGACTTGTTGGAGAATTTAAAGGAAAGCGAAATTGTTTTAACCCGTTTTGTTAAAGCTTGAGTGAATAAGGGTGGTAGATTATAAAATATAGGTATAAGAAAACTATTGAACTACTTAAAAGCTTATGAATAAACAATGTAATTATATATCTTTGAATCATCATATTGCTTATTTCACTTTAAATTTAAACCTTAAATTAACAAATTCAACAACTCTTTTCTAAAGTACTGACAATAAAATTTTTACAAAGCAACAGTCTTTGTTTACATGTTTTAACAAAAACTGTATTATTTAGATAATATTGTAATATAATAAAGACACAAACCCATTATTCCTAGTTTAATTTTGTATAATGGCTATATACAAAGAAAAAACACGTTTGATATGAAAGCATCTTTTTAGAAGTTGATTAAATTAGATAAAACTTGCGTAAAATTTAAAACAAAACTTTGTTAGATGTATTAAATTGGTTCTACAGTTTTTAGTTAAAAAGAACCATACCGTTGGAAACAAACCCTGACCCTTTTTAAACAAAGAAAAAAGAAAAAAGTAACAAAATGGCGTCTGGGCGCTCAAGCGGCCAACTGAGTTGAATCGATCGAAAATACAAACAAATTTTGCGCAGCATGTAAGCCGATTAAAGATGCACTTTGTTTACCAAACTTCATGCTAAATCATTTTCACTTTTTCTTTCAGCTTTTTACGGGAGCTAGCATGGATGGATGTTTGTTTTTTTATTTCTTAACTAAGTTTCCTAAAGCTAGACGGTTTTTACCTTGCTTAAAACAAAAAAAAACATAATTAACATTGGTAAAATAAGATCAGTTAAACTAAATAAAACTGTTAAACTACTTATAAAGAATGTCTTGATTTAAAACTAAGTTTTTTTTAAATTTAGAACATATAACCAAGCCTTTTATATTGATGTTATTAAAAAAACTTAAACTTAAAAGTGTTCGTTGTTATTCTAAAATATCCTGTATAGTTGTATATTTAATTAGTGTTTTTGGAAAAAAAAAACTATATTATTTTACAACTGAATACAAATAAAATATGCTATTTATTAATAAATGAATTTCACTAAATCTATTGAAAAACATAACTCAATAAACAGAAAACAAACAACATTCGAAAAAGTTAATATAGCTTTGTTTTTTCTATCTACTTAAACTTAAATACTATTGAGTGTTTCCAAACTATATTTAAACATAAGCTGAATTAACTTCAGTACCATTTACCTGCTCTGTTAAGTTATTATGACAACATAGCGGTAACCTCCCTACTTCTATCTAGTGACTGGCGATTGTTATAAAAATGAATGAGAGGTATATGAAGAATACAATATAAATAATGTTTTTGGTCATGGTTAAATACTGATTGCTCCTTTGTTATAAATGCATAAACTTTGTTATCATAGCTGTTCATCAGTGGTTGGAAAATTGTCTGCTTACAAAGGTTTAGCAATCTTTAAACCTGATATCAAAAACATTCTGACTTTGTCTATTTTATTAAAAATTTAAAAATGTAATATTTTTTTTATGTTGTTTGATAACAAACAGTCAGTATAAGTAGCTTAAAAAAAGTTACAGATAACAGCTTTTTTAAATGTGCTATACTTTAAGATTATTTTTATAATTGGTACTAAGGTTTAAACTGAATAAAAAAAGACTTGCAAAGTTTTGCCTTAATAGTATCTGTCTAGCTAAAGTAAAACTAAATATAAGTGAATTCTATAAAACAAGGGTTGAACATTTTTTTACTTCCGTGTTGACACTTTTTTATAAATCTTTTTTTTCTTTTTGCATCTTAAGTGTTCACTAAACTGCAATTAACTAACAATTTTCAACACCTTCTAATTGATTTAAAAAAAAAATGCTGTATGCAAATACTTAACAGTGGTGCTTCCTTGTGATAATCGGATTAAAAATTTTCAGTGGTGTTGTATAAGAAGGGTTTATAATCCAAGCCACTTGAAAAAATCACCCCACAACAGTCTAAAATGCAAGTGTATGCTAATTAAAATTATATGATATTTTGCTTTTAATTTCAAGTATGGTTTATTTATGTTTCCCTATGCTTAAGTAGGACTTTTTTAAAAGACTCTTGTTATTTATAATTTCAAGAAGATTCTTGATACATGTTCTTAACATTTTTGAAAGTTTTGAAAAACTTCAATCACTGGCTGAATTTCTCACAGAACAAATGAAATATTATAGATCACAAAGAAAATTATAGAGTATTTGGTTGCTTTGTAAATATTTTAAAATTGATAACGTTTTAAAAACTATCTCCATTTTTAATGTTTGGAAGCATTTATGAGTAGTTGTTTAAAACTCGAACGAGTAAATTGGTTTAGTGTAAATAGTTAACTTTAAAAAGTACAAGTATAGATTTGCGTACAAACTTGAAAGCTTGACCGAAAGTTTGAATAAAACAAATTTTTATATCAAAGCCGTTTAGCGCCACTGTGTGGTCAATAAATTTCAATTGAACTAATTGTTTTATTTATTCCGTGAAAACAGTGCTTGTAAATTTTTTGTTGTTATAAGGACAAAAGTTTGGTATATAGTTATTAAAACTTTTGCTAATGAAATATTTCTTTTATTTTATAAATAAACTAATTCGAACTGAGTTGTTAACATGTATTAAAGATTATAAAAAACGAAAACGTCTTAAAGAACAGTAATACTTTTTTAATAAACTTAAGTTTATAAAATATTTAGTATTATTAAGTTATACATCATTCAAACTTTACAAAAATAAACTGTTTAGTAAAAGTTGCTGATGATAAAACTTATTTAAAATTTAATAAATATATAAAAAAAAAATTAAGCAACTTTAAACATTTTTAAAAACCTGTTACCATTAAACTTAATCTTTATAAAAACAGATAATAAAAGTTGTTCAAGAAACCTGTAAAAAATATAGCAAAACAACTTTTTATTTTAACATAATTTTACGTGCTTTTATTTTCTTAAATAAGGATATTTATATTTCAAAACTCATTTGACTTTAAGTTATTTACTCATAAAACAAATAACAACTTAAATTTACCTAATAGGTTTTGCTTTTAAGCGTAACAAAATAGTTTTTTAAAATAATTTTTACTTCAACATTTATACAAAAGTTTCATTATTGAAACATACGACAAAATAGCTGAAATTTTTTTAATGTTGTTTTTCGACTTATTTACTTGTTGTTTTATTTTTTAATTTTTTAAATACTATTGCAACTAACTTATTATTACAAAAATAATTTGGTAGCTTAAAAAAAAATTCTAAATGAAGTACTATTGAATCCTAAAGTTTATATTTTAATTGTCATTTATTTACAACAGTTCCTTACTCTTACAAAATTTAAATGTAAGTACAATTAAATACCACTGTCAACAAATGTTCAATTAATCTTGTAGTTTAAAACAAACTGACTTTATTTGATCAGTCAGATTAAAGACAAACTGTGTTCGTAACTTACTTAAGAAAATTAAATATGTATTTTAACCTCACGGTAAACTTAAGTAAAAGAAAAGTCACTCAGTTTTATATTTTTGATTTTAGCTCTAAGTCCTGCTTTGCTAAGAACTCAACTCGTAAACAAAAAAATAATTGTTATCCAACCTCAAACTTTTCTGAAGTATTTTTTTTCTAACACTTTATTTTTCAACTCACGATAACACCTCGGCTGTTTTTATAAAAAAGATATCGCATGAGAAGTACCATAGTTTTTGAAAATATTTTCGGCGCTTTTGCTTTTTACAGAAAGCAATTTGGCAGTGCAATTTTCGGATTAACTTTTTCAACCAGACTCACTTATCAATTCATTTTGCTATCTGGTGTCAGTCGTAATAAAAGTCGTTGTAAGGCCCGTGTAACCAGCAACATGTATATATACATAGAGGCCTTTCTATTTTTAACGGGTTATATAAGGGTGCGTTTCAGTTTTTATTTTAAACGTGAGTGTTGTTTAAAAATAGATTTGTTTAAAGTTTTGGTTAAGATGGAAAGTTCTATGGACCAGTGTTTTAGAAAAATAGCACTGTTGACTAGTAAAGTCAGAATTCATAATTTAGGTAAACTTATAACAAACTTAAGCCTTGAAATCATAAAACCAATGTAAGTAATAAAAAAAAATCATATACATCAGTTAAAATGCATTAACACCTCATAATTTTTTTTCAACAAAAATTTATTAAACCTAAATCGAAACGAAAATTACTTAGATCAAAGCTTATTAGTTTAGATTCATGGACAGATAAACTTTTGTATTTAAAAATGTATTCATTTTAATTTATAACTTACTTTCAAATAAACTTACCTTCATGTGTTCTTGTTTTATATTTTTTGATTGAACAAAAATAATTATCTAGTTGTGCTTAATTAGTGCTTGATTTCAATTGTTTTTACCATAAATAAAACGATTAAATGATTAATTATCTTAATGACACTTAAAACTGGTGATTAATTTTTGAAAAGTGATTAATAAGCATCGTAATTTGAGATGAACAAAAAGTTAAACCCCCTCGAGAAAAACTACGGACGATGGCATCCACGTCTTAAACAGACATCGCTGTGAGCATTATTAATGTTTTGCTTAAACTGTTTACAAAACACTGCGTGGAAATTATCTCTGCTTACGCTTAAGCCACGCGCTGCCATTTTGCGGAAAACTTTGCCTCGAAGCAATGTTGGGATAATGACCATAAACAAAAAAATACATTTTCGTTTAATTAAAATTGATAATTTTATTTTGAAGTTTTTGAAAGATAAACTAAACTTCTTTATTAGTATTTGTCTTTGGTTTTTTAAATATACTAATTATTTATAAAACTATGGTGAATATAATTTTGCTGTCAAATCTTCTTTATAGATGCATTCTACCAAATTGTTTTTTTGTTACTTATCTTTTACTAGACTTAAAAATTATTACTAAAATAAAACAGTTTTTTTTTTAGTTTTAAATCTTAACCCAACTTTTGTATCACACATACGTTAACAAACACCTCTCTAAAACCTCACTTTTAACACACAAGCTGACTGAGCTAACTCGGCGATAACTCGCTTATTTCAAATATTTGATGCGCAACACTTGAACTCAATACATAAGAGTGCTTCAAAAAGAATCTCACCTTGCGAATGGAGAAACTAATCAGTCAGTTATACCTGCTTGTTTGGTGCAGGCCCGAGCCGAATGAAATCGCATCGCTTTTCAACGCGAACGTTTCGCTGGCGTCCGTTTTTCTCATTCTCTCGTTTTACTTCTCTCGTTTTCAGATTTGTCCGACACCTGTAGCGCTCCAGTGCCAACACTTTCGACTTGGTTTTTGCAAGCAAAGTATAATTTACCTAAATTTGATTGTTTTAACTTTAAAGAGTTGAATACAAATTAGCAAGGTTCTTTTGCTGTACCATTCAAAGCAAAAATAAAAACTCTTTAGCGAACACTTTGCTTTGATGTTGCTTTTTCAAGAGAGTTTACTTTTATTTAACTTCGAGTCCAATTATATCTGTAGCTATCAATCTTACTTATTGTTTGAATGTCTTTGTTTGATCAATAACCAAAAACAAAATAGTAGTAAATAACGGTGCAAAATATGGATAACTATAAACGGGAAAGTAAAGTAAAATTTACTTTTAAAAACTTGAAGTATTTTATTTAAATAACGTTTTGAGCGTAAATTTAACAATTTTTATAGAACAGTTTCCTTAAGAATTGGTATAATTTTTTTTTCAACTTTTACTAAGCTTTTAGGAAAACTAATTTTAAGACAAGTTATTAATACTTTATAATGAAAAGTTATTTTCATCATTCTTTCGAATTTACTTTTACAAGTAACTAGACATAAACACTCAATAAACAGACACAAAACATTAAAAAATCATCCTAAAAAACTTTTTCGAACTGTCCAAGCTCTTTGTGTATGCTTGACGCCGAAAGGAATGTGAAGAAACCCAAAACAAACTCGTGAAAAAGTTGAAATCTCGCGAAAAACAAGTATGCAAATTAGCGAAATAATTTTGATTACGCGCGAATCACCGATTTTAGCGGAAACGCGTAATAATTGTTTGTTGTTAGTCTGGATACACGGTAGCCTGAAAAAGTGCAAATTATTTCGCTTTCGACGGCTGAATTGACGCTTTTATTGAATTGATGGATGAGTGTCTGCAAAGTATTGCTTAAGTCGTTGTTCTGAATTGTTTAATTGTTTTAAATAGAATTACGACGTAGATTGGTAAAAATGTTTTTGCAAACAGTTTTTGTTTCTGTTTTAAAACAAGCTCAAACAAAAACTTTCGTTATTAAAATTTGTAAATAAATGTTTGTATAAAAGTGTTACATGTTTTGAAGTCATTGTTCTGATAAGAGAATCAAAATATTATAAGAATGCAAACTAGTTTGAATATATTTAAATAAACAATAATATTTATTATAATTCTTTTCAAACTTCGAAAACAATATAGAAGCTTAAATTTAGTTGTAACAGTTTTTCAACTAGTAAACCATTTATTAACTTAAAGTTACTAAGGTAAAAAAAAGCTTTGATTACATTTAAACTAGCTTCTACTGTACATGGAATTAAATCGAAGCTTAGAAAGATGTAGAATGTTCGAAGCTTATACTTCAAGTGTTAACAAAAATATTTTAAAAGTATATTGTGTTATTTAGTTTCTAGTTGTCAAGTACTCAAGTAAAAGTTGTATTACAGCATAGTACTACAAAAAAAAATATTGGTTAGCTGTAAAACTTAAAAAACTACACTAAAACATTTATAAAAAATTTCTTATATTTTTCTAACTTATTTGAAACAAGTAAAATTTATATTTTTTTAAAAGAATGTTTTTAACATTTACACAAAAAACAAAAATATTTCTAGTTTAAATAATAAAAAATATGAGTTTTACTAAAAGTTTGTAAATAACAATAAACAGAGTTCTCGAAATAAAAGTGTTATTAACAACTTATATAACTAAGTTTATTTAGAAAAAAAACATTGATTTAAACTTTCTAAAGGCTAAGATTTAAACTTTTAGTTTATTAATAAAAAAGTTCCAAATTAAGAAACAATGTTTCAAGTGTTTAAAATAGGAAGTTCTGTAAGAGTTAAAATAGTTATATTAAAACTTTAGAGCTGGATTAAAGATGTACAACGTACATAAATATCTTATAATGGCCATGTTCAAATAATATTCCAACACCTTACAAGTCTATCAAATCATATAAACTTAAATTGTTGCTTATTAACTTAAAGCATTATTACAGCGTTTTTTGCTGTAGTGTTTGATATATAAGACACAAAAAGTATATATATTAAAAAATACACTTAAGAATAATAGTAATCAATTTTTTTCGTAACAAATAAACTGTAAATAAATCAATAAAACATAAACTGGATCTAACTTTAAATTTTCCTTTAAAAACAAAATGCAGATGAAAATATTATGCTTTGTCTTACAACAATTTTAATAAATAAAGTCGACTTACTGAAGCATCCTTTCTGTAATACATTCAGATTAAAACTATTTTCACTAATTAAATTTTATTGCAAACTAACAGTTTTGTCACATTCAAACGACTTTGATTGATCGTTGGGTTGGCGGTGACCCGCAGACGGGCGGCGTCGCCAGCAGTGACGTTGCCTAGCAACCAAAACAAGCGTCCTGCCGACGAGCAGCTAATTGGTGCACTTCAAAATGCAACTTCCGCGCTTCTTCCGTCTTTTGTTTACGACGAGCGACGACGGCGGCGAGATGAGAATATCGCAAACAATTCAGTTTTGTTTGGAGGCAAACAGCAGCTAAGATGTAGCGAGTCTTAACAGCGGATCAGCGATCGAGCGAAATTGCTTTAATTGGCCGGGACCTTTCATGTGCCCGCTTGATAATATACATCAGTCTGCGATGGTTAATTTCTAAATATAGACGTGTTTGGTTGCGAAACAAACGGATTAATTGCTTCGTGTTTCTAATTTCGTGTGCTTCGTAGAGCAAGTCATGGAGTCACGATTCCTTGTTGGCTCGTGTTTACTGTAAACCCGAGTCTTTTCTTTGAACGTCAGTGGTGGTTTTGTTTGTTTGCTACAATTTCGAGGTACATGCGCTGATTTGCAGAGCAACACGAGGGTAGATTGGTAAATTAGATTTCGTGATGTTAGTGGTGGATGGAGTCAATAAAATGTCATCTAAAATGTTTTCCCTAAATCGAATGCTGTAAATTTATTTGTTTTTGTTAGCAAAAAGGAAAAATAAAGTAAGTAAGACAGGCAGTTGATAGTTTTGTATTAATGTTTGTCCTATAAACTTTTATTATTAAAATATTTTCATAGAAAAAAACTTAATTTTTTTTAACTTTGTATTTAAGTAAACTACTTGGTAATAGCTGAACGTGGCTTTCACACTTGATTTAATATAATTGAATATAATAAGAAAACAACTCGCAAATAAGACAGTTTAATTTGGGAAAACAAGCCCTTAAAGAATGCACAAAGAACAAAATTGCGTCGCTCATTTCGGCTATCAGTTGCCCTTGAAAAGACAAATTGTAATAGGATTTAGATTCAAATCAAAAGGACTTTCAACTGTAAGGCAACACTGTTTGTGGCAAGGTTGAATGTTTACTAGTTCACTTTGTTTAACACTTAGATTGGTCGAAGATAAGCTAAACTAGAAACAAATAAACCTTTTGATGGGTAAGTACTGAAAATAACCCTCTTTGCAACTGCTACTAAACATTTTAGTACTCAGCTTTAAATAGAAACGATTTACAGATGGATATTATTTACTTACATAGGGTGCTTAAGCCCACAGCTGTTAAAAATATTCAATCAGTTCAGTACGTCTTAAGTGAAGTATTAAACTTATGCAGGTTAAAGTTTTTAACCAGATTAAATCTTATCTTGGGAAGTGGAACAATCTTTGGTATATTAGCATATTCAGGAAAACCGCTTTGTCAGCTTAATTTATTAGCGGTTAGTTTTTATACTTTGAAAACTTAGATAATTAATTTTTAAACAGTTTTATAATAAAATTAGAATTCTTTGAAAAATATTGATTATGATAGTTTATGTTCCTCATAAAAATTTTGAAATATAAATAGAAACTTTTACATAGCAATAACAGCAAAAAAATAACATAATTAAAAGTAGGTTTTTAAAAACACAGTATCTACTTGAAGACTTAGATTTAAACTATTTGTACAAAACTTTATATAGTTTTAAGAAAAAATAGTGTTAGATTTTAGCTATTAGTAAGTAAAAAACAAAGTTTATATAGAATTAAAATAAATAATCAGCAATCAATATAGTACGAATCAAAATAAAATTTCAAAAATTAACCTTTGTTTTTTACTCTTATAAACATAAATGTAAACAAAGTTTCATTTACACGTTTAAAGCAACAACATATTAGAGTATTTTTGTAAACTTATTTCATAGCTAGTACATACTATAGAACAAAGCTAATTTAACAAATTTAAGATAAGATAAAATAAAACAATTAAAGTTTTAATTTACAACTAATAAAATTAGCTTTTAAGGTGTTGTCAGATAAAGTGTTCAATATTTGAAAGCAGTTGATTTCTGAGAACTTTTTTTTAACACAATAATGAATCAGTTTCAATAGTTTAGACCCAGTACATGATTTTTTATCATTATTATTGATCACTTTAATTACACAAAATGTTTATACAAAGTAAAAAAAGTATTTAATGATCAAAAGTCTTACTATTTAGCTTATTGATTGCTTACTGCAAATCTATTAGAAAAAGGTACAACGCTTTTATTCAAGCCAATACTTTTTTACACACATACTACTTTTCAAATTTCCTTCTTCGTAAACATTGTTTTTAATAAAAAATATAAAAGATAAGCTTACTAGAATTTAACGAATGTAATTTATATGAAAAAATTTCGGAAAAAATTACTTTTCAGAAATTTCATGTGAAAGTATGCAAAAGTGTTGAGAATTTTACAAAATTAATTTAGCCCGCTAACACAACACTAAAACAAGATTTTTCTAACCCGCGTGTTGACGTTGCCACGGCGACTGCATTGGGGCGGAAGCGCACCGCGAAGTTGTGAAATAAAAAAGCAGTTTGAACAAACGGCACTTGATATGTGGAGTCTGCAGACAGGCTGGCGCCATCAATGAAAATTGTTGGTTTTCGCTCAACGCCGAGCTCGGCCACCGACTTCAAACGGCGCGATTTGCCGCAAAACACACTCACGGCCGTAATGCACTTTAAAAAGGCGAAGTGTACTGATGTGCACATCTATGTGAATTTCAACGAAAAGTTGGTGGCACCGCAGTTTATATTGTATGTGCGTTTTGCTTTTGGTTTTAGGTGAATGCTTCGAGCCGTTTGTATGTGAGGCTGTTAAGTTTTTTAAGGCGTTGATTTAAGGGTTTCACGGTGTTTGAAAGCATAACGCTAACTAAACATGGAATAAAGAATAAAGTAAAAACAGCAATTTAAGCCTTTAGTGGCAAAAATTAAAAGTTTAAGCACTGTTTAACAAACCATAAAAAAAAAATTAATGCTAAAAATCAAATTTTTAATTCACAGCAAAAAAATTTCACCTGTATCTATTTATACAAAATGCTGACTGCTTTCCCAATAAATATAATGACCAAAGAAGTACCCTAAATAAAAACTAAAATTCTCGGTAAATGCTACATAGTTTTAGTAGAGTTTCAATTAAACTCATTGGTTAAATAACTTAACAATTTCACTACACCGAGTATGTAGAATTTTTTGTTTAACACTCTTTTTCCTAACATGCTAATTTATGAATGATTTCTCTATACATAATTTATCTAAAATCAGTCAGTACAATTAATAAAACTTCGTCACTCAAAATAAAACAAAAATAGCGAAAGCAAAAGTTTCAATTGTTGTTTTTAAGGTTTCTGCACAACTATAAAGATCGTACTTTTTTAAACTAGTGCTTTCTTATTTGCCATATACGCATTAATCTTCTCAAAAAGCTACCTTTGCAAAGAACTACTTAATTAATATTTAAATAATAAAAAAAAATATTCCTATTGCACATTACACACAAGTTCGTGTTGTTTTTGCTTCACACATCCTCATGGTCGCCGAGCGTGTGAAACTTCCAGCTGAAAAGTCGGCAGAGTGCGTGGTGTGCGTCCACTTGAAGGGGCTCGAGAGCACTTGAAGTCTCCACCATGTCTGGCCCGCGACACCCTTCCATCAGTCAACCACTTTAGTTGGCACACGTGGCTTTGACGATTTCGCGTGTTTTGTTCTTTTAATTATCGACGGCCTTTTTGTTTAAATTTTTGCAAGATGCTTTTTTGTTCCTCTGTTAGAAACTTTGTACGTAAAAAATAAACTTGCTAAATATATAAATTTGTATTTAATATAACATTTTGCAGAAAAATACTAAAACGTTATAAAAATCATACTTCATGTAATTAACAACGAATTAAAGTTTAAAATAAACTATTTGTTAAACTGATGACCAATAAAAGTTATGTTTAAATATTAGTGTTTCACTTAAGAAAACAAGCAAAAACCTGAAAACTATTACAACAGGTTAGGATGATTGTTCAAAAATAGCTTAAAAACTTTTTAAAGTTTAGTGTTTTACGGTTTATTGCGTCAAGAAGCAGGAAAAACTGATATAAATAGTTTGAAATTTTTATGAACAGACTTTAAGTTACATAAAACCAATCATTATATATAACTAGAGTGTTTTAATTGAAAAATATTAGTAAAAGCTTATTACTTTTAAGTAAGAATTAATAACACTTTGCTTTTATTAAAAAAACGAAACCAATACCGAACATAAGTATTTTTGTCTTTGTCCTTTTTAAAAAGCTTAACGGTAAAATTAGTTTAGACAAACTGATTTTGATCCTTATACAGATCGCAAAATTGCAACAAAAAGGAGATTAAAAATTAAATTTTTTAAACGAAAAAACAAACAGAGTAATTGATTCATTGGTAATCTCGGGAGATGGATTTATCCGGTTTCCGAGCACTGCATCACCAATTCATCTCATTAAATTCAAGTTTATCTTGTTTGTTTGCCTGTCTTCTAAATGCTTGCCTGTTTGTTTTTTTTTTTACAAAACTTTTGCAATTTATCAAAAGAGACGTATTCAGCTAAGCACACAACTTTTTACTAGTTGTAATAATTTTTACCCATGCTACAATAAATTGAACAAGTCTGAATAATGCACTTTGAAATGAGCCCAGGCTCGTTAGTGATACTATTTGCAGTTAAAACAAAGCCATGTAAAAACCGACTGCAGACAGAATGGAAGGTACAAACAAGCCTCACGTGTATCGGCAGACATTGAGATTGATGAGCTTGCGAATGTCACTTTTGGGGATTAATTCTGCACCTTTTTGTGTCAGGGTGTCAAACGCAAAGTGTACTCGTTGAGGGTGATGGATGGCTTTTAATTGAGAACATCGAAATAAGTTTGTCGGAAAATAGAGGTACACACGGTTTTTGTTTATTGCCATCCAGGCTTACCGATTGCTGGTGCTTTAAAGTTGCTAACAAGTTTTCTGTACGGGTTTAATTTTGATTGATTTAGTATAAATTTTACTATTAGTTTAATAAATCATTTGTAATTTAATTTGTGAATCCTACAATAAATTTAAAGAATTAAAGTTAAAGCTAAACTAAACTTTTAAAGTAGTAAAACAGCAAATGTAACTTAAAACATTTCAATTAAATATTAATTAAAGCAAATTTTTTAAACTTTTTAAAACGTTTTAAATTGTCAAATTTCATATTTTTAAAACCTTAAAATAGTTACAGAAAATTATAAATTAAAGGATAGGCTGACCTTTAATTAGATTCACAGAATACGTATCCAGCACTAATACATAAGTTTTTGATTTTTATATTGCACTGTAATATTTTACAAGCTTTTAACAACTGCTACGAAATTTAATTTTAGGCCTATATGCAACTAGAAGCACTTAATATGATAAAAGTAGCTAATCTTGCTATTACTAGTAGTATTTAACTTTGTCACGTATTGATAATTGTTTTTAAATTATATTCTAACAATCACCCAAATAAAAAAAAGGTTTTATTTCATTATAAACCAGTTTAAAACGCAAGTAGACTTTTAAAAACAACATAATTTTAATATAGAATTTAACACTTGTAGCTACCTATGTTTTAAATCATGTCTAAGCCTAAACTTTACGAGCTTTTACAAAATTTCAGATAGTTTTATCGCCTAGCAAACGACAAAAAGTCAACAACGACGACCACCTAAGAGCACACAAGAAGATTTAATTAAACTTTCCAAACAAGCATATTTACATCGGTTTAATCATCGCACAATCATGATGGATTCGACTCGCCGATCGTGCATGTACTTTGCGGGCTTACACCCCTGAAAATCACTTTGTTTGTTTAATCAACTACATCTCGTTAAACAAAATCTCATAAGTCTGATTAAACTCAACATACTTGCAACAGAGTTTTTCACGGCAGAAAAGTAAAATTACACTCATTTTTTTTAGTTTTTGTTTTTTTGGAACTATTTTTTCCAGGAAGGCCTTCGAAGGTGTTTGATTATACTATGAAATAATTTCTTAAACTTAATGTAGTATTGTTATGCTTTTTTATCTTCAAAATTAAAGAAAAAGTGTTAAGTTGGTTCGTGACATAAGTTTATTTTACTGGCAGAGCATAAAGCTTTTTTACACACTAAACATTACACAATGAAAATACGATCTAATGTTCAGTGAGTTTAAACATGAAACTTTCAATTAGCCGTACACCACAAAATATTTAAAATATACTGGAAAACCTTTGAATACTGTGCGGTATTTGTCAGTTTTATGGTGCACGTGTTTTCAAATATTTAGAAGTAAATGTAATTAAATCAAAACACTTTTGGAATTTTATCAGTTTTCCTCATGAGTTTGAAAAAGTGAAATACTTAATAAAAAAAATAAGAAACAAAATTTATTTCAAAACATTAATTTCAGTTAAAAACTAATTGAACCTATTATCAGAAAAACTATGAGGAATTTATGCAAATGCATTGTTTATTTAAAAAACAAAAATCTTTAAAAATTATACTACAATTTAAAAAACTGTTACAGCTTAACTGTAAAAGTAGAATTTATTAGGAAATAAAAACAATTTTGAGTTTAACTAAAACTGCAGAAACTTTTAAAAGCCTTTGAAGTAGATCTATTAGAATTTAATTTATATTTTTTAATGTTGTATCAATTTTTTTTTTGAAAATACTATTTGGTAAACAGTTTAAACATGAAAAACGCGTAAAAAATATTTTCGTTCGTTTGGTCTAAAAGTGATATTTATTATTTAGTCTGGAATAATTTTTAACTCATTTGTCAACTTTAATGCTGTTGCTCAACATGATCAATCTTGTTCTAACTTTGAAGTTCTAATAATGAAACCGCTTTGAGGTTAACTGTGCTTGCGAGCTGTCTTATTTAGACGTAGTTTAACCTAAACTTTTAATATCGAAAAGTATTAATCAACTGCAAGCAAATACTCTGGTTAACACTAAACTTAAAACAGGTCTAACATAAGATTTTAAATATCAAAGATAACTTAAGTTTTATAAATACTATGATTCTAGCTAAGCAGAGTTCTAAACCTTTTTTTATTTTATAACGTTTTATTTTACTTTAAATTAGCTTATTTCAAAGTATATGAAAAAAAAAGTTATAATCGTTCGAGTTAAACAAAATCTAATTTCCTTTTTTTCCTTTATTAAAGTTTAATAAAGAAAACTTGAGTAAAATCATATTGATATATAGAGTAGTGGTTTTTGAGAAAACCTTAAGTTCCCAAATTTACAAGATCTAAGCACATTACAACTGTAAAGAAAACCTCTTAATAATCTTAACTAACCTTAAATTAGATTCAAATATTTGCTTACTAAAAAATACTCTTGAAAAACATTAAAGTTGGATTTTTTGTAAAGAATATGGAAATATTCTATTGTACAACTTACTCTCAGTAAAATGAATAATTTCAAGCACAAGTTTAGCTTGTGTTTTTCTATAAAACTATTTCTAATTAATTAAACTAAAAAGTACAATTTTTCTTTTTTAGGACTTTGAATAACTATGTAAACTGTTTTAACTGAACTATTACAACATAGAGTACAAAAAATATCTAACTTTGAAAAACATAAAACTAGAATTTTGACGTAAACACTTGCGTTTGATTACAAAAAATGCTTTACTTTGAAATTCACTCTAAATGGCTTCTGTTGATGATTGTAAATAAGCATTGTCAATACCTGACATTGTATTTGTTTGAAGTCAGACGTTTAGGATTACCACCACAACAAACAAACCTGCCAAAACCAGAACAGGTGGCCCTGAAAATCGAGGCACAGTCTGGCGTCTGTTGCCTAGCAACTGATCACATCGGTCACACTTGTTAGATGTTTCCACAACAAAGATGAAAACAAATAATGTTCAAAAAGGCCACTGCTTTTTTAATGTAAAAAGTTGCAACAGCGTTTTTGAAATTTTTGTTATTGTGAAAACATAATGTTTGTTATTAAGGTTTTTTTGAATAAAATAAAAAGCAAGTAATGAAAATAAATTTCAAACCTAGAGTTTTTTGGTTAAATAAAAGCGTAAAAATATAAAGTATACGAAAAACCTTTTAATTTATTTAAACTGTTTTTAATTTTTAAACACACTAGAAGATAGCAATTCAAAAGTTCTGTGGTGAAACTTCAGTTTGCATTAAATTATAAGTATGTAGCTAATGATCAAAGCTTTAAATATTTTCTTAGTGCAGTAATATTTTACACTTTTTTTCAAAAAAAAATCAAATACTTGAATCAGGTTCGATATTGATTAAATAAAATTTACTGCACTTACATAAAATATACCTTAATATAGTTTTAATGTGTATAACTTTAAACTTAACACATTGCTTCTTAGGTACATAGTTCAAATACAATGCTCACGTATGTATGTTCGTGCTAAAAAGTTATATAAGTACTACATAAGACTATAAATTTAAAAGCTTTATTTGTATTCGAAACAAAGTTATATACTCTTACAACTTTTCTAAAGCTTGTAAAATGTTAAAAGTACGCAAATGTTAAAATGAAAATTAAAAAGGAAAACCAATTTCTTTTTATAACTGGTGTCCATTAAAACCTTATAATACAGACAGTAGCTGTCAAAAACTGATGAGTTATTCCCTGAAAAACCATCTAAAAATACAAGTTTCCATACCCACATACGCGTGTGTCAACAGGGAATTACAAGGCTAATTCGCGTCCCCACACAATAGAAACTGTTTATTGCATGGAAGCGGTTTTAATCTCAACTGTTAACTCCCGCGCTGAACATGATATTTGCGCCTTACAGTTTCTCCTTGTCAAAACTTATATTAGTTTGTGCGACCGGTGACTATATGTGCCAGTGTTTTATGTTTTATGGCTGAACAATACATCAACATTTTGAGTCGGAGCGACAATAAATTCAAAATAGAACTCGACCACAAAAAGTACAAGCGTATTTGACTTCATGTTTTTTAATTTTGGTATAAAGTTTTAAATGTAAAACATACTTGAATTTATGGCTAAAACTAGATGCTTGAAAAAAATAAACTGGTTTGTGTAAAACTTTTCTCAGCAGGCTTTGAAATTGGTTAAACCACTTTTTAAACAAAAAAATTTTAGAATTATTTTAAGTAGTTTTAATCAGTTGTAAGTTTATAGTACTTTGTTCAAAGATGTTTAGTTACAACAAAAATTTTCTAAACATTTATATGTAAACTATCATCACGTATTTTCAACATAAAGTTCTTATGTCAAAACGTAGAATGTCAAAAATCAAGCATAATGTGACATGATACGCCGTAAAAACCAAAAATGCCTCTAAAAAATCGAATTAAACTGCATACAAGCAAATTAACAATGTTTTAACACATCCAAGAAGTTTTAAAACTACTTTGCGGTAATCCTAAATGCTTTAATCTGACATTTTACAAATTCATCCTTACTTACTTTTGTTGATAAATATATTCAGCAACATAATACAGACATTAAAAGTTTTAAATGTAAGGGTATTCTCTATTTGTTTTTTACTAAACTGTTAATTTAAATAACATTTAAAACGTTAACAACACAGTCAATATTGTTAAACAATCTAACAAAATTGTGTATTACTTTAGGCAAACAAAACCAAAGTATTTAAACTAATTGATGTAAAAAAGTCTTGATTATTGGAACTTGGAATAATTTTCAATAAAAGTATATTCAAGCACATAGTTTTAGTATGTTAAAAGTTATGTAGAACAAAGCAAGTAAGTATACAATTTTTAACTTGTATACAAATGTTTAAATAATCACATTACTTTTGGCTTAGACTGCCTTTAAGATCAAAACTAAAAGAATACAAGAAAATTTTTCACATAATTGACTAATAATCCAGGCAAATAAATGTTGACTCAGATGATTTAAAAACTTTCTTCCAATTAGAAAAAGTTACACAAAGAATAATCAGCTCGTATTTCAATAGACCGTTTGATTGGCTAATCCAATCAATATTCATTGTGGACGGGGCGTACAGTCTGGCTAAACGACCGACATATCAAAGAATACCCATCAACATAAAACCCAATCACTTTAGAATTAAATTATTTTTTGCTTGTTGGCCGAACACACAAACAACTGTTTGAATTGCTTTCTAACAAAAACTGGAAACGTGGCAATTTGTTGTTCTACACCCACTGCGCGCAGTAAGAAAACACGGAAGACCTCATTGTGAGGCACTGCTTTTTATCGACTTCTTTTGTATCCTTCTATTGTGAGAGGCGGCGCACAATGCAAATTTGTGAAAATAATCCTGACTGACGGGGCAGATCGCAGCAGTGAGGTTTCTATTGGACGCCTTTTCATTTTTGAAAGCTCGATGTTTTTTTTTTTGCGACGTCAAAAGGCAATCCAGACTGACCGGTTTCAATTTAGTGAGTTTTGTATTTTGTGCAGTTTCTGTAAAAGCTGACTAATTTCTGATTTGACGCTTTGAAACGAGATTATGCTTTGGAAGTTATCTTTTGACAGCAGACGTATGAAAATTATTCTGCATGTGTCTACAATGAACACACTTTAAGTGTCGATTTGGTAGAGTCTATAGAATTTATAATGTCGTTTCTAACTTTTATTTAAGAAAAATATTTTAAGCTATTAATATTTAGATTTTTGCAGAAATTTTTTAAGCTATTTAGAATTGTTTTGCCTTACAAAAAAATTTTACACACGTTTAAAATTAAAACAAGCTGCTGTCTATTATAAAGCAAGATGCTCAAGCTTAAGTTACAACCTAAATTTTAAGAACTGTAGCAAAAATACTTGTGTAGAAGAACTTTTTAGAAATTATTTTATAAAATTGTACGAAACAAATACAAGAACTTAACACAAAAAGAAGCTACTAACACTACTTTGTATGATCCAAAATCGCGCCGAATCGGAAAACTTGCAGCTTACAAGCTCCGAATTAACAACAAAACAAGCAACTTGCTTTCGAAGATCAACCCGCCCAATCTGCAGCTAACAAAAGGCAATTCCGCTAAACTTTCGATGAGAGAGCAGATAATGCCGATCAAGGAGCGGCTGAGAGTCTTCTAAGCAGAAGCTGGTAGCAGCCGTGCGGGGACGCTTGACATGCTGACTTTGAGCGGGAGCGATTGAAAAGGAAGAAAATAGTAATTTCCTTGATCCGCCAGCGCGCGGCCCCTTTCAAACGAGCCGACTTAAGAGCAAATGAATTTATGTATTAAAGGCGAAATGAATAATGCAGGCAAATCCCAATTGATCTCTCGGGCAAACGCTACTTTGTTGCAGGCTCAAAGCTCCGCGGACGGAACTTAGCGGCGTGTCAGGGAAAGAAAATGGATAAATTTTCAAAACGAAAGTTTGATTGAAAATAAATGCTGGCATAAAAAAGTTTTAAGAAGAACTTGAAATCGGATTATTGTATCAGCCTATTAGAATTAAAATCAAAATTATCATTCAGCAGTGGATGTGAGACCTGTGCGTATTAAATTTTCAAATATTTTTTATATTTAAAAAGTCATTGCTTTTTTTACTAATTAAGGTAAAATATATTCAAACATTTCGAATTATTTTTATTGACTTTTGAACAATTTTTTTTTCTGATACAATTTCTTAAAATTTTGTTTTAATAAAACGAAAAGTTATAAGTTTGTTAATGTTTGAGTTCTAAAATACTTTTGTTAAAGAAGATTAGATACTTTGTTTAAATTGTATAACAAACTTTAACAAAAGCTCCGATATTTAGAAAAGAACGTTGTCTGCGTATAAATGTAAAACAATAAACTAACAAAGAATTAGTGACAAACATACTGTGAATGGAAAAATTAAAATAAAAAGATTTAATGTTTTAAATTTTTAACTAATATTAACAGTAGTTCAAAGTAAAAAAAATTGATTGTGTAGATAACTTTAAGTTTTTTTTTCTAGATAGTTTTGTACGTTAACTATAAGAAAGTTGCTATAAGTAGTATAAAGTGTAAAAAATTTTAAATATCGAGTTTTAGTTAATAAAATATGATATTAAACAAAACTCTTTTTTTCATAAATCTATGAAACAATAGTGTTTTAGTTAATTTAACCATAAAATTTAATTGCAATCATAGTTTTAAAATGCAGTTTTACTCATTTTAAAACACTTACAACTACTAATAAATATATCTATCTAACACTTTTAAACTACAGTAAAGTGCAAAACTTAATTAAATTAAAATTTAAGTATAATTGAACAAAAGCTTTACCAAATAAAATAAATTTTTTTTTGAGTTATAAGCTCATTTGGAAAAAAAATACTAAGCGAAAAAGTATTTTGAATGTTTGATAACTAAAACATAGTTTTGTAAAATAAGGAAATTATTTCAAACTTAAATAACTGAAATAAAAGAGTATGATTTGAAATTAAATAGCTATTAAGTATTTTATACAACTTATAAACAAAAACTAAAACATATTACACTCTGTACCGCATCGATCATACTTTTGTAAAGCGAATTAAGTACGTTTAATTAATTCAAAAAATGATTTATTAAATTATTAAAACTATCTTTTTTAGATATATTTTTACAAAATTTTATAAATAAGCATTTAGTATTTATCCAGTGTTATTATATGCCTTGTATCTAAAAAATTCTCGACTTAAGCTGTTGTGTAGATTAGTTTAAACAAAAACATTTTTTTGTATTTTCTCTTTGTTGCTTTGATAAAAATCATCACAAAAACTATTTTATGGTATACAATATAAAAGTATTAATGTTTACTAATTACTTTGCAATATTTAATTAAATCATCTTACATAATATTTTTTATAATCAAGTGTGTATGTTCAGTATTTGTATAGTTAAAAAAAACTACATCTAAATATATTACATAATTGTTTTTTCAATCAAAGAACCAACAACTATAAAAACAACTATGTTTTCAATTGAACTTACACCAATTTGCTATCAAAACATTTCAGTTTGTTCGACATTTAAAGGCTTAGTGTTATTTCGCAAGTATAGTTTTAAATGATATTTGCAAAATCAAGAATACCTATGGTACTCACATTGAGAGTTTAATTTTAATTTTTTAGAGTTAAAGTAAGTATTTAGTAAAAATTAGCTGCTTGTTATGTAAGAACAGCTCATTTTTGAATCAGGAAGCTCAACTACTACAACTATGTCTTTTTTATAAAGAACTATAATTTGTTAAGCAGCTTATTATACCATTTAACATTTCTCGGCAGAATTTAAGAAAGTTCTAATTTTTAGTTCAGTTGATATGTCAACATAATACATTTTGTTTGAACTAGTTTAGCAATGAACGTTTTATTTAAGTATAATTTTTATTAGTGAAAAGTACAACTAAAAAATAGGTCGATCAAAAATAAAAAAATAATAAAAAGTAAAACATGCAAAGTTTAAAGGTAATTCTTAGATAGAGCTTTAAAGTTAAATAGAAGGAGAAAAAAAACAAGTAAAAAGATAATTTCAACGTTATTTACAATATATTTTGTAATTTAAAATAAATTTTTCGATATAAAGCAAAACAAGAAGTTGTTAGTAAAAGTGAAAATATAACAAAAAAAAATTGGATTGGTATAAAATAATCGACAAGTACTTAGCAAAAAAGTTTCAAAAAATCAAATTTTTCCACTTAAATTTAGCTTATAAACGATTAAAAAAGTTAAAACGTTTGAAAATAAGAATTTGTATTGATGAAAAAGTTAAAGTAAAATACAACAAAAACGTTTTATAAAAGGAAATTTTTGCCCTAGAAAACTCTTATTTTTAATTTTTTCAAAATAAGGTGAAGTTTTTACAAAAAAGTTGACATAAAATGACAAAAGAAAACACAAAAAGTTTCTCCCTGAAACAAACACAAAGTTTCAGTCTTTAAGAAAAATTTATCAAAATGTAGTAAAAACCGTCCGCAAAACACTTAAACGCGTATTAAATAAAAGGGCGACAAAATTAAAACTTGCGACAGTTTTTGCTCCCTGAAGTGTCTCACTTTTTAAGCGTACAACAGTCACATTCGTTAAAAGAAAAAAAAAAAAGAAAAGTTTAAGAAAGTACGTGGCACTCCGACGAGTTCGAGTATCCGTTGGTCTGGCTGCCCGACAACTGCGCCCCCTGCTGGTACGGGTAACTCGGTTGCGAGCACGGGAAAGTCCCCTGCTGCTGGGTGGCGGCCAGTTGAGACTGGGCTGCCATCTGAGAGTGCTGGTGGTGGCGGAAGTAGCCCTGGCTCATCATCTCGTCCACTCCCTGGTAGCCCGTTGGCATGTTGTAGTTTGCGGCCTGGTCCAAGGCGTTGAAGTAGGCCTGGTGGGCGTAGCTGTGAGGGTAACCCCCCGCGTTCATTTGCCCGCCCTGCATGTACTGGTGGGCGTTGGAGAACTGGTTCACCGCCGCCGCCAGGTACGGAGAGGTGCTGGTCCCGGAAGCGGAGCTGGACATCCCGTAGGCCGACATCGGTGTTCCTGTGCTCTCGCCGTTCGAGTTCGGAGAAATGGAAGAGTTGTTCCACATGCCGCTCGATGACTGTGACGTCATAGCCATGTTGGCGCTTCCCTGTTGCTGCATCATTCTGATCATGTCGTTCTGCGGGCCGACGGAGGAGCTGGTCGGAGGAGGCGGGGTGAGTTTGCTGGTCCCCATGACTTCCGTTCCCAAGGAGAGCTGCACGTTGCTAGGGGAGTTGTTTTGGAGGATCTCGGGGCTGCCGGAGACTTTCATCTGATCCTGCTGGGGTTGGAAATCTAGTTCGAGGCTGTCGGCAGGTTTGCTGGTTGGCTCGAGCCGACCGATGCTGACCGGCGACACCTGCTGGTTTGTTGCCGGCTTGCTGTGCTGCTGTGGCTGCTTCTCAACCTTCTTCTTGCTGCTGCTTGCCGCAGCTGACTGTTCCTTTTGCTTTTGCTGCTGCGACTGCTGCCTGCACTTTGCGCGACGGTTCTTGAACCAGACCTGAAAGTACAATCACTTTAGTTTGGTGTACTCAAAAATTTCTAATCAGAAATTATGTATTTTTAGTTGTGTTTTAGGTTAAATTATTTCCTTGCTCTAACCTGAACGCGAGATTCCGGAAGATTTATTTTCAAAGCGACCTCTTCTCTCATGAAAATATCCGGATACCT
Organism: Thalia democratica; assembly: GCF_965202585.1. Classification (NCBI taxonomy): domain Eukaryota; kingdom Metazoa; phylum Chordata; class Thaliacea; order Salpida; family Salpidae; genus Thalia; species Thalia democratica. The sequence continues at coordinate 42,309,154 of NC_139165.1, forward strand.
CGTTTTAGCGAACAACTTCTCGAGAATGTCCAGCTGAGATCTGGTGAAAGTTGTCCTTTCTCTGCGTTGTTTTCTCGAGTTTCCTGAAAAACAAAAACAGTAATAAAAAATATTCCAATGCTTATGAGAAAACATGATGTTCAAGTATTTTTCAAACAAGCAACTCACCGTAAACATGTTGTGGCATGAACGCCATTGTTTTAGCCGCTTGAGCATGCATTCCAGGAAACCTTTGGAAGTAGCAGGCAGGGTCGTCTGAAGAAAATAAAAATTAAACAACTATGCACTAAACAAATAACAACTTTTAAAACAAATAAAACCTTATAATTTCTTAAAATCAACATGAAATTAAGACAAATTAAACAACAACTCACTGTGGTAAGGCACGAGAGGATGGGTGAGCGAGATGTCGGGGTGGTTGAGCGAGAGACCGGTGTATCCGTTCATTGCGGGTTTCAAATATGACATTTTGTTGAAAAAAATTCCTGAAGGCAAAGCTGTCGAAAGTAGTTGTTGTAAATTAAACTTGCTACTTGTTTTACGTCAACAATAATTGTTCTAAAAAAATATTTTTAACAATTTTAAATTTTTTCATATATTTTTCTGTGAATAAAAATAGAAAACAAGAACATTAAAAAAAAAAATAAAATAAATTTTAAAAACACTCACCTTTTTCAAATAGTCCACGTGTGCTACGTTTGCTAGTGTTTAAGTGTAATTAAATAAATTACCTGAAAAAATATTTAAATTATCAACTTGTTCTTTTGAGCTACTTATCAACATAAACAAAACTTAGTAATGATAAAATTCATCTACTGCTGACTATTATATACCAGCAAGAACAATAATGAGAAACAAACAAACAAAATATACGGATGCTTTTTCTAATAAAGAAAATGTTGCAACAATACAAAAAATTGAGCAACCTTTTCATTAGATAGCAAAAGTTAGTTTGTGACGTTTCCACGTTTATTGTCTTTCCTTTGTTAACCATTGTAAAGAAAGTTCTATTCAATGTAAACAACAAAGCAAAAATCAGACAGTGAAGTAAAACTTTTTAGAAATTTTTGTTTCAAACTTCCGCCTAATTTGCGACAAAATGCATTTTAGTATTTCGCTGTCTCATTTTTTTTAGTTTAGATTATTGCTTTTTTGTTTCCTTAATTTGTTTATAACTTTATTTAATTATTTGTAATACTATTTAAATTAATAGCTAGTATAACGTTGTAAAAATTAATAAGCTACTAATTAATATTGAATTATTTTTCTTAGTTTACTTTAGATCAACTTTAATTGTTTTCTATAGTTGTTACTTCTTTGTCGTATTAAAAAAACAGTTTAGTTTATAAAAATCTAAAAGAAAATTAAAACTGCAAAACTTGCATCATGATGTTCAAGAAAAATCTAAATGACTCTAACAGTGATACTAATTAATGGTGGCTTATAACAATGAACAAATGTGACAGTTTTTTGAATGCACATTAAACCGATCGATTAGCGAGTATTTAGAAATTATACTTTGAACTGCGTCGTACTTTGGAGTCTGTCATAAAATGGCACTTTACCCGAGTTAATCTTGCTTAATTTGCAAAAAATAAAGCACGATTCTTAAAAGTTTTGGGCCGAACTGACGGTGTTTGTTTTTGCACTAGATTATGATTATCTCGTTCTGTGTGTTTTGGTTAAAATACTTCCAAAAAAAGTTTTTTATGTTGTATGTAGAAAAATATTTACCAACAGCTAGTTTAAAAGCTGCTTGCTTGATGAAAATTTAATACACAGAATGCCACTTAATGCGAGAACTATGCGAGAACAAAATGAACAAAAGCTTAAATTAAGACTATTACAAGTTAATGCTTTTAAAGCTCTAAGAAAAGTTTGCTTTCTAAACTGTTGATCTCGCATTAATAAAGATTTTCTGATGCTTGAGCTAGCAAATCTTTTAAGTCCGCAAAGTCAATGGAAGATAATAGCTTAAAGACAGTTCGCATTGAAGCGGACATATTTACTTTGCTGGGGATTTAAAAAAGATTTCTTTGGCTTATATTTAGCTAAATCTAAAGCTAATGGCTTAGTAGTAAAGCATGTTCTGTAGTATTATAATTCAATGAACTGCATTTTTTCATTGTATAACTTTAAAGCTCGATAGTTTTACTTGTATACGTCATTTCAAGTTGAATGTTGTAAAACGAAAACACTAACAAAAACCGCAGTATGATATTTTACAGGTAAAAAGCACAGTTTTTCAAAATACTTCGTGTTTAAGAGTTTCATCTACACCTGCGCGCTCGCATTGAAGTAGCAAACGGCAAACGGTTAATTCCCTGCTGTTCCCTTTGTGCTGTAACAAGGCCAAAGCCAGGCAACACCTGGCCAGTTTCTAACTTTTATGTTGCAAATAGCAGAGGTTTCTGTCTTCGCTTCATAAACGGCCAAATACTTAAACGCATACAAGTTCGAATTCTTGTTTGTCTAATTTGTTCACATCTCGAAAGCTTCAACCCGTTTTTCTGTTTACACCTGCCTCAAAGGCTACCTTGAACGTGCCAATTTTTTAGTTTCAACAGCTATTTGCTGACCTAAGAACCTAATTTTACACGAAAACTTCAACGAGCTAGTCTAAAGTATCAATAACAAAACACGAAAAACCAACTTTTTTTCAAAGCTTGACCCGAAAATACTCAGCTTTGTTATTCCACTTCCTAAATAAAATAAATCGAAAACAACAAGTTTTGAGTTGATGAGAAAAGAGCCTTTTCACACTGACAATCAGCCTTGTTTTACAGACAATATTTCCGCACACAATGCCACCCAGCAGCGTTCGCGTGTCGCTTCCTCTTTAACTTGCCCAGGGTCGACCTTCTACCGACAAACGAACAAGTTAGGTGAAGGCCAGTCTGCTGGTGAAAACGAAACGCAACTCCAAGAATAGAGTCGGCGCCACGCATAAGGGCGAAGCGTTAATTAGGAAGCAACAAAAACGACCACACATGGAGCGGTAGCAGCGGCACGCGAATATACTTTTGAGTCTTTTTAAAGTGATTTTTTGCCGCTGTGACGTAATAATGCTTCGTTTGATATGTCATAAAAACTAATAAAAGTACGCTTTTTAGCATTTTAAGCTTGTTACTGACATAAAAATAGTTTTATTATCTTATTTGCAGCACCATGTAGAATTGGCAGTTTGAAAAAAAAAACTTTTTCAGCGAGCAAGAATTAAAAGGGTGGATTTTAGTAAATTAGGGAAAAAAAAAAACTTGATTTTGAAAACAAAAAAAATTTGTTGCGAAAAACGTGCGAAGACTGTAAAATAAAAATGATAAAGAAAAAGTTGGCAAATAAAAAATTTAAGCAAACACGTTCGCTCTACTTTACATGAATAAACCAGGGAATATTTGTCGAAAGAATAAACAAATGTTTGTTTCGTGTATTCCACTTCAAAGAGGCCGCTTCACGCGTTTCTACTTTCATTCTGGCATTTCCCACCCTCAAGGTTGAAAGAACAAGAAATATAAATTATGCAACGAGACCATCGGCTTTTTTTCCTTTATAAAAGGTCACGGAAACTTTCGAACTTTTTTTTAATATTCTTTTGAGTTATTTGAGGTAATAAAGCTTTGATATACATTGAGACTTTGGTGCAAAAGTTTATATCTTAAAGATTTATACCATTTAGTTAATCATAATATAGACGTGCTAAAATGGCGCTTTCGCGTTTAAGCGTAAAGTTTTCAAGTATATCGTTATCCAAAAACACATCTGTATTTATAACGTTAGGATTTAATATGTTCTATTTTAAGTTCTAAAAATTAAACAAAAAAATTTGTCAACTTATATTTGATAAAGTACTTAATACACTTTACCAAGCGTGATTTAAAAGCAATAGCTTGTTTGCTAAATAATTAACTTCATATAGACTTTTAAATAAACAAAATATATTATATTTTCCATGCAAATGTCATCATAATCGAATAAACAATATTTGTATTATATAATTATTAATAAACACTTTTTTGTAAAGTAGCAATATATTTTGTTTGCTAAAATATAAGCTTCGTGAAGTTCGTTGGCCTTTATAAATTAAAAAAATTAATTGTATTTTTATAAAAATCATGTAAAATAAAGTAAATTTTTTAAATATTTCATGACTGTCAACTGGAAAAAAAAATTAAAATGCTCTAGCTCGTTAATTTATTATAATTATGAAAGTAAATTTCGTATCGTTCAAGTAGTTTAATCATTTAAGTTGTAAACAAGATAACGAAAACTTTTTAACATACTACAGTAGTTATTAGCCAACAAAAAATATCAATATTTGTACTAGACAGTAAGATAAATTATTTTGTAAAAAAAACGTTATTAGTTTAGATTTAAAAACCTACGTATCTTATTCAAAAAAACGACTTGCTCACGATATTTCTATCTTGAGAGTTGACTGTTTCGTAGCACTAAAATAACATATCAACAAGCTTGTTCAAGCACTAACTTTCACTGCATCAACACTAAACTGACTTTATAAGCTCGTGCTAATCTGGACTGTGCTTGAGACTCTGAGGTGTCTCATGCGCTGCGAATCTTCTAATAAACATGTCTCGCAACGTGCTCTCTACTTTTATGTGACACATTCTCTCGCAGACAGCCTGGGAATCTCTTTGTCGCCGTTGGTGGATGAGAAGCGAGTGATATCGCAAGTAAGTTTTTGAATTTGGAAAGGGTTTTTGACGTTATTTTTTTAGATGGTCATTTGGCTGACTAAATATAAAGCTATAGAATAAAGTGACAAAAACATAAAAACAGTTATTGAAACATCAACATGAAAATTAATAAGAGAAGAAGATACAAATTAAACTAATAGCTTTTATATGCTATAGGCAGTATATACACTTAAAGTATTTGAACGCTGAAAGGTCTTTTTCCCCACTCAGACCATTTTTATGAGCGTCATTTTATTTCTTGTATTTGTTACATAGATTAATTACTTTCTTGAACAATAAACTACCTAGTATACTTACTTTTTAAAATTTATAAAGATTTAAAACAGACAAATGAAGACTTTGGCATCGAGGTACTCGAACTGTTATGATAAAACATCAACTTTTTTCATTTACAAAATATTTTCAATTAGTATCTTTACAACAAAAACTTATAAACTTTCAAAATCAAAAAACGCATCAAAAACTTCTCGCTGAGCAGAATTCATACCGAACAAAAAACGTTTAATGGCGTGTCTGGTTTTTCGCCGACGCAAGCGGAAGGCAATGTGCCAGGACCGTCTGCCTGGACACTCGAGAAGGGATCTAAACTACGTCACGGCATCAAATTACACGTCCACCTACGTCACACTGCTTCGATGTTCGCACCGATACGATAAAAGTTAAACGCCCCCGCGCGAAATCCCGTTGCTAAGCAAACAACGGGTCGCCACGCGCCGGTGGGCTGTCGGCTTACGGGGGCTGATTCGCCGGGAAATTAATTCGATCGCGGGACCTTGGTTGTCATCACCATGGCAACGTGCTTTCCTTGCCGCCCCTTTTCACGGTGGCCCCGCCAAGCATTGACGTCACGGGGTAGATAGTCGCGGTGAGGGGAAACCGAAAAGATTTTGCAGAGTCTGCTCTGCTGAAGATGAAGTTGCGCTGAAAGGTAAATTGACATTGAAGCTGTGATGCAGACGAATTTGCATGTTGAAAGCGAACTGTAAGTAGCTGCAGTCAATTATGCAGCTTTTAAGCAAATTTTATAAAAAGTATTTAAATAAAAGTTTAAAAGAAGCTTTGAATTAGAAATATTTGATGCACTTTTAGTGCTTTTGGAAAACTTGTATTTATAATCAAAGTTTTTAGATTGATAATTTTGATTTAGTTGCTTAAAGTAATCAAAATTGTAAAAGCTGATAGATAAGAAAAATTCACATAAAAGTTTTTACATTGTAAATGTATAAAAAAATATTTTTACAAATTTTAAGCCGGAAAATCATAAAAAGAAAGAATTAAGTAGGCCAATTAGTAATTATTTTGTTTCCAAACGTAGTTTGTAATAAGAAAAAATTAGTCTAGTCTAATTTGACAGGTATTTATCTAATTAAACATCATAACTTCATTTTGAAGTAAATTATTCATTCGAAAACACTTGTTCAAGTACTATAAAAATTCACAAGTTATTAAAAAAAATTCCACTTGGCTAGAAGACAGGTTCTTAAACGAAAAAAAATAAAAGACTCCAAAAAAATAAATTACTTTAAATAAGCAAAGTTTTCAACAAAACTTTGAAACAGCTGAATGTCGTAAAACCTCCAAAGCAGCAAATAATCTTTAATAACTTCATACGCTAACAAATTACTACACAATCTTTTTCGCATTTTATTTTTGACAAACAAAATTATCTATTCGCGCGCTACCTTTGATCGACGCCGGCTCATTATAAAAAGTCTCATAATATTTTTGTGTGGAAAACTTCCAACACTTAGTTTGTTTTTTCACTTTCGCCCCACCGAAACAGCTAACTTGTAACAAGATAGTGTTTGCTGTACAAACAGCCGGCCAAAACCATGCTCATTTAAATACACAAGCAAACAGTTTGCCCGGTTGCAGTTCTCATGGTTTTCCTGAAATCGTTGAAAAGTGTAACCGATCTGTGTGCCAAGAAACAAAATCACACGGCTGGAAAGAATTATAATCATGACAGCAAACAAACCGTAAGCAATTATCTCGATTTCGAACGGTGAGGGATGGTACAGTGTTCGCGAAACAAATGCAAATGTTTAAATTTAAACTGATTTTTAGCAACTGCAGCATCCAAACTCGATTATGCGAGTTTACTAAATACCGCTAATTCGATCTTACGGCGAATCTGCGATTTTTCACGCTCTTAATTCGCTCAGCAGCTAACTACCGTCGTATTTCGCGGTGGTCCGAACCTCAAATGAAATTAATTGCAAATCGCCGTGACCGCTCTCAATCAAAATTTTTATTTCATCTCGTGATAATTTACGGAAACTAGCCGCCCTCCTTGGCAACCAGCTGTTGCTAGCAACCGCCCCGTCGCTTTCTGGTTGCGAGCGATGACGCGGTTGTCAGGTTTCTGGTTGCCTGGCGACCGTGGCGGGGTTTTTGAAGTCTGGCGAGTCCCGCGTGCTGATTGGTTGTTGGGAGATAAGATTTTATCAGGCCCCGATTAACCGGCATTACAACCCATCGGTTGTTTGAAGTTGTGTTTTGTAAGCAATCAATGAAAAGTATTGTCTCTAAAATTCAAGTTTTGACTGTTTCAAAAAATAGTTCGTGGATTATAATAAGATATAATTTGAAATTGTGCTTCTTTAGAAAAAAACTTGCTCAAACTTATTTTTAGAGCTATTGAAAAATATTAATAACAGTTTTACATTTCCATAAGAGCTGCAATAACAGTTTACAAATGAAGTTTTATTTTGAAGAGCTATAACTAAGTTTTATGTATGCAGCTTAGAACTTCATAATGCAAAACACATTAACTTACCATAAAAAACAACTTTTCTTACACTACAATGCAAAACTAAAAACTCATTTAAATGCAAATTTTACGGTATATATACATACATATATACGAATATTGACGTAACTTTATCTTTTTTCACTTAAATTGGAAATTGAGGGTACAATTTCAGGATTAAAACCATTTTACTTTCAGAGCAGTTTTTGTTTTCTGCGATTGTACAATTTATACCAATTTACGAAGACAATGGACTGAGATTCTGTGATATGATATCTGTAATAACAAGAAAAATGGATTTCGACCAATTTAAAAATTCTTTTGAAAACTTGGTAAAGTTTAAAGTAAAAAGATGATACGTAAAAATCTATATGGCTAATGTTACTGATAAGTTTAATAAAAAAAGAAAACAAATAGTGTTTTTAAACCATCAACAAAATTATTAAATTTATTTACATATACCATAAAATAATTGATTTTGAATACTAAGTAGTTTAATAGTTTAATGTTTTTTAGATTTATTCCAAAAAATCTGTTAAGTTCTTGAAAAATTATGCATACACTAACTGCGTTTAAAACAAATAGTCAACAAAAAAAAAAACTATTTCCTAACCATCTATATTTCAGCTGCACTTAAATTAGCATTAAACGTTAATAACGCTGATAATTACAATGCGCTTGACCTGAAGTCAAAATTGTAATCAAGCCGTAGATGCCTGCAGCCAATTTATAGGAAAATATGAATTTTTTTACGATTTTCTCTCCACTTTTGCGTCTTGTAGTAATCAAGTTTTGTTTGTAAGTGGTTTTGTAGTAACTAAAGCTGTCTTCTATATTTAGAGTTTTCAGAAATTCTTCACTTGAGTATTGTCGCTTAGTTGGCTAGTACTGAAACATGAATTCGAGTGGTAAAGCATTTAAAAAATTAAAAAGTTAGTTTGGTAGAAACCTTTTAAGTTTGCAATAAGTTTTAAGCACACATTTGTAAGATAACTTAGTATTGTGTTCTTACATAAATCCGTGTAAGATATTGTACTACAAAGAATTCGTAACATTAAATTAAGCTTGTGTTCTTACAAATGCTAAATCTAAACTGCTGTTTTACCAAAACGTTCGAAATTTATCATAAGCTTGCAATAAACGTTTATTCTATTTAGTTTAAATTTTGTAACTATATTTTAGAAACTTTAAAACTAATAAACTTTATTTCAAACTTATTGTAAAAATTAATACAGCATTTAAGGTAAACAACTAAAAAAAAACCTAAAAAACAGAACAAATTAAAAATTGACCACAGACTGTTTGAAATAGCTCTTTCACGAAATGAACTTAGAGGCCGTTACAAAACATACAGCATTATTGTTTGAAGCCAACGTCTGTTCGATTCACACTTGAAAGCAAACGCATGTTTTAAGCTCACACCTGTAGTAATCACATTTCCGCGTTTTATTTCTAATCGTCGCAATTTCAAGCAGACGCTTGCTTGTTTTTCAGTTTAACGCGCACCTAAAAGCCCCGCAAACTGAGTGTGTGTTCCAACATATAGCTCTAAATTAACACCGTGAAATTTGTCTTTGATAAATTATTGAAGGCATCAGCTGGCCACCTCCGTGTTTAGTAACACCAAAACATTCGTCTCAACTTGATTAAAACCAGTTTCAAACAGCGTTCGTTTGCAGAAAGTGTTCTAGGAGGATTTTTAGAAGTGTGAAAACTTCTTTATTCCTTTGAATTTAAATATATACATCTGAAAATTGTATAAAGTTGTTATATATATTTATGTATAAATATTTGTCTACGCAAAAATTTGAAATAATTTTTAAATACAAAAAGTTGTAAAACTATACTTTTGTCAACACAGAAATATATTGAATAAGTAGAGCTATATTTTTGTATCCAAAAAAATCTCTTAATTAAATGTGTCGTTGAATTCAAAAAAGTCAACTAGAAATCTCTTAAACGCTTCCGAAGCTCGAATAAACGATCGCTGTTCAAACTACCGGTAATTTAGAGTCCCGCAGAGCAAGTTTGCAGCTATAAATACTGCTTAAGCGCTATTTCGGAGGTTAAAAACGTTATCAGTCAACTTAATGAGTGTATTAGCTGTTTATAACCTCGAATTGATATAAGTTTTGCTGAAGCGACGCAATTAATTTAAATTGAAGAACATACTTGTTTTTGAAATACATAGTAAATTTACTTTTATAAAAACGTAAGACCAGTAGTGTTTTCTAAACAGTAGTTTAGTAGCTATCCGCTGAGTAAAACTTCTACTCGTAGCTATTGAGTTGACTAGGACAACTTTGTTTAATATTTATTGGGTTCAAAAACTCATTGACTTGCAAAAACTTTACTAATGCTAGCATGGCTAGCATTTTCTATTCAAACAACAAGTAACTAAAATTCTTTATTAAAACTGTGCTGGCTTCGTGTGAAAGTCAGGGTACTTCAGGGTGTACGGCCCTTGAACTTGACGGGAAAACAATAAGGTTGTCAAGTGCTAGCTGTTGTTAGCTGTCATTATTCTAAAAAAAAAACACGGATTTACTACTGCAATTTAAAGATGTTGTAGTAAAGAAAATAATAAAAATTTTAAAGTCGGCTGTTTGCTGTTTTCTCGAGGGTAGATAAGGCTTGGACATCAAAAAACTATATTGCTGACAGTTTTTAGAATAAAAAATACTTAAATACTATTATTTATTTGTTCATAAATTGTGGTTTTTTTGTAAAATAAACTAAAAACTTAACTATATAAAGGTAAATACGGCATAATCAATTTCATACTTTATTAAAGTCAATTACAAGTAACAAAATGTTTAACTTGGATTGTAAGTTAAATTTTTCTTTTAAGTTTAAACACTAAAATTTTACAAACTTCTCTAGAATCTTGTAAAACTTAAACTTTTAGTTCGCTAATTTTAATGTTGACAAAATAAGTAAAAAAAAGCGTTTCATGCAAACAAAGGTATCGATCACAACTTGTAGTTTTTGAGTATATTTTGGTTTTTAATTTTCAACATCATAAGCTTTAATCTGTTTATTGTTTAAAAAACATAACATCTTTTTTATTTCAAAGCTGCTTTGATTAATTAATTCAGCGTGATAAACCTAACAAGAAGCCCACAACTCAACTTTTTTCTAATTAATCAGACAGCCGTAAAACCGGCAAAGTGTTTACAGTAAATTGCCTTTCATGATTTGACACGTCGCTATATAAAGCGCTTTAATTTTAGCACAATGTAGTAGTCATAACCGTTTGTTAGGACTCGAACGCAGTAGGGGGGCTTGAAAGTTGGAAACAGTGAACAATTGAAGTCAAAAGGATTAAAATGGCCATTAATTTTCAGTCATATACTTCTATTGATAGACCGAAACTTTCATTGAGTTTTGTGTTGCTTGCGTCAAGATTTGTATGCAGAAAAAACGTCTTTTTAAGCTGCAAAAATACTCAAAACTAAACATCTTAAATAGTGTTAAGCTGTAAATACGTACATTATTTATCTAACAGTATGGATTTTTAAGTTTCAAAATATAAAAATTCAAACTATTTTGTGACTTGTTTGAGAAAACTATTTGCTATGAATTTTACAACACGAAACTCTTACTCAATTTTTACAGTAGCTTTCTTTTGTAGCTACTTGAAACAATTATGAAAATGTCAGATTTAAAAGTTGCATCGCACGCGACTATATCCACTTAAAACTATTAAAAAATGCTCGCAACTTAAAAGTGGATCTTTTAAAGGTTATTTCGCGGACCAATTATAAAAAGTAAAACTTCAAACAAGCTTCATCTATTATGACTACTCAAAAACAAGGCTCCTTATACATCACTTCATGAGTGTGTCATTTTACAAATCATTTAATTGCAACTATTCTTTGTACAAATTATAAGTTCCTGATGTTTCGAACCATATTATTATAATTTTTTCCAAACGTTATATTTTTTGAACTGACTTTATGTAATCGGCTTTTAATTTAAAGTTAACATAAAAAGTCCAAAGCGCTTGTTTTGGTTGCTTAGCAACGTGTAACTACTAGCAACGCCACCAGTCTGCGGGTCACAGCCAGCACAACTATCAATCAACGTCTCTCGAAAGTGACAAGATTCTTGTTTTTGTGACAAGCATGTTTATTGAGTAATCGCACTTTTGGGACTACACCAGTCTATTTTTGTTTACGGTTAAATAAAGTTAATTAAACGAAGTATGGTATCGGTTCCAGAGTCGTACGTAATTATTTCCAGTCATTTTAAATTAGTTCTCATTAAGTTTAAAAAAAGATTTTTGGTAAAAATGAAAAAGATCATTACCAAACTAATTAGAAAAAACACAATTATACTCGCTCTAAAGTTAAAGTTGTTAAGATTAAAGATATTTTAAAAAATAATAGATAACTTATTTTTCGTGAAAAAATAGCAGGTTATGAAAAATAAGTTATTCTATATAATAATGTAAAGTCAAAAATATCAGTTAAAATAAATCATAAAAAATCTGCTAGTATATCAAGCAATTCTAAAAAAAAGTACAACAAAACTTAAATGAAAGCTATCTTGACAATGACTAGTTTAAAAAATTCAATTAATTTAAAATTAAAATACTAAAAATATTAAATTCTGCTTAAAAATTTGGCCCTAACTAAAATTTTAAATCTAATAATTTCTATAAATATTCAAAGCAGTAACATAAAACATGTTTATGATAACTATTAACAAAAATTAAGCTAACATACATTTTATACCTTGTGATTTTTACAATGTACACCATATTTTGTAAACCATTACTGATAGCTTTGAAATCAACTTGTAACAATTTTTTTTAAACTAAACTATATTTACAAAAATTTGCATCCTCACTATCTTAGCAAATCAAGCAAAGCAACTTTAAAAAAAAACTCACATCAACGAGTACTGGAAAGCAACGAACACACATAGCATGAGAATCGCAGCAGATGCCGCCGTAATGAGCAGCGCAGGCGGCAGGAGATCTGTTAAATCTCGTTGAGAGGATTAAGAGGTTGAGCATCGTTGAATGCATGGGAGATACTTCGGTTGGCGCGCAACGGTGACCCCTGAGATGTGACGCGCGGAATCCCGTTAAAATTGGATTCGAAGCGCAAGATAGCTTTGTCCAGGGATCGCGCGGTTGGAGTAAACAACAAAGGATTGGATTACACGCTCGCAAAAAATTCCATGTTTTTAGTCTCAGTGTTGAAAATCAATGCGCTCTTGGTTTTCATATTCAGCAGAGTTTTCGGGCAAATTAAGTTTTCTTTGAGTACAAAACAAAATCTTATTTTGAATACGTCACTTCGAAATGCGCTTCCTTTAACTTTACTGGCTCATGAATGAAATGATTTATTCAAAACAGTTGGGCTAAATTAGCAGTGTGACTTTAATCCTTTTTATTGATATCTGGTAAAATCCGCAGTGACGCTAAAAAGCTTTTAGGGTGTAAAATCAATTTTACATTTTCAAAACTAAAAACTTTTCAGCTGAAACTGAAATTAAGCTTTGTGAACCAGTAAGATCTCTTAACATATTTAACTAATCAAGTCTTATTTGTTCTAAGTGCGGAAATAACAATTAAATCTTTAATATAAGTTTGAAAAAAATGACTTTTTAGATTAGCTAGTATGTAACTTTGTCTTGTAAAAGTTTTAATTTACTTTAAAAGTGCAAGTATTTTGAAAATTTTCAACTATTACCAACTAAACACAAAAACATGAAAAGTTTTTAGTACTAGTGATATTTTAATAAGAACACTTTGATATTTTTTGCTGAATTGTTTGTTTGAATTGCTAAAATTAAAAGATAAGCTGTGTCATTGTTAAATGTTATATAAAATACTTATTTTTTATTTATTTTGTAAACTAGTTTATTCACTAAGCATAACTTGTGATTTTCAAAAGTTTAAAACATAACTTTTAATAAAGATTAAACTATCCTTGCGACAGTTTTATAGTATTCAAGCATTTAGACAAAATAAGTGCGGTATAAGTTCAATTATAAGCTCGATTTTAGCTAAATACAAATAAAAACGAATAAAAAACTTTATAAGACAAATAATCTAGAAAGAAATAAAACAGCAAACCATGCGTTCTACAACAACAAAAAAAATCTAGCATGAAAGCTAACAGATAGCTCATAAACAAATGAACACATTTTATTATGTGCCACTACTACTTTAGAAACTAACAGCATGACTAGAAAAAGCATATATTCAAGAATAAAAACTATAATAAATTTGCCTGGTGCTAAAAGAAGAAGAAAAACTTAATCTTCAGGGCAAGAGTAATCCGCTCAACCTCACAACTGCCAATGTTTAATTCAGCCAACTCAGTTTGTCATGTTCTACTGAGTTTAGTTTAAACAAAAATAGTTTGGGCAAGTATCGTTTATTGTTTATTTGATAACCCAAAAGTGTCGCACTAGATAGTTTTGAAAGTTCGATTTTACGTGGTCTTTATCATACACGAATTTAGTAGTGTTTACAGTCATAAGATTACGCTTTAAGTAAACTTATATAAAAACTAGGATTACACAAATGTTAAAAGTAGTTTAGCTTTGAAATTTCTTTTACATAAAAGGAAAACTGTTAATATTACTGCCTGTTAAAGTTTTAGCCATTTTGTTTGAAAGATATCAAGTTGTACATTTTTTGCTTCTGTGAATCTAGAAAGAACGTTTTAACTATTTTCTTAATATAAAACTTGTTACACTTACATAAAATAACATTGTGGAACTTTAATATGGTTTATTCAATGATTTTTTGAATTTTGCAGACGACCTGTGTACATGATTGATACCATGAATATATTAGTACAACAGTTTTCTCAAAATTATTCTTAAAGCACTAAAATTAGTATAGCTTGAACTATTAAATCATAAGTCTGGACGCTAAAACAAAAAAAAATCAGCATTTTCATTTGAATACTTTGTAATAAGCAAAACAGATAATTTTTATCTAGTTAGTTTAAATTTTAAAACCTTATGATTTTAGTATTTTTTTTTATTAATGCAAGCCTTACGAAAAAAAATTGCAGGCCGTTTAAAAACTTTAGCATGTTGAAATTTATTAAACTTTAAGGTAAACTATATTTTGTACATTAACTCAATAAACTTAAATATCACTCTATGTCAAAACGTTAAAGCAATTAAAAACTTATCTATATGCGAAGAATTTTAAGTGATATAATATTTCGATACCCATTGTTAAAGCTAAATGATAACTTGTAAAATTTGTTTTATAAACATTATCATTCAGCCACGAAATCTTTTAATTGAAAATTAATTAAAAAACTTTTGTATATTGAATATAAATCAAATACATATTAAAGAAATTACATTTGTTATACTTTAATAAACTAAATTGGCAACTATTTTAATTTAATGGTGGTTAGCAATGGTGAATTGATTATACAAAAATTTTAGGTTTGTCATCTTTACTTTCAAGGTTTGTTTTTGTGTTTACAGTATTTTCCTCGACAGAACCTCATATATTTTATTGAGGTGGTAAACATCATGAGTGACATACGTTGAATATATTCAACTAATTGTTTTAAAAAGGGGTTAAAAGTGTCAATCTTGCTTAACAGTGCAAGGCACTAAACAGAACAAAGTATCTGGTATTTACATACTTGTGCCATTTCTACCGTTTTAAAAATAATCATTTTATAAATAAATCCGTGTAACTGGCGTTTTCAAACACTTTAACATGATTAATTTCTATATTTATGTGTATGTGACATTTAACTGTCAAAATTTGTTTAAAATGCATTAAATACCGACAAAAATTAGACCGCAAGTGCAAATAAAACACTTTTAATCCTTTATTTTGTGTCCAGCTACCAGTTTGCAAGTTAAAACAAGCTGTTTTTCGATATTTCTAAGTATAACGTACTTAGCTAAAGCCATATTTATAAAACTTCTATTTAACCGCAGAGTTCTACCATAAATAAGTTTTAAGATGAAGAAACAACAAAAGTTTGTAATTAATCAAAATTACCTTAACTGTCCGCAGGTGAAGTGTTGGTAACATAAACATGCGCTTGTCGTGTTTACAAAACTTTTATTTTTTTATTTTTTGAGTTGGTTTAAAATGTAACTTTTTTAATTTTTCTTTGAGTTATTACTCATGATAAATGCTTTAAGCACGCTGTAAGATAGTTGAAAAACAGCGTAAGGATAGTTATTGTTAGATAAAACAAGCAAAAAAAGTTTGGGACACAGTTTTTAGTAAAATTGCAAGATTTAAAATATAAAATTTATAAAGTGCTGTTATCAAAATAACTCTGAAGAAACTAAAATCATGACTAATAGACTAGTCTTTTTATGTATTTTTATCAATTTAAAAAATAAAAAAGATTTAACAGTATGAAACAGTGCATATTTCATGGTCATTATAAATAAGATATATCAGTCCGATACGATATAGTTTTTTGTATTTTGAAAACAAAACTGGTTTTTGAAATTAAATACAAAACTCTGTGTGCACACAAATACAAATTGTATTTAAAGCCTTTAATTTTACACTGTTTACGGTTTGTTTTACCGAAAATTAAAAATATATATACATAATTCAATTAATAAATTGGGCAAAACAGAGCAGGTTGCAGAACAAAAGGCCTGGCTGTCAAATGAAGTACAAATATAGCGCAATTATCACGAAATTTCAGTTGTATCTGTCAATCACCTTGTAATTATGTCTCTTGTTAGGAAAAACTCACTGCGAATTCTCCTCTGAAAACATTGTAGTTACATTTCCACAACAAACAGTTTAAACTTTAAAAGTTGCTGTTTAATTTTTGTTCCGAGTAACAATTTTATTTAAAACTAAAGGGCTTGTTTACAATATATGTTTATGTACGTTTTAATTTCTCATTGTGTTAATTTAAAACCACACAAATAAAACTTTATATTTGAAATTTTCCTTATAAATTAAAATTGAAAACTACTCACAAATTTACATTAAATTTAACAATCAAACCTAGGGGTGGGCAGCGTTTTAAGTCAGCGGGCCAGATGTGGAAAAGCTTAATCTTTGGCGAGCAGGATCATTTTAATTTAATTTACGAAAATTGCTTAACTATCCAATTAATTTCGAAAAAAAAAATTAACTCTAAGTGAATTTTTTACCATGTTTTAAATTTTAATAAATAATAGTATAAGTTAGAAAAACTTGTTTATCTGGCCAGGTTAAAATGTTTACCAGCCTTAGTTTTACCTTTTGTCGGCACACTCCTAGTCTAACCTGATAATTACCTGGATGCGTTTCTCCTGTGTGATTTTTTTTTAATTCACAAAAGTTACTCAACTGTTCAATTGATTTCGGAAAAATTATTAATTCTATGCGACTCTATTTTTACTATGATTTAAATCTCTCGTAAACTGTAACTAAGTTTTTCTTTGCTCTTTGTTTTTAATTTCATAGTACCTAGTGTAAGTTTAAAAGATGGTTTATCGGAATGGGTTTTATGTTTTCGCGGGATGTATATTACCTACTCCTAATCTAAATAAATATAATGTTTATTTACTACTATGAAAATCAATAAACAACTTTAAATCATCTTTTAAATCTTCAAATAAGCATAATGTTAACCTCATTTTACAAAAAATGTAATACATATTTTTAATAATTTTATTTAAAAGAAGAAGAGCAATTTTTTTTTTGCTTCAATTTTATTTTCATATATGACTTTTATCCATGATAAATGCAAACGATTATTAAAAGTATAGAAAAAGAACAAAATAAATTTTAAATAGGAAGTACTTTTAATGTTTTAAAACTAAATTTGCTCAAAAATATTATTTTCTAAAAGTCACCGGGCATAGTTTTACTTAAAAAGAAATTAGTGAACAATTACTACTAAGTTCAATAAAACGGACAGATACGAAAAATAGAACTTTACAAAAACTCACACAAAAATACAAGGTCTAAAAACAAGAAAAATGTATAAAAAATTGCACGGTAAGGCTTATTATAAAATCAAATTGAAAATAGAAAAGCCAGTCATACGTTGCGGAAA
The DNA here is from genome assembly GCF_965202585.1 of Thalia democratica. Lineage (NCBI taxonomy): Eukaryota > Metazoa > Chordata > Thaliacea > Salpida > Salpidae > Thalia > Thalia democratica. The sequence continues at coordinate 42,326,646 of NC_139165.1, forward strand.
CTTCGTAGCTTGTGAACGGACTACATAAAATTTATTTAAGTTCTTCAATAAAAACTTAAATAAATATTTACTGCTCTTTTATTCTCTACTACTTAAATAAAACTGAAAAATTAAAAACATATCTATGTACTAAAAATGGATAAAAATATTAAAAGTTTATAACTATGTGGGCAAGTATTTCTGGCTTTTGAATTGAAAGCAGCTGATTGGCTCGTTGGCTGATCACGTGGTGTGACCTAATTACATGATGACGCAGTTCTCCTTTCCCGCCTCCATGTCCATTATGTCCTGGTTGATCATTCCCTGGATGTGTTCTTCCAATTCTGCAGCTCTGATAATATTGACAAAATTAATAAAAACAAATAGCTACTTTAAAATTTCAGCGTATGCCTAATACTTTAATGTTTTTAACAAACTCGCTCTTTTTAAATTCGCTTAAAACGTGATACTAGTTATGAAAATAGGTATAAGAAGTATGTTATATGTGAACTACTCTGGATTGGTCAAAATTTCCGAAGAATAATTAAATTACTATAATTTTTAGTTAAAAAAATATTAAAAGAAAAAAACCTGAATCTCAAACAAGTATAAAAAAAACTAAATTAAATATCAAGACTAATCTAACCAAAATTATTTTTTTTATTAAAAGCGCAATTAAATCGATATTATAGAAACTGACTCTTCCTCCTTCTCGTCGATCCGGTGTATTATTTCGTTCTTCTCGTTGACAAGCGCGATCTTCTTCATGATGAGCTCCTCCTCCTTCTGCTTCATCGCGTCGCTTTTCATGTGCTCTGTGTGTATTGAGGTACGATAATAAAAAGTATTTGAAAAAATTTTGACGAAATGATGTAAAATAAAAAAACGGAATACAATTACCATTTGTTACAGGTTTTTGCTGTTCTAAGTCAATTTCATTATTGCAGCAAGATGACTAAATGGAATTAAAATTAATCTCACAAGTGATACTGTTATTAAAAAAAAATTATTATACATAAACAAAAGATTTATTCAACAAAATCATATATAATGTGACTTTTTCGACCTACTTTACTCACTTGAAAAAATAAAAAAACAAAAATTTAAAAAATATATAGTCACTAAGCAATCTAAACAAAATTACAAGCGTTCAATAGTGTGTATGTTATGAAACAACATTTTATATTTTCAATGACTTCACGGAATTGACGCTAGTCATAAACTGGAATATCACCCAATAAATCTAAAGAAGTTTTAATGTAAGTGTCAAAATATAAATGACGCAAATAAACAGTACCAGTACCTGTAAAATGAAGTATCATTTAATTAAATTGTTTGTTTTCCTGTGGCTTTGAAGTATAAACTCAATTAATATAATTAATGTGCATAAAAGTTACAGTTTTTTTGTTCTATATAAAAGTTTTTAGACCTTTAATATTATAAAAACTCACTCTATGACGAAATGTTACTTTTTAAACATCAATTAAAACCACACCTCAAGATATATAAACTTTTTAGCAAATATTCTAACAAATTTCAAACTCCTTACTTTTGTCGAACTATAATAAAGATATGACTAAACATACTAAAAATCAACCTTTAAAAACTTATTGGAATACCAAGACACTTTTAGTCGTAATTTAAAGCACGAAAACATTTAAACCTGTACAAAATTGAGAGATTTTCTAATTAACCATAGCAACTTAAAAGTACTAAAACCCTCTATCGTTCAAAGAAAGCCGCGTGCAAACCAAATCTTTCTGAAATTCAAAGCAAAACACAAAGTTCCGGTGTAATTACAAAATATGAATTAATTGCAAATCAACATATTGCAGGTGCTTACGGTGACCACCCTGTGTTGCGACTAGCAGCTGTTTAATCGATTACTTATAATTGACCTTGATCGTCAATATCAACCCCACTAATCAAATGTGCTTCCGCGTCTAGTCACTAGTTTCAAAAGTCGCGCATTTTTGATGCAATTCGTTTTGTAATAAAAACTGAAATACTGAGTTGCATTTGTTTAGCATAGACATTACAGTTTATTTTTAATCAGAGCAAAGGTGTCATATCGGTTGTTGTGAATGAAATAAAAAGAAGAAAGTAAATATAAGCTAATATAGGTATAATGTAAGTATAAGTTTATAAAGAATTTAAGTTTTTTTTTTTGTGAAAAAAAATATTTTTATATCAGAAATAATAATTTTGTTTTGAAGCAACAAAATCAAACCTTTCAAAACTGCTAACAATTATTAAAAATTGTAAAAGTTATTGATTTATGCTAAAAAGAGCTAATTTATAAAATCAAAAAAATATTGAACATTTTTTTATTAATTACGATTTTACATTAAATATAACTAGTTACGGACTTTTAAAAAAAATTTATTTCACGGTTAAAAGTTAATTTTCCGTCTAACAACCATTGCAAAATTTAGTTAATTTAACTTTAACCTAGCCAATACATTATGCGATCTATCTCTTTAATGCAGCAGTAGAATCTGAACATTTATGATTGAACAGGCAAAAATGTCCATTTATCCAACTAAAACACACAATGTAAAATGAAATAAAAGATTGTGAATCGAAATAGCAGGTGTATGGTTAAGGCCACCCAATGCAAATTGCGATATTATTGTGATTTATTAATGACATTGTCACGTAATACAGGTGCCTGCACTATCAACAACTGAGATTCACACATAAATATTCATAAAAGAGCAAAATGCATTGTTTAATTTGTTTCGCGGCCAAAAACTTGAAATAGCTTAGTTATAAACTTGTACACTTCTGTTTAAATTTTAACTTTGCATTCAAGTGGGCAAATAAGACTTATTTGCGTCAGAAAATGCATTAAAAACTGAACATCCACATATATTATGTTTTCGCACAACATTGTTATCTTATTCTGGTACAGCTAACCAAAACAAAACTCAAAATGACATAAAGGTTATTAAATTGCACTTATCTGATCACAAATGTTTTGTCAGAGTGTTTTTTAATTTAATTTGTTCAATTTAATACACCATGTTTCGTTATCTTCGCACAACGACGCTTTTAAACGTCAACAAACTTATTAAAACGCGGTTATCTGATCAAAAATGTTTTGTTAACGCGGGTAAGTAACATTTTGTTTAATTAACTCTTGAACTTTGCTAACATTTTAGTATTTTCACTCTCACAGAGAGTTTAATTAACTTTTGAATGGTAATATTTACGCCGTCAAAACTGTCATGTAAGCAGTGGTAATAAGTGTTACCGATTGTTATTCTGAAAACAAAAAAACTTAGTTTGCGAAATAACATCGGTAGCAAGCACGCTTTAATTATTTATTTTATTGTTTCAGCAGATTAAAACAACTTTTTCAGCGAGCGTATTTGTTGTGACTACCGGCAAATATAAGTTAAGCAAATTAATTAAGCTTCGTGTTTATTTGAAAACACGTTTTTAAATAAACCAACGAAACTGACCGGTTATTTTTAGACTTTTTTTGCTAACTTCGAATAAAAAGTAGCGGTCTGCATTAAATTTACAATTAAAACGACAGGCCGCTGCAGAATAACAATTAAATTGATTGAAATTAACATTAATATCGTCTGCGCGAGCGCGACCGGAAACCTATGAAAGCGAAAAAAAAAAACTGCAATTAAAAATTTCAAAGTCGCCAAACCTTCAACTATTTTTGGCCGAACAAAAAGTTGAAGGTAGCGAAATAAATCGGGGTTTCCGATCGCAACTGCCATCGAACGCGGAAGGAACCCCACACGCGCAAGCTGCGCAGGTGGCTACTACAGTTTGTTTTCAATTCCTCTTATAACATCTGTCGCACTTGTTAGATTGCGCAGGTCGCCACAACAAAGCGATCAAAAAAAGCTTTAACGGCAACTGAATTTTTGCGCACAAAAACTACTACTGTGTGCAGTTTTTCTCGAGCGGCGCACTGAAAGGTCTGATCACCAATCAAAGATGACGTTTCATCGCGTCGGCGCTTCAATCATCGAGAAACAATACATATTCACAACACATGGAGAGACATGATGTAATTTAATTAACTTGGCATTCCAGTGTCTCAAATTGCCACCGCAACGAAAACCCAACTTGAATTTCCAACCAAATACATCTCGAATCTCCAGTTCAGACTTGCAGGCGTCTGACAGTGGAAATTTCTCAATCGTTCTGAATGGCGAACTTGAATCGGGTGAAGTGCAGTTTCAATGGAGGCAGCAGCACAAGTAGGCAAGAGTGACCACTCAAAAAAACTGCAACTTTGCGCACCGAACATTTTCTCAAAGCTGCAACAGCACAGAGATGTTTTCACTTGAAAGACAAGTGCTTTGGAAGCGAGCGATTTTCCACCGAATTGTTCTCAATGCGGATTGACATTTAAACAATCTTCAAGTTAAATTTTGTTTGTTATTTTCAATGGAAACCATCTCAGTGATTAGACTTGTCGAGCTGTCATGACAAATTTGTAATTATTGGATGATCCGAGCCGCTCCGTCAAACATTGTGACGCAACAGCAGTCGATTGTGACGTAAACAACAAATTATTGGATGAGAAGTTGAACAATTGACTTTCGCGTAACTCGCAAATCGTGTGTATGAGGTTTGTTGGAAATAACAAATCATCGATGTAAAAATTACCTTGAGAAAAGTAAAAAAAATTGAATAATAATCAAAAAAATAGTTCAGTGATATTAAGTTTTTTTAATAAAACTTGCTTGATTTAGCTTTATGGTGGTAAATTTGCATGCGAAATGAAAAAATTCCGTGCAAAATTGAAACGTTACAAAGTTTTGAAGGAAATTTGAAAGAGATTAGTCACGCGCTTAATCTGCTAATTACAAATTTTGTTTACCGTTTGATTAATCGCACGGCCCAAATAAAAAGTTCAAATGACCCAACACCTTTTGTTTTTCCTTTCCTTGAAATTTTTGAATTTTTTCCTTTGCAGAGTGGGTTCAGAAATTGGTCGAAACACAATGCGAGAACAAAGCATTTAACAGATAAAAATCTTAAACAGAAAATCTAGATGAATTTGTTGTTAAAATGTTTCCCAAAACACCTTTGTCTTAAGAAATTACGAAAAACCAAGGCATACTTTAGTATATGTTCATAAATATTCCGTTACAACTTAAAGTAAAAGTTGACAGCTTGACTACTACGTTTGGACAAAATTTACTATTTTATACTAAAGTACAACCGAAAAAAAAAACAATCATCTAAAAACTTAGTTTAAACTTTACAACTCATTGAGGCAAACTTAAGCGCGAGTATATTCTCACACCGAATCTACCTTTCCGTGTGGATTTCCTTCAACAAACAACAAGTGAGTAGGAAAAATAACCTGAAAATCTGTCGAGAAACCAAAGTGGAAAACACTGAAACTTTCACACACACATGTGATGGGAATTTTCAAAGAAGAGTCCCACGGTGTTGCAGCGGATTATCCTCGGTTTTGTTTTGAGAACATCTCCACTGATCCCGCTAAGCTCCTCTAAACATAACTCGCTAATTGCCGCTCCAATCCAAACAAGACTCTCAATTCAAGTGAATTCAGAACAGTTACTTTTCACTCGCAATGTTAATAGTTTTAATTAAGATATTCATGTTTGTTTTTTTGTTTTATTTTATAATTTTTAGAGACAGATCAGAAAAGTAAATTTTCAAGGTACTGAACTGTGCCTTTAAAACACTGAACTAAGTTTTCTTACTGAGCTACGAGGAAATTGCTAAAAAAATACAAGCACAAACAAAAAATAATACTATACTTCCTTATTATTTTACAGACATCGTATTTTACATCATAATAATAATTAAAAATTTTCAAATAATAAGGATGACAATGTAAAAATAAACTAAAAAATTTAATAAATATTTTGTACACATCCTAAGCACGCTAATTTATGTTTCAAAAACACAAAAATTTTAACTTTGATGCCAAAAAGCCTGTACTTCGCAGGGGGTTATTGTGTGTAAAAATATTGACACTTTTCCAAGCCAGTCTTTCGAAGATATGTACAAAACAAAGGATTAATTGCTCGTTTGAGGCCGGAATTACGAACTAAAAAGTGTGTTGCCTGAGCTTAGTAAACTATGGTTTCTGTAATTCCATCAAATCCATTGTGTTTTAAATCGTAATGCTGATGATTTGACATAAAGATTAAACAGTGAATTTCGTGTTTTACAACGATTATCATTCTAATAATAGACTCACAAAAGACGCTTGTACCATTTACTAGAAGGTTTATTGAAGTACAAAAAGGTTTGGTTTTTAATTGCGACTAAATTCAAAACACAGTAAAGCCTAAAGAGTCTAAAAACCAAGCTTGACAAAAAACTAATATTTTTCAAGATTTTCAGAGGTTTATTAAAAATGACGCGTTGTGTTTCTTGCGTTTAAAAATGACGTGTTATGTAAACAAACTCAATTAACACGAGTTTTTCGATTACTATTGATTTTATATAAATTTCTACGTAGAGTCAAGTAAGCATGTAACAATGCATAGCACGAAGTAACGCAATAAAACTTTTCAGATTTCTATCAAGTGGATAATACAAAAGTCAAATTTAGTATTTAGCCAACAACTTGTGCCTGTCTCCAAAACTTTGCTTTCAAAAGCCGTTATTGTTGGCAGCTTTTTTATTTATCAAAGCAATAAAAGATCTGAGGAATTAAGCTGGGTAAAACGATTAACTTTTTCTTAATAAATAGCAGAAGACAACAATTACATCTTTTTTCTTGTAAGCGACAGCTGCTAGCAACTATTTTACTACTTAATTGATTTAGTGGATTAGGGGATTTGTAAACTTTTTGATCAGCTGTATCTGAACTTTAGCATCTGGATTTTTTGTCAGCAACAAAGACATGATTTATCACATTTTGAGATCAAAGAAAAAAACTTTTATTCTTAACAAAGGCCACTCTCATTCCGTTTACAGAAAACCTGTGAAAAAAAAACTGAACAGCGTTTTGAGAAGGCCCACCTTTTCATAATTTTTCAAGGGGGCTAGCGTATCAAATCGGGTCTGAAAGTATAGCGACGCTGTGTTGCAGATGCTATTGATAAGCGGTGTTTAGTCAACACGACTGTAACACCTGCCGCGCTGTAACAAGTCGTGTTTCATCTCGAGAAAATTTCCTTTGAAACAAAACAACAAAAGTCACTTCTAAACCCGCACAAAAACAAATTTCTCAGGGATGAATTTTTTTGGTGATTTTTTTTTTTGAAAATAAAAGCGTGACCGTTTTAAATTAAAACAACCATCAGCAGCAGTTTTGTAAAGTTTCAACATTCGGCAGGGTCAAGGCGGGCTGCGCGGGCGGCGAAATGAAGAAGCTGATTTTAATTGGTTTGCAGCAGATAAACAGATGTAGATGGCAGCGATACGAGCTAGTACCAAATGCAAGTAGAACAATCGAGCGCTAATTACACAAGGGTTTTGTACGTGTTGTTATAATACACAAGTCGTGACAAAAACAGAACAGAAGATTTATTGATGTGTGTTAAACATGGCTGAATTTATCGAGCTGTATTTTTTTCAGTTTTTTATAAACGGTTTATAGTTAAATTAAAAAAAAAAATCAACTTTTCATAGCTTGAAATCTTAGGTACTGAAGAAATTATTTGTAGAAATAGGAAATATATGAAACTTATAATCAAAACTAATCAAACCTTCGATGTTGGCAAACTTGTTGACTTTTCTTTCGATTTCTTCTATTTCATTGATAACTCGCTGTTCATCGTGGCTGTAAATTTAGTTGTCATTTAATATAAAGAAAATACATATAAACCAATTTGTTTTGTTTAACTTGTTTCCGTGGAGTAAGGCAAAAACTGGCTTTTATTTAACTTATAACAATACACTTATTTACAGTGTTAAAAAGTAAAATAGTAAAAGCCTAATAGTCTAGTATACATTTTAATCAGTAAATAACACAGCTTTCAGAAGTGGTCACAAAATTTGCATCGTTAAAAATTTACAAAACCATAAATTCAAATTTTCGGAAACTTCTATTAATTACAACCCATTAAAACTTTAAATAACTGTATACACTACATATTTATACCACACAGCTTTTAAAAACCAATTAAGAATTAAGTTACTAAAGTACTTCGGGGTAAAATAACTTTCATGCGGGTTTTGTTTTGAATAATCTAAGATTAAAATCCCTACAAATCTTAGGAAGCTACAGCTTTGAAAGATAAATGAAAGTTAGGTTTTTAGCACTTACAGTAATGATTAATTATCAATTTATTGTATAAGGTTGGCAATGTGGTTTAAATACATTTGTTTTGAATTTTAATATACAAAACTTATAACAATAATTTCAAGTTTTTGAAAATCTTGAGTTTCCTCCATTTTATAATCTAAACTTTGTAATTAAAAACATAATGACGAACTTAAATCTTTAAGAGATTAAATGATAGAAGGCTTCATTGTTTATTAAAAAAAAACTTATCAAACATATCTAGGCTAAACAACAACAAACAAACTCTTATATAAATCAACAACATGCATTTGTTCACATAAAAGCCCTATTACAACACATAAAACAATAAATTTCAAATGGTAACTGACGCCAAGCAAAGCTGATCCTGCTGTATGACCAGCCTGTTTTTCTTGTTGACTATCTGGATCCACTCCCTCGCCAGATCTTCCTCGCGCTGCTTCATCGCCTGATTGTTCCTTCCGAACACTGTTGATGAGGTTTAAGGTAAAAATAAATTTTTTGAAGTCTATGTTGATCTAGGTTGGTTCGGTGAAACAATTTTTTTATAAGTTTATCGACGTGTAATATTTTTATGTTTTATAAATAAATGTAAGTAAAGTTTGATGGAAAAAAAAATGGTTAAAATTCTAATTTTCTTCAAACAAAACGAATGTTATATGTTTAGTACTTATAACTCTTTACTAATAAGTTCTTAGACTTTTTTGAGGAAAAACCAATTTTGTTATGATTACTCAAGAGCACTAACAGCGATTAAAAATAAGAAAATTAATTGATTTCACGGTTAATAAACTTTGCAATCAGAACAAGAAATCTTATAAAAAGTAATCTTGCTTTTATATATATGAACCTTAGGTTAGTTATTGCTAATGAAGAAAATAAAAGTTCTTTGTTTTAAAATAAGAATAAACATCTTAGTAAGTACAAATTGTGAAGGACAAAATATAAATCATTGTGTTTAAGTAATTTCAAATTTATTAATAAAATTGTCAAGTGTAATGTTCTTACCATACATAACACAAGTTTAAATATTTATCTAATTAAATGTTTCTTATGCAAGTACTATTTTTTAATGACAACATAATTCAAATTATAAAATAGTTTTAAAAGTCGTTAAGTTTATTATTTGTTCAAAAAAATATTACCAAGTACTGTAATTCTTCAAAAACAAAGTCAAACAGTAATAATTCCAGATTAGGCGGGCCGGTCTGTCAACAAAAGTTTAAATGGGAAAGAACCCCGAGAAAATATTCAATTGAAATTCCAACAAAAGATCAAGTTGATCCCGCATAATCGCCGAGATCACCGCCGATTGTGACGTAACAAGGCCACTCGATACTTTGTGACGTCATAAAGCCGACGTGTTAAAACTACCTGTTAGTGAAGCGGTAAGAAATTTTTTTAAACAATTTCTTTAAAACATCATTTTCACATACACATTTGCGCAGGTAGAATCTCGATTTTTAATTAGAGGAAATCAAGCTTAATTGCAACCAGTTCGATGAGAAAGTTGGAAGAAAATCAAATTAAAGATCTCCGATTGCAAGCGGAGCGTGTAAGAATTTAATATCAATTTGTAAATTAACTTGTCAGAGTAATTGAGTCAGCAGTTGCAAAAATCAACAGAAAACAATAATACCGGACGAGAAAACCGGCGATACTTCTGATCAAAGAAGCCTCGTTTGTTCAGCCTCGGTCAACTTAGAAAGCAATTAAAAACAAACGAGGTAGACGTTCAAAAACTAAGGGTTGGAAGTCGAAAACTACAAAGAGAAAGTCGTGACGTTATCTGGACGCCGGTAGATCGAGATTAAGTTATTATCCGTTCGAATACATCAAACCGTTGTTGTTGTAAGGATTTCAAAAGCAGATAAAAAATGTGAGCTTTTATTTTCAAAAATGCAAAGCCTATTGCGAGATTGAGAAGCGAGCCGTTTAATTAGGATTAAAATATTTAAAATTATTAAATATTTAATTAAAGAGATTATTCACAAACTTATATTTGAAATTAAATCGCGTTATGAACATATACATGATCACCACAATACTACTTTAAAGTGTATTTTTTCAGCTGCCAATAAAATTTAATAAATTTAAAAACTGACAGTCATAAACAGTTTTAAAAAAATTATTTAAATCGTCCAAAAAAAAATATGAAAAAAACTATACAAGCTATTTCATGAATACCTTTTTACAACCGTTTGCAAAAAACTGACATCATAAATAATCTTACATCAGTCATTTTTAATTTCAGTCTAAATAAAGCACATAAAGTCTGCTCATTTTTGATTGAAGCCTTGTTATTAACACGAGGGCTGTTTGTTGTGGAAGCTTGTAATTTATATTGAGTCTGCTTCAAATAGACTGTGAGGTTTACCAACCAACTTACAACGAGTCAATCAGTTTTAATTTGAATGTGTATGCGTGCGGTGGTCAGTTTGGTTTGAATTGAAATGTTTGATTTGTTGTAAAAAAAATAAATTTTTTGAACCCAGCAAAGGTTTTTGGTTAGCCACAATGACAAATTTAGTAGTAAAACCAATGCGTTTGTATATTAGTATACATGTTTTTAGTTCGTAACTGTATTTACAAAACAGATCAGTTTGTAAAAGTAACTTAATAACTTACTTACAAAGTAAAAACATAAGATTTAAGCTTTTTGAATAACGCCACATTCGCAGAATAACGTTTAGCTATTATTTCCAAAACACACTTTTAAAACTAACAAATTCTAATTGTTAATTAGTATTTTGCGGCTTTCAAAAGCGAACACTTTGACACTGAAGGTTGCTATTTTTACACTCGTGAAATATACAAACACCGATACAGAAGTGTTTTGTGTTGGCACTATTGAGTGGCACTTACTGTCGCCCGCGTGTCTGCACGTTGAAACCCATCAACGGCCCTCAATGCTAACAACTACTTGCACGAATAACTGAAGCAAATAAAAAAATTGTACACAGTCTTTCTCTTGAAGCTTCAACCAGACTATCAAAGCATCAAAGCTCAACATTTTAAACTGCTTAAAAAAGCCCTTTAGAGTTTAAATCAGCTGTTAGTTAAATTTAAAGCACGAGCCGCTCGAATGTACCAAGTTCAAATGGATTACAACGCGCACAGATAACTTATCTGCGGGATGAGAACTGAACTACATTCGTAATCCACCGTCGAATCCACTTTCAACTGCAAACGCGACGAGATAATATTTCTAAGCCAGGCATTAGCGCGGGGCCGGGCGTTAGAAAAACGAGCGGATCCGGCGAAAAGGCGCGAAAATCCGGGGCTGCAAGGGGATGATGCCGTGGCAACCATCTACTTTGGGGGGAGATGAGCATAAGGGTCGCGTGTGATAATCCCGCACATTGAAATCCCACCATACTGATGCGAGTGCAGGGGATTATAGAGGGCGGCACATAAGGCAGATATGCACAAGCAAATAGGATTAGTTGTTGTGAGCATTATACATCTCTCTCTCTGTATAATATATGCGCAGTGCGAAGCTTTCGCGATGAATGAAAACTGAAAAGGATTAGCGCTTTCAAAGCGTAACGCAGAAGCTTTCCAACCTTTTTGAGTTTTTCGTTTTGCACACGCCATCGATATGTATGGATTTTTAAGCATATTTTGTTGCAGCGCATTGGGGGTTGAAGTAATGTAAACTTCTGCCAGCTCAAGGAAACGTTTTTTTTTTTTCACTGAAAGAGTTTTTGTAAAATTTTCTAATGGTAAACAATTTACAGTTTTATGAAATTATTAAAGAATCCATTTACTGGCGATACTTATACTTATAAAATACTAATATTTATTTATCTATATATAGCAATGGTAAACTTCATAAAAAAAACTTCAAGAGGTAACTTCGTAGAAAACACTCTATACAGTGCAAATAAGTATTTAGAGACAGAGCACTTGAGAACGAGTTTCAACTATAAAAAGTATTACGGCACCGAGTTATAAATAAACATTTAATATAAAATTTCCAACAATACACACAAGCCAATTACGCTCAGGGCGGCAGTTGCAAGCCAGCCCCGTAACCGGCTTAAGCCCGGCCCCGAAGCACAAATATGAAAGAAATCGAAAGTGGATTAACACGACCACATAACCGACGCTATGGGTGGTCTCCATGACGTAACACAGAAGTATTGTGACGTCACGTTTGTTAAGGGTTGTGGTGGCGAATCGGATTATAAAAATAGACTGGTAATTAATGGACGTGAAAAACGAAAATTTTCTTATACATATGCTCCAAACCCTGCCCGAAAGCTGTCCGGCAGTTCATAGAAAGTCGATTGAATGGAAAAGTATGAATGAAACCCGTTAAGGATTAAAGCTAGTAATTTTGATTGTTTGGAAAAAAATTATGATTTTCAATAAAGTAAGTTATTTATCATAGCTGAAAAGTAGAACTAAACGGGCGTGACAAGGTAAAAAATTTAAAGGCAAAAAAAAACTAAATTGGTGCTTAAAATAAATTTCAAACAATTTGCAACTCGAAGCACAAAAGAAAACACTCACAAAAGTCAACGCACTGATGTGTGTGGTGAAAAAATTTGAAAATTGCGACAGGCAATTTGGGTCGAAATTGCGCGTCGTATAGCCGAAAAGTGGGGGCCATTTAGGGATTTGGTTGGCGAGATGGCAAATTGAAAAATTCTGCACGAAAGTCACGACACCGTGGGCACGCAAGCCGTAAATTGCAGCGAAAACAATTGTTTGCGACGTGATGGGGATTATAGGGCAGTGGCAATTTGCAGTTACTGTTACGAAAATGATAAAGTTTGTTTGTTTGAAAGCGTGGTGAGGTAATGGCAAATCATGCTTTTTGTGAAAAGTGCTGAGATATTGTAAGTTGAGATTTTTCAATGTTTTTTAGTTGAAATACAATGGCTTTTTGTTGCGCAGTTTTTATGTTAGAAAACATACAAGTAAAGTTTTATTTGAATATTTGATTTTGTTTCAATAAAGCTGCTTACACAAAACTTGACCAGCAAACACTTCTCGCCGTACAATAGGAAAATAACATATAAAACATTAAAAGCTTGTTTTATATCGTTGAATTATATATATACATACATATTTTATTAGTGTTTATTAGTATGGAGTATGTAGGTTATCAATTTTCAATGTTTTTACATATTTGTTTTTCTGTTCATACTTTATTTTACTTTTATTTTCTTATAAATGTCATTACTTGTAAAACTTAAAAACGTCTAATTCAAAACTAAAAAATTAATAAGTATTACTTAAGAGTATACTTACTTATAGATAACTATATAACAGCTATTTCAAACTCTTAAAATATTAACTTAACTAATAGAGAGCTTTAAAAGCGTGAGGTAAAATTACAAAGCAGATTGCGTAGATTAAGTAATAAGCGGTTATATACTTTCTTAGCTTAACTTATACGTTATAAATTAGATTTAAAACAGCTTATAAATACAAAACGCATTAAAAAGCTTTATGCCTGGCTTTTGAAGAAAAAATCTTTCTATGATTGTACGCCACTTAGCGGTTAATAAATTTTACGCCAAGTTTGTATTTAATGTTATTATATTAAAAATAAAAAATCAAACTTGCAATTTAGCTGTTTGACAAAGAATTAAATAATAATCAAAGTTTTTTAAATATCCTTGAGTAAGTTTTAAAAAATAAATCTGTTATGAAGAAGATTCGAAAAAAAGTTTCCTTAATTCTAGATAAAAAAAAAACTAAGCTAGCTCAACAAAAAACTATCTTAAAGATCTTTAACAGAAGTAATAAACTGAAACAAACTTTTTGGTTGTTTTATTTGCTGCAGTTCCATTTGAACCTCGGCAGACCTTTCTTCTATTTCTTGAAGTTCGTTGTCTAACTTCTGTTGCTGGGCTTCCAACTGTAAATTATTAATACTTGATAAATATGTAAAAACTAACCAAATGATTATTCAAAAAATTCACAACTAACAACACAAAAGAATATCAGCCGTTTGACAAACAGGGTCTTTTATAAAAATAAACTGAAATTTAGTACCATAAAACTTTAAAGACATATAAAAACGGTATCTTCAACAAAATATTATTCACGCACAGCAGCAACGGGAGTGATGTCGATGTTGGCCTCGTCCTCCATGATTTCCTCCGCGTTCTCGATACCCATGATCCTGCTCAGCCTCTTCACCAGGTTGGCGTCAGCTTGCGACAGCGGCCTCGATTTACGGACGCTTCCTGTCACAACCGAACATCAGTTATCGGGTGTTGTAAACAAGCGTGGCAGTGTTGATGGTTTTTATTATTTTACGTATAATAAAAAACTGTTAAAAGGCCATAATAAACTAGTTTTAATTATGCATTTAATATTTTGTATTCCGTAGAAAAATAACTAATTTACGTATTTGTTTATTTTTTAAGTCCACATTAGGGTGCATCTGTTGCCCTAATGTTGCCCTAACCTTAGAAATTCGCTTAGTAAAATTTTTTGACGTTGGAAAATCACATAAATAGACAGCACAAAAAAATAGCTTCCTAGCTTTAAGCCTGTTGGAGCAAACTACTTTTGAAAATAGTTTTAAAAAAATTAGAAATTAAAAAATTTAAAAAAATAAAAAGTAACTTAGTTTTTTTGTTATTTTTGCATAAAATTTTTAATTTATTTTACAATTTTGTTTATACAAAATTTTCTAAATATTGCAAGGAACATTTCCTAACCGTTTAAGGAAACTATCTCAAAAAATGTAGGAGAAAATATTTTTTTAGTGAAATAGTCATCTTTCCTCTTTTTAAATATACCGATATAAAGCAAAATGTTCAAAAGTAGTTTGCTCCAACAGGCTTAGAGCTAAGAAAATATTTTTTTGTGCTTTTTTATGTGATTTCCAAACGTCAAAAAACTTTACTAAGCGAAATTCTAAAATTTTCATTTTCGAGGGACAACATATGCTCCCTAGTACACATAAATGTGCCTTTACTTTTTATTTGCAATGTAAATTTTTGAAAATGGTAATAAATATCTAAATATGATTAATTATTATTTCAATGTTTATAAACACTACAAAATAATTATTTTTTAGAAGCATTATTTACAAAATTTTCCAAATAAAACATAAACTCAAAAAATCCATGCCAAAATCAAGTTTGACTAAAACTGTAAAAATAGATTGAAAAACACTTTTCAGTATTAAAACAAAGCAAAAAAAAAGCTTTCTTTTAAGCATTTAAATAGTTAAACTAAGTTGATAAGTAAATGAAAATAATCTTACTCATTCTTGGAAGTTTGTCTTCAAATTCAGTATGGACCGGATGATTTCTCATCACAACTTCTGTACCATGCAAAATAATATCAATTAAACGAAACAGCAAAAAATTAAATTAAAAAACTTATTGCATGATTTGTAGTTATTATTGCTCAAACTGAAAATAAAAATGATAAATAAGAATTTTTTTAAGTATCATGTGATGTTAAGACATATAATAAATAAGTTTAAAACTAAACAGTCATTATATTTAAAAACATAAATAAACTTTAACTTTACTTTAAATTTACACAGTATATTAATAAATGGCAAATACAGTTTTTTATTTAATCAAACAATGTAAACGAAATACTATAAATCTAAGAATACAAAAATCATATAAAATTCTGAAACATGCATTTTAAAATTTAACTACTTTTGTTTAATTTTCATACTAATTTACTGAAATTTCAAAAACAGCTTTAAACATTATGATTGCTAAAACAGTGCGTATTTTCTTTTGAAAAGTTATAAGTTTTTATTGATGATGATAAATCTCGGAGGAATATAGTCTAAAGTGGAAAATTACTTTTCTACTTAATTCTAATGTTTAACTCTTTTTATTTTCAAAATAATATTTAATTTTTTTTAAAAACATGTAAACAGCCACACCAAAACTGACCAATTTAGTATTCAAACTTAATTAAAAATTGAAAATCTCAGTTTTATTTGTTATAAATACAATGGAAACTAATACAGGGGAGGAAATACGCTTAAACAGCAAGAGCGAGAACAATTAGCAACTGAAACAGAGTTAAGAGCTTGCTTGACGGCAAAACACAACAAGTTGTAAAGCCATACAGCTGTAAGGCTTAACGTTTTATTTAAAAAAAATTACAAAAAAGCCCTCAATTCTTATACAGGTGCAAAGTGTGTCGGATCGATTTTGTTTATATGAAAAGTGAAAGGGGGTCTGTTTCAGCGGGGTTTGGTCAACAAAAGCGAAATCGATTACCGACCCGCTTCCATGCTTAATGTGGTTAATACGAATAGTCTGCTTGCTATAATTAGTCTGAAAAGTTGCTCTTTTCACAGCTTGTCAATCACTCACACACACACACACAGTGAGAGGTGTTAGTTTTTTGTTGCCGTCGATAATCGCGCTTCCTCGTTTCAGATTGCAATCTAATTAAACTTGAAATCGAGCGGCGAGATTACCATCGTAATTTACGGTGTTGTAAACAAATTTGATTTCGATAGTGTTAATTTTGATCATGCACAAGTTGCTATGCAAACTTATCGCCATCAATAAGAAGCATTGTTAGCAGTTTTAGATTATTTTTCCAGTAAACAAGCGAATTTCAAAGTAAGTGATTAATAAAACACTAAATTGCACACATTTCTTAAATCAACAGATTCAAAAAAGTACTTAAAAACTAATTCAAAAATGCTTAAAAGTTTCCCGATCAAATAAACTTTTAATTTGACTACTAAATTCATGCAGTAAATGTTTCACAAATCACTTCATGCACCGCAAATTGTATGCGAACCAATGAGAAAGCAGCACACAAACTAATTTCTACTCAAATTCAAAACCTTCTTCTTCGGGTATGGCGAGCTGCTGCGGAGCTCTCTTCTTCCTCCGCATCTTCACCTGGATCTTCTTGTCCTCCACGTTGAACTCCTGCACCTCCCCGTCCGAATCGTCCTTCAGGTCGATCATGTCCTTCGTCACCTTGTACGCAGCTTCTCCCGACTGCAAGGCGTCTGCCGCTTCAACCTTTGGAGCTTCTTCTGCTGCTGGTTCTTCCCTGGTTGGCGAGGCTTCCGCTTCAACCGTTCCTTCTTCTGTTGCTTCAACTGGCGTGCTGCTACCTGCAGACGAGCATACAGCTTCTTGTACTTCTTTTATTGGTACTGCTTCACAAACTGCTTGCTGTTCTGCTATTGAAGCCGGTTCTGCTTCGCTTGGTACCGTTTCAGTTTCAACTGTTAATTTTGATAGGTCGCTTGCATCATCCACGCTTGCATCAGTGTTTTCAACTTTTTCCTCTATTTCAACTATTTCTTTTTCTTCTATGATTGTTATATTGCATTCAGCTTCCGATTGAGGTTCGTCTGCTTGTTCAGAGTTTACAGAGCTTCTGTTGCTTACACCGGCTTGCATTGCTGTATGGTCATCGTCAGTTTCCACTGTTGTGTTCTCTAACGGTTTTTCGGACGGTTCTTCCTTGAAAGTAACAATTTCTTTAGCAGTTTCAATGTTTAAACTATCCAACACGTCATTATTTTGTGCTTCTGTATTCTCGTCGGCAATTTCTGTATCTGAGTCGTCAGCTTTTGCATCTGATGTAACCCAAGGTTCTTGTTTAGCAACTTCAGTACCTTCAACGCTCGCATTTTCATCCAAGCTTTCAATTTCGTTTCCACAGATTTCAACGACATCACCACTCGCCCTTTCTGATAAATTTTCCGATGAAGCTTCGCTGGCAAGATTATCATGTTCTTCGGTGTAAACGATTTCGCAAGGAGCTTCTGCTCGAAGCGAAGTCTCTGAAAGCTCCTCGTTCAAATCCGGTTCTGCTTCATCTGTTTGGTTCACAGACAGGACTTTATCTGCGAGCTCGGTCAGAGAGGAGTTTATGCTGAACACTTCCAGTATGGAATTGCTCCGGTTCAGATCTCGATTTACCGTCAAGTGTTCAACCGATTCGGTTTTTTGCACTGTTGAATCATCCACGTTTTCTTCTACGACGTCGTTTTCAACAAGAGAATGCGCCGAAGACTTGTTGGAGACGCTCTCGAGAATGTTCAAGGCGTTCTTTTGCACGTAGTGAGCTTCAAGTATTTCCTCGATCTGATCGTTGGAAACCGAGTTCCTGTTGCTTTTCTCATCAACCTCTGACGCGGTGGCTTGCGAATCCGACTCGAACTCTTTGCACACCGCCTCCATTTCGCTTATGACGTCATCGCAAGTTAATATTTCCGATGATTTCTCATCACTGACAATCGCATCAGAAGCACTTAATTCAACTTGCGTGTCGAGCAAAGTTTCGACGCTGTTTTCAATTTCCAAATCTTGGCTGGGAATTGCAACGTGGTCGGGTGACGTTTCACTTTTGAATGGGTTTTCATGAGTGTCGTTGATTTCAGTTCCTTTCGATTGGCTCTTTACTGAACTTTCGTCGTCAGAAATGTCATCCATATAGGATGTAGCTGCTTTAACATGCTCAGTTTGACTTTTACACAAAAAATGCGAAAACGTAAAGAACACTTTTACAAACACGTTTATATCACTTTAAGTGTTACGCCAGTACATAAATACTCTTTTTGATGTGTAACAACATTTAGACGCTATATAATGAAACAAAAAGTAAAAAAAAACATACAAGTATTAACTTAACAACTTACTAGACTCAATTTTATTATCTGTAAAATCTTCTTTTTCAATGGATTTCCTTGTTTGTGAAATCAACATGTGCGCTCTTTCTCTTATTTTTCTTTTTCTTTCCAGTTCCTAATTATTAAGTTATATTAATTTTACTACTGAGGTTAATACAAAAGCTTTATGATTGCAATTCTGTTTACTTTTTACAAAATTTTTTATAACACAAGTTTAATATTTCATAAAATTTTAAAATACATATATACCAAAAAATATTTAAAAAGATCATATAAAAAATTAGCTTTCAAAATTTATTTCAGGTAATAGGTCAGACATTATTAAGGTAAGAAATAATAAAAAATTATCATAACTTTAAAATGTCTTTTAAAAACAAAAACATATTCACTACAATAGAAACAAAAACCTATAAGTTGGTGAAGCGAAAAATTTCTTAAATAAGTAACTTCATCTATCGACCAAAATGTTCGAAACCGTTACAAAACTTTAAACTGCTAAGAAAAAGTTGTTTCTTTTATGTCGTGTTTTTAATGAGACTAGTGTCAGGAATAATTTTATAAAAACAGTTCACAGAAATTTACACAAAGTTTTCACGAAATAAAATTATCATATCTTAAGTTTTCTTGACTTTGACAGCCAAAATTTATCTGACGCTAATTGCCCGTAACAACCATCAAAGCGATTCTCAACTTCAAAACGTACCAAGCAGACCACCTATTTAAATAAATTAAAGAGAAAATATTTGAAATGTTCCTTGAAAACAATGTGCTTATTTTGGGAGCTATCGCGATGAAGGTGGCTTATCTGACGACTCTTTGCTTTGGCAGGGCCTTCAAAAGACCCGCGTTGCTTTTCCCGCGCAAACTCGAGTCGCGCGCACCGCGTCTCAGCAAACAAATTATGCGCTGTTGATTGCGACACTTCAGTGCACTTTCGCCGACTAATTGGTCACGTGATGTGCGAGCGAAAGCATCCGTGCCCAACTGTAAACATTCCGCGCAGATAAAAATGTATCCATTGTTTCAATTGTAAACATTACTGTTGTTTATGG
Source organism: Thalia democratica (assembly GCF_965202585.1). Lineage (NCBI taxonomy): Eukaryota > Metazoa > Chordata > Thaliacea > Salpida > Salpidae > Thalia > Thalia democratica. The sequence goes on from NC_139165.1 coordinate 42,346,519, forward strand.
TGAATTCGCGTTAGTAAATGTTTCTAAGCTTAAAAAAAATACTACTATATATTTCATTTTTCAATATGCTAACGTTTACTTTGTTAGGCGAAACTTATAACAAAAAAATATATATAATCAAATTTAGATTTTAAAACTTTTTACCTCATCATCTATTTCTTCATTATTTTCCTGCAAAGCGTTAGCTTTCTTAGCTTTTTCTAGAAGTTCCATTATTTTTGATTTTTTTGTTCTTTCTCTTGCTGAGTCCTATAAAAAATATTTTCTTTTTCATAATTAATTAGATTTTTTAAGTGAAATACTTGTTATAAATATTAATTATAAAGTATTTTTAAATTGGTTTTAACACTGTACATTAATGACAAAACAATGACAAAACTATCTCAAAACTTCTAATATGAGTACTTTAAAATATAGTTATCATAAACTAACAATCAAATTGTTCACAGTGTCATCAAACGAGGCATTGGAACAAGTCTCATCATTTTTTGAGTTTTCTGAAATATTTTCTGATGATTCAGCGCTATGCACAGATATGGCTTCTTCATTCTTTATAAAATAAGTTTATATAACGTTTGTATGATTTTAATTAAATTACGTAAAAAGAACGCTTAACAGCTATTTTCCACGTTTAACAATATCATTTTTATTCATTAACTTTTTTAAACAAAAGCAAAAAGTTTTTTACCAAGTATGTATTGTGAAAAAAAAACTTACATGGCCATTACGTATAATTGTGCAACTTTCTTTAACATCTAAATTCGTATCTTTATTAGAATCATTGATACAAAACGTGCTTAAATTGTTATTTTCTAAATTAGTTTCACTAGTTAAATTATTGTTTTGTTTATCATCTAACTCTTCGTATATACCAACATCTTTTTCATTAGTTTCAGAAGTTTCAACGTAAGTTTTGGTTTCTTCACCACAATCACCCAGCTCTCTGTCACACTCTAGCGGTTGTACTTCTTCATTTTTATTTATTGAAATACTTACAGATTTCAACTCCATACTGACTTCAAGCGGTTGAATTAATTTAATTTTTTCTACCGAAACTTTTTCAGGAATTTCAGGTTTTTCAGCGGGTTCCGCTAAAATTTCGGGTGGAGTGATTTTTTCAAGCAGATTTACGATATCAGGTTTTTCTTGAACTATTTCTTTATTATTGTATTCAATTTGTTCATCAACTGCTGTCGACGGAGACTCTTCAACCTGGCTCTGTGACGTCACGTTCACGGGAGAAAGTCGTTGTGACGTCACTGGCCGGTCGTCGAACGAGTCGCACTCCTCCTCACTGCACTCGTACCGGAGGAGGGCCGAGTCGAGATCGCGCTCGAATATGTCGTCACAATCGTCGTCGTCATGGTTGCCAGGCAACGTGAGATCGGAGGACTGCTGCAGGGTGGCGGCGAGGAGTGACGGGATTCTGTTTGTGACGTCATTTTGAGGTGAATTGACGTCACCAGTTTCAGGTGGTTGACACAGCGGGTTTTCACTCTCAGTTTCACTCTAAAAAAAGTTTTTTTTTTTATTAAAAACTTTTAAACTCAAAATAAATTTAAGACAGATAATGTTAAATCTAACTACTTTTTGTTAATTATTTTATTCTATATCACAAACCAACTAACATTTTTTCAAAGTTTACAAAAAAACTAGTGCTTACTATCATATTATCATAATCCATAAATTGGAATAATGTTAATTTTTCTTAATAAGTTTTTTATAGCTAATTTTTTTGTTTTGTTGTTGGTTTAGTGTTGTTTCATAGATATTTTTATCTATCTTTAAAACAAAACATGAAAAAGTTTTATATATTTATTCTCTTTGTAATTAAAATAGAATTTTTTCAATAAACAAGATAAAAAAATATATTTAAGCAACATTTACACTTTAAAAAGTAAGTTTTACAAATAACTGTCTGAGTTAAAGTTACAGTTGCTAACAATTATTTATTATCTCGTGATTATGATAAAGAAAAAATTTGTTACAAAACAAACTTACTTCACTTATTTACTTTATTATTCATTAAAAGTTAGAAAGAAATTAAGCTTACAAAAACTTACAAATTGACTGCTAAACAAAAATTCTTTTTTTTTAAGTCATAAACAATATCCAACATAAAAATATGGTAAGAACTAATAAAATGTATAAGTACAGTATCATGAAATTGTTTAAAGCTCAGAGATAATGTAAGGATGATATAAAGATAATCATTTTTTTTGCTAAATCTAATTACAGTTCAAACAAAAACTGTTTCTGAATTATTTTTGTTTATTAGATTATATTCTCAAAAAAAAAAAATTGACTTTGAGTTTTAAAAAACCTAAAAATACTATCTACAAGTAAAATATGAGCTCTTAAGTATTGATGCATTTTTACAACAAGTTTATTCTAGTATGCTTATTGATAAGTGTTTGTAGTTATCAATAGTTTTAAAGAATACTGCACAACGATCAATACATTCCCAAAGTTAAATACTGCAAACTAAGTACATTTGCATTCAGCTTTGTAGTTTTTCAAAGCTTAATTAAAAAACAACACAAACAAAATGTTTCAAATAAACACCTAACAATTTTTAAAAGGTAACATTTGAGGTAAAAAGTATATTTAGCAGGTCATAACTAACTTTTTGAAGCAGTAGGTAATGTAAAAGTAATAAAAATAGTGTTGAGTATAGCAATTAGATTACTTTATCATTTTTAACAGGTTTAAAACTTGTACACGACAAGTATTTTTAAGTGTAAATTAACATTATAAAAACTCAAATGAAAGCTTTAAACTATTTACAAACCTAAACATAACACAGAAAAAACAATTTAAAAAACAATTAATTGCATTAAAGATAACAATTTAATTATATAATTAAATTAATTATCAAGAACGAGCAGTAAAATTTAAACTAAATAGCACAAGCTATATATTTTATACTAATTTTAAAAATGACTTTAAAAGCAAAAAAATCAATCTAATTACTGTAAAGATATAACCATTACTTACCTTTTTTGTGAAGTGTTTATGTAGAACTGAAAGGAACTTTATGAGTTGCTGTTTATTTTTGAGCTGACCCACAGTTGTAGGTTGTTCGTAATCTTCTATGTCAAGCTCTTTTAACACCTTCAACGCCTGTTAGTTGCCAACAGTTAGTTTTCACACATTGGTGAAGTAACAAGTTAAAAACAAACTGTGCAATTTTTTTTATTGTAATTATATATACAGCAAATTAATTTGTATTTAAATACGAAAGTGAGTAAATAATGTATTATTTTGTAGTAAACTACAAACTTGACTGTCAAAAACATAATATAAACTAAAATTTAAAGTGAGTATAAACTAAGTTGAAAAAGACAATTCATAATAAAAATATTATCATTTAGTATATTAATCTACACTTTTGTGTGTATTTGAAGACTTGTGTGTGTATGTAAACAAACGCACATAAAACTTTGTTTAAATGCTGTTGCATCAAACTTATTGTACAAGTTTAGTTAGTGTTTTGTAAAAATTTTAACTAAAAATAAAAAGACATATTCAAGCTTAACAAATCATGTAAAAACATGTATATGGAATATTAATTATAATACAAGCAACAAAAATAAGGATCTACTTATTAACAGTGACTATAGAAGACATTGATTCATGATCAACATTTTCAAGTTTTAAATCAATAAAAGATTTTATTATCAACACTACCAACAAAATAACTTTATTGTCAAATTTGTATTTACATACGGTCAAAGTATGGTTTCAGAATGACAAGATTTGATTTCCATTGTGTAGCCGCTGGCGAACAGCAAAAAAATGTGAGGAAAAGTTACATAAAAAAGTAAACAGCATGTATGCATATTGTGTTGAAGTACACTGAATTCAAAGATTTTAAATTTGATAAAAACTTTGCTGTCAACTTGCGGACATATATTGCATTACAAATATTTCAAAATAAAACTACTCAAAACAAAATGTTTAAAATTTTTATACAGCTTAGCTGTAAAATATTTTAAATTAGAGCTTAATTAAAAATTCAATAAATTTCGTTTTAATTTTACAAATAAAATTTTAATTAGACCTAATTATTTCTTTGTTATTTATAAAGAAAAGTTAATTGTCGAAACTAGTATTTATAACATTTAGTTTGTCTGATATAGTAAAAACTTTATTTGCTAATACAATTGACACTTATTTATCAAATATTTTAATATAACTATATTGGTAATCAAGTACCAAAACTAAGTGTTTTAACAGCAACTTTCAGCAAGTAAACTTCTTATAAAATTTCTACTTATCTAATGTGTTTGACATTTTTAATTATGATTTATTAGTTTGAACTATTTACCGTTTATATAGGTTCTAACAAAAGTCTTTAATAATTTCGTTTCGATCGAAATAACAACAAATGAAAAAATTACCTCTAAGTTTACTATAAAACATGTTTAACACAATTAATGCTGATAAAACAACTTAAAATTGGATCGAAGTAGAATTTATTTAGGAATGGTATACTTACTTGAATTGTAGTACTCTTTTATTTAACACTTAATCAGTGAGTTTTTCTTTAAAACTGAAAACATATAAATCTTAAAAAGTATGAGTTACAAGACTATTAAGGTGAATAAAAATATAACTATTAAAAAATGTTAAACTATCCAAAGAGAAACTATTTATCACTTTGAGTTTTTTTTTTAGAACTAACTAATAAACACTAAGTTATTAATCTTAAAACTAAGTGCAATCTTACTGGTCTAGTTTCAAGATAAAATATTTATAAAAACACTGCACACAAAAAACAATTAATTTAAGTTATAACTTAACACTCTAGAGATTTAGCAACAAAAAAAGAAGCAGAATATTTCAAAATAAGCTATAAAAACTAAACATTTACACAACATTACAACACTATTAGTTTGATATTTTGCTTATCTAGAAATACCAATTGTGTTGAGACAGTGAATTGTACAAAAAGATCAATAAGAAACATGTCATAATATTTACAAATCATCATATATTTAAAACTAAATCTACTTGCTTTGATGTATCAATTTTGTTACAAAAATATTTTTTAAATTTAGAATTAAATTTTAGCTATAAGACAAAAGAAACTTCTAAGCCAAAAAACTGTATTTTAACTTCAATTTAAAGCATACTTTATAAAAAATATTTCTATATACTCTAAAGCATAATCTTTCAAACTTTTAGTAAAGTTATTTGAGTTATTTAATTTTAACAACTATTAACTTAATAAATTTCAAAAATATATATTTACCTTACACTTATTAAAAAAATAGACTACACAGATAAAAGTTGTTGAAAAAATTAACCTTTAAAAAGTGGATAAAAACAAACAACCGTGAAAAAATCAAAGATTAAATCAAAGAACTGTGGTGACCTTTTTATTAACAGCTAAACAAAGTGCAACAAAACATCTTTGCAGCATTTTGACAAAATAATTTGTTTACAAAAATCATTTGTTACTTTTTTTGTTAAAATGATTAAAAAACACGAAAAGCTTTTTTTTGTTAAAATGATTATAAAAAAAAGATCTTTAAAACACTTTGTTTGCTTTTTGATAAAAAACAGAGTCAATTTTAAGTGTTTTTGAAGTGCATTAAACTTAATTAAAAACTAAGAGCTATTTAAATCAGCAATTGAGAAAATTTATACACAGTCGGCAAACCTAATGAGAAAATTAATTTAAAACAATGCTTTTGTTTTTAAATTTTCTAAATATATATTTCTAATGTGCTCATTAAACACAAACTACTCATTTCGTGTAGCTTATACTTTATTTTTTAATTAACAGTTGTAGAACCGACTTAATTAGCACATATTGCATGTAAAACTATATTCTAATCACACTTAATTAGTACACTTTTTCTCTCTTTTAAACTTATTATTTTAAAAACAATTAAATTTTTTCAATTAAGAATAATACGAACACTAAAAACCGTTATACTCTGACATCAAAATTTCATAAAATATGCGCAGATCAAAATTAGTTAACAAAAAAATAATAATGCTAACCTTTCTTGTGTTTCCTATTCCATCCAATTTTCTTAATTCAGAATAATCTCTGTAAAAAAACAAGTAATAATTGAAAAAAACAAGCAACTTTGAACTAGATAATGTTTAATTATCGTGTTTGTCTAATTAAAACATCACTAAATACATACTGAAATAGCACGTGAGCTAATATTATTTCCTCAATTCTGAAAAATATTGCAACTAAAAACTATTTTTAACTTAAAATAATTTTTTAACAATTAAATAGTAGAGGAAAAATAACAAGTGTAGAAGTTTTCAATAGTTTATAAAATTTAAATTACAAAGGTTTTTTAAAAGCAAAGGCTATTATTTTATAGTTTAGGTTTGAAATAAAAAATATATAATATGAAAATATATAATAATGTAGACTAAATCACATATTTTTTAAAAGAAAGTTTGTTATCTATAAAATACTTCATAAATAATACCTTTTATCAATTTACGCCAACACTCATAAAAAAATTAATACAACATTCTTTAAAAACATATTTTGAACATAAATGTGAATATTTTTCATCCCTGGTTTGTCAAAACAAAATAAAAACCCTCACACTGTATAGACATTAACTTAAAAATACAACAATAATTTGATGAGTAAATGTTAGAATTCATCTTTAAAAAAGCTAGTTAAAATATCAAAGTAATCTTGCAACAAATCAAAATATCAATTAAAAACAAATAACAACAAACAATTTTTCGGGATGAAAATGGTGCAGTAGCGCGCACAGGGCGAGGCCATTTCTCCACGAAGTAGTGAAATTTGTCACTTTGACACCCGGGTGCTTGCTGGTGACATTTTGACACCACATCAGCAGTTTTGTCGTTTCTTCGCTGTGTGAAGGCGAGGTGATCTGGTTTCAACTTATATTTTTTTTATCATTCTTATTACAACAGTTAATAATATTTTTTTAGTATTAGACAGTTCAATTTAAATTTACACCGATAGAAGGTTTAACTTGTTGTGAGTATAAAGATACAGGCTGGAGAACATTTTCTGTTACAAGTAAGTCTAATATAGCATATTTAAAAAATATATACCTACTTATTTACCGCTGTTCAAAATTTGAAACAACTTAGATTTAATAGGCAAAAAGAAAGAAAAACTGGCTTCTTAGGAAGAGGCAAACTAAAACGACAAAAAAGACTACTATATTTAAAAATTATATTCTTCTACAGTTATAAACCGATTCTTTCTAAACTTTCTGAGTATAATCTTTACTACATTAAAAACCATGCAGTCTTTTCGATTTTTAATAACTTTTTTTTATTAATGCAAATAAATCATTTTTACTTTTCTGTGTAATTTTAGTTCAAAAATTTTTATTTTTTATATAACTTGATACTGTAATGATAATTTTTTTTCAATATTTTCTGAAAATTTGAGGTCGTTACAATAAAAAACCAATAAATAGATGCTTACTTATTATTTCTGAGAATATTGGTCCTTATATTTTTTTTGTCAAATAGGTTTGTATGAGAAATGTTTCACACAACTGACTATATCTCAAAAGTTAAATACTACTTGTACTGTATAAAAAGTTATAATTTGTACTTAACCATTAAAATAAGGGCCAATGATCAAAATAGAAATTACATTTGTACATAATATAAAAAATTTATTAGAGAATATTTTTTGTTCAAAGTTATTATATTTTTCCAAACGTTTAAAATGATTGAATTGAAACTAAACAATTTCAAATGAAAAACAATAAAGCAAAGTAATTGTTTTCATTTGCACAGCTGCATAAACTCCTACTATTGCTTTTATAGAAAAACAATACTTTAAACTTAAGTCCTTGTAGTATTTACTTTCAATTTAGGAAACCACAATAGCTTTATTTCTATAATCAAATTTTCCAATAAAATTCTAAAAACATAGAGAATATATATACCGAAACAGTTACAAAGCCAGTATTTTACTTTATAAGTAAAACAAAAACAGAGCTTTATAATTTGCTATAATATTTCTTTATGCAATAAATCAAATTAGTTAGTTTTTTTTTATATTATTTATAAAATTATAGCTTATTTATCTTGACTATGTTAGTTTTTTAAATACTAATACACAATCAATTATGAAACGCATTTCTTATACGTGGCATATATTGAAAACATAATACCAATATTTAAAAAAAGTTTTTTTCTTCTTTTTGATTAAAACATGATTGTATCAATAAACAAAAATACTTATATCGTTGAAATGTTTTAAGTAATAAATTTCTAGATATAGCATAAATACATCAGAACTATAAATAATCATTATTCACTTAATTCTTATAAAAAATGAGTTTTTATAATGTAACTTAAACACTTGTGTTTAAGTTAATCTCACGGAACAATAATAGAATACAACACGAAAATCTCAGTATTTTTATTATTTATAATCATGATATTTAGAAATATACTTAAGAAGAAAAAAAAAGTTGAAAAAGTAAAAACACAGTTGTACTATTACTATAAAAACTATCAAAACAATGATGTGAAAAATTACTTAGTTTTTTATATGTACGAATTAAGTTTTTCATAACAGGAAAATAAAACAATAAATGACAAGTTTGTCACAAGGCAAGATGGACCAATACAATAGTTGCAGAATTATAAGCATAACAGCAATAAAAAGTGTTTCAAAACAAACTTCAAACAGGAAATTCTACGAAAACATCTCTACTAATGTGGTTTTAAACTCTCATATCATACATTTTTATTAGTTTTTTAGAACAACTTTTAGAATTTGATTGTTTTTTTTTTGTTAAATAAGCATAGGAAATTAGACTTTGATACACGGGTGTTTTTGCTAATGCAAGGGGTTTTTAATATTATTTTTAATAACTTTTCATTGTTTATTTAAACATTTTTAAACCCAACTTATGATTTAAAACTTACTTTAAAAATTTAACAGTGTTAAAAGAAATTAGATTATTTCCTAGCCTTAAAACTTTAGTTTTATTTTAAACTTATGTGATTTTTAATGATTTTTATTTAAGAAATTTGAAATGGATATTAAACTATTTTGAAACTATTTTTAAACAGTTTCCTGATTCTATAAAAACACTAAACGTTGTATTTTTCTACAAATTACTTAAGCTATTTATTATCTGCAAGAAGTACAAAGTTCATAGCAAAGTTTAAAAACAACTTGGAAAAACCATTCAACCAGATATTTCTACTGAATGGTTGAAGCTGCATTCTTACATAACTTTTCAAATAAGACAATAATCTTCATTTATTTGTTTCAAGTGAGAAGTTTTGTAAGTGGTTTTAAACTTTAAGCTTTGTGTAGGGTTTAGTAAAATACAACTTAATGAAAAAAAAATTATACTCATCAAGTTTAATTGTAACTGTAATTCAAAATAAACTAATTGAAAATATTACTGTTTATTTAAAATACAAATTGTTTTTTTACTCACCTTTGAAGTTGGTGTGGAAAATAAATTGGGATTGAATGAAGCGGTTGAAACTGAACTGGTATTTGTATCGCTCTCAGTAGCTCCGTCAGTTTCAGAAACTGTGAAAAATTAATGTTGAACAAATAAAAACTAGTAGGAACAAGCTGAGCTTTTTTCGAGTTTCCTTGTAAACTTTAACTTTTCGAAACAAGATTCTTAACCAATGAAAATTACATTGAACACTGCACAACAAATAAAAATTAGCTGTTGTGAAAAATACCAACTTTCAATAGCAGTTGACTTGGTGCAAACAATTAATTAACCTTTATAATTAATTTGATTTCGCATAAAGGTGAGTTTTGAAAACTAATTGCATATAATTTAAATTGAACTATTTATTTGTTCAAGTTAATTTTCTATATTAAAATACAACTTACTTTGCAGGAAACAAAAAAACATTCAAAAAATTTTAATTAGGAAGAGATACACCGCAATATACTTGTTATACTGAACACGACTTCAAAGTACATTGTAAAGTTACTACACATTTTTGTTTTATTTTAAACAAAACTTTTAGTTGTAGTTCAAAAAACTAACCAATAGGAGTACTGGTATCATCTTTACTCAAAGCAAGTGGTGACTGCTTAACAGGTGATGATTTTGACCTGCAAATTTTTTATTTTTAAACATTATAGTCATTTTATTATAAGTTAACGAACAAGTTGAACTTTCAAAAGTAAGCTCATATTTGTATAAGATAAATTGTTTCAATCTGCATACGTGCAGTTGTGAGAAACTAAACTGTAACAAGTGCTTATCAATTATTCAAAAGAACACTTTTTACCATCAACTTCTAACTTGATAAGTACGTACATTCAATTGATTTCAGTTTTTATAGTTTTCGTGATCAATACTTAAACGTGCTCTTTTGGTTAGTTTTTAATTGATTAAAGGTGGTAATTAATAGTCAATTCGTCTCTAATTACCGTAAAATACATGTTAATGTTGGTAGGAAAATATGAGAATAATACAACCTAAAAAAACTAAAGCGTTAACAATTATCATTAAAACATCATAAGCATGTTATAATAACTTTGCAAAAAAATTCACAAAAGTTATCCGTTTTTAAATATTAAAACTAACAGAACAGGTAACGTTGCCCTCCTCAAGTCTTCTCTATCGAAATTATTCGGAGTTCTTTTGTTGAAGCCGTCAGTTTCAGCTACTTCATCTTCTTGAATGTTCGATAGTTCTGAGATAAAAAAATTTTAAATTTTCAAATCTAATAAACTTTTCCAACCTAGTTGTTTACTGATATTATTTCATAACTATCAGTTTACTTTTTCATGAAACCTTTTTTTATGACTTTTTATTGACACTTAATTGCCTTCACTTAAAGTTAACTACAACATTTAATAAAATAAGAGAATATAAACAAGCAAAAAAATTTTAACTTTTAATTATAGTATAAGAATTCCTTTTTTTTATAACCAGTGCAAGTTTACAAACAAACTATTTATCAAAGCTTAGGTAAAAACATTTTTTGTAATTCGTTCAAATGACAACCATAAATAGTTAGATGTCAATACAAAACACATGTTTATGCTAGTAAGTTATCACGCAAAAACTTTTATATTTTCAGACTTATTTTCACCAGGTACTTTCTGATGGCGGAAATAATAGTCACCGATTTGAATTTAAGAAAAGGCAATTGACGTTTTTATTGACGATGGAAATTTTACAGCCTTTTCTTACCCCGTTATTAAGTGGCTGTAAGCTGTAAAATTCCCATGCACTTGGCGAGTATAATTTAAAATTATCTATGACAAAAAGTAAGACGTGCTATTTCATTTTAACTATGCGATTCTACATCTTGTATACATAATTTAATCTAATTTAGAAACTAAAACAAAACTTTTTAAAACAAAAGCAAAAAGTTATATAAATTTTAGTATGTACTTTTTTAATTAGTAGTAAACTATATTAAGTATTATTTTGGTTAATTATAAATATATAATTTCAATAAAAAGCTAAGTAATAATCAAATTTTGAAAATATATACCATCAGGTATTAACTAAAAACATATACTCATATTACGATCACATGAAAAACGGTTTAAATTCAAAACATTACATTAAAAACTGTGAAAATTATTTTTACGCTTACAGTTTTTAGTATAATACCATATATCAATAACTCAACCGACTGTTAGAACTCGCTATGGACGAAGGCCTGTCCTCGCCGAACGAATTGGTCAACAGTTCAAACTGATTGGTCATTTGTGCCATGTCCTGCTGAAACTGCTTGCTGTTGCCTGATTCTATCGTGCTTGTACGTGATAACGAGTCTGCAAGTATTGTGAATATTGTAGAAAAAAAGTTATAAGTTTACAGCAAAAAGCAACGTTTTAATTTTTTTAATTAGTTTAGGTGTTCGTTTTAATTTGAAAGGCTTATATAAAAAAAATAAACTTTATAATGCAGTTGAAATTTTAAAATATAGATAACTTAATAACTTTTAATGCTCGGTTATTGCAAACTCTGATGTTTCATAATTGTGATTTGATTAGTACCCATGATTAATGCGTACTGTAAAAATAATTTCAGCTTATAGTTTTAACTAAGTGTACTTGCAATTTATAAGTCTAGTAGTGAAATCAATTTAAACCAAAAATTATACTTAAACCCAATGCCAAATACAATGATATGAGCTGAAATAAAACACATTTAAGTTATTCATATTATCTAGCAAATAGTATTAAAACTATATTAAACTAAAATAGAATAATACAATTTAAAATATTTCCAAGAACTTTTCTTAGGTTTTTACAAAAAATAAAATTGCTTACATACAAAAAACTTAAATAGAAAATTTAAAAACAAATTTAGTTGTAATCTTAATCAAAATTTTAAATATTTGTAAATTATAAGCAAAACTACACTACTGTTTCGATGAATGTACGTTTTGTGTTGATGGCATGTTGAAAGCAATTATTAATTATAGTCGCAGTAAAAAATACTAAACATACATTTTACTATAGTAAAGTACACCTTCGCACAAACACGCTAAATAACTTAACACAAAATACCACTAAAAACTGGTGAAGCAAATCGACTCAGCTGCTTAATACGCAACGCGTTGACGTGTTTATACAATTTGCAAACGTCAAATGCTTTGGATAAAAACCAAAATTACTCGGTAAACAACACAACAAGTTAATAAAAACTCATTAACAGCCGATGGACATTTCAAAACACAACTTAGCTACTTGAAAACAATCAAATATAGCTCAATGCTTTTTAAATAAGTCTACTGCAGAATGATTTAATGATAAGTGTAAAAAATTGTTTAAATTTAATAAATCATAGTATACAGATGTAACATATATTAAGCCGCAACATTGAACTTGGGACAAATCTAAGCAAAGTTGAGTGCATAATACCATTGTTATGCGATTGGAAGCACATCAATGGCGTTGTTATGTGAATGTGCGCTATTCATTCGCGTGTATAAAGTATTTCATTGACAACTAATTCAAAGGTGTAAATAAAACTCATGGAAAAACGTGTTTACCATACTGTTTATTATTTCTTGCGTAATAATGAATTTCAAAGAAAGAAATTCTCAACTCAACAAGCAAACACTTATAAAAAAAATATAAACCGAACAAAATGTAAAATAAGTGTCAATTTTTTCATTTATCCAGTTAAAAAATCATTAAATGAAATATTTAAACTATACCATTTCGTATAAAAATTTTCGTAAAAGTGCATCAACACAAACGAGCAACGTAATACATTATAACATTATATCAATTTTTAAACAAATAGTTTACCATCGTAATCTGTGATATTTCCCAGCATCATTGTGTTGGCGCTTGTAGTACTTCCAACTTCTGACATCGCATCACTACAAAAAGTATATATATAAGCTAATTTGACTTTTAAAAAATATTTATTTATTTTTTCGAGACTTGAAAGAATAAATATATTATTTCTCCTCCAGTAGTTTAAATCTCTATATTTGTTTTCTAAAAATAAAATCATAAAAAATATTTAAAAAATAATAATAAAAATAACTTAACTTTTAAAAGAAGTGTATTTAAACAAAAATCCATTTAAGTTTGTTTGAAGCAATGTTTTGCTGAAACAGTGAAAAAACAACATGAATATCAAAAACTACGTGACTACTTTTAAATTACTTAATCAGATACAAGATAAACAGAATGTGTTCTTAACATTACTTAGGCATGATAAATCTATTTATATCACTGTGCGTTTGAAAAAACATTTTACCTTCAAGAACAATAACACAACCTTTTTTGGTCAAAAAAAAAACTTATCAAGAAAGTCAGAAACAGCACATTTTCGAACATAAGTCAAGTATTACATAGAATATAAACTGACCCGGGTCTGGGTTTCCCCTCGTAAGTGGAGGTAGTGTACACGGTGACGGTTGCCGACTTCAGCCTCTTCGTCAGCGGCTTCATCTTCAACACGAGCTTCTGCGACGGGATGTCCCTGACTAACGTGGAAAAATCAATCCTGGACGTTGCGATCGCTTTGCGCTTTCCCGATTGCGTTTCCTAACAAAGAAGCATGTGTGAGTCGCCATTAAAAAAATGCAACTAAAACAGAATTTTCCACTTTACATAAGCTAATATAACAAATTATTGCAACTATATTTAGCAAAAAAAAGTATTTTTTATTTATAACGATATAAAAACATCAAGATAACTACAAATTTTGCGATAATTTTTTTTTTTTTAATAATACAATTATTATTCTAACATTATCCAGTACGAGGATCCAGTCTTTCTTTTCAAACATTCTACCGTTCCTGGCAACCCTGCTGGGTTTCTCTTTGAACAGGGTGATCAGCACACCGATGAAATCATCGCTCGTCCAGTTGACCATTCCCTTGCACGTGTCCGTCATGCTTGGGTGCCAGCTTCGCGCCTGAATAATTAGGTTGAGTTTTTACACAAAGTTAAGGTTCTTTGTAACTTAAACACTTGGTGCATGATTGATTAGAAGTTTTTTTACAGACTTAATGTATTTTTTGGATTTGATCTTAGTTTCTACAGTCTTAAACGTATTGTGAGTTACTTTTTTACGTAACAAACCTAAATTTTCTGTAATTTGATTTTATATAGTGTTCAAATGATTTCAAAAGTTAGTTTACTTACAGAAAGCTTGTAGACGTTTTTTAAACATTTTTCTTTATAATGCTGTACTTACAACATTACTTTCTCACGTAAACGATTAGGTTTTTTTTTTTTAATTACTTAGGCAATCAAAATATTAACAGTATTTGATTAATTGTTTTTTATTGATTTTAACAAATCTCACCAGAGTAGTTTCTTTTCTCTTTCTTCTGTTGAGTGATACGCATATTTTGTATGGCTGCCTGAAAATCGATTGTAAAATTTATTAGGCATTGTTAAAAGAGGTTTTCTATTTGATTAAAGATTTTTTCAAAGAAAGACTTTCAATTGATCAAAGTATTTCTTTAGTTAAGAGAAAAGTTAATTATAACAATAAAATGTATCAGTCAATACTATTGGCATATGCCCTTAATTGAAATTATCAACTCTCTCCTTTAAAAGTATGACAACTTTAGCATAGTTATTTATAAAACTTTGTTGGTAAAAATAAAACAAACCATTTATCTGTTCCGACGACTTCTGTTTTGTCGAGGTTGACAGTGAACTTGTACTTGTAAGCATCCTTGCTTTTGTTTTTGATTGAACGAAACATTTGTGTTCATGGGAAGTGAGTGTATTTGTTAAAAGTTAAAAAGGCATGCAATTGACTAGCTGCTGAGTATTTTTATTATTAACTTTTATAGGGTTTTATAAACAGTAGTATAAATTTCAAATATTTTTATCAAATATTTTAAAGCATATTAAGAGTTTGATTTACATTTTTTCAACTTGAAAATTATTTTTTAAAACAAATAAAAAGTTTATCTAACCATCAACTTTACATATAAAATAAGTAGGATGAAATATTCCAGATCATTAAATGAATAATTTCTAAAAACTTGCTTTTTGTAGAACAGCAGCACAGTAATAAAAAACGATTGCAATTTTAAAATCAACTTACAACATAATACAACCGTTTATAAATAAAAGAAAAAATAAATTTGAACTTGTGTGAAGAAAACAAAGATAACAAAATATAAGTGTTGTACCTTAATAACAACTTGTCATAAAAAGTTTATATTAAAGTACCAAAATAATATTTGAAATTTAATAATACTAACTTAAATTTTAATATGGTTTTCTTGAAAATTGCAATTAATCAAATAATCTCTGAAGCATGATTGGTATATCATAATTGTAACTTGGAATGAATATAAATAACATCATTAGTGGTGAAAGGCATTAAAAGTTTCATTAAGTTGTACAAATTTTATATATTTAGAAGCAGAATAATACATGAATTATGAGTATTTTTTTATAAACTTTATAAAAATGTTATACTATTTGTGATTAAAAGTTTAAAATTTCATACAATTCAAGAAAAATATATTTGTAATAATAATTTTTTAGATTGTAATAAATATTGAAACGAAAATTTCATTGAAATATATTGAAATCATAATAAATTACTACAATGCAACACAGATAGCACTAAGTTATTTAGTTATTAACAATGAGCTAATGAAATTTTTTAATATTATATTAATAAAAAACTAGTAGTAAATTACTATAAGCAGAGTTTGAATAACTGATTGATAAAATTAAAGCAAAGTTTTCAATGTATTTTTAAAAATTAGCTTTTAGGTTTTTCTAATTGCATAGATTAAGCACTAAAACAAGGCAAGCTACAACAGTGTACCTAATAAAACATAAAACTGAATCAAAAATTTTAAATTATAAGTAAAGCAGTAATAATTATGCTAAACCTTTTAGCTTAATCATAGCTCTGGTAATGTCATTCCAGAACATGTCATTCCCATTCTGAATGAGTTGGTTTTCAGAGTTGTAGTTCAAAGCACCTGCTTGCCACATGCTGAATCCTTTTATTCCCAAACTTATACCAACATCATACTTCAACCACAAGGTCCTGCTGTTGTCAAACCAAATCTGATGGTAGGCTCCGTCCATCTTCACAGTGAAATAGACTGACTGGGAATGTTCATTTAGCATTACTGGCACAGTGTTGTTCAACAAAATCTCCCAAATGTTGTTTTGACCTCTCTGGAGGTGACCCGCGCCTAGTATGAGGCAAATTTCATGGCCCGTGTTGTTTAAAAAGTACTCGCAGGTGAAGTCATAACCATACCAAGGAAGTGCTAGTACGAGTTGGTTTGGGTCAATTGAAACATTGCTGATGTATTGGTTGAGGCCTTGCTCTATCACAAACAATGGACTGTTTGCTTGAGCTTGGAATATGTCAATGTTGGCGTCATAACCCATTACTATCATGTAATCAGTGTACTTTGCAATGCCAACGTAATCAAAGCAGTAAAATGAAAGGCAGCCCGCTACGAAAGGAGAGTAGGGTATGTCAAATGTGACAATGTAGTTTGAGTTTACAGCTTTGTATGCTTCTCTTGTTTCTTCAGTCAAGTCAACAATTGCCTCCTTGATTTCTGATGTGAAAGCAGCTCCTTCAATGTCCATGTTGACCCCGTCCAAAAAGTTGGAAACAGAATCGTTGAGCCAAGACTTAATCAGCTGCTGGCGAAAGCCATACTGCTCAAGAAGCGGAAAACTTTCTGTGTTGAGGCCTGCAAGCTGCGTGACTCTGACTTGATTGGCGTGCGCGTGACAGTATATTTCAGATATGTTTTGCGTCTTGCACACAATCACGTGGGTGATTTCGGTCCAGTTGTATTTCTTCCAGTCTTCCATGGCTGCATCGCAGGAAAACACTATCAGCTCTTTTGTGTATGTTTTTGTCACTGGCTTGCACAGGTCTTCGGTTTTGCATGGGCACTTGGCATGGCATGTTGCTAAAATGGTGCAGATGATTGACAGTAAAAGAAAAGGTCTACAAGGTTCACTAACTGTTTTATTGTCCATTTTAAATAACTAAAAACAAATACATTTTAAAATTATAAAAAAGAATGTTATTAGCAAACTTACAGTATCACATTATGAAAGATAACTGTCTTTTTGATGCATTTTAATGAAATTTTTAAAACTTTTTGTTGTTAATTAATCTTGATACTTTAATGATATTCATTTTCTTGATACTTGATTTAGTTTTTTTTTGCCTTAACTTCAAAATAAAAAAACCATGATTGAATTTATAAAAACTAATATTGTGTAATGTTTTAATTATATAGCTAAAAGCTAAATTTTAAAATATTTTGTTTTTAAATGCTTTAAAAATGTGAAAAAGAAAAAAAATACTGTTATGTTAGGTGACAAAAAAAAGTTATAATGTAAATTAAATTTTCATATTATAAATATATGTATAAGACTACTAATGATAATTAAAACAAGAGCTAAAATCAAACTTAACCTATTAAATAAAATACATAACTTTTTCTATACTTTGAACAATTTTTTTTTCAAAGAGTTTGGTTATAAATTTTGTTTTAATTTTTTAGAGATTCAAATTATTATTAAGCTCTAGAGTTTAAAACATTCATATATGTATACAATACATAAAGACTTAACAATACATAAAGACTTAAATGTGGTAGTTTACATACCACATTTCAAATACTAATAAAAAATTAACAAAAAGCAACAAAAAACTTACTAACTAAATATCTATTAAAAATATATATAAACTTGAGTATTTTCTAATTTAATTGATAAAAAAAAAAAAAAACCGTATAATATAATAAATTAATAAAAATTAAACTTATCTTTTTGAACATAAGTTTAAAACTTTAAATGTAATACTTAATATCAAAAGTATATATTATGTTATGCTTTAGTGATAAGTATACTTTGAAACTTGAATAATTAAAAAATATATATATACTTCAGGGTTGCTACTCTTTCAGTCAAAAATCTGTATAGTAACCTTAAACTGTCCTGAGTCATTGTAATTTTTTTTTCCTAAAAAAAATACTTTTTCTAAATCAATAATAATTTAGTTCTTCACCAAAATTGGTTATAAACAATTGAAATTAATACAACTAAATCTCATAAAAAATTTTAAAAAAATGACAAAAAATTTTAAGAAACCTTTTTAAGAAATTATTTTAAGTTTTTATAAAAATAATAAAACTGCCCTGAGTCATCCTGAGTTTAAAAAAAACTCAAACTAGCCTGAGCTACCCTAAGTTATCCTGAGTGTGTGGCAAACCTGATACTGAAATTAAACTTTTGTAAAAAAAATGCTTGTATCATGCCTAACTAAACCAATTTAAAACTTTCTAAAATATTTTTTTTTTAATTGGAATAAAGTTTGTTATAAAGCAATAAAGAACTTATTTACAGAACTGTTTATTATATTTACTTTAATGATCATTTAGTCTTAGACAACTTTGATGTGTTTTTTGAACTAACTGTTTGTATTAAGATTAAAATCATCAAAGTCTTTAATAAAATACACTTAACTACTACACTTTTTAAATTTTATGAATATAAATTAAGCACTATATATACAAAGTATAACAGAGTTAGCTATCTTTAAAGCAAAAAAGCTGTCCTAAGTGACTAAACATCAGTTTGATTTACATCATGCAGGGTTGCCACTCTTTGAGAGACCAGAAACTTCCCTGAGTAACCTTAAACTTCCTTGAGTTTCCCTGAGTTTTTTTTTAAAGTTTATTAAAAAATTAAAATGTTAATTCTAAAAATATTAGCGGCAAGGCTAAAAAATTTCTAAATAAGCACTTGAAAATTAATGATACTAAATTTTTTGAACAAAATATTGAAACTGGATTAACTAAATCTCATTCTAGATCTAGAAAAAATTTTCCATGAGATTTTTCAAACAACCTTAAAACTTCACTGAAATTTTTAGAAAAAACCAAAAATTCCCAGAGTTTCCCTTATCATGCTAGCCAGAGCTTTTTTAGTTGAAAAATTATAACTATTAAGTCAAAAACTTAAACAGGTTACTAATTAACAACCCTAAACACTTAAAAATACCAAAATAATAACAAAAAGATTTAAAATCACTCAAATACAAGAATTTAAAATAATAAAAACTGGCCTGAGATTTTGAAAAAATTAAGGAAGTCCAAGTTTTTCAAAAATGTTAAAACCAACCTGAATAGTTTAATTATTTGGCAACTGTGTTATAAGCTAATTATTCAGATACATTCCACTTCAGAACATAACTTCAGAATCAAATTTCTATATTAAACAATCCATAAAAAACTATCAATTTTTTTTTCTATGTAAGACAACAAGCATAAAAAACAAAACTAAACAAAGTTTCTAAAATTATTATTTTAACATTTTTGTTAGACTAATAAATAGTCCCTTATATTTTAAAATGTAGCAAATGTGTTGTTTTTTGATAAATTAGTTTAGAAATCAACAAAAAAGCAGTTTTCAAATTAGCAAACTAAAATTAATCTTAAGTTTATTCTGCTTGAATACTTTAGGACTAGTTTAGAAATTGTATTTTGATAAATCCAGTTTTTAAGTTATTATACTTAAGTTAATTAAGTTATTAATACTTAACTTTCATATCTGTAACATATTTTTTGGCAGGATTTTTTTTGTAAAAATTCAATTCATTTTGCTAGAGCCATTTTTAGTCCTTGGCAAAATCAAATAAAACTTTTGAGTTATCCTTATTTCTGTTTTTACCAAATAATATTTTAACTGAATGATATTAGCAAAGTTTACAGTTTTTAATTAAAGAATAATAAAAAGGTTGTGCTTAATTATATAAGTAAGTATCATAAATTGACTATATCCATTTAAGAAACAAAGACATTTTCTGCTTTAAAAACGTAAACAATTTACTGTTTAAATTTATTTTTAGCTGTGCATTCATCATATTATACTTAGCTGTAGTTAAAATATCAGTTGTAAAATGCTTAACACTCCTTTTAAACTATAGCATTTCTTTGTGTATGTTATGCAAATATAGAAATAAGAATTACAAGTTTTTAGCTGCTGAATATTCCACCAATGCGTCGCTGGTTTGTTTAAAATTTGTAGCGCTAGAGAATATAAAAAAGTTTTAAATTTTTTCAATTTTTACAAAACCAGGGACAAAATGACGCGATAACATTAAAAAAGCAAACATATTGTTAATAAAAAATCTAAAACAACTCTAATATTTTAAACTTAGATGAACTAAGTTAACTTGAAAAATAACTAATTTAAGTAATATAACATAAAACATTTTGTTTTTAATAATTTAGTTAGTTTTTTTATAAACCACTAAGTTTTAATAATTTTTTTTAAATTACCTATAAAAAACCAAATTTACGTAAATTTTAGAATAAACAATTAAAAGAAACCTACTTTTGGGTAAAAAAATATAAAATAATCAATAGTGATTAAATTTGTATGTTAAAACTCAGAAAAAAATAAAAAAACCTAAAAACGTTATAACTTAATCAGTTTTAATAAAAACAATGGTGTTTAGTACATATTGTAAATAAAATAAACAATAAAACGTCTTTTAAACGACATATATAGATAAATTTTTTGTATGTAAATATCAAAATATTATTAAAATATGGTTTGATGAGAAGTTTATAGATAAATTAAGTATAAATAAAATTTCACGTTTTAAGAGACAAGAATACAATTTAAAATCATTTTGAATTCTACTTATAACCCTTTAATACATAAATAACAGAATATCAAATGTATGGTCAAAACAGGTTTACCAAAGGAATTAAATCAAGGTTCGTACAATCAAAAACTTTATTTTAAATTCTCATTGGTTGATAACCCGTTTAGTAATGAATTTTATTAATTCTTTGTTTTTTAAAAAATATTTTTCATTTGTATTTAAGCTGTTTTCATTGAAAACACTCAGATAAAACAAAATTTTAAATAAAAAATAACACAAAACGCTTACAAAACATCTTGATTCGAGATTTTTATCACATATAAACAAAAAATAGTAAAAAAATGTTTAAGCAAGTTTTTAATATAAACTTAAAATAATTTTTTTTTGCGAAAATAAACATAAAAGTATAGTTGAAAAAATTTTAAAATTATTGAAAAACAAAACTCTAAAAATAATCAAGAGTTAGTTTAATAAAGGAGTAAATTTTATGAGACCCATATAGTTTAGAAATAAAATGAGTGTAAGGGGTAGGCGTAGGATTCAAAAAACTTTATTAATTGTAGGTTAAAATATTAAGCTTATACTTAGGCAGAACAGTTTAAATTAAAGTAACTATTACTTTTATTTAGTTTAACTAAGTCAATTATCTTGTTTGTTTTATGTATTAACTTGTTGTGTGTATAACGTATAATTTTGTTTTGTTTTTTTGTAGTTTTTTAAATAGCAAGTATTATACTTGATTAAAAATAACGATTAAATTAATTTAAATGTTAATTTAGTTGTTTTGTTATGTTAACAAAATTGGTACATAATTAATTATGTTATCATATTTTTATTGAATTAGTATTTATGAATAAATGAATTATTCAATGCAAAAACTTTTGAAAAGTTGTTAAAATTTTAACATTAATAAACGGAAAATGTGCTGCTTTACCACAGACAACATGGACGAAAAGTTAAAGCAGTGTAAACACCTGTGTAAGGGTTCAAAGCCCACCACTTCCATATTTTTATTTATTTATATAATTGTGTAAGTAACCACATATAATTATAAAAAATAAATAAAAAGCCAATTATTATTTATCTATTACATTCAAAGAGTATCTTTAAGAAGTACGCATCCGTGTAAGATAAGGATAAATTTAAGGGCATAGGGGAGTTAAAACACTTTTTTCAGAATGTGATCTTATTTTATATAGTTTTTACTGAGCTACAAGATGCTATTTACAGATTTTAAAAATTCAAAACAATCTTTGAGATATAACCGGTCAAAGTCGGAGGCAACAATAGGTTCTTTATGGGAGGCACAACTAAAACAGCAAATAACTAGAAATCACTAAGAATATATATTCTCCTAGGTTTTTTGAGATAACTACCTCAAATTTTTAGAAAATGTTCCTTGCAATGTTTAGAAAAGTCTTTTGAAAAAATAAAATAAAATAAAAATTTTATAACAAAAAAACAAAA
Source organism: Thalia democratica (assembly GCF_965202585.1). NCBI lineage: Eukaryota > Metazoa > Chordata > Thaliacea > Salpida > Salpidae > Thalia > Thalia democratica. The sequence continues at coordinate 42,369,090 of NC_139165.1, forward strand.
AATGTTTTATTTTTATATATATTTTTTAATAATTTTAATATTACTTGCACCAGTATTTTTAAATATTGCAAGGAACATTTCCTAAAAATTTGTGATAGTAATTGCAAAAATGCTTGGAGGTATATCTTTAGTGAATTCTAGTTATTTGCTGTTTTAGTTGTGCCTCCAATATGGAACCTATTGTTGCCTCAGAATTTGACCGGCTATATCTCAAAAAATATTTTGAATTTTTAAAGTCTGTAAAAAGCAACTTGTAGCTTATTAAAAACTATACAAAACAAGATCACATTGCGAAAAAAGTTTTTTAACTCCCCTATGCCCCTAAATTTATTTTTAAAAGGGGGTTACACTTTTTCTTAATGAATAACTGACCTTTAACTAACCTTTAACTAATATTTATTTCTAAAAAAAGTGTTTTAACTCCCCTATGCCCCTAAGTTTATTCTTACCTTACACGGATGCATACTTGTTAAAGATACTCTTTGAATGTAATAGATAAATATTTTGAAAAATTTGTGCGTACCTTACACGGATGCGTACTTCTTAAAGATACCCTTTAAATATAAAACATATATGTTTTAAAAATTTAGTGAGTATCTTACATGGATGCAACCCCCTGGCCTCAACTGTAATTTCCTTTTGCTTATTTAATGGAAGAATCATAGTTATATAAATAAACAAAAACATGGAAGTGATTTGCTTTTAACCCCCTATACCCTTAACAAAAAGTTCTTGTGGCAAATTAGATATCTGTTGTTCAAACAATGTTTTAGATCCAAAACAAAGTTATAAAAACAATCAGAGGCCTAAGTTACCCTGTGAACTTTATTTTATACATTTAACCTGAACTTAATTAAAACTAACTATAACTGTAAATATTATAAGCTAATACTTCAAGAAATAATAAAAATTAAATCCTAATATATACTTGTTTGCCACTCTTTGAGTCACAAAATCTTCTGGGTAACCTTAACCTTCCTGGAGTTTTTTTCAAATCCTTAAATACTTTTAATAAACTGTTTAAAAAATTTCCTGAGGTTTTCTTAAAAATCTTAAAACTGCTTTGAGTTTCCCAAAGTTTAAAAAAAATAAAAATTTCCAGAGTTTCCTTGAGATTTTCTATTATTTGAAATTTCTCTGAGCTCATTAGTGTGTGGCAATCCTATATATATTTTATTACATAAAAGCCAATGTGAATTTGATAATTATCTAGTATGATGTTGCACCAATATCTAACTGAAGTTATATTGTATTTGTTGTATTCTTAACTATAATTTTTGGCTAAAAATTTATATTTATAAGTACATAAATTGAGTTATATATCATAAATTAATAAAACTTAAATATATAATTGCTTTTATTAAACAATATAAAGCAATTAAATTATTTCAATTTTTTATATTGATTATGATATTGTAAAACATAATCAATCGAATACTTTAGTTTGTCATAAATAAATTTTATTTATGTGCACTATGTATTTAATTCTTGTTTAAAACAAAGTATACTTCAGGCTAAACATAGTTAGCATAAAACATTTATTTTTAGCCTAAAATAATGGTTAGAAAGACATTAAATTCAATATAATTTCACCTTGACATTGGTGCAACTTCATCCTAGGTAATAACTGTGAATTTTTAAACCAAAATAATGACCCCCACCACTCATAACCTTATATTAGCAGTAAAAATAAATAATCCTAATTAAATAATTATTATTAAGTTAAATTATTATTTAATAATTTTTTCTCATCCTACAGATGTATTACAGTTAAATTGTTTACAAATTTCTGAAAATAGTAAGGTTTAATATTTAAGAACAGATTTTTGAATTTTAAATTAAGTCTTTTGCTAACTTGTAACAACTTGTGGCTTTAAAATATGGTATAAGCATCAAAATTTACGGTTGGATAGTTTTATCTCTATGAAAATAGATCAGTCAATCAGCAACACATGTGTAGAATATTCAGCCCCATCGTACTTGTTTTAGTTACACAAAGTCAGTACAGGTAGAGAGATTTTATTTTTTATGTTCATAATGTAATTTTTTGATCTTTGTACTGTTAAGATAATTTAACAGCAAGTGTTGTATTATTAGAATTTTAACCTTCATTTATAAAATTTCTCAGAAATATCATTGAAATTTATTAAAAAAGTATTGTGTTATCAATTCTGTAAATAGTATTAATTTGAAATATATTTTTTAATAAAACTGTAACTTGGCTGACTTTTGACATGTATACATTTTAATTATTTTGAAAAAACAGGGTTGAATTTATATTTTTATAAAAAAACAATGAATTTAAAACCTTTTGGTTTAATGAAAGTTTTGGTCCTTTGCTCATTTTTTTATATAATTAGATTTCCTAAACTATTCAGTTGACTATCAGCAAATAGTTTCTTTCAGTAGTTCTAAAAAAATGTTCCAGGAATAAAGTATAAATTAAAAACTTGGGCATTAAGAAATCAAAAGTATTAAAAATTAGTTTTATTGTGTTCTAGTTTGTAAATATTGTATTGAATTTATCTTATGATAGCAATATATATGTGTAAATCTTAATGTATAAAGGTAAAATATTTGTATGGTTAACTACATTTTTAATATTAAATAAGGTGTTTTTTGCTAGTCTTAAAAATAAAAGTTATTAATGCTTCATTATGGCTGTCTGATAAATCTCATATGTATTTTTTCAATTATTTTACTCTTAATTTCCGTCCTACTAGTTTATAGAAATTTCAAGCTAGTTTATTTTTAATTAAAAATTAGTTCTAAGTATGTGTAAAACAAAGATTAAAAGTTTTGGTTTTTTTGAAATAATTTGACTTTTTTATTTTTAAATTTTAAAATTGTTAATTTAAAGATATTATTAAACTCACAGATTAGTTTTTACCAGGGTTTTCAAAACTTTTTATTCATGTTTCCCCCTTTCAAAAAATTAAAAAAGCTGTTGCTCCCTTCAACAATTTTGCTCTAAAAAACTTCCATTGAAAGAACCTCAATCCTTTATTTTGCGCCTCATCAGCAACTCAAGATTACCTAGTTTAAGTTTTAAATTATAACCTCATGGCCCCCTTCCCCCCTTTTGCTGCTCATTGCCTGCCAAGTGTCTGAAACCCTGTTTACTTTAGAAAAACTCAAAATTATTTAGGCTGACACAAATAAATTCAGATCTAATCAGGATAACTCAAGCTGGTTTAAAACTGTTACTTAATATGTAAAACTAAGACTTATTTTGTCTTGTTTGCACTTTTTACTATTTTGTGAAAATCAGGTTAGGTTTGATATTTTTCTAAAAACTTGAATTTAAATTCTTTTAGTTTGTTAATACTAAGAGTACTTTAAACTAACCAGTATTAGTAGTATAGCGACTATAAATATTTTGTTTTTATTGTACTAAAATTAATAGAATAAGTAAAGTTTGTTTTATGTATCTTATTAAAGCTAAGTTTGCTTCAAAAAATTGAAAAGCAAAAATTGTCATTCATTTCAGATATTTTTTACTTTCTTTGATTATATACTTAATGTATGTCATTAATAAACAAAAGCCAAATTCGCATATTTAATTGAATATTAATAGCTTGTAACAGTGGAAGTTTCATTAAACCCAAAAGCAATTTTTGATGTAGCGGGTTAAAGTATATATATATATAGGTTTATAAATGACTATTACTTATATGTAGTCTTTATGGTAGAAATTAACGCAATAACATAGAAATAAAACAATTACTACTTAAACCATATAATTAATGAAAAAACATATTTTTATTAGTGTTTAAGAAGCAGCAAGAAAAATCATTAATCTTAGCTATATATATTTTACATTTTTTATATTTGTTTTAATGATAAATTGACAGTTCTGACTTCTGAGTTATTGTTAATCATTATTTTATTAAAGCTTGTTTTTCCATATTTTTGCCAGTATAAAATAATTAAACAAATTAGACTTTTTGGAACATTTTTTAATTTTAAATAGTTTTGTGTATGGCTTAAATAATCAAAACTTTATATACAGTAATTGCTTTATATGTTTATGAATTTGAGTATTGAAATGATTCAAGGACTTGTTCTACTATTATAAACTGACCTTTTAAACATTTAGGTATATACATTTTATGAGTTTAAAGGTACTCGATTAATCATAGCTTTAAAATTTTTGGAAGGTCCAAATTTCAGTTGTCATATAATTATTACTATCAGTTTTTTTAACTTTTTGACATATAAGTAAACGTTTACTTTAATAGTTTTCCTAAAGTCTCATAAAATTATTTTAACTTCTGGTATTTTAGGCATTAAAAAAAAACTCGGGTTAGTTAAGATTTTTTTATGATTAATAACAGTTTTTCTCAAGGATCTAGAAAATGATAGCAAAATTGATGCAAATTATATAAATTTAAGCTAGTTTTGACTTCAAAACAGACACATCAAAATAATAACTCTATTTAAGATAATGTTAAATTCTTTAAAAAACTGAACTTTCCATACGCTCTAGCTACTACAGAGCTTACAAAATAGTTGACACTAAGTTTTAAGAAAATTAAATTTTAAGGTATTATAAAAAAACTTTGGTAAACTAAGACTAGTTTTCAAAGATTAAAATTTAAATTTCTTATCAGTTATGTTTTTTATTCTAAATTTTATGCTTATTTTATTTATTAAAATGTAAATATTTAGTTAAGCATCATAAAGGTCATCTTGAAGTCTTACTGTTTTTTGACAGACTTAGCTATGCGGACTCAGTTAAAATAATTATTTAAAATTTAGGCTAAATTTTACTTGAAAGGATACTTGCCAAAAGTTATTCTAATAATTATTTATTTAATAAATTAAGCCAAAAAAGTATAATATTTCGCTAGAGAATACTAGTTTGATATCATAATGCCATTTTAAGACAATATAAAACGTGTTTTCTAGACAATTTTCTTAACAATGAGGCTCTTAATTTGAACAGTAGAAGTTAAAAGATTTACTTAATATTTTTAATTTTAGTAATGTTTTGGTATAAATTACTATTTCTTCAGGGTGACATTAAAACCTGAAATCTTGTAAATTTTTTATTCATTTAGTTGTGCGGTCTTATTTTATTAAAATGTAATAAACATCTTAAAAGAGCTATAAAACTAAAAAAAGGTTAAATAAAAATCTTGATTTTAATAGTTTATTGTACACACTTTAATAGTTAAGCAAAACAAATATAACAGTTATAAAAGAACAATTTATAAAACTTGTTTTTTTAGTTATTTATTTTATGCAAATATTGAATTTTATGACTCTAGATAAATATGTCAGCAAATAAATCTATGGACCGTTGCTTCAGCAAAGTGAAGACTTCCACCGGAACCTACACTTTTCACAACGAAAAAGTACAAAAGTGTAAGGCAAAGCAGAATTGCTACGCAAAAGGCGAAATTTTAGCGCCCCTAACCAAGCACGCAGAAAGACTTAAAGTACTTGAAGGCGTTAAAGTAGACGATGCTGAATGCAAAGAGTATTTGAACGGTGAGCTTTTCCACCATGGCGTCGACTTTGAAGTGTGCGAAGGCAAGCCCGTCGGTTACAGCTCCACCGGTGAACAGATCACCGACATTGACGAGTACTTCACGTTGATAAACACCGGCGAAACGTACAAGCACTTGGACGCTCAGTTTTACCCGGTGTCGCCGTTCGAAGATTCTGGGTGGTCAATGTTGGCGAACGTAAGGTCTTATGTGGCCGACTATGAGGCGCGCTACATCTGCATGAAACCGGCTGCAGAAGCAGAAGCGATTGTCGGCCAATCAAGGATTCCGGCTTCTTTTGTGGTTTTGGGATGCCTGGCCTGCGCATTTTTTGTTTCAGCGGTTGGACTTGCTGTTGCATACTTCAAGGGGAAGAGAAGCGATAATAAGGGAGATTGTGATCAGTTAGAAGAGTGCTAGATAGATTTTACGGTATTTAGTATTGTTTATCGTCTTTTGTTAATAAACTAGTAAATTAATATAATACTGTTTTATTTAATCAATTGAGGTCACTTATCAAATAGGGTAAGTTTTCAATCTTTTATAAACTTGTATGGTGATTTTTTTCTTGTGTTTTGAATGTTCATTAAAATTAATATTTTTGATTTTAAATTATAGTTTTTAACATTATATATATTTCTGCAATTCCTTTAATAAAAGAGAAAAGAAAGGTTCGCCTTTTTGCATACTATTAAAGATGAATATAAAATATTTTTCTAAAAATGACTAAATATTTATAGACGAACAACTTCAAAATAATTATTTCTAAACTATCTGTGTTTTATACTACTCGTTAAAACTAAATCGTCGAAAGATATATAAAAAGGGATGATTAAAATGCTTGTTTTATAAAAAAAATAAATTTTCCTATATAAAATGAATGTGGGCAAAAATAGCCGAACAATTTTGGCAATTATGGTAAGGGGTAACAGTGATTTTAAAAATAACATAAAAACATAACTATTAATTTTTTTATTAAAAATGAAAGAATAAATGAAAACAGACCAATAAAAAAAAAAAAAAAAAAACTACCGCCGAGTGTAAGGGTTAGGGGCAGGGACGTAGCTAGCTCAAAAAAGTTACGAATCTGCAAAAATTAAAACATCTGAAATAACTCATGGTAACGTCCTAGCGGGAACACAGCAATTAAAACTACCTCTAATGTTATTGAATTTAATCTGAAAAAATGCAGTTATGTCAATACATCAAATATGGAATGTTGAGGTACGAGTGATAACTGTATACAAGGCAATTTAACTTGCTCCACACCCCCTATGACTCTTTATGTCTTGCCACTTGTGTAAACCAAGAAAACATTCATTAAACGGTAGGAATTTTTATAGGTAGTTTTAAATATTGGGTACTTTCAATTGCAGCAAATTTTCAAAAAAAAAGTACCAAATATTTTGATGACATCATTAACTTTACTTTGGGTAGTTTTGAAGCTTGAACTTGTAAAAAAACAAAATTGCTGTCTAAGCCTATGACAAATTCACTTTTTTAATTTTCTAAAATATGAAAATAATCATACCTCAAATAAAACAATAGAATAATACTAAACATTTCCCTATGTTAACAAAATTATAGAAACATTTTTGTTAACATAAAGTTACAATTTTAAATTCAACCACAAATTTAAAAAAATGATTTAAAAAAAATTTCTTTTATAGTTTATTGATGAATTTAATTCATAAAAAAATTTGAATAAACTATACATGAGTTATGTACTTCAATAAAAGCTACCTTTTTATAGTTTGAAATAAAGTTAACATGGTGGCCATCAAACTTAAATGCTTATGGGAATCTTGGAATATTATATAAGTCCTAGAATGACTTGAAATTTTGATCACTTATTTTGTCTAGAAAAGTAAATAAGACTTGAATTTAAAAAAATATATTAAATTTTGAAAAATTGAAAGAAATTTCAAAAAAACTTTAGGAGCCATCTTGGGTACAGGGAGGGTGTAGTTCACTTTTATTACAAGTTGATGTCACCGTATGAAATTTAATCTAAACTACAAGTATATTTATTCAGATTTTCTATACCAAAACAAATTTTTGATATAAAACATTAAAATAGGAGAGTACAGTAGGTTTTAATTGTCATCTTTTACTATTTTTTAATAATTGATAGGAATACTTCCTTAAAATTTGAGCAGGGTTGTCAAAACACCTGGAATCCATGAACTTGACATTTTAAACCTTGAACTTTTAAAATTAAAAAAATTGAAAAAAAGTTTAGTGTTTAAAAACAAAATCATCAAAAAATCTGTAATTTTTAAAATACTTCTACATGTAAAATAATAAAATTTTTATAAAATATGGTAAGTTAAAGTCATCAATAATCTACAAAAGAAAAATTTTCAAAGTCAATAGCTTAATTTGTGGTTGAACTTAAAATTGTAACTTACACAAAAAATATCAAAGTTAAAAATTATATTTCCTTAATTTTGTTAACACAGTGAAATGTTTAGAATAGGTTTTATTTCAGATACAATTATTTTTATATTTAGAAAAATAAACAAAGTGAATTTATCATAGGCCTAGACAACAAATTTTTTTTTTTACAAAGTTTAGCCTTAATAACTACCCAAAGTAAAGGTAATGAAATCATCAAAATATTGGGTACTTTTTTTTGCAAAATTGAGGCAATTAAAAGTACCCAATACTTAAAACTACCCATAAAAAGTTAAAAAGTCCTACCCTCCATTAAAAATAAGTATAAAAAATCACCATTTAATTCAAAAACACTTATACTGTTTTGAAAATCAAACATTTAACGTAGTCAATAATAACAACAAGTTATGCAAATTTTTGTAACATAAAATTGTATGTTTTTATTTTTGAAGCTACAGCTTCCTTAAGAATCAATTTTGCATTGCAGCTTTTTGACAAAATAAAGCTTTAACGCCCTAAATGTTACAACTTAGATGTATTTTATTCGTTCAATTTTTTTACGACACTAAAAATGCTAAAGAGTACATATATGTCAAAATTATCTTTGAGGAGTGCAAAATAAAGCATAATTAAATACTAAAAGCTAAGACAGCAGAGTCTTATCAAGCTGAGATAAAAGTAAGTTTTTTCGCACATAAGTATACGTTTCTGTAGATTTGCAGAAACCTACCAAGAGGGGTAACAATGATAGTAAAAAAATTAAATTAACAAAAATAAAAATATCAAATAAAAAAACAAAAGTTCAACCTGTGAGAAATGTCTTCGTGCAAAAGTGACCCATCCGACAAAAATGTCTTCCTTTAATTTTGTACGCTTTAGCAATTTGACAACTACCAATAAAATTTATCTGTTTACAAGCCAGGTTTCAAAACTACCAAAAGGTGTACTCAGTGTTCATATATTTAAAATTATTGTTAGGCCTGAGTTGTACAAGTTTTCAATAATTATTTAAAGTTTTGTGGTTTCTACGGTACGAAAATAAAAAATATAAGTTAAAAAAAAATAGTACAAAAAAGTACATACGTAGTAAAGATACTTATTTGTGCGCTGTAATTTTTTTTTAAACGTATTGATTTGACTTAACCGACTTATCATAAAGTTCAAAAACAGATATCAAATTTTTACGATTTACAATAAAAATATTATGAACTTACATAATTTTTTTCAGGTTCAGCTGTTTTTCAAATTTTTTTCAGGGTCGGCTGTAATTGTAAGGTTTTGGAATTATTTTCATTCATAACATAATGAAAATGAGATAAAGAAACAATTTAAAACTTATATTTAAGTATAACTAAATTTCTACCCTTAAGCATTTAAAAAAAAAGTTTAATGTTTACTTAAATTCCTAACTCCATTAACCAAAATATAAAAACAATGAATAATTAACCATTTTTCTTTATAACAACAAAAACAAGTAAGTACTATTCAACCTGAAGCGACTTAGATTTATGGCTGACAGGTCTTTTTTTCAAGTAAAAAGGGCTGTATTTATGACTAATAAATTACACAATACGAATAATATTTTGATTACTATTGGCCAACTAAAAATTGAAACATTTTATTAGATTTTAATAACAATTTAAAATAGTTAACATAATATTTTTATTTTTCATTTATAAATATCTTGCTATACTATTTAGCATAAGTTTTAAAATTAAGTATTTAAAATAAATTATTTATATACAGAATTGCGTTTTGCTTTATTCAAGCGTAAATTCAAAAGTTCGATTGAGTTTTTAAAAGTTGATAAAACGTTTTTTTATGGTGAAAATAAAATTATAAAATAAAATTATTATATACTTTAACAGTTAGGTTGCGCTCTGTAACCTGAACGCAGTTAGTAAATAAATTTATTAGCGATTGATAAAGTAATTTTCGGTTGTTAGATGAATTTTTTCACTTATGATTAAAATAGTATTGCTAGAAGTTGTAACATTTGTGAACTACTTTTGATTAAAAAAAATTAATTAAAGTATGTTATAAAATTTAAGTTTTTCTGTTATTTGTCCAGATTTTGTTCATATTACTGAATTTTCTATATCCATAAGTTTCTTTCAATACAGTTATGTTTAAATATTTTCTTATTGAGAATAAAAAAAGCTTACAAATTGTTTATGTAAACTAAAAGTAAATAAGTAAGCATTTCTCTTCCATTATTATAAGTTCATAAAAAGCTTTAATAGATGTAAAAGTTGTTGTAAATGATACTTAATATATATTGCTTAGCATTGGCTTTTTTTTATCTTTTGTAATACTTCACTATTTATTTAGTGTCTTATTTTTATTCAAATCCTTAACTTTTTTATTAAAAATATCTCAATTTTAACAATTAACACACGCTCTATAGTACCTATTAATAATAAAATTAAAAAACAAGTATGACTGTTGTAAATAACAACATTCGAAAATATGCTTTAAAATGTATACATAATATGTGTTATACATCGTCGACTAGATAAGTTATTAAACATCGGACTATTGGATACTAAAGTTAAGGTTTTCATAATACTTTTAAAGTCTTCTAAGTAAAGTTCACCTTAAGATACTTTCCTATAATAAATAAAAACAATTTTAAAAACACTAAATATATTTCGAGCGATTCTCAACAGTAGAGTACAAGACTAACAAGCAACAAGATTTTACAAACTTATATAGTAACCAAGTAATCAAGTAATTATAAAGTAATCTAGAGATGAATAAAAAATAAAAGCAAATAGTAACAGTTAAAATCAAATAAGACCATTTACGTTGTAATTGATATATAATAAAACCAAATATAGATAAATGAAAACAACCCTTATAAAATATTACTAAACCAAAGAAAAAAAAGTATAGTCAAAATCTTTTTGCTTACCTAAAACAGGTTTCCTTAACAAAATACAAATGGCTTCTTATTTAATCAAATCGGAAACATTACTACAAATTTAAATAATTTAAATCTATTTATTTTATATCTGTTTGCACAAGTTGGTTTATTAACTAAATGTTATGCAATAGATAAACGTTTAGAATCGTTTTGAACCTTGACCGGTATATCAACTTTTTTGTCTGCAAAGCAAAAATAATCAACACTTTTTGTTACATGCTCTTTAATTCCATTCCTCAGATGACTAGTCGTTAATCAAATATAACTTGATGTACAACAGCAGCTATATTGGTATATTACCATACTTTTGTTTAAGTTTGATACTGGATCTTTACCACCTGATGTTAAAAGTGGCTTCGAGGTGAAAACGATTCTAGGGTTTGCTGCATATTAAGCAGTTCTTATTAATTGTCTAAATTTTTTTTCTAACATCTCTGAACTTTTATTAATGAATGGAACTTTTAAATAACTGTATATTTTTACGGCTATATTGTCTTTATTCTATCCAGATATTTCAAATGTACATAAACTGTTATATTAACTAGCTCTCGTGAGTAGTCGTTTTTGTTTAATAGTAATTTAATCTGTTTAATTTCATTTAGTAGCAACTCTGGGGAACAAATTTTGTGTGCACGATGACACAAAGTTCTTATTAGACTTACTTTTCTTTTTAAACTACAATTTGTTTGAAAATTTAAATAACAACCTGTAAAAGTTTTCTTTCTGTAAACCGAAGTTAAAAATCTATTTTCTTTTTGTTTAACTAGTTCCTTCAAAAAATGTAATTTCGATCTTTAGTTCTTTTTCTATTGTGCAACTTATAGAAAAATGAGCATTATCAAAAATAAAAAAAAATATTTATTCATAATTTTTTCGCTACTAACTAAAACAAAACAACCATCAACATACCTTAGATACAATAAATTACTTTGAAAGCAGAAATTACTCTTGATTACTTTAAGATTACTTAATTACTTGGTTACTTTATAAGTTTGTAAATTCCTATTACTTGTTAGCTTTGTACTCTACTAATGAGAATTGCGCGAAACATATTTAGTGTTTTGAAATTGTGTGTCTTGTATAATTTATTGTATAATACTTGTAACTTATGTTCTAATAAATAAAAACATAAGAAACTTCACAAAAACGACAGTTTACATAAAATGTGTACATAACTAAATAATAAATACTATTAGCTATTGTATAAGTATTTACCTAGTTTTAATTATGTTTTGTATTACAGACTTTATCATTCTTGTAATTAGTTTGTGAATAAACTCAACCAAGAAAGATATATTTATTTATGATAAACTCTAGCTAAATTGAATCAACAATGCCTGTGATTAAATGCCCTCTTGAGAGTTGCACATATGAAACACCAGACGTCGATTCTTCTGTAGTTGCTTCTTTGCTTATCATTCACGACAACGTTTACATTTATGCAAATTCTTTAAAACCAAAGCCTCCAAAGATGAACCGTCCTCGAGTAGGGACAGACTGCAATGAAGAGGGTTGGAATATATTTGTACAAAAGTGGACTATTTTCAAAGATAGCATGGAGATGACAGAAGTAGAAAAAGGCCGTCAACTGTACCAGTGCTGTGAGGAAGATTTAGGCGATGCTCTTCTGAAGGGTCATGAAGATGTAGTAAATTTAAGTGAGCAAGAGCTTTTAGGGATGATCAAGCAGCTTGCAGTTATTCCTGTTTCAGTTGTTGTACGAAGATTAGATTTTCTTAGTGCAAGACAGGATTTGACTGAAAACACTAGATCATTTGCTGCACGTTTAAAGGGAAAAGCCAGTACACGCTCGTACACATGTAAATGCCCAAAGGATGGCTGTAATCAAATGATAGATTTGACAGACATAATTCTAAAAGATGTCATGGTAATAGGTTTAGCTGATTAGGATATCCGTAAAGAGGTACTAGGTTGGGAAAATCTAGATGAGAAAAGTTTCAATGAGACAATCGGTTTTATTGAAGGTAATAAGATGGCACGTGATGCAATGTCAAAACCCGCTGTTACAGCCTCAGTTTTCTCACACAAATCCTCTAAGAAAACCACACAAAAACCAAGTGGTAAAATAACTTGTAGAATATGTAATAAATCAACTGATAAATTTGTTTGGAGCAGTAAAAATATGAGGTATATTGAGTGTTCTGCCTGTAAACAATGATGGACAAAGTCCCGTAAAAAAGTTAATCAAAGTCACCAAAATAAAATTGATGAGTGAAATGCACTACTGGTTGGTGGATTGTCTACACAAAATTCTGATAGCTTTTGCATCCGAGGTCGTAGGAAAAATATGTTTGAGCGTAAAAACGTAAAGAAAAAAAAGGTGGTACACGGACAGAAAAATGTGTTTCTACACACTGGATGGCGACAAAAACCGCACAAATCTCAAAACAATCCTCACCTACCTCCAAATGATAAGAAGTCATTACCTTACGTCAGAAAGAGTGTTATGAGTTACAATAACCCGCAGATCTCAAAAATAGGGCGTGACGTTTGGAATAAAAACGAATAATTTCTCAATATTCATTTTGTTAAGTCTCTGGAAAGTATAAGTGAGAACAAAAAATCGTTGCCACCACTGAATTGCGGTGATCATTTCGTGATACTGAACCAAACAACTAAGTTTCCTAGCAAGTGGGAGAAAAGTGGAGTGGTGGTGGAAGTGAAGGACTGCCATCAATGTGTAGTCAAGGTTGATGGATCAGGTCGCTTAACTGTTCAAAATCGTAAGTTTCTAAGAAGATTTACCCCTCCTGTTTGCAAATCTCTAAGTAGTATCCCTTATCTTAGAAAAGCAAACATACCACTGTAAAAGTTTATCTTTTCTGGTAAAGTTGAGAAAAAGATGTAAAGAAAAGTTTTGATGTTCAGTATTCCCAGAAGGAAGATTCTTTTTAAATAAGCATTGTGTAATTTCCCTCTTTACTAATAGTTTTCTTCAAAATAGATGTTGAACCGGAATGGCTCAGATTTGCTTTGATCTATATTTTCTTGACTTATATTTTCTAAAGAAAAAACAAACAGACCACTAAAGTTAACTTGCGAACATTAATGTGTCCGGAATGAGTGTGTGAAATTATCGGATTATTTGCAGCGTTCCGTGTAAGACTTTATGTTGCTTTTCAAAAGCTTCGTGATACCGATGTTGCTGATTTTCATTTATTGTCAAGTTGGAATGTTCACTGTAAATTAATGTTTTATGGTCTAACTAATGAATGAGTTTCAGTCTAATGGTAACGTCATAAAGTTTGCAGAAGACTAGTCTAACAGCCATCTGTTTAACGTAATCTTGGATGAGGACGCGGAGATTGACTTTCAAAAATTCGAACTGTTGATTGGTACCAAAATTTGGAAAATAAGTGTAGCAGTATTTCTCAGTGATTAATGCTATCAGTAATGTACCTTCTACTTTGTTTGAAGTCGAAATTATAGTAAAGATGTTTATCAGCAAATTAAGTGAAGTTTCAAGGTAATTAGATGAATGGCGGGTGGTTTCGTTCTTCAAAGCTGAAAAGTTCAAATCGGTGAAGCAATTAAGTTTTTGAATGCTTGTATTCAACATCTGAGTTAAGAAAAGTAAAGATTAAGTTTCAAACTTTTTGTTACAGTTGTTTGTTTAAGTTGTAGTTTGTTTAAACAAATAATTTAATAGTGAACTAAGTTAATCGTAATTTTTTAAATGTTTTTGTCTTTTTGAGTTTAACTTCGTTGAACTTCAGACCTGAAAAATGTGTTTAAGTTGTAACAAATTGTTTTAAAATAATTTTGTTTCGCTAGGTAAATTTATCGTTTTATTTCCTTCGTAGATAAAATCTGGGGGGAGATGTATAAGTATTTACGTAGTTTTAATTATGTTTTGTATTACAGGCTTTATCATTCTTGTAATTAGTTTGTGAATAAACTCAACCAAGAAAGATATATTTATTTAGCTGTTTTTTTAATATAAAAAAAAAATTGTAACTTAATTTTTTTTTAAGTTTAGTTACTTTTTAAAATAATAAAATTATTATTTATTTTTTTTTTTTGAAATTCAAAACTTACAGTTTATAAAATATTTATTTAAATTATTTCTAAATATTTGAGTCTCCATTAATTTAAGTTTTTTATACAAATTTTGTCACACTCAAAAATATATGTCATATAATGTATTTTATTTCATATAGCCAGGTATAAAAAATAAAGCTATGTTTTTTTATAATTTGAGCATAGGAAAATTTTTATTCTGAAATACAACAATACGAACACTTTTCTAAAGTATAAACCTTTAAATCAATATTGTTGTTTTTTGATACTAAAAAAAAAGTATTTTTTTTATTTAAGTTATTAAGCTTTAAAATGTTCTACAATAAATAACTGCTTTCATTTGTTCTGTAAATCTGAGACCAGTTAATTACATTCAAATAAAACAAGCTTCAAATTATTTGAGACACATTTGAGTCATTTAATTTTTTTAAGCTTTATAAAACATATACACTTAAATTATTTAGTTATAAAGTATAAAAGTCTATAAGTATAAAAAATTCTTTACTAAAATAGATAATTATTAACAACTAGCCTTCAACTAGCCTATTTTATTTTAAAGTTATTAATACATCAATTTAAGAAGTTTGCAATCGTTCATTTTAAGTTAAAACTGGTTATAAAAAATAGTTCTTAAAAAGCTTAAAGTTTACAGAGTAGTTAAAAACAAATTTGTTTTATTAAATTGATGTCCTTAATTTTATTGCTCAAAATAAAAATAAAAAGTATTTTAAAGATTTAGCATAACCGTATTTCCTATCTAAATAAATATTTTTTCCATTAAAATTTGCAGTTGACATAAATTTTTAAACCAGGTATAATTTTAAAACTTACAAACTTGTCCAAAACGAATTAAGTTGACTTTTTCATACAAAAAAATTCAATTGCGCTGTAAAATTTTTAGTACACGGTAGTGCTTACTAAGTGGTCATTTCAATACAATTTTAATTCCAAACGTAGGTTTTCAACTTATGAAACAAATGTTTAAAAAGAATCTTTGAAAACAATAAAAATAGTATAGTTTTAATGATAAAAAAAATAATTTAATTTCTAATTTAAATTTTAGTATACCAGAACTTGTTTTCGTTTTTAGTATGTTTTTCACTATACTACTAAAAAAATGTTCAAAAATTTTTAACTGCTTATTGTTTTTTATAAAAATTTTCGTCTGCTTATTCAAAACCAATTTAGTGTTTGTTTGAATACAAACATGATACTTGAGTATGCAGAGAAAGAAAGTGTATTTATTTTTAAACATCATACGAGTATAAACCACCTGGTACTTTTTTAACCACATTTATTTGATGGATTAAACTTGAAAAAATTCTTTTAGGAATAAGAACGTATAGTTAAATTAAAATTCACAAATTTCTAAAAAAACTCTTAAACAATTTTAAAAGAATTTCAATTTCGTGTTAATAAAAGAACAAAAAAAAAAATAATTACTGTGTAAAAACATTCACAGGTTGAGTAATACTTTTGACTAGTTAAGATACGGTCAATAACTATTTTTAAAACTGCATCCTATCGTAGGATTTAAAAAAAGAAAAGTTATACGCAGATTAAAACCTTATCATTTTTTAATACTTTTAAATGAACTTTATGTAAAAGTTATTAAAAAGGGCAACTTTTTTTTTCAAAAGGTTGTTTAATTAAAGTTATTTGAAATCCTACTTTTAAAATTATATTTTCAGAAAATCTTAAAATTTGTATACTGTAAAGTACATACATTGATTATTATGAATTAAACACATACTTAGTTAAAAACAAACACTTTTTTAAATATATGAATGTTATATAAAGTTTTTGCTGTTTAATTAGCTTTACCGAAACGTATACTAATAGAATGCTTTTAACCTTAATTGCTATACAAATGTTTAAAACTTCACATTGTAATAAAACAGCTTTTATACAAAAAAATTTTTAAATAATATGTTTTTCAATAAAAAAAAAATCTGTCAACTTAACTAAAATGCTTGTTTTGTTACAAAATTTATTGCTAATGTACTTGTTTTGCAAATATAAACTGGCTTTCTATTTTTGCTTTGAGTGAGCCAATTGTACTCTGTTTGATAAATAGTTTTTTAAAATTTATTTTGTTTCCACTTGTTTTTTTCTTTGTAGTTATTCGTCTAAATGATTTTGTAATTAACTGAAAATAAAAGTTTATGTGGCAATAGATTAGAAAAGTGATCTGTTATTAATGATGTTGTAATTTTAAGTGCATTTTTAATTTATATATACCACATTTTGGTTTAGACTTTGTATATTTTTTTATTACTATAACTATTTTAATGAGGAAATCACATTTTAGTTTATGTATTAAAGAAAAACTTTACTAGACATATTTGCTTAAACAGTACGATTAAATACGTTTTGCTAGCAAACGTAGGTAATTTCCTCATTTTTATATTACGTAAGTAAATTTTTTTTTTCTCACAGCCAAAGAAATTACTTCTAGATATTAATTTTATATTTAGACAATTCGACAAACAAGCAGAAAATAAAAATACTTTTTAAATTTAAATGATAATAAAAAAAATTCAGATTAAAGCTTAGGTTTTTGAAGATAATCGTGCAGTTAAATTTAATGCTAATTGTGATATTTGGTGAACATCTAGGCTTTGCTGTTAACATTTAAAAACTTAAATACCTAGTTAATAATTAGAAAAAAAAAGTTAATGCCAATAAGTTTCACTTAGCTTGTATGTTCAAGAACTACTTAAAACTAATTATTTTTAAAAGTCAAAAGTAGTAAATGCAAAAACTTAATAGTACTTCAAATCAAAGTTTATTATTCATGTTTGAGAATTAGTTTTTTTTATAAGTTTGTATAAATAAAATTTTTTTAAATATTAAAGTATTAATATACTAAAATAATCAATGTATATATTTTAGTTTTTCACTTAACGTTTACTGTTAAACTGGTTATGCATAAACACTGTTTTATTATACAACACATATATTAGTTAAGTTTTTCTAAACAAGCTAAGCGAAACGATTTTATGGTTTCTTCTTAGTTTATGCACTAAACTAAATGTTTAAGTTTACCTAAATACTTTTTACTTGATTTTCTAAAGTACTAAAAGCCTTAAATTTAACTTGTATAAAAATATAGCTTGGTAACTTGACATATTTAAGTATAAAAACTTACAACATGTACTTGTCAAACTTTCAAAATAAAGTTTTAAGTTATGAAAATAGATGTTTGAGAAAAAAAAATTAAAATGTTTATGAATTATGTCATTTCAAAATAAAAATTAAATTAAGTCATAGACTATAGTCTAAGTTTTGATTAAAATGTTAAAAATTATTGATTTAACTAAGTTGTATCCATACTAACTAAGTTTGCTATAAAAAGACACAACTTATTTATACTAATAAAAATAGCATTCTTAATAGTTCAACCTCTTTTTTTTTCTTACAAAATTATTTACCTACAATTCTGCAATCAAACTAGTGGTTTACACGTTTGATTGCAAACATAATACTTGAGTTACGTTTATTAATTTTAAACATCATACGAGTATCAACCACCAGGTACTTTTACAACCTCATTTTTTGATGGATTATATTTTAAGAATTTTTAGGCATAAGAACGTATTAACAGACAAAATTTTCTTACACGTAAACAAACGCCTTCCGGTAAAAAAAAACTTCAGTGACGGAACAGATTTATAGTTAAAAATTTAAAATTTTCTAGAGCAGAAAACTAAAAAAAATGGTTGCTGTTTTGTATCACTTTCATTCAGTAGTATTAATAAGAGTGTTTACAAAATTCACAGTAGTCCGGTTTAGTTTTCTTTGAATTTAATTAAGAAAGTTTATAAAAATGCAATTTTTGGAGTTTTGAACGTTAAAATACTAGAAAGTTGTCGGCGTTGATAGGTGCACTTATAACTTAAAACTAGTCGTGTTAAAAAATGTTTTTATTTTCAATTTAAAAGCATTTTATCAAAAATGAAATTGACTTATTCCTATCAAAATATAAATTTTCACTATAATGTACTAAAATTGATATCAAAATATAAATATTTAATAGTGTTATTTAGAATAGTTTTTTTTAACAAAAAGTTAACATGCATACAGATGATTTAAAAAACTTTAACAAAGTTTGTTGAACAACATCTTAAATTTTTTTTTAAGTTAAATATATCAAAACTGTCTAAAGAGTTCTAAAATTTTAAGTTGAAGTATTTTTTTAGAAAAAAATTGTTTATTTAAATTTTATTTGTTAATTTTTCATTCAGTAAAATTTTGCCAAATATTGAAAAGTTATATTGTTAGATACATACTTGTAAGTAGTTTTTTATTAAATAAAAGTGATTTAGCTTTTTATAATACATATGATAGCCTATAGTGTTTTGTTTTACAATAAAGATAACTTTTAGAATTATTTATACTTTTATAAAATAATCGTATGAGAACAAATGTTACTCTACCCAAAAACTGTTTTTAACATTTAAACAAAATATGATTTCATTTTTTTATGAAATAGTATAAACATTTTAATCAAAATATGAATCACGATACTCATTATTAGCGAAAGTTTAGCTTTGACTAATTTTTTTTTTTTAATTCAACTACAATTTTCCATTCGTAAATGCTGTAACAAAATATACTTATTTTTATATTAAGATTTTCTACGATTTAAAATAACTTGTTAGTTTTTAAGAATTTATGAAAGCTATTAAGAAAGTTTATTTCTTATTGTTTTTTAAAGGTAACTTCGTAATAAACTAATATTCATATATAAAGGTTTTGAAAAGTAAAAGTCAATAAAAGTTATTTAAAAATTCAATAAAAGTTAATAACTGATTTAGAGTATACACAGAACTAAGTTTAAACTTTTTCGTAGACTATTTTCATGAGGCTTATTTAATTTTTTAACAATGTTAGAAAGTATATGAATTTTAAGTCTGAGAAGACTAACGTTTTGATTGTAAGTATAATGATACATATCATTATTTTTTTAAACAAATATTTACTAAAACCTTGTTTATAATTACTGTTTAACTAAAAAACAAGCAAAATACTAAATTGAAAATTAAACACAGTTTGAATGAAATTTGTATAAACTAAAAGTAGTTGTTACAAAAGTTTTAATAAAATATATAATGTAGTTCACCATACATTTTAGCAAGAAATTGTTTTATAATTTTTGATAGCTTGAAAAAAGGTGTCGGCAGATTTTTATGCACAACTGGCACAATTCATTATACTATAACCTTGTCGTATGAAAAAAAAAATTACCAACTAAGTTTATATAAAAAAACTTGTGGTAAAACTACTATATTTATTCACACTTAAAAACTTAAAAGTATATTAGATTAAGAAAAATGCTTTAATTTAAGTTATTTTGTACAAGTAGCGATCCAGGTATTTTATTTACTTACCAATTTATAAACTTATCTAGATTGAGAGCTTTTTTAAATTAAAAGTTTCCCATTATTGCATTTGAATTTACTTATTTTTAATATTTTTAATAAGTCTAAAAATTATGTTTTTTATTTAGCTATGGTTGAAACGTAAGTGTAACGTTTTCCAATTTTTTTATTTAATTTGTTTATTTTTATTTATATAAAAAATTATTAGTTTGATAATTATATCATAAAAATTAAAAATAGAAAAACCCTGATTTAAACAAAATATTCTATTAGCTTTTTAATCTAATTCAGAGTTTGCCAAATATTAAAAAAAAAGGGCTCTTTGAAAAATTAAAAAAAATGGGACTCCTCCAAAAAGATTACTCAAAAAACTACCATTAAAAACACTTAAGACCTTTATTTCTTTATTTGCTCTTCAACTCCAGAATATCTAGTAAAAGTTTCAAATTATGTGGCCCTCTGTGAACCCTTTAATTCTCATGGCCTCCGCTTTGGCCTCTTTCCTGCTCGTGACCCACTTAAATTCAGTCATGGCTCCTAAGGGGGCCACTTGGCCCACTTTTAGAAAGTCTGATTTAAAGTTTGCTTTTTAAACTTTTATACTGTTAACTACAGAAATTCAATTGCGTTAATGACACTTTGACAATATTACAAGTACTTTTTTTGCTGTGAAAATATATTTTTTATGGAGCGACAAAACACAGGCCTCATATAATTTAGTCTAAAGATTTGATACACGAAGGAACATTTCGATTATCGAGTCGTACACCACTTTGGTACAGTTTAACGTCATTGTCCAAGAACAGAGTTCATTTAATAAAAAAAAAAAAAAAACAAGTTTATTGTTTTTTTTTAATTGTTGATGAAACTAGCTTTAACGTTACATTTACTTTTAAAAGTTTTTAAATAAACTAAAAAAAATTGTTGGTAGTAATATCTTTGTTAAAATTCAAGTAACGATAATTTTGAAAGTTTAAGTTAAACTGTTTTTTGTACAACTATATGTTAATCTACTCATAAACATTTTGATCAATCAGTTTCTTAATTTTATTTAGCTTAATTTTTATATAAATAAGTCAAAATATAATAATACTTTATAACAAAAAAAACACTTTGAATTTAAATATTAAGGTATTAATGCTGTAAAAATGTTCCATTTTAATTAAAACTTTCTTGCGCAAACAAGCTGTCTAAGTAAGTTCTATAATTAAGTTAAGTGGTAGATAACATTTTAAAGGCTCAAAACTTTGTTTTTACAACATACTATTTTTAAATTTAATGTTTTTCATAGCCATTAATCCAAGTTTTTTATTTTATTTTTATTTAAAGTACACGAACTTTTAATTTTGTGAAAGCTAATAAAGTATATTTAAAATTAATGTTTATATTTTTTCCTTACAAAAAAGGATTAACTATAAAACGGTTTAACAACCACAAAAAAACTAATTAAGGTTTTTGTTTTTTATATATTTTTACCGTTTAAAATTGATTTGGACTGTAACAAATTTAGTAATAGTCTAAATTTAAATAATAATAGTACTTAACAAGTAGTCAGTTTTTGAACCAAAGAAGATAATATCATAAAAGTTTAGTAAATTTAGGTACAAATGCTTAAAAAATAATTCATAAAAATTCTAAATAAATTTGAGACATAATTCTGATTAATTTCTTAAACTTTCTAATTTTAAGTAGGCTTCAAGGGAGTCATTTGTAAGTGTTTAGTTTTAAAATTTTATATAGGTTATTATTTTTAAAAATTCTAATAGTACACCAAAAGGAGTAAATTAGTTTACCAATTTTCGTTTAAAATTATATCAGTACACAATGTGGAAGTAACAGTTGTAAAACAGTACGGGCTTCCTTAGAACCTTTTCAATCAATATGAGTATTATTATCTGAGTATAAAACAAATATAACTTTAAAGTTTTATTTTAAGAAGTTTAGATTTAACGATGAGCCACAATTAACAAACAAACTTACAAGTGATACTTTTTATAAAGAAACTAAGTAAAAAACAATACTTTTTACTTTGTTTAAACTAATCTAAAAACATGTTTACAGAATTTTATTGTACAATTTTAAAAAATATTGCTAAAAAGTCAAGCCAATGTCAATTTTCGCTGCTCGATTAATGTGCGCATTAGCACTTGTCGCTTACAACGCAGCATTCGGTTACGAAACGTGTCACGTGACTAAAACTTATTCTTGCGATGAATACGAAAATACCAGCAACAATTTGGTCACGGTCGGTAAACAGGGACCCCGTGGTCAACGCGGCCCGCCCGGCAAGGATTGTGACGTCACTGTGTTGAAAAATATAGGAAATAAGGTTATGCTGAACAAACAACGAGTTTTGGAAATTGATCTTAGTTAGTTTATTACTACTGATTTACTTTTACTTCTTAAATTAAGTTTTTCTTACACTCAACAAGGAAGTTTTTTGCACTAACTTTACCATATAACTTAAAAGAATCATTTAGACTTAACAAAATTCTATAAAAGTATTGTTAAATAGTTAGAGAAACTTAAAACAAACCTTTAAAATGAAATATTTGAGTAGTTTATCTTAATATGATTTTTTAAATACTTCTATTATATAAAATTGTTTGGAAAAAGTATTGCTAAACATATCATTTGCTTTTTATTTTTTCAATTTAGAAAATTATTACGATCCGTTTATTAAAGCAATGCGATGTGTAAGACATCAAAAAAAATTAAAAAGTTATAATCTTAAAATGAAGTAGACTTGACTCGTATATACTTTTTACCTAACATAGGAAGCTATTAAAAGTTTTAAGTTAAAATATGTTGATTCATTAAAAAAATATCAAAAACTACAAAACTACATTTGTTAAAGTTGATTTACTATATTGATTATTAAATTTATTTACCAAGTTTAGTTACTTTTTAAAACAATAAAGATATTTACTTTTAGATTATTTTAAAACTTAAGATAACAGCTTAAAAAGTATTCGTTAAAATATTTTTTAAAGTTAGATTGACATTTAGTCTTCATTAACTTAAGCGTTTTATTCAAACTTAATCACACTCAAAAAATTAAGTATATAAAGTATTTTACTTCATTTAATCAGATATAAAAAAAAAGTTTAGTATTTTATTGTTTGAGCATAGGAAAGTGTTTATGCTGAATTACAACAATACAAACACTTTTCAAGAGTATAAACCTTTAAATCAATATTGTTGTTTTTTGATACTAAAGAAAAAAAAAGTATTTTTCTTATGCAAAGTATTAAACCTAATAATGTTCTAAATAAATAACTGCTTTCATTTGTTCTGTAAATCTGAGACCACTTAATTACATTCAAATAAAACAAGCTTTAAACTATTTTAGTCACATTTGAGTCATTTAATTTTTTTAAGCTTTATAAAACATGTACACTTAAAATATTTTGTTTTTATTTCTATAAGTATAGAAAATTCTTTACTGAAATAGATAATCATTAACAACTGTTCCTAAAGTAGCTCATTTTATTTTTAAAGTTGTTTGTACACCAATTTAAGAAGTTTGCAATCGTTCATTTTCAGTAGGAATCGGTTATAAAAAAACTCTTATTTAGCTTAAAATTTACACAGTAGTTAAAAAAATATTTATCTTATTACATTGATGTCGTTAACTTTATTGCTCAAAATAAAAATATAAAATATTTTAAAGATTTAGCATAACCGTATTTCCTATCTAAATAAATATTTTTTCCATTAAAACTTGCAGTTGACATAAATTTTAAAACCAGGTATAATTATAAAACTTACAAACGTGTGCAAAACGAATTAAGTTGACTTTTTCATACAAAAAAATTCAATTGCGCTGTAAAATTTTTAGTACACGGTAGTGCTTACTAAGTGGTCATTTCAATACAATTTTAATTCCAAACGTAGGTTATTAACTTATGAAACAAATGTTTAAAAAGAATATTTGAAAACAATAAAAATAGTGTAGTCTTAATAATAATAAAAATGATTTAATTTTTGAAATAAATTTTAGTGTACAAGAACTTGTTTTCGTTTTTAGTATGTTTTTCACTATACTACTAAAAAAATGTTCTAAAATTTTTAACTACTTATTGGTTTTGTATAAAAACTTTCGTCCGCTAATTAAAAACCAAACTAGTGTTTGTTTTGATACAAACATGATAATTGGGTATGAGAGAAAGAAAGTGTTTTTTTTTTTTAAACATCATACGAGTATAAACCACCGGGTACTTTTTTAACCACATTTATTTGATGGATTAAACTTGAAAAAATTCTTTTAGGAATAAGAACGTATAATTAGATTAAATTTCTACGCATTTTCTAAAAAAATTCTTAAACAATTTTAAAGTTATTTTAAGTTTGTGATAATAAAATAACAAAAAAATAAAATAATTACTGTGTAAAAACATTCACAGGTTAAGTAACACTTTTTACTCGTTACGATATGGTAATGAAAAAACTATACGAAATTTTAATAACTATTTATTAAACTGCATCCTATCGTATAATTTTGTAAAATAAAATTTATACGCAGAATAAAACCTAGTCAACTTTTTTGTACTTTTAAATTAATTTTAGGTAAAAATTGTTAAGAAGGACAACTTTTATTTCAAAAAGTTGTTTAATTTTAGTTTTTTGAAATCCTACTTTTGATACTATATTTTCAGAAAATCTGAAAGTTGGTATACCGTAAAGTACATACATTGATTATTATGAATTAAACACATACTTAATTAGGAATAATACTTTTTTTAGATATATGAATCCTTTATGAAATTTTTGCAGTTTAATTAGCTTAACGTAAACATATACTCGTAGAATGTTTTTAATCTTAATTGCTAAATAAAAAAAAAAAAAACTTCACATTGTACCAAAACGGCTTTTATACAATAATATGTTTAAAATAGATGGTTTTTAAATGAAAAAACACTTGTCAAATTAACTGAAAGTTTGTTTTGTTACTAAATTTATTGCTAGTGTACTTGTTTTACGAATATAAACTAGCTTTCGGTTTTTGCTTTTAGTAAGCCAATTGTACTCTGTTTGAAAAGTAGTTTTAAAAAATGTTTTTTTCTGAGTAATTATTAGTCTAAATGATTTTGTAATTAACTGAAAAAAAAAGTTTTAGTTGCATTAATATACAAAAGTAATCTTTTATTAAAAATGCTAAAATTTTTAGTGCATATTTATTTTATTTATATCACACTTTTGGTTCAGATTTTGTATGTTATTTTTAATTACTACAACTAATTTAATGATGAAATAATATTTTACTCTATGTATTAAAGAAAAATTTTACTTGATATAACTTGCTTAAACAGTACGATTTAGAACGTTTTGCCGAAAACATAGGTAATTTCCTTATTTTTTTATAAGGTAAAGAATTTTTTTTATTTATTTTCACAGCCAAAGAAATTGCTTCTAGATATTAATTTTATAGCTGGTAATTTTTTATATTTAGACAATTCGACATACATGTTGAAAATAAAAATGCTTTTTTAATATAGATTATAATAAAAAAAAATTCAATCAAAGCTTAGGTTTTTGTAGATGATCGTGCATTTAAATATAATGCTAATTGTGATTGCCTATAAACATCTAGGCTTTGCTGAAAACATCTAAAAACGTAAGTACCTAGTTAATAATGAGAAAAAAAAAGTTAATGTCAATAAGATTCAGTTAGCTTGTATGTTCAAGA
Organism: Thalia democratica; assembly: GCF_965202585.1. NCBI lineage: Eukaryota > Metazoa > Chordata > Thaliacea > Salpida > Salpidae > Thalia > Thalia democratica. The sequence continues at coordinate 42,395,022 of NC_139165.1, forward strand.
ACTCAATAAAACTTTTTTTTTTTAAGTCAAAAATAGTAAATGCAAAAACTTAATAGTACTTTCAATCAAAGTTTAATGTTGATATTTGAGAATTACTTTTATTTTTATAAGTTTGTATATACAAAAAAGTTTAAAAAAATTAAAAAACATAAAATGTAATTTTTATTTTCACTTAACTTTTACTGTTAAACTGATTATTTAAAAACACTGTTTTATTATACAACACATGTATTGGTTAAATTTTTATAAAAAAGCTAAGCCAAACGATTTTATGGTTGCTTCTTAGTTTATGCATTAAATTAAATGTTTAAGTTTACCTAAGTACTTTTTACATGATTTTCTGAAGTACTACAGCCCTTAAATGTAACCCGTATAAAAATATAGCTTGGTAATTTGACACCTTTAAGTATAAAAACTTACAACATGTACTTGTCAAAGTTTCGAAATCAAGTTTAACTCATGAAAATAGATGTTTGAAAAAAAAAAGTTAAAAATATTTATAATTTGCTTCATTTCAAAAAAAAATTAAATTAATTCATAGACTAAAGTTTCAGGTTTAATTAAAGTTTTAAAAATTATTGATATAAACAAGTTGTATTTATACGTACTAATTTTGCTAAAAAAGACACAACTTATTTATACTAATAAAAACAGCATTCTTAATAGTTCAACCTCTTATTTTTTTTTTCTTACAAAATTATTTACCTACAAATCTGCAATCAAACTAGTGGTTTACACGTTTGATTGCAAACATAATACTTGAGTTACGTTTATTAATTTTAAACATCATACGAGTATCAACCACCAGGTACTTTTACAACCTCATTTTTTTTGATGGATTATATTTCAAGAATTTTTAGGCATAAGAACGTATTAACAGACAAAATTTTCTTACACGTAAACAAATGCCTTTCGGTTAAAAAAAAATCCTATATAACAATCAGTGACTGAACAGATTTATAGTTAAAAATATAAAATTTTCTAGAGCAGAAGACTAAAAAAATGGTTGCTGTTTTGTATCACTTTCTTTCAGTAGTATTAATAAGAGTCTTTACAAAATTCACAGTAGTCCGGTTTAGTTTTCTTTTTATTTAATTAAGAAAGTTTATAAAAATACAATTTTTGAAGTCTAGAACTTTAAAATCTTAGCAAGTTGTCGGCTTAGAAAGGTGCACTTATAAGTTAAAACTATTCGTGTAAACTATATCAGTACATAATGTAGAAGTATTAGTTGTAAAACACTAAGGGCTTCGTAAAAAACTTTTTAATCAATATTAAGATAAAAATATCTTATTCTAAATCAAATATAACTTGAAAGTTTTATTTTAAGAAGTTTAGAATTATCGATGAGCCACAATTAACAAACAAACTTACAAGTGATACTTTTTATAAAGAAACTAAGTAAAAAACATTACTTTTTACTTTGTTTGAACTAATCAAAAAAAATGTTTACAGAATTTTATAGTACAGTTTTAACAAATATTGCTATTAAAGTCAAGCCAATGTCAATTTTCGCTGCTCGATTTATGTGCGCATTAGCACTTGTCGCTTACAATGCAGCATTCGGTCACGAAACGTGTCACGTGACTAAAACTTATTCCTGCGATGAATACGAAAATACCAGCAACAATTTAGTAACAGTCGGTAAACAAGGACCCCGTGGTCAACACGGCCCGCCCGGCAAGGATTGTGACGTCACTGTGTTGAAAAATATAGGAAATAAGGTTATGCTGAACAAACAACGAGTTTTGGAAATTGATCTTAGTTAGTTTATTACTACTAATTTACTTTTACTTCTTAAATATAGTATTTCTTACACTCAACAAGTAAGTTTTTTGCACTAACTTTACCATATAACTTAAAAGAATCATTTAGACTTAACAAAATTCTATAAAAGTATTGTTAAATATTTAAAGAAACTTAAAACAAACCTTTAAAATGAAATATTTCAGTAGTTTATCTTAATATGATTTTTTAAACACTTCTATTGTATAAAATTGTTTTGAAAAAGTATTGCAAAGTATATCATTTGCTTTTTTTTTTAATTTAGAAAATTATTACGATCCGTTTATTAAAGCAATGCGATGTGTAAGACATCAAACAAAATTAAGAAGTTATAATCTTAAATTGAAGTAGATTTGACACGTATATACTTTTTACCTAACATAGGAAGCTAATAAAAGTTGTAAGTTAAAATATGTAGAGTCATGAAAAAAATCAAAAACTACAAAACTACATTTGTTAAAACAGAAATAAAATCGACTGATATTAAGCCAAGAGACTGCATGGATATAAAAAAAGCGAACGAATCATGTGGATCTGGAGTGTACACGATATATCCTCCTCTTCCGGCTTATAGCAGTGAGATACAAGTTTACTGTGATCAGGAAACAGACGGTGGCGGATGGCTTGTGAGTTGAAGTGTTTTAAATTAGATTTTATCTTTTTAACTATTTATAATACTTTATTACTATGAAATGTTTTACTTTTACTTTTTGTAAGTAAGACGTATGTTGAAACGAGTTTGATCATTTTGCGCTTCATGAATTAAAAGTTTTTTATTTTAGTTTTTCAAATTTGAAATTTAAACTAAATTTGTAAGGCACATATAATACAACTTTTCAATTTATAACTCGTAAACAAACGAAAAAATGATTTTACAAGTAGGAACAATATTTGATATAGCTTTTGAATTTTAACACAGGTTTAAAAGAAGAAACATTGGTTAAAAAAATAAACGCACATTTGCTAGTTCCTTATAAAAGCTTAATCACATAATTTTGGTTGTGGTGTTATTTAGACAAGTATCTTTTTAAATCTGTTTAAAACAACTACAGTTTTGACAAATGTAAACAAACTTACGCAAAAACTTAAACGTGACGTTTAGTTGACAACTTGCTTAGAAACAAATACTTTAATGTTTATTTTAGATGTTTTATAATAAAATTGTTCAACGTTTGGTTGAAAACGTAAATTCAACTGTTTTTAAAAACTTGACAGCTTAAACAAATGTTTTAAATTTTGTTTTGCTTGTGTATACATCTTAAAGAAAGCTGAAATACTTTAATTTTAGGTTTTTCAAAGTCGAAAAAATGGAAATGTGGACTTTTATCGAAACTTCGAAGCCTATGTTAAAGGGTTTGGAAATTACTTGGATGAGTTCTGGTTTGGTGAACTTTTTTTATAAATTTTTATCTAAAATTTTTTTTGGTTTTATGATTGTTTATTTTAGGTCTTGAAAAGATACATGAACTTACACAACTAGGAAAATTTATAATGAGAATCGACTTAGAAGATTTTGAAAATGTCAAAAAGTACCAAGTGTATGAGTAAGATTTTAAAGATATTTTTTTTTAATGTGTTTGATTAAAAGTCTTTAACTATTTTCACTTGTTACATATGAAGAAGGTATCAAATTAATTCATTCTTTTATTTAGGTTTTTTTATTTTTCCAAACTAAATTGTTTTTACAGCAACTTTTCTATCGGTCAAGGTAATACTTATAGTATCAAGTTTTAAACTTCATCTGGAGATGCAGGTAATTTTTATTTCGTGTTTATAAAGTATTAAAACCATTATTTAACTAGTTTAGTGTTTTTGAAAATTATTGTTATATTAAAAATTTTTATTAAATACTATAACACTTTATTGAAAGTTTCAGCTAATTTAAAGTCATTAAAATTATTACTGACTTAAACATAATTGATTGTTTTATTACTAAAGATTTAAAAACTTAAATGATAAAAAATTTATGTGTAATAGCTCATAAGAAACTTTATAAGCATGTGATGTACGACTCGATAACCGAAAGTTTCCTCTGTACACCAGGTCGTTAGACCAAACTTTATGAGCGGTTTTTTTTTAACGTTCAATAAACAGTATATTGGTAACTAGATATGCAGCTAATAAAAAAAAAGTTCTACTAAATATTAATTAAATACGATTATTGAAAAATAATTTTTACTACTAAAATAAAACCAAAACTTATTTATATTAATTTAATGTTAGCTTTTTAGTGCTTTTAAATATACGTAAATAAGGTTTATTTGTAATTAAAAGTGATAAACCAATCATATATTCATCGTTTGTAACTAGTTTAATATGAAAGTTTTTACATATAATGGTTTTTAAAAACGTAAGCTTCGGTGCAATACTTTTTTTTGCAAGACCTAAATATTTATGTTTCTAAAAAATCAACTATGTTTGATCTGTTTAAGGATGTTTTACTGCTATCAATTCATTCAAAATATTCAAAAGTTAATCTTATATTAATCGAATAAAAAAAACTGTCTGTTTTTTTTTTCTGCTAAACCATATACTTTGATAAAATGCTGTAAAATTAGTTGAGCGTTTGTACACAGATAAACAGTTTTTTTTTTTGGTTAATAATAATTTTAAACTTATATACAAGAACTAACAGTAAACAAAATTTTAATTATTATGAAAAAATCTTAAATTACTATTAAAAATACGATTAAGTATACGTTTTATAGAGAGAAAAAAAAATTACGATATTAATTTCAAGTATTAATAAACATAAAACGTTTTAATAAAGTTATTATTATAGTTTGTTCATTTTAATAAATCTTTCAAGCTAAATCAAACAAAACAACAAATACAAAAAATATATATAACACAACCTTTTTCAATTGAAGGTTGTAGTTTAAAGCTAAAAATATTCCATTTAAACAATGATCACAGGACAACCTCTACCAAACGGTCAAGCTTTCACGACGAAAGATGTTGACCAGGATACGTATGAGCAAAACTGTGCAATCAAATTTAAAGGAGCCTGGTGGTATACTGCTTGCCATGGCAGCAATTTGAATGGACTTTATCTTAATGGCGAGAATGAACAATATGCTGCCGGTATGGTTTGGCATCCTTTTCGTGGACATCACTACGCGCTAAAGGTGTCACAAATGAAGTTCAGACCTGCTTAATTTTAATTATTAAACAAACGTTGTAAAACAAATTACCATTTTTTAATCTATTAAAATCTTTGTAAAAAGAATTTTGTTTATGCATAGCAGAACAAACATATTACGATTTTTAAAACTCTTTATTGTTAAACCGATTAAAAATAAAATATTTTTGTATATGATTGTTGTATCATTTCTATCATTTTTTATTGTTTTTAGACTGACTTAAATAAAGAGTTTAATTATAAAATATGTTTAACTATTTAATGTGAGTTTTTTAAGTTTATATTCTAAAAAAGGAAACTGGGCGTTCCGCAACGTACTCAAATATTGATAAAAACTTGTGCAAAACAAATGAAGTTGACTTTTTTAAAACAAAAAGAGAATTGTGCTCTAAGTTAAACTTTTAGTACACGTTAGTACTTATTAAGTGGTCATAAAGCTGCTGCAGTGACAACCAAATGCCTGCCAATTTATACTCTTAATAGTAAACAAAGTTAAATAATCTTTTATTTTAAAGGAATTTAACTGATAAGTCCATAAAAAAAGTAACTGTCCAAATACTCGATATTATTTAACTAACACAATAGTAGAAAACACTACATAGGCTTTAAACCATTGATTATGTATTGCTTTCGTATTTTTGTTTAATATTACAAAAACAAAAATATTAATTTACAAAAGCTTTTAACTTTAACGTAAGGTTTATAGAACTATGTTTTCATTGAATTAAACATTTTAAAGTATCGTTCAATAAACCAGGTGTAGTTCAATTTACATTATGTTAGAATATTAAATTTAAGACGTATTTGAAACTGTTCATACGCAGATAAAGTTTAAGACTTTTTTACGAAACTATATAATTTTAGATTCAACCATTAAAAATAAACTGAATAGTTACAAAATCTAAAAATATATATTTTCCACCTTTTCTATAAAATCATAAACACTTTGAACTAAGCTAACTAATATATTATTTAAAAAGTAGTTAATAGTATAACGCATTTAAGTGGAAAACAAATCAGTAAGTTTACTTCTTAAAAAAAACGTAACATTTAAATATATATTACTTTTAGTTCATTCAAGGCCACTTATAAACTATATACATTTCAATATGCAATTATAAAGCGTTATTTTTTCTCAAACATTTGCTCATAAAAGTGAAAAAGATAGACAAGATATTTTAATATCTGTACTTTACGGCTTTAATACTAGTGTTAAAATCAAGATTTAAGTAACAAACATCTAAATAACTATCTACAAGGCACTTAAAAATATATTTAATTGATCTATCAACGTAAATGCGGTTAACAATGATCAAGTTGCAAATAAATTATGCATAAAAAATTTTACTCTCAAGATTATGTACCTCGATAGCTCAGTTGCCCTTCAGCATAATAATTCAAGTTTTAAAAGCATAGCCTTTATAAAATATGTTATTAAGTAAAGAAAATTTTCTTATACTTTTAAACCGTTGATTGCTAAAATCTAAGTAAAATAAATATTGTAATTAAATAGATAATTAAATTTTAATAAATATTGTTTTATTGTTTATTTTGTACCTAAAAAGTTTATATTCTTTTTCAGAAATACGTTTAACCGAATTATTAACAAAAGATGTAAAAAAAATCAGTTTGAAGGTAATAACTGTATCTTATAGTTAAAAAGGCTGGTAAACACTATTATCAAAGCACTATAGGATTTAGTTTTAACTGCATTTGTTTAGTTTTAATTTGTTTCAAACTCGTTTAATTTCTTTCAACTAAAAATTCCGAAAAAACAAATTATATAAACTACTGTGTAGTTTATACATAAATATACTATCTTATATAAGAGTTAAAATACTACCCATTAAAAGTGTGTTCATCTTTGTCGATATTTTCTGTTTAACAAACCAAGGTTTTCATTTTTTTTTTAAATGTAAAATGTAATTGAAGTAAAAACACGTTTTAAACTAAACTATTTAGAGTAACTATAAGTCGTAAAAAACTAATTTACAAGAACAAACAATGAATAAAGCCTACTAAAACGTAAAAAGTAGTTTATTCCTAAATTTATAAATACAAAATAAATTAACTTTAGTATTTCTATTTTTTGAACCAAACATGAACAACATAGACTTGTTAAGAAAATTGTTACTAGTTTGCAACAGAAATTAATTATTGTTTTCCTTAGGAATTTTTTACTTTTCTTATAACTAGATAAATATTTAAATAGTTAAGGAACTTAATTAAAGTATTTTTGTACAGTATATGTTGTTCAAAGTTTATATGTAAAAATTGCGTGCTTGCTAAACACTGGTAAATAAGAAAGACTAAAATATTATAACTGTTAGTTAATACATAGATATATATAGAAACTTTCTTAACCTTAATTTATGATATGATATTTTAAAATACAACAAATTACTATAGTGTGTTGTGTAAGAGAAAAAAAATCATTGTAGCTATGTAGAGAATGTAAGTTTTCAGAAAACTTAAGGATTAAATATTTTATTTTTTCTTATGTATTTTACGCTTCTTATAAGAATTAAATGCACATTATTCATCACCAAATACTTTGTTGTCTTCAAGTAGTGCTAGAATTTAATATAAAGCAGAAGCAAGGTTTTGCTCTATTCATTCTGGATAATTAAGTTTTAACTTTAATTACTTTAAAACATTGTTAAATTGTTCATTGTTATTTTGCTAGAAACATTGTACTTGGTAATTAATAAATAAAAACAAGACCTTGTGTTACAAGGTCTTAATAGTAAATAAAAATGTTTTGAATTTTATAAATAGGTCAAAAATTCACATTACTAAATTTAAAAAAAAGGTTATAAGTTTTAAACGATAGATTTATATGCAGAATTAAAATTAAAAGAATGAAAAATTCAATAAAATCATCAGGTATAACTTTCTGTGTACAACATGTACAAAAGTTTCTAATTAAGTTTGTAAAATATGTTACCGGCAACTATTGTGTTATAAACAAAAATAAATAGTTACGAAGCGTAATTTTTACTACTCAGCTGTTAAGTACACGACTTCTGCACACATGAGTAACAGATTTTGGTGAAAAAAAAAATATATATATACAAAGTGTAAATTTGTCGTTTTAAAAGTTATAATAAAACGAAAAAATTCAAACTTTGTATAGACATATAAAAATTTAAAGAAAAGTATAAACCAAATATTACTTTAAAAGCTGTATTTAAATTATATACAGTTCAATAAATAAATTCAAAACTTTAATCAAATACATATTTCTAATAGGAACTTTTATAAAGAACGTCTTACATCTTAAAAACGATTTGTTTTAAATAGTTTACTTCAAGTCAAAAATAATACGATACTTGTTAAGCTTAAACACTGTATGTTGCAGTTCAAATACAAAACTAACCAATACAAATTAAAAAAGCTAACTATTGTGGAATAAGCAAAAAATATTATTACAGAAATAGTTTATAATTCTTTAACTTTTGCTGAAAACAGTGCTTATCAACTACTAATTAATTCTATCTTAAAACAATCTTAGCTTTATTTATTTTTAGCGGATAATAAAACAAACAAATAAACGTTTAACACAGACTGAAAATTATTTATAACAATTTGAAGCTATAACAAATAGTTACATGTCCTGGACAAGAGGTTTTAAGGTATCCAAGTGGTGTGCGACTCGATAACCGAAAGGTTTTTTTGTGCACTAGGGCTTAGACCGAACAATTTGGGGGCTTTTATTTGTAGTTCAATACAATAAAATAGAAAAAAAATTGCATGCGGTTAAAAAAGTTAAATATTTCAAGCGTTAGATGGTGTTGTAAATCTTTTAAATATAAGGCGAGTTTGACAAAGACACATTTTTCTCTTAGTGAAGTAGTTTTTCAGCTACTATGTGAATATAGTTTATGAGTCTAATTAGTGTTAGTAAATGCTAACAGGGTAACAAGTTTATATATATCATATAATTTTACGAATATATCAATGTTTTCAAGAATTAAAGTTTTAACATTTTTTAGTCAGATATTATGTTTTATTTTATGTACTTTGATAAGTTTTTAAAAAGTTTTATTTAATTAAATTATAGTTTTCAACAATAAAAATTACTTAAACTGTGATTCTGTTTTTAATATACTTTTGCAAAAGTAATGCTTTTTAAGTCGTTAACTTGATGCTAGTCTGTTAATTATCATTATCAAAATATATAACCAAGAACAAACAAAAGTTTAGAATTTTACAAAGTTTATAATAAATTCTAGTATATAGATAGTGTTTGTTTAATTAAAAAGGTTTAATCTCAATTTTTATAATTTATTTCGAGAAGAAAAGGTTGAATGTCTTAAAGAAAATATATTTTTAGAATTCAATAAAAAGCTTTTAGAGCATTAAAAGTGTTTCAAGTAACAATCAGCATAAAAAATCAAGTGAACCGGCATCTACACGCATGAAACGTAAACACGTGTTAAACATTCCCGATTACATAAATTCCTTTACGTCGGACTATTGGAAAGTAAAATTAAAATCCCCATGTTATTTTTACAATCTTGTTGACAAAGTTTTTTTTGAGGCTAGGCTTTTGCCTGGTATTTATTTTACTAAAAACATAAAAACTGTCAAAATAAATTATCTTAAGACAGTTTACGCAATTATCACTAATTACTGTGCAGACAACTAAAATAAAATTAAAAAGTTGATTCCGGGTTTAATAAGAACAAAAGTCAATAAGGCACTTTTAAATTGTTTTGTTAATTTATAAACTAAACAGTATTTCTAAAACGGGAACGGGTCAATTTTGCTTGAATGGTCACTTTTGCAATACTTTTTAACATTAACAAATTACTTTTATTTAAGCAAGTAGAATGCGAAACAAATATTACTTTTAGGCTGTTAACAAAAATTATTCAAAACAAAACAACAGTAGTTTTAATACTGTATACTAAATAAATGAACTTAAAAAATTAAAAGTTTTTAAGAAAAATACCTTCGAAATAATATTAATCTAAGCTAAACAAAAGTTAATTAAAGTTAGTTTTAAAAAACTAAGTTTCAAGATGTTTTGAAAAAAATATAGTTATAAAGTAATCGTTAATTTATTTAAAACAAAATTATGTGTTGACCCTAAAATTATGACAAAATTACAAATAAAAAGTATTTTTTTTAAACAGCTTCTATGGATTTCAATCAGGGTTTTTTTAATATTAAATTCTGTATCAACTTTAAAAAGCTTTAAACTAAACATAAACATAAAAATAAAAATAAATTTTTATTTCACTAAGCTGTTTATAATTCCTTTTTGAATTTTTTCACATGTTTTACTGTTATCTTTATGTTATTAACTTTATTTAATAAATACTTTATTTAAAAACTTTAAAAATTTAGTTTGTTTTCTTGACTGCTACTAAATTAATACTCTTTAATAAAACCAAATAGTAAAACTAGTCCAAAAATTTACAATAAAAGTGCTGATTTTGCATACTTTTTTCTAAACGTTGAATAATATATTTATTTAGTAGTAGTTTATATTGAAATTTTCTTTAAGTTTTCTAAAGTCATATTTTGTTTAAGTTTTAAATATAAATTTAATAATACAATTTAAAACTAATCAACTTATTAGTTTTTTATTTTACAAAAAAATAGCAAAAGTAAACTTAAGATGGTAAATATTATCATTTTCTGTTTTAATTGTAAAAAATTTTATTAATCATGGCATTAGCTTGTCATCGACAAGACATTAAGTGTATCTAAGTGGTTTACAACCTATTAACTGAAAAGTTTTTTCGTACACTAGGTTCTAAAACTAATTATTTTGAGCGCTTTTTTTAATCTCAGTAACAAATTAGAATTAATTTAAAAATGACAAATGTTGAATGTTTTTTATATAGTTTAGCTTATTTTAGTAAATTAAGCGAAAAATTTCCAAAAAAATAGTAATAAAACTGTTAAAAATCTAACTACACAATTAAAATTAAATTATAAAACTTTTGGCTTAAATGATTTATGTACTTACTTTCTAAAAGTTTATCGAGGTTGTTATTTTATACAATATATTAGCCAGTAAATAACATTAGTTTAAATACAAAATCAAAATTATTGTTAACTATAAAATAATTAAAGTAAAGATTATCAATCAAACAAAAACTGCATCATGATATTACAAATTCTATGATGGCAGCTTATAAATTAACATACTAAATAAAGAAATATATAATAAAATTATATGACTCTGTAAAGCTGTAATTACCTAACCATAATAAGGTATATCTTTTGTATTTTTTGATAACAGTTTTAAAATGTCATCTTTTAATATTGATTGAGGAAAATAGAAAATAAAATACAAATTTTAGCTATTACATCGTTAAAAAGAATATTCGTAAAACTAACTAAAATAAAAACAATTTACAAATCTACATACTAAAAATAAATTTAATTTAAATTTTGTATTTACATGTAAAGGATGTTTATTTTTTTTGTATAACCTTAATTGTTTATTTTATGGTCGAACAAAAAACTTATTTATATAAATATGTAGCTTTAACTTACAAATTTCAGGATTTTTAATGAACTTAGAACTTCCTTAAACTTGTGTGCCATGCTTTAATATGACATATAGTTAATAACTTATATCTGAATGCATTATATAAAAAACAGTGTTGTTTTTTTCTTTTAAATAAATTTTCTTTATACTAGGGTTAGTTTAAAAACAAGCTTTAAAACCCAAAGTGAAACTCAATAATTATCCCCTCTAACATAAATCTAATTGAGCTCATATTTTGATTATTCAAACAAAAGTTGGTTTTGTTTAGTACAGCAGTTTTGTTTAGTTTTCTTTTTAAAATTTACAAAGATTGTTTTTTTAATTTAGATCTAATTTTTTACTCGACAACACCTTTAAAAGTATCCGTAGTGTACGACTCGATAACCGAAAGGTTTTTTTGTGCACCAAGTCCAAGGACCAAATAATTTAAGTGTGTTAATGAAAATTTAAGTTTATATTGTTCAAATAAATAATAATTGGTAAAATATTGTATTTAACAGATTTAGTATGACTTATAATTTGTGTTAAACTGGTTTAAAAGTTAATGTTAGACTATTTATAAAAAATATATTAGTATGTATTTCTATTGTTTATTTTTCTTTGTGTTGATATTTTTCCGATTTTTATACAATAATTTGATTTTTACCTAAATTTTTTAAAGTTAATAACATCACAAATGTTTTTTAAAGCAATTTAAAGATCTTTTGTTTTTAGAAACTTACTTTGTAAAACACAACTAAAGTTTTAAATATTTTTAACCAGAATGTTCTATGCAAGTATAAGTTAATTATGCAACATTTATGTATATTTAACCGTCAAACAGCTATATAAATTATGTGTATAATAGTTTAAAATATTGTTAGTTTAGTTTTAAATAGTTTAATTCTAAAATTATTTGAGAGTTAGTAAGAACCGTTTTTAATACGCTACCAAGACATTAATATTTAGAGAACTAGTCTTAAGCCTTTTGAATTATGTTCTCAGAAAACTAAAAGACAACAAAAGTTGAGCACACTAGATTAAAAGTAAAGAAATATTATTGCAACACAATACTTTCAAAGTCAAGTTTTTTGAGTTAAGTAAAGTTTTAAAAATAATGTTAAAATTTTTACTATTATATTTTGTTCTAATGAAATAATTAAAGCTGAGGTCATATAATGTTTTTAATGTTTTGTACTTAATGTTCTGTGGAATGTAAACTAGTTTATAAGCACGCTTTCAGAAGCAAGTGTACAACGACAAGTCTACGGGTTTAAAGTAATGATGGCAGTCTACATTAAATGTCCTCTTTGTTTTCTATATTTTAAATACTAATCTACTGGATCCAAAAAATAAGGATCCAGCTGGATCCGGAACTCAAAAACTATAATATTATTTTAGTTTAAAAAGCAAAGGCTTTTATATAATAAGTGAGTGTTGTAACAATCACGTTTAGTTGTAACACTTAATAGTGTTTTAATGTTAAGTCCCTAATAAGTGAGTGTTGTATCAATACACGTTTAGTGAAACAAAGTTCGAACCTTATTTTTCAGATTTATTGATACTGTTTAAATACTTTAACTTAGAAAAGAAACATTAAAGGTATTCTTGTTAAATCAAATGAGTGTAAACTACTTTACAATTGTTTTTTTTGCGCCAAAAAGCAAACTCGAGTCTCAGATGTGGTATAAAATGTTTTTTAGTTAAAAATATATATTTGCTTGAAGTTATAAAGCTGCCATAATATATGTCTAAGATCTTTTTTTTTATTATTCATTAGTAATTCTAGAACAGCCTATGCAAATTTCAAAACCATCTCAAGTATGTATAGAGCTTTTTCGGTATTCAAATCAAATATTTATCTAGGATCTTATCAAATATCAAACAAAATATATATTCAAAGTGAGTTTTTAAAACTTACACGTTATATCTAGTGATAGTTTAATAGCTCTTCTCGATTTATCAGTTTTTTTGCACTTTTTCATAAATAAAAAAATTATTAGTTGCTAGCTTTAAGATAAATTTCGAACACCCCTGCATGAATTTTGTTGAAATATATGTGTAGAACTAAATATTTTTAAAATGATATAATAATACCTTGAGTAAAGAAACTAAAAAAATCTAAAATGAGTAAAATATATTCAGTGATATACTGGATCCGGCTTATTGTTTTAAATAATGTATGTAGTGTATCAATATAATTAAACAATTATATTTTAACAATTTAATTCAAATATTACTTTAATTTCAAAGGAAATTTTTGTAGTTATGCAAATAACTTCCCTTAAAACATCAGGCCTTGGAAAAAAAGTGACACTTTCTGACAATTTTTACAATCCCTAATTTAGAGTAATCTGTTTATCATAGATTGAATAAATATTTTAAACGTTAAAGTTATACAAAAACTTTAGGTCAAAGTTAACACATACAGTTTTAAAGATCACACAATTTTTTATAAACTTACTTAAGAAACTACAATAATTAAACGGTAAGCTCTAGGTGATTTAACAAAACAAAATTATACTAATTTACTAGTTTATTAACAAAAGACGATAAACAACACTAAATATCGTAAAAACCTTATCTAACACTCTTCTAACTGATCACAATCTCCCTTATTATCGCTTCTCTTTCCCTTGAAGTATGCAACAGCAAGTCCAAACGCTGAGACAAAAAAGGCGCAGACCAGGCATCCCAAAACCACAAAAGAAGCCGGAATCTTTGATTGGCCGACAATCGCTTCTGCTTCTGCAGCCGGTTTCATGCAGATGTAGCGCGCCTCATAGTTGGCCACATAAGACCTTCCGTTCGCCAACATTGACCACCCAGAATCTTCGAACGGCGACACCGGGTAAAATTGAGCGTCCAAGTGCTTGTACGTTTCGCCGGTGTTTATCAACGTGAAGTACTCGTCAATGTCGGTGATCTGTTCACCGGTGGAGCTGTAGCCGACGGGCTTGCCTTCGCACACTTCAAAGTCGACGCCATGGTGGAAAAGCTCACCGTTCAAATACTCTTTGCATTCAGCATCGTCTACTTTAACGCCTTCAAGTACTTTAAGTCGTTCTGCGTGCTCGGTTAGGGGCGCTAAAATTTCGCCTTTTGCGTAGCAATTCTGCTTCGCCTTACACTTGTGTACTTTTTCGTTGTGAAAAGTGTAGGTTCCGGTGGAAGTCTTCACTTTGCTGAAGCAACAGTCCATAGATTTATTTGCTGACATATTTATCTAAAGTTCTAAAATTCAATATTTGCATAAAATGAATAACTTTAAAAAATAAGTTTTATAAATTGTTCTTTTATAACTCTTATATTTGTTTTGCTTAACTATTAAAGTGTGTACAATAAACTATTAAAATCAAGATTTTTATTTAACCTTTTTTTAGTTTTATAGCTCTTTTAAGATGTTTATTACATTTTAATAAAATAAGACCGCACAATTAAATGAATAAAAAATTTACAAGATTTCAGGTTTTAATGTCACCCTGAAGAAATAGTAATTTATACCAAAACATTACTAAAATTAAAAATATTAAGTAAATCTTTTAACTTCTACTGTTCAAATTAAGAGCCTCATTGTTAAGAAAATTGTCTAGAAAACACGTTTTATATTGTCTTAAAATGGCATTATGATATCAAACTAGTATTCTCTAGCGAAATATTATACTTTTTTGGCTTAATTAATTAAATAAATAATTATTAGAATAACTTTTGGCAAGTATCCTTTCAAGTAAAATTTAGCCTAAATTTTAAATAATTATTTTAACTGAGTGCGCGTAGCTAAGTCTGTCAAAAAACAGTAAGACTTCGAGATGACCTTTATGATGCTTAACTAAATATTTACATTTTAATAAATAAAATAAGCATAAAATTTAGAATAAAAAACATAACTGATAAGAAATTTTAATTTTAATCTTTGAAAACTAGTCTTAGTTTACCAAAGTTTTTTTATAATACCTTAAAATTTAATTTTCTTAAAACTTAGTGTCAACTATTTTGTAAGCTCTGTAGTAGCTAGAGCGTATGGAAAGTTCAGTTTTTTAAAGAATTTAACATTATCTTAAATAGAGTTATTATTTTGATGTGCCTGTTTTGAAGTCAAAACTAGCTTAAATTTATATAATTTGCATCAATTTTGCTATCATTTTCTAGATCCTTGAGAAAAACTGTTATTAATCGTAAAAAAATCTTAACTAACCCGAGTTTTTTTTAATGCCTTAAATACCAGAAGTTAAAATAATTTTATGAGACTTTAGGAAAACTATTAAAGTAAACGTTTACTTATATGTCAAAAAATTAAAAAAACTGATAGTAATAATTATATGACAACTGAAATTTGGACCTTCCAAAAATTTTAAAGCTATGATTAATCGAGTACCTTTAAACTCATAAAATGTATATACCTAAATGTTTAAAAGGTCAGTTTATAATAGTAGAACAAGTCCTTGAATCATTTCAATACTCAAATTCATAAACATATAAAGCAATTACTGTATATAAAGTTTTGATTATTTAAGCCATACACAAAACTATTTAAAATTAAAAAATGTTCCAAAAAGTCTAATTTGTTTAATTATTTTATACTGGCAAAAATATGGAAAAACAAGCTTTAATAAAATAATGATTAACAATAACTCAGAAGTCAGAACTGTCAATTTATCATTAAAACAAATATAAAAAATGTAAAATATATATAGCTAAGATTAATGATTTTTCTTGCTGCTTCTTAAACACTAATAAAAATATGTTTTTTCATAAATTATATGGTTTAAGTAGTAATTGTTTTATTTCTATGTTATTGCGTTAATTTCTACCATAAAGACTACATATAAGTAATAGTCATTTATAAACCTATATATATATATACTTTAACCCGCTACATCAAAAATTGCTTTTGGGTTTAATGAAACTTCCACTGTTACAAGCTATTAATATTCAATTAAATATGCGAATTTGGCTTTTGTTTATTAATGACATACATTAAGTATATAATCAAAGAAAGTAAAAAATATCTGAAATGAATGACAATTTTTGATTTTCAATTTTTTGAAGCAAACTTAGCTTTAATAAGATACATAAAACAAACTTTACTTATTCTATTAATTTTAGTACAATAAAAACAAAATATTTATAGTCGCCAAAATTAATTATTTACTAATACTGGTTAGTTTAAAGTACTCTTAGTATTAACAAACTAAAAGAATTTAAATTCAAGTTTTTAGAAAAATATCAAACCTAACCT
The DNA here is from genome assembly GCF_965202585.1 of Thalia democratica. NCBI lineage: Eukaryota > Metazoa > Chordata > Thaliacea > Salpida > Salpidae > Thalia > Thalia democratica. The sequence continues at coordinate 42,411,678 of NC_139165.1, forward strand.
GATTTTCACAAAATAGTAAAAAGTGCAAACAAGACAAAATAAGTCTTAGTTTTACATATTAAGTAACAGTTTTAAACCAGCTTGAGTTATCCTGATTAGATCTGAATTTATTTGTGTCAGCCTAAATAATTTTGAGTTTTTCTAAAGTAAACAGGGTTTCAGACACTTGGCAGGCAATGAGCAGCAAAAGGGGGGAAGGGGGCCATGAGGTTATAATTTAAAACTTAAACTAGGTAATCTTGAGTTGCTGATGAGGCGCAAAATAAAGGACTGAGGTTCTTTCAATGAAAGTTTTTTAGAGCAACATTGTTGAAGGGAGCAACAGCTTTTTTAATTTTTTGAAAGGGGGAAACATGAATAAAAAGTTTTGAAAACCCTGGTAAAAACTAATCTGTGAGTTTAATAATATCTTTAAATTAACAATTTTAAAATTTAAAAATAAAAAAGTCAAATTATTTCAAAAAAACCAAAACTTTTAATTTTTGTTTAACACATACTTAGAACTAATTTTTAATTAAAAATAAACTAGCTTGAAATTTCTATAAACTAGTATGACGGAAATTAAGAGTAAAATAATTGAAAAAATACATATGAGATTTATCAGACAGCCATAATGAAGCATTAATAACTTTTATTTTTAAGACTAGCAAAAAACACCTTATTTAATATTAAAAGTGTAGTTAACCATACAAATATTTTACCTTTATACATTAAGATTTACACATATATATTGCTATCATAAGATAAATTCAATACAATATTTACAAACTAGAACACAATAAAACTAATTTTTAATACTTTTGATTTCTTAATGCCCAAGTTTTTAATTTATACTTTATTCCTGGAACATTTTTTTAGAACTACTGAAAGAAACTATTTGCTGATAGTCAACTGAATAGTTTAGGAAATCTAATTATATAAAAAAATGAGCAAAGGACCAAAACTTTCATTAAACCAAAAGGTTTTAAATTCATTGTTTTTTTATAAAAATATAAATTTAACCCTGTTTTTTCAAAATAATTAAAATGTATACATGTCAAAAGTCAGCCAAGTTACAGTTTTATTAAAAAATATATTTCAAATTAATACTATTTACAGAATTGATAACACAATACTTTTTTAATAAATTTCAAAGATATTTCTTAGAAATTTTATAAATGAAGGTTAAAATTCTAATAATACAACACTTGCTGTTAAATTATCTTAACAGTACAAAGATCAAAAAATTACATTATGAACATAAAAAATAAATTCTCTCTACCTGTACTGACTTTGTGTAACTAAAACAAGTACGATGTGTCATAACTAAACTACACAGAACTAAAATGGTCTGTGTTAAATAACGAAAAGACCAAAAAGTATGCTTTCTTAAAAATTCAGAGGACTTATTTGTTACAAAAAAACATTCATTTTTCACTTATTCGATGAAAATATGTTTTTTTTTTACAGAATCTGTAGCAACTTTTTCAAAATAATTAAAAAATGCATAAATACTATATATTTCAGAAAAATATTTCAAGATCTAGATTCTTAGAGCATTATTAGATACGGCTTGTTGTGCTAGGGAAGAGCAAATAAAATATGTACAATTGATATCAATGTTCTCATACACAGAGCACTAAGTTGCATACATTATAAGAAATATGGTGATACTGTAAGAGAAATAAAAACTTGGAAAAAATTTTGAATGTTGAAAGTCTGTATCTATATGAATTAGGTCTTTTTGTTTTTAAGTTCAACCTTAACTTGTTTCTAGATGACTTAAAAAGTTACAATAAAAGTGTAAAATATGTCTATAACTATCAAGGAGGACTTCAGAAACAGATTTTTTCCTCCCTAGATTCAACAGCAAAATAGGTCTTTACAATTGAAATTTTGAAACTTATTTCTTTACAAACTAATACTTGCAAGCAAGGTTTCAAAACTACCAAAAGGTATATTCAGTACTGATATATTTAAATTTGATAATAGGCCTGAGTTTAATAGTACAAATGCGTTTTGCCTTATTTAAATTTAAATTCAAAATTTCGTTTGAGTTTAAGAAACTTGATATTTATTTTTTCTTGCGATAAAAATAAATATAAAAGTTAAATTATTATTTGCTTTAATAGTTAGGTTGCGCTCTGTACCTTGCAATCAATTAGAAAAGCAGTTTATTAGCGATTGATGAAGTAAATTTGGGTTATGAGGTGAATTTCATTTATAAATTAAAGTAGTATTGCTAGAAGTTGTTACGTTCGCAAACTATTTTTAATTAAAAATATTTTATTAATATATTTTGTAATGTTTACGTTTTTCTGTTATTTGTCCAGTTTTTTTTAAATTACTAAATTTTTCATTACTTTATATTAAAATATATATATATATTTATATATATATATGTTTAGATCTTTTGTTATTGAGAATAAAGTAGCTAAGAAAGTGTTTGCGTAAACTAAAAATATATATACAAGCATTTCTCTTCAACTGTTATATGTTAAATAAAGATGTAATAGATGTTAAGTTAGTTAAAAATAATGTTCAATAAGTATTGTTTAACATAGGTGTTTTTTGATCTTTTGCAGTACTATTTTATTTATTTAGAGAGTATCTTATTTTTATTAAAAACCTTTAACTTCTCATATAAAAATATTTTAGTTTTATTAAATAATACACGCTATATAGTAACTATTGATAATAAATTTAAAACTTGTATGACTGTTGTAAAAAAAATATTCGAAAATTCTACATTAAAATGTAAACAAAACATGTGTTAAACATCGTCGACTACATAAGCTATTAGACATCGGATTATTGAATACTAAAGATAAAGTTCCCATATTACTTTCAAAATCTGGTAAGTAAAGTTCAACTTAAGATATTTTTCTTAGTATTTTTATAAATAAAAACAGAAAGATTGCCACAAATACGACAGTGTACATAAAATTTATACATAATTAAACACTTTTAGCTATGTATTAACATTTGTAAACAAAGATATATTTTACTTTTCTAACTTAACGTTTTTTCAAGTTTAGTTACTTTAAAAAAAAGTTAGTTACGTTTTAAAAATTAATATTAAAAGTATTTACTTTTAATATATTTTAACATTAAAAATGTTCAGCTTAAAAATATCTGTTTACAATTTTTAGTTAAAGTTATATGACATTTTAAGTCTCCTTCAGTTTAAGGTTTTATACAAGTTTTGTCACACTCAAAACATATTTTACATATTCTTTTTCATTAAGCCACGTATTAAAAATAAAGTCATGTTTATATCGAAAAGTTGTTATTTTCGAGTTGCGTTTTTAATTTTCTTTTAGCATAGAGAAATTTGTATACTGATTTTCGACAATACAATAATTTTATAAAGTATAAACTTTTAAAGCAGTGTAGTTACTTTTTAATAATTGAGGAAAAACAATGCATTTTTTATTTTGTAATCTATTCAGTTTAAATATTTTTTGCAACAATTAAAAAACTTTTTTCATTTGTTTTTAAAATCTCAAACTAGTAAATTATAATAAAATAAAACTATCTTTGAAATGTTTAGGACATATTTGAGTTGTTTAAGCTATATGAAACGTATACACTCAAAAGTGGTTGTTTTTTATTCTAATAAATAAAGATTTTTTAACGGAAATAGACAATTATTTACAGCTAATTTATCAAACAGCTCGTTCTATCTGTCAATTTTAGTTTTAAAGGTTTTCAATCGTTCAGTTTCGGTTAGAACTGGTTAGAAAAAATGTTTAGCAATAAACTAATAATTTACGTTGTTGTTAAAAACGCTTTTTCTAATTTATATTGTTAGTTTTATTGCTTAAGAAAAGTCTTAAATATTCACGCGTAAATTTATGTTTGATAGAAATAAAAAGCTTTATATATATAAAAATTAAAGTTTCAGTACGTTTTTTATTAATAACATTTTCTGAATTCTCGTTTATTAACACAAATGCAGATAAAAGTATGAATAAGTATTATATAGTTTTTGTTGATCATTTAAGCGAATTTATCAAGTTACAACAACGTCAGCTTAGTTCGGTTATCTTAATTTGATATTGTAAGATTTTAACACTGTTGTTAAAAAAAAAGTTTATGATTTGTTTTTAATATATTTTGAATTTTTTTTTTGTTTTTAAAAAATGTTAGAGAGGCTAAATCCTTTTTTTTTTCGCTTTTGGTTTCGCAAACTTTTTTATAAAAACTGTTTTACAAATGTTTTTTATTTGAAGAAACTGTAATCAGTCGAAAGTATGTCTAACCAGTTTGTTATTTTAGTTTGAATTTAATTATTTTTTATAACTTTTGTTTTATATTATTAAAAACATTAACTACTGAAAAAGTTTGATTATTCAGCTACTTTATGTTTTACTTAGCTGAAGTTTAAGTTTTTATTGTGTTTGGCTTTGTTGGGTCTATCTAGTAAAATTTTGTAAAACTAGTTGGCGTTTTTCTTGATTATAGTTATAATTTATTTATTTTAGCTACATAGCAACATTCTTTTAAACTATAACCACATACAATAACAAAGAATAAAAAATTAAGTTTTAAGTATTAATAAATGAAAATTAACCAAATATTTTTACGTTTATCCAAAACTATAAAAAACATTGTGGTTCAATTGTGATGATTTTAATTTCATAATTGTATGAAAAAACACATTATAAGCTGTAAATTTTACTTAAAAATATTATGCAATAGATAAATTACATTTAATACTGTATTTTACACTTAATCAATTTAAAGTTTTATTTGTAGCTTTAAAAAGCATATTTTCTTTTAATTTAATCGAAAGTTGTCTGTATAACAGTTTATGTTTAATCAATACAGTTAAATAGTTTTACCATAGTTTTATTTCTATATTTATCTCAAAAAGATTATTTTGTTTCCTAAAAAGTAATTTCACATAAGTTTTCAGATTGCCAAAATTATTACTATGAAAATAAAATCAATAAAATATACTCAAACGAAAATAACTATAACTATGAATATACTTTTATTAGATGTCAGTAAAAGATAATAATGTTTAATATGAAATCAATGTCCTCAGAATCGATAAGAAATCAAGACTCATCGAACTTTAGTGAACTAGTAATATATATCATTCAAACACAAGGAGTTAGTTAAATTAATCATTTTTGTTTTTTGCTGTACTAAGTATTCTTCTTTTTTTGTACAGATACTTGCCGTTGTTTTGTCTCTCTTAGTTTTAATGCAATGTTTTAGTAAACAGTTAATTATTACGGGATTTGATGGTGAAATCGCTCTAGTTACTGTATTTGTTAGTTTGTTATTAAAAATAATTTTACAACTACAAAAGATCAAACAAAATTGTAGCTGTTTGTCTATTAAAGCAAAGTTTTGAAGTATGAATGTTAGTTAATTAATGAATAATAACTTGAATTACTTTTAGCTTGGAACCTTTTTACGTTTACTTTTTAAAAACTATAAAACATTGTTATAGTTTTGTTCAAAATGTTATCTATAAAACTTAAATAAATATTTAACCGTGTTAAAACACAAGCCTGTTATTAAACTTAACATTTTTTAGATTAAAATATTTTATAAAAAGAAAAGTTTACTTCACCAACAAAATAATACTAGTGAGAGGCAACTAAAGGGTACCCGCAGTCTGTTTTTAGTTTTAGTCAGTAATACACTGCCCTTTCAGTTGAAAAAATGCAAGCTAGAGAAAGGTGCTCAAAATTCAAATAATTAGAAATTAACAAAAAAACAGAAATAAGAAACAAATAGCTATACACAAGAGTTTTAAATATTGTGTTTAGTTTTTACTAATTGTTTATGTGTTATGATGTTTACTATTACTAATATTATAGTAATATTACTATAAGTCATATGTAAGTGTTCTAAATTATCACTTACATACACAAAATTGTTTCAAATTTGAAATAAGATGTAATTAAATAATTTTTTGTATATGTGTCAACTAGGTTTTAATTTGCAGTTTGGTAACTACGAAGAATGGTGTTTCACCAATATCAATCTGAAATTGTATTATATTCAATGTGCTTTCTAAGCATGATTTTAGGCAAATTAATAAACAAAATTAAACATATTCATCTTAAATCAATAAAACTTAAAGGTTTAATTGCTTTTAATTTACAGTATTAAATGATTATTTCAATACAAGAATTTATGTAGACTATCAATATCAAGCTGAAATTATAATACGTTTTATGTTTTATATAGTCATAATTTTTGGATAAAAATTTATCTTTTGTAAATACATGAATAAAATTATTCTATATATCATAAACTAATAAACTGAAGTATTTAATTGCTTTATTTTACAATTTGATTTTACAATTTTATTTTACATATTGATTCCTTTTTATCTTATATTAACTTCAAAAAATAAAATTGAACCTATTAGGTTAAAAGAAAATATTAGATATAGTAACTATTTAATACAGTCTTTTTTTTAAAAAGCTAAGTAATTTTATTATAAGAGTTAATAAGTTAAAAAAAAAATTAAGTACAAGCTTTTTATTTTGAGCCTATGATATCTGGACTTTTTGAGGTTAAATTTGGATGACTCTAGCAGAGAAAAGAATTTTACAATCCGTGACTGAATAAAAGTGGAAGAGTACAAAAATGGTCTTTTTAAAAACCAAAATGGTTTAAAAATTAAAATACTTTTGTAAAGCAAGGTTATACATTACTTAAAATTTAAATTTCGATTTAGTTTCTGCGTAATCTAAAACTTACTAAGTCAAAATAAAATAAGTTTCGTGCACCCTAAAAAATACTTCTTGTACAAACGTGTAAAGTTTGTAATTAACTGTATGAGGCTATACTTTAAATATGTTTTTAAATGTAATGCGTTCTGAAGACCGTAACATTTTTTTCTAAATGTTTTTAGGCAAAAGTAAAAGAAGCTTAACCTAGCCAATACATTAAACAACATATTTGCAAAGTTCTAACTGTTTCTGTTAATAATTGTTTGTATGAGAATGCTTAAAAATATGGCTTTTACTTTTACAAAAGTAAGCATAGGCTTTTTTTAAGTAAAATGTTTGGAAGACCCTAAAAATTTTTCTAGTTTATTTAAAGCAATAATAAAAGAAGCTTAACTTAGCTAATACATTAAACAACATATTTGAAAAGTTCTAACTGTTTCTGTTAAGAATTGTTTGTGTGAGAGTGCTGAAAAGTATGGCTTTTACTTTTACAAAAGTAAGCATAGGCTTTTTTAAAGTAAAATGTTTAGAAGATTGTAAAAATTTTTCTAGTTTATTTAAAGCAAAAATAAAAAAAGCTTAACCTAGCCAATACATTAAACAACATATGTGCAAAGTTCTAACTGTTTCTTTTAAGAATTGTTTGTGTGAGAGTGCTTAAAAGTATGGCTTTTACTTTAACAAAAGTAAGCATAGGCTTTTCCTTTAACAAAAGTAAGCATAGGCTTTTTTAAAATAAAATGTTTAGAAGACCGTAAAAATTTCTCTAGTTTATTTAAAGCAAAAATAAAAAAAGCTTAACCTAGCCAATACATTAGACAACATATTTGCAAAGTTCTAACTGTTTCTGTTAAGAATTGTTTGTATGAGAATGCTTAAAAATATGGCTAATACTTTTACAAAAGTAAGCATAGGCTTTTTTAAAGTAAAATGTTTGGAAGACCGTAAAAATTTTTCTAGTTTATTTAAAGCAAAAAAAGAAGCTTAACTTAGCTAATACATTAAACAACATATTTGCAAAGTTCTAACTGTTTCTGTTAAGAATTGTTTGTGTGAGAGTGCTGAAAAGTATGGCTTTTACTTTTACAAAAGTAAGCATAGGCTTTTTTAAAGTAAAATGTTTAGAAGACCGTAAAAATTTTTCTAGTTTATTTAAAGCAAAAATAAAAAAAGCTTAACCTAGCCAATACATTAAACAACATATGTGCAAAGTTCTAACTGTTTCTGTTAAGAATTGTTTGTGTGAGAGTGCTTAAAAGTATGGCTTTTACTTTAACAAAAGTAAGCATAGGCTTTTTTAAAGTAAAATGTTTAGAAGACCGTAAAAATTTTTCTAGTTTATTTAAAGCAAAAATAAAAAAAGCTTAACCTAGCTAATACATTAAACAACATATTTGAAAAGTTCTAACTGTTTCTGTTAAGAATTGTTTGTGTGAGAGTGCTTAAAAATATGGCTAATACTTTTACAAAAGTAAGCATAGGTGATTTTAAAGTAAAACGATTGGAAGACCCTAAAAATTTTTCTAGTTTATTTAAGGCAAAAATAAAAGAAACTTAAACTAGCTAATACATTAGACAACATATTTGCAAAGTTCTAACTGTTTCTGTTAAGAATTGTTTGTGTGAGAATGCTTAAAAATATGGCTAATACTTTTACAAAAGTAAGCATAGGCTTTTTTAAAGTAAAACGTTGGGAAGAATCTAAAAATTTTTTTAGTTTATTTAAAACAAAAATAAAAAAAGGTTAACGTAGCCAATTCATAAAACAACATATTTGCAAAGTTCTAACTGTTTCTGTTAAGAATTGTTTGTGTGAGAGTGTTTAAAAATATGGCTAATACTTTTACAAAAGTAAGCATAGGCTTTTTGAAAGTAAAACGTTTGGAAGACCCTTAAAAATTTTTCTAGTTTATTTAAAGCAAAAAGAAAAAACGCTTAACGTAGCTAATTCATTAAACAACATATTTGCAAAGTTGTAATTGTTTCTGTTAAGAATTGTTTGTGTGAGAGTGCTTAAAAGTATGGCTTTTACTTTAACAAAAGCAAGCATAGGCTTTTTTAAAGTAAAATGTTTAGAAGACCCTAAAATTTTTTCTAGTTTATTTAAAGCAAAAATTAAAAAAGCTTAACGTAGGTAATTCATTAAACAATATATTTGCAAAGTTCTAACTGTTTCTGTTAAGAATTGTTTGTGTGAGAATGCTTAAAAATATGGCTTTTACTTTAACAAAAGCAAGCATAGGTGTTTTTTAATGTGAAAAGTTCTGAAAACCGTAAAAATTTTTTCTAAATTATTTTAAGCAAAAATAAAAAAACCTTAACCTAGCAAATTCATTAAACAACATATTTGCAAAGTTCTAACTGTTTCTGTTAAGAATTGTTTGTGTGAGAGTGCTTAAAAGTATGGCTTTTACTTTAACAAAAGTAAGCATAGGCTTTTTTAAAGTAAAATGTTTAGAAGACCGTAAAAATTTTTCTAGTTTATTTAAAGCAAAAATAAAAAAAGCTTAACCTAGGTAATACATTAAACAACATATTTGCAAAGTTCTAACTGTTTCTGTTAAGAATTGTTTGTGTGAGAGTGCTTAAAAGTATGGCTTTTACTTTAACAAAAGTAAGCATAGGTGATTTTAAAGTAAATCGATTGGAAGACCCTAAAATTTTTTCTAGTTTATTTAAGGCAAAAATAAAAGAAGCTTAACCTAGCTAATACATTAGACAACATATTTGCAAAGTTCTAACTGTTTCTGTTAAGAATTGTTTGTGTGAGAGTGCTTAAAAATATGGCTAATACTTTTACAAAAGTAAGCATAGGTGATTTTAAAGTAAAACGATTGGAAGACCCTAAAAATTTTTCTAGTTTATTTAAGGCAAAAATAAAAGAAACTTAAACTAGCTAATACATTAGACAACATATTTGCAAAGTTCTAACTGTTTCTGTTAAGAATTGTTTGTGTGAGAATGCTTAAAAATATGGCTAATACTTTTACAAAAGTAAGCATAGGCTTTTTTAAAGTAAAACGTTGGGAAGAATCTAAAAATTTTTTTAGTTTATTTAAAACAAAAATAAAAAAAGGTTAACGTAGCCAATTCATAAAACAACATATTTGCAAAGTTCTAACTGTTTCTGTTAAGAATTGTTTGTGTGAGAGTGTTTAAAAATATGGCTAATACTTTTACAAAAGTAAGCATAGGCTTTTTGAAAGTAAAACGTTTGGAAGACCCTTAAAAATTTTTCTAGTTTATTTAAAGCAAAAAGAAAAAACGCTTAACGTAGCTAATTCATTAAACAACATATTTGCAAAGTTGTAATTGTTTCTGTTAAGAATTGTTTGTGTGAGAGTGCTTAAAAGTATGGCTTTTACTTTAACAAAAGCAAGCATAGGCTTTTTTAAAGTAAAATGTTTAGAAGACCCTAAAATTTTTTCTAGTTTATTTAAAGCAAAAATTAAAAAAGCTTAACGTAGGTAATTCATTAAACAATATATTTGCAAAGTTCTAACTGTTTCTGTTAAGAATTGTTTGTGTGAGAATGCTTAAAAATATGGCTTTTACTTTAACAAAAGCAAGCATAGGTGTTTTTTAATGTGAAAAGTTCTGAAAACCGTAAAAATTTTTTCTAAATTATTTTAAGCAAAAATAAAAAAACCTTAACCTAGCAAATTCATTAAACAACATATTTGCAAAGTTCTAACTGTTTCTGTTAAGAATTGTTTGTGTGAGAGTGCTTAAAAGTATGGCTTTTACTTTAACAAAAGTAAGCATAGGCTTTTTTAAAGTAAAATGTTTAGAAGACCGTAAAAATTTTTCTAGTTTATTTAAAGCAAAAATAAAAAAAGCTTAACCTAGATAATACATTAAACAACATATTTGCAAAGTTCTAACTGTTTCTGTTAAGAATTGTTTGTGTGAGAGTGCTTAAAAGTATGGCTTTTACTTTAACAAAAGTAAGCATAGGTGATTTTAAAGTAAATCGATTGGAAGACCCTAAAATTTTTTCTAGTTTATTTAAGGCAAAAATAAAAGAAGCTTAACCTAGCTAATACATTAGACAACATATTTGCAAAGTTCTAATTGTTTCTGTTAAGAATTGTTTGTGTGAGAATGCTTAAAAATATGGCTAATACTTTTACAAAAGTAATCATAGGCTTTTTTAAAGTAAAACGTTGGGAAGAATCTAAAATTTTTTTTAGTTTATTTAAAGCAAAAAAAAAAGCTTAACCTAGCTAATACATTAGACAACATATTTGCAAAGTTCTAATTGTTTCTGTTAAGAATTGTTTGTGTGAGAATGCTTAAAAATATGGCTAATACTTTTACAAAAGTAATCATAGGCTTTTTTAAAGTAAAACGTTGGGAAGAATCTAAAATTTTTTTTAGTTTATTTAAAGCAAAAAAAAAAGCTTAACCTAGCTAATACATTAGACAACATATTTGCAAAGTTCTAATTGTTTCTGTTAAGAATTGTTTGTGTGAGAATGCTTAAAAATATGGCTAATACTTTTACAAAAGTAAGCATAGGCTTTTTTAAAGTACAATGTTTAGAAGACTGTAAAAATTTTTGCTAGTTTATTTAAAGCAATAATAAAAAAAGCTTAACGTAGCCAATTCATTAAACAACATATTTGCAAAGTTCTAACTGTTTCTGTTAAGAATTGTTTGTATGAGAATGCTTAAAAATATGGCTAATACTTTTACAAAAGTAAGCATAGGCTTTTTTAAAGTAAAATGTTTGGAAGACCGTAAAAATTTTTCTAGTTTATTTAAAGCAATAATAAAAGAAGCTTAACTTAGCTAATACATTAAACAACATATTTGCAAAGTTCTAACTGTTTCTGTTAAGAATTGTTTGTGTGAGAGTGCTTAAAAGTATGGCTTTTACTTTAAGAAAAGTAAGCATAGGCTTTTTTAAAGTAAAATGTTTAGAAGACCGTAAAAATTTTTCTAGTTTATTTAAAGCAAAAATAAAAGAAGCTTAACCTAGCTAATACATTAAACAACTTATTTGAAAAGTTCTAACTGTTTCTGTTAAGAATTGTTTGTGTGAGAGTGCTTAAAAATATGGCTAATACTTTTACAAAAGTAAGCATAGGTGATTTTAAAGTAAAACGATTGGAAGACCCTAAAAATTTTTCTAGTTTATTTAAGGCAAAAATGAAAGAAACTTAAACTAGCTAATACATTAGACAACATATTTGCAAAGTTCTAACTGTTTCTGTTAAGAATTGTTTGTGTGAGAATGCTTAAAAATATGGCTAATACTTTTACAAAAGTAAGCATAGGCTTTTTTAAAGTAAAACGTTGGGAAGAATCTAAAAATTTTTTTAGTTTATTTAAAGCAAAAATAAAAAAAGCTTAACGTAGCCAATTCATAAAACAACATATTTGCAAAGTTCTAACTGTTTCTGTTAAGAATTGTTTGTGTGAGAGTGTTTAAAAATATGGCTAATACTTTTACAAAAGTAAGCATAGGCTTTTTGAAAGTAAAACGTTTGGAAGACCCTAAAAATTTTTCTAGTTTATTTAAAGCAAAAATAAAAAACGCTTAACGTAGCTAATTCATTAAACAAAATATTTGCAAAGTTCTAACTGTTTCTGTTAAGAATTGTTTGTGTGAGAGTGCTTAAAAGTATGGCTTTTACTTTAACAAAAGTAAGCATAGGCTTTTTTAAAGTACAATGTTTAGAAGACTGTAAAAAAATTTTCTAGTTTATTTAAAGCAAAAATAAAAAAAGCTTAACGTAGGTAATTCATTAAATAATATATTTGCAAAGTTCTAACTGTTTCTGTTAAGAATTGTTTGTGTGAGAATGCTTAAAAATATGGCTTTTACTTTAACAAAAGCAAGCATAGGTGTTTTTTAATGTGAAAAGTTCTGAAAACCGTAAAAATTTTTCTAAATTATTTTAAGCAAAAATAAAACAAGCTTAACCTAGCTAATACATTAAACAAAATATTTGCAAAGTTCTAACTGTTTCTGTTAAGAATTGTTTGTGTGAGAGTGCTTAAAAGTATGGCTTTTACTTTAACAAAAGTAAGCATAGGTGATTTTAAACTAAATCGATTGGAAGACCCTAAAAATTTTTCTAGTTTATTTAAGGCAAAAATAAAAGAAGCTTAACCTAGCTAATACATTAGACAACATATTTGCAAAGTTCTAATTGTTTCTGTTAAGAATTGTTTGTGTGAGAATGCTTAAAAATATGGCTAATACTTTTACAAAAGCAAGCATAGGCTTTTTTAAAGTAAAATGTTTAGAAGACCCTAAAATTTTTTCTAGTTTATTTAAAGCAAAAATAAAAAAAGCTTAACGTAGGTAATTCATTAAATAATATATTTGCAAAGTTCTAACTGTTTCTGTTAAGAATTGTTTGTGTGAGAATGCTTAAAAATATGGCTAATACTTTTACAAAAGTAAGCATAGGCTTTTTTAAAGTAAAACGTTGGGAAGAATCTAAAAATTTTTTTAGTTTATTTAAAGCAAAAATAAAAAAAGCTTAACGTAGCCAATTCATAAAACAACATATTTGCAAAGTTCTAACTGTTTCTGTTAAGAATTGTTTGTGTGAGAGTGTTTAAAAATATGGCTAATACTTTTACAAAAGTAAGCATAGGCTTTTTGAAAGTAAAACGTTTGGAAGACCCTAAAAATTTTTCTAGTTTATTTAAAGCAAAAATAAAAAACGCTTAACGTAGCTAATTCATTAAACAAAATATTTGCAAAGTTCTAACTGTTTCTGTTAAGAATTGTTTGTGTGAGAGTGTTTAAAAGTATGGCTTTTACTTTAACAAAAGTAAGCATAGGCTTTTTTAAAGTACAATGTTTAGAAGACTGTAAAAAATTTTTCTAGTTTATTTAAAGCAAAAATAAAAAAAGCTTAACGTAGGTAATTCATTAAATAACATATTTGCAAAGTTCTAACTGTTTCTGTTAAGAATTGTTTGTGTGAGAATGCTTAAAAATATGGCTTTTACTTTAACAAAAGCAAGCATAGGTGTTTTTTAATGTGAAAAGTTCTGAAAACCGTAAAAATTTTTTCTAAATTATTTTAAGCAAAAATAAAACAAGCTTAACCTAGCTAATACATTAAACAACATATTTGCAAAGTTCTAACTGTTTCTGTTAAGAATTGTTTGTGTGAGAGTGCTTAAAAGTATGGCTTTTACTTTAACAAAAGTAAGCATAGGTGATTTTAAACTAAATCGATTGGAAGACCCTAAAAATTTTTTCTAGTTTATTTAAGGCAAAAATAAAAGAAGCTTAACCTAGCTAATACATTAGACAACATATTTGCAAAGTTCTAATTGTTTCTGTTAAGAATTGTTTGTGTGAGAATGCTTAAAAATATGGCTAATACTTTTACAAAAGTAATCATAGGCTTTTTTAAAGTAAAACGTTTGGAAGAATCTAAAAATTTTTTCTAGTTTATTTAAAGCAAAAATAAAAAAAGCTTAACGTAGGTAATTCATTAAACAATATATTTGCAAAGTTCTAACTGTTTCTGTTAAGAATTGTTTGTGTGAGAGTGTTTAAAAATATGGCTAATACTTTTACAAAAGTAAGCATAGGCTTTTTGAAAGTAAAACGTTTGGAAGACCCTAAAAATTTTTCTAGTTTATTTAAAGCAAAAATAAAAAACGCTTAACGTAGCTAATTCATTAAACAAAATATTTGCAAAGTTCTAATTGTTTCTGTTAAGAATTGTTTGTGTGAGAATGCTTAAAAATATGGCTAATACTTTTACAAAAGTAAGCATAGGCTTTTTTAAAGTACAATGTTTAGAAGACTGTAAAAATTTTTGCTAGTTTATTTAAAGCAATAATAAAAAAAGCTTAACGTAGCCAATTCATTAAACAACATATTTGCAAAGTTCTAACTGTTTCTGTTAAGAATTGTTTGTATGAGAATGCTTAAAAATATGGCTAATACTTTTACAAAAGTAAGCATAGGCTTTTTTAAAGTAAAATGTTTGGAAGACCGTAAAAATTTTTCTAGTTTATTTAAAGCAATAATAAAAGAAGCTTAACTTAGCTAATACATTAAACAACATATTTGCAAAGTTCTAACTGTTTCTGTTAAGAATTGTTTGTGTGAGAGTGCTTAAAAGTATGGCTTTTACTTTAAGAAAAGTAAGCATAGGCTTTTTTAAAGTAAAATGTTTAGAAGACCGTAAAAATTTTTCTAGTTTATTTAAAGCAAAAATAAAAAAAGCTTAACCTAGCTAATACATTAAACAACTTATTTGAAAAGTTCTAACTGTTTCTGTTAAGAATTGTTTGTGTGAGAGTGCTTAAAAATATGGCTAATACTTTTACAAAAGTAAGCATAGGTGATTTTAAAGTAAAACGATTGGAAGACCCTAAAAATTTTTCTAGTTTATTTAAGGCAAAAATAAAAGAAACTTAAACTAGCTAATACATTAGACAACATATTTGCAAAGTTCTAACTGTTTCTGTTAAGAATTGTTTGTGTGAGAATGCTTAAAAATATGGCTAATACTTTTACAAAAGTAAGCATAGGCTTTTTTAAAGTAAAACGTTGGGAAGAATCTAAAAATTTTTTTAGTTTATTTAAAGCAAAAATAAAACAAGCTTAACCTAGCTAATACATTAAACAACATATTTGCAAAGTTCTAACTGTTTCTGTTAAGAATTGTTTGTGTGAGAGTGTTTAAAAATATGGCTAATACTTTTACAAAAGTAAGCATAGGCTTTTTGAAAGTAAAACGTTTGGAAGACCCTAAAAATTTTTCTAGTTTATTTAAAGCAAAAATAAAAAACGTTTAACGTAGCTAATTCATTAAACAAAATATTTGCAAAGTTCTAACTGTTTCTGTTAAGAATTGTTTGTGTGAGAGTGCTTAAAAGTATGGCTTTTACTTTAACAAAAGTAAGCATAGGCTTTTTTAAAGTACAATGTTTAGAAGACTGTAAAAAATTTTTCTAGTTTATTTAAAGCAAAAATAAAAAAAGCTTAACGTAGGTAATTCATTAAATAATATATTTGCAAAGTTCTAACTGTTTCTGTTAAGAATTGTTTGTGTGAGAATGCTTAAAAATATGGCTTTTACTTTAACAAAAGCAAGCATAGGTGTTTTTTAATGTGAAAAGTTCTGAAAACCGTAAAAATTTTTTCTAAATTATTTTAAGCAAAAATAAAACAAGCTTAACCTAGCTAATACATTAAACAACATATTTGCAAAGTTCTAACTGTTTCTGTTAAGAATTGTTTGTGTGAGAGTGCTTAAAAGTATGGCTTTTACTTTAACAAAAGTAAGCATAGGTGATTTTAAACTAAATCGATTGGAAGACCCTAAAAATTTTTCTAGTTTATTTAAGGCAAAAATAAAAGAAGCTTAACCTAGCTAATACATTAGACAACATATTTGCAAAGTTCTAATTGTTTCTGTTAAGAATTGTTTGTGTGAGAATGCTTAAAAATATGGCTAATACTTTTACAAAAGTAATCATAGGCTTTTTTAAAGTAAAACGTTGGGAAGAATCTAAAATTTTTTTTAGTTTGTTTAAAGCAAAAAAAAAAGCTTAACCTAGCTAATACATTAGACAACATATTTGCAAAGTTCTAATTGTTTCTGTTAAGAATTGTTTGTGTGAGAATGCTTAAAAATATGGCTAATACTTTTACAAAAGTAATCATAGGCTTTTTTAAAGTAAAACGTTGGGAAGAATCTAAAATTTTTTTTAGTTTATTTAAAGCAAAAAAAAAGCTTAACCTAGCTAATACATTAGACAACATATTTGCAAAGTTCTAATTGTTTCTGTTAAGAATTGTTTGTGTGAGAATGCTTAAAAATATGGCTAATACTTTTACAAAAGTAAGCATAGGCTTTTTGAAAGTAAAACGTTTGGAAGACCCTAAAAATTTTTCTAGTTTATTTAAAGCAAAAATAAAAGAAGCTTAACTTAGCTAATACATTAAACAACATATTTGCAAAGTTGTAATTGTTTCTGTTAAGAATTGTTTGTGTGAGAATGCTTAAAAATATGGCTAATACTTTTACAAAAGTAAGCATAGGCTTTTTTAAAGTACAATGTTTAGAAGACTGTAAAAATTTTTTCTAGTTTATTTAAAGCAATAATAAAAAAAGCTTAACGTAGCCAATTCATTAAACAACATATTTGCAAAGTTCTAACTGTTTATGTTAAGAATTGTTTGTGTGAGATTGTTTAGAAATATGGCTTTTACTTTAACAAAAGTAAGCATAGGCTTTTTTAAAGTAAAATGTTTAGAAGACCGTAAAAATTTTTCTAGTTTATTTAAGGCAAAAATAAAAAAAGCTTAACCTAGCTATTACATTAGACAATATATTTGTAAAGTTCTAACTGTTTCTGTTAAGAATTGTTTGTGTGAGAATGCTTAAAAATATGGCTTTTACTTTAACAAAAGCAAGCATAGGTGTTTTTTAATGTGAAAAATTCTGAAAACCGTAAAAATTTTTTCTAAATAATTTTAAGCAAAAATAAAAGAAGCTTAACCTAGCAAATTCATTAAACAACATATTTGCAAAGTTCTAACTGTTTCTGTTAAGAATTGTTTGTGTGAGAGTGCTTAAAAGTATGGCTTTTACTTGAACAAAAGTAAGCATAGGCTTTTTTAAAGTAAAATGTTTAGAAGACCCTAAAAATTTCTCTAGTTTATTTAAAGCAAAAATAAAAAAAGCTTAACCTAGCCAATACATTAAACCACATGTTTACAAAGTTCTAACTGTTTCTGTTAAGAATTGTTTGTGTGAGAGTGCTTAAAAGTATGGCTTTTACTTTAACAAAAGTAAGCATAGGCTTTTTTAAAGTAAAATGTTTAGAAGACCGTAAAAATTTTTCTAGTTTATTTAAAGCAAAAATAAAAAAAGCTTAACGTAGCCAATTCATTTAACAACATATTTGCAAAGTTCTAATTGTTTCTGTTAAGAATTGTTTGTGTGAGAATGCTTAAAAATATGGCTAATACTTTTACAAAAGTAAGCATAGGCTTTTTTAAAGTAAAACGTTGGGAAGAATCTAAAATTTTTTTTAGTTTATTTAAAGCAAAAATAAAAAAAGCTTAACCTAGCTAATACATAAGACAACATATGTGCAAAGTTCTAATTGTTTCTGTTAAGAATTGTTTGTGTGAGAATGCTTAAAAATATGGCTAATACTTTTACAAAAGTAAGCATAGGCTTTTTTAAAGTAAAACGTTGGGAAGAATCTAAAAATTTTTGCTAGTTTATTTAAAGCAAAAATAAAAGAAGCTTAACTTAGCTAATACATTAAACAACATATTTGCAAAGTTCTAATTGTTTCTGTTAAGAATTGTTTGTGTGAGAATGCTTAAAAATATGGCAAGTACTTTTACAAAAGTAAGCATAGGCTTTTTTAAAGTAAAATGTTTAGAAGACCGTAAAAATTTTTCTAGTTTATTTAAAGCAAAAATAAAAAAAGCTTAACGTAGGTAATTCATTAAATAATATATTTGCAAAGTTCTAACTGTTTATGTTAAGAATTGTTTGTGTGAGATTGTTTAGAAATATGGCTTTTACTTTAACAAAAGTAAGCATAGGCTTTTTTAAATATAAAATTTTTGAAGACCGTAAAATTTTCAATACACTAAATTTAAAAAAAAAACTATATAAAAAAATATTATAGATTAAAAAGTTGTACTTATTACAATAGTTTAAGAGTATAAGAAAGGGGTAAAAATTGGGAGTTTGATAAAAAGAGGTTTATAACCTAAACTCAAAAGTGAATGGTGATAAACTTTCATATCATTATCGATTAAATTTTCTTATTTTTAGGGTTTTCATTTTCTACATATGTTTATTTATTTATTTTTATTTATAAGTTTATATCATTACATTAATTTTTACCGATTATTAATAAATTTTTATATCAATCATTATTGATATTATTATTTTATTACAGTTAAATATTTCTTAATTTAATATTTTTATAGTTATACTTATTATTTCCTTTATCTATCTATATTATTAATTTTTATGATATAGATCGATTATATATATTTATTCTATTATTATTTTTATTGATGTTCATCTTTTTATTAATTTATATTAATTATAATTTTTTTTTACATTTTATTTTATCAATAAAAAATATAACCGCTAGGTGGCTCGACATATTATTATTACCAACATAAGGTGACTAAATTTCAAATTTATACCCTTCTACATTTCAAAATTCCAATTAGACTTGTTAAAATATGTTTTACAGATATTATCAGTGGATAGTATGTAAACTTATTTAATACTTATCTAGGTTGATTTGTTATAAAAATTATAAAATGCTTTGTTTTAAGTCAGTAAGAAGTACATTATTTTTGTAAAAAATTTTTTAGACTACAAACACATATAAGTTAAGTTATTAATTTTTGTAGATTGGATTGCTCCAAGCCAAAATGGTACCAAGGCCTATTGCAAATGGTGCAAATTTGAGATGATGGCCAAGAAAAGTGTACTTATGAAGCACAGTAAATCTTTTAAACACGAACGTGCAAAAATTAATCAAAACTTACCAAACCAATCAAACACAATACATAGTGTGGCTATTAACTTTAATCAAAGTTTTAAAGTAGGAAAGCATGAAGCAGAAGTTAGGCTTGCCTTGCAACAAGCTGTACATGGCAATATTAGCTCTGGCACACACCTAGTAGATGTCATGAAAAAAATCGGCAGTGTAAATGAAAAAGCAACATTAAAACGTACAAAATGTACTAAAATTGTAACCAATACTCTCGCACCTTTATTCCGAAAACTTATTATCACTGACTAGGAGATAATTGTAGTTTTTACATCGACGAAAGTACGGACAAATCAGGGTGCAGTTTTCTGGGTTAGTTGATTTTTAACCATCTTAATTTTTTTATGATTTGTTAATTTGAACAGTAAAAAAAAGTGAAGTTTAGTCAAACAATTTTTTAGGAAATTTTTGTGCTTTGTAAAATGTTTATTAAACTACAATAATTAAGATGAAAATATACATTTTAATTATTTTTAGTTCAAATTTAATACTTCAAACTGAAAATATTTTCAGTTTATAAAAACGTTTTACTTTTTTTTTATCAACATCATACACAACAATTGTTTAAGCAAAACTCATTAATTAATTTCGTTTAAATTTTTAGTTTCTGCTAATAAGTTATTTTTTAAATTGTGTTTCAATTGTTTTTTTTAATATTTTAAATTATAAATTATTTTGTAAATTTAATTATGATGAATTGCAGTTTTCTTTACTTTGGAAAGTCTTGTGCTTTGTAAAATGTTTATTAAACTACAATTGTTAAGATGAAAATGTACATTTTAACTATTTTTAGTTCAAATTTAATACTTTAAATTGAAAATATTTTCAGTTAATAAGAACGTTTTACTTTTTTTTTTTATCAACATTACACAGAAAAATTGTTTAAGTAAAATTCATTAAGTAATTTCGTTTACATTTTCAGTTTTTACTAATGAGGTTTTTATTTTTTTTACTGTTTTGTTTCAATAATAAGAAAAAAAAATTGTAAGTGTAAATATGATGGATTTCGATTTTCTTTCAATGGAAAAATTTTGTACTTTGTAACTAATTATTAAGCTGAAATAAATAAGATGAAAAAAATATATTTTTTAATTTTATAGATATAATAATTTTTAAATTCTAAACATTAATCCCTTATATGTTAGTTTGTAAAAGAATAGTTTTTATTTGGTTTAACAGTTTGTTTATGACTAAAATTTAAATGACAATGACACAATGTTTATTTATTCTTGATAAAAAAAATAACTGTTCAGAATTTATTCTTTCAAGACTTTATTTTACAAACTAAGTTTCGGTCAATTACCTCGTCTGTGCTTCAAAATCTAAAAATCGAAGTTTCTAAATATCATAACATATAATAAGATTAACTGTTTTGTAGAAATATTGAATTTCCTTCTAAACCTTCTAAACTTATCTTACATAATAATAAAAAAAATTAAGGTTGGTTTACAATTTTAACAATCGCGCTTAGTAGAATATAAGGCTTTATAAGTTAGTAAATTCTGTATATAATTGAACTAGTTATTTTTCAATTTAACCAAGCATCTTAAAAATAACATGTTAAATTACCATAAAAAGTTACATTTTTCTATTTCATAGAAATATTTCTTTCACATATTTTGTATTATTTTTCAGTACGTTTTATTATTTAAATTAATCAATTTTTGTTCTTATAACAGCAATCATATATAACAAAAGAAAAATATTCAATATACGAAAAGTTATTTAAACGTTTTAAAAACTATTGAGAATAAGGAAAAATATAGTTGAAAAATACATAAAACAACATTGCTACCTTCTTCTTAAGCTTATTCTCTCACTTTTTAAACTTCTTTTTTCTTTTTTTTTACTACAGCGCTTGCTTGGCAACGCTCTCGTTCAAACAGCTTTAATTAAGTTAAAAACAACTTATGACAAGTCTGGTCCAGACTTGTCAACCTTCATTAAAAAAACATACTTCTAAAATTTAAAAAGTTATTTCGTAAAGATTGACAAGTTTTAAAAAGTTCGTCGGTAGTTTGGCTTGATATATGCAAATTAGCAAAAGTTCGTCGAAAAAGTTCGTCAAAAAAGACAACTATGGCCAACTCATGCCATTTTATTTTAACTTCGGATGGTTTTGGGTCACTTGGTTGTTTTTTGTCTCAAAGAGTGTCAACCCTGAAAGTAGCATAATAGTATATTTTTTAGTAGTTTAACACTTTTTAAAATATATGTTACCTATGGTTTAACTTTATACTAAATAGGAAAAAAAAGTTTTACTTAAAAAAAGTCTTTAAGAAATTTATCTACCAATGGCCACCCTGACCTAGTTTAATGATAAGTTTTATATAAAACTAAAGTATTTCTGTGAAAACCACTAACAGAATGGAATTTAATTTTCTTATAACATCTTAAAGATGAATTTAAAATTTATTTAACATTACCAGGGATGTTAATTTTTTGTTTAGTGTCATTAAATTTTTTTTTGTAACTGACCATATCAACAATTTTTTTTTCTTATTTTGTTTTTTGAAAGCATAAAAACATATAACAGTGCTTATTCACTTATCCAGACACCTTGGGCAAGATTTTTCTGTAAACATGTCTGGATAACCAAAATTCCAGATAAGTACAAAAAATATTTTTTTTCATATAATAATATAACTGCTGCATATATTGCAACGCATAATAAGAATGTTATGGTAAAAACATTACATAGAAGTAACCTTTGATTTTTATCCAAAAATTGTTTTATATGTGAACAAAAACACATTGTGCAGAATTTAAGACAAATTTTTTAAAATTTCACAGAAGAACTTTATGATTTTATTTAATAATTAGTAAATTTTCTACTTATTTTTAGTATAAGTCAAAAATGGATTAGCTCTTGCTCTTTTTTTTCTAGAACTTAGGCCATATATTAGACTCAGGCTAACTGTTTTGCTTAAAAGATTGGCAACCCCATTATATTAATAAACTTTTATTGTGAAAGCAGGGTTTCCAAAAAACATGGAATCCTAGAAAAACCTGAAACTCAACAATTTTGGCAAAAAAAATCTGGAAAAACCTTGAGTTTGAGATTGAGATCTTAATTGGCTAAGATTTTTTTCTGGCTAAGATTTAAAAAAAGTCTGAAAACGTTCTGCTTGAATAACTTCATCGCGGCTAATGTTGGCTAAAGTAAAACTTGGCTAAGATTGGCTAATTTTGGCTAAAGTAAGAATTCGAATAAGTAAGAATAAACTAAAAAAACAAAATAAAAAGTAATAAACTCAAGTTCAAAAGTTAACAAAAAAAAACAAAATCAAAAAAATTAAGAAAATACTCTTGATTGTTAATATTTATTAAACAAAAAAAATAACGCTTATAAAGTATGTTTTAAGAATCTCTTACACAAATCAAAAATCTTTAAGATATCGAGTAGTACATCATCATACTACAATACATTTTTTTACAATATACTTAAAAAGCTAATAACAATTTAAATTAATTAGAATAATAATAAAAACGTTATAGTCACGTACAAATTAAATGAAAAACCTTCTATTTAAACTGCGCGTTATTTGTAAAAGTATTTGTTTTAGAGCTTAACACTATTCTTGCATAAAAATCTCCACAGTTAAACACAAATTTATTTAAAACTTTATACAAATATGTTGGATTAAAAAAATTAGAATTTTAAACAAATCACTTTTATATTTTAGCTAAAGTTGGCAAAAGTATAAACTTTCAATAAAAATTAAACATTAATAACATTTTATTTATAAAATTAATCAGTTTAATTTGAAAGATGTTATTACTCAATGTAAACCTCAGTGACAGAGGTAATCATGATGTTAAAAATAGAGAGAGTAGCTCTTTAACGCTGTATCCTAAAATGGTTTGGAATTTGAAATATCAGCAGAACAACAACCTAGAAAATATTATATTTTAAGTTGGTGAAACAGAATATAATTTGGTAAAGAATTTTAATAAGTAAAATAAATAAGTAGAATGTATTAGAATTTTAATTTAAAACAATAAATTAAACTAATATAATTTATATACATTTAAAGTACTGTAACAGTAAAATTATGGTTAATTTATACTGTTAAAAAAAAAAAATTATAATAGTCTCATAACCGAAACATAATAACTCTAGACCATTTCAAACGTTACATTAAAAGAGTTATAGAGTTAAAAAGTACTAAGAGAATAAAAGATAGACTATGTCCTTGCCATAATCATAACTTTAATATTTTTATTTAAAATCTTGTCAAACTTTGTTAAATCCTTTTTAAATGTTAACAAAACATCCCATTTAAACAAAATTTGTATATATCATGTACTTAAAAAGTTATTGTCGTTTTAAAATTACCTTTTTACGTGAATGATCTGCTATTAAACTTAGCGCTGTAACAAAAAGCATATATTTAAGAACTTAACAATTTGTTTCTAGGGTTCATAACTTCTATGTTTTTACTTGAAATATTGTCGAACTTTGTAAAATCGTTTTTACATGTTAACAAAACAACCCATTTAAACAAAATTTGTATATATATTGTACTTAAAAAGTTATGGTCTTTTTAAAATTACCTTTTTACGTGAATGATCTGCTATTAAACTTAGCGCTGTAACAAAAAGCATATATTTAAGAACTTAACACTTTGTTTCTAGGGTTCATAACTTCGATGTTTTTACTTGAAATATTGTCAAACTTTGTAAAATTGTTTTTAAATGTTAACATAACAACCCAATTAAACTAAATTTGTATATATTATGTACTTATAAAGTAATGGTCTTTTTAAAATTACCTTTTTACGTGAATGATCTGCTATTAAACTTGGCGCTGTAACAAAAAGCATATATTTAAGAACTTAACACTTTGTTTCTAGGGTTCATAACTTCTATGTTTTTACTTGAAATCTTGTCAAACTTTGTAAAATCGTTTTTAAATGTTAACAAAACAACCCATTTAAACAAAATTAGTATATATATTGTACTTAAAAAGTTATGGTCTTTTTAAAATTACCTTTTTTACGTGAATGATCTGCTATAAAACTTAGCGCTGTAACAAAAAGAATATATTTAAGAACTTAACACTTTGTTTCTAGGGTTCATAACTTCTATGTTTTTACTTGAAATCTTGTCAAACTTTGTAAAATAGTTTTTAAATGTTAACAAAACAACCCATTTAAACAAAATTTGTATATATATTGTACTTAAAAAGTTATGGTCTTTTTAAAATTACCTTTTTACGTGAATGATATGATATTAAACTTAGCGCTGTAACAAAAAGCATATATTTAAGAATTTAACACTTTGTTTCTAGGGTTCATAACTTCTATGTTTTTACTTGAAATCTTGTCAAACTTTGTAAAATCGTTTTTAAATGTTAACAAAACATCCCATTTAAACTAAATTTGTATATATATTGTACTTGAAAAGTTATGGTCTTTTTAAAATTACCTTTTTACGTGAATGATCTGCTATTAAACTTAGCGCTGTAACAAAAAGCATATATTTAAGAACTTAACACTTTGTTTCTAGGGTTCATAACTTCTATGTTTTTACTTGAAATCTTGTCAAACTTTGTAAAATCGTTTTTAAATGTTAACAAAACATCCCATTTAAACTAAATTTGTATATATATTGTACTTAAAAAGTTATGGTCTTTTTAAAATTACCTTTTTACGCGAATGATCTGCTATTAAACTTAGCGCTGTAACAAAAAGCATATATTTAAGAATTTAACACTTTGTTTCTAGGGTTTATAACTTCTATGTTTTTACTTGAAATCTTGTCAAACTTTGTAAAATCGTTTTTAAATGTTAACAAAACAACCCATTTAAACTAAATTTGTATATATATTGTACTGAAAAAGTTATGGTCTTTTTAAAATTACCTTTTTACGTGAATGATCTGCTATTAAACTTAGCGCTGTAATAAAAAGCATATATTTAAGAACTTAACACTTTGTTTCTAGGGTTCATAACTTCTATGTTTTTACTTGAAATCTTGTCAAACTTTGTAAAATCGTTTTTACATGTTAACAAAACAACTCATTTAAACTAAATTTGTATATATATTGTACTTAAAAAGTAATGGTCTTTTTAAAATTACCTTTTTACGTGAATGATCTGCTATTAAACTTAGCGCTGTAACAAAAAGCATATATTTAAGAATTTAACACTTTGTTCCTAGGGTTCATAACTTCTATGTTTTTACTTAAAATCTTGTCAAACTTTGTAAAATCGTTTTTAAATGTTAACAAAACAACTCATTTAAACTAAATTTGTATATATATTGTACTTAAAAAGTTATGGTCTTTTTAAAATTACCTTTTTTACGTGAATGATCTGCTATTAAACTTAGCGCTGTAACAAAAAGAATATATTTAAGAACTTAACACTTTGTTTCTAGGGTTCATAACTTCTATGTTTTTACTTGAAATCTTGTCAAACTTTGTAAAATCGTTTTTAAATGTTAACAAAACAACCCATTTAAACTAAATTTGTATATATATTGTACTGAAAAAGTTATGGTCTTTTTAAAATTACCTTTTTACGTGAATGATCTGCTATTAAACTTAGCGCTGTAATAAAAAGCATATATTTATAAACTTAACACTTTGTTTCTAGGGTTCATAACTTCTATGTTTTTACTTGAAATCTTGTCAAACTTTGTAAAATCGTTTTTAAATGTTAACAAAACATCCCATTTAAACTAAATTTGTATATATATTGTACTTGAAAAGTTATGGTCTTTTTAAAATTACCTTTTTACGTGAATGATCTGCTATTAAACTTAGCGCTGTAACAAAAAGCATATATTTAAGAACTTAACACTTTGTTTCTAGGGTTCATAACTTCTATGTTTTTACTTGAAATCTTGTCAAACTTTGTAAAATCGTTTTTAAATGTTAACAAAACATCCCATTTAAACTAAATTTGTATATATATTGTACTTAAAAAGTTATGGTCTTTTTAAAATTACCTTTTTACGCGAATGATCTGCTATTAAACTTAGCGCTGTAACAAAAAGCATATATTTAAGAATTTAACACTTTGTTTCTAGGGTTTATAACTTCTATGTTTTTACTTGAAATCTTGTCAAACTTTGTAAAATCGTTTTTAAATGTTAACAAAACAACCCATTTAAACTAAATTTGTATATATATTGTACTGAAAAAGTTATGGTCTTTTTAAAATTACCTTTTTACGTGAATGATCTGCTATTAAACTTAGCGCTGTAATAAAAAGCATATATTTAAGAACTTAACACTTTGTTTCTAGGGTTCATAACTTCTATGTTTTTACTTGAAATCTTGTCAAACTTTGTAAAATCGTTTTTACATGTTAACAAAACAACTCATTTAAACTAAATTTGTATATATATTGTACTTAAAAAGTAATGGTCTTTTTAAAATTACCTTTTTACGTGAATGATCTGCTATTAAACTTAGCGCTGTAACAAAAAGCATATATTTAAGAATTTAACACTTTGTTCCTAGGGTTCATAACTTCTATGTTTTTACTTAAAATCTTGTCAAACTTTGTAAAATCGTTTTTAAATGTTAACAAAACAACTCATTTAAACTAAATTTGTATATATATTGTACTTAAAAAGTTATGGTCTTTTTAAAATTACCTTTTTTACGTGAATGATCTGCTATTAAACTTAGCGCTGTAACAAAAAGAATATATTTAAGAACTTAACACTTTGTTTCTAGGGTTCATAACTTCTATGTTTTTACTTGAAATCTTGTCAAACTTTGTAAAATCGTTTTTAAATGTTAACAAAACAACCCATTTAAACTAAATTTGTATATATATTGTACTGAAAAAGTTATGGTCTTTTTAAAATTACCTTTTTACGTGAATGATCTGCTATTAAACTTAGCGCTGTAATAAAAAGCATATATTTATAAACTTAACACTTTGTTTCTAGGGTTCATAACTTCTATGTTTTTACTTGAAATATTGTCAAACTTTGTAAAATCGTTTTTACATGTTAACAAAACAACTCATTTAAACTAAATTTGTATATATATTGTACTTAAAAAGTTATGGTCTTTTTAAAATTACCTTTTTTACGTGAATGATCTGCTATTAAACTTAGCGCTGTAACAAAAAGCATATATTTAAGAACTTAACACTTTGTTTCTAGGGTTCATAACTTCTATGTTTTTACTTGAAATCTTGTCAAACTTTGTAAAATCGTTTTTAAATGTTAACAACCTTTTTCACATGAATGATCTGCGTTTAAAACTTAGCTCTGTTTGCATAAATAGTAGTTTTAGAACTTTAATTTTTTGTATATCATGTAACATTATTGATTATTTTGAATAACCTTTGTATTTTTATCTAGCTTTGCAAAGTCTTTCATTATTAAAATAATACTTATATAGAACACTCTTTGAGAAGTTTTTTTTTTCATTTAAAACACAAAACTAAAAACACAAAATTGCAAAAAACTCTTGATCATCAATCAAATAAACATAGATTACTATAAACCTGATACAAACTTTAAGTTATAATTTATGCTATTTAAACGAAATAAAAACAGAAAAATGTTTAAAAATAGTACTATCTTCTCGTTTTGCACATATTGCAAATCCACTTTTTAGTCTTAGGTGGGTTCTTTCTTAAACCTAAGCATTCAAAATGAAACCAACGCCTACATTCTTTTCTTTCGCAGAAGATCTTAATGTAATTTCAATATTAAATAACCAGAGTACATTGTATACATTTATTTATAATACCAAAAAATAAGTTATCGGTATGTTTACTGCAGTTTTAAAGTGTTGAACAAATAATCAAAACAATAAGGTTGATTATTAGCAAGTTTTTAAGCAAAATAAAATTACACATTTTGAATATCAAATTAAGTTGAATAAACTTAGGGACCTCCTTTAAAAAACAACTTCTGTGTAAGCTAATTTTTTTAGCAAGAAAACAACAGCAGTAGATATTTGTTGAACCGCAGTAAACGTATCGTAAGGTTATTGATATTTTTAATTAAATATTATTCTATGCTTTTCATAGACAACTTTTATATTTGTCAAAAAATTATCAATTTCTATATTTTAATAATAAAGCTTAACAAAAATTACCCAAGTGTCTGTTTTTGAATTTTTTAACTTTTTGCTTTCTTCGACAGTTTTTCTTCCACAATCAAAACAAACATTTCTGTCCTCTAGAGAGTTTGACGGTCCACCGCATAATAAAATATCAAAGGCGACTTCTTGTCTGTACTCTCTAGAGTTTTCGAAAACTTGCAATTGCCCAGCCTCTTCATTTTTCATAAGTTGCTGGGCGTACTAAGTATAATAATTGAAATCGTTTTAATATATATAATACTTTTTTGTCACTTTTAATATATGTAGAAGACTCACTTTCAATATAGCTAATTCAGAGTCATTAACTCTATCCTTAGGCAAGTATTCTTGATGAAACGTTTTTCTGATTATGTTTTTGATGCCAACTAAATCTCCTATATACTTTCTTCTTTCCTCGTTTGGATCTTCGTTAACAAAAGGATTGAGAATGGTTAAAGACTTCAGGTTTTTTTGACATACTGTAAAATTTTGCAAAACTATTAGCGTAAATAAAGTTTTTAATTCAGAATACAAATTATTAGCTGAAAAACAAAAGTTTCTTAATTTGAATAAGTGTCAAAATGCTTACAATTATTCTTGGTATTCTGCTTCTTACAAGAATGATTATTTTTTTGGCCTTGAGCATTTGTTCTATTTGTTTTACATGTAGACTACTCAGTACAGTTTTCTTTTCAATTTGTTTTTCATGAACCACTATCACACA
The DNA here is from genome assembly GCF_965202585.1 of Thalia democratica. Classification (NCBI taxonomy): domain Eukaryota; kingdom Metazoa; phylum Chordata; class Thaliacea; order Salpida; family Salpidae; genus Thalia; species Thalia democratica. The sequence goes on from NC_139165.1 coordinate 42,440,680, forward strand.
TGTATCTAAAAAATTATTTTTTAAGGTTAATTTTAGATAAAATTTTTGTAATTTGTTTAAGTTATTTCGAAATCATAGTTAATCTGGACTTTTATAGTTTTTCAGAAAATATTCTTTAACAATAGGTGATACTTTGTTTGGGTTCTTTATAGATAAAAAGTCGTAATGCCTAAGAATTGTGTCACAATTAACATTGGTACTGGCAATGACTCTCGATCCTTCACATTTCCACAAATGCTCTCTCTGAAATTAAAATTTATTTCAATATTAGTTTCTAAAATGTTGTTTATAACGACTTACATCTTTGAATGTTTGGCACATCTTTGCTTCGTTGGATTTGTTTTTTTCGCCTTCTTGTAGCTCAGCCTCTATTAGCTGTTTGTTTTTAAGGTAGTAAAATGTTTTAAAAAGAATTCAGTTACAATAAATTTCACTGCTTTAACATACTTGATGATCTTGATTCCAGTAAGACGTAATTAACTTTGCATTTGGATTAGCTTTTTTCCAGGCAAAGGTAATACCGTCTTCAGCTACGGCTGGGTGATCAGCTTCTAGTATTTCGTCTTCTGAGTCGGTTTCATCGTATACTTTATGATTGTCTTTATAAACCAGTTGATTTAGTTTAAAATGTTAATAAAAATTAAAAAAACAACTGAAAGCGTGTTTATTTACTAAAAATACCAAAGCTATTTAGTGATTTAAAGAGCGAAATCTAAGAAATCTACATAAAGAAAGTAGCTACTGCCATAATAATAAAAAATATACGTATTTTGTTAAAGATATATCATTGTTGTTGTAAACTACCTGTACCGATCATTTGTCGCTCTTAAAAATGCTCCTACTTCCCATACATTTCTTCTTTTGGTGAAGTCATTTCTTGCATCTTCTTCTAACTTGGGATCACGCAGCTGGTATCTTTTCAAAGAAGAAAAATGGGCTTCTACAGCTTGGTTATTCTGGAATGATTTTTGATTCATTATGAAGCAAAGCAAAACTGCCGTCCACAGCGGAATTATTGGAGCCCATTGTCTGATAAAATAACTTATGAATTGAGGAAAATAGTAATTATTTAGTTCATCTCCATCTTCATCCAGATTCATCTCCAGAACAACAGATTCTTTTAATTTCTAAAAGTTCAAGGTTGAGAACATTGTTATACACTATTAAAAACAATTAAATTATCTTACTTTGATATCAGAATGAAAAGGAGACCTATCCCGTATGTCATCCGACATTTCTGCCTCATCATTGAATTTAGTTGCCTGACCACTTTTGTTTATTTCATTTACAATTTCTTCAACTCCCTCTCTACAACGATATTTTTGAAATCACATAACTTTTAATAATGCAAATAAATTTTACAAACTTAAGTGCTAAGAATCTCAATTAAAAATGAAACATATATTGTAACCTATTTTCTGCCACGAATCCAAGCACTTTCATAGCATTTTTAAATTGAGCTGTCTTTTCTAAAAAATACAAAATGGTTAACTAAAAAATATGTTTAAAGTTAAGTTATATAGATATACAGTAATATATTGTTTGAGCACGCTTTTGGTAAACTGCTTTTACAGAAGTGCGTATCTAAAAATGTTAGTTTAAATAAAATGATCCTGTTGAACTCCAGTATCTTGGTTCAAAATAGCATATTCTATGAGAGTTGCGCACCTAAAATGACGCATTAAAATTAAATAAAATTAAACACGCTTACTTAAGCTTAAAAGGACGATGCAAAAATGTTTGAATATGAACTTTATGACTTCGTAATTTTTGCAAGTTACCATTCGACAAAAAATTGTCATGATGAATGACTTGACTTCGTCTTTTGCACCAATACTTTCGCACTTTCTTTTTATGGAATGCATAACGTGTGAACCACATAAATGAATCGTAGTGTTGATCATTGATTCAAAGAGTTCTTTTTGTTCTCTTTCTTTAAAAGTTGTTGTCAAGATGAAAAAAACACATATACAAACATATATATATATATATATATATATATATATATATATAACATTTAGTATTAGTTGCATAACAAACCTTCATTATCTAAAATATGGTACGCCATATTCAAATATATTTTAAGTCGGTTTCGTTCAATGCAATTGATGCTGCGTGTAAGATTGGTATTGAGCAGTCACATTCTACACGTCTTATTGAAACTGCTATAAAGGTTTTTAAAACATATATGCCTTTTTAAAGCGGATGTATACAAAATATAAGACCATAACTTTTTAAGTACATGATATATACAAATTTTGTTTAAATGGGTTATTTTGTTAACATTTAAAAACGATTTTACAAAGTTTGACAAGATTTCAAGTAAAAACATAGAAGTTATGAACCCTAGAAACAAATTGTTAAGTTCTTAAATATATGCTTTTTGTTACAGCGCTAAGTTTAATAGCAGATCATTCACGTAAAAAGGTAATTTTAAAAAGACCATAACTTTTTAAGTACAACATATGAAAACATTTTGTTTCTTTGGTAAAGTTAGGTAACATTTAAGAACGATTTTACATAGTTTAACAAGATTTTAAGTATAACTGTGGAAGTTATGATAATGGCAAGGACAGTGTTTAGTTCTTGAACAAATTCTTTTTAATACAGCACTAAGTTTTAAACGCAGATTATTCATGTAACAAAGGTAATTTTAATAACATATTTTCCAAAATCGCTTAATAAATTATTCAAAATACTTTAAATAAAATATGCCTGCGATTAAATTTTAATTAAATTCGTCGAATTTAAATTTAAGGTTGTCAACGGCTGTACTGATTAGATAATGTAATTTAAGTTTATGTAACAGTTATATATATTTTTTTAAAAGTTTTAATGTTTACTTAAAATAGTTGTTAAGTTGTTTAGAAACTAAATTATGTGTTCAGTTATACAAGATATAAAGAGATTTAAAACCTTAACTTATAAAAGTTAGGTAATAAACGTTTATATCAAACAAAGGATACAAATATATGTAGCTTAATTTATAATAAATGGCGTATGGAAACAAATTATTTTTATTACTTTTACTCTGATATAACTAACCTATTAAATTTGAGAAAAAAAAAAAATTATTATCTTAAAATAGTAATTTGTATAAAGTTCTTACTTTTTAAACTCTACATGCAATAACAGTTTTATGCTCTAAAACATATACTTTTACAGATATCGCGAAGTTTTAATGTTAGATTTTTCATGTATAAGAGGTACTTTGTAAAATACTTTACTTTTTTTTAAACTATTTTTAAATTCATCAATAGTGTATGACTCGATTGCCTCATATGCAAGGTTCTTAAAACAATTACTCGCGAAGTTTTAATAATAGAAATTTAATGTATAAAAGGTACTTCGTAAAATACTTTACTTTTTTTATTACTATTTTTAAAATCGTCAATAGTGATATGACTTTTCTTAAAGCTTTTTTTAGTTTAATAAATAATAACCATCAACAGTATTTTTTTTAATAAGGTTTAAAAACTTAAGTTTTTTTGTTTAGAATTTTTTAAAAATTGTTATGATTTAATTTTTTAGTTCGAGTTTTAAATTAGTTAAAACTGAGTTTTTTTATTTATGTTTTTTGCTTTTATTTTTTCTCATCAGTTTGTAAGCCTTTTTATTGTTACTTTAGCTTTTTGTTAATTTTATTAATTTTTTTGAATCTTAGCCAGAAAAAAATCTTAGCCAAGTTTTACTTTAGCCAACATTAGCCGCGATGAAGTTATTCAAGCAGAACGTTTTCAGACTTTTTTTTAATCTTAGCAGAAAAAAATCTTGGGTGTCTTGCCAAACGTGAACTTTTTTCCTTTAAATATGCACAAGTTTTTACGTGAACTTTTTTCCTTTAAATATGCACCAGTTTTTATTGCAGGTGTAATAGTTTACTGAGCACAAAATAATACTGTTTTAGAATTAGAGTAATAATGTACAAGTAATAGATTTATATTTTACCTCACAGTTTGTAAATAAATTTATACCAATATATTTAAGGAATATTTAATTATTCCCAAAAACTAAAAGTTGTTCAACAGTCATAAAGTTACAAAGACACAATCAACAATATTTTGGGTTATGGTTAACTTTAGGTAAGCACCAATATCAAGCTAAAATATAAGACATTTGATGTCTTATTTAATCAAAATTATAGGCTAAAAATTTCTCTTTTATAAATACATGAACAAAATTAAACTTATATATCATAAACTAATAAACTAAAATATGTAATTGCTTTTGTTTTACAATATAAAGTGATTATATCAATACAATAATTTATATTGATTATGATATTGTGAAATAAACTTGATTAATTTTTTTAATTTATAATATTTTAATTTATTTTTTTCTATGTATTTATATAGCTTATTTGAATTAAAGTATAGTTTTTAGCCTAAAATTATGATTAAATTAGACATTGAATTTATAATATTTTCAGTTTGATATTGGTGCTCACCTAAAGTTAACCATAACCATATTGTTTTGAGAAAAATAATTAAGCAAAAGAAATATTGTTTAAAAACTGTACAACAAAATGGTTTGTAATGCAGAAGTTTTTTATGATTTTTTAATATAAAAAAAAACTTTTTGAATTTATTTTCATTGTACTTTTTTATTCTTGAATTTCAAAAACTGTGAAAAGCAATTGTTAGGTAGGACACAAAGTTCATTATAATATAATTGACTTGTAAAATGGGCATAGACTCATGAATCTCAAGACAGGTTGACTCCAAATTTGAGATATAGCAGGTTTGCCACAAGGTCAGGAAATCAGGAAAAACTAAAAAAATTGAAAAAAGTCAGGAAAAAATAGGGGCAAAATTAAATATTTTGAAAAAAAAAGTCATGAATTTGACAGAATAAAAAAAGAAGTTAGATTTTGTCAGTTTAAGGCAATAGGGGGTAGGCCATGTTTTTTACAAGTTGATCTTATTTTATAAAAAATTTTCTAAGCTTTAAGATGCTTTTCATGGTTTTAAATTTTTTTTGAGATACGACCAGTCAAACAATAAGTTCCCTATGGGAAGGGAAAACTAAAACAGCAGAAAAAACTATTTTGTTTATAATCTATTTCCCCCTACATTTTTCAAGCAATCTTCTTCAAACTTTTACAGTCTAATCTTTATACAATAACAAAAAAACTTTACTTATAAATTTAAAAGTTTTTAATAAATTTTTTTTTTGAAAAAAATTATGGTTTTTTTTAATTTTTGTCATAAAAATTATATTTCTTAAATTATCAAAATTCATAAGTAAAGTTTTTTTTTTAATGTAAGGAAAATTTGATGAAAATTTGAAAAAAATTGCTTGAAAAATAAAGAAGTATATAGATTTTTAGTGATTTTTAAAATTTCCAAGAAAATTAACCCAAATTATGTGGTCCATACATTTGTACTGGAAATTTTTTATAAAAAATAAGATATCTCAAAAGTTAAATAATATTTTTGAATAATTAAAAACTGGCTTATAGTTTGTAATTCAAAATTTTATATAAAAACCAAAGTTATATTTTGTATAAAAAAATGTGTTGAGCCTATGGCCTTAAGCAGTTAGTTTAGTTTTTGTTTAAAATTTTTTAGAATAAGTTAAAATTTACTTTGTTTATTTTGATTATATATTTTAGAAAAATCAGGAAAATTTTCTCAGCTTGATCTGTGGCAACCCTGTATGAGGAGACAAAGTAGTTCAATATAAATAGTTTTTTTTTGAATTCATTTTTAGTGTCCATTTTCTCTGGTTAAAACTAATTGATTTGTTGTAAATAGTTTTTTAAATAATTAAAAAAAGCTACTTTCAAACAGTCATACAGTTAGAAACACACAATCAACAATATTTTGTAGCAATAAGTGAAAATTAAAAGTTAAATATTTATGAAAAACTTTAATAAAAATGTTCTACTGCTCGGTTTCGAACTCACAGCAGTAAAAGTGCGAAAATAGTTGAACGCACTAGACCACTCGGCCATCAAGACTTGTTCGATGAGGCAAATTTTGGATTTATAAATTTACTAAATTTTGCTTTTTGATAACAAAATTATTTATTGCAGTTATACTTCATACACAACTATTATTTAAGCAATATGTGATAAATCAATATTTGTTGTTTGTAATGAAATATTTTTTTAGTTAAGGCAAATTAGTATATAGTTGTTTGTAAATTAAAATAATAAACTAAAACTAAGATATACTACTCAGACTTGTATTAAGTCTTGAAATAATTTCTAATTTCATCTTACTTCTTATTTTATACTACTATATGTCACATTTAAATTATTATTGAATTGATTAATTCACTAGAAGTTGCTCAAAATTAAAAACTGGTTTCAGAGATTGGTACAACTAGTTAGGAAAGTTAATTGTAAGGGTTATATGCTGCAAAGCGGACTTTTCTCCTTGAGAATTACTGCTAATATTTAAATAAATACAAGATGAAGACATTGAGTGTATTTTTTACATCTTTACATTTTATTGTCATCAAACCTAAACAATCGCAAATTAAGAAGCTGTGTAGTAAACCAAAAAATTAATATTAAATTATATGTTTGATTAACCACAAGTTTGTTTTTGTTACACAACTTAATATCTTAACAAAGCTAAAGGTCCTGACTCCTAGATATGACATTAAACTGTTCTGGTGTACGATTTGATAACTGAAAGGTTTTTTTTGTACACTAGGTTCTTGGACAAAAATTTTTGAGCTAATTTTGGCGTTCAATAAACAATACTTTACATTTGATTACTCTTTTGGGTTAAATGTTTAACTTTCTGTTATATAAGTAAATATAAGGCATTAAAAAAAAAATCTCTACTAAATGCAACTACGTTGATGTAATAAACTAAAACATAATGTTTAAGTTTTTCGTAAGACTGTATTTGTTAAACGTATTTGAAATCTTTATAGTACAGGTAGAACTTAATAAATAATAATACTGTGCTCACAAGTCACAAGTAATAAATTTTTAGCATTTAACTAAACTACTTATTGTATGTTTTAAATAACTAGTAGAATCTAATTTTCATAATCACCGATTAAATGAAATGAGGATTCTAACATTATGACTGGACATTTTCTAAGATAAATTTAAACTGCTTAGGTGTGCGACTCGCTAATTAAAAGATTTTTTGTACACAACGCCCTTGGATAAAAGTTTTTGAGCGATTTTTTTGTCCTTCAATAAATAAGAATGTGAACAATATTTAAAATAAATACACTTTTAATAAAATCTACTGAAGTCTGAACAAATCTTTGTATCTATCTAGTTTTTTAAATACTAAATATGTTTATTATTTAAAGTAATTATGGTTAAGATTTTTTTTTGTTTGAAGTATTAATTTTAAGTGAATAGTTAGATTAATAGTTTTAATAGTAAGAAGGTTATAAATTAACTAATAACTGAATAAAATTTTAAACTTTACTATATAACAAGAATTTTCGTTTAAATGTTGTCTATTTATAAAAATTCGTCAAAAACTTAAGGTAATTGCTTTTTAATTGAATTAATTTGAGTTAGTATTCAATAATTTGAGTTAGTAACTATCTACAAAATATATTATAGATTCGGTTGTTTGTAACAAATAACTTGCCACTACCAAGTGAAAATTTTATAAATAGTTAAAAAATCAATTTACTTTTTAACGAAATCGAACATAGGTGTTTTAATTTGAAAATAATTTATAAAATATAGAAAAAGGTTAAAAAAAATCATGACCTGATTTACAGTATATTCTTCCATTAATTAAGAAAAAAAAAGCAATTTTATTTAAAGCTAAGTAAAAAAAATAGTAATTTAATTATTTTGTAAAACATTTACACTATACAATATCGTTTTTTAAATTAAAAAATTTAAACTAAAGAATTAATTCTTTTTTATAGTTTTTATCCTTTTTAATTAAGTAGCTTTTTTTTTTTTGTTTGCATAAATTCTTTTGTTTTTTTTAAAATTAACGATCTTTTATTATTCACTTTCCTTTTTTGATGCTGAATTGACTTATTAGCTTACATATTGTCTTTAATTAGTTTGAGTTGAACTTTGAAAAATAGTACTTAACTGCATATTTTGTGCTCAGTAAAGCTTAATGAACCAGTAAAAACTGGTGTATATTTAAAGGAAAAAAGTTCACGTTTGGCAAGACACCCAAAAATCTTAGCCAATTAAGATCTCAATGAGTTTGAGAAGTTTCTTGGAATTCTGAACAAAAAAGACTAAAAAACCTTGAAGTTAAAATTTGTTTTACACGTAAAGTAACAAAGTCTTGGTTTGGTATAAAAATATATCATAAAGATTAAAAAAAGTTTTGTAGCATTATTATTTTTTTATTAAAAAAGTATATTTAAAGTAGTATTTTAGTATCTTTTCAATGTAGTTGTACTAACTGAAACAGTTTTTTTTTACCTTAAGTTTAATTTTCTACTAAAAATTGACCAAAAAATATGTTTTTTAAAACCTAGAGGGAATTTATTTAACCTGAAAGAAAATGACAAAAAACCCTGTGAAAGTTTCAATGTGAAAAATTTACTTATTTATGTACACACTAGTGGCAAACTTTTAGAAACACTTGTTAAGGATATAAAAGACACAAACTCATCCAACAACTTTAGTTACAAATTTAATCCTTCATACAGCATCTATCAGCTCTAAATAAATAATGCACCTTTAAAAATTTTAATTAACATTATGCATTTGTTACTCTAGAATGCAGGTTTTTATTTTATTTTAGTCGCAATCATGTGAATAACTGTAAATAAGATCATCAGAAAAAAAAATCCACAAAGCTATAAGTGTGGTATATTTGAACTCAAAAATCTAGTAAGTATTAAAGTTGCTGTATATATCTATTATGTTAAATATTTGTTTGTTTATTTGTGATAATATTAATTATTAAGTATTTTTGATTATTTTACAACTAAATTCTAAAATTTTGATTCAAATTAAAAAATCTAAATCAAAATAATTTAAAAAGTTTTGATAAAATGTTTTACTGAGATTTGCTTAATACAAATATGTTTACTTTTTTGATTAATGATAAACTTATTAATTATTGTAAAAAATCTTTTATATATAAAATTATTTAAGAAAGGTTATATAATGGTTATAACTTAAAACTATTTGATCCAGACAGTAAATAGATCCTAATAAGGTAAAGTAGTGTGAAATTACACTAAGAGCATAACTTATAAATATATTTAAATATAAAATTTTTAAGTACACTTATATATTTGTAAATTTTAAAAGTATCTTTGAACAAAAGTTATTAGTGTTTTTAGTTTTATATATAATTAATTCAATTTTTGTTCAATTATAGCATTATATACACAAGTTTTAAGTTTTTATACTTTAGTCCAACTGTAAACGGCAAATTTAAATTTTCCAATTGTAAGAAATTTTATTCCTCTTTAAACTTATGTTAATCAATGAACTTTAATAAAAAAAATGCAACTTAAATATTTTTTCACTCAAATCTACACATAATTAAAAGTTAAAAGCTAAACAAAAAAATTAATACCTACACTGGGCTCAAATCTCACTAAACTAAAATAGGGATCTATAAATTTGTAATATTATAAAAAAAAGTGGTTTGTATATTTTAAGAAAGAAAATTTTAATGTTGGCTAAGAATTTATCAAAACAATTTTTCAAACTAATCAAAATATACTTATCAAAACACATGTCATGAGATTTAAATTATTAGTTTTCTTAAATATTTTTTGTTGTTTCCTTTTTATTATATTCTAGGTATTTTTTAAGTTCATATCTCAACTTTATTTTTTGTTATAAGGGTATAGGGAGGGGTAAACACTTTTTTCAAATTTAGTCTTGCTTTTTACATAAATAGCTACTTGTTACTTTTTACTGCTTGTTAAATTTCAAAATAACTTAACTTTGAGGTATAAGCGATCAAAATTAAACCGATCATCAGGTTGTTTATGGGAGGTAAGCTTACAGGGCAAAATTTATGTCCTCCTTCAGTTAATGAGCATTTGTTTTAAACTGTATCAGAGTAAGCTTAAGTAATTTTTAAACTACTTGTATAAAACAAATTTTAAAATTTTTATAGAAAAAAAAATTAATAAACAAAAAAAAACTTGTTTTTTAAATTTTGGTGATAATATTTTTATGGGTTGTTTTCAAAAATCTGCTTCCTACAAGTTGATGTTGTAATATAAAACACATTTCCTGAAAATTTGAATTAAATTGCTTTAAAAATGAAGGAGGAGATAGATTTTTAGTGAATTTTTCAAAATTCAGAGAAAATTAGTCTTAAAAATTTTTGATTCCATACAGTTGTATCAGTTTTTTTTTTACTAAACTTATTATATTTCAAAGTTTGTTTAAAACTCTTTTCTTCTATGAAAAACATTTTATAATATCTATGTATATACTCTGAGTTTTGAAATAAGAGATTTTTTATAATAAAAAAATATTGGACGCTCCCCTACCTATGCTCTTGACTGCTTGGTAATATTTATTAAATTTGAAATGAAGTAAGAGTTTTTTTTGTAACTTGCTAAATAAATAAAAATTCAAGATAAAAGTTTTTACAGGCTTACACCAGCTAAAACTGTATGTGAACTAAATAAAGAAAGTCATAAATGGAGCATAATGTGTTTGTTTTATTAGAATCTACTAAGTCATAAGTTTTTATTAATAAATGCGTTTCAAAAAGGGTTACCAAACACTCAGGATAACTCAGACTAGCCAAGAACTTTTTTTAAAAGCTCAAACCTACTCAGGCTACTTTTAGTTTCTTTTAAAGACTCAGGCTAGTTTTGATATTTTTTATAGATCATATTTTAGTTTTTACTTTTTGAATACTATTTTATTAAAATTTATAATTTATTACCATTTGTTTGTTTATTTTTATGTTTTTAACCTTGAATTTACTTCTTATAGTTTTCTAAATTCAATTTTTCTAACTTAAGCTGACTTTTTTCTTTGAAGAGTAGCAACCGTGTTACAAACTTCATGCGTGTTTTTTTCAAAATCTTTGTTAGTTGAGCAGTTTGAAAGCAAAAAAAGTTAAGAAACAGGCAACCCTGTTATTAGAATCTTGTTTTTTTTCAATTACTAGTTATCAAAGAAAAAAAATCAAAAGTGGTTATTTCCAGTTGCAGGCCTACTGTGATATGCTAAATATTTTACCATATGTTTTTACACTTTATTATACAATTTTCTATCTTAGATATGTAGAAACACTTTGTTGCTATTATCTAAGGGTAAAATGGGATGCTTAAAAGCTTCCAAAAGCTCAGCTGTAATAAAGTGTTAATAATAAATACTTTTAACTAGTGTTATTAATTTTTTGTTGATAATTTAGGTGTTAACAAGTTTCTATGTAACCTGGAAACTTTAGAAAATTAGAGTTTGACAATCTAGGCAAAAATAAAATTAGAAAAACCTAAAATTTCAGAAATTTTAAAACTAAAAACCTCCAAACATAAAAAATCCAAATCTGTACAGAGATATTCCCAAGTTCTTAAAAAATAAAAAAAAGTCCAGTGAACTTTTTTTTGATTAAAAAGACAAACATAAACTTAGTTTTAATTTTTATTTTTACCACTACTTGTGTTATACCAGTGCTATGGACTTAAAACAATCTTTAACTTGGACTAAAAAGAGCTTGATACAAACAAGTTTTAAATACAGTGAATATATCTAAAATAGCAGTACAGTAGCTTAACAATAATTTTGAACTATTAAGTATTTTAAATCTCAAAACTACTTTTTACTTAAAAGAGACAGCAAAAATGATATTTTAAAATAACGTCAACAAATCAGAAATTAAAAAAAAAACTGTCTAAAAAACCAGGGGCTTTATGTAAAATTAAATAAAATTAGCTGATTTATTTCCAAAGAAAAAAGTTAGAAAACTAAGATCAGAAATTTTGAATTTAAGAAAGTTAATGTTTAAACGTTTAGTTTAAGGGCACAGGGGGGGATACAACATTTTTTTTTACTAAAAATAACATTGGATGTTATATAAAAGCTTAAAGTACAAACTACAAGCCAGTTTTTATAGAATCAAAAAATCTTATTTAACTTTTGAGATATTGTAATTTTTATAAAAAGTTTCTAATACAAACGTATGGACCGCAAATTTTTTTAAAGTTATTTAAAAATCTATCTTCTCCTTCATTTTTTGAGCTAGAGACCTCAAATTTTCAGGAAATGTTCCTTTTCTAATTTGAAAGACTTTGAATTTTGGAATATAAAAAAAAAAATTAAACAAAAAAAAAACAAAAAAGATAGGTAGTTTTTTTAATAAAAACTTATTTTTTTATAATTAAATTAATTCGTGCATTCAGTCTTTTTAAATTTAAAAATACTCTTTCTGTGAAAATTTGAAGAAGATTGCTTAAAAAGTGAAGGAGGAAATAGATTTTTAGTAAAATGGTTTTTTTTTTGCGTTTTTAGTTTGAGCCTTCCATTAGGAACCTATTGAGGTCGGCAAATTTGATCGCTCATATCTCAAAAATTACTTATATTTTTTTCAAGCGGTATAAATGTCTGATAGCTCTGATAAAACTCCATAAAATAAGATCAACTTGTAAAAATCAAGGTGGACCCCCCCTATGCCCTTAATCTAGTATGAATAGAATTTTATGGTATTACTTTAAAAACTAAAACCCAGAGGTTTTAAATTGATTATAGACAAAAAATTTTAGACTACAATAACTTAATACTTGTTTAGTTTTCCCTTTCTTTCTTACTTTATTTTTATTTTCCTTGCCTTTCTAAAGCAGTATAAAAAATAGTATAAAAACCATAAAGCTGTGGATATGTAAAGTCTGAAATAAACACAACTTTTCACTCTTAATAACTAAAAAATTTAATTTGGTTATTTTAGAATGAAATTATTATTTTAAATCATGTTTTTGTGTACAACAATAATATATATATGTGTTAAGGGCATAGGGGGGGGGGGTAAACACCCTTTTTTGGTTTTTGATCTTATTTTATATAGTTTTTACTAAGCTACAAGATGCTTTTTACTGATTTAAAAAAATCAAAATAATTTTTGAGATATAGCCGGTCAAAGTCGGGCGGCAACAATAGGATCCTTATGGGAGGCGCAAACTAAAACCGCAAATAACTAGAAATCACTAAAAATCTATCTCCTCATACGTTTTTTGAGATAACTACCTCAAATTTTCAGGAAATGTTCCTTGATATATTTAAAAAATTCTGTCAGAACCGAATTTAAAAAAATTAAAAAATAAAAATTTTATAACAAAAAAAAAAAAAGTTTCCTTGTTACTTTTTATATAGAATTTTTATTTTTTAATTTTAAAAAATTTCTTTCCGACAGAATTTTCTAAATATATCAAGGAACATTTCCTAAAAATTTGAGGAAGTTATCTCAAACAACGTAGGAGAAGATAGATTTTTAGTGAAATAGTCTATTTTTGCAATTTAAGTTTGCGCCTCTCATTAGGAACCTATTGCTGCCTCTGACTTTGACCAGCCATATCTCAAAAATTATTTTGAATTTTTTAAATATGTAAAAAGCATTTTGTAGCTTAGTAAAAACTATATAAAATAAGATCAAAAACCAAAAAAGGTTTTTTACCCCCCCTATGCCCTTAAGACTTTAAACAGGGTTGCCACACATGCAAGGTACTCTGTATACTTAGAAAAACTCAGGATATTTTGAAATATTTGGAAATCTCTGGGTATTATAATTTTTATTAAACTCAGGCTGAATGAGGATAGTTTCAAGATTTATAAAATCTCAGAACAGAAGAATAACAGAGAACTGGAATTTAGAAGCATATTTATACAGCTTTTCTCTTTCTTTTTTAATAGAAAATTGAACATCTGTTGCAAGTAGTTTGTGCCAGAGGCAAGAAACTCTTTTAAGGGTTTTAAATAACTCCTTTAATTCAAGATAGTTAAAGGCAGGGTTTTCCAAACTTTTTTTTCAAAAGGCCCCCATTAAAGAATTAAAAAAAGCTATGGCCTTCTCCTTCCTCAAATACTACCAATAAAACTGCTTAAAATCTTTTCTTCTTTTCTTCACCATTTAAACCGCTTAAGACCTTTTTTTGCTCTTCATTATCAACTCCAGAATATCTAGTGTAAGTTTTTAATTATGGCCTCATGGCCCCAATGTAACCCCTTTACTGCTCTTGGCCCAGTTTGGAAAACCCTGGTTTAAGATAGTTCAGGATAGTTTTTTGACTAAATAGTGGCAACCATGTGTAAGTATATTCTAACTTTTAGTTGTTTTATACAATATAATTATTGTAGAAGTATATTGTAAAATATTTGTTTAATATTTGATTTTTAGGTTTATAGTCATAAGCAATTCCCTCTTAAAGAATTAAAATTAGTATTAAAATTACTATTTAAAGTTATTTTCATTATTAAATCATTAAAAATAAACAGACCACACTTAAAAATTCTTTACAAATCAAATGGACTCCAGTTCTGATTCTGAAAGTGAAAAAGCCCCTCCTCCGGGCCAACCATGGAGTGAATCTGAGGAAGAGGTTTCAGATGAGGAAATGCCTTCAGATGATTACGACAAGAAGCTCAGCTGGGCCATCAGGAAAGACACCGAACTGTTCAAGAGCATGCTGCTGGAATCCCCCAAGCTGGCCACCAAGAAACTTGACGATGGCTACACCTGCTTGCACATGGCCACCTCAGAAGGCAACCTGGAAGCTGTGAAGGTGTTGCTTGAAGCAGGAGCTTACGTGAACAGCGTCAACAATGATGGGTGGACTGCTCTGCACAGTGCCTGCAAGTGGAACCACGTGGAAATTGCAAAAGCACTTTTGAACCAGGGAGCAGACTGCAACGTGAAGACAAACGGGGACCTTTCTCCTATTCACATCTGCTCCAACAACAGCGACCCCGGCAAGCTGTTGTCCATGATTCTGTCCAGGAGGTGTGTCGAGATCAAGCAGAAGAGCCAGGGGGATGACACGCCTGAGGAACTGTGTGAAAGATACAACAAATGCTCCCATTTGCTTGAAATGCAGGCTGACTACCTCAATAACTTTTAAACTTTCATATGTACTGAATAGACTTCTAGGCAAAAACTGTTATCAATTTAATGTGTTTTGAGGCTAATTAAGAATAAAGAAAGTATAAAATGCTATTTTAATTTATAAATTACTAAAACTAAGTTTCTTATTCCTACTTACAACAAAATTAAGTTTTGTTTGAGTTAGCAAGAAATTTTAAACAGTTTCTTTAGGTTACAGAAAACTTTAAAAATATAATTAATTATTTTTTTTTGGTGCTTTTAAAATTTAAATACAAAAATTTATCAGGTACAAGTAATTTGTAAACTCCAATAAACATTATCCATTTATTTAAAGCAACTGTAAGATTTTTAAGTTTTTTAAAATAGTGTTTTTAAAGTTAGAAGCATGCTGATTTATCAAATTGCTTAATTTATCAAATGATTTATGCTTACTGTAAACGTTTTTTTTTCACCTTAGGTTTAAAATGTTCTAAAAATTGTTTTATTATTCTAGTTGGAAATATATTAGTAGGTATGTAAAATGAAGTTTTTCAAGTTGTTCAATATTACAGCTAAAGCAATTAAATACTTTAATTTGATACATTAATTTTATTCAAAACTAAAATTTTATTTTAGATTTATTATGTTTGTTAAACTTTCTAAAATTTTTATCAATCACCAATATGTTTTAGTAAAACAAGTTGAAAAGTTAAGCAAAATAATAATATTTTGTTTTATTTAATTTTATTTCTAAAAAACAAGTATGTACTGTTGTTATTATTTAGTTTTTATGTTAATTTCAAACAATTTTTGTGTAATTTTTTTTTGATATTTACCTTTTTTTTTACAAGGCAATTCGCAGTATAGGTTAAACCTAAAAACAGTTTAAAATAATGAGCATGTTGTACATGTAAAAGTGAAAGTAATTAATAGTGTAAATACATTTGTTAAAATTTTTTGATTGATTATATCAAATAGATTATCTATGTTTCAATTTCTAATGAAATTTATTTATCTTTAAGAATGTCAGATATTATTTTTAAGAATTTACTGTGCTCCTAGTTCACAAACTTTTTCATAACTACTTTAAATTCTCGCAGTAAAACAACTTCATATACACATAATAACAACAAACATTCACCACAGATCAGTTTCAAAGTATAATGATGGAGTTGAGGCCGAACAACACTTTGTACGTGAACAATTTGAACGAGAAGGTGAAAATTGACGTCTTGAAGAGGGACTTGCATTCAATATTCCGGCAGTTTGGCGAAATCGTCGAAATTTTGGCGAGCAAAACTCTTCGTAGGAGGGGCCAGGCTTACATCGTGTTCAAGCAGATACCCATGGCCACCAAAGCTCTCAGCAGCATGCAGGTATTTTTTAATGTGTTTAATCAAAAACTAGTGCGAATCGAGCCTTTATGTTGTTCTTATTCAATATTTGAAACAGTTTGATTTTTTTTTCTTATGGGTTTGTATTTAAATTTTAGTTTACCTTGAAAATCAAAATAGCTTTTGTAAACCACATGAACGTTTTTCGGTAAATTCAACATAATTTAATCATTTTTACCATTAGAAATGGTTTGATTTTTATTTATCTTGAAAAAAAAAATTTAGTGTATATTCTATGTTGTTTAGTTTTGAAAATCAAATTAGCTTGGATGGGTTTTGTAAATAATACGTTTCAATTCAACACTCAATGCAACCATCTTCAATCAATAATTTCATTTTTTTTCCTTCAATGTAGGTTCATACTTAAACTTAATTTAGTTTGTTATTCAATCAACGCAGGGCTTCCCGTTCATGGACAAGCCGATGCGCATCGCGTACGCCAAGAAGGACTCGAACGTCATCGCCAAGCTGAAGGGCACGTACGTGGAGAGGAGCAAGGAGGAGAAGAGGAAGTACAGGAAGGAGCAGCAGAAGATCAGGAGCGAGATGATGGAGCAGGGGATCAACAACCCGCCAAATCACATTCTCTTCGTCAGCAACCTTCCATTGAACACGCAGGTAATTGTATGGTTATTATTGTTTTTATTAATATTATACATGTTTATTAAATACCCGCCTAAACTACCTGAATACGCAGGTATTTGAAAACATTATTATTTTTGCTATGTTATAAACAATCCGCCCAACTACGCAATCTTCATCAGCAACCTGCCTCTGAATACGCAAGTATAAATGATTAAAACATAGTAATTATTTACCAGTCATCCTCGATGTGAAAACAAACATTATTGTGCTGTATTGGAAATATATACACTCATTAAAAAAATACTCTAACCACTACTAACCCGGAGTCTAGATCGTTCTTTAAGCTTCTTGTTTGTTTTTATTAATACCTTTACACTTAAAACATGAACTTAAAAATTTTAAACCGCCACTGTTGTGTGCAGGCAAAACTAACACTACAAAACTCATACAAACGTTGTAAAACAAAACAAACATTACAGCACGGTTGGCTGCACATGCTGTTCAGCAAGTTCGCCGGTTTGAAGGAAGTTAGGCTCGTACCGAACAGACCAGGTATCGGATTCGTCGAGTTCAATAGCGAGCAGGAGGCTTCTGAGGCGCGCAAGGCAACCAACGACTTCAGGATATCCCCCACCGTGTCCATGAAGGTCATCTTCGCCAAAAAGTGAACTTGATGCGGTGTTTTTTAGATAATTATTTTTTAAATAGCAGTTTTTCATACAAGTAGGCGTCAATTGCGTTCCTTTGTTTTTTATTTCTATTTCACATGGTTTTAACGTTGTAATGTTTTTAAAACTAGTAGGACTAATATTTTTTTTTTAACATGAGTTTTTCAATAAACATACAGTAAAGGAGAGAATCGATAATTTATTATTATGTGAAACTAAATGTTTTTGATTGTATGTAATTGTGTGATAACAATTTAATAAACTATTAGAGCACATGACAGTTGCTTTGTGTTTAGTATGACATTGTTGTAGGAATATAAATCAATCCATCAGAAAACGTATACATAAACTTGACATTTAGTTTTACAGACTTAAGTTTAGAAAAAAACATAACACTTGGTTGGCTTACACTAGGGCTACTCTTGGTAACTATTTTGAAATTTGTGAAAATCTCAGGCTAACTCCGGCCAACTCAGGCCAACTCAGGCTAGTTTGAACTTTTTTCTTTTTGATTTCCTTTTAAAGAACTTTGGATACTGTTCATAAATGTCAGACTAGTTTTTATTTCAGTAATTATTTTCATAAAAGTTATTAATTCTAAGTCCTTGTGTTGTTGTTTTTAGGTTTTAAACCTTGGTTAACAGTTTATTTTTTTAGTTTTTGACTCATATTCATATTTAAATGTTGTCACTCAGGATCGCTTTGTAACTCTAGTTTTTGTCACTCTAGCTGGCGTTTTTGCCTAAAAAAGTTGCAACCTTGATATTAACTGTTGTCTGGGTTGTTCAGGCTATCTAAAATTTAGAAAAATATTTAGCTAGTTAGATTTTTTTGAGAGAAACTCAGGCCGATTCATTTTTTTTTTGAAAAGATAAGGCTAGTTTTTGATAAGTTGAATAAAACTGAGTTGATTTAGTTTTCAATTTTTTTGTTTTCTTACTAAGCCTATGTTGTACCATTTAGTTATTTACTTTTTAATTATTTATTAGATAAAGTCTCTCAATTGCTGCTAGCTTTACTTTTCTTTAAAACTTTAACGTCGAAATTTTTTCGTCACTAAATTTTTATTTACTTTTGGTAATTTTTTTCTATATACTATGTTAGTTATAAATACTAAAAGCCAAATAAGTAAAAAAAAGTATAGGAAGATGAAACAAGAAAACAATAGTTTTTATCACATCTGAAATAAATTAAATTGTTTATGTTGCCAACAAGTCTTTCTACATTATATCAGGCCATAAAATTTTCAAAATTCTTATACAGTTATTTTATCATAGTAACTGCACGAATTATTACAGAACAGTAGTTTAAGTTATGGTCTGTAAACGTATTTTACTTTGTGTTTCTATGAATTTAGTCTCTGTTAAAATTTTCGTAAAAAAAAAACAGTACAAAGTACTACGTTTTATATATATATATTGAAGCTTAATTTTTAAAGCCCTATGATTTTTAGTTATTTTGTGAAGTTTAGGAATAAAAAAGTAGCTTAGCTACTACAGTTTTATAAATTTTAGTTTAGAAAGTAAATAAGTTACAACTCAGGCTAAGTTGTATTCAGTTATCAATGTTTAAACAACTTTACTTAAATAACCGTTATTTTCTTATTTTAGATTTGAATTATCATATGAAGTCATGTACTTTGGATTTAATTTATTATTTTTTAAATTTGAACCAAAAATTACTATGTTGGTAGCTATAACTGAGTATTTACGCGTTGTACAGTTTATGGATATTTTTTTTCATAATATCAGGGTTGCCAAAAAACTTGTAATTTTGAGAAAACCTGCAATTTTGAACAACTTTAAAATTTTAGCAGAAAATTTTGATTTGACACAAAATATCTATAGTACAGATTAAATTTTTTGTCATCTTAAACATTTTTTATATTAAAAACACATTTAAAGAAGCTTTATAATATCTTTTTAATGTCTTTATACTTCTTAACATTAATTTTTACCTTAAACTTAATTTTAAAATAAAAATAGACCCTAAAACGTATAATTTTAAAACCCCGGAAAACTTTTGCCAAAGACATTTGTCAAACCTGTAATGAATACCTTTAAATAATTCCTAATTTTTTTATAAATCTTATTACATCATTACATAACAAAAGTAATTTAGTAAGTAGAGAAGATCCAGCTATTTTTTTAGGGCCTTTTAATTTAGTCAACTGTATTTCAGGTAGGTCAGGTATTTGAGTCTTTTAAAAACTTTTTAGTAGTTTTATATTAGGCGTCTAAGAAATTTTTTCTTAATATTGATATGTAGTTATTTTAGCAGTAATCTATCTCTCAGTAAGCTCTTAGGGGCAAAACCATTAAAGAATATTCACTATTTCTTGACTTCAATTTAAAATTAGGACTCATTGAGTATGCACTTTCGGTTAAAATTTTAGCCGTGTTTAAAGTAAATACTTAAGCTGAACATTATTGTATTTTTTAAAACATTAACAGAAAAGCTTTTTAAATTATAGTTGTTTTTATGTATCTCTTCCCTGTGAAACATAATCTTAGCGTACATAAATTTATTTTATTTATTTTTTAATTTTAAGTCTTTAAGCTCTATCCTTTGCAGTCATTATGTAAAAAATAGCTTGTGCATGTAGATTTTAAAGTACCTACAAATAAAACATAACATCAAGAGTCGGCAGCCTGGTAGGCAGGTCACATTAGAAGATATTTTTTATTTCAAAATAATTGATATGTGTCTGAGTGAATATTTAATAAATAAAACACGTAGCAGTTAGCTGAAAAACACTATAAAAGCACATTCGTCAACTTGCTTGACTTGCATAACATTAAAAGTTAAACTTGCTCTAAGTACGTCAGTTTTTTAGTTAAATAGCACATAAAGCCTTGGTGCCACAGTTTGCTGATCCCTGCGTTACATGGACGTCTTTCACATTGAATAGTTTTTTTTTTTGATATATATAGTAATACAATATCTTTAATTAAGTTTAAACTATTAGCAGTCTGAGTTGGGTTACTAGAAATGAGAACAATAAAAAAGTTAAAAAAAAACTATATTGAATTTACAAAAACCTGTGAACACCTATATTTAAGTTCTATACGAGTGCTACTTATCTTTTGTTAAAATTTAAGTTCGATTTATTTATATAATGTACATGTTGGAACACAATTTAGATGCTAAAATAAATTTCGAAAATATATGCTTTTAGTAAGAAGCTCTTCCAATGTATACATTAATTGTAAAACCCTAATGATTAGGGTTTTCAGTTGTCATTTTAGCTTTTGAATTTGCTATTGATCGACTAGAACAAATGCTTAATTTTTTAAAATTTAGTATAAAAAGACATATTCTTTTAACTGTATCATATATTTTTTCCACGAGTTAGACTTAGTGTAAAATATGTAAGTGCTACTATACAGTTGTTTTGATGAAGGAAAGATATGAGTCATAAAATATTGGACTTTTTTGGCGATAACAGGGTGATAATTTAAACCTAAAGTTTAAACATTTAGATAAAAACAAAACCAAGAAAAACCTAGAATTTAGACAAAAAGTCTAATTTTCAATCATACATGTATAAAAGGAATATTTAAACTTAGATTAGAAATAAATATTACACACTAAAAAAAACTACACACTAATTCAGTTTTATTTATTAAATATAGTATACAAAGAAGCATTACAGCATCTTTTCAGTAGTTTTATACTACTAAAGAATGTTCTTACCTAAAATTAATTTCTACTGAAAAAAAAGACAAGAAAGCTTGCAATTTATAGAGTTTTTTTTAAAATAAGTTGCTACCCTGAAATAAGCTCCATACAGAGAGGTACAAAAGAAGCTCTTTAACAAAAGAACGACTTGGTATATTATGCGTAGAATATTCTACTGTAAGTTTTTTTTTGAATCAATGTTACTTTTATACCAAAACCTTTTTAGAAGTATATACTTTATAAATTCATTTTGTATTATAAAAAACAGTTGTTGTAGAAGTTCTTGTTTTAGTTATAAAAAGTCTATTAAAGTAAGCGTCGAAATTTTAACAAAAACTAGTAAAACATTAAAAAAGAAATTTAGGATTTTATTGAACAAGATTAGGAAATCGAAGCTCATAAATTTGATCTAAGGATCTGGATGTATAGGAAAACCTTTTGATCATCGAGCAACAAATGATTTATTTACTTTATCTTACTTGACTGTATAGAAAATATTTAAACAAAAATAATTATATCAAGTAGACATACAATTTGAAAAGAAAAAACAATTCATGTCTTTCAGCTCCGAAAAGCGTAAGATTAAAAAAAAAAAGTTTTTAAAAGGGTAGATGGTGTTTTTGCAAAGTTAATTAAAATCATATTTGTTAACTAGTTATAAAATTCAAAGGTTAACATATATTTATTTTATAAATAACAAACTATAATCTAAAAGTTATTGAAAAGACATTAAAAAATCATTTGAGTTTAAGAAGCAGATTTAAAAGTTTTAATAAATTAAATATCTCTTTTTAAGTTTTTTGTTTCAGGAATTGAGACAACTTTTTTAACCAAACTCTAACATTTAAAATATCTTAAGCTGTCCGTTTTTTTAATACAAAAATTATCAGCTTTCTATTTTCCTTTGCTCTCTAAAAAAATTGTTTTTTTAGTTGTAAATGTTATATATCTATACATGTAGATTTAATTATTAATTAAGCCATGTAAACAGACGAAGATAAATAAAAACACTTAAATACTAAAGCATTCTTTTTTTAATCTAAGAAATTAGAATAATTAATTTAGTTTTATACTTAAACAAGTAATTTCAGTTTCTGATTGGACAAATCAATATACTAAAAACAATTCATAGAATCTTTAAATGAAATATAAGCTATTATACTAAAAATAACCTTAAAATATATTCTTTTTAAGATTAAAAACTTTAGTCTCAATCTGCAAAGTTTTCATGGATGTAGCGAACTACTTAAAATGTAACTTTTGTCTATAACCATTTTAACTTAGATAGTTAAATGTACCAAAATTTATTGTCTACGAAAAAAGTTCTTGACTTTAGTTTTATAGCAACTCACTAGATTAAAATATCTACATTAAAAATTACAGCTCAAATATTTAAACAAATGTTTAATGGCGCTATAACTTTATACAACAAGTAATCCTATTGTATTAACACTGCTACTCAAGTTAATCCGCAATAAACTGATGTAAACTTTACTAATATTTTACTTAAAGTACTAAATACAAAAACGTTATACTAATGAACATTAATAAAAATTATTTAACAAAATTTTATACCAAGCCTAAGAGCAAATAATAAACAGTCTACTAACTAAAACTAGGAAAAATATTGCAAAAAAAAAACTCATATACAACATAAGTTTTAAAGTCTATATAAAAGTATTTAATTCTAGAAAATATTGTGCATTAAATATTTTTAAAATACTACTAAAAGTAAAACTCGAAAGCATACCTTAAACCCGTCGATTAAAATTTTAACTTTAAATACCATAAACAAATGAAACAAAAATGATACATCTGACTTTTTTATTCAGCTACCAAAACAAATCTAATTAGTCTCTTATTTAACAAAAATAAATTCTTTTACACAATCTGTTACAAGAACCTATCCAAATAGTAACAAAATTTTTCACTACGTTTAAAAACTGATACAAAAGTTCAATAGCAGATTAAAATTATATAGTATAGGGCTAGCTACCTATATATAAGTACTGAAAGTTGCAAATTATGACCTAAAATGAAAATACTTTGCACAATATATAGCAAACTAAGTAGTAATAATACTCCCAAACGTTATAGCTCAAAAAAAAAATTAGAACACTAACAATGTTTACACCAGTGGTTTTCAAGCTAATCAAAATCTGTGCACTCTAAAATGCAAAATAAAAATTCTTTGTACCCTAATATGCGAATATCTAGTATAAGTTTCAAATTTTCCTTAATATCTAGTGCAGGGTTTCCCAAACTTTTCTTCAACCTCAAACAACATTTCTCAAAAACTGCCTAACACTGTTTTTTTTTGCTCTCCGGAATATCTAGTGCAGGTTTCAAAATTTAGGATAATTTTTCAAGTTACGATACATGCACCCTAAAATAAAATTTGTGTACATTAGTGTGCACTGGTTCCCACTTTGAAGACCACTGGTTTACATAAATGTTATATTTTTTTGACATATATACAAAAAACTAATCATATACAGTTGTTCAAACAAAAAAATAAATTTCTATAGACTGTTTAGTTTATGTTTTCAATAATATTTCGGCCTGCGAAGATTCTTTTAACAAATCGGTGTGCGAAAGACTTTATGGTAAACTTAGCCCAGTACTTATAGTATAATACCGACTCTTAGGTAAAGTGTAGTTGGTTTTAAACAAAACATATTTATGTATTATACACAAGTAAAGCATATTTTTTTATTCACTCTATAAACAAGTTCTAGATATGATGTAACAAAACTTTCCGAAATAGAAAAAAAAACACTAGTAATAAAAAGCATCTCTGAAACACTAGAAAAAAACTTCCAACTATACAGTTTATGAAGTTCCGGCCAAGATTATTTTAAATTGAGTTACAAATATTAACTTCTTTTAAAATATATCATTGTGAACAAAACTTAAAGGTTTAAATTAGTGTGGCTAAAATCAAATCATTTTAAATATTGCTGAATTGATAAAAAAAAATCGCTAATATTGCACCTCTTTTGTTTCAAGAAACATGTTTTTTTAAAGTGAGTTTTTAGGGTCTTTGCAGGCACATGAAAAACATATTCTACTTTTTTTTCTAGACAAACAGCTCATTTTATGAAAATGTCAGCACTTAGCAACGTTATATTATGTAGATACGCAATGCTATATATGTGAATTAAATAAATTATAGTACTTTATAGAACTTGATCTTTAAATTTTAACTTCTTGACTTCTTGAATCAAAATATCACCTTAGCTTTGAAACAAAAAAATTTTTGACTTGGCGACTTTAAATTTTCTTGACATCAAAATTATACATAGTCTTGCTTGTTTAATATTTTTACTCTCTTCAATAACAGAATTTTGATTGTTAGTTGTTACTATTTAAAGTGTTTTAAGTTTAGTTTCTTTGGAAAATCTATAAAAAGAAGTTATCAACCTTGCTTATTTTACCTTTGTTTATCTTCATATTGATATTACTGATCACAAATTTAGTATTGGTATTTTCGGAGGTAAAGCAAGGTATCATTAGAAAATAATCTCATATTAACCTTTATTGGAAAAAAAATCATTAATATCCACAAAACTTAACATCGTGCCTTAAAAAAAGCCCTCAACTATTGTTATATATATAATTCCACGCAAAGAAGCATAAGTATTTATTACAGAAGATTAAATTCTATCTTTTTTTTTATTTCTTACAAAATTAACATTAAGTAATTTCATTTTATACTAAAAAAATGAAGGTATTTTACTCTTTTGCTAATTTTTTATTTTCAAAAAGTTTTTTTGGCAAACTAAGTTTCTCTAAAAGTTTCATACGTATGTTTTAAATGCTAAAAATTTAAATGAACTAGTGAGCAAAAACAAAACTATACAATGCAAATCAAAACAAATTATAATCTTAAGGTGAAAGCTAGGTGGTCACTTAGCTTTCAGCTTAATATAGTTATTTGTATAGTCAAGTATTTAGACTCTACAAGTAATAATGATTTACTTAATATTTCAATTTCAATGACTGTTCAATATTTTTTCAGATTTTTTTTAAGCACTGTCAAGCTCTTTTAGTGAAACTTAATTTGCCAAAAAAAAAATTTTGAAAAATTTGAAAGTATATTTGTTTTCTTTTACAAAACAGAGACCTCTGATTGTGATTTCGACTTACATTATCTCTAAAATCAGGTTTGCTTCATCAGTCCTAATCAACTTATCTGCAAAATTATTCACAGCCAAATTAGTTTTACTTTGAATAAAGCTATTTAATAAATTCTTTAGATGATTTAAACAACAACAAAATATGTAAATCTATTATAAAAGTGCTAATATAAATATATCTATTTTTTGTGTTTTAATTTTGCTTAAACTACTAAGCTATCTTAAAACTTTTTAGATAATTTTTTATTGAAAATATTATGTTTAAAAATAAACTTAAGTATACTTAAAAGTCCTATAAGTTTGTCTGATTAGCTAAGTATATTTATTATGGTTGTTATTTTTTTTTGGTATAGATTAAAAATCTAACTATTATATGTTTGAAAAAAAAATTAATACATTTTAGAACTCGGAGTCTAAATTAAAAACAATATACATATGTAAATGAATAATGTATAGTTTTTCTTTTGTCTTTTATTCATTCTTTGTATAAGGCAGATTTTAATTGTTATTTACTACTGGCAAGTACATTATTGAAAAAAAGATTAATTTTAAGTATAAATAAGAAAAAAAAAACAGTTATTATTAAAAAAATGTATAAACATTTTAAATAGATGCTTAAATTTTATATTTTAGTAATGCCAAAAAGTTTAAAAGGTAACACATTTGAACAAAATCTTCATTTATGTAAAAAACAAGATAAAATAAAAAAGAAATTTATTTTAAGTTAAACACTGTAAATAAGCATCTTTAATACTTTAAAAACAATTTACTGCTAAACATATTATTAGTTTTTCACTTGACTTTATAGTACAAGCAGCTATTTTAGTTGTTTATAAAGTCTTGAAAACGATTGATTACAATTCTACTTAAATATTTTTTTACGTTTCTGATTTTTAAGTAAGTCATATAATACATATATTGTTTATTGAACGACAAAGAAAAATGCGCTAAAAATATTTAGTCCTAGGACCTTAGATAAATATATCTTTCTTGGTTGAGTTTATTCACAAACTAATTACAAGAATGATAAAGTCTGTAATACAAAACATAACTAAAACTAGGTAAATACTTCTACATCTCCCCCCAGATTTTATCTACGAAGGAGATAAAACTATAAATTTACCTAGCAAAACAATTTTTTTTTTATAACAATTTGTAACAACTTAAACACATTTTTAGGTCTAAAATTCAATAAAATTAAAGTCAAAAACACAAAAACATTTCAAAAATTACGATTAACTTAGTTCACTAATAAATGATTTGAACAAACTACAACTTAAACAAACAAACTGTAACAAAAATTTGAGACTTGATCTTTACTTTTATTCACTCAGTTGCTGAACACAAGCATTTAAAAAGTTAAATGCTTCACTGATTAGAACTTTTCAGCTTTGAAGAACGAAACCACACGTCATTCATCTAACCACTTTGAAACTTCACTTAATTTAGTGATAAACATCGTTATCATATTTTTGACTTAAAACAAAGTAGAAGGTGCATTACTGACAGCATTGAACACTGACGAAATACTGCTACACTTATTTTCCAAATATTCGATACCAACCAACAGTTCGAATTTTTGAAAGTCAATCTATGCGTCCTCATCCATAATCACTTTGAACAGATGGCTGTTAGACTAGTCTGCTGCAAAGTCAACTACAAACTTTATGACGTCACGATTAGACTGAAACTCATTCATTAATTAGACCATAAAACATTAATTTACAGTGACCATTCCAACTTGACAATAAATGAATATCAGCAACATCAGTGTCACGAAGCTTTTGAAAAGCATCATAAAGTCTTACACGGAAACACTGCAAATAATCCGATAATTTCACACACTCATCACGGACACATTATTGCTTGCAAGTAAACTTTGGTGGTCTGTTTGCTTTTCTGTATAAAATATAAGTCAAGAAAGTATAGATCAAAGCAAATCCGAGCCGTTACGGTTCAACACCAATTTTGAAGAAAGTCATTAGTACAGAGGGAAATTACACAACGCTTATTCAAAAAGAATCTTCCTTCTGGAAACACAGAACATCAAAATTTTTCTTGACATCTTTTTTTCTCAACTTTGCCAGAAAAGACAAACTTTTACAGTGGTTTGTTTGCTTTTCTCAGATAAGGGATACTACTTATACATTTGCAAACCGGAGGGGTAAATCTTCTTAGAAACTTACGATTTTGAACAGTTAAGCGACCTGATCCATTAACTTTGACAACACATTGATGACAGTCTTTCACTTCCACCACCACTCCACTTTTCCCCCACTTGCTAGGAAAGTTACCTGTTTGATTTAGTATCACGACATGATCACCGCAATTCAAAGGTGGCAAAGATTTTGTGTTCTCACTTATATTTTCTAGAGACTTAACAAAACGAATACTAAGAGACTCTTTCTTTTTATTCCAAATGTCACGCCACATTTTTGAGATCTGCGGGTTATTGTAAGTCATAACACTCTTTCTGACGTAAGGTAATGACTTCTTATCATTTGGAGGTAGGTGAGGATTGCTTTGGGATTTGTGCGGTTTTCGTCGCCAACCAGTGTGTAGAAATACATTTTTCTGTCCCTGTACCTCCTTTTTCTTCTTGGCGTTTTTACGCTCGAACATATTTTTCCTACGACCTTGGCTGCAAATGTTATCAATGTTTTGTGTATACAATCCACCAACTAGAAGTGCATTTGACTCATCAGCATAATTTTGGTGACTTTGATAAACTTTTTTACGGGACTTTATCCAGCATGGTTTGCAGGCAGAACACTCAATATACCTCATATTTTTACTGCTCCAAACAAATTTATCAGTTGATTTATTACATATGCCACAAGTTGTTTTACCACTTGGTTTTTGTGTGGTTTTCTTTGAGGATTTGTATGAGAAAACTGAGGCTGTAACATCAGGTTTCGACATTGCATCACGTGCCATCTCTTTTCCTTCGATAAAACCGATTGTCTCATTGACATTTTTCTCATCTAGGTTTTCCCATCCTAGCACCTCTTTACGGATATCCTCATCGGCTAAACCTGTTACCATGACATCTTTTAGGATTATGTCTGTAAAATCTATCATTTGATTACAGCCATCCTTTGGGCATTTACATGTATACGAGCATGTACTGGCTTTTCCCTTTAAACGGGCGGCAAATGATCTAGTATTTTCAGTCAAATCCTGTCTTGCACTAAGAAAGTCTGATCGTCGTACAACAACTGAAACAGGAATAACTGCAAGCTGCTTGATCATCCTTAAAAGCTCTTGCTCATTTAAATTTACTACATCTTTATGTCCTTTTAGAATAGCATCGCCTAAATCTTCCTCACAGCACTGGTACAGTTGACGGCGTTTTTCTACATCTGTCATCTGCATGCTATCTTTAAACATAGTCCACTTTTGTACAAATATGTTCCAACCCTCTTCACTGCAGTCTGTCCCTATTCGAGGACGGTCCATCTTTGGAAGCTTTGGTTTTGAAGAATTTGCATTAATGTGAACATTATTGTGAATGATAAGTAAAGCGGCAACTACAGAAGCATCGACGTCTGGTGTTTCATATGTGCAACTCTCAAGAGGGCATTTAATCACAGGCATTATTGATTCAATTCAGCTTGACTTTATCATAAATAAATATATCTTTCTTGGTTGAGTTTATTCACAAACTAATTACAAGAATGATAAAGTCTGTAATACAAAACATAACTAAAACTAGGTAAATACTTCTACAGACCTGGTACACGAAAAACCTGTCAGTTATCGAGTCATACACCGTTTGGATACCTTTTAACTACTTTTCAAGGACTACTCAAAGATTATAAAGCAAAACCTGGGTTTTACCTTATTCTTAAAGAATGAAGTATAATTGTTTTGACAACATTTGTTCTTTCGTAAAAGTAAAGTTGAACAAATTTACAAAACATATACTGGCTCTTTCTTTGTATACATATTACACAGAAAATTTTCAGAGAAAAGATGAAGTTAAAAATTAAACAATTATAATTGAAACTGCTTTTCATTAAATACCTTTTCAATGTTTTAGACTAAAACTGTTGCTGTTTAACAGTTTAAATTGTATAATTTTTTTTACATATCTTGAAAAAATCATTTAAATTACAATTTTTTTAAATTTAATGAACATCTCAAAATCTATCTTTAGTTATAAAAATAGCTATATAGAATTTTATAATCTTTTTTTTTTAAGGATTGTTAGATCAAAATTTATTTGTACATAAAAAAATGCACACAGCTCATAACTGAAGAAAAAATAATCTAATTATAGAAAACTTTTTTACCAATTTCTATTTACGACTTAGCCTTCAAATTTTTAAAAGTTTTTTTTTAATTTTAAAAGTATTAAGCGTTTTAAAACAAAAAAATATTATTTTTTGGTTTTTTACTTTACAACACAAAACTACGAAGTACGAACATAACAAGCATCTTTTAAATTTAGTGGTCTAAAAATGTAGAACAGTTTCTAATATTTTATGAAAATTTCATTTTTTCAGCTTAATAGTTTAAAATTTAACTTTTAATGATTTAATACCAAAACTTAGACTAAGTATGTTTGTTTTTAATTAATTGTCCTGGACGTTAAAAAGTATCCAAGTGATGTACAACTCGATAACCGAAAGTACCAGGTTAAATAACGTTATCGTGTTGTGCAAAAATGAAAAAAAGATCAAAAAAAAAATCACTGATTCTTATTTGAACTACAATTTAATTTTTGTTAAGTTTATGGATAACTCACAATAAGTTTGAAATTTATAATGATAAAAAAAGTATATAATCTGTTGTTTTTTTAGTTATATACATATTTTTTGAATACTGCCATTAGTTTTTGTCACTCCTAATATTTTTAAATATTTTTTTTAGGTAAAATGATTTTATCTTTATTTGCTAATCCTGTATAACTTTAAATTTGTATATCACAACTTTTGCATACATAGTTTTAATGTAGCGCTTACATAATAAAATTTGTAATTTGAAATAGGACATAACATGTATAAGTAATTGTTTACTTAGACATTTGTATAAACAAACAAATGTAAACTAAAAGAATATTGTCTTTACTAAAATATAACTGTTTTCTTTTTAACTGCTAAGGTTGTACATTTTTATTAACAAATATTAAAAATAACTTACTAAACAATGTTTGTTTAAACTTTAATAAAAGAACTAAATTTTTATTTTTATTTATTGCTATGTAAACACATCATATGCTACAAAACACTATTCTTCTTTGCTATTTTTTATTTACTAATTATGTGAATGCCATACTAGTTTCTTCAGTTTATTTTTAGATTACACTTTTTTTTTTAAGCAACTACTATAAATTTATGATTACTATTATGTTGACTTATTTTATTATTTCGATAAAGTCTAGTTTAGTTTTTGAAAATAAATAAACTGTTTGAAATATTCTTATTGAGTAGATATTACCTGACCACTTTACACTAAAGTTATTAGTGTTTTATTTTCTAGCAGATTTTTACGAAACATACTTGTTTATGATTTTGATTAAAGAGCGTCATTCTAGCAAAATTTAAGGTTTTTCAACAGTCTTAGTGTAAAAACTTTGTGAAAATAAAAAATACATAATATAAAATCTTAAGAATGCTCAGTTACGAGAATACAAACTTATTTATACTGTATATAAGTCTCGTTTGTATAGATCTCATAGCTTAGTATGTACTATAAGACTAATTTTATCAAAAGCACTTTTAAGTAAACTATAGTGATTAAGCTTTTCTATTAGTATATAAAACTTCTTCAATAAGTTTGTTTTAAACTTTAGTTATTTGTATATAAAAGGTTAGTGTCTCTTTAATAAGTTTTTGTTTATCAAAAACAAAAACATACAAAAAATTTGTATTTTTTTGATGGATTTTTAAGTTACTTTTACAACTAAATAGGGGAAAATATCATTAAGAACATTTCACAATTGAAGTTTTTATATTATTCATATATGAAGTAAATAGATTTTTTATTTTTTTTAAGTTGTTAAGTAATTTATAAAAAAAAAGTCTAATTTAAAAAATATCTTAAGAACAAATTCTTAAGAACTATATGTAAAATGAGTCAAAGTAACGTCGTAATATCATAATACTGGCTTTCGGTTAAATACAAAAGTTATTAAAACTTAAGTTAAGTATTACTCATCTTTAAGATATTATCTTTAAAATATTTTCTACATTACTTAGTTAAAAATTTAACAAAAAACAACAAGTTTTCAAGTAAGATTGTTTATAAAGCTTTGGTAAACAAGTAAGTAAAATAAAAGTTTAAGATAAGTATGTACAAAATAAACATAACATAATGAGCGAATATAATTTTCTTAGCTAAATACATAAAATAAAAAATCTAAAATCCTTCATTTCCTTAATCAGGCAGTTTTAAGGCTAGCATTTTTTTCAATTAATCAAAGCCTTTAAATACTTTTGGTTAGCTTCAACTTTGACTGCAAACTTTTGCAAAATTTCAAACAAAACTACCATGTAAAATCAATTTAAGGAATGGATAAAAAGCCCTGTTTATCTTTAACTAGAGAATAAGTGACTTTTAAGTCACGACTCAAAATTTTGTGCATATTTAAATTTCTAACAACTTAATTCAAACAGGAAAGACACAAAAAAGTGAAAAGGCACCAAAAAGTTTGCACGGAAAATAAAACATATTAGTAATAACACGTGCATGTTTGACTTTTAGTTCTAGTTTGTTAGAGCATTGTTGTGTTAGAATAATAAAAAAATTATGAAGCATACTAAGGTAATACAGTTGAAAATGTTGAAATTTTGTATATATTTAATTGAAATTAAATTCGATTTTGCTTTACTTAGCTGATTGCAACTGCTAATCTAGTTCCTTTTGACGTAACATTAAACAGAAATTCTTTATACCATTTTTAAAAGTGTTTTTAAATTAAAGTTAAAATCTCAATATCATCATAAAAATTTCAAGCAATAACAAAATAAAACATAAGACCGGTTAATGTGTTCCAATTTAACTACAACTTCACAGCCAACCGGCGCGTCGACTTGTAGCCTTTGTTTTGATAAATCAAAAGCAACAAGAGGAGCAGCGGAAAAGTACTGGTCGGAACGACAGCTACAAGCTGAGAGTTCGAAGCTGTTTACACAAAGTAAGCCGTAAGTCGGTTTAAAGAGGCCTGGCATAAACTACAGCGAACATGGCTGAAACCAGGTCAGAACGGCCTACGTGCAGCCCGAGGGCATGCAGACACGATGACTGTGTTCGAGCTTTTAGATTAACTTTTTTTTTTTGCTTTCTGTCGCAAAAACACTGACGCACGGGTTTATGTTGTGTCTTTGAAAATTCGAGCTTGAGTTTTTTTAGCTTCTCAAAGCAGACTAACGCATAGTCTTACAACTTTTTTTTTAGTGCTACAATGTTTTTCGCCGTATTAACACATAAATTTTGTTTACAAAAAAAAAACTTTAGTTGGTATCAAAAACGATACGCAAGCAACAGATTTAAAACAAATGTCTCTAAATAACTTACAACTATATATGCTAAGCTACTTCACAACAAATAACATCTGATGTGAAAAACGTGTTAGTATAATAAAAATTCTAAAAAAACGTGTCTTTATAAAGGAAAATACTTTTCAGCTACTCAGACACTTCACCAGCTACGGTATGCAAAGCGGGCTAGTTTCATGCGGTTAGTTTGTTAAAGCTAGAAAGTGTGCAAAAGTTAAAGCATGAGTAAACGCAGCAAAAAAATCAAGCAGAAAATATTTAAAGACATATACTTTTGAAAATAGCAAACAAGCACAGGTTAGTGGCAAAGCGTGTTAGTTAGGTGAACCCCCTAACATAGGAGAACATTGTATTTCGTAACTATAACTTGTTACGGTTCTGGGGACACACTGCTGCACGTTGCCACGGGTTACGCTATCCTGGGCGGCGGGGTGGTGTCCTTGTCCAAAAGCATTTCCTGTGAAAGTTAGTTTCATTTTGTTAAAAATGTTCATTTTCTTTTCCATGAAATAGCTATCATGAAAATTGTTTAAATCAATAAAAAAAAGAACTAAAAAAAGTACAAACACCTAGATTAAATTTAAAACGTCGGTTTGAAACATGTTTTTCGAATTTTATCATAAAACATTCTAAATTAACTCAAACTCATAGTCAAAAGAAAAAAGTTTGACTTAGTATTGTTTCTGCAACTATTTGCAAAAAATAGGCTACGTTAAAAGTTTTAATGCCTGAAATAACCGATAAATTCGGTGTAATAATACGACCGAGGTACAAGCTCTCACTTAATGGGAAACAAGACCGCAACCCTGCGGACAATTCAAAAGTAATTAAAAAATGTTTTGCGACAAACAAACGGTGTATTTCAGGGGTGGAATTAGCTTAAGACGACTGATCAAAACAAGATTACAGCGTTTGTATGTTAACATAAGAAATTGGTAAACACACACACACACAAATTGACAATCTGTCCGCCGACTTAGTCTAATTTATCAATCACCGACATAAAAGGGTGTACGGAGACAAACCAATCGACTTAAAAAAGATTATTTTGTTATGATATTAGGGAAAAAAACCTCCGCTAAGTGCTTGTCTTATTCAGATATTGATATTTTTGTAAACTACTTAGTCATAAATCGCTTGTTCAGTGTTATCTAATATTATTGGGTTAAAAAATATCTAATTTTATTTATTTATTTAAAGACGACTTTTAAGAATAATATTAACAAAAATTGTAATGCTGTTTGTACAACTAAAATTTTAAACTTGTAGACGAATTAGAATTAAGTGATATAGTAATTTCTAGTTTAAGTATAGTAACCTATATATTCTTCTACCAATCCATGCTTGATTTATAACTAATTTTTGAGACTAGAATACAAGACAGTTTTTATTTAATGTACAAACAATTTTTTTTTCTTACAAAATAAATTCTAGTGATAATAACAATTTAAAACTAATAGTTTTTGAAAATAATATTTTTTTATAGTCATTATTAATCTGTACACGAACGATACATACCATCATGCCCATATTGTTGTTCAACTTCCTAAACCAGTCCGTCGATCCCTGGTTGGCCAGGTGGTAAGAATCCTCGGCTCCCGATTGGCTCCCAGCCGCCACGTTGGCTGCCGCCTGCGCGTAATAAGCAGCGGCGGCCGCGGTGTGATAAGCCCCCAGCGACCCGACCTGGGGTGTTGCTATGGAGTACTGGAGCTGGTAGCCGCCCTGCTTTTCGTTCGACCTGCGCTGCTGGTGCGCCGGTTTGGGGGAGTTCCCTGCAAACCGGAACCCTGCGGTCGACGGGCTTGTGCTTTGGACTCCGCTACGTCGCCTCTTCGGGGACGGCGGGCTGTTGCCGCCCTGGTTCGACTGCACCAGCTGCCTCGGAGACCTGCCCTCAACCGGGTGGTAGTAGTCGCCCGAGTCGGCTGCTGCTGTCAACGGCGGCCGGTAGTACGGGTGGTTGTTGTTCTGGTTGGTGTGCATCTGCGACGTCATGTGGTGCTGGTGTGACGTCATGAAGCCGTGGAGGGTGTCGGGCGCCACCGGAGCCAGCGTGGTGTAGCCGCCGTCTAATAAGTAGCTCTGGTGGTCGTGGTGGTGATGGGGGTGTAACTGAGCCATGAACGACTCGGCTGCGCCCCCTGCAACCGGCACGTGGTGGTGCGCCGCGTAGTGGTGGAAGTGCGGGTAGCCTGGGTGGAAATGGCCTACCTGCGGGTCGATGGGGTAGGAGTTGGAGTGGTGCAGGGGTCTGTGTTGGTACTGGGCAGCCAGATTGTGACCGATGACGTCCTCGCTGCTCCTCCTCACCAGCTGCATTTTTGAAGGGGTTTCCCCTGCCTGAGAAACGGCCCCGCTCAATTTCCTTTTCTGCATCAGCTGCTGCCTCAGCCGCGACTTGCCGTCCGCTCCCGACCCCAAGTGGCGGGCCTGCTGCTGCGCCGCGTACGCGTAGTGCTGGTAGCTGTTGGGGGAGTTCCCGTCGTGGTGGTGGGAATTCAACGCTTGGGTGAGGAGGGTCGACTGGTAGGCAAGGAGTCTGCGGTCCTGCTCGCTGTAGTGGTCGGGAAAGGGCAGGAAGTTGTGGTACAGGCGGAAGTAGGGCACTTCTTCCTCGCTGTTGGAAGTTTTAGTAAAATTACTATTTTCTTACAATCAAAATTTTGTAAACTTAAATAGTTGTAAAGCTTTTAGGTAAAACGCACAAGTTTTTTTTTACAATCAAACTTTTTCAAGTAAGTTTTAGCTTAAAAGTTTAGCATGGAATCGTTTAAGTAGGCTAAGTTTTTGTTATTAAACTTGTTTTTCTTTATACGTTATGTAAGTGAACTGTAGTTTAAACAAAGTGTTTAAGGTAGCTATTTTAGGATCCCACATCCATGTATTTCATTTTACTTTCTTATTTTTTTACGTTGCATATATATTAGTATATTGTTACGAAGTTTAAAAGTTATTAAAAGCCAAAACTTTGCATAGAGCTTGTGTAACATAAATTATACCAGGTAAAGTGACCAGTAATTTATAGTTTTTGTTTCTAAGTGTTATTAATAGTTTTTATTTTTATATTAATTTTTTTTTATTAGTACGAAGCCTTTAATTAAACTTATAACTTTATTAAAATGAGTATCAATAGTAAATATCGAACCTTATGACAATGTAATTGCATATGAGGTTACTGTTCATATTTTCTTGGTTCTTTTCAGCAGTTATGTCTACCCAAACATTTTCTCCAGTCTTTTTGATAAGCCTCAATACACAAGCAAAAGTTGAACCATCTTCTTTTACTGTAAAAAAAAGTAACTTATAAAAAACATTATTTTGAGAAACGTATACTTGGAATTTTAAAAAATTCATTTTAAATAAGCATAACTTGTAAGCTTAAAGTTTGTAAGCTTTATAACATAACCCAAATGTAAAATCTTCACAATTTTTAAGCATCATAAATCAATATACGGCAATATATAAAAACTCTAACAGCTTTAAACGGTTACTTCCGGACTAAAAATCGTTGCTACGTTTTGTTCGAACAAAACAAGCTGACGGCGACTTTGTACAAAAACATACTTGCATGCACTTAGTTAACACTAGCATATTCAAATTTAGACGCAAAAAAATTCCATTTTAACCTTCCCACGCACATCAAGTGATGACAGCGAAAAGTGCACACATTTTCATTTAAAACCAAAAATCAAGTCAGACGGCAAACGTGACTACCACGCAGTAATTACTGTATATTAATTATTATATGATTGCTGCCATTCACACACACTGGAGCGACGTTTCAATTTTTTCCTCGCCATTGTTCCACGCACTCGCATGCACAACACAGGAAGGTGGGTAGCTGAGAGGCAATTCAATACACACCACCGAGTGTGAAGGGTGTCGTATTACTTTTCCTTGTTTTGTGTTAAGCTGCTCAGCTTAGTGCGGCTCAGCTTTACAAACGACTTTAAAGCGGCAGTTGGGAATGAGAGAATTTTTTTGCAGCTTTTTGATCGAACGTTGACTTTTTTGACAAGCTTTGAGTTCAAATTCAAATTGCGAGCAACAAGAGTAAAGTTACTTTCCCACTTTTAATTTACTATAAAACAGTTTGTTTTAGCAAACCGACCGTATTTAAGATGCTGCTGTTTCGCCTGGTTCGTGTCTTGCGGGTGGATGAGCTCGTACCAGCTGGTTCCTTCCAACTCTTCTGGTTTGTAGCCCAGCAATATTTCTACACTGTTTGGTACCTGTATATGGAAATAACTAAAGTATTTTTAACTAAAAATATAAATAAAAACAAAACGCTGGTTTAAATAAACGAAGTAAGTAATAACAATTGTTTTGTTTTAGGTATACCGACCTCGACAAATTTCATATCACACGAGTGAATAGCTTTGAACTCGCAAGCCCTGGTATTCGGGTGATGCCTCACGTCTGAAACGGGTCTGGACTCCACCGGACTGCACATGACGAAAAATATGACGTCACTGCCCCACTCCTGGGTCGTCATGGGAACCTGACATCGGTGGAACTTTCCGGTCACGTGTACTATCTAAATGTTTTTTTTTCAAAACTAGCAAAAAACTAAAACTAGCGAGGTTAAGCATTAACAGTACAAAATAAGTTTTAGGAAAGATTTATTACGAAACACATTCAATTTCTTAAGATGTACTGTTTTTTTAACGTGCTTCAACTTTTGTTAAAATTTTTACTCAAAACTCTTTTGAGTTGCGCAAATTATGCGCTGTTCAGCTTAGAGTTTGAGACTTCCGTTGAATATAATATGAGAGAAAATGCCTGCTAATAGCGATGCTACATCGCGCTTTAAATCTTAACTGAAACTATTTTTAATATGATCGACTGAAAACTTTTTTTGAACTGGTCTCAAGCAAACTTACCAAAACTAAACCAAAATTTACTTCACGTTTTGCTTAGGCTAGTTTAAAAGATTGCATTTATATACGTATAAGATATGGACTTGAATTGATTTTATATTTTAATTCGTATTATTAACATTGTTTTAAAATCATTTCAATTAAGCTAATAACACTTTGCTCAATTTAAAAATTGAAAAGCTTCAGATAAACGACTTAAGGATGATTTCATTTTATTGCAAAACTACAGTTTCACAGTGGTAACAACACCAGTGGTCATCACTTACAATAAATTGATAAAATCACTATCTTTAGCAGCCTAGACAGTAATTTTACAAGTTTATTGTAACCAATGATTGCTGGTATTGTTACTACTGTGAAACTATAGTTTTGCGATAAAATAAAATCATTAGTAAATCGTTTTGTATTTAAGAGTAAGAGTATATCTAAGAGTACTTTAATTTTTTTTTATCAATTGTCAAGTAATATAGAATTTGTTCACTACCTAATTTTTAAAATTTATCATTGCAATTTCTGATAACTTATTAGAAAAATAGTTGAACAGTTTCTTATAATATTTTTTTTACTTAGATCAAAAAGGAAGCTTCAGAGTTTTTATATTTATTCTAAGTAGGTTTAGAGATTAAAATTATAATATAAACTGAAAAACTGCTATCTATTAAATGTAATACCTTTTTTTTTCTAAAAATGTAAAAAACTATAATCCTTTATTCCAATTTAGAAAAAAAAATATTCAACTCTTACCTTGTTCTTCCAAGATCTCATTTGTGTTTTCATATATCTCGAAGTGGTCATCCTGCAGAAGAAAGAAACCCTGCAGTCGTCATGACTACGGTGTTCCGGGTACTCCAACTGAGCTCGGATTTGTTCGTGGTCGTCCTTGTCTACAAAGTCGAACACAGAGTCTCCCTGACTGGCCAGTTCAACCTAATTAAAACATTGTTTTTCTTTAGAATTTGGAGGTTCTGAACTAAAAGTTTGCTTCTGGAGGAAGTTGTGACAGAACTAAAAGTTTTACTTGGCTTAGACTTACAAAAAAAACAGTTTAAATTTTTTTGATATTATCGTCTTTTTATTATCGGCACTTTTTTTCTTCTTGATAGGATAGTTTATGATGATATTTTAAAACTACTCAGTTTCAACAGTTGTAAAACTCCTAAAATAAAAAATATAAACAAACCAGGTTTTACAACAAACTAACCACAGTGTTTCCGAGATAGTCGAGTATGTTGTCGCTGGTGTACAATATTTTTCCGTCCTTGTTGAAAGACATCATGAACCCTGGCAACGACCCGGCAAACTCCCCTAGCAACCACGTGTCGTTAATATGGTTGCTACCGAAAACCTGGCCTCCATTTACTAAAAAGAATAAAGTGTTTAAAAAAGTATTTAAAAGTATTCAAAAAATAGTTTTTGAATAAAGCTGGCAAAATAGTAACTTTAAAACATTAAAATTACAAAGTTTATGTTCCAAAAACTTGACTGTAATGCGTTTTTTCATAGCTGTTAAAAATTATCTCCTAAAATCAATTACTGCCTTATATATATATATATATATATATACGCTTTTATGTAAAAATATTTTTCTTAGAAACAAGTTGCTCAAGCCGCATTATTCTAATACCAGTCTGCGCCCACACCGCGTGGGCCGATTTTTGCAACTTCAAACTCCAAGGTAATTGACTACTTTAAAGTAGTTTAGACTGAATTAAAACAACCATCATGAATTGCAGTTTGGCGCAACGTTTTCAAGTTTTACTATAGATCAAAGCGGGCTAGACGTCACGTTTATGACAAAGCCAACTGTGAAGTCCTTGCCCGAAAACTCGAAGAGGCGAGACAAAAACTGCATTGTTTTGTTGATTGGATTTTTAATTGATGTCAAAGTGCGCATCTTTTATTTGTCACGGTTTCGAGCAAAGTGCGTGAAACTAATGCAATCAATTAAAAATGTCTTCAAATAGACAGCACAAATTTTTTTTTTTGATTTTTTCCTACCTTGTTTACTTTGTAAAGGTCACTGATTTAGCTCAGTATTACTTTATAAAGTCTGAAAATGAAATAAAAGTTTTTGTTTGATACTACTTTTTCCGAGAGATTTACACCTTTTTTCATTGTTTAAACATAAGAATAAATTTTCTTCAGAATAAAGTGAGTCACTGTTTTCTTAACAATTTCACTTTTTTCTGATATAAAACGTATGAAGAGTTAAACTTTATCTCTATCTAATTTAAACTTCATAAAACTTCAACTAAGAAAAAACAAACGCCCAACAACATTTCAACTCGCTTTTGTTTGTTTTTGAGAAACTCACATCATGTAAAAAAAAAAATAAAGAGTTTCAATCAAAACAAAAACCCACGTATGTTGTTGAAGAACGTCGCCTTCCTGATGTAGGTGTTGGTCAGCGCCAGGATGCCCAGGTAGCTCAGCCGCTCCCTGCTGCTCTTCTTCAGCGGCAGCAAGTTCTGCAGCTCCCGGATCTCGCTGTTTATCAGGTCCCGCCTCTTCTTGCTCAGCACCCTCGGCTCCGGACCCTCGCTCCCGGTTATTCCCCCTCTCTGCTGGTTGCCTCCCGACTGGTTCTGCTGGTTGCCGCCCCTCGCCCCCGGTTTCCATCTGCTGTAGGTAGTTTTTTTTGTAATGAGTAAAATATTACAGGAGTAAGTAAAAATTAGTCTTTGTAAAAAAAAAGAGATATTTTTGTTCAATAGTTCAATTAGTATGAAATGATCTCAATATATCATCGCAAAGTTTATGAACAACATATCGAATGAATAAAGCTGTTATTTGATTTATAAGAATAGATATGTTTTTCCCATAAATCAATCAGTTCTTCTATAAGTCTAAACTAGTTTAAATATACTTTCATAAATTTTAAAAACGTCTTAGTGAGTTTCTCACGGTTACTAACCAAAAAGTAATTTAAATTTTTTTTATTTTAATTCAACAATGTCAAAAATTTCGAACAAAAGTGTTTAATCCTTTTTGTTTAATTTAACTTAATGATTTGAGGTTTATCAACAAGATTAAAGAAATTTCAAACAAGTGCGGTAAAGCATTACAATTTGACTATAGGCAGTTTCTCAAAATTTAAAACAAGAAAAGCTTTGTAATTCCGACAATCATATCAAAAAAAGAATAATATTGTAAACATTCCAGAGCATTCCGCAAAGCAGATTTTGATTAATCTCTGACGCGCAATCCCAAGTATTCGGTCACCATAAGTTGACAGTTACAAAAAAAATTACTTGAATAAAACTCGCCGGTTCGAAATCGTAAGCATGCAGTTGAGAATAAAAATATTCAGGTCATTGAGACGGAGCCTGAGGCGATCGACGGCGAGGCTTCTGATTGGCTGATTTTCGTAAATAAAAAGCGGTCATTGGCGGAGGATGACATAGTTTTGTGAGCAGTTTATTGTATCGGGCGCGGTCGACTTTTCTATACCAGCGATTTATCCGTTTAATGCTCGTGTTTACATTGCTATTTTTAGATTTGCTACACACTTTTGAAATTTAAATTGCAGGCAAGTTTCCCTTCGGTTTAAAACAAGTTTTGTGCATACTTTTCAAAACTTTGGATATTTTTCACATGATTTTAGACAAAAACTTTTTGTTTAAAAAACAGAAATTGTTAAACTTATCATAGTTTGTTTCTGCTAAAAATGTTTTGCCAAACAAACTTTGAATAGAATTACATTTACACAATAAAAATAAAACTAATTTGAATAAAATTAGTTCAGTTGGGGCATGGTAATTGAACACTTTGCTAACGAGCAGCTTTGAAGTCGACCTGCATGGCCTTGAGTTTGATTGAGACGACCTATTTGAGGCCTGTCACGTAAAGCCAGCAGCAAGTTTTTCTTGAAATGCTCGTTCGAAGGATTTTTTATTTCTTTTTGCACAGTTCTTTCGATCGGAACTGATTTGCATTTGTCTTGAATTGAACTTTTGCTCTAGTTCTTATTGTGTCGCGACTGAATTAGATAACGCGAAAATTTTCTGGCCTAATGAGCAGCCAACGAAAGTTTAAATGAAAAATTGAGTTTTAATGATGAAAAGTCTGACTTTTTTGAACTTTTTTTGAATATAACTTGTTTTAACTGACTGGTAAACTTATAAATAGTACTTTTAAACGAGATTAAGATAAAAAGCTGAAGTTAAATAGCATTTTT
The DNA here is from genome assembly GCF_965202585.1 of Thalia democratica. Taxonomy (NCBI): domain Eukaryota; kingdom Metazoa; phylum Chordata; class Thaliacea; order Salpida; family Salpidae; genus Thalia; species Thalia democratica. The sequence goes on from NC_139165.1 coordinate 42,482,672, forward strand.
TAAATTATTTTTAAAACAAAACGTTTTTGTAACTAAAATGTTTTCAAGCAACAATTATGATACTTCTAAATTGAAATCAAACGGTACATATACTTTTGTAGATCAAGCTTAGTGTAAATAGTACAATACTTAACTAATTTAAAAAAGTTCTATTGATTAAAGTTGTTAAAGTTGTCCTGTACTTTAAAATAAACATGAATTGATTAAAAAAATATCTCAAAGTACTTAACTCTGAACTTAGTAAGTCATTGTTTAAAGACTTTTATTTATTTTTTAAATGACAGAAGTGTCACCAAAATCAGCTTTAATCACGTATCCGACTTTACTCTTACAACTTTAAACAAATTGTTTTCGGTTAAGCTTAAAAAAAAGTAATGTTAACTTGAAAATAATAAAAAACTCCAACTAACCCATTCATTATAGATCCGGCAAATAGCACGCATTCGTTGTTTTGCTTCAAGCTGTTTGTGTTTTTCCTTTGCAGGTTTATTGTATTTTGCATCACGTAATTGCTGTTAAACGTATAAGTTTATAGTTAATGTAAGTTGAAAAGTTGAATTAAAAGAATATTTATCGATATAAAAATCGATGTGGAATTATTGTTATCGTGACTTTAAGCGTAAATTGTAAAAGTGTGCTTTTGCTATAACTTAATAACGAAGGTTGTATTTAAAACGTTGAGTTAAAACATAAAATAGCTTAGAAATAACTTAACACAGTCAAACTATATTAATACTAAGTTGTATTGTTTTTTTATTAATTTGAACACAAAACAAATTTAAACAAAACACTAAAAGTTCACAGTGAGTTATTAAATTAAGTAAAAAAACAATGAGTGAAGATTTCAATAAAACAATAGCGCAATCTTAGTCCTTTATATTGTGCAATGCCATTGTCTTAAATCAATCACACAGGCTTCATAAAAAAAACTTAAAAACTGTTTACAACTTCACATAAAAAAACTCGAACTATACTCGACTGCTGCGGCTTATTTACTGAGAAAACTCAAGCAAAGCTGCTTGTATCGAAGCAAACATCTCAGTAATAAGACCCTTAAACAAGCCGGAACACCGTTAATAATTTCAATGGGTATCGGTTTACTATGCAGAGGTTGTTTTTGCAAAAAGTCGCGCATCTATACACCGTTATTAGGGCGCTATGTTTAGCTAAGCTTGTAATTTTAACTTTACAAAACGAAAAAAAAAAATTATATTTTTAGCCTTACTTTTTAGTTTTTAATACTTATTGCGTAGTTAATACTAAACTGACTTCAAAAAAAATCCCTTGAACAAAAAAAAGGCTTTCTTTCTAAAAATAATTGTTACAAAATTTATTTTTTTAAAATTGTAACTTACACAATCTTTCCACTTGGTGCCATTTCTTTACCAAGTGAGAGTTTGTAAAACTTTCTTCTGAAGTTTTGTTCAAAAACTTTTGACTGAATGAAAAACTATGACCGAGTTAAGACTAAAGTGAATCTGTTGGCCTTGCTTAAGCTACCTTTGAAGTCTCTCGCTTTGTTTTACTTCTTCAAAATATAGTTTTATTTCTCTCGCGCACAAAAAGTCTTATATTGTCGTATTATTATTTTTTTCGTTTTAAGCCTTTTTAATTTGTAGCATATTTACTATTTGATGTTTAACTATCTTTTAAGTAGTTTATTAAATAAACGTTTTTTTTTTAAATGTAAGGAAGCTTTATACTTATCTTTAGAGCATTAATTGACTTTAAAAGTTATACAATGCCTAATGACAAATCCGTCTAATAAAACTAAAGCTAAATGGTTTTTATTCGTATGAAGTTTTCTAAAAGGTATTATTTTTCCTTGTGTTTACACAACATGAATAAAAGCAATAACAAGTTTTTTTCTAATTGTCATTCGAATTAGAATTGCTCTTTTGTTTGAATAAATCATTAATAACTAAATTAAAATGTAGTGGTAATACAGTACGTACTTTTAGAAGAGTACAATAAGTATGATTTTTACCAGCAAATAAACGAAGAAAAAGTTGGAATATTTTCAATTAAGGTTTGTCTTCAATAAGTAACAAAATGTCAAAAAAAAACTCATTCACGATTTATTACTAAAGTTACACGTTGAGAACATTGAAAGTCGAAAGATAACAATATAAGATGGTGTAGTACGTGCTAGAATACTTTTATTTCGCTAAAAAAAGCTTCCAGCAAATGTTTTTATCTGTATTGACCTATAAATAAGAATTAATTTGACCCACACAAAGAATATTTCATATCAAAGCTAATGTTTTTGGTATTTTTTTTACACTTCAAAAATACGCCCTAGTTTTTTTTTGTGTATATTTGTATAACTAAACTAAACTCAAACTTTAATTTACGGATATTATTTATCTTATTTAACTCGTATAGTTTTCAGTTACTACAAGAATAACATCAAAAGTCAATTTCTTTCAGTCCTTCGAATAAAGTTTAAATACATTTTTGACATTTATTTAAAATTTCTATAAAGTTATTAAAACAATATAATATAACACGTTAATATTCAGTCTGAAAATCAAAGAAAATAATTTATAACAGAGGACAACATTATCAAAGTTTTAGTGACAACTTTAAGTTCATCTTTACTAAACATTTTGTGTACTTCAACACCTAGATCAAAACTTTTGCTCAAACCAGAAAAGATTACTTTTACCATTCGTCGATGATAATCACTTAAATCAACAACTTCATCCTTTGTCTCAGCGGTTTTTATTCTGATCGCTCGAAAGTTGTTTACAACCGCCGCATCGCTCCAGGCCTTCAAACTGAAAATTGTTAACGACCATGCAAATGATCTGTTACGTCACAATTGAATTGTGTACAAAATCGTACATATGACGTTCGATTGAATTTTGTGTAGAACATCGTGTGTGTGACGTCATTATTGAGTTTGCATCGTGTACAACATTGTGTCTGTGAAGTTGTCATATTCGAAAATACTGACATCAGCCTTTTACAAAATTAAGGTTGTCTTGTCGGATTATCGAGGTATAAAATAAAGCTCATCGCTTAGACGTGCAGCGCTCCAGTCAAATAAAGCTTCCTACACGTCTGAAGCGGAGAAGCGAGGAATGTTTATTTTTATAACTTGATAATGATTAGATCTCCGATTAACAAGCTACAAGCTTTTTACTTAATCCTCATTGCGAATCGGGATAAAAATGTACATTTGCTTTCACGAGCGTTCTGTAATCTGATAAAAACTATCTCAAGGTTATTTGGAAACATGTTTATATATAAAAAAAAAGATGTTATCTGAAATAGCCTAATGGACTTAGCTATTTGTCTACAATGAAATTTTCATTAATCTTAATTTGATAAAAAACTGTGATGTACTATTTATATGCATTATATTTAACTTCATTAGATAATAAAGATACTTTTTTAGTTCACTAATTCTTTAAAGTAAAAGACTAGAAACTTTATTTTTCAAATAGTACATTATATCATAAACGAGTAGTATAAATAAAACCTAATGGAAATGTTCAAACATAGAAAGCAATATTAAAAAAGAAATCTATATTTTAATTCCTTTATAATTTGATACTTCATAGAAAATGTAAAAGTTTTAAGTATTTAATTATATTATAAATATCAAAAAAAAAGTTTAGCTTTGTCAACTACGAACTTGTAAAATAAGTTTTAGCTTTATAAGTAAATTGCACACAGATGGACTACAAACATTCAATATAAAAATTCAATTTCCTTTTCAATTCAAAATGACATTTGTTCCAAACTTATAAATCAAAACAGCCAATGTCGGACGAATTTCTTGGAAAAATTAAGTACCGGTGTGAGTTTAGATGAAAACTGAGCGAACGAAAGCAGAAAAGTTTCTCAAGTAAACAAAGAGCAATCGGGCACTGAGGTTTTGTCGATTGATAAATTGCTAAGTTCGTGGAATCGTCAAAAAAAAAATTTTAACGAAGGCTATAATAATTTTGCAAACATTAATAGTATTTTATTTCTTTCTAAAAAGCTTTTTTAATTTTTTCTGGTATATTATTAAGCTTAATTATTGTATATTATTTATTGTTTCATAAAAGTTTTAAGCATATTATAAATAAAAAGAAAACATATTTTGTAATGTGTTTTAATAAAAAAACTTAATAGTATGAAGTTTAGAAACATCCTTTTAATATTTAATTTATTTTTATATCTAATTATTATAAGAAAATTTATTTATTTAACATTAACACTATTATTTTTATTAAAGAAGATAAACTATATTTATTTTATAATTTAAGCTAATGACGAAACTTAACATGCTTGTTTTTTTGTTTTTATTAATCTTTAAACTTTTATTTTAAAAAAGTCACGTAATATATACAGCTTAAAAGATCAAAATATTTTAGAACTTACTTCAACAATTTTTCACTGGTTTTTGAAGAATAAATTTTCTGTATTATCCTCCGGAAATAAAATTATATATTTGTTTTCTAAAAGTTATAACCATTAGATCAACAAATTAAAACAAATTCTTAGTTTGTGTAAAATTTTGTTGAAAACTGCTTTCAAGATAAAAGTCTAAAAAATAAAATGGTTATTTCATTTTTGTTTGTCTGGTTATTTTTGATCTAAAAATCTAATAACCATAACTGTCATCGGCAAATCTTAATGGATTCACAGCTGAATTAATTTTTAAAGCAAAGCCCATGAATAAAAGAAGCTTCTGTAAATCTAGAAGCTCTAAAGTTTACCTACTTAGCACTTAATTTGTAAAAACTAGACACATGATGATCTAAATGTAAGAAGTCGTAGCACTTACAACAGATGTGTTTACAAAAACTAAGTTCATGACAATTAAAACAAATTATGTAACCATGAAAAAAAAAGAACTGTTGATAAACTTACTATTTCGAAGTATTAGGCTAATAAAAACAGCTTTGGTTTAAAGTTAATATTTGTTGTAAAAAAATGAATTTTACCTAGATCAAAAACGTAATTACTACTACTAAATATCTTTATGATTCTTTCAAACAGTTACTAGTGTAAATATAAAGTTTATAGTTGCCTTTATAGAGAAAGTTAATAAAGTTATAACAAAGAAACTATAAGTTGTTAAACAAAATGGTCGTGCTGCTTACTAATTTAATCATGTTGTTAGTGCCAACAAAAAACTGTTCACCCTGAAACTCACTTGTATAGAAAACTGTTGATTTTCAGTTTACCTTAATATCAGAAAGTTAAACAAAAACAGCTATTCTTCAAAAACCTTATACTGTTGTATAAACAAGTACTACTTTTAATGACCTAAACAAGACAATCAGTAGTATTTTAAATAAGAAAAGACTTATTGACGTAAGTTCTCATTTAGAATTTCAAATTTTGTTAAATGTAAAATAACAAACTTTAGAAAGTTGTAACCAACGTAATAAAACAAAAATTTTGCTTTGACTTATAGTACCATTAATTCAGACTTGTTGTAACAGTCAATTTAAATTCTTCAAAAAACAAAAAGCCATTATTGAAAATACTAATGATATCAATTTAACAGATTAATAAACAAGATCATAAAAACTCATTTTCAAAATAAAAACAACACAAAGTTTTGTTGAAATCATGTTCGAATAAGCATTCAAATACTAGGCTGGTGCAGAACTTGAAATCCATACAAAATATTTATCAACCAATCTTTTGTGTTAGAGTTTCAGTGTTTTTCCAATCAACTCGCAAATGAAAAAGGTGCACCTTCAAGCACGAGTTGCTATCACGCAGGTGGCAAAACATTTCATGTAAAAGTTTTAAATACCATCTCGTGACTCCGTTGCATATTGACTGAAATTACATCACACTGCTGGGGTTTTGTGTCTTTATCATTAAGTGACATTATAAACTTTTGCTTGTTTTGTTTTACACACAAACGTTTTGATGCTAAAAATGACCATTGCAGTTTTGAATTTAACAATCTGAGTTGTTTTTTTATTTATTTTATTGTCAAACTTTTTTTCAAATGGTTTTAAGAGTGAGCTTTGTTTACTTTAGTTGTTATTTAATTTAAATCTGTTTATTTTTAGGTAACAACAATTTTTTAAATGTAACATTATATCAGTTTGGTTGTTTTGGTTAAAAACAAACCTGATAATTGTTGGAGATAACTCATAGTCTTACGCCTTATGCGCGGGCACGGTACTAATTAAAAGCTTACTGACCAACATAATATTCAGAATTTTACGGTTACGCTTTATCGTTTATCTGCAGCTATTTTTAGAAAAGGGTGTTTACTCTAAATAATAATTTAGCAAATGATTGATGGCCCTAATCATTGACAAAAATTTAAACAATAAAAATTTTCGGAAAAATTTGCGTGACTTTTTATTTGTAAAAACTATAAGTTCATTAAATATTCTATAGAATTCTGGTTGAAACACTTTCTCAAATCATGGTTGGTTGAAGTTTACAGAATAATAGACAAATAGCTCTCGAGATATAGCCGTGTCGTGAGGTGACTCATCATTTAAATTGGACTAGTTTGTTTGTGTGCGAAAAACAAAACAATGAAATTTTAAAACAAAAAAGCTGGATTACGCCAATAATATGACATAAGCTTTTAATTTTCATTCAAGTTATGTAATTTTCATTACAGTTTTCTAAAGTTCTGAATAGAACAAAGCTTTTTTAATTTCTTTATTACTAAATTCGTTTTTTTTTAATTTCACCTGCCTAAAAAAGTATTCAAAAGTAGCTTAGATTTTTAGACAAGTTTCTTCCTTTTCTTCAAATAATGATAGTTTACTTACATGAAGAAGAGGTTCAAAGTCGCGAAGTGTTTTTATAAGTTTTAACTAAAAAATTGTTTTTTAAGCTGTTAACTAATGACTTATTGATAAAGTTTGTACTTGTAGACTTCTAAAAAATTGGTTAAATTGGTTAAATTAATATTGACCCAAAATTAAAAACTTTAAACCTACCGAATTTATCAAATCTCGTTTCTTTTACATATATACACATCGTTTTATCTTAAGTAATAAGATAAATGTTATAATAATCTTGTAATAACGATAATAATAATATTATAATAAAAACAGTTTTATTAATATCCTGAGTTTATTAGCTGCAGATGATGATAATTACAGTATGATTCATAACAAATCGGTTTTTCTGATAAAAAGTTAGTAAGTTTGAATTAAGTCAAAATAATTAAAAAAAATCAAATATTTTACAATAATTTGATCAAAAAATGACTAATATGCATCTTCTTTTGTATGCTTATTTGAACTCTTTAAGTCATTCAAAATGGAAAAAGTAGTAAGCGGATTGGTCTAAAAATCGTGTTTCAAAGTGCCGATATCTTATGAAGCATACTATAACTATCTGCAGCTAATAAATACAGGTTACAAAAAATGTTTCTAAGATGTGTCTAGAATCCTTAAAAAACTAGTGTTTAAGAAACGTTACTGTAAGTTTTCAACATTATCCTTAATCAAATGGTTGAAAAACTTGGTGCTCAGGTTAACTCTAATGTTTTAGATAGTGTATATTACCTATTTCAAAAAAGGGTAGTAGATATGTCTACAACCGTAATTTTATACTTTAAAAGAATTAAAATAACATTTTTGCAATGAAAGTTAGCTTAAAAATTACAACTTATACATAAATTACTGGAAAAGAGGAAGTTTTTTTCTCATATCAAAAACAAGTTTAGTGTTTAAATCAAAATTACATCATTACAAAAGCTCAAAGTTCAAAAATTAAATACATGATCGTTAAATTAATCAATTTTGCAGCAAAAAATATTACTTTATATATGTTTTAGTATGTACTACTTTGAAGTAACAAAGATTACATCTGTTTGTTTGATAAAATTTATGTTACTCCCTAGTTAAACAACTAAAAGAACACAACTTGTGCTTTTTATATTTTATATGTTTTGTATTTTAAAACTTTAAACACAATAAAAAAATAAAAAAATTGTTCGAAAGTTCTACAAGTTTAGCCTTTCTATTATGTAGAAAACCTTAAAACTCTTAAATAAATTTCTTATTAAAATTCGAGTAATTAGTGATCTTTGACGAAAAATCAATTTTAAATATGTGAAAAAGTAAACTGTAAAGTGTTAAAGTTTTTTTATAAAAAACAACTTTTTTATATTGAAATAGGTTTTAACGTTAATAAGTTTAAGTGGAAAAGCCAATTCAATTAACGGCTATTATTTCACATTAAACAGATATTTACCAGGAATTTCCTCGAATATATTGAGGAAGTTAAAAATAACAGTAAAAATTAACTTTGTTTAGCAAGGTGAAATTTATTGACAAACTGGAAAGAGTTTACAGAAAACAAAATATTATACTAAACAAGATTTAGCGACCACACCTTTAATATAAAAATATTAAAAGCTAAAATTCACATTAGTCAATTTTTTTTTCAATGAAAAAGTATTTTACTTCAACAACTTTGACCATTACAAATAAAGCATATTTTATGTACAAAATGTTTAACTAATTTTTAACAAAACCTAGCTTTTTTTATTTACTGACAAGTTGCATAATCTATGTTTTTAATAGCAAAATGTTGTTTCAAACGATTATTTATTTTTTATTCGACCCAATGTAGTCATTTAAACGTAATACTGTTTCTTATGTTGAAACTTTCTTAAACTTCAAAGTTGGTTTTAAAACTTTGTATCCTAAATTTCATTTAAGGTCGATTTCAAGCATTAACTAATGAAAAAGTCAGTTAAAAAAAAGTTTTTTATGCTGTCTTAAAAAATGAGTTTAAGCGATCTTCAATGCTTGCAATTAATTACACAAACATAGTATTTCTTAGAGGACACAGCAGGAAATAAAATGAAAAAAATTCATCATTCTTACAACAACGATTTTTATCATTCGAAGTAAAGTTTCAGCAAGAGATTAATCACAACAAAGATGGTCTACAGGAAATCTTGTCGTGTAACGCGATTGATAGCGTTCTCGCGACACCACCGCGCGGTTAAAATTTTAACACTTTTCGATTGGTTCAAAATCGTTATCGAAACGATCGGCAGTAAATGACTGCGATCACGTTTTTATTTCAGATTACATGCGATCCGGGCAAATTACCGAATTGTTGCGGCAAATTAAGCGTCTTTATGCTGGTCTTTTGCGCGCCGATTAGCGGCAAAGCGACGTGGCAATAAAAGTCAATGGAGTTTTACGAAAGCTCGGACTTAAATAGACCGACTTTTGGGGATAAAACTTGCTAAATCCCCGCAAAAGGTACGCAAGTCGGTCGCTTTCAAGGGTTGTAATTAAAAGTTCGTGACGCTCTGTTGGGCGATGAAAATTAGCACATTAAATTGCGGTGTTTTTCTCCGAAAATAGCTTCCAGCCCTTCATTTACGCGTTTGAGTGAGGTGGGAATTTTAAAACTTTCCCACAGAAAATTGACAACTTGTTTTTGACATTCATTGTTTGACTAAAAATTTGAACTTGTTGAAAAGTTTACAGTACACATGTTTAAGTACTTCAAACTTTTTGTTTAGAATAATTGATTTATAAATTTTTAAGGTTTTAATGCTATGAAAAAAAACAACTTGTTTTGATACTTATAAAACATTATTTTTAAAGTGATGTTTTAAGCCTTTGACCTAAAAGAAAAATCTTCATTTTAGTTCACTTAGTTTTTACTTAAGCTTTATAAACAAGTTTTTCGAAGTTAATCAAAATAAAAGATTCGAAACAATATTTCTATATTTTAAATATGTAACCAATTTTAGCAGGATCATTAGTTATAAGCTTTCTTTTATTTTACGTTAAGCAGTTTATATCACATAACTAAAGCTTAGTTATATTCAATAAACAAATTACAAATTTTCATAATGTTTTAGAAACTAATATATTACTAAAAACATATTTATCGTATATAGGCTTTATTTATTTTTAAAACGACTAAGCAGTGACAGTTCCAATTGTTTATTCTTAATTTTTCTAGTTAAGAGTTCATCACCACGGGATGACTAGTGATGACGTATCAAGCATTTGTGATGTCACAACAAGAAGCTTTCCGGTCACGATGGCAAAGAGTCACGCCAAACGGAAGCACATCGTGATAAAGCTTGTTTGTTACGTCATAACAAAAACTTTTGCCACCAGCTTGATTAATTGGCGTTAAACGGTATTTATCTGTGATGCCGTTCTTAAAGCAAGTGAGTGAGAAAAAGACTGGAAGTACATAAACTAAGAAATGAAAGGACAGATGGGGACATTAAAAAAATATATTTCAGTTTTGTTACTTTTACTATACAAGATACAAGATAAGGTATCTTAAAACACACAGATAAACAACCATATTCAAATTTTTTTCACTTTGGTATAATTTTAACTTAATTTATCTCGTAGTTTTTTAAACACAACTAAGTAAGTTTATTGAACAAAAACGAAAACCGAAGATGCTCATAATCGTTTTGGTCTGAGGACTAACAACTAAAAATCGTTTTAGTGCTTTCAGCGAATCACAACAGCTCCTTATAACCTTAAATGTTATTAAACCATCACAAACCAAGTTCAAGTCACCTCGAACGCACAGTAATTTTCAATGACACACTCAATTGAGCACACAACTTTTTGTTCGTGAACGCACTGAGTTGATCGTGAATGTAGTTCACATGATCGTGGCGAAATCTCGTTCTTGAGATCCGTGACCCGGTAAGCAGCGCTTTCTACTTAAGCCGTGCCGCCGCTCAAGTGAAGATCAGTTTCAGTTTGGATGCTTCAGAGGAGAGGCGCTTTTTAGTTTTTTTAGGTTTGCTTCAGAAGTGTTTTTAAATTGAAAGGACTATTATTTTTTGATGTTGTTTAATTCAGGTAGACGTGGTTTATACAAAAGACTACATTTGACTACGTTGTATAAATTTGCTACAAAACTTTTTTCAAAGTTACTTTTCAATATAATAGTTTAGTAGATAAATTCAATAAAAAAAAAAGCATCTTATGTTTTTAATTTGTGTTAGTTTATAATAAATAAAACATAGTTTGAAGCATATCATTAAAAAAAAATTAGTTAAACCATGAAAAAAAAAGAACATTCTGTTTTTATAAAGTATAGTTTTAATATTCATATAAGCTTATTCTATTCAATGCTTGACATAAAATATAAAATATATGTATAACAAACGTAATATCTGTACTACTGTTTTAGTAACTAAGTGTTTTTAACATTCACTTTGACAGCTTAAACAACATACATACGTAAAGAATATTATATTTTAAAATACATCATAATCTATCTTAGCCTTGTTTTGAAAGAAACACAATTATAAACTAAAAAGATAAAGCTTTCAACGTAAAAACGTGTAACTCAAAGGTATTTTATGTAAAATAAAGGATTAGCGTGAAATATAACATTTTTACATAATTTCATCACGTTTTTCTCATCTTAGTCGTGGCTTTATAAAATGAAAATAAACTTTTTTATTTTCAAGGATCGCCATTTTTAAACAAAAAATTCAGCCAAAAACATTTCTAATTTTTTCTTAATATGCCTGTTTTCAGACAAAAAGTTCTTATAATTTATTTAAATGTGTGATAAATTAAGGCTTAATGACTAACAATTTCTTCAATAAATAAGATTTTAAATCCTTAAATTTTTTTTTTAAGATACATATCTTTTGATAGCACAAGTTGTTTAAATGTTTTTTAAAACAATAAGTAAAACAGACATGTCTTTAAATATATTGAAGCTTTTAATTACTCACCACAAACTTAAGTTTTTTAAGACAAAAGTATCATTTTTTTTAATGATCTATCACCCAGATCGCACAATATGTGTTTATATTTTTAATTATATTTCGAAACAATGTCCCTAATAAAGCTTTTGTTATCTAAATAGTTTTAAAATCTACAAACAATAAAGTAGTACAGCACTTTTTTATGCGTGTTTTTCCTAACTTTTAAAGATAAGCTGTTGTCTTTAAACAGGTTTGAAAAAAATCTTGCTCTACTTCTTACGCATGTATCAATCATTTTCTTTTTGGTAATAATAGCTTTCTAAAATACATTTAACAATTGAGCTTTACCCAATTTTAATAATAAAAATATCTTTAAAACAGCATCATGACTTCAGTGCATGAATATAAAAATCTGCAGCCACTTATACATAAAATACTAAATCCATTGCATTAACAGAGGTTTAACTTGTAAAAACACAGAAAACAAGTAGCTGGCAAAATGCTGCTGGTGTGACGTCACAAACAAGATCGGTCACGACTTGTGGTTGGTTACCGAATGACAGAGTCCCACGACCTCGTGACGGTTGTCATGGCACTTGTGCGCAGTCACGTGACAAAACTTATGACATAAGTTTGTAGAAATGTTTTAGAAAGTGGAAGTTTTTGTTTTGTGCTTTTAAAATCTGAGTCATTTTCCGATTTGCTTGAGAATTTGCTGCAACAAAAACTTACAAGTCACAGTATTTTTTATTTTGATTTTAAAAATCATAAGTTATAGATTATTATTTTTTATTGTTAAAGTTTAAAAAAATAAAAATGTAAGTAGTTAGATAGCTTTACTTAGAAGTTTATTGTGTTCAAAAACAATAGTAAGTCTAAAGTTGATAATAAACTTAGAAAGTTAATTTAAACAATCGTAGAAATAATTTGAAATTTGTTTCGATCCCTTTTATATATTTTACTTGAAAAGAACACTTTTTTAGAATTTTTTTTTTAACTTGATTTAAACAAACGAGTTTTTACTTTTCTTTAATAGTAACTTAAAAAATACTCTAAACTTCAAATGTTTTTAGACAGAGTAAATTGAAACTTTAAAAAATTGTATTCCTTGTTTAAAACTTGTGATTGTATTTTTACGACTATTTAAAAAAACTATACGAATGTTGAGTAAGCAATAAATTTTAATATAACCTATTCGATAAACTAAAAACTAACTAACTTTTTTAAAGTTTCTAACTTTGCTAAAAATTACATAAAATAAATTATACTGTAGGCTTGACTATTTAAAAAAAATCAAAAATATCTTCTTCGTAGAAGGAAAACAAATACTTTTTTATCAAACTTTCCTTTTCTCGAAGATCTCGTCAGTGCAGTTAATATATAATTTTGAATAACAGACAAAAAGTATAAAATAATAACTAGTCTTTAACTTTGTGTAGCAATAAGCTACGTTTCTTAGCTTCCATGTAACACTTTTTTGTAATTATTTTCTTTAAACATATTTATGTTGTTTTTTTAGTTTCGAATATCATTTACATGAAATATAAAATAAAAGCATCTGAAAAAGTTACTGAATATTAAACACATGTTTATGGTTTGTAATTATGAAAAAGAAAATTGCATGTAAACACCTTAAGAAACACTAGGAACAGAATAAGATTTATATAAACTCCTGGGATGTTCCAATCTTTACGGGTTTAAACTTTAAATTATTATATTGTAAAATTTTAAAACCAGGTGTATTTATTTCACTTCTAATAAGAACATAACTTTAATACTTAGAGTATGTTCTCATATCCAGCGACCAATGCAAAGCAATAGCTACAAATTTTTGTAGTTAAAAATGTTTTAAAATGTTTTTACAACTAATTCAAAAAAAAATCTTTCTATATATAAAAAAAACTTTAACTTAAAGAAAACTTTACAACTTTGTAGCTAATAACATATCAATCGAGTTAGTTTTGGGCACTTACTAAAGTTTGAAACCATGTAAAACCCATGTTGTACATGGATTTCTAGGTATTAAAAGTGTTGTAAGTACAAGAGTTTGAAGAAGAACCTAAATATTTTTAGTTTTGTGATATAATTACAGTCTGTCTTTTTTATAATTACTTCCAATAAGTTTTGCTTACAATATTTAGTTTTTCTTAGAATTATATATAGAAATACTCTTCTAACAACCCTTTTAGAAGCAAAAACTATGTATGATTATATATTTAAAAGATTATTTGATTTATTCTTTCGGTGAGTTTTTGTTTATTTTCGTTGATATTTTATTTATTTTATTCTACAGTTGTATAGATAATATAATTAGTACTTTAAAATTATCTTATTGTACGTGGTTTTCAATAAGTATTTATGAAATTGTTTAACTTTTGAAATCTTACTTATAAAAATGAATATCTAAGCTCGTTGTACTAAATAAGATACTAAAAGTAATTAAAATATTGAAAAGTTTGAATAAACAGTACGACAAGAAATTTTCAAAAGCTAGAGTAACAAAATCATGAATTTTTATGTCCATTCTCGAAGACTTTTTTACCATTAATTGTGTTTAATATTAAACCTTTCAATAAATACTTTCACATTTTTATTTAAAAAAACATCTATTGTCTTTATTTTTTGATACTGTTTATTTGAAACTACTAATTTACACACAATAAAAAGATAACATCACGTTTTTAACGTGAAACAAGAAAATGCAAAATATTGAATGTTTTAATAAGTATTCATAAAAATTTAGGAGGTTAAGTCGTTTATTACTAGTGATGTACCGGATCCACAATTTCGAGTCCGGCCGGACCCGGATCCGGACTTTTTTTTCAAATCAGAATCCGGCCGGAACCGAATCCGAACTTTTTTTTTTCAAATTAGAATCCGGCCGGAACCGGATCCGGACTTTTTTTTCAAATTAGAATCCGGCCGGATCCGGATATCAGACAAAATGGCAATATCCGGCCGGACCCGGATAGTGAGTCCGGTACATCATTAGTATAAACTAGCCTGAGTCATAATGAGGTTTTTAAAAACTAAAAAAAAAAGAACTTCAATCTAATAATAAGTAGAACAGCTAGCCACAAGGTTTACAAATTTAGGTGTTATTTACAATTAAAAGTCTGAAATCAAGTTCTTGAACAAAATACACTAGAAAATTACAAAATATTGAAAACTGGATCAGCTCAAACTCATTCAAAATCTAAAAGAAAACTAGCCTGAGTTTTTATAAAAAACTAAACTAGCTTAAGGTAGTCCAAGATTTTATAAAATTCTCAAAAATTTTCAAACTAGCAGGGTTGCCACTGTTTAAGTCAATAAAACTAGCTAGAGTGAGTATAAACAAGCCTGAGTCAGAATGAGGTTTTTAAAAACTGAAAAAATTACTTTAATCTAATAATCAGATAACAGCTAGCAAAGGTTGACAATTTGGTAGTAAAGTTGTGGACTGATTGTGGTACACTTAACTTATTAGTACTACCCATCATAATTAAATCCTACCTTATTTAATTATTATCCAACAAATACTAAATTCAAACTGAGACTACTTTCTATAATCAGACACGACAGTTTTGAGTGATGAATCTTTTATATAAAACACAACAAGAAATACTAGCATATACAAAATTATTAATTACTTTGGTAACACTTTAAAAACTGGAAGCTATTTAAATCTATATCAAAAGACTTAAAACAGTATACTAAAAATTAAATAAAACTTTTATTAAACAAGAAACTGTAAAATTTTTCATAAACTATTAAACTATAAACCTGGCTTAAATATTTAAACAATTAAACACCAGTTGAAGTATTCACTTTTAAAACAAAACACTGCTTACAATAAGCATTCACAAAAAGTTCAAGATATTTTGTTGCTTCAAGCTGCACACCAAACTAACTAACTGCTTACATATAAACTGCCTGTCATGTTCTGATGTTTTGTTGAATCAGTATTTAGTTTGAAACATTTCGTCATATGATTCTCATTCGCTCGTACATTCAACCGTATTAACTCTAAATACTCTCTGAGCTTAACTTTAAACAACAAATAATGCAAGTATTCATTCCAAAGTTTTCAATTTTACAACATATGTAAAGAGTTGCATTTCTTAAATTTTTATTTCATAGTTTAAATGTAAACAAGTGTAAATTAGTCACGTGTACAAAATGAGCCAATCGGGGTAGGTGTTTAATTTTAAGTGACGAAAATGACTCTTATTAATTTACACAGAGTTTGTTTTTGAAAAATACTTTTCAGTATGCTCACTTTTACTAACTAGATCCGGGTCCGGACTTTTTTTTCAAATTAGAATCCGGCCGGATCCGGATATCAGACAAAAATGGCAATATCTGGCCGGACCCGGATAGTGAGTCCGGTACATCACTATTTATTACTAATCTTGAGTAGTCTATCTTATTAACATACAGATAAATTCACATATTGACAAGTTTCTATCAAATTACTTTCAATGGGATCAGTTCCCACCTAAATTAATTTCAAACTAATCGTCTGCCACCTAAATTAGTTTTAATCCAAAAAAAAAATCCTAATAGTTTAAAATATTATCACTTTCACTTTTCCCATCATATTTTACAAGTTTTTAGAAAAATATTAAATGTGGATAATTTTGTGGTTGACTAGTTTTGTATCAATTCACATTAAAATTAGCCTTTCTTTTGCAGATATTCTGAAAGTTTTTGAATAAAAAAAAATTAAAAAATGGATGGAAAGCGCCAAAAAATGACTCTATAGAACAAGTCTTTAGAAAAAATCTAAGTCTAGGAAAATTTAGAATATTTTATGTCTTTCTAGGTAAATGCGTACTTAAGGCGAGGTGCGTACAAAAAAAAAGTGCGTACTTAAGCGGTAGTCTACTGTATTTGATAAGGCTCAAAATAGTTCAGTACAGTTTCATTGAAAAAGTAGTGGCAACCCTGTAGAGATATAAGACTAATCATTTGTTTTAAAAATAATTAATTTATAACAGTTACATAGTCTATTTCTCCATGATGAAAAGTGTCAATTGCATAGAAATTTTTTAACGTAAGTGAGGAAGACCCTTGTTATGCGATTTGCAGTCTTTGCAATAAACTCATTAAAAAAGTAATGCTAATTCGTACAGCACTTCTATTTACTAAAGCATTTGAATTTAAAAAATCAAATAGAAATTTAGAGGCTAGAAAATCATCATCATCCAATAAAGCAGCCAGCGATAGTTCGTCTCTAACTCAAAAAAAATGAAGCTAACAGCAATAAACCAAGCTAATATTGAGATTTATCGCCCTGTTAAACAATGTAAAATAAACGATCAAAAATCAATCAAGCTTCATTAAAAATTATGAACATGATTGCAATGGACAACCAACCATTTTCAATTACTAGGGATCAAGGTTCTATAGACCTGTTGGCTGCTTTAGAGTAGGTTACTTGATTCCGAGCACTAAATACTTTACTGATACTATGCTTTCTGCGACTTATAAAAGTTTGAAGATAAAAATACAAACTGAGTTATCAGAAGCTTCATTTTTGTTATTTACAAGTGACATATGGACAAATTCGAAGACAAAGACATCATCACGTCTTTCTTTAAAAGTTCATTGGTTAAATAAAAGCTTTAAGTACAAACACCGAGCTTTGCACTGTAAGGAAGAAGAAGGTTCTCACATTGGCTCTAGTATTTGTGAAAACATAAAGGAGATGCTTGAAAACTGGGGTATTAACATGAACCGCATTCACGTTTTTCTGCGCGACAATTTATTTAACATGAATACCGTTATGTTGAAGTTAGAATCCTCTTCAGCACCCAAAGGCGGAATCGATTTCTTGCAAAAACTGGCAAAAAACTTCTACTGCTTCATCAAAAGTTGAAAAACAAGAATAGGTTTTTTTATAGCTTAATTGCGTTGGTATGAGTAAATGTTATTTACTAAATTACTTACTTTTGCATATGTAAACAGTTGCTAAAAAAGTTATTGTTAGTAAAAGTCTAATGTAAAGCCTTTCATTAAAAAAAAGTTCGTTGTTTTTTTAAAGCATTGTAACATTTAATTTATTTTTTTTTACGTCATACAACTACAAAATTCAAAACTAGTGGTATAAGTAGCTTAAAGTTTAACATTTAAGCTAAAATTTTGTATAGGTAAACTTTTTGATTTTTTACAACGTTCTTTTTCCTAGTATTCAAATAAAATATTTAGACGAGTCTTGTTGTGACAAATGGTGTTTTGTGCACATAAGTAATGTGACGGTGTTTTCCCTAATATTTGCTGAGTCAGCAAATTAAAAAAGGTATTTTTTTCATATGTTTTAATTTTTAGCTATTAAATATTTATTTGATTTTAAATTTTTAATATGTTTGTGTAAGGTGGGTTTAGGATAAGGGTATAAATTAAAAAAGTAAAAAATTTTTGCTATATTGCTGACTTAGCAAATACTAGGTAAAACACCGTTACAGCACAATCGTACCCCGTATAGACAATAACATTGTATTGTTTGGTTACATGACTATTGAAATTCTGACAATTCACATTCGGACAATTCAAATTCTGAAAATTCAAATTTGGACAATTCAAATTCTGACAATTCAAATTTGGACAATTCAAATACGACAATTCAAATTTCGACAACTCAAATTTGGACAGTTCAAACTACGACAACTTAAGTTCCGACAACTCAAATTCCGACAATTCAAACTACGACAACTCAAATTCCGACAATTCAAATTCTGACCATCCAAATTTCAACATTTTAAATGTTTAAACTCAAATTGTGACAATTTAATTTTCGATAATTCAAGTTCGGACAACTCAAAATCGAATAATTTAATTCCAGCAACTTAAACTCTGACATTTCAAACTCGACAATTTTAATTTTAATAATTCTAATGCCAACAACTAAAAACACAGGTAAGTAAAACCAACAACATAAAATAAAGTTTCAAAAATTAGTTATTTTTATAGCAAGTAACCTCTTTCCAGTTTTTGTTATTAAAGTTTTGACAGCATTAATTGTTTTATTTATTATTATCTTTAATAATAAACTTTAATTTTAAAATAAATATAAAATATAATTAAAGTAAAATGATGTTTTATAAAAAGTTTAACAATAAGAATTAAATTTTATCGTAGTTTTTAATTGTATTTCTCCATACTTGTCGTTTTTAAGCGATATGTTTTTAAATTTGTTAGGTTTTATTCTGAAGTCTTTAAGATGTTGTGAAGGCTTTTAATCTTTTTTCTTTAAAGAGTATTTGTATTAAATATTTTTTACTAACTAATGGTATGATAGTAATTATATTTTATAAGTTTCTTCTCTATTTAAACTATAAAAAACTAAAAACATTTAGGATCCGGATGCGGAACCGGGCCGTATCTTAAATTAAAAAATAGATCCGGAACCGGCCGGATCCTAAATAAGAAAAAAGATCCGGAACTGGCCGGATCTTAAATAGTGGATCCGGTAGATCACTAGTTTATACATACAAGTTTTGTTGGTGTGTAGCTCGATGACCAAAATGTCTTTCTTTACACCAGGTCGTTTGACCGAAATATTTGAGCGTTGATTTTTTATCGTGTTTAATAAACTAATAACAATAATATAAAAATATATCGATCATTACTTGTTATATAATATAACAGTATGTGTAATCCAAAATTGTATTAACTGGATTAATAAAACATTAGCTCATTGTTGATCAATACTGTTATACTTAATTAGATAACCTTTCAGAATAAAACTATATTTTAGTGAATTTTGATTTATTTTAAACTTTATTTGAAAAAAGTAAGTTATGCGTTGAACTTTTATGTATAGGTTTACTTTATCTTTAAATATTTTTGAAGTAAAACTTTCTAAATTTTTACTAAGTTGTTCAGTAGGTATTTGGTTACTAATAAAGTGAAATAAAACAAAGGGTATTTTAATATTTTATATTTGTAGTAAAATTATACATACTTAGTAGTTATTATGATTGTAATTATAGCAAATAAAGTAGTGGAGCTTATTGCAATATACATAAGAAATTCGGTTTTTCTTTGCAAAGCTTCTGCTAGCTTGTTTGCTATAAACAATGTTACAAATGCAAATAATACATCTCACCATGAATTCTATAAAGTTGTTGAGTACACCAAACTTAAAGAAACTAAGTTGACGTCTAAAACAGGAATAAAAATGATGGCCAGCAGAAGACGTATAGAAAAATTGGTGATATAACTGGGACTGCCTATAACTTGATTCTTGTCAACATAAAAGTGAAGTTTTCTCAAAGTATTAATGATCAGAACACAAAAGTTTCCGAAACTAAATAACAGCCAACTTTAGTTTAATAATCCAATAATATTTTTCCGCCACGATTTTTTCCGAAGCAGCCAACCGAAAAAGAAACTTGTTTTCACCATTTTCCAAACATTCGTCACAATCTTCGCTCATGTCGTCACAACAAACCGTTGTTGCGTAACTTCCGCGATCCAAGTTTTCTCCGAACGAGTTCGGTCCGTAATAGACCACCGTGATTTCAACCAGGTCTGAGATGAAAGCAGAACACGAAGCCATCACGTCAGGGTCTGGTTTTCGGTAACACCTCTGACTGTCAAGCTGGTCATAGGCTGTCAGTTCTACTAATTACACTCTTACAACTAAAGTATGTTAAAAGAAAACTATAAAGACCTCTTTTTTGTTCAAACTATATTAACATGACTTTTGATATAGTTTAGAAATTATATATTTAGATTTAAAACCATATCAGGAAAAAAAAACTTTTATTGAAGGGCATGTTTAACTTGATTGTATGTAATACAAAATATCATAATGTTCTCAAGTATCAAAATATGTTGGTTTTATTTTATTTTATAAACTACACTTAATTTATTTTATTCAGTCGTTTTTCTACTCGCCCCTCACCTCCCACGTCGACCAGGTGTCCGTGAACTCGAAAATATATGATTTCGTCAATTTTGAAAATATTGCTTTCAAAGTAAGATATGATGAAGTCTACGTTATCTGAAAACATCTTTTCACGAATTGAGAATATTCACCCGTGAAAGTCACAATATTTTGTGAATTGTTGTTTAACCCGCGTTCAATCATTTCGTTTACTTTAAATTCCGGTACGTTCACTAAATTACTACTCTGTCTTACATACTCCTAGTGCATGTCGGAAAAGCTGTTTTCGAAGGTCGTCAAAACCTGATGTCCTCGAGTAAACTCTGAAGCTTCGTATTTCCGTCGAAAAGCAGCTGTACCAAAGCTTTTTCCAGCATCGGAGCTGCCAAGTCGCAGATTCCGCTTCTGCAGTACACAAGCCCGTTCTCGTCTGCAGGCAAGTTTGCGCAGCCTTCCAAACTTGTAAAGATCAAGCCTTTCGAAACTGATTGGTTGAATATTTTTTGCGGCATGACGCAGTTGCATGCCAGCGTCGCCATCGCCGCAACCATGCCGCAGTTCTCCAGCATTTTACTTTGGCGAAGCTGTGCTCCGTTACGTAACAGATAGCGTCGGACGATTTCTTTGTTACGTCACAGCTCGCGTCGGACGAGCTCGTTGTTCTGGCGTCGTGTTCGACGGCTCTTCTCGTGGAAAGCGCAGAAAGGCTCCCGTTAAAACTCTCACTCAATTTTTAAACGATTCAATCTGAAACATTATTAGTTTTAATGTTTGGTGAGTAGCTGCGAACAAATAACTATTGTTTAAACTAAACAAAAAACTTAATGTTTAGGGCGCAACAAACTATTTTCCGTTTAATCGGTTTACTTTCAATTTGAAAAGAGCAAGTATAAAAGTTTTGAACTTTGTTTAGCATAGATCAATATAGACTCCTAAAATTTATAATACAAATAGTTTGATAATAACTGAAGTGCGAAAATTTATGTAGTTCATGACCACTCTAATTTAAATAAAATTATCAAAATTAAATCTACCGTAATTAAAATTACTATGGCTTAGTATTATAACATGCTTTAACAATGTAATACAGGCTTTTCGCGTAGTTTAAAAATTTTTAGGTCATTAATATTATATTGGAAAAAAAAAACTGGATTTATTTAAAAGAGAGTTTCGCAAACAAACTTGTGAACATAAGAACCCACTGAATTTGAATTAATTCAGTTGTGAATAAATCAGACAAAAAATGATCAGATTGAAATATATTTTAATCATAAAGTTTATGACGTTAAACTGATTTGAATGATAATTCAACCGCTCCCCTTGTATAATTACCATATGAAAATTAGTCTAAAACAAGTATCACTGAAAACTAGTATGTTATTCAAATACTAGACCACAATAATAATTTAGTGACAATTCGACCATTTACTAAAATTATAATCAATTAAAAAACCTTTTAGTTCTTACAATTTACATTTAATACTTTTATTTAGTACTAAAAACTTTATAGTAATCAATTTCTAACTTCTATAAACTAAACTAAAGTATTTAGAACTAATTAGTTTTTTTTACAGAAAATGTTTAAAATTTTAAAAAACTTTAAATCCAATTTTAAATAATTTTTTTTAAGGAAACTATAGTCGAGGCTTGTCTAGGCTTTTTTAAGTGGGGTGTAATATTTTTATTATTATTAGTAGAGTAATTCATATAATAGCTTTCAGTAATATACTTTAAATAATAAAGTAAATGTCTACTACAATGCTATGGATTTGTTTGTTGAAATTTAAATAAAAGTATTCAATTTATTTTTTGTACATATAAAAGTAAATAAAATAGTTATAAAACTAGATTGGCCAAGCAAATTTCCGTACAATGAGTCATTATAACCAGATGTTTTTAAACTGAAAGTTGTTTTTTATTCAATTACTTGCAAAAATTAAATTTATTTAGTTTATTTGCATTTGTTTTGTATTTTACTTATATCATTTTGACAAATATATCAAGGTTTAATAAAGTAAAAGGTACAAAAAATTTTAAGTAAAACTTTTTTTAGAATACATTGTTTTGTTTAACATATTTTTTACTTTCAATCAAACTTTTTTATAGTTCTATTTGATAACTATAAATACTGCTTGGTTTAAAAAAGTCTTAGCCATTTTTTTATAATACATTCTGTGATCAAAAATTGTTGTTGTTATTATTTTATAAGAAAATAAAACATACTGAAATATAAAAATAGAAAAAATACTAAACTTATTAAGATACAATGGAAACCAACTAGCTTTTTGACAATTATCAATTGATATTTTTACTGTTTGAATGATAAAGCTATTGAAATCACATATTTATTTCGTCTTATTGTACAAACTTGACTAACTTATTTTTCGTCGCTAGTAGATTTCAACTTTGCTGCAAAGAATAATTAAGATTTCTAAATAAATAAAACTGTTCACTTTTTGGCTTCCTTTCCAACTTCTAAGCATTGTTTGTATAAAATACTTACAACTTTAACTCACATTTTTTTTAACTAGTATAATCTTGTTTTATTTTTTATTTTTTTGCTTTTATTAAAATGGAAAATCTTGTATTTTTTGTGTCTTAAGCGAACTAAAAGGCAACACTGTGTATGAAACTAAATTCTTTAGTTGAAAAATAATCATGACATATGTTAAACAAATTGTGATAAAGTATATACTTAAGTAAAAAAAAAAAAAGATAAATTTCAGCTTAGATCATTTACAAAAAATTTAGTTATTTTTTTTAAATAATCAACCTAGTATTTAATTTTGTAACTTTTAAGTATGTAAAGTTTGCTTATTCTATTTTATTTAAAATACCCTCTTATTTAGTTATATAACAACGATCTTTTTAGCTAGGGAATCGTATAACAAAGTTAAGCTTTTAGCTAAAGTATTGATTCAAAAAAAAGTTTTCATCAAGTGTAAATGTACAAATAATTCGGAATTATTGCAAAAAATTGTTGATGAGATATAGTAAAGTCATAGTAAATATTTTACAGTTTTCTAAAAAATTAGTTCAAGTGAACAGAACAAACTTTTTTAAACTAATTTAGATTTCTAATTCAATATTGACTTTTAATAAAAGTAATAAGCCAAAAAAAAAAGTACCATCACTTTTATTAGAATTTCTAGTAAAAAAAATATAAAAACTTAGCGCCTACGCCGCATACGCATTTTAGAAATAAATGTTTACCGGAATATTATATTAAATCCTGTTGTTTATGTTAATTTCTTCTTGTTTACATGTTGCAAGCGATTCGTTTCATTTTTGTATCGAAGTTTTCCCAGAAACTGATGTATGCAGTTTTATTAAAGAGCTGCAATGTTATACACACTAACTTGCTCAGTAAAACAATAAAAAATGCATTTTTATACTACTATTCATTACTAACTATAGTTTCGTAGAAGTATTTACTTTAAAAATTACAACTAGCCATTTAAAACCGTACATTGTATTGGTTGTTTTATTGTCGTTATTATGAAAAGAGATAATGAAAAATAAAAATTTACAGCCTATTCTAAAAATTCTTATAAGAAAAATGATTGTAGAATAGTTTAACAAGAATTTTTCTGTGTTAAAAATGTAAGAATTACCCAGAATTTGTTTTCGAAAACTATATTTTCTATAGAATTAAAATTAAATATTCAAAAGTTTATAAAAAGTGTGATACAAATCGTTGACGAGTACTTAAAAGTAACTTACATATTATTTACAAAAAATAAGGTAAAAAGTACAAATTGGTTGATAGTCGCTTAAAGTTTTACAGCCTGTTTGACAAGCAAAAAGTAATAGAATTTCTTTGTGTAAACTGTTAAACTTGTTATTACCACAGGTTTGTATAAAATCAAAATCAACAGTTTTATAAAAACTTTAAAAATATATTTGTTGTGACAAATAGTTCTTTTGTAGAGAGTAAATCTGAAACACGACCTACTCACGCATCACAAAAATAAAAAGTTTTGAAACTTCAACGTTTTCGACGACTCCTCAGCATCTTGCCGCAGCACCGGACGTCGCCGAAGTAGCGGCACCAGGTCCTCTTCATCATCTGGCGAAAGTACGGCATCCGCGCCCCGTAGATGATCGAGTTCCACCACGAGTTGCTGATCAGTATCGTCATGGCAACGACCAGCCACGTCGTCTCCTGGTTGCCCCAATCGCCGCCCTTCGTCAACAATGTTGCTATGAGGGGGCAAGTCGTCATGGTGACGGCCGAAACAACATAAAAAAGCGTTTTGGCGATCCCCGTTTGCGCTGAAGAGCGCTGAAGAAACCGGCGTCTGATCGTCGATTGGCCGAAATTTCCGCTTCTTTTGAACCTCACGCTGCTGTTCAATTTCGTGGATTTTTTCGAACTTTTTGCATCAGCTGCTGGCGAATTGGTAGCAAGTGGCTTTTTGAAGCTTCCTGCTCGAGGAGTGTGCGGAAAGGAGATACATTTCCGCAAGGGGGCGTTGGTGAGGCGGTCCAGGCTCTCGAACGATCTGGTGAAGTGAGCGGAGCTTTTGCTCCAACTGTTGCTGTACATCAGCTGTTTGGTGTTAATTTGAAATGGGAACTTTTCACCTTTGCATGCAAAAAGTGGCTTAAGGCAATCTGATTTTGAAAGTCTTCTGACTCTGACGTCTACTTGCTTGTTGAGTGTTTTGTTTGACTTCAGTGATGACGTGTCAAGATCTTTTTCTGAACAAGTGTTCTCAATTTTTTTCCTCTGCATTTGTTTTGAATTCTTGACTATTTTTATTTTTTTGGAGGGAAGTTTTGGTGTCTTGTTGATTTCTTCTGAATTGTTCGGTGTGGCCGTAGAAGTTTGATTTTCGTTTTTTGACCTTCTGAGTGAACTTTTGGGAGAAAAGTTCAGTTTTTCCCTTCTTTTGTTTATGTTAATGTAAACTAAGATGCTAAACGTCCATGTAACTACAAGCGGTAATGAAAGAAGTACGGTATATCTGTTAAAATAATTTATAATACTTGATACAATTAATATACTATCTAAGTTATTTCATTATAACATTAGGTCTATATAATTTTTACTAAACATTAGGTTGAAAATAAAAGTCTGCTAGAAATTACTTGAGTTTGATTAATCTAAATAATGGTAATAAAAAATTGTATTATTAAAATTTTTCGATAAAAAAATTATTTGTACGAGTGTTTATAAATATGTCTATATACTAAAGTAACTTTTTAGTTTTATTTTACATTACATATACAAGTTTTACAAATCGCATTTCGTATAAAACTCTAAAACAGTCGTATACTCTAAACTTTTATTGAATATAATATGTTAAGTAAAGCTATTATACAAAACTCTAACTTACATTAAGACAGTTTTTCGGTAATCTCCTTCGAAAACAATCATAACAAAAACATATCCAATATGTTTGTATTGGATAACATCGGGTATTACGTAAGGCAGAAGTGAAAAAACTAGTAACGTCGTCCAAATGAAAGCTATCGTCAGCAAGGACCTGGTCACACTCAACTCAGTGGTTTTGTTATTACTTGAAGCTCTGGCTCCCGATTTCCGGAATGAATTCCTAAATGTTAATTTCAGTTAGAACTAGAAACTATACTTTCACTTTTTCATTTAACTTTAAGACGCTTTTAGACTTTAACGTTTGTAGACATATGGTATCTTTTCAATTGTAAGCACTTTAACTAATTTTCGTAATAAAATTTGCTTATTCTGTGTAAGAGAGAGCTTGGTTTCTTTTGAACTATAAATTAAGATTAATTATAACAACCAGCAAAAAATCCTATTTTATATTTATGCAGTCTTTAACGTTATTTTTAAAAACGTGCAATAAAAAAACATTAACTTTAATTAGTCATTGAGTTTAAGAAGTTGAGCTAGCACTTTTTTTAAAGTAAAAGCATTTAAAGGTTTTTATAAAAAAAACCTGGAAATGGTTTTTTTTTATACCTGGAAATTTACAAACAAAGTAAACAAGCAACCTCGAAATGGTGACGCTGGTGAAAGGGTGCGATGAGGTGATGAACCTGTCGATGGAGGCGGCGGCAATCGTGTACAGGGAGGAGAAAATGCTCACGTGTGTCGCCACCCCGACCACCCGGATGTCCCTCCCCTCGAACATCGACGTCACGGTCAGGGGAATCACCACGACGCCCGTCAGCAGGTCGGCCGTCGCCATGGAGATGACGTAGTTGGAGTAGTTGAGCATGGTGGGATTGCGGCGGCGGGCGCGGCGGGTGGACTTGGACAGGCTGGTGGTGAGGACGGCGAGGTTGGAGGCGGTGGTGAGCAGGCAGAGGAGGGCCAGGAACAAAGTGAAAACGTGCAGGCTGCAGCGGCACCTGGTGGGAATTTGCGACCACAGGGTGGCGTTGTTGCATGAGTTGAGGAGAAAGGAAGGGCAGAAGGGCACCAGCGTCTCGTTTGCTGACGAGTTCACTTGGTTGCTGTCCATTTTTACTGTATGATTTTCGGTTTACGAAATGCAATAATTTTGAAATTATCTGTAAAAGATAATAAGGCCTATAGTATATTGTAGCAGATAAATGTTAGTTCTGAGCTTTTTGATAAAGTTTGTTTAAAGTTTAAACAATCAAAACTAGTTTTTTTTTTTATCAAGTATAAATATTCCATTTTTAAGTAGTTTCAGTTAATTTACTACGAAATAAATGAAAAATACAGCGTGTAAACAACTAAATCGATCTAGTATTTATTACGTTAACAAAAGACTTATAAATTTAATTTCTAGATCTCTATTGTGTATTAAGCTCGCTGACAACGTTGGTAAATCGATTTTAAGTCACCATAGATCTTTGTATGGAAAAGCAATGAAATGTCTGTTTTAAAATGGAAAAAAAAAGTGAGTACAAAATGAATTATGAAATCTTAATTAGTTCATTTAATGAAACTTTTTTTTGTGCACTGTAATTTTTTTTTTTGGCAAAATTGTAAGTTTTTATCTAACTTAAGTATATATTTCGATAAATTCTGAATAAAAAATTTTTTGTAAGAAATCCGTCTATAAAGTTCATGATACAAAGACCTTTCATAACAAAAAAAAAGTTAACAAGTAATAAACAATTATAGTTTAGTAACTAAAACTTTAACATAACTTTGTAATCATTTAAGTTATAATTTATGTTTTATAAACTGAGAAAGCAGGAGTTATTAAACTACTTCATAATTTTTAGTATACTTATGTTGAAATTATTTATAACTACTCTATGTTTTTGATTTTTATTTTAATTTATAACAGTTAATTGTAATAAAAACTAAGATTTCGAAATAAGTTTCAATAGTTCTTTTTTTTCATATTTTTTAAAAACAAGAAGGAAAAAACCAATAGCGTAGTTTATTAATTTAAGTGTTTTTTACTCTATAAATTTAAATCTAAGTTATAAAACCTGATTATTTATAGAATTAAACTAATCTAAAACTATTTGCACCTATAAAAAACAAAAACTTAAAAAATTAATCAACTTTATAGAGTTTTTTTAACAGGTAAATCTTAACAGGGTAATATCTTCTGATACTACTCATTGTTTATTCTATTATATAGCTTAGTTCAAAAATCGACTAAACAAAACATCTTGTGCTCTTTTTCTAGAAGTAAACACATCAGCTTGATAAAAACGCTATAAAACACAAAGCTTTAAAGTGAAATTAATTTTTTTTAGTAACAACAAACATTTTTTTTCTAGATTCTGCAAAGCACTCGTACAACTCATTACTAGTAGACACCCACAGCGATGTCGGCACTTTTAAAACACGATGCCTTTCACGAGAGATTTTTTTTTCTCGCCTGTATATTTTTTTTTTGCTGTTCAGCATTGGCGCTTTTTTTGAAAGAGTTTACAGGCTAGCTAATAATTGTTCGCTTCAAAATCGATATTCATTTTTGTTTTCATGATTTGAAAAAAATACATTCTTATTGTTTCTGTTATCTTATTTTTAAAAATGTTATGGAATTAAATGCTGTAGATTTCTTTTTTACTTTATGAGCTTTTGTTTATAAAAAATATTTTGATCAAACTAAAAGAAAAATTATAATTAAATCAACTTGTAAATGTATAACAGTAAACCTTTTTTTATTATAACGTTTTACTGTTTAATTATGATTTCGTTTAAGAAAAAAATAGTTTTCAAAATTATACTATTATATTCGAAAACGATTTTACTTGTTCTTTCTTTTTTACTTTTTACTTAGTAGGCTTGTATATAACCACTTAGGGATTTGGAACTAAAAGTAGTACTCATATTTTACGTCGAACAAAGTAACTTCCCAAATAATATAATGAAAAACTTTTAAAAAAAATAAGTCTTTTAGAAGTCTAAACAATTT
Organism: Thalia democratica; assembly: GCF_965202585.1. Taxonomy (NCBI): domain Eukaryota; kingdom Metazoa; phylum Chordata; class Thaliacea; order Salpida; family Salpidae; genus Thalia; species Thalia democratica. The sequence continues at coordinate 42,511,551 of NC_139165.1, forward strand.
AAGCGCATAAACTTTTGACGCTCAGCTTACGATTGATCTTAAAAGAGAACATTATACGATCGCTACACAAACTAGCACAATTTCAAGCTAAGAATTTTTTATAATCTTCGTTGTTAAATAAAGTAGTAAAAGTGAAAATGAAGTTAAAAAACACAATCTGTTTATTTAAATTTTTATAAAAGTATTTAATACTCTTTAACTTTTTAAAAATGGATCATATAGAAATATATGTTTGCGTATTAACATGTTCAAAAATTATTAAACTTAGTGTTACTTGTTCAGTGTAAAAATAAAAATATTTATTTTAGTATTGAATAAAGAATACATCTAAAAATTCCCATACTATAGTTTGAAAAAAAATTGTGTATAAAAATCTGAAAGTTTATGAAGTTTTTTTCATCATTTTCTTGAAACTTTAAAGGAAAATTTTGATAAGACTGTTTTATAAGTTGTTACCTTATTTTTGCAAAAAAAAAGATACATATGCATTAAGTTTAAAAAATAGCTGCTTTATTTTATTCAAAACACTGTTTACAGAAATCTAATTTACATACAGTGTCTGTTTTATCTAATATATGTGTTGCTCTATTTTCCCTACAAAGCAAAAAGCAGTGTAGACCAAATTCAAATAAAACAACGTATCATCTATTTTACATATACACATGTTATTGCATTATGAATGTTAAAAAGTAACTTTTTTTTTGTTTATTGACAAACAATTAGCCAACTATGCAGATACATTACTTACTTTTACATTTGTGACTACTAGATAATTTTGCTAAATATTAAAGCTTTCAATGCAAGTATCGAAATAAAGAATGAAACTGATTAAGTAATGACGTTTTTAATTCAACGGGAAGCTTTCACTTTGCAGACAATTTATTTATAAGATATTTTAAGCGTGGAATCGGTGCATTAATCGAATTAGTTCCGCACCCACTTTTCCCTACACACACTCTGCTTCTGTTTCAACTCAAACGCGAGAAAATTGTGCTTAAAGACTTTTTTGATTTCATTTATTTATAGAAACACGAGAACTAGATTTCTTAGCTACTTTTTCTACTAAAATAGTTTAATGCTTTTATGCATGCATGTTTTAAGTTTACTTAAAGTTTTGCAGTAGTTCTTTACTAAAATAACATTTATTTTGTGATTTGTAAACTCTACTACTATTAAAAAGCATTATTAAATTAGCTTTTTAGTTTACATTTTTGCTGTTTTGAAACTTTAAGAGCTTTAGTTCTGTTGTTAAACAAAAACAAAAAAAAAATTGATGAAGTTTCGTATAAAACATTTGCTTTTGTTTAAAAAGAAAAAAATTGTTTTTAAAAAGTTATAAATCTGAGTTTTGCATTTTAAATATAAAGCAGACTAGAGTGGTGAAAAATTAATAAAGTTTATTTTTATAGTTGACTTAATATGAGCAATTATTTATAACTCTTTTCGAGTATATGTATACTTTTTTTGCTGTTTAAACGAACTAAAGTTTAATGAAAATTGAAATTCAACCAGAAAATTAAATTCCAACTAGTTAGCAAAAATATTTTCCTATTATAAACTATTAGAAAAAAAGTTTGACAAATACCAATCAAAAGTATAAGAAAATAATAAAGAAATCTTTATATACTTTTAGATTTTTTTCTGGCACAAAAAATGTTCATTTACTAACGATAACTTAGATATTAGTCTGACGAGTTAAAACTAATTTTAACTTAGGAAACACTAGTAGAACAATCAGCAGAATATATTTTAAGTGAAGTATGAGTGAAAACCTTAAACAAATACTGAAAAAGTTAATTTTTTACAGCTACAGTTTTAAAACAAATTAAGATTTCTTGTAGTGCTTATAAGACTCTAATTTAGCTTAAGTAAACCACAATTTTTTTAATTCTATGAATATAGTTTTAGTCGTTTTTTAAATTTTATATGTAATTTACTGGTAACAGTTTGAGTCTTAGTTTATTTGTTAAATTAAAGAAAGTTGTAGTTTTATTAGTACGCTTAAAACGCTTTTAGATAACAGTATTAAAAACCAGTGTAATATAAAAAGTTAATCAAAGCTTTATTCAAAGATTTTTGTCAGGGTACTTTTAAATGTAACCAAAGAGTTTTCTGAATACATTTCTGTATATTCAGCAACTCCCAAAACTTTAATTGTTATATTATAAATAGGTAACTAAATAAGAAAATCTTGTTTTTTTCCTTTCATATTTTTCATTCAAACTATGAACCGCTAAATAACTAATTAAATATGAAATTATTAGATTTTCATAAAACAAAAACTGTTTCCAACTTTTTTTAATAAATTTTCAAGTGGTTATAAAAAATTGTTTTTTTAGTTAAAGAAATCTTGTTTTTCAATCTTTATATTGTTTTACTGTTTACGTGTTTATAACATATGATATTTTATTTTTTACTGTTTTTTAAATACCAATACAGCAATCACGACTAATTAGTAAAGTTTTACGTAGTAAAAACAATCGCTTAATTTTTCTCCTTATTTTAACACCTACGCGTATATACGCACACAATTCAGTGTTTAATTTTTTATTTGTTTAAAGCTTCTTAACTGTAAAAGTTATCCAAAACAAAACCTTTTATTTTACTTAATATTGTAAGTTATTGAACGACACAAATTACGCTCCAAATATTTGGTCCTAGGACCTGGTGCACAAAAATCTTTTTGGTTATTGAGTCGCACACCACGGATACCTTTTGACGTCTTTTCCAGGACTAACTAACTCAATATTTAATAAAAAATGAATACACTTTTTCATAACAATTTTCTATAAGAAATTAAATACTATTTTTAAAGTAGTTACAATTTTTAAGTGATTAAAAATTTTTTTTGGATAAAAACAAAATTTAAACAACTACTTTTATCACGACTAATATTAAATTTTAGAGAACCATTATCTTTTTACTCACTATTTAATTGCTTTTTAATTCTTTTGTCTAATTAGTTAGTTGTATCTAATTTATAATATGTAGTTTAAGCTTAAAAACTGCCTAAAATTGATGGTTGTTTTTTATTCCTTGAAAAATTTGAACAATTAGTGCTTAATTGAATTCTATTTTACATTTTAGTTTAGATTCAAATATTTGTATACTTAAAAACATGTCAGGTTAAAATTTATCTAATAATTAAAAAAATGATTTAATTTTATACCTTTTAACGCAAGTGTCTTCATACTTACTTGAACTAAAATCAGGTTACAAAAAATTTTTTATATTTTTATATATTTCTTTTTATATTTTATATTTAAAATTTTGACTGCAAATTTCCGAGTTCAAGTAAACTCGTATAAGCTTATATTTTAAACAAAAATGTTTAACAAAGTTTAATTAGTTTAAAATTTAGTACAAATAACAAACTATTTGTTTTTGTTTAGGATATGAGCTGAAATCAATCTTTCAAGTTATTTAAGGTGCCATTTTTAGCTAACTTGAAAAAAAAAATTAGTATTTGCTATATATTGAATAGTTTTAGCTATTATCAATAAATTAAAAAATAATAAATTTTAAAATATAGTGACTTAGAAAGAAAGCTTTAGTTTTAAACAAAATTTTTTGAATAATAAGTATGTATAAATCAAGTTGTCAATTTACTTTTAATATTTTTAAAGGCATAAATTGATTCCTATAAAACAGAACTAATTATTTTTTTAGTTTGAGTACTACCCTTAACTACTAGCGTTAAGGAATACATATTTTTTCATTTCATTTGTTTTCGACATTATAGTGATTTTTTTTTTTTCACAGACAATTTAAACAACAATAATCTTATGAAAAAACTTAAAGTACCTATACTTATATAATATTAATGTTATTTATGAATAAATGAAACTTAACAGAGAGAAACTGTTCTTCCAATAACTTTAAATCTACTAAAACTTACAAAAGTTTAATAAAAGTAAAAAATGTGACGCAAATATATAACCTGATGCCTACGTTTGACGTTTACATTTTTTAGAAATATCAATGACGTGCTAGGCGCTGCTATTTTTGTTTATACTCAGAAATTTTGTTTAAAGGCCGAAGTGTATTATTATAATAAACTATAACTTAGTTAAGCTAGCTTGAAAGTTTTTTGACGTATAATACAAGCGTATATTTTTATGAGAAAAAAAATATAGCTCGACATAATTTTTTGTGAATTGATTTTTTTTTGTTGCACCTTAAAGCTTGCTTATTAAACTTGTATAAATATAATTTCTTAACGTTACAACTTATAAAAGAAACAGTTCCAAAATAAAATCATTTTGTGTTAACATTCATGCTGTAAACAATTTGCAAACTATCAAAACTTTCTGCAATGAAAACAAAACAATACATGTATAAAAAGTAATGTGTACAAAGGAGAAAACGTTGGAATTAACTATTTAGTAAAGAAAAAAAATATTCGAAAATAGATTTAATGCTAAGAACGGAAATTGAAAGTCGAAGTTGAGTATTACTTTATCAACAGAAAAATCAATTTTTACAGTAAAACTTGTTTTATGTACACGATGAAAAAATCTACAGATTTTTCTAAAGCTCTTTAAACAAATTAAGTACTAAGTTTCTAATTACATTAAGGCAAAGTTAACGCAACTTAAAATAAAACTGCAACAATCTAATATAAATAAATTTTGTTGGTGTCCTTTATAGAGCTAATTCTAATTTACGAGTAACATTAAGTAACTACAAATTTAAAAAATCAGGTGTGTGATAGAGACATTTTGTGCAAAGCATAATATTTCATTGGAATAACTAAATTGAAAATTATAGAAGAATTTGTTTTTTACTCACGTCAATTATTTAGTATTTTAAACCTATAATAATAAGAAAATCGACAATATCTGTAAAAAGAATCACTGTATAGTTTTTGTTAACATAACTATTAAACTTTGGAAAACTTTTCTTAGTACTTAAGAAAAAAAGTTTGAGTTCAATTTAATTTTAGCTGATTACAGTTAGTATTTATTTTGATATATTGAAACTTATGTTTATCCAGTTTATATTTACTGGAAGTTTATATATCAGTGTTTAATATAAGTAACTCTAGCTGCAAAATTTTATAATCTATACTGTTGTTTAAAACAAATTTTTAATATAGAATATGTTTAACAATTTAACTTACACTCATAATGATCAGCTATTTTAGAATTCAAAGTTCAAACTTATGTTTGATCTTTTATAGTTTGTGAAGTGGAGTTATCGGGATTCAAATAGCTTACATGAGAAAGTACCGAAGAAAGTCTTTTTTTTTAATACTTTTACTGTATATAATCGTTTGACTACTTCATAAAATTTATCAAGTGGCATTTAATCTATCCTATCTGATTAAATATAATTTTATTTAGCTACATTTGTTAATAAATAAGTTGGCTTATCGTAGGTAAAAACATTCGTCAGTTAAAAAGAAAAATGTAAACGAATTTCGTTGATACATTAAATTAAATGGTGCTTTATAATGTCAATGTGCTTAATTTAATAAAATACGTATTTGAAAATGGTTACACGAGTTTCTACGTCATTTGGACAACTGTTATATAAAACCAACTTAACTAAAAGATATTCAAACACATGACAAGTATATATTACATTTTGCAACATGAAATAAACATTAGATAGGTTAAAAACATTGTCATGAAACATGTATGGTTTTCTCTTTAACCACTAAACTTAACAGCAGTGGTTTTTACTGATAACCTGTATATATTAAAGATGAAGTTCTGGCGTGGTCCCATTAATTGATAAAGAGTTAAATAATAAACTCTCAATTTGCAATTGTCTCATTGATATGTTAAATCTCCAGTCTTATCTTATAATGTAAAACAAATGTTTGTTTTAAACACTCTTATTAAAATACTCATCCTTAATTTTTAATGGGTAAGTTTAAAATCGCCAACAAAGCTGACAATTTTACTTTTTTAATTTCTTAAACTAAGATAATATTGAACTGATTTTACATTGTATAAAAAATAACCTTTTTTTTATAAAGCTGTTGACTTCTAAAAATAAAAATAGAATAAATAAACGTTTAAGCTTAAATAAAAAGTAAACTGTTTCTGCAGAGTTCAATGTCATTGTAGAAACTTCATCAAGTTTGCTTTATCTTTTATCTAAAATACGGTTTCTAACCTCCATTAATAGTTGAACTCAAATATAATATTAACAAACCACTTTTGTCTTCGAATCATTTAGTTTGTTTTTATTTATCAATAACATCACTAAATCTTTTCAATAAGCATCTTTAGTGGAACTTTTATGTTACAATTATTTTTTAACCTTCGGGTAAAAAGATTGCAAAAAGCAGTTGTATTACTAAAATTCCTTTTATATAACCTGCTAACATTTTTTATGATGTTTATGTAAATATCAAATTTAGCGAAGTCTGATTTTAAAAAAATATTTGAAAAAAATACTTATTGTCATTAAAGTTATAAAAGACAAAAAAAAATGATTTTAGTCATTGCAAAGTGAAATAAAATGTTTTTCAAATAATTTGCTAGAATTAAAAACTTTTATTGAGAACTAAGTTAAGTTTTGTTCAAGTTTGGTTGAAGTTATTGTTTTTGGTGTGGAGGTTTTGAAACAAAAAAACTTACTGATGTTAATTTGCTGAAACTTTCATATAACGTTTAGTTTAACTTGTTTTATTAAATTCAGTACTATACAGATGTTTGTTGTAAAAAATATTTAGTGTTTTTTTTTTCATTCACTTTTTCAAAGTTGTTTAGATTTTCATTTTTTTCTAATGTAGATGGTTTCTTCTAGTTAGCTTTATGTTTAAGACAAACAAAAGTTTAATATCTAAAAAATTTTATTTAAAGCAGCGTTGATAGAAAGAAGTCGTTTTGCAAACATTGTTTCAACGTTTAATAAATCTCAAGCATGTTCATAATATTTAGAGCAGCTAAAATAGCAAAATTAAAATTATCAAAACTAAGCTTTTATAAACAGTTTCTTTGAATTGTATTGTGATTTTAATGCTGTTTGCCATAAAAGAGTAAAAATTGTCAATAGTTTTGGGTTATTTATTTGTAATTAAGCAATTTAATAGTTTAATATCGTTGTTTTAACATAACTATTGGTATTATAAATGTAACAAAACTTGTTTTTTTTAAGAAATAAATAAATAAATATGTTTAGCAAACCTTGTTGTCTGTCAATAATTAATAAACATGACGTGTTTTTGCAAACAAAATTCTTGAAAAATGTTTAATTGTAAAAGAGTGTAACGAAGTGGAAAATACATCAATAGAACCCACATCCATTGTGTATTACAAAGCAAATAAAATCCACATGGTACATTGACGTCAAAGTTAATTAAATTACTAAAACTCAAGTAAAAAATCGGCTCTTTCCCCGTAAACAACGAAGCTTAGGAAACTAATCTTGCCTAAGTTTCAGTATCCGGAATAACAACTGAATTTAATTTTGAAAAAGAAGACATAAATGAAACTGAGTATTACACGTTGACAAACTAACATATAAATAAGTATTGCAGCGAAAAAGCGACTAAAATTCTTTGAATTGAAATAAAAAATATAAAACAAGCTTAATAGCAGAAATGTGTGATAGAAAATCACATTTTTATTTAGACAGTGGTAAAAATACTGTGTTTTGTCTACGTTTTTATTTGTGTCTTTTAAGTTTCGTAGACGGATATGAGTTATTGTAAAAATAATAAGTAAGTCTGCACATAAGAAACGAGAATATTTTTTAGCTTTTTATAAAAATAAGACAATTTTTTGTCATATTTATATCAATCAGTTGAATTGGTGGTGATGATGTGTGTCATTACTCATAAGTATGTAAGATTTAAATAAATATGCTTCATTAAGTGTTAAGATACTTGTTTGTGTTCTTAATGTTAACTTGTTTTTAATTGTAGTTTAAGTCTAGCTTTTCATGTGTGCATTTATCTTTAAATGTTTTTAGCTTGTTAATAAAATATAAATGTTAATGTTTCTTTTAGTTAATCTAGATATTACTATATCCTTATCTCCCCTTTTACCCCTATAATTAAACTACGTGTTTACAGTGTTACCTACTGATATTTCATGTATAAAATTACTCTTTTAAGCTCAAAAAATAAACTTTAAGTGTATAACTTGCATATTTTTCTAAAATAAAAAAACCTTTACACACTCATCACAGTCCTTTTGAAACTGTCCATTGTAGTTGACTGAACATGGTGCAAGTTTATCTCTTTTTTGAGAATTTTTTTTAATATGTTTATTTATATGAGTAAGTTAAAAATCAACAATCAATACAGTGAAGAAGGTGATTAAAATTTGTCTCGATTAAATTTTTAACATAATGTTGTACACCAAATATATCAATAATAGGGTGATTTCCTTTATTTTATTTGCAAACAAATAGAAATGTCGAAGAAAAAAATCGATTACAGTCAAAAAGATCTGAATTCAAAAACGATTTATAACGTATTTATAAGTGTTTTTGAAATGTGCAAAACATAAGTAAATTAAATTTTGGTATAGTCAGTAGTTTTCAAATTAAAATGTATCAACATTCAAAGTCTTAAAATATAAAATAATCTTACAAATTTTAATTTTTTTTTTGTCATTAACAGTTTTATCTTTATATAATCTATTTAATATATATTTATTTAAGAAATCTAAACTATCGTTTATAAAAAAAAGGAGTAATTTTTGTAATATATATTACGAGACAAACTTTTTTTTTTAGTAAAACATGTTGCTACGCGATTGTTCTAATTTTTAAGGACTTGCGTATTTTTTGAGTCAAAATAAGATCTAGCACGAATTTTGCACGAAAAAAAAAAGTTTTTATTGAAAAAAAGAATCATAAATCCAAACTTTATCAGCTTTTCAGCAAAAATGCAGCAATGAAAACTTATAGACAAAAAAATTGCAGCAATATAAATAGTTGCACATATGTTCAAAGGCTGTTTCTGAATTGTTACAGCCACTAAACAAAAATTATATAAATCAAATTAGATAAACCTTTTACGTATCTTTTTAACAATCCTTGTTACATTAACTCAAGCTAATTTGATCAGAAAAATAATTCAGAGGGAAATTACAAAACAGTAAAAATCTTTTACATTGCTGTTTATCTTTTTTCTGGTATTATTGATGATTTGTTAGATGATTCTGGTATAATTCAGTAAAAGATTGTCTTGCTGAACTATTTTATTGGATTATTTAAAAAAATAGACGGGAGAAAACTTAATAACAGCTTTCACAATACTCAACGCGATTATTTTTAAACTTAAACTATTAACGTTTAAGGCGAATAATTTACTGATTATTAGCTAGATGTTACTTTTTTTTTTGTTACTGTCTACACGCTCTAAAGTTGTAAACAAGTGCTTATTATCAAGATACTGTACATTGCATTGTTTTTTGTTTTTTTGCAAAAGTGTAAGCAACACTATCATATTCTCGAACCGAACAACGAAACATTATCATTATTCAGTGAAAAAGTTATATAACAAAGCAACGCAGTTTTTTTCAATTATTTAATTTTCACCCTATAGTACTATTTTCAAATCCTCTTGACTATGATTCTCCTTAAGTTTTGCATAACCATCTTTAAACATTTTTATATTAGTATATACTCATATATTTAATTTATATTTTATAGCAAAGTACAGTTACCTTTACTTAAGCTTTTATGAATTAATGACACTTTAAAGTTACACAGCAACTATCTTTTTTAACCCATTGTAGCCATTTGTTACATTTCTACTCAATTTTTACTTTAAAATTACTTATATAATTGTTAACTATTTTTATAGAAGTTCATTTTTAAAAATATGTACGTACGATATAATTAGTAACAACTAGAATTTATCAAAATTTTTCTTTTTATGATGTAATATATAAAACGTGTTTTCAAAGTCATATGGAAGAAAAAAAAGTAAAGTTTGACACTTGTAGCTCTGTGTTATTAAATAAAAGTAATCCTTGATAAACTTAAGACTGTTTTAACAATAAAAAAATAAAAATTATTAAGAAATTGTTTATGCTTAATTTTATTCTCTTAAATTCAATTTTACTTCAGCTTAAAATTTGCGACTTTGAAATACGATGTATATGTATATACTTTTTGGTGTGAAATAAAATACCGATTCTAATTTAAAAAATGAAATTAAAATATACGTGTAAATACCTTAAGCAAACCTTTTTATTTTTATTTATTTTATTTATTAAGCCACATGCTTACAGATGTTATCATTACGTAAATACTTCGTGTGCTATTGCAATATAAAAAAATACTATTATGTGTTAAAATAACTACTAATAAATTTACCATTAATAAGTACTTGGCTTTTTTTTTTGTTGTACAATCAATTTTTATTCATATTTTGGTCTCAGTCTGTCAAATGTTTTTGATAAATGGTTTTAAAGGTGAAATTAAAACTACTTCTTTAGTTTGATTATATCTTACAGAAATAGAAGTTCTAGCTTATAGACTTTTGCTGCATTTTTTTTTGATAAAGTTTTAACCTAATTTTTTATCAGCCGTTAATATTAATCAATATAAAAAGAAAAATTTTGTTGCTTCAGCATCTCTTTTTAAATCTTAAAAAAATATCTGCGCTAGCCATTAAACTCGAAACAGTATTCTCTAGAAATAAAACGATTTTGACTGATTGGATGATTAGCATAGAAACCAAACAGCGTTGGTTTAAAACCTATAAAACCAAACTTTTTACGTAAATGATGCTTTTTTACTAACCTTTATAAACTACGCATTTTTGCAGAAAGAAATGACACGTGGTAAAAGATATTAATAAAAAATGTTTTATCTGGTTTAAAGTAGTTGCTGAGTTAAAAATACTATTTGATGTTTTAGTTAGTTTTCACATTTTTTAAGTAGTTGTAATGTACTGGTTAAAGTATTTAAAGTAGAATCTGAAAGTATAGTGTCAAACAGATTCTATATAAGTTTCATTATAAAACTTCTATAATCTGCTACATACCAAGAAACACTTGGCTTACTTTAAATAAAAACTAATTATACATACTTTTTAGGTATTTGATTTGCTCAACTAAAAAATAAAATTAATTTTTTATAGCTAGACTCTTTTATGTCATTTTTCATTTCCAGGCTTTTCAAATTTGATCTGTGACTAATTGTTTTCAAGTATTACAACCACCAAGAAACCAATTAAATCCCGCAAAATGTAAATTTTCCCAATAAAAGTAAAACATTTACGTAAACTTCAAACTTGCTTTGAAAATTTAATGCATTTTATCTAAATCAAAGGATTTTTTTTGCATAAGTGACATGACATTTGTAAACACAACAAAAGTTAGATTTCACAGGTATTACGTCTCTAGTTTTTAAAGCTTACTGTATTGCCTTTAAAAATGTTTAAGCTCTTTATAAATTGTAGGTAAATACTTTTTAAAGCATTTTACTTTTGGTATGATAAATAATTAAATTATTTGGCAAACTTTAAGGAACATATCTTTAGAGGTTTTAAAAATTATCAATGAATTGATTTGTTTTAAAGTTCAAGGTTTGCAAAACGAATGTACTAAAACTAAATGTAATATTTTACTTCTAAGTTTTATTTCTTTTCATTATAAGATTAGTTTTCAGTTGATTGTATCTTTTATCAAGTACTTCTATTTTTGGATTTACTAATTTTGGTATAATGCTTCATGAAGCATACCGTCTACTTAACACGTTACAAACGAAGCTACACTTTGCTATTTTGTTCAAGACTCAAAAAATTATTTGTTAAAGCAATGTTTTAAAGATGAAAAGATAGAAAAATTTAAAGCTACAATACTATCATTTATATTTCGTTAAAAAGTCTAAATTTTGTGGAGGTTCAAGCTTCTGATTAAAAGTAGTGTACAATTTAAACTTTCAAAGCAAAAACAAGACAGTACAACTTCACATCCTATTTTTGTCAATATGGCACTTGAAACTCTTATACAAAACTCAATGACGACATTATTAAATATAACTAGATTTTAAACATAGAATGTATTGTGGATTTGCTTTATAGTTTTACTAATTAAAACCAACTCAAACTAAGAGTAAATTTTAGTTTTATTTAAAACTTGTTTAACTCCGTATATATTGTTTATTATTTAAAACTATAATATAACTGAGGCAGAAAAAAGGTTCAAATAAAACAAATTGTTAAAACTTTCTTACTGAAATTTTATTTTAAGTTAATTTATTCTTTATCTAAATTTACTAGCTTTAAGTTATAAAACTATAAATTTAGTTTAGTATACTACTTCAAGAAAAGAAATTTACAAAATTGCAGTACTAAAATTTACTTTTAAATTAAGTTTTAAAAAACCTATAAATTTTAAAGCAAAAAGTAAATGAACTATTTAATTAAAAAATACAAAAACCTTAACAAATAACTTAGCTGTAACTACTCGAATGATTGTTTTGAGAAAATATTTTTAAAACTATTTTTTAATTTAAAGTTCAATTAATCATTCTAAGCTGCATCTAAACATGCAATATTTAAGTTGGAAATTTTTGAAGTGTACGTCTGCAGTTAATTACTATATTTAAAAAATTCTAATATAGAAAAATTGAAGTATGTTCTTAATCCGGTTACTACGCAATTAAATGAAAATAAAATTTATTGACTAAATCGGAAATTTATAAACATGTTTTATTCTAAAAACGATAATTGAAATTCGTTAAGTATTTTATTTTTAACATTAAGTTAATTTTTAACTTAAAGTTTTAAATAAAGCCGTAAAAATAGTTAAGAGTATATTCAAACTTTAGAACATGTTCATTTTGTAATACCAATATATAATTATGATAATAATATGAAATAATAAAAAGTTTAAATTTGCGGACAGTAGTTTTTCTTTTTTTGGATTTTGTTAAAAAGCTGTTTAAAATGTCAAAGTACAGCTTCTAAAAATAATTATAAATATAAAAAGTATACATCACAAACTTTGCAAGGTTTTGAAAAGCCATGCAAACATTTTAAATACATGTTTGTTTACCTAATGTATCTTTGTTTGAACAATGATGAGTTTAAGTACTAAAACCTTTTTTTAGTATATTCATTATAAACCGTATTTCAAAAATCGCTATAAAACTTTGCCGATGTTTATAGTCATAGTATTTTTATTAACAATTTGTTTTTAAACAGATTATTTTTTATATTTAAGATTGGTTTTACAATTTCAGAATTAAATTTATTAGTACTTATTTTCGTACTTTATAACCATTGAAAAAACATTTAAATACTAAGACTAATTTTCTTACTCTGTAGGCAATAAGTTTTTATAAACATATAAACTAATTACTAGCAAGTAGAGTTCCTTCATAATTAACGCTTTTACTTCTAAGTAAAAGTACTATTAAGCATAAAATCAGCAAAAACAAATATTTTTGTGCAGCTTTTAATAACACGTGACATAATTAAATATTTTGAGAGTCACTTGAACTGTTGTTGAAATCTGTGTTTGCTTAATCTGCATGCAACTGTTTTCTATCAAAATTATGATAGTAGCTGATTGTTTTTATTTTAAATGTTCTATTAAAAATTTGACGGTAGCTATTTTTTTTATGTTTTGCTAGATATTTTTTAGTAGTAACAAACCTTTCTAGTTTTTATCAAAAATAAATACTAAGTGAACGTGTATGTATTTTTTTCATTTATAATTTATGCAACTTTTGTTAATAGAGAAGGTTTTTAAAAGTTTTTGTAATAAAAGTTTAGTTAGTAGTTGCTCCTTTAAGAATACAAGTATTTTTGGTATAAGGTTCAATATTTAGAGTTTTTATTTTAGAGAATTTTGTTTTTGCTAGAAATATTATAACAAAACACAAACTTTTAATAAATTTTAAGTCTAATGATTTAAAGTTTTTTGGTAAATGTGCATCAATTTATATTTATTATATGTTTTGTTTTAAAGTTAATTTTTAGTGCTCTATACTTTAATAAAAATTTAAAGCATAGATTATATTTAATATATAGATTCTTTAAAATTGAAAACATATAACTTTGTTACCAAATAATTTTTAACAAAATAAATAAAATTATATTTTTAATCCAAGTGTTTTATTTAATTCCACAAACTTTAAAATACACAAGTTCTTCAAAACTAAAAATTCTTTTAATTTTCATCCTTACTTACAAAACGTATAACAGTAAATTATTTTTACATAACATAGTTTAATTTAAAATAAAAAAAACATAAAATTAAGTTAACTAGATGAAAACAAACTTTTCCTAGCTGCAAATTTATCAATACATCTTTAAAAAGACTAGTGCAATTATAAAAACTTGAGTTAAAAAAATGGACGACTTCCAAGCGTGCTGCCGAATCTGCCAGTGTCCTGACGCCAACGAGCTAATCACTCCTTGCAAGTGCAGAGGAACCATCCACTTCGTGCACCAGCAGTGCTTGTTGAAATGGTGCAGGACGCGGGAGAAGCCGTGGAAGTGCGAGCTGTGCCAGCACAAGTTCAGAACCAAAGAAGTTTACAAGAACATTTTCGCGAGAACATCACTAATCTTCACAGAGCTGGCTTCGTTTCTGCTATGCGCCTCCTTTTCCTTGGCGATTTCTGTTAACTTGGTTTTGCTCTTACTTAAGCAGCCGCTGGCCTACTTGGTCACCGCGGACGACATAGAAAAGAACTTTGCATTTTTATCATGGTTCGTTCTGATCTGCTTCTTCTACTGGGTCCTGAACGACCTCTTCTCTTCTGCATTGAAGTTCAGCGCCAAGGTGGACGTCAGAAGCACCATGATCAAGTTCTTCTCCAGCGTCATGTCCATACTCGTGGCCTTTTCCCTGATCAACTTCGTGAACTTCGCGCAGTTGAGCGTGAGTGAAGTGGACGTGAAAAGGCAGAACGTGTTTACTTGCTTAATAGAAGACAGAATTTGCGTTGTTTTGAACCACGTCAAGTTCGCTTTGATGGCTGTGGCGTTGGCGTTTGTAGTTTTGCTCTGCAGGGATTTTGTAAAGTTGCTGTTTGAGCTGAGGCAGTCTTTTTCGTCACGCGTGAAAAATGAGTTTTATTCCCGTGAATGGAAGACTGTAATGTTTTTGGCTTATAAAGACTGAAAGCACAAAACTTCATATAGCAAGTAGTGAAAATGAACTTTTTATAACAAAGTTTTTACTCTGTTTATTCTGTTCAGTTTCTTTTTTGTTTAATTAATAATTTATAGACAATTTCACATAATTTTTCAGCTTTAGATTTTTGTTTATCAACTTGCAATTGATCTTAGAATCCTTTTTTTTAAGATTAAAAACACCTCTTTAGTTTCTAAATTGCTTATTGTGTTTAAAATTTTTTATTTGTTTTTAACTTTTCTCGCTTAGTTAAATTTATACTGTGAAATACGAACATTATGCTAAAATCTTCATTTATTTATTACCTATCTTTATGCAAAAATTGTATATGAGAGTGTTTTACATATTTAAGTTTTGTATTTTGGAAATATTTCACAACTGCTAGTTTATAGTTTTATTTTTCTTTATATTGAATACATGCACGCATTATTCATTAAACAAAAATTATTGCATATTTTTATTTTACTTAAACAAAATTTTTTAGACTCTATTAAAATTTAATTATCGACTGTCTTAGATTTTTTTGTTTATATATTAACAAACTATTTTATCTGACTAAAAATGAAGCCATTACAAACTAACATATGTACCATATATGCGCTTTACTATTTATTAAAGCTTGGTAACCACTCTTTAGCAAAAGTTTATATACTTTAAAATATTTTATTTTAAAAACTACTTACTTTACATAACACATTTGAATTCCTCTGTTAGTTTATTTTTTACTGATACTAAACTTATTTTTTTTTTTTTTTTTTTATAAATCTATTTAAATTTCTTAAACTGTTTAGCTTTATTAAAGACATAATTAAGTGAAATTATAAAAAAATATCTCATTTTTCTACTACATTGTATAAAACTTAAATTTATAAAAATTATACAAAATTAAAATGCAATTTTCACAAAATCGTTATAGTAATATATTTAAAATTTATTTTAGAATATAAGGAGCTACAAAAATAATTTGTTTAACAATAAAATACTATAAACAATAAAAAACAAATTAAAATTTATTTTATTTCAATTTGTACCTTTAAGAAGTGTAAATAAAAAACCCAACTTATAGGACTATGTGATTCTTAATTTATTTTACGTATTTCAAACAAACTTAATATGATTATAACATATATGCTTTAAGAGTTCACTCAAAAGTAGATTTGATTTATAAAACCAACGTCTAATTTTTTTGAAGTTATAATTATTGTTTGTTTTTTCTGCTACAAATTGAATGATCAATTTTTTTTTGATATACTTTAAAAATAAACATAGACTATATGTTTAATTTTTCCTGTTATCCTACATAGACTTAAAGATAGAAGCTTTTATATCAATTCCTTTTAACTAACCACTAAATATTTTAATATGTCTGTTGTATCATATTTTGTTTGCTTTTAAAATAGTTTTGTGGGTAGACTTATCTAGTTGATGTTCAAAAAAAACTAACTATAATAATTTTTAATAAATAAAATATTCTATTGTTTAATAAACAAATGTGTAAACTAATATTTAATACACTGATATAACAGGATATATACATTAATTTTAGCTGTACTCTAGTTTAATACATAATGCAAATAAATGAGTTTAGAAAACCAATTTTAATTTTATATGATGTCAAATATAAAGATTGCTTGCATTTTCCAAAGCTGCTAGTATAATATTTTATGTTGTCGAAAAAGTATTCGTATCAAAAGATTTCTAAAAAAGTTAATATTTATAAAAAGCTTAGAAGTTACTAAAAGAAACTATATTAAAGTTTATATTTTTAAAAGTCTTGTGTAATTTGGAAACCAAATGAGTAATAGTGCTCAATCTTGAAATAGAGAGCTAAATTAATTAATAATTTATTGACAAAAATTGCAATTTTTGTCAATAAATTATTAATTATTTTTAAAGGTCTAGATATTTTTTTAAATATATTATAAAGAAAGTTAATATTAAACTTTAGACTAGATTAAACCTTTATTTTTTGTTTTTATTTATATGGGTTAAGTTAAGTGTGTTTTTTTTTTTTTTTTTCGGTCTTCAGTTTAAAATTTAGTGCGATTAAAAACAGCATTTATTTAAAAGAGGTTTTCGAAAAGTTGGTACTTGTTCACGTACGTTTTCAAAACTAAGCTATATGTTTTTTAGTTTGTATTAAAAAGCAAATAAAAAGGTCTTAAACATAACTTATGGGAGACTTGAAATTTACACTAGATATTCTTGGGTTTATAAAGATTGGGGGCGATCATCTTTAATTTTCTAAAAATGTGTCGTTCATAAAAGTTTTAGTTTGGAATTCTTATGAAAAGAAGTTTTGGAAACCAAAATTTTATGCTTTGTTAATTTTTCGAATAATAAGAGTTGCATTTTAATCAATTATTTTATTTCAAATCATCACACAGTTTAGGTAATTACATTATATTTACAAATTATATCTCAAAAGTATAACAACTTGTAAAAGTGTTACTTACAGAGTTATGCTTTTAACTAAAATTTACAGGATTAACAACATGATAATATTTTCAACAACATTACTAAATAGTGTTTATATAAATTAATTTAATTAGAAACATCGTTATTACAACAAACAAATGCTATTACTAAACATTAAACTCTTCCTTTAACTATATATTGTTTATTGAACGATAGAAAAAGCGCTCAAAATGATTGGTCTAAGGACTTGCTGTACAAAATAACCTTTTGATTATCGATTCGTACACAACAACTAATAAGTGGCTTGTTAATAATACTAAACTCTAAATTACAAAACAGTTGTAGTATGTGATGTGCTACCCCACTTAAAGTTTTTATAGCAACCAAGCAGCGAACTATAGAATATGTTTAGTATAGCTTACATAAAAGTAAGTATAAGAATAAACTCGTAACAAATTGTTTATAATGTTTTTATGTTTTTTTTATAACTTTAGTTTCTTCAACTGATACAGGCAAAATGTTATTTTACTTACTACTTAGTATATACTCTGTTAGTATAACTTAACTTAGAATTAATTCAAATACGAACTACATTTATTTATTTAGTTTAATGTATAATTAGTAAAGTTATAACTAAAATTGTAATTTAGCTTTAAAATTAAATTATTATAAAATTCACTTATACTATTAACCGTATAAAATGATTATAGTTTATATTGAATATTATAGTATTGATAATGTTGTCTTGATATTATTGTAGTAAAAGTATCATATACCATTTTACTTACCTTCAGCTATATTAATTAATAAAACTATATAAAAAATTCGCATTGAAAGAAAAAAACATTCTAAAGTTAAAATCATAAAACGTTTTAGTTAATAAAAATAGTATCAAGTACAATTGAGTAACAAAAAAAGTAACACACTTTGAACACTACCTAAAGGTGTGTACACATGAAGAATTAATAATGTTAATTGATAATTGCAATTTTAAGATCAAGTTTTAGGCTTATATTACAAAATATATTCAAAATTCGTTAGATACCGTTAAAAACTGTTTTACTTAAGTTCCAAAGCGCCTTTATTTAAATCAAAAGATCAAAAAATAGGTCTTCTATAGTTTTAAGAAGTAAAACTAAGAACACTAAACATTTGAAACCAACAACAAATCAAAAGTTCTCATACTTATTACTAGACAAAATTGAAAGGTGAACTGTATTAGGTTAAAAAAAAGCAATTAATTTATAATAGGTGTGATTATTTTAAACTTTTCTACCCACATAAAAACACATATTCAAAACTTTATTTGAGGTATAAGCGTGCAACCAAATTTGTGTGTACCAGTATATTCACATTTTTTCAAACCATTTACCATTCTCTGTATCATAACTTATAAGTGTTTCAGAGATATAGCTAAATGATACGAGTTTACTATCAATGAAAAAATCCGCTTTTACAAGGGAAATATCAAAATCAAAAGGTATTTCTTTCAGAACAGTTAACTGCTCACTGTCGGAGTCATAAACCTGCAAATATCCATTTGGAAGATTACAACTCTCAAAGAAAAACAGCTTGTTTCTGTTTAAGACCGGCACCAAGATGTGTGCGGGTCTTGCAATCGCTAAAGTATAGGGCATGTACTTACATGAACTACTTAAATAATCATGTGTTTCGGAAGCTCCTGACGAATATTCGCCACAATCAGAAACCACGATTTTGCCTGTGCAAGCGTGCCCCGCTTCAGCCTCGTTCATTCTCAGAACTTCTGTCCATTTGTGAGTTTTTGTATCAAGCTTCATACAAGAATCAGTACATTTACAAGCTTTATTGTAACCACCTAGTATAAATGTTTGATCAATGAACGCACAAGCACAAAAGTTTCTTCTGTAACCAAACAAACCAGACAAGTTCACCAAAGCATCGTTCAGCAAAAAATATTTCTTTAAAAACTATAAATTATTCACTACAAACTGAACTTTTCTATCGACGACTCCAAAGACATAAACGTCTCCTCTGCTATAAATCATTTTGTGACCGTGTCGGCCGGTTTTCATTGGAACAAGATCTTTAGCATCGTTTAAATTTTGGGTGTCGATTTGCTGCGTTTTATCACTGCAGTGTCCTAGCGCCGCCACTGACAAAAACAATAAAGATCTTTTGACTACTGTACCTATTTGAAGGAGAGCTTTTTTTTATTTAACCATAAACTTTTTTTGTTATTTAAAATATCTCTTACCATCGCAACTAGCCATTATTTTTGTTAACGCATTAATGCTCAGTCAACTATTTGATTCACAGTCTGATAATAAACTTAGCCGAACTTTTGATACGAGACCGCTTACTAGTTTATTTTTTTTCTCAAAGTCGTAGCTGAGCGAACTGATGGCTGATATCAATACTTCAAGTGCAAAACCAATATTTAACTCGGAACAAAAATATTTTTTTGAAACAATGAAAAATTCAAGCTGTAAAAAACTTTGATGTTCACTGACTACTGTAAAACTCTCAACGTTATATAAACATGGTTCTCTGAGTTCAGTAAATTTAAAACGCTTGCAATTTGTTAGTACATAATTACATATTGTAAATTGACTTTGTTCCATAACTTCGTGAAAGTTTTGCTATTAGTTCTTCAAGAAACAAAATTTTGTTGGCTTTTAAAAATTAATAAGGTACTTTTCATCCAAATTTAAAACACTAAAATTATATATTTAGAATAATTATTTTTAATTTCTCACTGGTTTTGTTCATTTAGATTTTACATTGAAATCTTGCTTAAAACGATAATTATGTCAGAAACATTTTTAGTGTTGCATTTCACAATTTATGTTGATTTTTAATAAACTAGTATTTAGTTCAAGAGAAAAGTATTCTAATGTTTTCTGAGTGTTGAGCTAAATTAATAGTTAGTTATGTTTCAATGTATTTAAATATTTTTTCAAAAATTAAATACTAGAAATGTACTATATATATTTGTTCTTTAAAAACTTAAGAATAATATGTATACAGTTTTGCCAATTAAAACTATTTTTTAGTTGAAAAATGTAAGCCTTTAGATTTACAAGTATAATAGTTTTTCAATAAGTTTTATCAAACATGTAGATGAAGTATAAAACACCTTTTAATTTTTGATATGCGTAAAAATTTTATTTCTAATAATTTTTACCTGTTTTAAACAATTTATTTTACTTATATTAGCTATAACTTATCTTAAAAAAAAACATTGCAGCGTCTTATTAGTTATACTATAAGTCTTAAAACTCAATGTTTTTTTTTTAAAGTAGTCCATTAAGTACACCAAAAAGTATATAAAATTTTGTTACACTATTTTATTTGTAGTATAATATATAAATAATTCTCTAAAATGAGCTAAAACTTGTTATTAAAAGGACAAGATTAAAACATTACAAACGTGTTATAATATTATTTTTAGATTTTGTAAAATAATTTTATTATTTATAGCAGCCGATTTACTTAAATTTAAAAAACTAAAATTTCTACTATCTTTCAAAATCATATTATCAGAAAATAGTTTAAAAAATAGTTTAAAAAAATCCTTTTCAAGCCTTCTGTTCTTTTCGTTACGTTTAATTTGATAGTTTTCATAATAGTCGTCTTTAAAAGTAGTTTTGCTCATAATTTTAGGGCTCAAAATGCTATAAAACAGTTTTGGTTTCAAAATATTTTCAGCATTTACTTAACTTTACATATTTATTACGTAAATATGTAATTTATAATTCAATAAAAATATATTTCCATACATTATTTAAGAGGAAAACTTAGAAGTAAAAATAAACCTAATTAGAATTAGAGACTTTGCTAACTAAATTAATTTTAGACTTTAAAACAGGGTTTCCCAAATCGGACCATGAGCCACAGGGGGCCATGAGGTCATAATTTGAAGATGTTCTGGAGTTAATGACGAAGAACAAAAAAAAGGTCTTAGGTGTTTTTAATGGTTTGTTTTTGAGTAATCTTGTTAGAGGGTTTATAGCTTTTTCAATCTCTTTAAAGGATGCCTTTAAAAAAAAACTATGAAACCCTGCTATAAACCTATTTAAAACATTTTAATATACTTTTTAATTAGTACTAGTAAATAAAAATTAGGAGCACTTAATAATACTTAGCTTGTTGCTGTTTTTTATATTACTTTCTTAAAGTTGTCATTTCATAAAAAAATATGGAAGCCCGAATTAGCCTATGATTTTTTTCTATGCAATAAATAGTACAAAAAAATACAATGATGTACAGATTAGTTATTATAAATTAACATAGGAAAAATATAATTTACAATTTATTTTGGTTAATTGTTGTTTTAATGGATACTTGTACCTTTATAAAAAACCCAATTTTATATTAAAAACAATTTTACAAAACCACTTGATATCTTGTCAATCTTTTACCAATAATGCTAACTGTCTTGAGTTTTGGTGTTGATATTTGAAAAGCAACTATTCATTAAACTTTTTAAAATCTTTTATAAGCCTTAAAAACTCAAAAAACAAGCTTTTTTTCTATATTATACTCCATGATGCACTTGTAATAATTAAGTAATATTTTATTTTAAAACTTACATAAAGATCCTTGGACCAAATACTTTGAGCGCTCTTATTTTGTCGTTTAATAAACAATATATATATATAAAAGTTTGTTTCACTCAATGTTCTGTCACCTGTAAACTAAAAATGTAAGTAAAACTTTTATTACTTAGTATTTATACAAAAAAAAAACGATTTTGTGTTGTATATATAATTAGTGAATAAGAGTTTTGTTATATAATTACTTTTAACTATTTTTGGAAAAAGAGCTGGTCTAAAGTTTATAATTTCCTTTTTTTTTAATCAAACAAAGTTAAACAAATTTTATAGAGAGTTGTGAATTGTTTATTAAAGACAAAAAGTGCTTTCGAATTGTTTGGTCCTATAACCTGGTGCACGAAAAAATCTTCCGGTTATCGAGTCATACACCACGGATACCTTTTAACGTCTTGCCTAGGAGGGTTAAATTTTTTATTATAATATTTAAATGTAATACTACAACTGTAATAAATAAATACTAAATTAGTTTAAAGCTAATCTTATTATACATATGCTTTTAACTTACTTCAATAATTATCAACGGTTTCAACGCTTAGCGGACTTTTTTTGTGTCGGTCGACCACTAGATTTTGATCTTGTAATGTACAGGTACAACTCAGAGAGTTTTCAAAGTCGTCATTTAAACTCTTATGCAAGTAGGCCAATTTTTTTAATTTTTAAGGCGTTTGAAAATCCGCAAATTACAATAGATTAATTTTTATTTTGAAAATAAAGAACAACTTTTAATACTTTCTAGTTCGATAAACTATATTTGTAGAACCGCTTACAAAACAAATATCATTTTGCTATATACAGTTTTTTAAGTAGAGTAAATACTTACTAAGATATAGTAGTTATTGTTTAAAAAAGATTGAAACTATTTAACACATATTAAAAAGGTAGACAAGTACAAAGATATTGAAAAATGTTATGATTTTTTAACAAATATTACAAACTTAAAAGTGAATGTTGAGCTTTAAGTCTAAATTTGCTTTCTTCTCATTTCACAGTATACATAATAAGAAATAAAAAGACCTCAAGTGAAATAACAAACAAAAATCAATGTGACTATGTTTCTACACTTGAGTTTGTCAAAATTATGTAGAATATAAAAATATTTTGGAATAAAATTTTTACTTCAAAATAACTGATATTTTGAATTATTTGATTTTATAATTTCACATGTTTTGTACTTAAACTTTTTTCAAACTTAGCAAATGGTGTTTTATTTTTATAAATAAAAAAATTACACTACTATGGCTGAAATTGTAAAATTTTAACTTGATATTGTTAGAGTACCAATCACAAAATATTAGATTTAAGACAAAAAAAAAAAGATGAAATGACAAATTTTCAATAAATGTTTGAAAAATCAGTGTAGCAGGAATCAAACCTGAAATACTGAAAATTTTAGTGAGTCATGGATTTTGATAGTTATTGAAAAATTCCTAGAAAAACTTTTAATTTAAAAAAAGAAAAAATTGAAAGTGTTGAATGAAAGAAAAATGTGAATGCTCACAACTAAGGTAAATGAATTGGTGTGGAGAAAGACCTTTTGGTCATCAATCTGCACACCATTTGATTGTAATTAATACTTTGAGTTGACTTTACAACAAAAACAAATAAATATGAAATAAACTTAAAAAGTAATTATATCAGGGTTGCCACTCAGTCAGGAAAAGTCAGGAAAAACTAAAAAAAATGACAAAAGTCAGGAAAAAATAGGGGTTTTTGCAAAAAAGTCCGGAAATTAAAGAAAATTTAAAAAAAAGTCAGATTTTGTCAGTTTGAAATTACAAAATTCCTTATTTTCCAAAGCCTTCAAATGGTAAAAAAATAAATAAAAATCCTCTAAAGTCAGACTAAAATTGCATATTTTCCTAGAAATTTACAAAATTATTCAATTTCCAATGCATTCATCTGGTATAAATTAATAAATTATCCTTTATAAAACTGCAATTTTTTTCTATTAACATATTGAACAACTACCCTAACAGAATTCAGCAACAAAAGTGTTGTTTTAACCTGTATTAAAATTAGATTGAAAGCTTCTCATAGTTTCAAGTGATAGACTATGTATTTTAGAATTAGCTTCAGGGCATAGGGGGGTAAACACCCTTTTTTGGTTTTTGATCTTATTTTATATAGTTTTAACTAAGCTACAAAATGCTTTTTACAGATTGAAAAAAATTCAAAATAATTTTTGAGATATAGCCGGTCAAAGTCGGAGGCAACAATAGGTTCCTTATGGGAGGTGCAAACTTAAACGGTAAAAATAGACTATTTCACTAAAAATATATCATCTCCTACGTTTTTTGAGATAACTACCTCAAATTTTCAGGAAATGTTCCTTGCAATATATAAAGAAAATTCTGCCGGAAAGAGTTTTAAAAAATTAAAAAATAAAATTTTATATAAAAAAAAAACAAATAGTTTTTTGTTATAAATTTTTTATTATGTTATTATTATATTTCATTGTTATAACTCAACGGTTGCCCTTAAATTAAGAGTTTGATTTTAGTCAGGAAAATTTGAGGAAACAGTCAGGAAATTTTTCTCAGCTTGATCTGTGGCAACCATGTTATATATACAACCAAAAAAGTATTTAAGTTTCAAATTGGTAAGCACCCTTTTTAACCCATACACATTTCACTCAATATTGACCATAGCAACCATAGTCTACCATGGGCTTTACACAGTCTCTCCCTATATTTTGATTTTTATCATCATTTACATTCTTAATTTTATTGTTGCCCTTTTTACAAGAGCAACCATAAAAAATGCAACAAACAACTCAAATTTATATACAAGGGGAGAATTGATAGTGTTACTAAATAAAATATTTATTGATATAACAATACTGTAATAGCACCATGTATTTTTAAATAGTGTCTATAAACTTTTAGTATATGTGCTTGTAGGTAAGTAAAAATTTAAAGTTACTTATTTGTTTGATTGAATTTGTGGTAAATACCTAGGATGATGGTGCACCAATATCAAGTTCAAATTATGTTTATTAGATGTCTTTTGTATTAATCAATGTTTTAAGCCTAACATTTTAGTCTGAAAAGATACTTTGTTTTAAACAAGCTGTTTAAATTCATAAACAGAATCAAACTATTTAACATAGACTAATAATACTTGATTGTATAATTGCTTTTATTTTTCAATAGTGTAATCGATAGACAGTATTGTATTGATTTGTTTGCTTTATTTTGTAAAATAAAAGCAATTACATATTTAAGGTTTATTAGTTTCTGATAAGTATTTTTAATTCTATTAATGTATTTATAAAACATTTATTTTTAGCCTTAAATTATAGTTAAAATAGACCTTGAATATAATAAATTTCAGCTCAATATTGGTGTGACATCATGCTCGATAATTAATGAGTTTGTTTAATCTACATTATTTAAAGTCACTCCTACTACTGAACAGCTAAACCAAGAAAAAATAATTATAATAAAACTAATAAATACCCTGAAAAAATAAGTATAATAAGTCAGCTTAATAACTTTACATAAACATAAAACTAAAACTTTTTAACAAATAAAATTAAATAAACAATAAAGAATAAAAAATATAAATTTTATACACCTAAATTTAGGGTTTCAATCTTCTGAAACCAGATATAAGTCTTAAAATCTAGTAAAACAAAAAAAAAAACACCTACTCTTTTAACCTCACTGTCAATGAAGATAAAACAGCACTATTATATTTTAGATACAAAAAACAATAAATAAATATTATAAAACTAACTTAGACTAATCCAGCTCTGCTTACAACCAGTCTATAAGACCAACAGCAATAAGCCAAAAAAAAAAACTAATAACAAAGACAAGTTCAACATGAATTATGTAACGATCAAGCTTGACATTTTTGTGATTGATTTTAAGTAAATCATCTATAAGTTAAAATTAAAATAGAAAGATTAAGGCTTTAAATTAACTGATAAGTATCTCTTTTAAGTTTGTGCATCAAAATTCTTATATTTGCACACATTTTCAAAATCTAATATTTTCTTTGTTTTCTATATTTTGTTAACATTTCTTTCAAATTTTTAAAATAGACACATCTTATTGCTCTGTTTATATGTCTGTTAAGGGTGTAGGAGGGGGAGGGTCCACCTTGATTTTTACAAGTTGATCTTATTTTGTACAGTTTAATCTTAGCTAGCAGACGTTTTTAACCACTTTACAAAATTCTATGTAACTTCAAGACATAAGCTATCAGAGTAGATGACCTACGTAGGTTCCTAATGGAAGGCACAAGTTAAATACAGGAAATAAAAACTTTAAATAAACATATATCTCCTCCTTCATATTTTTAACCAATTTTCTTCAAATTTTCATATTAAGTCCATTACTAAGATTTAAATCAATTTAATTTGTTCAATGTTTTTGTTTTTCATTTAAAAAATATCCAACATTAAAAGTCTTTTAAATTATAAAAGGAATGTTTCATGAAAATTTGAGGTCTCTAGCTCAAAAAGTTAAGGAGGAGATAGATTTTTAGTGAATTTTTAAATTTAAAAAAAATAGACCTAGAAAAGTTTTCAATCCCTACATTTTTTTTAAAAACTTTTTACAAAAACGTTTATATATCAAAAACTAATTAAATTTTTCTATTCTATAAATACTGACATGTAGTTTATATTTTAAGCATTCATATAAGACTTAATGTTAATTTTTGTTTTAAAAATGTTGGACCCCCCTATGCCTTCAATCTCATTTATTTTACCTTTTTTGGCCAACCCCAACATAGCAAACAATACCTTACTGGGCTCATTGAAAGTGAATTGAAAATATAATACAAAGCTTTTTCATTTAAATAATATCTTGTTTTATACAGAATAGGTATTGATTTTAGTAATTTAGCTCCAAACTATCTGTGTTCAGTCCAATTTAAATTACTTTCTTTTGTAATACCCAAATACTTGTAACTATTTATCTTCTTCATAAATGAATTATCTATCTTAATATCTAAAGTACAACCTTCCTAGATCAAAACCTGGTCGCCTCAAATAAATCCTTGAATATTTGACTTTTTTCCTATTATTGATAGTTGAATATTGATTGTTTTCTTTCTGAATTATTTTTTGTGTTTAATATTTATGTTGTTACTAGTTACATTTTTATTATTAATAATATGATGGTATAAACATCTTTTTGTAGACAGAAGCAAACATTTTTCTGATAAAAATGATATTTAAGAATTACAAAATGCTTAAGTTTTTAAAATTACAACTTAACTATTCTTAAATTTACATTACTCAAATTATATAAAGTATTTTATAACTTTATATTGCTATGAACCAATCATTTTTTGTACTAAAGAAAGCATTATAAAAATTAGTAAGCAATTTATATTATTTTTTTATAAAATAGTTGTTGTAACAATATACAACATGAAAATTATTTTTTTATTTTATAGTGCTTGTTAAGATATAACTTTTAAAAAGTTCTTAGTATACTAAATTAACAATTCTTATTTTGGTAGTTATTTGTGTGAAGGTATAAAGCAGTAAAGGTTATTTTAGAGTGTCAGATACATGGTAAATACGAATCTTACAAAAAATTAAAGTAAATTAAAAAATATTGTGTAAATTTATTTTACTGTCTTTTCTTTTGGTTTTTCTTAAAACCTTTTATCAATTTTTGTTCATCAGGTTTGCCATTTTATCTGTAAGAAGGTGGTCATTTTATCCAGATAAAACCAAAAATTGATAATTTTTGAAAAAGACTTTGAATTTTAAATAAAAATTATGAAAAAAAATATTTATTCAAACAAAAATAATGTTGTCTCTTTAGAATATACTTTTATATGCTACTGTTATTAGCATTTTAAAAAGTTACCATACATAAGTTACAACTGGATTAAAATAGGTTCATTTTGATTAAACATTGAACAACATGCCTGCAAATTTTAGTTGATTATGTAAAAAATTGTATGTATTATAGTTTAAATTCTATTAGCTTAAAATAAAATAAAAAAAACTTGTTGTATATGTTATTGTTGTTTTAAGGTTTAAAAGCTTTTAATTCAAAACTAAATAAGAACCAAATTAAAAAGGCTGTTGACCTCTGATATTGAACCTAAATAAAATAAATCATGAAGATACAACATTCAACAGAATTTGTTCAATATTTAATTTGCTTTTTATATAGAGGGTAGTTCTTATAAGAAGTCAAATGGTATTAGCATACATGTTGAAAATACAAATTTTTAGATAAAGTTTGAATGGTTATAAATTTACAAATACATAAGTTAAAATAAAGAAATAGTTTCTTTAAAAAATACATTAAACAACATGCCTGCAAAGTTTAGGTTTTTTCTATAAAAAAATGTTTATAATACAAGTTTTAATGGTATTAGATATTATTGTACAATATTGTATCCTAGGAAAATGTAGCCAAAAAAAACTCAATAGTAAACCTGAACGATTTTTGAACTTAACAATTTTTATAGATAAAATGATGAAGTTCAGATTAGATACAAAATAGTTATTACATTACACAAATACATAATAAATTATTCAAAGTTTTAGCAAATATAAAAAATATTTTGTAAGTGGCGTTATATTACATTTTCAGTAATACTGAAAGTATAAGCTTTAAGTTGTACTAATTAAAATATACAAAAACTTTAAATTGTAACTAGGTATAATTAAGACTATTTAAGTTGTATTAGTACTTTAGGTTTTTTACAATGCTATGATGAGGATTTTGAAGAACTTTATTCAAGTTGTTTTATTTAAGATATGTTGCAATGTTATAAAATTCTGGATGTTAACATGTTTATTTTTGTTTATTTTTTAGATAAAACAGGGTTGCCACTTTACCTGGAAACCTGGAAAAACCTAGAATTTTGAACAAAAATCACTAAAAAAAACCTGGAATAACCTAGAATTTTTGAAAATTTTAACATTTTAAATAGTAAATTTTCGAATTGACACAAAAATCTATCATATAGATAAAAAAATATTTTCATCATCAACATTTTTTTTATTAAAAACACATTTAATGTAGCTTAATAGTATCTTTTCAATGTTTTTATACTATTTAACAAAGTTCCTTACATTAAACTTAACTTTAAACTAACAGTAGACCCAAAAATGTCTACTTTTTAAAACCTCGAGGAAATTTGGAAAACCTGAAAAGATTTTTGAAAAAAAAGTGGCAACCCTGATAAAATTTCATATTTTAATGTTTTTAAATTTTGTTTATACAGAATTTTCTAAATATTGCAAGGAACATTCCTGAAAATTTGAGGTAGTTATCTCAAAAAAACGTAGGAGATAGATTTTTAGTGATTTCTATTTATTTGCTGTTTTAGTTTGCGCCTCCCATAAGGAACCTATTGTTGCCTCCAACTTTAAGTGGCTATATCTAGGGGTAGGGAGTACAGCACATTTTTTTGGTCATATTGTAATATTAATTCAAGTCCATATGGTTTGGATGTGTTTTTGCTTCATTAAGAAGAATCTGAAAAAAAAGAATTTTCAAAAAAAAAGTTTGCCCAAAAAACTAATTTCATCCCCAAAAATTACATACTTTTTGATTTTTGACTTAAACACTAATAAAATCACTTATAATTCTAGATGACTACTAAGTTCTAGACTTATATTTTGTGTCTTAAATTAAAGCTTATACTTATTGACATATATTTAAAGACATGTTAACTACTTTTGATGTATTATGACGTCATAATCACCCTAAATGTGCAAAATTTGTCTGTAAAATGTAGGGATAAGGATTACAGCACATTTTTTTGGTCATATTGTAAAATTAAATTCAAATAAGTACATACGATTCGGATGTGTTTTTGCTTATTTAAAAAGAATCAAAAAAATTTATAACTTTACAAAAAAAAATTGCTGCCTAAAAACTGATTTAAACCCAAAAAATCACATAATTTTTGTTTTTTTGACTTAAACAGTAATATAATTACTTATACATGTCCTAGACTTATAATTATATCTTAAATGAAAGCCTATATAAACAACTGCTTTTGTTGTATTATGACGTCATCATTACACTGTCTGTAAAATCTTTTTTTTTTTCTAATATAAAAAGCAAATTCTTCTGCTGTTTTAGTTTTTTGATTAAGAATATAAAATGTGTTGATTCAGCTAGGCAGAAAGATATTACTGATGCAATGTCATTTCAATTGCATGTTGATATATATATATAAAATACATTATAAATTACTTTCCGTTATTAGAAATTATGATTATTGAGAGCACCTGTCTCTTAATGATGTTTAAGTTTACCTCAAGTTTAGCTTGTTTTTTTTTTTTATAATCAATTACCAGGAGTCATTCCTAGAGTCTGTCATTGAAAAAAAAAAGTTTAATTAAATTCAACAAAACAATTGTTTAACCAAAAAACTACACCTATGTTAACAGAGTTGCCACTTACCTGGAACCTGGAAAATCTGAAACTTGACCATTTAGGAAAAAAAAACTTGTAATAACATGCAATTCAAGAAA
Source organism: Thalia democratica (assembly GCF_965202585.1). Lineage (NCBI taxonomy): Eukaryota > Metazoa > Chordata > Thaliacea > Salpida > Salpidae > Thalia > Thalia democratica. The sequence continues at coordinate 42,542,108 of NC_139165.1, forward strand.
TTTTGAAAAAGACCTGAAAAAACCTGAAATTTTGAACAAAAATCACTTAAAAACCTGGAAAAGGCTGGAATTTTAAACAATTTATACATGTTAAGAAGAAATAATTATGATTTTACAAAAAAAAAATTACCACATTGATAAAAAAAATTGTGTCACCATCAAAAAGTTTTTTTAACACATTTAAGTACCTTTAAAATATCTTTTTAATGTTTTTAAGCTATTTAATTTAACACAGTTTTTTTACCTTAGACTTTAGTTGAAACTAAAAATAGACCTAAAAACAACTATTTAAAAAATCCTGGAAGAAATTTTGAAAATCTAGAGAAAATTTGCCTAAAGTCAGTGGCAACCCTGTAAGTGATACATTCAGGGTTGCCACTTGGTCAGGAAAAGTCAGGAAATCAGGAAAAGTCAGGAAAAATTTAAAAAAATGACATAAGTCAGGAAAAAATGGGGAGTTTTGAAAAAAAATCAGGAAAAGTCAGGAAATTTGATAAAATTAAAAAAAAAGTCAGATTTTGTCAGTTTAAATTTACAAAATTCCTTGTTTTCCAAAGCCTTCAAATGGTAAAAATTAGTTAAAAGTCCTTTAAATTAATTAAAATTCAGAAAAAGTTCCAAAGTTTTCCTAGAAATTTACAAAAATATTTAATTTTATTTCCAATGCCTTCATCTAGTATAAATTAGTTTATAAGGTTTTTAAAATAGTTTATATTTGTATTAATAGTTTTATTTTCAGTTAAGCTGTGTTTATAAGGAAATAATACAAGTATTTTGCTGATAGAGCTGTTTATTACAAACATCAATCATACACAGATGGTTCATGTGATGTACTCAAAGTTTGATGATAGAATTCAGCAAAAAACTGTTGTTTTTACCCTGTATTAAAATTAGATTGAAAGCTTTATATAGTTTCAAGTGTTAGATTATGTATTTTAGAATAAGTTTAGTTTAAGAAATTGATTTGGAAAAGTCGGGAAAGTTTTAGTAAAAAGTCAGGAAAATTTTCTCAGCTTGATCAGTGGCAACCATATTTTTACAGCCTGTGATATATTTTTGTAAGGGGTGCAAAAGCTAACAAAAAAAAAATTGATACAATAAACTTAAATTTAGTAATATAAAAATACCATATTTACAACAAATTGTTTGTAGACAAAATTTAATTTATAAGTTATAATTTAAGTGGTTTTATATTATTATAATAAGGTATTTTAAGTATAGCGTTTGCCTTTATGCTCCATCCCATGCAATGCACCTGCTGCCCTTTTTTTAAACTCAAAATAACTTTGAAATATAAGCAATCAAAGTAAGGGAGTTAAATAGGTTCCTACACAGTTGCCGCACACTCAGGATACTCATAGCATTTTAAAGTTATTGAAAATATCAAGACAGCTCATGATAACTCAAGATGTTTTGAATTATGTTTTTAAACTCAGGCTGACAAAGGATAATTTGTTTTTTTTTCTAATCAAAAACTCCAGATAGTTTCATTATTTTTTAAAAGTATAGAAAGACTTTAAATGAGATTTAGTTGACTTAGATTCAATATTTTGTAATTCTATAACCAATTTTGATAAACAAGTAGATTTTTATTAATTTTTATAAGTAAAACTAAAAAAAAAAAATTTATGATAGTAAAAAAATCTCAAGGTGACGAATGACAGTTTAAGGTCAAACAAGACTGTTTTTTCTGACTCAAAGAGTGGTTTCTAGTTAAAAAAGCAAAATAAAATGCAAAAATAGACTTTTTCACTAAAAGTAGATCTTTTCCTACAGTTGTTGAGCAACTATTTTAAAACTTTCTCTAGTCTTTTAAAGATTTTGAACAACTTGAAAAAAAAACAGATTTTTAGTTTCTTTCATTAGTTTGAATATTTAAGTGTTATCAACTATAAATCTCTAAACAAGTTAATGCCATAAGTTATATGTTGTAATTCAATTATAAACATGAATTGTGTTTAGGACCTAAATACTTATTAGTATGTCAGTTTTGTCTCAAAGTGTAGATGAAGATTCAATATTTAGTGCTAGCATCAGTAATGCTAAAAACGTTTATCATATCTTAAAAGCTGTCCATTTCAAAGACACAGCTACAGTTTTTGCCACTGAAAATGGGTTGAAAGTTACAGTAGAAGATTCAAAGTGCCTTCAAGGAAATGCATTCATTCAGGATCAGATCTTTCAGGAATACATACTCAGGGAAGACTCTGTCACCTTCAAAATAAACCTGGACATTTTGCAGCAGCTCTTGAGCATTTTTGGCAACAACTCCATTGGTTCAACTGCCTTGAAAATGTTTCACAATGGATATGGCACCCCTTTAGTGTTAGCCCTTGAGGAGGATGGTGCAGTCACTGACTGCAGCATAAAAACAAACGAGCCGGATGAAATCCTCGACTTTGAATTTTCCTCCTCAAACGTCATCAACAAAGTCATAGTGATTGCGGAGTGCCTGAAACAGGCCTTCAACGACCTGGACACCACGAGCAGCGACAACCTGGAGATCTTCATGTCCCCCGACCAACCCTACTTCAGGCTGTCGACTTCTGGCGACCAGGGCGACTCGCACCACGACATACCAAAGGACTCTGACATGGTGGACTTTTTCGAGTGCACCCAAACGCAGACGAACAGCTACAGGTGGAGCCTGCTGAAGCCCACGTTGAAAGCCATCAGCCTGGCGAACAAAGTGTGCATCAGGGTGGACCACAGGGGGTTCCTTTCGCTGCAGTGCATGATTAAGAATGAGAGCGGCCAGGTTTGCTTTGTGGAGTATTACTGCTGCCCGAATGAAGATGATGCCGTAGATACTCAGGACACATATGCTTTTAAATGAAAGTTGTAACTAATTGCAAATGAAACGTCTAACATAAGCCAAGAATTTAAAGTACCTTTTCTCTGCTTGTTACTTTATGAGTGTAATAAACGAACAATTAGATTTTACTCTAGCTTTTAGTTTGATAGTTGGATTCATTCTAGAGTTAAAAATAAATAGTTTGTAATTTTTTATTGAACATGTTCCACTTTTGTGTAGATTATTAGTTTTTGGCTTAAAGAAGCTGCTAACAGATAATTTTATTTATAAATAAAAAAATCTTTAAATTAACAAGATCAATAACTTATAGTTATTAGGCCTTGTGTTTGTTAAAGTGTAAATGTCCGTAATTTTTGTTTTGGTTTAAAAAAATATTTGAAAAGTTTATTTTGTTTACTAGTACTTTGGACTAAAAAACGCATGTCATCTATAAGTTGTGTTTATAAAAATATAATCTGACTTATATTTATAAAACTTAAAATCAATCATTATCAAACTACAAAAACTCTTTTCAGCTCTAAAAAACACTTGTTTATTTATTTAATGTTTTTAGTATTTATTTTTTGTAGAAAGTTACTCAATATCCCATTTTAACAAATACTACATTATTGAAAAAATGCAAAACATAGTTTGAAATATTATTAGTTAAAAATTCATGTAATAGTGTAATTTTTTTTCACAGAATTTATATATTATTTATTAATACAAAATGGTGTTCTTTGAAACAAATGCTGATCAAGTAAGTTTATTATATATTTAAAGTATCAAAGTAACTATTCATACAAAAATAATTAAAATATTTTTTATATGTTAATGATTATTTTTGCTTCTATTTATAGTTAACCAAGTTTTTATTTGCATACTAATGTATATCAATTAACTCATAATACTGATTTTACTATAAATGTATTTTATGTACTTCAAAGAAATACTTACTATTTTTCTTAATTGGAAAAGTTTACATAAGACTAAAAGTTGATATATTTCATTGTAAAAACTATTTTTTTCAAACACTTATTTTGCAAACGAGATGATAATCCATTATTTGTTAAATTTTTAATTATCATACTCTATTAATTAAGTGCATTGAGTACTATAAACAACATTTTAAACAACTATCATAAAAAGAAAGTTGAAGCAATATTTATTTTACCTTTATAAAACAGTTAAGTCAGATTTGGGAGTTTCTGAAGGAGCAAGGCGTGGATGTTGCAACCGAAGTACCTGAGAGCAGCAGTGAGGTTATTAGTTGCTTGGCTCAAGCAGTCAAGTACGTTCTCCAGCTACCCTTGACCGAAAAGTTCACCATGAAAGGTTGGTTGTTGCTTGTTATACTTTTCAGCTGATGTTGAAATGCGTTGAAAGTTCACAATATTCATTTTGTAATCGTCAGCTTAACAAAAATTTAAATAATAGTTCCTTATTTATTATATAATGCCTCGTTTCTTCTTAATTACCCATTTAATTTCAATATTTACCACCTCCTTACATATTGCCCCCTGATAACAAGCATATTGCCTGTTTTGAGAAACCCTGGTGTAAACTTTTAAAATCATAAACAGTTTTGTTAAATAAAACTAATTGTTATGAACAACTAATACACAAAGGTATTATTCATGTTTTAATGATGATTTTAGAGATACGAAGACTAAGCATAAACAATCTATAGGTGCTTTTTTAAACCATATTGTATTGAGTTGTAATGTTTAAGTTAATTTTATGAAGTATACAATGTATTTATTTAAATAAATAGGACTAAATTATTAGAACAAAAAATGATACTTGAAATATAAAGTTTTTATAATTAACTTTAAACATGGTCGTGATTTAGTAAATACTAAACTTAATAATAAGTATTATTTCTTAAGGTATAAATTGATACCACAGATGTTTTTGTGTCAAAACTTTATTCCGACTAATGGTGGTGCACTGCTCTCAAATAAATTTAAGAACAGATCTACGGAGTCTCAAAAAAAGCTTTTTTGAGACTCCGTATATCTGTTCTTAAATTTATTTGAGAGCAGTGAAACGCCGTTAGTCGGAATAAAGTTTTGACACAAAAACATCTGTGGTATATATTCCGATAAGCTTAGCTTGTCAGGATCTCCAGGATTCAACGCCTTTTAACGTTACATCTTATCTTATTATTGGTATAAAGTGATATATATTGTTGTTTTTTATATATCTTTAAATTAATAAAACAAAAATATATGCTAATAGACATGGAGCAGTTGTTGAACGGTATGGTTTGCAAATCTCTTTCATTAGATGGACTCAATGCAGCTAATAAATTTGCTGAAAGCTTCTTGGATAGCTCTGCCGATGGAAAAGTTGACCTCATCTTCAAAATGTATGTGGATTTTATGAAATTATTTTTTTAAGTATCAAACTTTTTTTGTAGTTTTTTACTAATAAGTTTGTACTTTTTTATTTTTCAGATAAACAAAGGCTTAAAGAAATTTTTATTTTGAGCTTTATTTAATTTTGACAGTGTATCTTCTAGCTTTTTATAAGTAATTTCTTCAACATTTTTAATACTATAAATTTGAAAATTCTGTACAAGTTTGAACTGTAATTAAAAGAAATAAAAGTTTAACTTTTTCTAATACATTTCGATTAGATTGTTTTCAAAAACATGCTTTTTTCTACAGGATGTCCTTGATGTTTTATGAGGTTTCCGAACACAACTGCTCCAACTTGGTTGATGCGTGGGTGAAAATTTCAATGAAAACAAAGAGAGACTTCCCATTGAGCTTGCAAAAAGTTAGATTTTAATAATCAATTGAAAAATACATATTTAACTCGAAAACTTGAGTTTTTTATATATTAGAGGTTATCTAGTTAAGTTTTTAAATTCATGATCAAAGGTTGAATATTTTCTAGCTCTACTTAGTTTATAAACATAATAAAGCAGTTAATAAACAAATTATAAAAATAATATAAATAATAGTAAATAATTTGTGTTTTAAAAATATAAGATTGATTCAAAAAAAAAAAGAGTTTACTTTTCATTACAACCTATCATTTTACAACACAATAAAACTGTAAATGCATTCACAGCTGTCCGAGTGCATGGAAAAGTGGGAGTGCAGCGAGGAGTTCAAGAGCGATTTGTACCGGCAGCTGTACCGCGTTCAGCTGCACAAGAGCCAGAACGCGCAGGCGAGAGCGACCATGAAGACGCTGCTGAGAAGGTTCAGCGAGCAAACAAGCGATGAATCCGCGCAACAAGACGCAGCAAAGTGAGTTTTATTGTATATAGTAATATGCAAACCTAAAGTAATTGTCTATCAAGCTTTTACTATTTTTTAATCTGTGGCATTTAATGCAAACTTCAAACGGCGCCTATACGATATACTGAACTTTTAGAATTTGTGTCGAAAAAGATAGTACTTAAAATATTTAGTAACTGAAAAATATTTTCGAAATCGACTTTTCAAGATATTTAAAACATGCAACTCTCTGTATTTTCTTATTTTAAAGATATAAATATCTTTCTTAAACAATAGAACTAATAATTCCTAGTTAAGGCCATAGGCGGGGCCCAACATTTTTTTTTACAAAAATTAACTTTTGCTTTTATATGAAAGCTTTGAGTACAAACTACAAGCCAGTTTTTATAGAATAAAAAAATATCATTTAACTTTTGAGATATTTAATTTTTTGTAAAAATTTTCCAATATAAACGTATGGACCGCAAATTTTTCCTGGTCAATTTTCTCGGAAATTTTAAAATTAACTAAAAGTCTATCTCCTCCTTTATTTTTCAAGCAATCTTCTTCAAATTTTCAGGAAACATTCCTTATAATAAAAAGAAAAAACGTTACTTTAGAATTTTAGTAATTTTAAAATATGAAAATTTTATCACAAAAATTAAAAGAAAAAGTCTTTTTTTTCAAAAAAAAAATTTTTACAAAAAAATTTTCAAATTCTAAAGTAACGTTTTTTTGTTATTGTATAAAGATTAGACTGTGAAAGTTTGAAGAAGATTGCTTGAAAAATGTAGGAGGAGATAAATTTTAAATGAAATAATCTTTTTTCGCTGTTTTAGTTTTCCCTTCCTATAGGGAAGCTATTATGCGGCCCGACTTTGACTGGTCATATCTCAAAAAATAATTCGAATTTTTTAAAACGATAAAAAGCATCTTGAAGCTCAGAAAAAACTCTATAAAATAAGATCAACTTGTAAAAAACATGGTTTACCCACCCCCATCGCCTTAATAATTTTTTAATTTTTTAAAGAGTTTGATGATCATTAACAAGTTTATTTACAAGTATTCAATTAAATTTTTTTAATGAAGGTTTTCAACTGATCGAATACCATGTAACTAGTAAGAAATGCTTAATGGTTTAAATTTTGTATAAAAATACATGGCTTATTTTTTTGTATTTATTTAGATTAAAAGTTCTTTTACTCGTTTTTTAAACTCACTAAGTATGCTTAATAAAGCATTTAAGAAATGATAGACACTTTTTTTCATCAAAAGATATATCTTTTTTTTTCTAACTCTAAAAATAAAATATTAAAAGCTTAAATTCTAATTCATCACTTCGAGTAAAATTAACTAACTATAAAATGTAATTTAAATGAAACATCATAATTCTAGGTTGATTGTGAACTCCATCAACGATGAGGGTGTGTTTATATACGACGATTTGTTGGAACTGGCTCCAGTAAGACAACTTCAAGGAAGCGTTGTTTACAAAGTTAGTTTTGCTTTTCATTTAAGATTTGTTCACTGTATGTCTTATAAATTTTAATGCTTCATTTTGTTCTAGATAGTTTTTTCAGGGTAGCCACAAAACCTGAAATCCTGAAAAAACCTAGAATTTTGAATAAAAACCACTATAAAACCCGGAATTTTAAAACAACTTTTACATTTTAAGTAATAAAAATTCGATTTGATTTACAAAATTTATCATCTCTATGTAAATTTTTTGTCAACGTCAAAAAAAAACATCGAAAAAACATTTAAATTAGCTTTACAGTATATTTCCAATGTTGTTATACTATTTAACACAGTTTTTATCTTAAACTTAATTTTAACTTAAAAGTGACCTAAAAATATGTATATTTAAAAACCTGAAGAAATTTGCCAAAAATCAGTGGCAACCCTGTTTGATGCTAGAAACTTTTAAATTTTGTTATTGAACATCTTGGTAAAAGTTAAGCATCTATGATATTAAAAGACTAAAAAAAATATAAAAAACATAACAACGTAAGCTAACATTTCTAATAATTTAAAAGTTAAAGTCAGTTTTATACAATCTAACAAACACTTTTTTTTTTCAAACAGTTGCTACAAATTTTCATCAGCGGCTCAATTGCAGACTACCAAAGCTTCTATGAAAACAACGCTGGTGAAGTAAAAGAACTAGGTAAGTTAAAATACCAATGTATTTTATGTTTTTTTTATTAAATTAATAAATCACTTTATCATTTATATACCTTCAATGTATTATAATAACATTTTCCTTTGTTTACATTTGTTATCTAAACAATAATCTTACGTTATTACATAATGCTTTTATGGTTTTCATTTTGTTTTAAGGTAAAGAATTTTGGTACTAATTATACAAATTAACTTTCTATTGTAAACAGGAGTCTCGCATGAAGCCAACGTAGACAAATTGAGGCTTCTCACCTTGGTCGATCTTGCGAGCAAGAACAAAGAAGTCTATTATGACGTCATTATGCAGTCTCTCATGCTTGAAAATGATGAAGAGCTCGTAGAACAATTCATTCTTGATGGTAGGCTGATTTTTTTGCACATATCTTTTTCATTATTTATTAAATATTTCGGTTTCAGTCAAATCAAAAGTTAGTTTACTATTTTTGCATTTAAAATTAAGAAAACTGAAGTAGTTTAAGAATTAATGAATTTATATACTGGCTAACTAAGTTAAGTTTGTATTCATTTAATTTTGAAATAACCATATAAGCTAATAAGACAAAAAGTATATTTTAAAGTACTCAGTTTTAAGTTATTAACAGTATTATAATTAACTTTTTTATTTTAAGTTATGCAACTAATGTAAAACTTAATTTTTTTAACAACTAGTTTTTAATAGTAGTCAAATTATATTTGACATCTAGGAGTAATTAGTTCATTAAAAACAGTTCATTATCATTAGACTTAAACCACAATTATCCAAAACTAACAATCAATGACTATAAGATAAAGTATTAAAACTGTTTTAAGGCCTAATATTTGTAAACAAATTTCAAGCTTGCCATAAAAATAAGAAATTATTTCGAATAAAGTATAGTAAATTATTTCAGTATATCAATATCAACGACGATGAACTTATTGTAATAGTATCTTATATCTTTTAGCTTGTTAAGTGATGGTCTAAAATAATCCTTAAAACTTTGTTTGTAAAAATTTCTGTCAAAAATAAATTTTAAAGATTATAAAAATGATAACTGATAATTGAATGCATTTTAACACTGTTACTTTTTGTTGTTGATAAGCATAACATTTTAAAATCCAAATGTTTTTGTAATTTTTATATTTTTTGAGTTAATTTCTGTTATGGTTCCCGCTTTAAAAAAATTGATTATACATTAATACGTAAAAAAAAATTTTATACTAAACTATCAAATTAAATAAAATTTGTTGATATGTTCATCATGTGTATTTGTTTAGTTTTCAGAATTTTTAGTTGTTCTTCTTTAAAAATTAAAATTAAAAGAACACACAAAGATTTTTTTTTGATAAACGAAAATAACAGCTATGGCCAAGGAATTGCTGAGATGCAGAATCGATGAAGTCAACAGCAAAATGGTCGTCAGGTAAATTTATTAATAATTTATTATTGTCTGTATGAAGAGAGTGCAGAATAAAGTATTAATGGAAAATTGTATTTTACCTGTCCAAACTGCGACCCGCAGATTACATTAAAATTTTTGTCTTAGTTGATTACTTGTGACTGTTTTACCTTGAAACCTGGAAAATCCTTGGGATTTGAACAGTTTTTATGCACAACATAGTTAAGTTTTGATTGTATAAGAAGTAACTGTCAACTATAGAATTTTTTTTACTGTATTTGTAGTTTGATTTACTATTAAACACATTTAAAGTAGCATTGCAGCATCTTTTCAGTATTTATTACTATTATTTAAAAAAAATCCTAATTTAATACTAAAAAAGGACAAGATCACTTGAGCGTTTAAAATCCTGGAAGGTAAGCAGAAAACCTGGTAAAAATTATAAAAAATAAGTCGCACCCTGTTTACCATGATTTTGCTATCAAAGTTTTGTTTTTTAGCTTGAATCGTAATCTTTTAAAACTAGTTTGTTTTACAAAATTTAATTTTCTCAAGTACACCCGGTCCGAACCGTGTTTTTTAAAACAATTTTAGAACGTTGATATTAAAAGGCAGCACTTTTTTTTTTCAAAAAGAAAAATTTCTGTATGATATTTTCAGTTCAATTTATATTTTAATAACATAAATTTGATATAAACAGGGTTGCCAAAAAACCTGGAAAAACCTGATTTTGACAATTTAGGCCAAAAAAAACCCTGGAATTTTGAACAAAAATCACTAGAAAACATGGAAACACTTTATAACAACTTTTACATGTTAAATAGCAAGATTTCGATTTGACACAAAAGATCTATCGTATAGATAATGTTTTTTTTGACATAATCAAAAAAAAATTATACACATTTACAGTAGCTTAAGTATATCTTTTCAATGTTGTTATACTATTTAATACAGTTTTTTACCTTAAACTTGATTTTAAACCAAAAGTAGACCGTAAAATGTGTAATTTTATAAACCTGGAAGAAATTTTGAAAACCTGGAGAAAATTTGCCAAAAACGTTTGGCAACCCTGTATACAACAAAATATAGCATATTTTTAAATGACAACAGCGACGCTTTGAACCGCTTGTTCACGGTGGACCACTGGAGGAAGATGCTGTCCTGCTTGCAGCAGTGCAACAACCAGATCCAGCAGACCGCCATGGACTTCTCGCAGACCGCATAAATCTTCCCGACTGGCTTTGCGATTTCGACGAGTTTAGGCGTCTTTTGTTTTTTGCAGTAATGTCAAGCAGATCCTAAATTGTCATGGTTTTTAATGAAATTAAAACGATAACGAATATTAAATTTGCACTAGACTTTATGCAAAGCCAGGTTTTAGATTTTGCTTTTAAAGCTTTGTGTTTTTTGGGTGATTAAGTTATTACTTTTAAAATTTTTTAGATAATTTTATATTCTTCTAGTTAAATTCTGATTAAAGATTTTATTTGTTAGGACTTCACTTATTTATTTGGACACACATTTTAAAAAAAGCTCAAATAATGTTTTTATCATTATTACAAAAAAAAAATCTTACTGCAAAGTATATTAAATTTACTTAGTTTACTGTATTATAAATACTTTGAATACTGGTAGATAAACATTTTTTCAATGCATTTAGAGTGAATTATTTTGTCCTACTGGGTACTTGAGTTACTCTTCAATAAACTATATAACAAATTTGGTCTACTAAAGATAACTTTAGCTTTTTTAGTTTCAATGTTTTTGTAACATCTTAAACTGTGCACAAGTTTATGCATGTTCATATATGTGGGTTTTTGTTCCTTAGTTTTTCCAACTGATATTTTAGAGTTGAATATGTAAAAAAAGAAAAACAGTATAAAAGCTAGGCTAAACAATTTTTTATACAGAAACAAATATAATCTAAGTTGTGAAATTGTTAAATTAATGATTCTACTTAAACGTTGAGTATTTTTTTACAATGTATGTATATAAAAATTTTAAGAATTTAAAATTTAAATAATTTCTGTGCTAAATGTTTCAGCTTTAACTTTAAAACTGTGTACACGACTATTCAGGTTCGGACAATACAAATTCCGACAATTCAAATTCTGAAAAAAAAGTTGAAACAGCCACAAATAAAGTAATGTATATTTATCAAATATATATGTGGGTCATATTAATATCTACAACTAATTTTTTTCTTTTTGCAAATCGTTAAATATTTTTTTACATATGGCTCAAATAAAGTAAAAAACATAATTATTTTTAGTAATTTTAGAATATCTTGAAAAGTATTTTAGACTTTAAAAAAAAAAGAAAATTGGCTCGTAGATATTAATAATATCTACATATATAGTTTTATTTTTTTTCAAATTTGTATTAATTATTGAGGTAGTCTTTTAAATATTTTTTAAGAATTTGAGTTGTCCGAATTTGAATTGTCATGTAACTTCCAAAACTTATTAGGACCTGTATAAAATTTTAAACTATTCAAATAACAAACTACTTTGAACAAATATGAGATAATATTTTTAGGTTTTATTCTTAAATATAGCCAATTTAAACATTTCAGGCTAAATAATCTTTCTGTGTACTTTAAATGTCTAATAATGAAGGGAATAATAACTGAACTTGTTTTGTATAGTTTAAATTCACATTACATTTTTTATTTGTTGCACACTTTTTTCAAAACTTGTGATAAAAGTAATATTTTTTAAATTAATGTTAGAAAATGCTTATAAGAGCTTCAAAATAGGCTGTCAATTAAATCAACCAAATAATGTTTTTAAAGCTGTCGTCGTTTTATTGCAAAATTGTCAATGAAAAGCAGCTATTACAATTATACATAAAAAAAAGTCTTGTGATACAAATATAAAACTAGTAAAACTAATTAAAAAAAAATGTTATATAATGTTTAGTTGATTTCATTTGACAGTCTGTTGGACCAAGTATTAAAATGAACCCGGGTGCATTATTTTTGCTTGTTAAAAGCTGGGGTCATATTTTTTATTTATTCAAATTTTTAGGACTGTTTTTACTTGATCAAGTTAGTAAACTGTAAACAACAAATAAAAAACTACCAAGGATTATTGTTAACTGTAATAATTAAAAAAAATAGTATGGAGAAAAAAAAGTTACTGACTATGGTTATGAATAACAGTGAAAGTAAAAAGAAAAAATTGTTTATAAAAAAAAAGTTCAACTTCGCTTTTATTTGTTATAATAACTTGAGTAAAGTTGAACAAACTTGTTTCATTTGAAAGAAGTTAACTTTTCTGCTGAACTATGTCTTGGTTTATTGTTTTTACTTGTTCAAACTTTCGGGGTCATGTTTTTTAATTAAAAAGCCGGGGTAATTTTTTTGCTTGATTCAGTCCGTTTTATAGCTCTTAAAAGCATTTACTAAAATAAATTTACAAAATACAAGCTGTCTAAAACTTAAAATTTTCTTTTTGACCCCGGCTTTTAGGGGTTATTCAATACTAATATAAGTATAAATTGTTAGTTGAGTTCAAATTACTGTAATGTTTTGACTTCCGAAGTGTAAAGATTTTATTAAGTTTTTTAATTGAACCAATCACGATACAACCAAAGCCGAAACTGTATATATATAACTTTTATAAAGAAGAGTCTTCCGTGAACACAGTTATTCAAGCTTCACTTCTATTAAATTATTTATAGGGAGTGCAAATATATGTGTTTATAAAGAATACACAGTTGTTTACTTAATTTTTTATTTGACCAGTTGCACTGTTATAAAAATAAACAAAATAATAAAGTTCGATATTTAATAAAAGCAGTAGTAGTTTCTATTAAGTATGAATAGAATTCGAAGAAAAAAACTAATGCTATTGTTATTTTAAGTTGGGGCAGTTAGGTCAAGTTTTTTTTTACTTAAAAAATATAACATTTTCGTAAACTCATATTCGAAATTTACGAATATTATCTTCAGTAATGTACGTTGTTTATTTAAGTAAAATTTTCTGGGACCATAAATCAAGTCGCTTAAAGCCGCACTTTTGGTAAATAGCTTTAAGATAAGCATAACAAGATGAAATTAAATCTAAAATATGTACTAATATTATAATAGTTACTATGATAAGCATATAGCCTTGTAAAAAGACACGATCAAAAAACCGTCAACGAAATTAAGTGATTGTTTCAAAACACTTGATAAAATAAAGTTAATTTACCAAGAATTACTGTAAATTGAGCGTTTTCGTTATTGGATATGAATATATGATAACAAAAAACAGTTAAAACTATAAATATGTGTGTATTATAATCCCATTTTATGTCAACCTGTGCAATATCAGGTTTTTAATATGTTTCCCAACCTTTAAAACCAAAAAAAAAACAACATTATGCTTACCATGCAATAAAATAAAAAAACTGAATATCAGAAAATATCAATTAACAGACTTTACAAAATAGTTTATTTTTGATTATCTACTTTATGCGGTTATACATTAAAAAGGGCCATTTAGTGAGCGCGGTGCCTCGACATTGTATTTAAGTCCAGTAAAAAAGCCAGCTGAAAATTATAATAAAAAAGATACTTTACTTTTTTAGTAGTTTTTGATAAGACAAAAATAGTTAATATTTTTGTATTATTTCTACTTTAAAAAATTTAATTTAAGATTTATGTTTTTTTTTTAATTGTTCTAAAACATGCTTTTATAAAAGTCTCAACTTAACTTGATTATTTTTGATAAAAAAAGTGTTTTAGTTAATTGCATAGAAAGTGCTTGCGCTCACTATATATACGGTCAAAATTCAGCTTATAGTTTTCATAAAAATATTTAGATCATTTACGAAAAGTTTTTTTTTGATTTCGTTGCCATTAGATTCTAACTAAGTGACAAAATACTTTTGACTGCATATATATGTATATAAAGTCTCAGGTATAAGAATATGTATGTTACATAAACTGCGAACTATATGTTTTCTGATAAACTTAATAGGATTTTATTTCCCAGATTTTTACAAACAATACAATGTTTCTAAATCAAGTAAACTATAAGAGATCATAAGCTGTTAAAATAATTCCTATCCAATTAGAAAGAGATTTAAATAAGTTCTATTTTAATATTTTTACAATTTTTTTTAATTTATAGAATAGATATATGTCAAAAGCAGATATAAAACTAAAGATTATATATAATTATATTTCGAAAAAAAGTTGTCTAGACTAAAACAACCTTTTTTAAACAAAGTTTAAACAATTGTTTTTTAAATTGACGTCAATTCCTTAATGAATCACTTATTGTAATGTTTTGACTGCAGTTTACTTCCTCGTCAGTTCAACCAATCAAAATTAAACAACTGCTAGATATGCTGTTCGTGTCATCATTTTAAGACTTATAAAGGATGAGTTTTAAGTAATTTTTGTCAGAAATGTTAACTATTAACTGAAAGTAAAGTAAATTGAATATTTTATAGTTTTTCAGATATTTAACTAATGTTGCTTATTAGTACTTAAGTATGAGTAATAGATCTTATAAAATATTTTAGCGCACTTTATGCACGTTTGTACATTGTTTTTTTCAAATAAATTTATAACTTTTTGCTGTTTTCAAAAGTTCAATTTAAATGTTGTTATATGTATCAAATGTGAACTATAGATACAAACTAAAGATCCATAAAGATTTAAACTAAAAACGACCATTGCATAAAATCAAAAAATGTTGAATTTTTTGTTCACGTCTATTATCAGCTTATATTGAAACTTTTGAAAAATAATTTAAATATAGCTTAAATAAAAGAAAACCAGCAAAAGATAAACTATATTAGTTATCGTAATAAATTTAAATAAGGCTACCGTATTTTAGGTCTAATACTTAATTAGTTGATTAGTAATTTATTAAGTATGAGAGGATTATTTCTGGTAGCAGTTGTTACACTTGTCTGTTTAGATGGTAGGTTCTTTTTCGCATTTGTTCTCTTAAAATAATATTTGTAGTTTCAGTTATTTAAGCATAAAATAATAATAAAATAGCTTTACAGAATATAAACAAAAGTTTATTGTTCAGTTAAATTTTCATCCTTTTGTTTCAAATTGCTTACAAGCGCATGTCAGAAAACGAGAGCTTAAATTAATTGAAAAATAGTTTTGTAATGAAAAACTACAATTTTTTTCAGCTGCTTTTGCTCAAAGCGGCAAACGAGGTGGGGGCATGGGAAGAAAGGGGATGGGAAAAATGTGTGTTCGCCAGTGCGTGCGTAAGCTGAGAAACTCAACTGACGTCACTTGCATCAACAAGGAAGAATGCAAAGCTTGCCTCGACCAAAACGGATGTGGTACGTTCTAAAAAAAACTTGTGATGTTTTAGTTCTATCAGACAGTTAAAAAAGATCAATTTTAATGAGTAGAATTTTTAAGGTTCTATTATTCACCGTTTGTTTTTTTTAAGAAAAAAGAAAGGACTGTGCTGCATGTGAGACTGACCCGAGATGTGCAACTCCTTGCTTAGATCAGTGCAAAGAAGAGTGCATAACGCAAAAGCAGTGCATGAGGACTTGCGTTGAAGGAAAAGAAAACTGCAGCAAGAAGGACTGTAGAATGTGTTTTAGAAGAAATTGCCGTTAGTTATTTTATTGACAGTAAAAGTTTTTGTTGTATTAAAAATAAAAATGTTTAACAAAATGTTACCTTAATAGTTTCTACATATATCACAAAAATTTTAAAAATTTGATTGAAACTAGAAGTTTTTACTAAAATAAGTTATCTTCAAAAACTAAAAATTAAGTTTAGACAATATTTGGTAAAAACGTTTTGCAAAAAGTACAAAATATTTAAGATATTAAACATATCTTTTAGACCAAAAAAAGACAAACACATGTCCTGGACAAGACATTAAAAGGTACTCAAGTTGTGTGCGACATAAAGATTTTTTCGTGCACCAGGTCCAAGGACCAAAAACTTTGAGCGCTTTTTTTTTCCTTCAACAAACCATAATACAATCGCAATTTAGGTGGTCAAAAACCAGCTGATTGTGGAGCATGTGACACTGAATGTGGATGTGTGACCGAGTGTAAAGAAGACTGTGTTCCACCACCCATAGTAGAATAAGTGCACATGTTACGATTTATTGGTAAGGTTATATAAAAATATGTAATTAGAATAATAATTCAAATATACAATAGTGTTAATTAAAGTTAATAATTTTCTTTTTTTTAGGTTTTGGATAATCGAAGAAGTCAACTTTAAGTTTTAACAATCTTAATTTAGTTTTTGTCATAAATAAAAATTCAACTGCAAAGAAAAAGTATTTGTTTTTGTAAAAAGGTAGCAAAAATATATCTTTTACGTATTTTCTAACTTTAAAGTAGTCTTATTTGATCTAGTACTTTTACAAGTAGGTTTGATAAAAGTTCCTTTTTGCAATGAGTACTTTTTTTATTTCTTGTATCTTTTCACGCCAATCTAATTTTTTGCAATCTTAAGTGTTTTTATCTGAATGCCACCAATTTAAAGGTATGATATGATAAACAACTTAATTTTATATAAGGTACAACTAAGTTTTAAAAGATAGTTAGAAATATTTCTCATTTAATGAATAAGGTTGAAAGTTATACCATTTGTTAATTAATATGTTCTTACTCTTATACGACGGACATAAATAAATCGGCAATTTTACTATATATTTCTTTAGCATAATTTTCTATGATAAAAACTGACTCGCTTTAAAAAAAACACAAACGAAAATTGATCAGATGAGAAATAAGCAAAAAAAGTTAAAAAATCAAAACAAGAATTTTTAAACAAAAGACAATTATCTTTAATTTTTACCTTTTTATTCCCAATTATTGACTAGATGAGTTTTTCTTTAGGATAATAACTTTAACATAAAGTATTTATTTATACTTAGTTTTATTGGCATAAAACAACTAAGGGTCGGAAAAACGAACCGAAAACTTTAAAATTATATAATATTTTTGAGTTAAAGAAAATAAACTTAAAATTTTTTTTTTCTAGACAAATATAAATTTGGTTAAACAAATTTTAAACAGTGTTTGTTAACAATAGACGTTATTACCTTAATGAATCACTTTTTGTAACGTTTTGACTACAATTTATTTCCTTGTCAATTCAACTAATAAAAATTAAACAACTGATTTGCTGTTCAAGTCATCGCCTTAAGACTTGTGATATTATTTACTACATTTGCTTTGAGAATAAAAAAGTAATAAATTTTTTTATTTAACTTTAATTTTACTTTAAAAGCGAAGTTATTGTATCTACTTAAAAAACTGTTAATTTTTAACAAAAACTACTTTAAGGTTTTAAAATTTAAGTTGAAGACAAACGGAGTGTGTTTATAATATTTTACACAACTAAATTTTTAGCATTCTTAATTAACAGTTTAAGCTTTTATTTTAACCGATCAACTTGAAAAATTTAGATTTAGATTGAACTTAGTTTAAGTAAAAAATTGAAAATTAAAATAAATTTGTGTAAGTATTTTTAGGACCATTTATAAGTCTTAGCAATAATCAATTTTAAAAGAGCTTTTCTTTATCGAGATTTTAACCAAGTGAAAAAATTTAGCAATTTATTTTTTTACTGTTATTCCTTATATTTTTAGCAAAAAGTCAATTTGTGCTAAAAGAATTAAATTTTCCTAAATCCACCTCACTTTAATTTCAACTTTAACAATTTGACATTTTATACATTTTTTCTAATAGTGTCACCTAAAGTTTAATTTTTTCATTCCTGAATAATCTAAGATTTTTGTCAAGGTAGTTTAGAAAGAGTTATCTTAAGAATAAAAAATAAAAAATACGATATCTTAATAGTAACGTGGGTTATCGATGTAAGTTACTTAATTTAGCAACAAAAAAAAAACGTTTTTCAAATGAAATCAAGTACTATTAAGCAAATATACCTTCAATTGTGTAACTTTTTTTCTTTTTTATGGTTAAAAAATCAGCAGTCTCAAACTCTACCCCTTGCAACGATAAAAGTTTTCTGGGAAAAAGTGAGTGTGTTACATCATATGTAATTTTACCTTCCTTAAATTAATATTTAAAGAATATTTTTTTTAAATTTTAGACGAAAAATTGTTACTATAAGTTTAAGCTTTAAAAAGATGTTTTTTTTTCTGCAAAAATAAATGATGATTAGTATTATTCTTTGATATTTTTTTATAAAATAAGGTACATTATGAGAAATTTAAAATGAATTAGAAAAAAAATTATGGAGGAAACTCTTAATTTTATGTTAATTTTATCACAATATTATTTTCTTTAACTTACAGTTTTTTTTAATCATGAATGGCTTTCTTAAAATTTTCCTTGAATCTTCTAAAATTATTCACAATGTGTTTTTGTTATAATAACCACATATAAAATAGTTTTTAGCTTAAAATATTTAAGGTCGCATTTTTGGGTACTATACAGTTTGCATTGGGGTTGTTTCCGGAAAATCCAAAAGTGCCATCATAAATATTTCTTCAAATCATCTTTAATTTTGCACAGGGTGTTTTTGTGATATTCGAAAAAGGAAAAAACAATTGAGCTGAAAATTAAAAGGTTGTCGTTTTCATAAGCACACTAATAGGCATGTTGTACAATCTTTGTATTCAATAAATTCAGACTGTTTTTTAAATATTTCTTCATGTAATTTAGTTTTTTAAATCTTTGTTCTTATTTTGTTTAAATTCTTATATTGATAAACAATTGGACACATTGTGTTTACATTTTGTAATAGCTTTTTATTCTGTGTTATAAACATTTTTCAGCTTATATTAAAAAAAAGCGAACAAATTAAAGGAACAAATTATCAGAAATGAAATGCATTTTCTTGTAGATATCAATATTTCTTTTCACTCCCTGAAAGTAAAAACTTATTAATAAATCATAGTATCATGTTTAAATTTTATTTACAGCTTTAACTTTTGTTAATGTACTATATTTTTTATCATTAAGAAACTTAGAAACAGTTTTTTTTTTGGTGTTAGTATTTAAAAAAACTACATAAAATAAAAGACAACAATGATACTATGAAAATAAGAACAAAGTTAGCCAACTGGAACTATTTGAAAGCAATCTGCGTAAGTTGTATAAATTTTTATTTGATGATCAAGTATTTAGTTGTTCTTGTGTTTTTAATGAAGCAAGACTGGCTGAACTATTATAAATTTAATCTAAATTCAAACATTAGTTATAATTTTATTATATAAAAACAGTAAATTTCTGTCAAATTATCATACTTTTGTACTTTATCTGCTGTACTTACACAAAAAAATACTTAATTTACTTTTTTACCAGAATTTAAAGTGTTTAGGAAAAAAACTTAACTAAATCAGGACCTCTCAACTTTTTTTTTCATAACGCCTCCTTTTCAGGAAATAAAAGAGCAGTTGCTCCCTCAAATTAGATTTAAAAAAATTTTCCTTAGATACGCCGAAGACATTTTTTTCTTTTCATCATAATTTCTAGAATATCAAGTATAAGTTTCAAGTTTTCTCTCAATATCTAGTGTATCATTCGAAAATGTTCCCATTTTATCTAGTAAAATTTTCAAAACAACCCTTAAGTGCACCTAATACCTTTTTTTTGCTGTCCATCATCATTTCCTGAACTCTATGGTAAGTTTAGGTAAATTAAAACCTTAAAGCCATCACTATAACCCCTTTACTAAACATTCCCCCCTTCCCTTGACCCCTTTGCAGCTAATGGCCGAAACTTAGATCTGGATGTTCAGTAATGTTTTTATTTTTCAAGTAGCATTGTTTAAGACAAAACTTTACTAAACAAGTAAATAAACTTTCAACAAGCAACTGCATACTACCTTTATGTTGGCAGTATTTTCCGTAGTAACCTTCCAAGCAAGCACATGAGTAGTAAGGCCAGTAATTATGAGCAATACAACCGCTTCCGTTTTCACACTTCTGACTTCCTTCGTCCCATTCATTTGGATCTACTTGGCATATCGCTGAAAAAACAAAACAATGAACTAGAAGATACTTTTTTCAATCTGATGTGTTTTGTACCTTAGGATAGAAATTAAAAGTTTGCATAGTCTTTTTAAAGATAGACATCAAAGTATTATATTTATTCAAAATGTGAAAAAAAATCAGTAGCTTTTGAAAGTCATTTTTAAAAACTTACTAAAGTTTTGTAGTATTAGTATTTTTAAAACCGCCGAGTAAAAAAAATTGTTACTGAAAAAAAAATTCTTCTTAGTATTCAATATTTGATTATTTTTCTAAGTTTAGTAACCAAAAGTTTACCAGAGTTTTTAAAAATTTTAATAAAGTAATATGTTTGAAGATATGCTTCAAAAATAACAATAATTGTTAAATACTGAATTAAAATTAAAAAAGTGTATTGATTCAAACATTTTGTACTTTTTTTTTAACTAAAGATTTATGTTTTTTTTTATCGTTGTTACATTGCTTTATAAAATTTAAAAGAGTTATCTACTTATTATTTTACAACTTAAATATAAGTTTCAAATCATCACCAAGCATCTCACTTTATAGTCAACAAACTTATTTTGACTAAAATAATTTGATAATTATTAAAAATAAACTTTAGAAATAGCCACAAAAAATATAGTACTAAGTGAAGCTATTGTTATTTATAACATGAAAGAACTTTCAAAAAATAAAATTTTAATTATGTTTTAAAAACTGAAATAAAATAGCTTTGGAAAATAAAACTATACTTTGTAAGAAAAGGATCTAAAATCGTATTAATAAATACTATCAAATTATCTGGTTCAGTATTAAATACTTAAATAATTGTATTTATTATACTTATTATTACATTCTTAAAAGTGCATTTATACAAAAACTTGCAACTATTTTGCATGTACAAAACAAGACTAAGAAAAACAAGATGTAGATTTACAATTATTAAATATAAATTTTGTTACATGTTTGGGTATGGTGGGTTAGAATATAGTTCAGTTTAGATTAAAAAAATATTAAAACTATCAAAAATTTTATTTTGATATATGCAAGTTAGCTGCAAGTTAGCTGCAGCCCTTAGAAGTTAGATCACGATTTGCATACATTCATTTGACGATTTAAAATTTCATTTTTTTAAAACAAATCACCTTTTCATCAGAGCAATAAAATGTACTTACTTCTGCCACGATCCGAATACTTCAACCCTATACTTTGCCAGCAAAGGCGACTAGGGAAATTAATTGGAAAATCTGGCACTGAACATATTCCGTTGCATAGAAGCGGAGTGCACTTGTCAGTGTTCGAGTTCACGATCACGTTGTAATCACTGTTTTCCATGAAATCTGTCGTCTTGTTGTCAGGTGTCTTTGAGTCGGCTGAAAGAAATGAAAACTGTTATACTAAGTCATGGTTAATTGTTTAGCATTCATCTAAGTTTGTGAGATAGTCTTATTTTTCCATTTAACCTAGGTACTAACAAAACTTTCTTATTATTTTCTTAAAACTTTATAGACCTAGAAACAAAGTCTTTTTTAAACTTTCGTTTTTACAAATAAACATTAACACTCATAAGCACAGTAAATATCTAATATCATTCTTAAGTTTTTAGAGTGTAACTTAAAATCATACTTTTTAATTCACAATGATCTCCAGTAAATCCGATATCACATCTGCATTTATAAAAAGGTTCTTCAGTTGAAATCAAGCAACCTCCATTGTTTTTACATAAATATTGTGTGTGGCATATATCTGAAACAAAAATAAGTTTGTTTAATTTGAAATGAAAACACATTAGACTTTTAATTTGTAAATTTTTTATATCTGCTTAAACATTAAAAAAGAGCATATATAGATATGAAAATATGTTAAAAATCTTTTTTAAAGTACTATGGTATCTTTTTTTAGTAAGTGGAAGTTGTCTATAACATCAACTTATTAACCTTATTAAGTCTATAATACCGTTTAAAAAAAAAAGAAAATTAAAATCTTCATATTTATTCATAGTAGAAGCTAATCAACACAAAATCTACAAAATTTTAAATGCAATTTATTAAGCTTTTTTCCAATTCTTACATTAAACATTTTATTTTAGGTTATACAAAAGTATTTTAAATTCAATATTTAGATAGTAACAAAAATGTTTTTAATACGTTTTTTTAATCACAAAAAAATAGTTTTTAAAGAATGAAATAATTTTTATTGTGTAATTTTTTGATAAAACAAACGTTTACTGCAATGATCATCACCAGTCCATCCCCCCTCACATTTACAATAACTTCCATGTGGGTATCTTTCTTCAAGTTCGGGGTTTCCCTTAGTTGAAACACAATTTCCATATACACAGGTCTGACTATTACACACTTCAATAGGACTCCAAAATACTGGTGCTGAAATTAGTTTAATTGCTATTTTAAAAACTAATAAATTAACTAAGATTTGTTTCATTTAACTTAAAACAAAATGTAAACCAATTTTAAATTATTTAATCCAACTTACGTAAAGTCCACCATTTTGTTTGTTCCATTTCTATAAGAGAAATTTGGACAGCTGTAACTTTACTACCATCCCAATTCATGTCTTCATAATTGTAAGCGTTGGCATTTATCCCACCACATTTGTTATTACTATCACCGAACCACCAGGAATTTTCTTTTTCTTCAGCACAGTCAACATTTTTATTATAACCGCTTTTTGAATTTATTTTCACATTATTTTGATTTACATCGAACGTACTGAATTCTGCTCCACGAAGGTGTTTTAATAAGTCACCTAAAATGTTTAATTTTATTGTTTTTATTCTATTTAATGGCTTCAATAGCTTGGTTTTAACGTGTTAACAAACAAATTAAGAGTAACTTACGCTGACTAAGCCACGTAAATGTATAATCATCAGCCTCAGTGTATTTGAAAAAGCTTAAATCATAGTTTGGTGCTTCTCCCAATCGAAACTGGCTGAAACAAAATAGTAAAAAATGTACTAAAAAAATTTTTAATTCTAGGTGTTTTAGTAAGTGAAAAGTGTTAAACTTGATTTTTTTTTCAAATGAAAAATGTCTTGGTTTAACTTTAAAGATGAAAGCAAACAGGTATAACTTCTTAAAATTTTAATACAACATCAACAAAAATACTTATAATTTGATTTGAACTCAATTCCGCTTTCATTGACCCATGAGATTTTTAACAAGTAGAGTTTATCACGTGACATCATGCTATGAATTTTTTTCAAACCTAAATAGTATACGGTATATATATTTTAAATGTTATACTAAAAAATACTATAAAAAACCAAGTAGTATTTATTTATTTTAATATAATATTGACAACATAGTATTTCTGCAATACTCTGTACCAGGGGCGTCGCGTGGGGTGTTGCACTGCCGCAATTGCACCACCTTAAAATTTTGTAAGAAAAAATTAAGTATCTACAACGTTTTCGTTATTTTTTAGAACAAAATCTCTTATTAAACTCCAGTTTAGAAAACGACTATTTTGCTCACTTCACTGCCGCAAACTCTTAGCTGACTGCCGCAAATGTACTCAAAACAGCAAAATTTCTTCAAGAATTACCGAAAAATCAATATCTTGCGGTAAGTAAGCTAAGTTGAAAATTCCCTGAAACAGTAGAGATTTAAGTATTATTCCACAAGTTATTGTAAACAAAAAATGAAAACAAATCTAAGCAGAGCACAGGCGATTCAAGCAGAGTCAACTCGAGCAAAAGTATTTCAAGCAGAGGCAACTAGAAAAGAAGCAACTCGAGAGTAAGCAACTCGAAAATAGGCAACTCGAGCAGAAGTAACTCGAGAAGAGGCAACTCTAGCAGAAGCAACTCGAGCAGAAGCAACTCGAGAAGAGGAAACTCGAGCAGAAGCATCTCTAGCAGAGGCAACTCGAGTAGGAGCAAATCGATCACCTTCAACTCAATTTTTGTTTTGCACCACCTAAGAAAAATATCACGCGACGCCACTGCTCTGTACTTTTCTAGACTGCATTCTTATAAAATTTTAAGAAGTAACTTTAATAAATATAAGCTAACAACTAACCTAGCCAATAGTTTCCATTTATGTCACCAAAACCGTTTTCAAATTCTTCAAAAGTTCGGTTGAAAGATATATCAGAGTTTAGTCTTTTATGGATTACCTGCAATTGGTCAAAAACCATTCATTTAAAAAAGATTGACAAATTTTATTGCGTCATTAAAAAAAATAAATTGGTGATTATTTCAATTAAACTCACATTGTATCCAGACCACGCACGTTTTTCTGGTTTCCAGTAATAATCAAGCATTAAACGTTTGTTGCAAAAGATTTCGTAAGGATTGCCTTGTTTATCAGTGAATGTGTATACTCCCTCGAATTTCGTAAAATTTTTAAATTCACAACTTCTTGGTGCAATATACCCTTAAATTTTACGTAATTAAAAAACAAATATACGTACTTGATTATAAGTTATACGTAATTTTTTTAAATATACTTTGCTAAGTTCAACTATTATGTTTTTTCTTATGCTCTATTATTACCTTTGTTTTTTTCTTTTTCAAAATAACAAAACACTTTTCTTCCAAAGTTTATGTTTTCATCTCTATACAGTGAAAATAGTCCGTTTTTCACACTCTGATATTTATTCAAAATAGATGCACAGTCTTTTGGACGAACCATTTCCTGTTCTGTAAGAATGTTAATAATTTTATTAATTAGAATATTTACCTTCTTTTCTTCGCTAAATTAACTATCTGAGAAGTTTATTAAAAATATAAACTAACCATTTTGATTAAAAACTTCCTTCAATTTTAGCTTGCTAGCTTTAAAGTTGTGCTGTAAGTTTCCGGATAAGTAGGAAACTCGGTCAAACTTCCCAGTAAGTTTCTGACCGTATAAAAATTTCATGACCAGTAAAACAAATAGTAAACGAATATATTTCTTAACGTACATTTTTAATACTGCTAACATAGAATCTGTTAGTATATAAAAAAATTAAATTTTTTTAAACAAAAGTAGTTTACAAAAAATTGTTTTTATTTAAAATAACACTTTGTTTAAGTATTGCGCGGAGTTGTATTTAAAAAACATAATTTTTGAAATTTTAATGTTTACAATCTATTAATAACGTTTCAGTCCTATAATACAGTAGATCGATTGTGTTTTTATAGAGAATAATGTTGTGTTACTTGTTTTATTAAATCTTAAAAAGTTTTATTGTTTAAATAAAACACGACATACATTTAATTTTTTGCAAAATTAGTTATATCATTGTTTGGTTTTAAGACATTTTCGATAACCATTAAAAGTATGATAAATCATGTATTTTTCTTATTCAAATGATAAATTAGCTTATGATAACTAAAAAAAAACTTCACATATGTATTAATATAATTTTATTAGATAAAAAATAATTAAATGAATGTAAAGCTTGAAATAAGAATAATGATGTAAAGTTATAAAATAAACAAATTTTTACTTTTTTATTTAGAACTACTTAAATTTACAAAATTAAATCAAATCTTTACTTTAGATTTTACCGGGATCAAATAGATTTTAATTTCTTCAAACAAGTTTTTTTGTATGTAGAAGTAAAATGCAAAGAATAAGGAACTTTTTGCAAAAAGGAAAGTTATACTACAAACCTATAAAAATCTCAGAACAATTATTAAGTACAATAGGTTTAGCTTTTAAATGTATAAGGCTAAAAATATAATTTTTGTAATATGAGGTTATGCCCAAATATGTAGAAGCTGCTTAACGATTACTGTGCCTTGTTATGAATTTACAAAACATTCTTATCTATTTTTTTACCGTCGTTCCACTTTAAAAAACTGATAATAAAGATATATGACGGTTGTATTAAGATAAAATGAAAACTTTTTAAATAGTCTTAAATGTAAAGTTTAAAGTTAACATTATATAGATATATAAGTATGTTTATTGATTTATTGAAGAATTCTGTACTTTTTAATGGTTGTTTTTGAATTTACAATAACAGTTTAACTTATACTATTAGGTTCAAATGCTTGTAACTAAAGTTTTGTGTTTTTAGAGAAATTTTAAAAGAATATATAAGAATCTTAACTTATTTTCAGTTGTACAAACTTTTAATAACTAGAACCATAAAACTAGTATTTCATATAAACTTGTAATTTTTTTATGTGAACTTTTGATAAAGCAATTCTTAATAAAAAAGAACGTAAATATTATATTTACGTTTCTTTTTAACTCAGGTAAGAAAGAAAAAGAGCAGTACAAATTATTAATATTGAATGTCCTTTCAAAGTGTTTATCTAATTGTTTTAAGTATAAGTTGTATTATATAAATAATTTAAAGATTTTATAAATAAACAATTACATTTTATACTTAAATATATTTACGTTCGTTGCCTTTAAAGTAATTTATTTGAAAAGTTTTAAGTTTGTTAACAGACCATTATCAAACAATTATAAAATGAAAAAAGAAGTAATTGCTTCAGCTTTGATACTTATATTGTTGAAAGTTAAACAATATAATTCATGGTTGATTAAAGGTTAGTTTTTTTTCATTTATACCTTTAAAATTAAGAATTAAGAGGTATCACAGTCTATAATTCTGATTATCATAAAAAAACATCAGTAGCTTCAACAAAATTCAATAACTTTTTCTAGTTAAATTAATATAACTTAAAAAAGTGTTTCACTTAAATTACAGTATAAAAATAAAACAGGTGTCATTAACAATAAAGTAGAACTTGTATTTCCCAACAACGAAACGTTTTTAATTCCAGTAGATCATGTAAACATAGAAAAAACTTTAGGTTAGTTATTTTTTGTATACAAAACTTTAAGTTAAGTTTCGATTTTAAAAACAGTATTATTGTTGTTAATAAAAGTTAAGCTCTTTTTTTTATTTCGATACTTAGTATAACATGCTATATAATTTCATAACTAAAATTTTTTATTGTAATTTAAAGCTATTATAAACCTTTTTTTTAACCTATTAAAAAACAGGACATTTCTGCAAGAGAACAACTTCAAAATATAATTGTTTGAAATTAACTGCTTTATTTCCAAATGGTAGCCAAACAACACATCATAAATTAGTTGGTGAGTTTAAAATTTTTATACCCCTTTATAAAGTATAATGAAAAATAAAATGTTAACAATTTGTTTAACAATATATCTAATATACTACTTTAGAGCTTATGACATATACTAAAAAGCTATCTTTTTATTTAAAGCTGTTGCTCCAAAGGTTAAAAATTATCAAAAGTTGATAAACTAACAAAGGACTAGAAAACAAATTAGGAAAGTTTTGAAACAAATTGTAATGTTACTATCTAAAATTTTTAAGTTATGAAAAACAACACTAAATATATAACTAGTACAAAATCTATAACAATTGATACTAAGATTTTTATCAAAATGATTTTATGCGATTCTCCAACATATTTTTATAAGCAAAACTGAATAGACTTTTGAAAAACTAAACCTGATTTGTATTATATAAATACAAAACTTTAAAGAAATTAGTATTTTTTTGGTATTTAAAATTTTATTTACCTTGAAAAAGAAAAAAAAAATCTGAAATATATAACTATAGAATTAAAAAACAAAAAAAAAATTGCAAAGTATTTGATTTATTGAAGTGACGCACGTTTTTCTGTGTCTAAACAATAACACAAATCCACGGAGTTTTTTAGAGAGTTTGTAAGTCTTTTGTTACTAAGCCCGTAAAAAAATTAACAAAACAAAGTATCTATTTTAAACATTCTGTTTATTTTTTAGAAGCTTGCGGGAGAAATTTATGTTTGTTTGGTCAGTGCACTGACACGTTTTCTCAACGTGGCCAAAATAGAAGGTGCCATTGTTACGACAGTGTCAGCTTCGATAACAAGACATGCGCGAGTAAAACAAAACTTTACAGTTATTAAAATATTCTAGGTCTATCTATATTTTAAATAGAATAAATTTACTGGTTACAAAAAATTAATCTACAAAAGTATATTCCTCATCATTTAGTTATATACTTGTTAATGTTTCAGAAACGAAAGTTCATTCAAAAGATACCATTGATATATTTAAGAACAAAGGAACAGTAGAAGGTAAAATCTGAAAATTTTTACTTATCAATTTTTTCAAACATTAAAACCAAAACTGTTCATACTATGATATTTATATTTTGCTAGGATTATATGAGTAATATTTTAATCTTTAAAGTAAATTGACTTTGTAACTACAAGGTAATATCATTTTAGTAGTATAACAACAATCGCTGAAATCATTAATAGTAAACTTAAACAGTTATTAATCATTATAAGTTTGTACTTAGCTATTCAACACTATAAACATGCAAGTAATAGTCTTAGAATATCAATAACTTTGTTTGTTAAAATTTGTTAAAACATTACGTTCGGTATATCAAAAACAGAAAATAAGGCTGGTTGGTATACATACCTCATTGTGGTTATCAGCATACTTGTTATGTTTGTGGGAACAATATTCATAATTAAAATTCTAAAGAGATGGTTGGTTTAGAATATTTTGTTTTTTTATTGTAAATTAATTCTTTACAAATATTAAAAGATAAGCTTACCTGCTGTTGACTGCTAGGTATTTTTAGCTTTTAAGACAATAGTTTTACTTGTACTGAAGCATACTTTTTTTTAGATTAAAATCTGTATAAGTTAAGTAAAATAACAGATAACATAAGTTTGGTATATTTTTTTCTTTAGTACTTACTTTTGAAACTTAGTTCAAGTTTAAAGCTAGAAATCTTACGTATACTTTTGATTACATATGAACTGATTCTATACAAAACTTTATTTGATTTTATAAAACTATTTTTAACCTTAAACAAAATAAACTTAATATGTTGTACTTTGAATAAATGTGTTGCATTTCGACTATATTGTTTATTTTTGTAAGGTTTAAGGTGGCTCTAAGTACTTTATTTTGTGTATTATTTTTATAATTTTTTAGACTACTTTATGTAAGTACAAAACTTAAACTTTGTGAAGTTATTCATGTAAATCAGTTTTATAATGTATATGTAACAAAAGCGTAAACCAAAAATTAATTGTGTTATAAAGTTAGTTGTTAAACACAAACTAAATGTTCGTTAGCCCTCAAACAAGAAGTGTGACGCAAGAACATATTGAGCTTCATGATCTACGGGATGTGAGGATAAAAAGAAAGAAGTTAGCTTGCACGTGCAGGTACAACATCAACCAGGCCTCTTTGACTCTGAACGACCCTGTATGCGAGTGCGGGTGTTCTACTTAGCAATACAAGTTACAATCAAATTTTTAAACTCGATTAACAAAATTCTGGTTAATTTAATAATCCCTGTACAATAAATCATAAAAAATAATACTTTTCATGGCTTCTGAACATTTTTAGTTAAGAAACTAACTAATATAAACTTGCTCAAATGTTCATTAAATATTTAAAATCTACTGCTTGCTAAAAAACCTCTAAAAAAAGAGATAATTCTTTTTAGATATAAGGTTTGTCTTCTAAGAAAAAACTTATTATTCATAAATTTTATGTTCAAAAACGCCCGCATGTACAATTTTTATAAATGTTACTTACTTTACTGGTTAAAAAAACAGTGCTTAAATTAAAACTAAAAACTATTTTTTACGCTTTACAGTTTATTCACTCTTCAGTTAAACTTTTTTAAACTTATGCAATTTTTTCAGTCTTTAATACTAGCTTTTTTATACTGTTGATTTTTTCTGTACGAAATAACAAAATAATTTATCTAATCAGTTAAAAATAAACATTTTCATTAGTCGTATACAACTTCTTCAAAAAGTGGTTCTATACTTAAGACGTGTAACCTTTTATATAGTCTATTAGTATGTTTTTGAAAGAACGTTTCTATGTAGAGTTAATTATTTAGATTAGATAACACAATTAGAGTAATATTCGTTTGTTTCTTTTTTTAAACTTCTCAATGTGTGAAACTAAAAATTAAACTATTTTAACTATTCAGACAACTATTTTAGAATTCTACCCAACTTAAATTTTAATTGATAACGTTTTCTGTTATCCTTTACGTACTTTTTTTTATGATAGTTTTACTAATAAAATAAATTTTTCTGTAAGTACATTTACCGTTTTAAATAAAAAACTCAAACATGTTTTTTAATCAAAGCAACAAGTATGATCTTTTTTACATTTTTTGTTGATTTAAATAAATATTGAAATATTACAAAAAAAAAAACATAAAAATTTTAAAGAAAGGTAAATAATTTAATGCTTCAAAAAAATTTTAAAATATTTCAAGACATATCAAAAAAGTGTGTGGATAAACTAAAGATTTTATGCTTAACACAAATACTTATTAAAACTGATAAGGTTAGTTTAAATTTTCTATTGTATTTTTTGGTTTTGAACTATTTTTTTCTAATAAAGTATTAAGTATCTTGATATAATAAAAAAAGATTAAATTAGTTTGGTTCAAATGTAGTAAAACAAACAATTTTTTTAAATACAACGAGAACGTGCCTGAAATTAACTCCCAACTTGCTCTTATCTACAATTTATTTTGTAATACATTACTTTTTTTGTTGTTGTTTATAATAAGCTATTTAATAAACTTTGTTGTGAAAGTTATTATAAACATTCTAATTGATTGATAACTTATTGCTTGTTGTAACACTGATTATACTTATGAATTAACAAAATAATAATAAAGACTTATAAAAAAGATGTTTTACAAAATAACTTTATTTTATATAATGTTCTAGGTCAAAAAATTTAAGATAAATAAAATATTCTTAAAAGAATAAAAAGTAAACCTTAAGTTGAAATCATGAAAAAAATGTGACTTTTTAAATGAAATGCAAGACGTTCAAACAATTATTTTTCGTTTAGAAAGTCATTAACTGTAAAATAATAAGCTTATGTGTTAGACGTTTGTTTGCTTTAAATAATCCCAAAACTCTCTTTACAACAAATAATACAAGTTTAAAAATAAAAATTACAGAAATCATAAGGACTAGTATAGCACAAATGTAAGAAAAAGTAAGTAACAAATTTTAATACGTAATTTTTTAAAAGTAATAGTATTATTTTCTCAATACTGACCGTATCTTAAACTGTTATAAAATTTATAAATTTCATAAAAAAAAACAGTAATGCTAGTTGTGGGCATAATTTAATTCAGTTGTTTTTAGTATATCAATCTTTGCAATTTGAAGGTAAAGAAAATGTTAACTTTACCATACGTTTTTTACTTATCGTTTGTTTTTATAAACCGGAATACTTTAGAACATCTAACTTTTTAATAACTGATTATTTTGCTTGTTTTTTCTAGCTCTGAAACCTATTATATAATTATAACTTATACACATACTTCGCTTTACTTTTACTAAACTTTGTCTTTAAAAACAAGTATCAGTAAACAATATTCTGAAGGTATAGCTAAACTACCTAAGTATAGATTTTATAGAAAAAGTCCTTATCGGGAATTTTTATCATTGTTTTTGAACTATAATCATTTACGTCTATTACTTTTTATCGTGGTTTATCAGATTGTGAAAATAGTTTTTAGCTCTTTTAAAAAAACTTTTTTTTTTTATTCTCTTATTGTATTTGACAAATGTTTAAATATTTTTTTCTGACATATAAAGCTTAAAAGTTCAGTGTAGTAATTAGAAAATTTTTTAGTCGGTTTATTCAAAGTTTTGTTAACATAGAATTTTCAGCTTTGTACTTAGCTAACTAAATAGTAAAATAAAAATAAACAAGAACTACAAATTTTAATCAAAAAGTGCTTGTTAACTTTGCATATAGTGTTATTAAAAACTGTTTTTCCTTAAAACTTACGATATTAAAAACTATAAGTAAGATACAAGAATAGAAAATAAAAAAACAAACATCTAACATTTTCTTAAATTGCACTTAATGATAATCAGTAATAACTACTGGTTAAAATTTAAAAAGTAAAACAAAATATAAGTTAAAAATAGGAACTAAAAATCTAACGACAAGTGTTTATTAAATTTATAAATACGTTTAGATCGTTTGAGTAGTAATTAAAACTTGATTTCTTTATCTAAAACAAGAGCTACACGAATGGTGTTTGTTAAATTTGTTGTTAAATGCTTCAATTAAATTTATTAGCTTTAAAGATAAAAAGCAATTTTTTTAGATTTTGAAAACAACTTTCTTCACATAAAGTGTTATTTGTGTTGTTGAGAACTACAACTGTTTAGATATAAACTTTAAACATATTTTTTAAAGAACGTCCGTAAAACGTACTGCAGACTAGAGCTGCCATAGTTTGATATTTTGTTAACTGAGAGGTAGTGAACAGTTTCCTATACTTAAATCGTAACGCGTCTAGTACTGGATGAGCGAGTGCAAAATTAACAAGTTTTTGTACCGTTAGATTAAATAATTTTTATACATAAGGACTCTTCTTTGAAAGCAAGTTTGACTTGGTTTCAACCGTTGCCCAAAATGTTGATTTTGCTACAGACCTTGTTTGTTAAATGTATCAAATAAACCTTTCAGATTCTCGATTAAATTTCAATAACAACTAAACGAACGTTAAAATTTTAGCAAAAACTAAGTTTCTAATAAGTTTCCGCAACAACAATAATTATCATTTATTTTAAATACTTTACTGTCATAATTGTTTTTATCAACTTCATTTTCTACTAAGTCATTTAATAATGATAATAAGGAAGCTGTGTTTTTTTGCAGCTAACAATAAATTAAAAACATGAGAAGTTGCTTAGGGTTTTTAAGAAAGATTGCTTTTATGTTTTTTACTTCTTTTATCCTAGCTAAAAAAGAAGATTTCGTTATAAAAAGTGAGCTGCTAATCAAATGCTTTAATGATATAAGTAGCACAAACTAGTATTTTGTTTTAAATTCACCACAACAAAAATTCTTATAAATCTTTACTGAGCTGAAAGTTTTAACTGTTTACATTTTTTTATAAAAAACTTACTAAAAGATATCTTTATAAGCTTAAAATCTTAAAACAGGTGGTGATACTAACTCACAAATAGAAGTGATGTTTCTGAATGGTCCCATAAAACAAAAAGTTTTACTCTCCTTAGAAAACATCAATATAAATCCAGCTAATCGTAAGCATGTAAATGTATTTTTTAAAATTCTAGAAACGTATTTTATTTAAAAAACTTATAACAATCTTTTTTTTTTTTTTAATTGTTTACTGTAATAGGACAAACAAAATGTATTAATAAAAGCTAATCAAGTAAGCTTTAAAAAAGGTATGTAAGCATGTATGTACTATTACTGAGTAAGCACCAAAACATGAAGAATTCACAATTAACAGCTAGTCTTTGCGAATGGTTACCTACCTACTACAGGTGTATGAAATTTCAATTCAGGTTGTCAAATGGCAGTGTACTCACGAAATTTAAAGCAAAAAGTAAGTAAGTTAAATCAACAAAACTTTTGTTTGCTTCTTTTTACGGACGAACAAGGTGTGCAGTGTTACACTTTTTTCTTGACACTGACTAAGTATTATAAATGTATTTACTTTTTCTTTAAAGCTTGTGAGGTTTTAGTTAAAAGTTTAGTAAACAAAAAACCTAAATGTTCTGAAATTCTACAAATGTTTTACATTAAAACTTTGAAAACATATATACTTTTAAGTTTTAGCTTGTTTAGATTAAAACATATTTGTTTTATTTAAACCTTTTATTTTTATTTTAAATGTTTATTTAGTTGATATAACTTAAAAAAGTATTAAAAAATAATTATATTTAACTATTGTGATTAGCCGAAAACAAAGTACAAGTCTTTTGCACTTGCAAAGTATGAGGTTAGAAAAGTTTTAAAGTTCATCTTATATAAATTGTAACTATTATCAAACTTGATAACTTTCATTTAAAGTTTATTGACAAATAATGATTTTTTTAGGGATTTTCAAAGCAAAGTATATATTCTAACAACTCAAATTTTTGATCATTTTTGATGCAAATTAAATAATTTTAAGTAAACAGAGGCAAAAGATAAGGATAACAAATAAGCTAAAGGCATGACCTAATTTCCTTCGGTTAAAAAAACATGGGAATAAACAATTATTTAGTTTCTTTATTTGAAAAAACATTTTAAACTTAGGTGTAGATTGAAATACATATTTTACAACGTTAAAGCTATAAGCCTGAAAGCTTATAACTTTTTAAACACAGACATTTGATAAGAACTTTAATTTAAATGATAAAAATGTTATGTTAACATTAAGATTTTAAAAAATACATAAATGTTAGAAATAACACAATCATAACAGTTATTTATCTTTTTAAATTTTGTCATGATTATAACAACTAATTCATTAAATTTTGACGTAAAACCTATCATATGTCGTAAATGTTTGTAAATATATTTTTTTAAGTCATACTTGTTTTAGCAGCTAAAGTTTATAATCTATACTTTTTACAAGAATGTAGACTTGATACTATTAATGTAAGAGCTATACTAAAATTAATTACGAAACCACATAAAGTTATAATACATTAAATAAATATTTGTCTTAAAGCATTAAAAAAATAACTAAATAACTTTATGTATCTTAAAAAAATCACAAGTAAAACCAATACGTAATGCTTAAAAACCATGATAAGATAAAATAAACGTTTTTAATATTTTGTTTATTAAATCTTGCAATAGATGTATGAATAGTAATATGTAAAAAACACAGGTCACAGGCTGTAGTAAAAAAAAAATCTTAGACTTTATGCGAGAAAAAATAGACTTTTTAAAAGTAGGTTAATATTACAAATAAACATTTAAAATACTACTTTATTTTTATAACTAATGGTCTTAAATGAACTTTTTATTTCAAATGTAATTGTTAATTGAAAATCGTAAAAAATCTCTTGTACAACTTTTTCTTTTTTTTTTACTCTATAATAAAACTTAGTCTTTTGAATTGTTTAAACACTAAAGTGCTATGTTTGTATCTTAGTTAAAGTTTTGTTGAAAAATAAGCTTTATATACCGCACTTCTCCAACCAACCAAAAACATAATAAAACTACTGAACAAACCATTATTTTTTACGAACATTTTAAGTATTTAAACAGAAACATGTGGAGAATCAACAGTTTGTAAGTTCGGGTCTTGTTCAAAGGTTTTCTACAAAGGAAGCAGGAAAAAATGTGAATGCTTCAATAGATACATTTTTACAAAACATTCATGTTCAAGTAAGAAGATTGTAAAACATAATTTTGTTATTTCTTTTATTTAATATTTACAATATACTTTTTTTACTGATACTTATAACTATAAATAGAATCAAGACTTTGCGTATTTCATATATGTAACGAAGAAAACTATATATTTATTATTTTTATTTAATTTAGTTTCAAAAATAGTTATTAATTTTTATCGTAGATTTTTTTGATAAAAACACTGATAAACAGCACAAATAACTTATTATCATTTTTTATACCTCTACTATTGACTACTATGACCTTTATATCTGAAATTAGTATCTATAAATTTATGAAAACTACTATATTTTGAATTTGTTTTTCTTAAACCTTAACGATACTAATGAGTTATAAAAAAAGTAACTACTTATTTATAATTAGCTAATTTATAAAAAGGATGAGCTTTTTTTTTGTACTTGAGTACTGACGTATATCACCACTCTTAATCACTGATAGTTTTATCTTTTATAATTTAAACAGCTAAAATAAAAATAATACCTGATGTGTAGAAGTGAACTTCTATCATCGAACTTAGACTATACCGCATAATTCGAGGACACTTCTTTGTTTAGTCAATTATATTTCTGTTAAATTTATAGTCTGTTTGCCTTAGCTATCGTTTAATATGAAAACGATACTTTTCTTATTTTTTGAAAAACGAATTTTATTTTAAATCAAAGTCAGCAGTCAAGTTAAAATTTTATTTTTAAGTATTAAACAAAGTAGTCTATTTTAAAGTGATGTTAAATTTAGTTAAGGAACATTGTTCGAAAGTTTTTACTAAATTGTCTATCATTGTTT
This sequence comes from Thalia democratica, assembly GCF_965202585.1. Taxonomy (NCBI): domain Eukaryota; kingdom Metazoa; phylum Chordata; class Thaliacea; order Salpida; family Salpidae; genus Thalia; species Thalia democratica. The sequence continues at coordinate 42,578,585 of NC_139165.1, forward strand.
AAAATTGAAAAAAAGTATTTATAAAATGAGTTCCTAATTATATAATTAATTTAAAAATCCATCATTGCTTGCTGACTAAAAGTCACCCCCTTGTTTAGCCAATTTACTAGGTATTACCCATTGATATGTTTGAACTTTCTAAAAGATTGAATTATAAGTATTCTAAAACTTATGAAACTCTATAACAATTCAAACTTACATATAACAGTTTGACTCGGTTTAAAAGTGGGATAAAAAAAGTTATAGACTTGCACTAATGTATTGCTTTACTTAAAGTGGTCAATATTTTTTTTACAGAAAAAACATATATTGCAAACAAAACACTAGAAACAACGATAGATCAGAAAACTGGAACAGTGGAAAGTAAGTCAAATAAAAAAAAAGAGTAAAGAAGTTTAGTGTGTACTGAAACTTGTTTGTAAAAACAGCTCATAGAAATTATTTTTAAGGATAGTTGTCTATTAGGCACGAAGGGACACTTTTGCATAAAGACACTATTTCAGAAAATAGATTTTGCACGAGTGGTCACTTTGCACAGGGTAAACAAAAATTTGATAGTTTTTATTCTTTTATTTTTTTTACTACCACTACAACCCCTAACCATTACCCTCGGTCGGTAGTTTTTTGTTCTTTTTTTAATTATATTTTTTATAATTTTTTTATTGTTTTTCTTTTTGATTAATAATTTTTATTAGGTATTTTTTGTTGTTTTTTATCTATCACTGCTACCCCTAACCCAACCCTCGGTCGGTAACTTTTTTTTAATTTTTTTTACTAGTTTATTATTTTTTTGTTTATAATATTTTTTTCTGATTTGTCACTTTTAATTTTTTCATTATTAGTTTTATTATAACTGTTGTCCCTAATCTTTATCCTGGTCAGTAACTTTTTTTTCTTGTTTTAGCAATCTACTTTTTTTGTCATCTTTTTTTCAACTTTTTTTACTCTCGTACAAATATGACCCTTAGTGCAAAAGTATCGCTTTGACCTGTTTCCAATTTTAAATATTTATACACAACTTTCTGTTTTTAGAGTAAATAGAACTGTACATGTTTTTTTATAAAAGCAATCGTAATACCATTTTGGACATTGCTTAAATATAATAGTTTCTATAATTAATTGCTTGTAAAACACAAAACAACGTATCAAACATTTGGCTTAAAAGATGAGATAAGTCGCTGTTTTTAATTTAAGGCATATCTAAAACTTATTTTTTCGAGCTTTTTATTTTGCTATGTTATCAAGTTGTTATATAAACTCTACAGGCTCATCCTCAATAAGTGTTTTATACGCCAGTTTTCTTATTGGTTCCATTTTCATAGGTTTCATTGTGATTATGTCTATTATAATTAAATGGTTAGTTAACATTTAACTTTTTATTTTCTCAATGAAGTTTTTGTTTATTGGATAAAGTTATAAACATTTACATATTTCTTAGTTCGAACTATTATATATGTTTTTAAACTATAATCATAACATTAATTGTTTATTTTGATACTACTAAAAAGTTTAAACATAAATCACTCATTTTAAAAAGGTTTATTAACTTTGTTTAGCGCATCCTCAGAATAATCTTGCTAAAAACTGATAATATTATAGTGTAAATTTAGTTATAAACAATATTTTTGAAATGTCTAGTAAAAAATAGTTACGTCTTAAAGTATAAAAGTCTGTTTAAAAGGTTTAAATTAGAATTGAGCTATACTTAACTGATTTGAATTAACTTATAAAACAAAATTGCCAAAACAAAAACATTTAAGATAGTAGAAATTTTTTACTTGGAACTAAATTAAATAAAAAGAACATTAAAATTAAGTTATACTTAACTGATTTGAATTAATTTGAGTCTATTTACTTTTAATCAGCCAAGTATAACTCAATTCTAATTTAAATCTTTTAAACAGACTTTTATACTTTATGACGTTACTATTTTTTCTAGACATTTCAAACTTATTGTTTATAATCAAATTTACAATATATTATTATCAGTTTTTAGCAAGATTATTCTTAGGATGTGCTAGACGAAGTTAATAAACCTTTTTTAAATGAGTTACATATATTTTAATTTTTTTGTTAAAACTAGTACCAAAACCAAACTATTTGATACTACTGTAGTAAGTTCAAGATATCCCTAAACCATTAGCAAAAAATAAGTCAAATATTAAACTTAAAAAACAAGCGAAAAACCGTACTAGCCCTTTGTTTTATGTGCAAAGTAATAAAAACTGTTACCAAAAGAATATAGTCTATTTATATTATCGAGCCAATCTTTAATAATTTAAACAGTATTTGTAAACCGACCAATCATTTTTTTCGTTGTCAGTTATTGTGTAACTGTAAGCTGTACCTTTTACCTATAGATAGACTTTTAATAAAACATAGTTTTTAAACAAAAAAAAAAAACGTTACAACCTATATTGAAGGCAGTCTAAGCATTCAACACTAGTGTTTGAAACATACATTAACATTTTAGTTTAAACCAAAGTATCTGTGAATTAAGTGTACTAAAATATTTAAAAAAAGTTCTTTAATAAGCAGAGTAACTTTTTACAGCGCATCTCAGAGAAATTCTTCGGGAACATATGACCAACGATATACTGTAGAATTAGCAGAAACCTCTATGGTAACAAACAGTAGAAACACAATGAATTGCGACTGCAGATATCGAGTAGCGGACGGAACTTTAAATCTGAATTTACCGTCTTGCGACGGAACTTGCTCTAATTAGTAAATTTATAAAATACTACCAAAAGTATATTGTTTACCTTTTCAACTTAAATAAGAAGTGTAGTATTCTGAAAGACTTTTAAAATGTTTACTTAATATTTATAGTCGAAAATCAATTGATACTTTTTAAAAATAAAGGATACTAACTTTTAAACTTTATGCATTTTATACAAAACATTTTAGTACAACAGAAAAAAAAAATTAAGTATTAAAAGTATAAGGTGAAATTTTAATATTAATAACGACTTATATCATTATACTTGCTGTACAATGATAGCCTTTTTATATAAATCTTACTTTTATTATTGCTTGCTACAAAATTATTTTGTTATATTTTTTTCCTACTTTTATCAAATCTCATTTTATTTAACAAAATGAAGTAAAACAAGCATATAATAAGACTATCCCTGCCACTAAAACTAAAATATATTAAAAAAAACAAAAATAAAAAAGCAATAATTAACAAAAGAAGCATGCAAAAACCAAGACTAAGAACAAACAATAAAATAAAAACTTGTACAATTTTTTTTTAATAGGTTAACGAAGTTAGATAAATTTACTTATTACGTCATCATTTGTATTTCTGTGACCTTTTTACATTCTTGCAAATAAAACTTTATTTGGTCTGATGAGACGCGTTTAACTGTTGTAAAAGCTGTAAGCAAGTTAATAAGTAGTTTGATTTCAATATAATAAGTAGTTTTATTTCAATATAATAAGTAATAAAAAGTAACAAGATATTGTACTGGACAAAACGTTAAAAGGTATCCAAATGGTGTGCGACTCGAAAAAACACCTAGGACAAAATATTTTGAGCGTCTTTTTTGTCCTTCAATAAATTATATACATGTATATAGACATATGAAAAAATAAATGCTTTTAAAACAAAATGTTTGATTTCTCAAAGTTATAAGTAATTTTGAAATCTACTTATTTTTTAAATTCAGTTAGTTTCTTAACAACACAACTTATTGAATATAAAAAAAGATAAACGAAGATTTAAGTCGTAATGATATTATTAGAATAATATCTTTTGAATTGTATCTAATGTGTGCATGTCACACATTTTATGTTTTCAACAAATCAAAAATATTTTAAAGTTAGTACCTATCATCAAATAATATATTTATTAAGCATATATTTCGAAATGGAAATGTTTACTTATCTATAGATTCAGTATAATACAAAAGAAATCGAAACAGGTTAAAAAAATTTTAACATATTTTTTATTTTTTATTATTTCGGTCTTAGCCATTTTGAAAAAGAGCTTTTGCATATTCGAAATGTTTGCTTTCGATATTAAAATTTTTTTAAACTTAAGCTGCTTATATTTATACTATTATCTTTATTGCAAAAAAATAACTTATATTAAGACTTTTTTATATCTTGCCAAACTTATTTAATTGCTTATTATGACCGTGATGTTTCAATATAAAGAATACATCGCGGAGTAGAAAATTTTAATTAATTTGCTAGACTTTACTTCTAGGCTCAATTTTCTTGCCCCTGGTATAAGTTGAATTACGTCTTGTATTGACAAGTTAAATGCTGAACATTCGAAAAGCTTTAGAATACTTTTATTTATTAAATCCATAATTGTAAAGACTATGTTGTTAAGAGAAAAAAAAAAGATTTCTGCACATGTAAAACTTGGAAATCAAACCCTTCTAAAAATAATTTTTAATTTCTAAAAAAAGGTTAGGATCTTGTATTTCTTGCTAAAAAATGTACTTGTGTTAGTAAACATAGTCTTGGAGTCTTTTTATTTATAAATTGAAGTATTTAATTAATTAAATTGCAAGTATTAAACTAAATTGCAAGTATTAAACTTAATAAAATTTTGTTAAACGCTTTATTTAAAACAAGTTGATCTAATTTACTTGAAAGTTATTTTGAGTAAGTTTTATAGTTGGTATATTTATTAATTTGAAATATCTGAAACAGTTTATACTTAATACTTTCGTTAATATGTTATATTTATTTTGAAACAACTACAAACATTTAAATAACTTTAACAAAAAATTGTTTTAAACCAATACAGAAACAATAATCTTAAGTATTTCTTAAAGTTCGTAACTCGAATACTTTTTAAACATTTATTTAAGTATAATAGTGCAGAACCATTATTAAAAAATTCGAACTCAAATTTTTAATAACTTTATAGTGTTCTTAGTTCATAATTTAAAATAATTACTCTCTGTAACTTAAACGTTAAAACAATAATGTAACATTTAAAAAAACCAGGTAGTATTATAAAAGAATGAATGACTGTTTTCCAAAGGAGGTCATTATTTTACAATACAATATAAATTGTTTATACATTTTAATTGCTTATTCAGAAACAGCAACAGTAACGTAATCGAATTCATAAAAAAAAATCAATAATGAAGAATTAACTGCATCAATAGTTTTCTTATTGTAATATTTAACATTGTTTAAAAACAAACAATACTTCTCTGTCAAGTATTCTATTACAGTTTGTTTTCTAACTTAAACAATTGACACAAATGTATATTAGCTAATAAAAGCTTTTTATTATAAACTGCTATATATAAGGATAATCAAAAAAACAATACCTTTTTGTTTTGTCTTTTGCATATAAAAAGGATAGAAAATATTTATGAAATATATCGCTGCTATTTACATTTGTTTTGTGTTTTAAGTAAGAAGTTACGCTCATTTTTCAGAAGATGTACTTTAAAAGCAACTTTGTTTTATTTTTAATGTTAATGAGCTCAATGAGCTTATATAGTCATCGCTTAGATGGAAACTTCAAGCAAATATCTTTGTTAGCACAAAAGCTACAACGCGGATTTTCAGCAAGCAACCAGAAGTTGAAAACTACTTTTAATGATAATCGTATGTTCATCTTGCTTTTTGTACTTTTTTATTTCTAATGCAGCATTTAAATCTTAAATCATCATTAAGTTTAATCTTCAAGTTTTTTACAGAAAGGTCTTTGTTTCGTCCTAAAAACTGTGCGTCTATTTTACAAAAGTATCAAAATGTTGAAAGTGGCACTTTTTCGCTGTTTAAAGATGGAAGTAATAGTTTAGGAGAGAACGCTTTTTGCTATTTTAGCGATGAAGCTAAAACAGGTTATGCCTTTAAAGTTATGCTCGAGTAAAGATAAACAAATACACCAATAAGTTAGGCTTTTTGTTTATTGGAATTTGTTGGTTTAGGTAACGAAGGAATAATTGCTCCGATAGATTGTCAATATTTGGTTGAAAAAATAAATATCACAAAAAAAGGAATTTACACACTGAATGACAATCAACAACGACCTGTAAAAGTTTTTTGCGACAATTTTTCCATGCTCTACTATTATGGGGTTGAAGATAATAGTAGACATGTTTGGAATGTTAGTTTTACTTAAATACTTTTATACTTTTAACAGTTGTTACAAAACGTAAGCAATCAAAAATCGAAATAAAGTTTCAAAATGCTATATTAACTAAACTAAAAAAAGTTTTAACAAAATACAGATATTACAGAAAAGACTAAACTCTGATATATCTTTCAATCGAACTTTTGAAGAGTATGAAAACGGATTTGGCGATATGAAGGGAAATCATTGGATAGGTTAGCATTAAATTAACTTTCATAAAAAAAACGAAAACAGTAAAACTGTAAAGCTGACATGAAACAAAGTTCTTTACTTGAACACTATTTCTGTGCAACAACTCAACAAGTATTTTACTGTTTTTTCTTTGTAAAGTTTGAAAAGTACCCTTTTTATTAAACTTAGTTTTTGATGTTGACAACAAAAGTACTTTAAAAATATTCTATATAACTATGTTTCGTTTATTTTATTTAATAATTTATAGGTTTGAAAAACATTCGTCGCATAATTTCTCCTGAAAAACTCTATGTTATTAAGATTTCATGGGTTGACGAAAAAGGAGTTGAGCTAAAATCACACTACAAGTTGAAATTTTGTTTTTCTTTTTAAAAGTTGTAGACTAAATTTTTAGAAAAATACTTTTTATTGCATCTTTATGCTAACTAATTCTTACTAATCTTGTTTTCAGCCAATTTCGACTAGGAAAAGCACCAAGTTATGAGTTTCAGTTTTTCAAGTACACAGAAGCATACACATACTGGTTTTTTGAAAAGCGTTAGTTATATTTTTCAAACTTATAAATTATAATGCTGGTATATAAAACTTTTTCTTTGTATTTAGACAGCGTTTTGTATAGAAATATGTATGTTAGAAAAGCTAATTTTAAAATCTTAAAACTTTATTAATGTTATTTTAAATTAGTAAAGTTTACTCACCAAACTTTAGTTTTAATTTAGTAAAAAAAAGACAAGTCAAGCAACTAAAAAACCACATTAAGTTTTTGCATATATCAAATTCTGAAAAAAAACTACAAAATATATTTTGTAGAAACCAAAAAAAAAAAATAATAATAATAATATTTTTTTATTAAAAATTTAAAATTTTAATTATAGTTAGAAAATTAACTTTCGCTGTTTTAAACATAATATAACATTAAATATAGCGCTAAACATAAAAAATCGATAACATTTTTTTAGGACTTTTAGCATACATAAAAATTTAATAATTTTTAAATTAACGTTATTAAACGAAAACAATCCAAATTGTTACTTATTTATTATAATTCAAATTCTATAAACAGTAGTTTTAAAACTTACTTAAGTTTGTAAGTAGTAATAACAAGAAATTGTTCTAGGTTCAAACTACAAAAAGTATTAATGAATAAGTTACAATAAAAAATATTGTTTTAATTGCTCTTTTGATTAATTATGCTAAAAGTAACTGCTACCAGAATTGAAAAACGAAGGCTTTTTTTTAAAGTAAATTCTACTTCTTAAAATTAATATTAAAATTGTAGTTTATAAAACAAATTAATTGTTGTAGGAGACTTGTTAAAACACCTTCGTGGAGCAGAATTCAGTACATTCGATGTAAATCAAAATAATGTGAACATAAATTCAAAAAGCGGTTATAATAAAAATGTTGACTGTGCTGAAGAAAAAGAAAATTCCTGGTGGTTCGGTGATAGTAATAACAAATGTGGTGGGATAAATGCCAACGCTTACAATTATGAAGACATGAATTGGGATGGTAGTACGGTTACAGCTGTTCAAATTTCATTTGGAGTAATGGACCAAAAAAAATTTATTACTTTACGTAAGTAAAATAAAACTGTTGCATCATTTTAAATTAGTTACAACTGTCACAAAACTATTCAGTAAAACAACTTTTATTTTAAAACTATTATTTATTGAACAACAAAAAAAGCGTTCAAAATAAATGGTCGCAGGAACTAGTGCACAAAAAAACCTTTCGGTTATCGAGCTAGTATACTTTTATTTTGAAAAATAGTAAAGTTTCGCAACTATTTACAAGTAGAATTAAAAGTAAGTTATGCTTTTATTTAAATCAAATTTTGTAAAAACAATTTTCTAAGACAAGTTTGTTAAATTAGCCTAAGCAAAAAGGGACTTAAAACATATTTTATGCTTTCTCATAATAATTACTGCGTAAAATTTTGTTTTAAAACTCCTTTAATTTCATATTAAAGTTTGTGAAAAGATATAACTGTAAAGTAAAACTTTAGCACCAGTTTTTTGGAGTCCTCTAGAAGTGTGTGATAGTCATACCTGTGTGTATGGAAATTGTGTTTCTACAAAGGGAAACCCCGAACTTGAAGAAAGATATCCACATGGAAGTTATTGTAAATGTGAGGGGGGATGGGCTGGTGATGATCATTGCAGTAAACGTTCGTTTTATAAAAAAAGAAGTTACAAACCAAAAATTATTTTACTCTTTATTATCAATTTTTATTAATGTAAACCAATGTCTTCTGAATACGGTTTCGATTGTAACTAACTTAATATTGTATTTAAATTATGTTAAAATGAACTTAAGTAAAAGATCTAAATTATGAACAACAGAAAAATACTATTTTTAAATACTATTTATTCAGTTCTTTGTAAACAAAAGTTTTTGTTAGGTTCTAGTAAGGACTGAGTATGAGTATCTTTATATTTTTCTTTTCGAAAATACATCGTGGACTAAATAAAACTTAAGTATTATCTTTATCTTTTAGTAAAAAAGTTATAACAAAACACAAGTATCACAGTGCTTCAAAACCGTTTGTAAAACAATTTTTTTACAAAGTAGAATCTGTCTCTGTTAACACTTTAACACATACATTTTTTATAAGTGTAATCTAAAGTGTACAATTTTTACGTACCAAATAAACCTTAATACTTATTTTGTTATAGATATATGCCACACGCAAAACTTATGTAAAAACAATGGAGGTTGCTTGATATCAACTGAAGAACCTTTTTATAAGTGTAGATGTGATATCGGATTTACTGGAGATCATTGTGAATTAAAAAGTTGCGTACTTTATTTATAATCTTATACATACTAATGTTATTTTTCTTTTCTATGCTTATTCGTACTGCCTTCTATTTTATTGTAAAAAATGTCAATTTACATGAGATTGAAAATCTTAGCCTAAAAACTGTAAAAAAAATTCCTAAATTATTGTTTGTAACAAAGCTAAATAGACAAAAATTATACATATCAAATGCTATAAACCTTTTTTTATCTAAAAAATTTTAGTTATATTTCTTTCAGCCGACTCAAAGATACCTGACAACAAGACGACAGATTTCATGGAAAACAGTGATTACAACGTGATCGTGAACTCGAACAATTACAAGTGCACTCCGCTTCTGTGCAACGGAATGTGTGCAGTGCCCACTAACTACCCTGATCGCGACGAAACTTGCTGGCCAGATATTGGGTTTCAGTATTCAGATCGTGGCAGAAGTACGTACTTTTTATTGCACACTATTAAATGAAAACCTGATTAGGTTTTAAAAAACAAAATTTAAACAGCTATAATAATCTAATAATAATATTTGAAAATCTTAAATAAGTAACTTGTTTTCAGGCGGATATAATTCTTAAAAGTGTGCAAGACTTAACGTAATAAAATTATATCGTTTAGTTTACATTTTAAACTTTAATTTAATGAAACGCAATCTTTTTTTTAAGTTGTTTTTCACTGCAATTTTTAAAGATTTAATAACTTAAAAACTTACTTAAAAAGTGTACTTCAAACGATCTAAAAACTAAAGAACTTAATCCTATAATATATTAGCTACTAAAATATTAATTTAAAAGAAAATAAATTTAATCTCTGTTTAAACTTGCATGTGTTGAATTATCAATTTATCTTATTTAGCTACTTAATTTTAGCGGAGCTAATTTTTTTAGTTGTCTATATAACGAGATGCTTGTTGACGTTTTAAAACTTTGTTTAAAAGTATTGAAAAATCAAGTAGCTATTTAAAGTTTTTAAGAACATTGCTATAATGAAAAAAAATGAGAAACTTTGTTTATCAGACAATATAGCAAAGGTTATAACAATAACATAAACATGTTACAAAAACGAGCAAAAAATGACAGCAGCTTAATTTTTTATACTAAAGTATGTACTCAGTATTTAAATGACTTAAACTTAAAAAGTTGCAATCTGTTAATCGTTTATTTAATTACAAAAAATAATTAGAACTTTAATCTAAAACTAAAGTTTTTTAATTTTTAAACACATGAAATTGGATACTTATGAGGTTCAAAAAAATATTATCTTCTAATTCTAAAAAATATCTTATTTTTTCAGCAAAATGCCAAGTAGATCCAAATGAATGGGACGAAGGAAGTCAGAAGTGTGAAAACGGAAGTGGTTGTATTGCTCATAATTACTGGCCTTACTACTCATGTGCTTGCTTGGAAGGCTACTACGGAAAATACTGCCAATATAAAGGTAGTGTGCAGTCGCTTGTTGAAAGTTTATTTACTTGTTTAGTAAAGTTTCGTCTTAAACAATGCTACTTGAAAAATAAAAACATTACTGAACATCCAGATCTAAGTTTTGGCCATTAGCTGCAAAGGGGTCAAAGGAAGGGGGGAATGTTTAGTAAAGGGGTAATAGTGATGGCTTTAAGGTTTTAATTTACCTAAACTTACCATTGAGTTCAGGAAATGATGATGAACAGCAAAAAAAGGTATTAGGTGCACTTAAGGGTTGTTTTGAAAATTTTACTAGATATAATGAGAACATTTTCGAATGTTACACTAGATATTGAGAGAAAACTTGAAACTTATACTTGATATTCTAGAAATTATGATGAAAAGAAAAAAATGTCTTCGGCGTATCAAAGGAAAGTTTTTTTTAATCTAATTTGAGGGAGCAACTGCTCTTTTATTTCCTGAAAAGGAGGCGTTATGAAAAAAAAAGTTTGAAGGTCCTGATTTAGTTAAGTTTTTTTTTCCTAAACACTTTAAGTTCTGATAAAAAAGTAGAGTAAGTTTTATTTTTGTGTAAGTGCAGCAGATAAAGTACAAAAGTATGATGATTTGACAGAAATTTACTGTTTTTATATAATAAAATTATAACTAATGTTTGAATTTAGATTAAATTTATAATAGTTCAGCCAGGCTTGCTTCATTAAAAACACAAGAGCAACTAAATACTTAATCATCAAATAAAAATTAATACAACTTACACAGATTGCTTTCAAATAGTTCCAATTGGCTAACTTTGTTCTTAATTTCATAGTATCATTGTTGTCTTTTATTTTATGTAATTTTTATAAATACTAACACCAAAAAAAAAACTTTTTTTAAGTTTCTTAATGATGAAAAATATAGTACATTAACAAAAGTTAAAGCTGTAAATAAAATTTAAACATGATCATATGATTTATTAATAAGTTTTTACTTTCAGGGAGTGAAAAGAAATATTGATATCTACAAGAAAATGCATTTCATTTCTGATATTTTTTTTTTTATTTGTTCGCTTTTTTTTATAATATAAGCTGAAAAATGTTTATAACACCGAATAAAAAGCTATTACAAAATGTAAACACAATGTGTCAAATTGTTTATCAATATAAGAACAAAGATTTAAAAAACTAAATTATATGAAGAAATATTTAAAAAACAGTCTTAACTTATTGAATACAAAGATTGTACAACATGCATATTAGTGTGCTTATAAAAATGACAACCTTTTAATTTTCAGCTCAATTGTTTTTTCCCTTTGCGAATATCACAAAAACACCCTGTGCAGAATTTAAGATAATTTGAAGAAATATTTATGATAGCACTTTTGGATTTTCCGGAAACAACCCCAAGGCAAACTGTATAGAATCCAAAAAATGCGATCTTAAATATTTTAAGTTGAAAACTATTTTATATGTGGTTATTATTACAAAAACACATTGTGAATACTTTTAGATGATTCAAAGAAAAATTTTAAGGAGGCCCTTCTTGATTAAAAAACTGTAAGTTAAAGAAAATAATATTGTGATAAAGTTAACAAAAAATTATGAGTTTCCTCCATATTTTTTTCTAATTCATTTTAAATTTCTCGTAATGTACCTTAATTTATAAAAAAATGTCGAAGAATAATACCAATGATCGCTTATTTTTGCAGAAAAAAAACATCTTTTTAGAGCTGAAAGTTAGAGTAGCAACTTTCCGTCTAAAATTAAGAAATATATATTTGTTAGACTGTATAATTATTTTTGATTAATTTTTATTACTAATTTTAAAAAAGTCAAACCATTAAATAAAAAATCACTTAAGAAAAAATAAAGACTACTTTACTAGGTATGTATTTTATTGTTATTATGTTTTCTTTAAAAAAACTGTTACAATAAAAATGTAATTTATTTAACATTTAAATTTGTAGTTACATGGTATTAAGTTTATAGTGTATAAGTATTCTATAATTTCGACATGCAAATCAACATAATGTATATAGCTCTTTGAGATAACATATATTTTCAGTGTGTACAACATGCTATAATACAATTATAAATTTTGTTTTATGTTTAAAATACTGAACTACTAAATCTATCAAAGAAAGTCTAAAAATGATTTCGCTGTTTTTTACTAAACTAATAATTAAATCTTAAAAGTTGTTATTAAACATACATTAAAGTTGTTACTAATCATAAAAATTACTAAAAACGATTTATTTTAAAATTAAATCACGGAACAAAACAGAACTAAACTTGAATCTTGAACTTTTTAATAAACTATCTTGACAGTATTTGAAAAACTTTATTTGTAGCACTAATAAAATGAATTTTGTAAAAATTAATTGATCTCCTTATAATTTTACTTTAAAAGACTTTGAAATATATCTAGAAAACTTTGTTTTTATAGTTTTCTACGAACAGATATTAGGTGTTTTTATTTACATCAGGGCCTTTATAAACAAATTTCAATGAGTCTAGCATTTATAAAGCTGTTTAAATTTAAACTTAAATTGTAAAGGCCAGATTCAAAACGTTTTTAACCAGAAGGTCGGTATGTGGCGGTGTACTTTCAAGCTCGAAATCAGCATGTGCTAACAAGTAAATTTATGATTTTAAAAATAAATATTTTGGTGTCCTAGTTTGAATTTTAATAATCAGTAGGGTCATCTAAAGTAATATCAAATAATTTTGCATCTAAAAAATTTTGTAACTGGCTATTTAACTTTTTTTAATTAAAACGGTCTGCGAATACTTTTGACCAAGATAATTTGGCCTGCTAAAGTAAATTAATCTAATAAATTAAATTTTCTAGTAAATTAGACCCGATGTTTGTTCTAAGCAATAATTAAAAAAAAAAACCGATAAGTGTACATAACTTTGAACCATGGCAACTATAAGTATAAAGGAATTTTCAATTTTACTATAATTTTCATTTCCGTGTATTTCAATTTTTTACGCTAATAAGATCAAAATATAAAAAATTTTTTAATATTGTAACTCTTTGATAAAAATTTAGTCATTATTTAGTTTTATATAGTGACTCAACTTAAAGTAATTTCGTTTATAATACTTGTTGTAAGTATTTAAACACGTAGTTTTTTATTATTGCTTATTTTTAGGATCTATACCCTTCTATCTAACCCTACCTTCAACAATTTTTTTTTAATTTACTTTACCTAACCAGCCATAACCAAAATTTAAGACTAATGCTTAGTTAAAGATGCTAATTTTCGGGTCATATTTATTATAAACAAAAATGTATAGTAATATTTTAATAAACAAAACTTTTAAATGTGGTTGGTTACGTCGTCTAAAAATAAAAATTTGAATTTGAGTTTACTTTTGGCTATGTTTATAAAATAATGTTATGAAAATTAACATTTAAAGATTAAAATATTTTAACCTCAGAGGCAAATACCCCCACTGATAATTGTTTATACAAAAATGATTATCGCTGAGACTTATAGGTCGTCCCTACAAATAATCATTTAAAGTTCAAATTTTTTTTTTACTTAAATAATTTTAATTTATCTTTTATTTTTTGATCTAGAACATTGTATGAAATAAAGTTATTCTGTAAAAAATCTTGTTTATAAGTCTTTACTATTACTTTTTTATTATTTAAAGTAAAACTAGTGTTATAACAAGCAAAAAGTTTATCAATCAGTTAAAATTTATTAATTACTATCACAACAAAGTTTATTAACTAGCTTATTATAAACAACAACAAAAAAAGTAATGTATTACAAAATAAATTGTAGATAAGAGCAAGTTGGGAGTTATTTTCAGGCACGTTCTCGTTGTATTTAAAAAAATTGTTTGTTTTGCTACATTTGAACCAAAATAGTTTAATTTTTTTTTACTATATAAAGATGCTTTATATTTGTTTAGAAAAAAAAGTATAAAATCAATGAGTACAATAAATCAATTTGAATTAATCTGAACAGTTTTAATAAGTTTTTATGTAAAGCATAACATTTTTAGTTTAATCCAAACAATTTTTATTATGTTTTAAATTTTTTTTTTAATTTTCTGAAGCATTGAATCATTTAGCTTTCATTAATTTTTTTATGCTTTAATGTTTGTACGTTTAAAATGTATTTTTAAATCAAAAAATAAACGTTAAAAGATCATGTTTGTTGCTTTGTTGAAAAATATATTTAAAGTTTTCATTTAAAACGGTAACTGTACTTACAAAAGTACTTATTTTATCAGTAAAACTATCATAAAAAAAAGTACGTAAATGATAACAGAAAACGTTATCAATTAAAAGTAAAATTGAGTAAACATCCAAAAACAATTGTCTGACAAATAAAAATAGTTAAATTTTTAATTTAATACTTTTAATATTTAAAAGAAAAAACAAATAAATATTACTCTAATTTTGATATCTAATCTAAATAATTTTAACTTACTTCATATAGAAACGTTCTTTCAAAAACATACTAATAGACTTTATAAGCGGGTACACTTTTTAAGTATAAAACCACTTTTTGAGGAAGTTATATACCTCTAATGAAGATTTTTATTTTAAACTGATTAAATAGATTTTTTTTGTTATTTGTACATAAAAAAATATCAGCATAAAATAGCTAGTATAAAATATTTATTAAACTTACTTATATACAAATTATTTCAATTGAACAGTGAATAAACTATAAAATCTAACAACTATTTTTTATTTTAAAATTAAGCACTTTATGTTAAAAACAGTAAAGTAAGTAACATCTATCAATGTTATATATGCGGGCTCTATTGAACAAATAGGAATAATAAGTTTTATTCTTAGAAGACAAACCGTATATTTAAAATGAATTATCTCTATTTTTTTGAGGTAATTTAGCAAGCAGTAGATTTTAAATTCTAAATAAACATTTGGGCAAGTTTATATTAGTTAGTTTTGTAACTAAAAATATTCAGAAGCCATGAGAATTGTTTTTTTTTTCAAGTATTTATTGTACAAGGATTATTGTTTTGTTAATTGAGTGTGAAAATTTGATTGTAACTTGTATTGCTATGTAGAACACCCGCACTCGCATACAGGGTTGTTCAGAGTCAAAGAGGCCTGGTTGATGTTGTACCTGCACGCGCAAGCTAACTTCTTTCTTTTTCTCCTCACACCCCGTAGATCTTGAAGCTCAATGTGTTCTTGCGTCACACTTCTTGTTTGAGGGCTAACAAACATTTAGTTTGTGTTTAACAACTAATTTTTTAACACAATTAATTTTTGGTTTACGCTTTTGTTACATATACATTATAAAACTGATTTACATGAATAACTAAACATAGTTTAAGTTTTGTACTTACATAAAGTAGTCTAAAAAATTATAAAAATACTACATAGAATAAAGTACTTAGAGCCACCTTAAACCTTACAAAAATAAACAATATAGTCGAAATGCAACACATTTATTCAAAGTTCAACATATTAAGTTTATTTCGTTTAAGGTTAAAAATAGTTTTATAAAATTAAATAAAGTTCTGTATAGAATCAGTTCATATGTAATCAAAAGTATACGTAAGATTTATAGCTTTAAACTTGAACTAAGTTTCAAAAGTAAGTACTAAAGAAAATAATATACCAAACTTATGTTATCTGTTATTTTACTTAACTTATACAGATTTTAATCTTAAAAAAAAGTATGCTTCAGTACAAGTAAAACTATTGTCTTAAAAGCTAAAAATACCTAGCAGTCAACAGCAGGTAAGCTTATCTTTTAACATTTATAAAGAATTAATTTACAATAAAAATGCAAAACATTTCAAACTAACCATCTCTTTAAAATTTTAATTATGAATGTTGTTCCCACAAACATAACAAGTATGCTGCTAACCACAATGAGGTATGTATACCAGCCTGCCTTATTTTCTGTTTTTGATATACCGAACGTAATGTTTTAACAAATTTTAACAAACAAAGTTATTGATATTTAAAGACTATTAATTGCATGTTTACAGTGTTGAATAGATAAGTACAAGCTTATAATGATTAATAACTGTTTAAGTTTACTATTAATGATTTCAGCAATTGTTGTTATACTACTAAAATGATATTACCTTGTAGTTACAAAGTCAATTTACTTTAAAGATTGAAAATTTACTTATATAATCCTAGCAAAATATAAATATCATAAAGTGAACAGTTTTGGTTTTAATATTTGAAAAAATTGATAAGTAAAAATTTTCAAATTTTACCTTCTACTGTTCCTTTGTTCTTAAATATATCAATGGTATCTTTTGAATGAACTTTCGTTTCTGAAACATTAATAAGTATATAACTAAATGATAAGGAATATACTTTTGTAGATTTATGTTTTGTAACAAGTAAATTTATTTTATTTAAAATATAGATAGACCTAGAATACTTTAACAACTGTAAAGTTTTGTTTTACTTGCGCATGTCTTGTTATCGAAGCTGACACTGTTGTAACAATGGCACCTTCTATTTTGGCCACGTTGAGAAAACGTGTCAATGCACTGACCAAACAAACATAAACTTCTCCCGCAAGCTTCTAAAAAATAAACAGAATGTTTAAAATAGATACTTTGTTTTGTTAATTTTTTTACGGGCTTAGGAACAAAAGACTTACAAACTCTCTAAAAAACTCCGTGGATTTTGTTATTGTTTAGACACAGAAAAACGTGCGTCACTTCAATAAATCAAATACTTTGCAATTTTTTTTTGTTTTTTAATTCTTTAGTTATATATTTCAGATTTTTTTTTTCTTTTTCAAGGTAGATAAAATTCTAAATACCAAAAAAATACTAATTTCTTTAAAGTTTTGTTTTTAGGTAACACAAATCAGGTTTAGTTTTTCAAAAGTCTATTCATTTATGCTTATAAAAATATGTTGGAGAATCGCATAAAATCATTTTGATGAAAATTTTAGTATCAATTTTTATAGATTTTGTACTAGTTATATATTTAGTTATAGTATTTAGTGTTATTTTTGATAACTTAATATTTTAGATAGTAACATTACAATTTGTTTCAAAACTTTCCTAATTTGTTTTCTAGTTCTTTGTTAGTTTATCAACTTTTAATAATTTTTAACCTTTGGAGCAACAGCTTTAAATAAAAAGATAGCTTTTTACTATATGTCATAAGCTCTAAAGTAGTATATTAGATATTAAACAAATTGTTAACATTTTATTTTTCATTATACTTTAAAAAGGGGTATAAAAATTTTAAACTCACCAACTAATTTATGGTGTGTTATTTGGCTACCATTTGGAAATAAAGCAGTTAATTTCAAACAATTATATTTTGAAGTTGTTCTCTTGCAGAAATGTCCTATTTTTTAATAAGTTAAAAAAAAGGTTTATAATAGCTTTAAATTACAATAAAAAAATTTATTTATAAAATTATATAGCATGTTATACTAAGTATTGAAATAAATAAAGAGCTTAACTTTTATTAACAACAATAATACTGTTTTTAAAATCGAAACTGTATCCGTTTAAGTTTTGTATACAAAAAAATAACTAACCTAAAGTTTTTTCTATGTTAACATGATCTACTGGAATTAAAAACGTTTCGTTGTTGGGAAATACAACTTCTACTTTATTGTTTATGACACCTGTTTTATTTTTATACTGTAATTTAATAAAAAACACTTTTTTAAATTATATTAATTTAACTGGAAAAAGTTATTAAATTTTGTTGAAGCTACTGATGTTTTTTTATGATAATCAGAATTATAGACTGTGATACCTCTTAATTCTTAATTTTAAAGTTATGAATGAAAAAAACTAACCTTTTATCAACCATGAATTATATTGTTTAACTTTCAACAATATAAGTATCAAAGCTGAAGCAATTACTTCTTTTTTCATTTTATAATTGTTTGATAATGGTCTGTTAACAAACTTAAAACTTTTCAAATAAATTACTTTAAAGGCAACTAACGTAAATATATTTAAGTATAAAATGTAATTGTTTCTTTATAAAATCTTTAAATTATTTATATAATACAACTTATACTTAAAACAATTAGATAAACACTTTGAAAGGACATTCAATATTAATATTTTGTACTGCTCTTTTGCTTTCTTACCTGAGTTAAAAAAACGTTAAATATAATATTTATGTTCTTTTTTATTAAGAATTGCTTTATCAAAAATTCACATAAAAAAATTACAAGTTTATATGAAATACTAGTTTTATGGTTCTAGTTATTAAAAGTTTGTACAACTGAAAATAAGTTAAGACTCTTATATATTCTTTTAAAATTTCTCTAAAAACACTAAACTTTAGTTACAAGCATTTGAACCTAATAGTATAAGTTAAACTGTTATTGTAAATTCAAAAATAACCATAAAAAAGTACATAATTCTTCAATAAATCAATAAACATACTTATATATCTATATAATGTTAACTTTAAACTTTACATTTAAGACTATTTAAAAAGTTTTCATTTTATCTTAATACAACCGTCATATATCTTTATTATCAGATTTTTAAAGTGAAACGACGGTAAAAAAATAGATAAGAATGTTTTATAAGTTCTTAACAAGGCACAGTAATCGTTAAGCAACTTCTACATATTTGGGCATAAACTCATATTACAAAAATTATATTTTTAGCCTTATACATTTAAAAGCTAAACCTATTGTACTTAATAATTGTTCTGAGATTTTTATATGTTTGTAGTATAACTTTCCGTTTTGCAAAAAGTTCCTTATTCTTTGTATTTTACTTCTACAGACAAAAAAACTTGTTTGAAGAAATTAAAATCTATTTGATCCCGGTAAAATCTAAAGTAAAGATTTGATTTGATTTTGTAAATTTAAGTAGTTCTAAATAAAAAAGTAAAAATTTGTTTATTTTATAACTTTACATCATTATTCTTATTTCAAGCTTTACATTCATTTAATTATTTTTTATCTAATAAAATTATATTAATACATATGTGAAGTTTTATTTTAGTTATCATAAGCTAATTTATCATTTGAATAAAAACAATACATGATTAATCATACTTTTAATGGTTATCGAAAATGTCTTAAAACCAAACAATGATATAACTAATTTTGCAAAAAATTAAATGTATGTCGTGTTTTATTTAAACAATAAAACTTTTTAAGATTTAATAAAACAAGTAACACAACATTATTCTCTATAAAAACACAATCGATCTATTGTATTATAGGTCATAAACGTTATTAAAGATTGTAAACATTTAAATTTCAAAAATTAAGTTTTTCAAATACAACTCCGCGCAATACTTAAACAAAGTGTTATTTTAAATAAAAACAATTTTTTGTAAACTACTTTTGTTTAAAAAAATTTAATTTTTTTATATACTAACAGATTCTATGTTAGCAGTATTAAAAATGTACGTTAAGAAATATATTCGTTTACTATTTGTTTTACTGGTCATGAAATTTTCTTACGGTCAGAAACTTACTGGGAAGTTTGACCGAGTTTCCTACTTATCCGGAAACTTACAGCACAACTTCAAAGCGAGCAAGCTAAAATTGGAGGAAGTTTTTAATCAAAATGGTTAGTTTATATTTTTAATAAACTTCTCAGAAAGTTAATTTAGCGAAGAAAAGCACGTAAATTTTCTGAATAATAAAATTATTAACATTCTTACAGAACAGAAAATGGTTCGTCCAAAAGACTGTGCATCTATTTTGAATAAATATCAGAGTGTGAAAAACGGACTATTTTCACTGTATAGAGATGAAAACATAAATATTGGAAGAAAAGTTTTTTGTTATTTTGAAAAAGAAAAAAACAAAGGTAATAATAGAGCATAAGAAAAAACATAATAGTTGAACTTAGCAAAGTATATTTAAAAAAATTACGTATAACTTATAATCAAGTACGTATATTTGTTTTTTAATTACGTAAAATTTAAGGGTATATTGCACCAAGAAGTTGTGAATTTAAAAATTTTACGAAAGTCGAAGAAGTATTCACATTCACTGATAAACAAGGCCATCCTTACGAAATCTTTTGCAACAAACGTTTAATGCTTGATTATTACTGGAAACCAGAAAAACGTGCGTGGTCCGGATACAATGTGAGTTTTATTGAAATAATCACCAATTTATTTCTTTGAATGACGTGATAAAATTTGTCAATCTTTTCTAAATGAATGGTTTTTGACCAATTGCAGGTAATCCATAACAGACTAAACTCTGATATATCTTTCAACCGAACTTTTGAAGAATTTGAAAACGGTTTTGGTGACATAAATGGAAACTATTGGCTAGGTTAGTTGTTAGCTTATATTTATTAAAGTTACTTCTTAAAATTTTATATTAATGTAGTCTAGAAAATTGCAGAGTATTGCAGAAATACTATGTTGTCAATATTTTATCAAAATACTTAAATACTACTTGGTTTTTTGTTGTATTTTTTAGTATAACATTTAAAATATGTATACCGTATACTATTTAGGTTTGAAAAAAATTCATAGCATGATGTCACGTGATAAACTCTACTTGTTAAAAATCTCATGGGTCAATGAAAGCGGAATTGAGTTCAAATCAAATTATAAGTATTTTTGTTGATGTTGTATTAAAATTTAAAGAAGTTATACCTATTTGCTTTCATCTTTAAAGTTAAACCAAGACATTTTTCATTTGAAAAAAAATCAAGTCTAACACTTTTCACTTACTAAAACACCAAGAATTAAAAATTTTTTTTAGTACATTTTTTACTACTTTTTTTCAGCCAGTTTCGATTGGGAGAAGCACCAATCTATGATTTAAATTTTTTTAAATACACTGAGGCTGATGATTATACATTTAAGTGGCTTAGTCAGCGTAAGTTAATCTTAATTTGTTTGTTAACACGTTAAAACCAAGCTATTGAAGCCATTAAATAGAATAATAACAATAAACTTAAACTTTCTTTTTTTTTAAATGTTTAATTTAAACATTTTAGGTGACTTATTAAAACACCTTCGTGGAGCAGAATTCAGTACATTCGATGTAAATCAAAATAATGTGAACATAAATTCAAAAAGCGGTTATAATAAAAATGTTGACTGTGCTGAAGAAAAAGAAAATTCCTGGTGGTTTGGAGATAGTAATAACAAATGTGGTGGGATAAATGCCAACGCTTACAATTATGAAGACATGAATTGGGATGGTAGTACGGTTACAGCTGTCCAAATTTCTCTTATAGAAATGGAACAAAGAAAATGGTGGACTTTACGTAAGTTGGATTAAATAATTTAAAATTGGTTTACATTTTGTTTTAAATTAAATGAAACAAATCTTAGTTAATTTATTAGTTTTTAAAACAGCAAATAAACTAATTTCAGCACCAGTATTTTGGAGTCCTATAGAAGTGTGTAATAGTCAGACCTGTGTATATGGAAATTGTGTTTCAACTAAGGGAAACCCCGAACTTGAAGAAATATACCCACATGGAAGTTATTGTAAATGTGAGGGGGGATGGACTGGTGATGATCATTGCAGTAAACGTTCGTTTTATCAAAAAGTTACACAATAAAAATTATTTCACTCTTTAAAAACTATTTTTTTGTTATTAAAAAAAAGTATTAAAAACCTTTTTGTTACTATCTAAATATTGAATTTAAAATACTTTTGTATAACCTAAAATAAAATGTTTAATGTAAGAGTTGGAAAAAAGCTTAATAAATTGCATTTAAAATTTTGTAGGTTTTGTGTTGATTAGCTTCTACTAAGAATGAATATGAAGATTTTAAAATATCTTTTTTTTTCAAAACGGTATTATAGACTTAATAAGGTTAATAAGTTTATCTTATAGAAAACTTCCACTTACAAAAAAAAAGATACCATAGTACTTTAAAAAAGATTTTTAACATATTTTCTTATCTATATATGCTCTTTTTTAATGTTTAAGCAGATATAAAAAATTTACAAATTAAAAGTCTAATGTGTTTTTATTTCAAATTAAACAAACTTATTTTTGTTTCAGATATATGCCACACACAATATTTATGTAAAAACAATGGAGGTTGCTTGATTTCAACTGAAGAACCTTTTTATAAATGCAGATGTGATATCGGATTTACTGGAGATCATTGTGAATTAAAAAGTATGATTTTAAGTTACACTCTAAAAACTTAAGAATGATATTAGATACTTACTGTGCTTATGAGTGTTAATGTTTATTTGTAAAAACGAAAGTTTAATTAAGACTTTGTTTTTAGGTCTATAAAGTTTTAAGAAAAGAATAAGAAAGTTTTGTTAGTACCTAGGTTAAATGGAAAAATAAGACTATCTCACAAACTTAGATGAATGCTAAACAATTAACCATGACTTAGTATAACAGTTTTCATTTCTTTCAGCCGACTCAAAGACACCTGACAACAAGACGACAGATTTCATGAAAAACAGTGATTACAACGTGATCGTGAACTCGAACACTGACAAGTGCACTCCGCTTCTATGCAACGGAATATGTTCAGTGCCAGATTTTCCAATTAATTTCCCTAGTCGCCTTTGCTGGCAAAGTATAGGGTTGAAGTATTCGGACCGTGGCAGAAGTAAGTACATTTTATTGCTCTGATGAAAAGGTGATTTGTTTTGAAAAAATGAAATTTTAAATCGTCTAATGAATGTATGCAAATCGTGATCTAACTTTTAGGGGTATCGAAATAAAACTTTTGATAGTTTTAATATTTTTCTAATCTAAACTGAACTATATTCTAACCCTCCATACCCAAACATGTAACAAATAAATAAAAAAAAGTACGAATAATTGTATTTAATTGTTGTTCATCTACATCTTGTTTTTCTTAGTCTTGTTTTGTACATGCAAAATTGTTGCAAGTTTTTGTATAAATGCACTTTTAAGAATGTAATAATAAGTATAATAAATCAATTATTTAAGTATTTAATACTGAACCAGATAATTTGATAGTATTTGTTTATACGATTTTAGATCGTTTTCTTACAAAGCATAGTTTTATTTTCCAAAGTGTTTAAAAAATAATTAAATTTTATTTTTTGAAGGTACTTTCATGCAATTAATAACAATAGCTTCACTTAGTACTTTATTTTTTGTGTTTATTTCTAAAGTTTATTTTTAATAATTACTAAGTTATTTTAGTCAAAATAAGTTTGTTGACTATAAAGTGAGATGCTTGGTGATAATTTGAAATTTATATTAAAGTTGTAAAATAATAAGCATAAACTATTTTAAATTTTATAGAGCAATGTAACAACGATAAAAAAAACATAAATCTTTAGTATTAAAAAAAAAGTACAAAATGTTTGATCAATATACTTTTTTTTTTTAAATTCAGTATTTAACAATTATTGTTATTTTTGAAGCATCTTAAAACATATTACTTTATTAATTTTTTTTTTAATTCTGGTAAACTTTTGGTTACTAAACTTAGAAAAATAATCAAATATTGAATACTAAGAAGAATTTTTTTTTCAGTTACAATTTTTTTTACTCGGCGGTCTTAAAAATACTAATACTACAAAACTTTAGTAAGTTTTTAAAGATGACTTTGAAAAGGTACTGATTTTTTTTCACATTTTGAAAAAATATAATACTTTGATGTCTATCTTTAAAAAGACTATGCAAACTTTTAATTTCTATCCTAAGGTACAAAACACATCAGATTGAAAAAAAGTATCTTCTAACTCTTAACATTATTTTGCTTTTTTAGCGATATGCCAGGTAAATCCAAATGAATGGGACGAAGGAAGTCAGAAGTGTGAAAACGGAAGTGGTTGTATTGCTCATAATTACTGGCCTTACTACTCATGTGCTTGCTTGGAAGGCTACTACGGAAAATACTGCCAACATAAAGGTAGTATGCAGTCGCTTGTTATAACTAGTTTAGATTAACAACACCTTTTTTTTTGCAATTTTAGCTAAATTAAAAAACTTTTTGTACATTTGATCAGGGTTTCTAAAAAGATTAATTAGCTGTAAAAAGGCCCGTGCGTGATCAGTTAAAGGACCATAGTAGGATACAGTTTGAAACTTATACTAGATATTACGGATATAAACACTAGATATATGGAGTTTATGATGAAAAGCAAAATAAAAGGTTTAAGGCGGGTTTAAAGATTGTTTTGAAACATATACTAGATATTACGGATAAGTTAGAATCTTACACTGGACCAGAAATTTCTAAATTAGACTACTTTAAAAATTAAAGCAACATAACTTGCAAAGGAGGGAAAAGAGCATAAGGCCATAATTCAAAATTTAAACTTGATATTTTGGAGTACAACATTAAAAATACAAAGGCTATTAAATACTTAAAAGTCAAATAAAAACTAATTCAACTTACATTGAATATTTCTTAAGAAGTTTAAATGGCTAAGAATTTATTATTGTTTGATTTTATACTAATACTGTTGTTTGTTAAACTTTTGAAATACTTTTAACACTTTTACCTAGAAAAAATTGTTTCTAATCAAAAAATAATATAATAGTGTTAGTACGTTTACAAAAATTAAACCTGTAAATAAAATTAAAACTTTATACTTTTAATTTATAATAAGCTTATACTTTCAGGGAGTGAAAAGAAACAATGATATCAACAAGAAAATGTATTTCATTTCTATTAATTTGTTGCTTTTTTTCTGGTCGCTTTTATTTCAAAATAAAACTGAACAAATATTTTTAAAACAGAATGAAAAAGATATTATAAAATTTAAACAAATTTTTCGAACTTTGAGCAAAATAAGAACATAATAAAATTATATGAAGATATATTTAGAAAACAATCTAGACTTTTTGAATACACATTGTTTGAAATTGACTGATTGTTAAATTGATAAGATTGTTTGAATATCTACATAGTATCAACAACAATCTAATAAAGAATATTTTAGCAGTAACATTTTGACAAAGTTATATTTTTATCTAACTATAAAGCACCAAATCAAAAATATTAAGATAATTTAATATTAAGTAGATTAAATCAATAACAACAAAATATAATTTTTGTTTATATTCATCTTTTTCCCTTAAAAATGATGAGCCAAGATAAAATATATTTTTCTAATTATTTATAAGCTAAATTAGCTAGAGAGACTAAGAAATTTACAGAAATTATTTCTTACCAAATGCCTTATTATTTTTAATTTATAGTTAAAATATCAACAAAAATAATACTTACAATCAACATTAATTTAAAGCTCAGCATCTTTTTGTTGAGAACAATTTCCGGTCTCACCTATACAATTTATGTTTGTTAAATTGTATAACGTACTTTTGGATTTAACTTGATTACTTACTTACAAATCATTAACTAATAGACCACTTCGAAAAAAAAATTAATAAACGAGATATGCTTTATTGGTGTCAAAAAATATCGTTATTATTTATTTTTTAAAAATAGTTGAAATAAGTTTAAAGTCTTTAGAATTTAAAAGCTATAATTTACTGAGAGTTAGTAAAACACATAATGTTGGTACACAAGTGAAGGAGAAGTTTGTGTAACCAACAGGCGAATAAATGAGTCTATTGGCTGTACGCTGAAGTATGCATCAAAAATGTCTTAAAATATTAATTTGTATCTAAATGGTACTAACTTTGAAGTATGCTTTTTATTTAAAAACTACTTTAAAACAACAAATTGTATCTAGTTTTTGAGATAGCGTTTGTTTTCAGTGCACACATCATGATATAGTTGAACTGAGTTGTTATTATGTCTAAGTTACTGAATTACTAAATTTATCAAAGGAGATAAAACCTTCATATAATAATTGATGTTTTATGTAAACAATATCTTATTTTAATATTTATAAAATTGCTATTTAAAAACGCGTTAAACTCTTTTAAATTTATAAGTTATTTTAAAGTTTGTCATAGTTTGTATATTTAGTGACGTTATCATAATTTCATTTTATTAAAAGATTAAAACTACTTTACATTTGATAATAAAAAATGAAACATTAATTATCTTTTGATAAAATCAACTACTATTTTCAACTATTTATATGAAAGGTAAAATAATATCATAAAACGTGGTATACTTTAGGTATCTATAACATATTGAAATTATGTGTAAAACAAATTTTAGTTAAAATTAAACTGAAACATCAGAATCTTTATTGGACAACACAATCTTAATATAAAATATATAACTAAAAATATATAAAAATACGTTGTATATAGCAGAAAAGCAAATTGAAAACACGCCAAAGTATTGCTAACTTAAAGTATCATTAAAGTTATTTCAAATTTAACTAAACGGTAACAACTAATGTTAAAAGTATTCAAGTACACAAACTCATCGAATCTCAGTAAATAGTTATATATATAAAAACAAGTCTAAAACTAGTGCCAGAAAAAAATTGTATCTTTTTTTACTAAAACTTTATAAGAATTTTTGTTACGAAAATCAAATTAATTAAAAAATAATAATTTTAACAAACTCCTAAAAACGTTTATATAGTTCTAATAAAACGTATGTGTATTTAAAGATAACCTAGACTGTTTAGAAATCTCTAATTCCATAGTATTATTTTTCTAATCAAATTCAGTGCACAATAAATTTACAAAATATTTTGCTGTAAGAAATGAAATGTGTTATAAAATCATAAAAGACGGAAAGTTAGAAATCAAGAAACTTTATTTAGATTGTTAACAGCTCGGATAGAAAAAAAATGTTATAATACTTAAAAAAAACAGTCTTAGAAAAGTTTAATTTATCTAACATTAAATGAAATATTATTAAAATAAAAATATGTAAAAAAAAAATTTACTACCAAAGGCGTAAAAATCAAGTTAGTACCTAAAAGAACTAATTTTTGCACTGAACCCACAACAATTACATATACGAGAAACTATTTACTGCGCGACGTCGCCCTGCAAATTTTTCAGCATCAATTTGGCGCTGGTGACGTATTGACCGCAACACTTCTCTTCAGAGTCTTCGTACTTTTTCAGAATCATCTTGGCCGCCCACACTGCGTGCGTCTTGCTACTGTGTACGAGAATACTTTGAATAGAAAAGATTCTTATGTAACTGACGTTAAAACTTAGATATATGAATACGTTCTTTCAAGAATTTATTTTACAAACTAAGTCTCGGTCAAAGACCTCGTCAGTGCTTAAATAAATCTTATTCAAATAGATATATAGTTAAATCAAAGCTAAAAACATTCGGTATCTTAAAAACTTTCGTTGTGGTCAAAAACAACCTTTACTTATAAATCTTGTAACAATTACTTTTTATGTCAGACAAGAAATTTATTGTTATAGATTATTAAATTGTATTGAGAACTCAAGGGTATAACTGAAAAAAGCCTAGTTTTACTGAAACCCAAAAGACACTAGGAATCCTGAAAATATCCGTAGTATTATTTTGTTATGAAATTTTTAACAAACGCTTTTTTGTTAGGCGATCTATAACTTAGTTTTTGGTGAAAATAATTATAAAGTGTATTTTAACAACCAACTTGTCCTGCTGCTTCTGATTCTTGTGGTTGCTGATATTGTAGCTTGTGTACAGCATGCCGAACAAAGCCCTCATGTTTGTGTTACTGGATAGTTTGACTGCCTGCGAGAAATGCTTCTTCGCTATTTCCATGTTCTCCACTCCACCCATAGTGTATCTAATTATTATCATATTGTTATCTATTTAAATCTAACTAGCTTCTTAATAGCTTTTGCAGGAAAATTTGAAGTTAAATTAAAAAAAATATGATTTTTCGTTATGTACATAACTAATAAAATGATCAATGTAATCTAGTAAAATTATTTGTACTGAAACAAAAACTGTTGATCTTAAAACCTTAACAATAGAAACATTTCAGATAGTACAGTATTTAATTAAGGACTAAAAATACAGTATTTAATCAAAGACTAAAAAATTAAGTTAACTTTAAAGCCCTAATCTGTTAGCATATTGCTTGAAATATAGTCTCAAGCAGGGTACTTTTTTCTGAAAAAAAAAAAATTATGCCAAAATCTTGACTTATTTGTAAACCTTTGTAATGATATTTCGACAGCTACTTAACAACTAATATATTTATGCTATCTTTCCAAACAACCACCTGATTTCGGCGTATCTCTGGTGGTAGAGGTGGTTGAAGGTGTTGATGAGTATGAGCTCCTCGTAGCAGTAAGCGGCCTTGCCGTAGTTCATCGTCTTCAGGTACAGCTGTGCCAGCTCCTGCCACGCCTCGTGGTCCACCATGAAGTACTTCAGGTAGTTGCAAAGCTCCCTGATGGCGTTCCTCGTGTCGCCCTTGCTCTTCCACAGCGCCACCTTGCGTTTGCGCGGTCCTGGAAAGAACATAAATAAACTAAAGTTAGGTTAGGTATATTTTAAATATTGTTCTGTAACAAAACAATTGTGAAAAAAATGTTTTTGCGCTTTTAACAAAATAAAGTAAGTTTCTGGTTAAAATTCAATAGCTCAGTTTAGCAAGATTTGTTTTTGTTTTAGGGCAATGAGATATCGAACTTTTTTTTCAAACTAAAGAAAACAATCAAGACAGATTAAACAGTAGCTGATATTTAGCAAACTTACTTGAAAAAAAAAGAGAAACGTGAAGGGTGCAACTTCATTACAACTTTTTTTTGCTAATTTAAATTTACAAATTCAAACAAACCAGCCAACGTGGGTTCCTTCTTGATCAGGTCGTCGTAAATCTTTCCAGCGTGGTCCAGGTCTCCCATCGCCTCGTACCGCATAGCCTCCAACTTCATCACCCTGGTCGACGAGGGGAAGTTCTTCTTCAGCTTGCGCAGGCACTCGTCCGCGACGTCGAACCTGGACACGTCCAGCGCCGCCGTGCACAGCTGCTCCATGATCAGCCAGATCTCGTCGTTGAACAGCGAGTATGACGTCATTTTGATCACCTGGCGTTTGTTTTGTACTTGTTTGTTTTTATTGTATATAATATTTATCATACTGTTTATTTTTATTGCATTTATTTTTTGTAGACTTTAAACGATTTCCTCCTGCAATGTTATGCTATTATTATTTTTTAGGCGTTAGTTGCTTGTTGAAACTATATTTTTTTTTGTACAGCGAGTAGGAGGTCTTTCTGATCATCTTGTTTTATTTGTGGTGGTAAAACTTACACAACTTCCTGCTGGTTATTGTCGCTGACTTTTTTATTGGCGGTGGTGATTTATATTTTATATGTTTAGTTCAGGTTCATATATGATTTACACATAATATTAAGAGAACTTTGTCTAATAATAATTTGCAATTTTTATAAACTTAATTGACATACTTAAAAACATTCGACTATAAGTATTAAAAAAGTTAGCAAAAAAATAGTTTTGTGCAATTGAAACAATTTTCAGGTGTAGATATTTCAAAAAGTATAGAACACAGCTTTACAAATAAAATTGTTTTAAGTTTAAACTTTATTTAAGCTGAGTTTACAAAAATGAATTTAAATTAATTTAAATCAATAAAAATCGTTTAGAATTAAAGATTAAACAAATCATTTTGCTAAATATATAACTTTATGCTAAGTATTAAACTAAAACAGTAAAAAACGTAAAATGTAGTAAATTTGATATTTTTTACATGCATTAATTTACGTATAGGCTAGTTTGATTTAATTTTTTTTTACAAAATAGAAACTTAAGAATTTGAAAATAAATAGAAACATTTTTTAATGCAAACCTTTTCTCCGATTTCAACAATATCCTTACTCCTGCGAACGTTTGAGTTCCTCCATTCTCTCAAAGTTTTCACCGATTCGTCGTATGAAAGCTCCATTATTTTTACTAATACTACTTCTGTGACATTTATTATTTAGTTATTGTGCAACTTAATTTCAGAAAATTTAGTTAGGTTTCAGTCCATTAAAATTATAAGGGATGAACATTTATTTCATTACATTTTTAGGTTATCCAGTGGTGCATGCAGTTTTTAAAAAAAGAAAATATTTCAACAATGAAAAGTTAAGTTTAAATCAATTAAACTATGTATAACACAAAGTTTGATATGTTTATAAAACAAATACTTAATGTTCATTAAAATAAAAAAGAAACAAACGAAAATAGAGGCTGTCAAATGACGTGTTTTTGTACTTATTCAATTATTTCAAATAATAATGTTGTTAATCTGAGAG
The DNA here is from genome assembly GCF_965202585.1 of Thalia democratica. Taxonomy (NCBI): domain Eukaryota; kingdom Metazoa; phylum Chordata; class Thaliacea; order Salpida; family Salpidae; genus Thalia; species Thalia democratica. The sequence goes on from NC_139165.1 coordinate 42,609,163, forward strand.
AAAAAAATAGCCAAAGTTTTAATACTTCCCAAAGTCACTCAAAAAATTAAGGTTGCGGTAGATAAATGTTTGTTGCATATTTTTAATTTAAGTAAAATCTGCATTTGTGTTTAAAATTTTGCTTACATGCATATTATGTTATAGCAGATGATACTTCTTTAAACTTAATAAATCATTTAAGTAGTTCTGGCTTGAAATATAAAAAAAGTAAAATAAAAGCTAAAACTCATATCAACATTTTAAGATAAAAATTCATGAAAGTTATGTTAAATTTGACCTGAGATAAGAGATTCTCTGATAAAAGATTTGAAAAAATAATCTTAAACAAGATTTATTTATTGTGCTTCGGTTTATTTTTTTTCAAATTAGTCTGATTTAATAACAATTTTAGAGTCAGATAGCCTGAGTATTCTGATGGAAACAGCCGTCAAACAGAAAAAAAAAAACACTGAAACTAATTACAAAAACAAGTTAAAAGAATCAATATAAAGTAAACTAACAATTATCATCACAAAAATAATACATTAAAAGATATATCTATTTATAGCGTAGAACTATTAATATCAACTATACTTCAAAAAAGTTTTTGATAATTAATCATTTAAACATATCAAAGTATTAGCATTGATTAATCAGATTTCGTAATTAACAGTTTTCTAAACAATATTTTTAAAACAGATTAAAGTACATATACAATTTAATGAAACTAAACTAAGTTTAAAAACATTGAAATTAGACAACTACGTAAGATGAATTATTACGTTTTTTTTTTTACTTAGATGAGAATTTTAATAACACTAGCTGAAAAATAAAATCAGAAACTAGGAACTAACGAATTACTGGAACTTGACAACAAAAAGCTTAATTACGAATAAAAATATAAAGTCGATAATTACTTGTTTTCGATAAGCTCATTTAATAAAACAAAACTTGATGCAAACGCCAAATGACTTTTTTGATTTCAAACAGAATATAGAGGTATATAAATATCATACTATAGCTTTAAACTTAAATTTCAAATAGTTCAGAGCATTTTAAACAAAAAAAATTGTCGGAATTTTTTTTTTCAATTGTCTACAACACAAAAAATTACTAGTATTTAACATCGTATGTTTGATTTTTTCATTAACATTACTTTATCATAACTAAAAATTTACTTGAAAAATTTCACAATACAATTCCTAATATGCTAATATAAAAGTTCAGTTTTTTAAATTTTTTATCAATACCACTATTAACATATTCTTTGTTAACAGCATTCTAATGCAATGGCAAAACAGTTCTATTAAACTATTATGCTTTACTAAAGTTCCAGAGCTATAAGTGTTTATGTTTTTAGTTAAATAGTTTTATTCTTATCAACATTTTTCATTCTATTCCACATTTTTCATTCTCATAGCGATGTGCCTGACCCTGTTCTCGTACACCACTCTGGAGTTCAGATAAACCTGCAGCGCCTCCTTCTGAGCCGGTGAATAAACGTTAGGTTCATCCAGCAACATCTGGATGCCCAACAAAACCGTTTTGAGCGTGATGGAAGGTTTCCAGCCTCTTTTTTCGTCCAAGATGGAGAGGCACACGTGACCTGAAGGGTAAACGTTGGGGTGGAACAAAGGAGGGTTGAATCTGCACGTTTTATTTTTAAAAGTTTAGCGAAAAATTAAAATTAAATATTCTACAGCCTGATTTTATATTATAGAATATTGATAGTTTTCTAAACTTACTTAAATTAAAGATTTTAAGTGTTTTTAATGAGAGGAAATGCAGAGATTGAACTTGCAAATTTTGAGTTATTTGACGTTTCAAATTTAGAATTAAATTCAAATCAGTTATTCTAAAGCAGGGTTTCCCAGAGTGAGCCAATTTAGGGGCCATAAGCAGCAAAGGGGCCAAAGGGTGGGTCATGAGCAGTGACGGGGCCACAGATAGTTATGAGATCATAATTTGAAACTTTTACCAGATATTCTGGAGTTGATGAGGAAGAGCAAAAAAAGGTCTTAATGGTTTTTAATGGTAGTTTTGAAACTGATACTAGATATTATGAGAAAATACAAAGAAATTCACGTGGTGTACGACTCGATAACCGAAGGACTAATCTTAGACCTTACTTTTTGAGCGCTTTTTTTATCATTTAATAAACAATATACAGGGTTGCCACTCGTTTTTTCAAAAAATTTTCCAGGTTTTCCAAATTTCTTCCAGGTTTTTAAAGGTACACATTTTTAAGTCTATTTTTAGTTTTAAGTTAATTTCTATATAAAAAACTGTGTTAAACAGTATAAAAACATTAAAAAGATACTGTAAAATTATTTTAAATGTGTTTTTAAATTAAAAAAAATTTTGATGATGACAAAAAAATCTTATTTATATGATAGATTTTTTGTGTCAAATCAAAATTTTACCACTGAAGATCTTAAAATTAATTAAAATTCCAGGTTCTTCCAGGATTTTTGATCAAAATTCTAGGTTTTTCCAGGTTATTTTTGCCTAAATTGTCAAATTCCAGGTTATTCCAGGTTTCCAGGTAAAGTGGCAACCCTGTTTATATGATGGATTTTTTGTGTCAAATCAAAATTTTACCACTGAAGATGTTAAAATTAATTAAAATTCCAGGTTTTTCCAGGATTTTTGATCAAAATTCCAGGTTTTTCCAGGTTTTTTTCAAAATTTCTTAAATTCCAGGTTTTTCCAGGTTATTTTTGCAAAAATTGTCGAATTCCAGGTTATTCCAGGTTTCCAGGTTAAGTGGCAACCCTAAATATATAATCAGAGGGCCATAAGCTGTAAAAAGCGGAGCCACAAGGCCATAATTTGAAACTTACAATAGACATGCTGGGGTTGATGATGAAGAGCAAAAAAAAGTTTTGGGCGTTTTATTACTATTATATTGTGTATTGTGCAAAGTTTTAATGGTAGTTTTTTGAGAAATCTTGTTAAAAGGGGCCATAGCTTTTTAAATTTCCTTAATTTAACCTTTTGAAAAAAGTTTGGGAAACCCTTGTTAGTATAGTTATGTGTTAGAAGATTTAAAAACTTTTTATATACAACCTAATTAAATAAAATATTATATATCAATAAAACACTAAGGTTTTTTTGTGCTTAAAGAGGGGGAATGAAGTTCAACAATACATATTAATACCTTTGATTGCATAAAACTAAATAAATTGTTCAACCTGCAGGTGGGAGGGGTGTGGGGGTAGTCTCTGGTGAAAGTTACGTCCAACTTGTAGTTGCCTCCCTCCCATATAGTGTTCTTCACACCCGGTATCACGCACTTCCAACTGGAAGAAAACTATTGTTTTTATTTAAAACTAAACACATGGAATATTTTTAAGCAAAACTTGAGAATGTATTGCATTGTTTATTTTTTGAAAAAAGAACTACTAAATTCAAACTTAGTGGACATTATAGACTATTTAAATTATTGTATTCAAAAGTTATTTATTTTTAAATAAAAAATAGTAAGTTTAAAATAAACATATTAGCTTCATGTTTGGAAAACAACTCTACATTTGTAAAAAAAAATAATTTAGAAAAGTTTAATACAGTTCAAGTTGTGGAAAAGTTATTGACCTGATTAAGTTCAAACTTTATAACTTGTATCCTATTAAAAAATCTAATCTGTAAAGAAAAAAACATTTTGACTATAATATTTCTTTGTCTAAATTAAAAAATAATAATTTGAAGATTTTTTTGTAGTTTAATGCTTGATGAAAAGCTTAGTTTAGAAAACAATAATTTAGAAGACTTTACCAAAATTCAAAGCTATGGAAGAATTTTTGACTTGATTAACTTAAATTTTACTAGTTTGTTTTTTTAAAAGAAAACCTAACATTTTTAGACAAAAAAAATTTCAAAAACAATATTTTTCTACCTAGTTTTATGTTTATTTAGTGTTTCTAAACTCAAAAAAGATAGACTTTGACAAATATTTCTATATTCAAGACAAAATAGATGATCAAATTTATGAACTAGATTAATAAACTTGATATTTTATACCTGAATAGGTCCAGTGAGCCGTTGTATGTCTTTCTTGGACGGGCTACAAACCCGTGGGGGTGGTCCTTCCGCCACATTTTCCTTTCTTGGGCCAGGCGTTGCTCGGCTATGCTCATAATTTCATTTGATGTAAACCACTTAAGCGTATTAAAATAGACCACTGCTTCAACAATTTCAAAAGTAAGGTCAATCGTTTTTCATAGCACTCTGTTAAAAATTGCTATGTTTTCTATTTAAGTAATTAGTTATTTACAAAGTCAGTTGCAAAATTTTAATATATAGGTACAATTTAAATTTTAGTTATGCAAGAATTTTCAACTAGATTAATTTCAATTGATGTATAAAAATATTAATTCCAATAATTTATTACAAATTTGAGGTTCACATATCTGTAAAATCTGAAAATAAAAAAAGATTTCAAAATAAATATTAGTTACCTATTAATATTTCAGCTTAGAACATTACTTTCAGTTGGAAATACTATAGCCTATATTAAGAAAAACAAAGATCATAAAAAGACTTTTTTCTTAAAAAGTGTTTTTTAAATGTTGATTTTTTGAATAATTTTTTCAATTAATACTCAAAATGTCAACCTTTATGCTTTTGAGAACAATAAATGCAGTAAGAGTTTATATAAGATGAATTAACTTAAAACTCTTTTTTTGAAAAAACACTTTGATTGTATTTTAACAAACCACACTGTTTAAAAAATTAAAACAACGTTTCAACTTATAAAAAGCTGTAATTAAAATATATTTAAAATATCAACATTATAAAAATCAATGTGTAAAAAACATCAAAAATAAAATCACATACATTCATATATCAATCTTATAAAAAATAAGTTTTCAAAATGAGTCACAGAAACTTCTTTAGTTTTAAAGTCTGAAAATTTAACCACAGCTACTTACAATTCAATTCAAATTGTGCAAACCAAATATGAGTTAAAATCTTTAACAAATTTTCAAGTATAATTAGCTTAATTTAGAATTTACAAAATTTTATCTTGTTTAATGCTATTTATTAACCTTAAAAACTGTTTATACATCTACAAAATGAGTATAAAACATCACTTGTGAAAAAGCTAATTATTTAATAGTAAGTTAGTAATCAAGTACACTAACTTGAAACAGTACTATACACAATTTTCTTTTTTATGTTGAAAAATTCTAAATGATTCAAAATAAGTGTACTAAATTTACTTCATCTTGCAAAAATTTCTCAGTATTAATTTTTAAACACCTTATTATTACTACCTTATCGCCCATTTCTTTAACTTCCTGACACAAGTGATACCAAATTAATATCTTTATCGAATAAAAAATTACAGAAAATCGAGCAAGTACTGCAGAACACGAATGCATGCTATATAAGTTTCACTAAAAACTGTCAATTTAGCAAACTAACAAAAACATATTCAAGCCAATCGACTATACGTTAAAACAACCAGTGTTTCTTCTAATACAACCCTTCCTGCTCAGCAACCACAGAATTAAAACTTATTTACAAAATCACAAAAAAATGTCACTCAAAAGCAATCTGCGTCATCATATACAATCAGGTCCCTGGTCTCTCCGGCGTTCTTTCCGTTTTCGTTCCTGTCCACGTTCATGGAAAGCTGCTTCCATTTTTTCTTTGCCACTGCCAGCAGGGGCTGGTTCCTGGCAATCATCACCTTCAGCCTCCAGTCCCCGATCGGCATCTCATTCATGTCCTTGATGGACTTTTCTGCTGCCTCGAATGTGTCGTATGATATGAAGCCGCTGACTCCTTTTGGTGAAGGCTTCAGCTTTGCGTCTATGATATTTCCAAACTTTGAAAACTTTTCCTCAAGCTGCTTGTGGGTTATTTCTGCCGGCCAGTACACGTATATGGTGTTGCCAGTTCTTTTGGGGCCACAGCCCCTCGAGTTGAATCCTGAAAACTTGTTGAAAAACTTCTTCTTGAACCTCTGAGTGTTGTCTGCCCTGTCCCCAGCAGCATCTGAAACAACTGGAGGACTCGGCAGGGAGTCTGATGAGGGCTGTGGAGTCAGAGAAACTGATGCAGATCTCTGCTTGTCTATGGGTGGGGCGTCTCCAGATCCATCATCTGGAACAATTGGTCTGATGACTCTTTTTGGGGTATCGCTGTTCAATCTCTTCTTTGCCCTGGAACTTGGCTTGAAAGTTGTCTTTTTTTCTTCACCCAGTTTCAGCAAGCCGGCAGCAAGAAGCTTCTTAGCTGCTTCCGTGTTGGCAGCAGCTTGCTTGTGGGTGGTGGAGACTTTGCTGAGTATGTCTCTGTTGTTTCTCATGGTGGAGACCATGGCAAAGGCTTGCATGGCGCCTGAAGAGGGCATTTTCTTGACTTGGTTGGGTGTGTTCAAGTTGCTGGATGACTGCTTCTGCTGCATTTCCAACTTGGCCTTTTTCCTGTTGACCACCTGCAGCCTGGCTTCCTGCACTTCCTTTTTGACCTTCCTCAGCACTTTAAACTGGTCCAGGAGCATTTTCTCCTCATCTGTGTATTTTGAAGGTGCCATTTGATTTTCCTTTTTATATAAATCTGAAATAATCAATTTTTGTCAACTAGTTTTTTGGAGAATGACTTATGAAAAGTGTTAACTATTACAAAACTTTAAATTGCTATAAACTTGTAAACATTATCTATTTATTGTTTTTGTAAAACTTCTATTGCTGCATTTTTTAAACAATGTAACTGTAAATAATTCAAACTATTAGATTGACTAACTCGTGAAAAATAGTAACAGAAATTTTTATAAAAATTTAGCTACATAATAATTAAAACAAAATTATTATTATGCAGTTCAGAGTTTAAGTAACAAATTTAATTAGAAAGTTGTATAAAAACAAACTGAGTTAAAAACAAAGCATTTATGATGTTTTTATAAAACATTATTTGTTTTAGTATATATTGTTTCATTATTAAACATTGTTTAGTTCAACTTTGAGCTGCTTGATTTTCAAGAACCAGTCAGAGTTTATTTTATCTTCCTCCCTCCTAAACTTATCAGACACAATGCTCTTGAAATCCCTGCTCATAAAATCAACAAAATCCTTTGCCTTCAAAAGTGCTTCTTCATCTTCTTTTTTCTTTCTTCTGACAGCTTCAATGCGACTCAAAGACTGGTCTGCGCTTATCTTCACTGAAGAATGGCCAAATATTGCCAGCTCGTGATTAGTTTCTCTCTGCTTGTAATTGCTTTCAATAGGTTTTAATTTTGTCTTGAAACTAGATGGCACAAACTCATCATTGTCTGAAAAGTTCTCAATCTTGCTTATTTGCTGGTGACGGGAAATCTGGCTTTTTATGTCAGCGTCCTTGCTCTTGTCAATGACCTTGTCCAGCAGCTGTTCCTCAGTGATGTCAGACTTAGTCTTGTTGGCAGACTCCAGAGCCCTTCTCACCCTGATCTTGGCCTGCTCAGCGGGAGTCATCTTTGAAAAACCCGGCTCAATGTCAAAAACATCCATCATAGTTCCTGTCTTTTTACCAAACACAGCATCAGAAGTCTTTTTAACCTGATGGGACTTTTTGTGGGTCTTGTGGGACTTTCTGTGGTGTCTATCACGGCTGTCCCGGCTGCTTACTGAGGAGCTTCTTGATCTCCTTCTGCTCCTCCTGTCCTTCTTTCTTCTTTTGTGGTCTCTTGACCTTTCAGAGCTGCTGGATCTTGATCTCCTCCTGCTTCTTTTGGAGTGTTTCCTACTGGACCTGCTGCTACTGTAGTAGTCATCAGAGCTGGAGTGATAACCCATTTTGTATTTATTATGTAATTTTTTTACTGCAAAGATTATTAGACCATAGTAAAAATACAAAAATAAATATTGTTGTTGACATATTATTAATTAAAGTCATATTTAAGTAACACCTGAATTCACAACCAGTATTTATTTAAAAAAATTAATATTTATTCAAAAAAAATGTATTTATAACCTGTGAGGCTTTTTGTGAATAAAAATTAAATTTTTAAAAAAGCTATTTCTTAATTAAAAATACAAATAAGATTCATTTATGTTTATGGAGTTAGTAGTTAGCAAAAATAATAAAGAATTAAAGTAATAAATAAATAAAAATCATTAAATCTTAATTTCTAAAATTCATTAGACTTATGATTTCTAAACTTGTAATAATGATCTATTCTACTATAGATACAATGCTATGATACTTATCTGCTGAATAAACAAATGATAAAAAACACTATTAATAAAAACAACATTATCTAGGATTTTTTGATTTAAAATAGATTAGCTCTATTTTACAGAAAAAAAAAGGTTAGTAATTAATAATAAATAAATTTGCATAGAAATTATTAAAGATAAACAGACTTCATTATTTTAGGGCAAACATTTTTTACCTATTATTTAAAATAAAACAATTTTGTTGTCAAAAAAAGTCCTGGCCCATTAAGAACATCACACTTGTTGACATTTTATAATTTTACACAAAGTGGCAATCATTGCACAACTTATTAGAATTACAATTAAAATTTAAAAACAAAAATGTGTGTATTGGAAAATTAAAATACTTTGTTAATTTTAATGTCAAGTTTGAAAAATGTGTAACACTAATAGGTGGTTTTAGACTTGCTGCTGGGAGAACGGGTCTAAATTGCACAAAGACAAAATTGCACAAGAACAAAATTGCACAAGTGCACAAATTACATGTTTGCGTTGGAGTAAAAAAATACAAAAAAAAGAAAAATTATTTAAAAAAAGATAAGAAAAACTAAAAGATAATTTAATTAAAAAAAAAATACTGACCAAGGGTAAGGGTTAGGGGAACAGTGATAGTATAAAAATAAATAAATAAAATAAATTTAAAGTAAAATTGAAAAAAATAATTTATAAACCGAGGGTAAGGTTAGGGGTAACAGTGAGAGTAAGAAAAAAAAAAAAAAAAAAACTAAATTATCAAAAATTAAAAAAAAATTCAACTTGTGCCAAAATGTCCCTGTCCAATTTTATTTTTGTGCAATTTTATCTCCTTGTGCAAAAGTGTCTTTGTACAAAAGTATATTTATGCAATTTTGTACGCTCGTGCAAATTTGACAGCTACCCTGCTGCTGTATATGTGAGTAGTTAGGAAACATGAGCACTAAAATCAATATTTCTTTTTAAGACCCAGGTAGTGTTTACAAAAATTATTTGATTTACACAAAACTTAATAAGTATTATAAGTAATTAAAAGGCATGTGTTTTTTTATTCAAGCTTATTCTCAGTTTTTAATTTTGATAATTTTAAATAATTTCTTGTACTCAGTATGTTAAAATTACAAATAAACCACAATTATTGTAAATTTTGGATATGAAACATCATCACTTAATTATTTAGTGCACAAAAACATTTTTCTAGCTATCTACTGTGCACAGGTTATTCAATATTTAGATAACCACTGGCCAAAGCTACTATTCTAACTTACTTTTTCAACTGCATTTAATACTTTTTTCTAAGTTAATAAATTTATATTTAATTTATCTTAAATCAACTTTTTAAATTTTATATACTTTTATAAACTAGTTTTTTTTAGATTAATAATTATTAATATTTTACATGGTTAATATAAATCATTCTATAAAACAAAATGAAAACTTCCAAAACTTGATTTAAGGCCATAGGGGGGTCCGACATTTTTTTTACAAAAAATAACTTTGGCTTTTAAATGAAAGCTTTAAATACAAACTACAAGCATGTTTTTATAGAATTTAAAAATATTGTGTAACTTTTGAGATATTGTAACTTTAATACAAAGTATTGGATACAAACGTATGGACCGCAAATTTTTTGGGGTCAAATTTCTTGGAAATTTAAAAATTTACTAAATATCTATCTCCTCCTTCATTTTTCAAGCAATATTCTTAAAATTTTCAGGAAACGTTCCTTATAAAAAAAGGAAAAAACATTACTTTAGAGTTTTAGTAGTTTAAAAAAATAAAAATTTTATCACAAAAGTCAAAATAAAAAGTGTTTTTTTTTAATTTTAAAGTAACGCTTTTTTGTTATTGTATAAAGATTAGACTGTGAAAGTTTGAAGAAGATTGCTTGAAAAATGTAGGAGGAAATAGATTTTAAATGATATAGTCTTTTTTTGCTGTTTAAGTTTTCCCTTCTCTTAGGGAGCCTATTATGTGGCCCAACTTTAACTGGCCATATCTCAAAAAATAATTTGATTTTTTTAAAACAATAAAAAGCATCTTCAAGCTTAGAAACAACTCTACAAAATAAGATCAACTTGTAAAAAACATGGTTTACCCTCCCCCCCCCATATGGTGTTAAAGCACTAAATTGGAAAATATTTTTTGGTTATATTCACTTAAGCTTTAAATTTTTTATCATACAAAATGAAAGCTTCCAACTAAGCAATAAATCAGTATAATCGTAATAGTGTAAATAGTGTAATCGGTATTTTATGATTTTTTTTTAGGTTTTTCAATTGTAGTTAGAACTTATACAACGCTTACGCAAGGATATAAGTAGTGTAAAGTATTTGGTTTTTTTTCAAAATGTTTAGCTGTTTGTAATTATGTTTTTATCACTCTTATTTTTCTGTACAAAAATTCTGCAATCTTATAAATACTCACTAACTTTTCATGAGTGAAGAATTCAGATTTGATATTATTTCTTGATGTTGTTAACATAAATGGCCTTTTAGTAAGCTTTTAGTTCATAACTTTTATTAAAGATTTTTTAAAGTTTATGCAAAAAAGGAAAATTATTTATTTGTTAGCTAATTGACATCAAAAGTTTAATAATAAAATGAGCCACAATAATTAGGTAACATTAATATTTTCAACTTAAGTGACTATTTCATAATCACAAATCTTAATTCAGTACTTGAAAAAAAAATTCTGTAGAGCTAGTTAGCAACAATGCAAAAAGTTTTATATTTTAGTTGAAAAGAATAATGTAAGTTTAACAAAAATAAATGGTAGACTATACAACAAAAAACTACAAAATGTTTAAAATTTATTAATTAATCTCATTTAAGCTTATGCAAAAAAACTAGCCAAGTTTCTGAAAAAATAATAAAACAAGCTAACGTTTTACTGACAAACTTAATAATAATATCACCACTTAAGTTAGTATAAACCAACCATTAGAAGATAAATTAAATAATTACACTAGCACTTTTTGATACAAGTATCAAAAATAAATTAATAACTGTCAAGAATTAATTATATGCAGGTTATAAATTTTAAACTTTAATTGTTACAATTTGATATTTCAGACATGAATTAATTCTAACACTCAAAAAAACACATATATTATCACATAAGTTTTAGCCAGGAACAAAAAAAAGTAAAAACTAGGGCAAAATTTAGGTGGTCATAAAAAGCCACAGGGGGTCATGAGGCCAAAATTTGAAACTTAAGCTAGATTTTTTGTAGTTGATGGTGACAAGCAAAAAAAATGTTTTATTAGGTGTATTTAAGGGACGCTTTTTGATAATTCTTATTAAAGGGTGCCATAGCTTTTTGTTATTTCATTTAAAGTGGAATTATGAAAAAAATTATGGAAAACCCTGATCTAGGGAATTTTACAAGTTTTTCAATTTTATCTAGTGTAACCTAGTGATTTTTTTTTAAATTGCAAAACCTAGGGAAATCTAGGAAAGGCAGAACCCTGACACAAAAATTAATTTATGTACACAATAATAGTATTAATTTTATGTATCAATAACTTAAATAAAAGCATTATTAAAAAACTAAACTATTTTATTTATTATTATAATATTTTTAGTTCTAATTGGCAATCTATTACTAAAAAATGTATTTACTTAAAATACTCAAAAAACATATGTTAAAAAAAGTATTAAAAAAAATTTAGTTAATTTCAAGGTCCACACACTTTAATATACATTTCAACTATTTTCACAGGAACTTTTTTAGTTTACTTTTTAAAACATTTCAATGTAAGAGCAATAACTATTTATGTTGAAATAATGGTTTTTCCATTATAAAAATCACAATTTTTATACATTAAAGTTTATTGCAAACAAAATACAAAATAGAAGTACTTTTCGGACACGCTCTTCAGTATTTTTTTGTGTCAAAACAAGCTGAAATAATGATTTACTAATAAAAACTAATAAAACTAAGTATTTAAGAAAACAAATTAAATTTAACACAATAGTAATAATTAACAAATTAAGGCAATCGTTTAATCAGAAATAATATAAATGTAATCAACTAATTTAAGTTCAACGAATTAAACAAAATGGTCGAATAAACAAATTTCTTTTGTTTACAGAGATCTGGCTTTAAGCTTAAAATGTATATAGCTTCTAAAGTTTTTAGGTGAAATTCATTACAAGCAACTGATATTATTTTGAAGTTATCCACTTTATAGTTTTCGACACACTTAGGATTAGTAATCAGGTGTTGGCCAATCGCTGAACTACTATTTAGTTTTTTTAAATCATCAAATTTCTTTTCCTTGTTACATGACTTTATCTTGTTTAAAAGGTTTTTTTGGTATGTGTTGGTTACCAATTATATTTTGTATTTTGTTTGCAATAAACTTTAATAACTATTTAATTATAATTGTGAATGTCATTTCAATTACTAACAAAGATGCTTTTTAACTGAGGACCATGTCATTTTTTTTTATTACTTTCTTTTAAATATTGCTTTAGATTTTTGATATGTAACACATTAAAATTTTAATTATTAAGTTTTAAAAGCTACTTTATTTTATTTTTTAATCAAATAATTTTAAAATTACTAGATAACATTTTAAATATGCTGAAATTTTGTGTTAGTTGTATTTATAAATATCTTTTTACTTATATTACTTAGGGTGCTTATAAGTGTGGCAACCTTTGAGTTTTCAGCTGGATTTTTTTTTACATATAGCAAATACCGCAAAAACACCCTGTGAAAAGTTTCAGATGATTTGAAGAATTTTTCACCTTGGCAGAACTCAATTTTCTGAAAACCACCCTAATGCAAACTCTATGGGACCCAAAATATACTACCTTAGAGTTTATAGCTATTTTTTAGCTTATTCAACATTGTGCACAATTACACATTGTGCACAATTTAAGACTATTCAAAGAAATTTTTAAGGTGGCACTTCTTGATTTTTTGAAAAATAAAATGGAAATTTTACAAAAAAAACATACAAAAAGTCATCAAAACTATAACCTTAATTTTAATGAAGTATGCAAATTAGCCTGAGTTTTTCAAAAACCTCAAAATAGTTGCTGAGGTTAGTGTGAGTTTTTACAAAAACTTCAACTAGCTTGATTTAACCTAAGTTTGTGACAACCCATAGATATATTGTTTTTGGTTTTTAAATAACTTCTGTAACTTGTTTTTAAATTAATTAAGTTTAGTGGCCTGATGGAGTAGGGGTAAGCAGCTAAGAAAACTTCCTGAGTTGATCTTTGCAAGTTCAAAACCCACAGCCAACACATATACAAAAAAAAAGTTTTATGCTGCAATTAAAATAAAACAAGTACTTTTTAAACAAAATTTTGAAATAACAAAATAGTAATAGTAATAAATAATAAACAAAAATAAATTAATATTTCAAAAATTTACAACAATGTACTCTGTACAGCCTTTAAATTGACTTAAGTGTTTTTTTTTTTGCATTTAGACATAAAAGCTTTTTAATTTATTTATTTTAGTATAAACTTTAAACCTTTTAATTATTTCTTCAAAAATTTCAAGGATTTTTTCCAAAAAATTTACTACTGTACAGACTAAATTTATGGTAAAATACTGACAATATTAAATTAAACTATTAAGATGTATTTAATCCAAGTAACTTAAACTTATATTTTAGACAAACAATAAAAAAAAAGAGTTTGAACTTGCAATCATTAATAACTCAGAGTATAGTGTAGCCAAAATGTTTTCTACTATAGTACCTTATCTTTTATATTCAAACCAAAACCACATCATTTAAAAATGTTAACATTTTAAATGAAATAACCCATTTAAGTTATGAGGCCTGATAGCAGCTTTAAAAACTCTATAAATTAGACATTGCAAGACCAGAACCTAGTGGTCAACACATAAACAAATAAAAATTCTTACAATTTGTTGCTGTACAATTGATGATTTTACAGAAATATTTTGTTGGCACTTACAGCAAACAGCATTGGTGCATAGATGTAATTTGAAGGATAATTTCAAAATAATAAGCATTCTAGAAAATAACACAACTTACAGATTTAAGTAGTTGGCCAAAACTTATTTTAAGTTTTAGGGGGTTTTTACTACAATTGAACAAGCAGAATTTGTAAGAGACTAAAATTGTTGAGGAGAAATATGCAACTTTTTAATTTTTTGGTTTAGATTAGTTTAAAAATTAAAGTTTTTCTTTTTTTAAGGTATTGTTAAAATATCTTGATATTTTGTTAATTTTTTTGTTTATATAATGATAAGAAAAACTAAAACTAATAAATTTCAAATCGAAAAATTAGCAGATGATAGTTTTGTTACATTCACCTCTGGGTTGTGGACCTAAAATCTTTCGTGATTGTCAATAAGAAAGTTTATATGCTCTAAATCAGTGTTTCTCAAAATAATTTTCATAAGCGCCTCTTACAACCAAATTAAAAAAAAACAATCGTAAATCGGCCCCTTTATCTAACTGTTGTTCCCTAATAGCCAAAATTACTCCTAAAAGAAGTTAAGTACTGCCCACTTTGAGTAACCCTGTTGCAAACAGTTAAACTTAATCACAAGTTAATTATTTTTAGCAAATATTATTTGATGCTACACATTTAAGCTCAGTAGTAAAATAAAATTCGCATAGCTTCTTAAGAAATATCCAATAGTAAAAAAAAACTCAGCGACTACTTAAGTCTTAATTAAACTACCTGTAAAATTCAAAACTTTGAGTTATTCTTTTAGATTTTTAAGTAATTTTTAATAAAATTCTTATCGTATGAAATAAAGTGTATTTGCAGGACAGTAAAAAAATAGTTTATTTTTAAATTTGTTAAAAAAATCAATTTATTGAACTTATCCATTTTTTTTTTAATTTACTTGTTTGCTTATTTACACATAAAAAACAAAAATTAACACACTAAATGCATATTAAACAAGTAAACAATGTTTTTTTTATTCAATAATTTATAAGCTTATTTAAAGAACAATATTCCCATTTTATTTTTTTATTTTAATTCAAAAAGAGAATGTATTAAATAAGTTTTTATTTGTTTATAATAAATAGAATCATCAATACATTTTTTTTGATATTTAATTTGCACAAATACAGTTAGAACGCTTAAAACTGTAGAAAGTGTTTCAATTTAACAAATTTAAATAGAACATATGTGCAATATAACTATAAATGTTTTACATAAAAACAAATTGTACAGTAATCTTCCTTTATTGTACCAACATATGTTTCTGTGTGTTAACGAATCAACACACAGAAACATATGTTGGTACAATAAAGGAAGATTACTGTAAAATATGTTTTTACTTATATTCCAGTGAAGTTACTTCAATAGGATCTTTTGTTAGCAAACGATTAAACCTATATTTTTGAACAGTTATAAATGTTTTATAGCTACTTGTCATCTATACTTAAAATAACTAAGCGAGCTCTTTATCAACAAGCTAATTAAAACATTATAGAAGATTAAATAACAAAAGCAATTTCTATTAGTATCTTAATATTAAAACAAACAACATTTTCTAATCGTCGAGTTTTATAATGATCAAAAATTTTAATGTTACTATAACTTTTTTACAACAACTTTTAAGTAGCATTTAATACTATTAATAAGACAAGAAGAAACGATATTGCCGACTTCGAAAAACCCTGATTTCGAGTAAGTCACCCTGCTGTTTATAAGTTATTATAAGATGTAAAATGTTACAAACTTGAAACTGAATTATATCTATGCCTAAAAATATTTTGGTTATATTTTGAATTTAATTAAAAATTAGAAATTTTATTAACAAAACAATGTTTCACTCGCTTTAACCAAATCAAATGAGATCATCAGTTGAATAATTCTTATTCAAATAGAATTTACTGTTATCTATAAAGTAAAAAGTACACAATATTTTGATGTTATACACTGTTTAGTTTTATAAAAATTTTGTACAATAAAAAAATTCCTTTTTTTATTGGTAAATCATTATAACAAAACTTTTTTTGTTTAAGTTATAAGAAAAAAAAAAAGGTAGGATAGACAATTTTGGCTCAATGCGTCAGTTCATTTTTTTTCTAAATCACTAAAACTAAAAACTACAAAACATTGTTGCTAAGAAATTTCAAGTACAAAACATAATCTTTTAAATTTTCCTCAAAATAAAAAATGTATAGTATAACAAAATCATCAGAAAACAACATATATAACATAAAATATATATCAAAACCATAAAAATATTTTTTGTAAAGTACTTTAAGCGCAGAACAATGACAAAACATCGTACTTAGTTTAATATTTATCCAAAAAATCTTAAAAAATCAAAATATTTTAACAGTAGTTAACGAAGCTATACATAAACATAGTAAGTATTTAATTAGTTTTTAAATTATTTCAAAATGAGAGTAACTACCCATATTAAAATTCGGTCAAGAAAACGAGTATATCTAAAAAACTAAAGTTTATAAGATTAGCATAAAAAGTATTAAATAAATTGGTATAACACATAGAGATCGAGTTATAGTATATAAACAAAAAAATAACTTTTAGTTTTTTTTTAAATCTAGCAACCACTAATAAATGTGTAATTTTCTAAAATAGTTAAAAAAATATAAATAAAAGCAAAAAAGGCTTAAAGGTACGTTTAAACGTTTTTTTTTTTTAATTCTTATACTCTTTTATTTTGTACTTGATAATCAAAATATATGTAAGTATACAAAATAATACAAAAGAACTCCAAAATTTTAAAAACTGTAAGTAAAATAAAAGTATGGAAATAAAAAAATTAATCAGAACTTTGCTTTTATATGTGAAGTTGCCAGAAAAAACTGTAATTTTTTTAAATTTTTCATCGTTATAATAACCTAGGAAGGTGTTTTAGGCGTCACATTGACTTCAATAAGTTAGAAATCATCAATTTGTCTGTCGTTGCACAAAATATTATTTTTTTATCCGCTTCTTCTTTTCTGAGATAAAAAGGTTAAAATTACAATTTTGATAGTAAAATAATTACTTTAAACTTGTAAAACTGTTTCAGTATTCTTACATCATAAAAGAGTGTTTATTTATTTAGAAAAATATGTTAATTCAAAAGAATTGCTCGTGGAATAAATAGCTTTAAAAACAATTTATGCTTCTACGTTTTAAAATTATCTAGACTAGACTATAGAACTGTTTTATTTTTATATACCTGTTTACAGTAGTATCTGGAGAAATTAATTTACTGTATACAAAATTTAAGTATTAATTTAGAATAAGTAGCGGAATCGTCTTCATGCTCAACAAATATTTATATCATTTGATGTTTTTTTTTTGATAGACCAAATAAAGTTTAGTAAAATTCGTAGTAACAAATTATAGAAAGATTGACAAAAATAGTTGTTGAATAAACAAAAATACTAAAACAATTACTTAGCAGCACAAAACTTTTCTAATGCTAATTTTTTCAAAAACAACCAAGGTTTAAGATAGATAAATTTTTAAAAATGGTGTTTTAAACAAACAAAATGTTTTCAGTTCGAAGTTTAATAGTTTTTTGGTAGAAATATTCAAGAAACTGTCATGAAATATCAGTATATAATGAAAAAGCAACTATTTAGTATGGTTTTGTTGTATAAACTAATAGACTGACTATAAATTTAGAAGAATAAAAGCTTTTAGAAAAGCCTGTTAAGCTAAGTAGCTTTGATCCCTATATCTCAAGTTTCTAATAGCTTAATTAATAATTGTTTATTAATTTTTCATTTGTTTTTTTTTAACAACTTTAATAAACTATAAAAATAAAAAACTATTAAAGATTGATTGTAACAAACGAGCTATTAGTAAGAGCAAAACGTTATTATAATAAAAAGAAAAAATTGCGTGTTTTTTGAAAAGTTATGTTAAAATTATATGCTGTTATTAACTAAAAGCAAAATGCTTCAGCTGACACATAGAAACTAATAAAAAAAAAGACTGTATCTCAGAAATAAGTTTAAAATTTTTAATAGAAAAACCCTTACAGCTCATGTTTAGAGTTTTTATATAACAGTATTGTATGAAACGAACTGCGCCGCAGAGTTGACTCAAAACAAATAACTAACAGAAAAAGTTATCAATTCTAATACTTATATGGTCTTAGATAACTATTAATTAATTACAGTACTGCAGAAGAAGTATATTTTTAAACCCGTTAAGTTTCTTAGAAACCAAGCTTATGTAAAAACAAAAAAAATGCTCCTTATAGCTGAAAACAAATAAAATATTGGTCATTTAAACAATCGAATTAAGCAATTACAAGTGCTTAATAAATATTTGATAAACATATATTTAATAAATATTTGTCTTAAATAAAACATTTGATACGCTTGTTTTTAAACCAAACATAACTACGTGTTTTGTAGCAAGTTACATTTGTTTATGGCCAGTAATATGAAGTTTACAATTTAAGTTACTTAACACTTTAAAGACCGTTTAAATAAGAAAAAAAATGTTTAAAAAGTTTCGTTTACTTTTAAACTTAAAACAAAATAGCGGCCATGCAACTTATGAAAAACAATCAAAATAAAAAATTAAATAAAAACAGTTAATTTTAAAACAAGTTTATAAAACAAGTCCACAATAATAGTTAATTTTATTAGACGTATAGATACTAAAGAGTTTTTAATATGTTGAATAAATAATATTGTTTAAAATTATTAGACTAAATTTAATACAACTAAATTTAAACTAAGTTCTGTTTAATAGACTAGATTGATAATTTTAAGTATCTTAAAGAACTTATATATGAATTTATGAAACTAGATATGAAATTAGTTTTGTTTAATAAATATAAAGTTTAGTTAAAATACAAAAACTTTTATTAATAAACTATTAAAGCTATATCCTAAATGTTTGTTTTTCTAAAATTAACGAGCTAATTTGTATCGATAGTATTGGAACTTAAATACTTTTGCTTAATTAAAAGTTTAAACATACTATTAAAAGTATCTGTTTAATAGTTTGTATAATTAATTAATCAAACTACTATAAGATGTAATTTATTTATAGTTTAGAACAAGTTTATAAGTTTAAAAAATAATTTGGTCCTTTTAATTACAAAAATATTTGTTTTGAAATTTTTAGAATCATTTAGTCGAGTTATTTTAAGGTTTTAGCTATAAACAGCTTAAAGTAAATTTCTAAATTTTTACAATAAATACAAACTTATAAATAGACAAAAAGTGCCAGCATAATATATATAGGTTGAATTGTAAGTTGCAAAAATACTTTTGTAAAACACTTGCTCATACAAATAAACAATAGTTAGTCAGCAAAACTTTATTTAAAATGATGTTGTTTGGTTAAAAAAAAGTTTATATATCATTACAAGGTGACCTTTATAATTGCCAACCTGTCAACACGTCTTAACTACGTCAATATGTATTGAGCCAGTACCAAGCCTAACCCAAATTTCGCAACAATTTTATTGCTGTCTTAATAAATTCAAGTGCGTTTGAACTCTATAAAAGCGAGCATACTGCAACCTAACATTCAGAAAATGATTTTATAGGTTGCGGTTAACAAAAGATTAAAAAATAAGAAAATTGTCATTGCCTTTCAATACTATAACCTAAAAGTGAAGTTTGTTTTTATTTTAAGATTTAAATCAGATAAACTAATAAACATGGAGTAGTATTTATCAAAGTACAGTCAACTAAAGTGAACTTGTTAAAACTTGACATAGTGAAATTTAATAATTTAACTAATTATTAACGTATTTTTTATTGTATAAAAAAAAATAAAGGCTTTTGGTTGTTTATAAAAAAAAAGTTTTAGTTTAGCAATTATAGTAAAAAAAAATAGTAGTACATACTAAAGTTTATAGTTTTAATGGTCGGTTAACTTGCAAATTAAAGTTATAAATAAATCTTTCAAGCAGCAAAAATATATAGTTTTACCTTTAAAAAATAAAACAAAACGTATGTGCAAGGAAGCGAAGTTTGTTAAATTCTTTGTTCTTCTTTTACTCTCAACTTATGTAGATGCTCAGAAAATTTTATCTGTCGACAGTCACCGAGCTGTTTCTGGGAAGTTTTTAGTAAGAATATGTCTTTTTCTTTATTCTATTGAGCTTAACACTTAAACATTTTTGTTGAACTATATAACTTTTTATAAGTATTTCTTTTTTTATAAACAGACATAAATTTTTTTAAATATATCTATCAAATTGTACTGTTTTCTCTGTTTTCTAAACGAGTATAAAACTTAACAAACACTTGATTATAATAAAAGTGTATATATTTTGGAAATGACTATTTAATACGATTTAAAAAAAATTACTAGAAGTTCATTCAATACGATAGCTTTCAAAATGAATATGACGACATACAAATAGAGGTTGAAAACAAAGGAAACTCACCAAATTCAGTTGTTTTCCGATTTTATCTCAGTGATGAGAATTCCGAACTTATAAAGCTACACGCAGAGAAAAACAAAAATTCTAACTACTCTGAAGAACCAAAAGTTATGGAAATTAACTCTGTTGTAAATGGTAAAAAATATATATGTAAATATTAAAACTATTATTGATCAATGCTGAAGTTTAATACTTTTTTAAGATTTACAAACATAACATACAATTATTTTGTATCATATCGAAAAAAACATTAACATTTTTTATTTGCAGTATTTTGTTACAGAGTTTTAGTAGTAAATTTTCGCTTACATTAGATGTTACAAAAACAATGTTTAAAAACTTGAAGCCTGTTAATTCTTTTTTATGTTATAAACAGACGAGGAGCTTTTTTCTGACAATTTGGAAGTTGGAATGGCGAAGCTACACCTTGATCACGACGAAACTGCCAACTTCTATTCCGCATACAGGCCTGTTGGTGGTCATCTCAAAAAAGTCAACAAATTTTTTGCGGCTCTCGAATTAAACACAAATGATGCTAGCCACTTCATTACGACAATTACTTCAGCGAATTTTGGTTGGAAAAGGTACCCCAACAACTCAAAACATAAGTCAGTATTGAGTCTTACATAAAACTTCTTAATAAACTGTTTTTTAGTTTGTAAAGTTTTCTTTAAATAAGTTTAAGTAACGTAGTTATCATATTTATAAAACTTTAACTTACTCTCTAGTTTTATACTGAAAACTTTTTGTAGATGGTAATTTCAATGTCATGACGATCATCAGTTTATAGTTGAAGTTACCGACTTCAATGCTGAAAACGAGTTTGACATAATTTCTCTTCTGTCTATCAAAACCGATGGTTCAAAACAACTACTAAATGAAGTCAATGCAGTCGGTACTTACAAAACGAACACCAACCGACTGATGGTGCTGTTTCGCAGCGATTGCGACACTTCGATGAGTGGTTTTCGCGCGCTTATCACAGCCGTCACAAATGAACAAGGAACAACAGCTTTTCCCCACACAACAAGTGAAACAAATTACAGTATTATTATTTTTTAAATCAAAATAATTTTTAGGTTGTTAAAGCACATTATTATTTTTTAATAAGAAGTTTCATATCTAACTATTGGTAGTTTAGTAAGAATGTATTCTTTTTGATATTATTGTATATTTACAAAAAAATTGTAAATGTTTTCTAGCTTTGACGACTGAAAGTGAACAAGAGTTAGAGACTTTTCCTGAGTTAACAACTGAAACACCTTATAAAACAACTCGGAACAGTTTTAGTTAGTGTTTAACAAATTTTTATACACAACATTCTATTTTTATGTATTTCTTTAAGCTTTAGTGTACTTGTTACTAAATTGATCTTACGGAAAAAAAAATACAGCTATGACAACTGAAGCTGAGGAACAAACAGAATCTTTTACCGAAACTTCATCTGGCTTTGAACCAACTCATAAGAGTAGTAGTTAGTTTGATATTAAACACTTTAGGTTTTCGTGTCATTTATACAAAACAAAAGTTTGTATACATTTTTTTTGTTTTAATGTTTATTTGAAAACCTTTTTGTAATGTTTTAACCAATAAAAATTACAGCTGAAGAAACTCAAACTGAACAAGAAACGGAAACTTTTCCTGAAACAACCTTTGGGTTCTTTGAAACAACTCAACAGAGTAGTTCTTATTTTTTTTAAACTAGGAGTTTTTTGTTGAAATTAATTTACTAGATTAAACTATTAGTATAATATTTTCATGTTAGTAAAAGACACAGTTTCTACTCATAAGAAAAAGTTATACTAACTTTATCTAAATTCTGTTCAGATAAAACGTACTTTGTATTACCTTAAAATAATCGATTGCTTTAGAATTAATCTTTAAATACAAAGATTACATATGGCAATTATAAGCATATCATAAGAACTTACTACATTTACATAAAGTAAAGAATTTAAAAAATATAATTTAATTACTTATTATATTATTTTTTAAACTCAAGTGTTACCTAATAAACTTATTTTAAGTAATATTATATAAATCACTTGTAAAGTTTGGAAACGTTTAAAAATATATTGTTAAAAAAGAATTACTTGAAAATGTAGAGTGACTTCAAATGCTTTATATTATAACTGTTATAAAAATAAAATTACAGCTATAACAACTGAAGCTGAGGAACAAACAGAATCTTTTACCGAAACTTCATCTGGCTTTGAACCAACTCATAAGAGTAGTAGTTAGTTTGATATTAAACACTTTAGTTTTTCGTGTCATTTATTCAAAACAAAAGTTTGTATACATTTTTTTTGTTTTAATGTTTATTTCTTAAACCTTTTTGTAATGTTTTAACCAATAAAAAACTGCAGCTGAAGAAACTCAAACTGAACAAGAAACAGAAACTTTTCCTGAAACAACCTTTGGGTTCTTTGAAACAACTAAACAGAGTGGTTGTTATTTTGATATTTTAAAAAGCTTAAGGCTATTCGTGTAAATATAACTTTTATTCATATGAGATAAGCTGTTAAATCCTTTTTAAATTGTCACAGCTGCGAAAACTGAACAAGGTTCTTACACCTCACCTGAGCTAACAACTGAATCTTCCTTAGACACAACTCGAGACAGTATTGATAGTTTAGTGCTCGTTGTTTTGTTATTTTTATAGTTTGAAAAAAGCTAAGTAATGAAGAAGTTAAAACGTTTCTGTTTTTTTAAGTAAAAAGGAAACCTGCAAGCGCAAATAGTTTCAATTATTTTCAAAAAACTAACACAACACCACAGTTGAAGTGACTCACCCGAAGCAAGACTGCAAGGACGTCAAAAGCCAATGGCCGACCTCCCAGTCAGGGGTGTACGAACTGACCACTGAGGATGGTAAGAAGTTCGATGTGTTTTGTCAGATGGAGGTTGACGGCGGAGGCTGGATTGTTAGTAAACTGAACTTTTTTTTGATTGACTTCTAATAACTACTCTAAAAAAACAAACTATTTAAGGTATTTTACTTACAGCTTTTTATATTTTTGAGTAATTGCTAAAAATAATTTTTTTCGAGTTGAAAAAACACAAAGGTGTTTGTTTGTTTGATTTTATGTAACTCTTGGTAAACTGCTAAATTCAAAGGACTTACCTAGCTTGTATTAAAAAAAAAATTGTAACACATTTCATTACAGTTTATCTATAAAAGGTTTTATTTTTTGTCAGCGAGTTTAAATCTTATAACTTTAAAGTTTTCAATGTTATTAAGACTTATACGCAATTTGGTTTGAATACAGCTAGCTACTAAAGTTTTATTAACTTTTAATTAAAAACTATATTTTTTAATTTTCTGGAATTTTTGATAAAAATAGTTTTTGTTCTGAACAAAAAAAAAAGATTAAAAATAAAAGCATTAAATTTAGTTGAGTTAACTATTTTTTGTTTATCTTAAAGTTTGTATTGCTTGAAAACTATGTTCAAAATTTTAAAAAAACTGTACATATGTATACAATATCAATGGTTTACTTGTGGCTAACAACAAAAGATAACTATATTAGTTGTTTTATATTGAGGATAAAAATAAGTTGGAGTCATTAAAAAAAATTAAAGATTTAACTAAAAAATCTTTAATTCTAAAATACAAATCAGCTTGAAACTACTTTAATTTACAAACAAGTAATCTGAACACTTATTTTCAAAAGAATTAAGAAAGAAAACTTTACAAGTATTTTACTTATCTTTTATAAATAGAGTTAAAGTTTTCGTAATTTTGTTTGAACAACTGACACAAATATTCATTTCTCTGTTTGCTCGGTTATATCGCGAAAACTTTAAACTACGGCAATTTTTTCGGGCTTGTTATGTAAATAAAAGTACTTCAACATAGTTGTATATATCAGTAAAATTTTACTGTTGTTTCATTTTATACCAATTATGTTAGATAAAAAGCTTTTTAATACTTGTATACTATACTTTGTAATGACAAATTATAATTAAGATTAATGTTTAAATTAAGATATTTAATTTTATAATAATTTTTAAGTAAGAAATAAATCTAGCTTAGATATACTACTTTAATCTATTTTTTATAACTTATTCAATTTTTTTCTAAGAACAGTTTTAAGTGTATGACCAATAAAGAAAACTGTGCGTGATTTGATTTTTGCATTTCGTATATCTAGAGCTTTTTCTTCCTTTTAATTTTATCGGCTATTGTAGTTTCTACTACAAATTTAGAAAAGTAAAATTTAGTTTTACCTAACAATAATACAATAAAAGGTTCTGCAAAGTCGTTTCAACGGAGCTGTTAGCTTTAAAAGAAGTTGGAACGAGTATGCGGATGGATTCGGTTCTCTCCACTCAGAGTTCTGGCTAGGTTTGTTGCATTACAATTTTTTCGATTCAAATGTAAAAGGGGTAATACTTAAGTTTAACCGATAACAACTTAAAAACATATGACAGCAAGAATAAGTGGTTTGAAACTTCTGATACCATAAAAATCAAAATATAGATTAAGTTTTTAACTATTACAAAACGTTTTGTATCAAAACGATTGTTACTGTACTTGGTTAGTTTAATGAAAACACAATTTACAAATAGTTTTTATTTAATATGTTTTTAGGACTAGAGTACGTCCACGAACTCACCAAAAACAGGACGCACGAACTTCGTGTTGACTTGACAAGTTTCGATAACGAGAATGGATGGGCTAAATATCAGTTAGTTTTATTAATCAATATCAAAATGAAACAACCGGGTTTTTCGGTGAGTAAAAAATGTTTCTTACAGAGATTTTAAGATAGCGAGTTCGCTTGATAACTATCGGTTGTCTTTCAAGCGTGGATCATACACTGGCAATGCAGGTTAAGTTTTCTACAACTTATTTTGAGTACTCTTTTTCTATCAAATGTGCACCTTTTAACTATAATACGTTGTGTACATATTGCAATTTTTTGTTAAGACTAGTAGTTACCATAATTACACTTCCTGGTAAACACAAGCTTTTGGGCTGTGTTCAAGGTGAATAATCAAAGGAAGATTACTAGATATTAAAAACTTTAACACTCAAAAAAAAAAACACATATGTCATTTAATTTAAATTGATTAGTAATTTTTTTATATGACAAAAAATATAAATATTGTTTAGGCAAGAAAAAAAAACATACTTTTTAAACTAGTAAGTTTATATTTTGAATCCTTCAGGCAATGCTTTAGCCTCGCATAACAACGCGCCCTTCTCGACATACGACAACGACAATGACCGTTGGATAGGTGAGAGCTGTTCTAATTACTACTGCGGATACGGCAATTGGTACACTGATTGCTACACGCAGAATGTCAATGGGTTGTACGGAGTTGAGGATTACGATGACTACTTTGAAGATGCGCAGTGTTTCATGAGCTGGATTGGTTTTGCCGGTCAGCAAGCAATTCCCAGGACGCGCTTGATGTTTCGTGCGATTGACTAGTTGTTTATTGTTAAATTTAAAACCGAATTGAAACAACTAACGCTTAATCGTTCGCATAACTATGTCTTGTATGATTCGATTTAAATCTAAGGCTCGTTTTGTTTAGTGTTTTACATTTAACATAAGTTTTTATTGTTTTTTTTTTTTTAATTTTAGTAATTCTGTGGTTTTATCTATTTCTAAAATAAATTTTGCAATTGTATATTGTTATTGTTTATATTATAATATTGTGTCCATTATCAATAGTTTCAAATTTCTAAAACTGACTACATAGAGTTTGGAGATGCAATAAACCTCAAAGGAGTATACTTTCGCCTGTTAGCCTTAAAAAAAAAGTATTAGATAATGCACAAGTTGGTGTTTAAACTGTTAGCCTTAATAAATATTATCAATCGTTTGTGAAAAGGTCATATTGTACATATGTTTAAAACTTTTTGCAATTTTGAATGGAATATTTAGTATAAAAAATTATCCACATGTAAAAAAAATGTGCTTAAAATCAAAGGTTGCAATTTTCGGATCCTATGCATTTTGCATTGAGAAAGTTACTTAACTTATCTTAAAATTTGTTAAGAGTGTTTTCATAATATTTCCAAAACATAAAAAGTCAGCTTGAAAATCAAAAGTAGATGTAAATAAGCACCCTAGTGTATATGTAATTCAAACAAAGCAACTTGAGTGATGTTGATAAAAAATTAAAGCATTTATTTTTATTATATATAATTTGTATTAATATGTTAGATGACTGAACTTAACAGATAAAATATTCTAATTTTTGAAGTCACTGAATGAACTGACATGAATTAATGTATTTAAGCTATAAGAAGTACTTGCCAGCTATATAACAAACTCAGTAATTTTTCTTTTCTTTATTGAAATTGAAAAAACAGATGTATAAAGAAACAAACTTATAAAATTAACACAAGCTGACGCACAGAACTGCAGAAAAAATGTTATGCAAGTACAAGTACACGTTTACCAAAATTTTATTTTCAAATCAAATTGAAACTTTTCAGCAAGTAATTGGTATTACTAAAGATATAAAAGAAACTTGATTATATTAAAAATGTACAAGTTGTTCACGCGCTCTAATAACTTATAAACAAATAATCACGCGAACTTAATTTAAATGTTCTTCTACTGAATTCCCATGGCTTTCATATCTTCAACGACGCGTTTTAGGTACGTGGCGTCAGGATACCCAAACTCATCGTTTGGCTTCATGCTGGTCTTGTGGTGGATATCGTTCCAAGTGATCCTGTTGTCGGCATTGAGCGCCAGGCTCCTTCCGATCGTGAACGTCCTCTTCATCTTCCATGCCTGCTTGAACAGCTCGAGGACGCGGTTGCCTTGCGCGTTATCCGGCAAGTACGCCGTCCACAGTATCCCGTTATAGTACGCGCCGGGGTTCTGGTGCCTGTCGTCTTGAATCCCGTTATTCATCGTGTACGTGATAACGATCACCCGGCAGTCTTCGTGGCCCGCCAACCTTCCCTTCAGCTCGTCGCTGACCTCCCACACCATTCGGCCCGGCGGGCAGTTTCCTTCCATGTTAGGCCCGCACACCCTGCATATCGGGCAGCGCTGGGAGATTCTGCACGCTTCTCGGATGCATTTGGAGTGAAACTTGTGCACGCAGCGCGTCATCTTGCTCACCTCCATGCCGTTGGTCACACTTTCCAAGCAAATCTCGCAGTCATCGTCGGAGTCAAGTTCGCCCGAGAAGGGAACGAAGAACTTGTCGGCGTTTTCCTCGTTTTCGCTGCCGTAGTTGAATATGGCTTGCTGCCCGGGTAGAAGGGGAGGGTAATCTTCACAAACATCCGTCCATAGGCCTTCGTATTCCTTATTGTAGAAGTATTCATCTGGGTAATACCACTTGGAAGCGTAATATTTGGCCAACATTTTAGACTTTTTCACTAGTTTACACTTGAACAGTTTGGTCGGCTTTGTGCCCATGATCTTTTTCAGGTACGACGCTTTTCGATCTGAGCGTTTTCTCATATGGGTTCCAAACATGTTGATTGCTTTAAACAAGACAGCCTGTTAGATACATAGCTTATTTCTTGCTCAGTTGTAGTTACACAGATAATTTTACTTAATATTAGTTTTTATACTATATTTTATCAAAATTTGTTTTACTAATGGCGTTAATATAAACTTTTATTAACAATTTGTCTATGTAAAAAATAATATTTGATCTTTACAAAAACACTATAAAGTTTTTAGTAAATATGAAAAACAAAATTTATTCTTAATCTGTTATTTTTATTTTTATATGTTCTTAATTTAATTTTGTAATACTAAAATATTTAAACAGTTATATTATATAGTTGATATTAATTAATCAAGTAATCATTGAAAAATAATAATTTATATTACACTTACTTGACAACAGATTTGTTCAACATTTGAAAATTTAAAGTCTAATAGTCATTTTTATCATCAACTTATATAAAATTAAGTTCCCTTAAATTATTTTCTTCAAAAAGTAATTTTTTGGGGATATATGAATTTGTTTATTCGTAATTGAATTGAATTTATTCGTTTGGGAAACCCTGCTCTAAATGTATAAATATTAGTATTTTGATTTAAAAAAAATGCAACTAAAGTGGTTCAATTTAAAAATTATAAGAAACTTTAAATTCATTCTAAAAGTTTGATAAACTTATATTTCTTTGTATATCACAAAAATAAAAGTAAATTATGTACAAATAACGCTGTATGATAGTTAATTAATAAAAAAGACTATTTAGATTTGTGATATAAGTTTGATATGTATCTGTATATATATATATATATATATATATCTATTGAATCACTAGTAAGTAATTGTTGCTACTTTTTATTCAGAAACTTGCTAAAACATATTTTTTTTGACCGGACCAGTGTTTTTTTATGCTTAGTTACTGTAAAATAAAGATAATTTTTTTTTTGGTTGTGTTTGATTTTTTCAAACTAAAGGATACCTTCAGCTACATGGCTGCTTTTATCAACAGCGGCAATAATTTTTTTTATTTAAACTTGAAATAATTATTGTTGATTTTGTTTTGTTGGTAAAACCCTGAGCATATTTTTTTAAACTTTAACTTTATTATTGTGTTTTACCGCCATTAAATTGTATATTTATACGGTATAGCACAAAACAAAAACTTAAATATCAATTTCTTTACTGTTAACAAACATAAAATTGTACTATAACTAAATAAAACGATTATTTAATTTCTTTTAGAAAAAATTAAGTGTTGTAAGTGGTATTATATGATTTTTTATTATTAAAGTAACCTAAAAACAAAAAAATATGAAACCATAGTTAAAACTATTTATCTTCAAAAATTTAAAGATGTTTTAATTATATTACGAAATAGTTTATGAAAACAATTAATTTTTGAAACCTTTTTCTTTTTGCACGAGCCACGAATTAAACTTTGTAATAAAATCATTCCAGAATGTATGATTCAAACAAGTTCTGTGCTTATGCCAAAAAGTTCTATTTTAAAAGTTCAAGTACTTATTTCTGGTTGCAGACTAAGTTTTAACAAGATTTAAAGAGTATTTTTTCTTATACTTTTTTGTAAACTTTTGTTTAAATTAGTTTTTGGTTATTTGCGGTTCTAGTCGATCGACTTGTTAGTAAAACTGTTAAACCTTCTAACTTATCTCCCACAACAGTGACTACTGTAAACAATATTTCTCTCTTCTTTAAAAGAAGAAAAGAGCTATATTGCTTTTACAATTCAAGTTTTGGTAGATGTCAAATACGACTCCAGATTAAAATCAATCAAAAGTTATAAAAATTTTTAAGGTTGAAAATACTTTTGATCAATAATGCATGTGAAATGATAAGTGACGTAGTATGACTATTAGTACAAAAAAATATTTTCTTAATAATAATTATTCGGAGAAGTATATATTGGCTTTAAATCCAGCAATAAATAAATCTATGTTTAAACCATTTCATGTCATGGTAAACCAACGAGAAACGGACTTAAGTAGGATAATTAATTTTCTCTTACAGGCCTAAATTATTGCAAAGCTATATTCTTATAACTGAATACTTGTCTAACGTTTTTAATAATTCAATGGTTCTTAAACTAAATCAATAAAATGTAACTAATAGGATAGCCAAGAAAAAAGTGCACGAAAACTCATTGGAAAATAAACAACCTTATACAGTTGACAAACTATTTTTCTTGTAAGTGTATCTAAGAAATACTCTAAAAACCCGTCAATCAAAGGGAGAACAAAATAAATTTTGAATAACATAAAATTTTTCACATTCAAACAATTTTACAGTAGTTGGTGTATTTTTAGTTAAAATAAATTTTAGCACAACAAATTAAGACTCTAGGGTAGAGGTGGGCAATTTTTATAGTTGGTGGACAAGATCAATAATTTATGGAAAATACGTCGTTTGAATAGTTTTGACTTAATTAGACTAATCGAGTTTTGAAATACTTAACCAATTCTATGCTATGTAAAAAGAAAAAAAAAAGTATTGCTTATGTAGACAAAGTTAACTTTGTACTTATATAAATAAAGTTCTTTTTTATAACTGACTTATTGTGGTTTCAATCAGTTAATTGTTAATAGACTAGTTTGTATAATTTTGTGAAGGGTACTGACGCGATACCTGTTATACTTCGTTTTGTACTGTTTCGATTGTATTTTTTCAATGTTAGTTGAAGAAATTTATTGGAAGTTTAAAGCTTTAAATCTTATTTGTTAAGTACAAAATGATTAATTAAATTTAATGTATATTCAAAAGATTTAACAATAATGTATGAGATAAGTTTAAAAAAAAGTTTTCTAACTAACTAGATTGAAAATAATTTAGTTTTTTACGTCGCAAAAAAGATTTGTTTTTTTAAATCTTAATTTGATTACAAAACCTAACACCTGTTAGTTTTGTAATTACGGTTATCATTGTAAGTTATACTAATTTTATATCAAAACTGAATATAAACGTAGTTAGCAGATAGTTAATCATTAACAGTTAATCATTATCTACTCTAAAGTGTAAAACAAAACATCTTTTTACTTTTTGTCTTAAGTTTAAAATGAATAAGCCGGGATTTATATAAACTTCAACTAATTTACTATATATTAGTATTATTTTGTACGAGTAATATAATAGTGTATGAGTATTATTATATTAGATTGGTTGTCTGTTTTTCAATATATTTATCTAAAACACACTTTTGCAGTTTTTATGCTTAGCTGGAAAACAAAGGTAGTTTACAAGCATAAAAATTTAAAGACTTTCAGCCGTTTATTCTACATATAACATTATATACATTTATTTGACTAGAGTTTAAATATTTAAGTTAAATTTTGTTTTATTTTTCATTTAGCCAAAAAAATTAATTTTTGTGTTTTTCTGCTTTTAAAAATATCTATCGCAGAAAGTAAATAAAATTTACTACAGTCTTAACTGAAGCTTATTGTAAATGGTGAACTTAATCGAAATTAATTTTCAGTTTTTCAAATTATAAGTAAGAACTACTTTGTTTACTTTTAAACCTATTTATTGGAATAGTTGCAATGATAGTTATGCAACTAGTTATAAAAAAAGTTGCATAACATCTTGTGTAACATTTTGAATGTAAATATTTTACCATACCATATGCGAGTTTTCTCACACTAACCTATAAGTAATGACCAGTTTTCAATTACAAAGTATTTTATAGCTGAAGCTGTGGAATAACGAATATGTTTCTACTTTCATTGATTTTATTAGGAAAGCTTACAAGTAAATCTTTTAGTTTTTTTAATAAGTAAAGTTTTACACATTAGACAATACTAATAAACAGAATCACAAACACGTTAAAAAAAAGAATATAATTTTTAAAGCTTATTTTAAGTTTTTTTTATGTTTTCTACTATAAGATAAATTAATAGTATTAACTCAAATGATATTGTAAAATATAACAACAGGTGGTGCGGTGTTTTCTCCAAACAAAAACAACGGAACTAAAAACGTAGCCGACACCTGTATAGGTAAAATCACTTTTTGTATACACTAAAATTTTGTAAAAAATATATTAAATTTAACTTAAATGCTTTGTATAAAAAACAATGCATTTATAAGTCTAAAGATTATTTTTTTGTTGTTGCATTCAGCTGGACTACAAAGACCCCGTGACTGCTTGGACCTCAAGTACTACTGTCCTACGGCCAGAAGTGGTGAGTACACGGTCTACCCACCCCTAAGCGAACCCGGAACCCGGTTACCAGGGACTTCGGGTGTTCTGTGACATGGCAACGGATCAGGGTGGTTGGACTGTAAGTTAGACAAGTACTGAGCTTTATACATGTATGCATATTTATAATTTTTTTTGCGATTGTTCGAGTATTTAAGCATTTTGTAAAGTGTAAATTTTCAACTATAAAAACCAATATCAACAAATTATCGTAAACATGCAAATGTAATTTAAGTAAAATTTCCATTTTACTTAGGTTTTTGTTCGAAAATACTTTTATTGTTACTTTTCCTTGAAATCTTCAGTTGTTTATACTTTTTTGTAGGTTTTTCAGCGAAGAGAATCTGGAGTAGAAAACTTTTATCGTGGCTTTGAAGACTACAGATCAGGTTTTGGAGAACTAACTGGAGAATTTTGGTTAGGTAAGTACTAGAAATCTTTAAACGGTTGTTTTAAATATGCTGAATGTCTTTTTTTATTATAAATAGATTTTGGCGGAAAACATACATGTAAAACAAATTAATGTTTATTAATTTAAAAAACTATAGGCTGTCATAATGGTAATAAAAATTAATATAATGTATGAATGCTTAATGTTTTGAAAAATTTGAAAATAATAGAAACATATCTTTATGATCAAATAAATAGGAAATTTACGTTAGAAAAACATGAAACAAAAATTATGAAAAGATAGATTAGGTTATTAATGATAAAGTCTTTTTTTATTTATTTTGACAGATTTTTAATGCATGCATATAGCAAAAACTTCACTCTTATAATTTAATGATTTTAAGTTTTACTAAAAAAAATATGAAAATATACCAAAATATCATATAAACAACTCAACTTAAACTACTTTTAATACTTATGAACTGATTTTTTTTCCATTTAGATATTATATAAGTATTTGCACTCTTAGCCTTATGTGAAACTTTTTTTTCATACATAATTTTTAGGCTTAGAAAACATACACAAACTTACAAAAGGCGGAAGCCACACTCTTCGCTTTGACATGACTGATTTCGATGACAACTCTGCATATGCAACTTACAAGTTTGTATTTTTTACTTGTTAGAATTGCGCAAACACCCTATCTAAAGATATTTTATGCAAATCATTATCAATTTTGGCCCAAAAAAAAGTAGTTGAAAACTTTATAACTTAAGCTTAAAATCAGTTAATCTAAATAAATTTGCATAACCAAAAAAATTTTTTTTGCAGAAAATTTTCATTAGGTCCTGGCGATGGTTATGTCATGTCGTTTGACGGTAACTCTTATTTTGGAGACGCAGGTAAAAATTAGTTTGTTTAGAATTACCTATCTAAAATTTTGTTTTACATCTTTATTTTTTATTACTATTCTCTGTAGATTAAGTCTTCTTTTTTTTTAAAGAAAGACTCTATAAAGTAGATAGTGAAATTTTACTGTAGGATAAGTTTGAAAAAAAATAAAAAGCTTAAAAGTTTTAATTTAAATATTAATTGAAGCATTTTATGTAGTTTTTTGTAGCTAAATGAGCTTTCAATGTTTAAATAGTAATAAATAGTTAGATTAACTAAAGAAATTTAATTCAAGGTATAACTTCAATAAATATAGATAAATACTTTTTTAATAAATAACTTAGGTGACTCGTTCAATGATCAGGAACCCGCAAATAACGCAAAATTTACGGCCTTCGACGTGGATCAAGACAAGGCAGGTGGTAACTGTGTAAACGCTTACATGGAGGCTTGGTGGTATCACTCATGCCACGATTCAAACCTGAACGGTTTGTATCTATCTGGCGAAAACGAGTTTTACGGACAGGGAATGACATGGGAAAAATTTAGAGGTCAATACTACTCGCTGAAAACTACTCAAATGAAGTTCAGAGCAGATTATTAATTTTGATGTGATATTTTTTGCATCTAACTGAAACTAAATACTTTATGTGCTCATTAAACTTTTGTTGAAAACAAGTCTACATTGCATTGTCAGTTTGTTGTAAAATTAGAGCTCAGTGAATTGACAATAATAACAGATCCGCTGAAACCGGCTATGCTTAATATGCTTAAAACCCATTTGTGTACAGAACACTCAACTCAACAGTAAAACAAGACATACAAAAGTATGGAACAAAATAGTAAATACATTAAGCAAATTATAAAAGTAGCTAGTGAGCTCTGTTTAGTAAATAATTTCTAAATGCACAAAAAAAAAACGCATAGTTTCCAAATGTATTTACATGTAGTATAAGTTTTATTAAAAGCTAAGTATATTCATAATTTGCTTTTATTTGAATATAAACAGTTTGCACAAATATATATGAAGAACCAAATACACAACATACTGAGCTTTCAGGAAATATTTGTTCTCATTTTTTTTTTGTCAATAAAGTTCATAAACAAAATGTAAACGTTTAAAACATTTTCTAAAACTATACTGCTTAGTTTCAAGCTGTACATAATAAAATATTTTTCTTCTTTGCATAAGTTATGCTTTATTAAAAGTGACACTATAACAAAAAATTTGCTACTAATTAAAAAAATATGTTTGGTGTTAACCTTATAACATTTGAATAACTCATAGCACAATCATCGACATCAAGTGCTAAGCTTTTTAAAGATCCAACAAACTCTTTTTTGACTAAATTAAACTGCTAAAGACCTTACTTAAAACAAACATATTTACAAAAAATAAAATGCACTCATGACTGTTTTGAGGTGGCTTCAGAGTAAATTTTTAATCACACGCCTTCGCTTCCAAATCGCACACTCTAGCGGGCTGCTCGGAGTCTTCCACTTGCTGGTCGATGCCGAGAATTTTCAGAACTTCGCTGTTCTTAACGTAATCGGCCGCCTCCACCTGCTTGTAATGAAAAACCTGCTCCCCGCCCCTCCTCACAATCAGCATCCCTCCAAGCTGCCTCGTGTCGCCCTTGACGTTCCCGCTTATCCCCTTCCCCTTCGCTTCCCTCGCCATTTTCCGCGTGCTTTTCGCCACGGCGGCCCCTAACGATCCCAGCAGCGAAAACCTCGCGAAGCCGAGTTCCGCGTAGGACCTTTTAGACTCGTCCAAGTACAGGTCTCCGTCGAAGTACTTTCCTTCCCTGAACTCTTCCAGGCCGAACTTTTCCGGCGCGATTCCAACAAGTCTGGTGCTGTTTGCAGCGAGGATGTCCTTGATGCCGTTCAGCTCGTTTGAGATCCACCTGCAGAGGGGGCAGCCGAACCTCCTCAAAAAGTAAATCACGACGTCGTTTTCCGCCCACAGCGATCCGAAAAAGACCGTCTCGTCCGTGGCGACTGAAGAAATCGTGAGCTTGTCTATTTTGCTCACATAGTCGTAATTTTGTTTGTTTTGATCATTCGAACCGAACAAGCAAGACTTTTTACACATTTTCCAAAACTTAAAAAATATTAGCAACACATATTTAGACAAAGAGGAACAAAAACAACTGATCAATTTTTTAATTAGATTTTACATCTATTAGTTGCCAAGCAACAATGCATGGTATACAACTAAAATTTCAAATAAAATTCATCAATCGTTTTTGTTCTTGTTTGTCTAAATTTGTGTTGTAAAATCTAGTTTGTTTGTTTTTTGAAATGGAGCCGTCTAACTACGTGGATGTAGGTATTAACGACTTTTCCAATGAAGTTAAGAAAATATGTAAGTTTTTTTTGATAAAACGAACAAAAAATTAAATTTTAAATTCTAAAATTTCAATGTTTTTAAGGGTTCAAGCTTAGCAAAACTTTTGAAAACAAGTTCTGACTTTTTAATATTCTTATTTTAAAATTAGCTTTGTTTATATTATACTTTAGCACGTAAATTTAAATAATAAAAATCTGAAATGTGAAATTATTTGTAAAGATATTCTTTTTCTCAGTTTCAACTTATAGACATTTTTTGATTATTATTAGTTACATAAAAGTTTCAAAAAGACTTTTATTTTTTTAAATTTTTTCGTAAATAGAAATTATAAAATGTTTTTATTCTGAAAATGTTGTTTATCGATTTTAGTTGGGAAATTATTTGTATTCAGTTAAAAAGATGGATCGCAAATAAATAAGTAAATATTTTCTACTTTATTTTAAACTTAATCTGTATTAATTTCTACAGTCAGTTCGGTCGCAGATCACCAGGTCGGCGATGTCGTTAAAACCATGGCAACCGCGGCTTCCGCGGATCAAGGGGGATCGACGTCCACGAAAATCGCCATAGGTCTGGTCGTGGGTTGCTCCGTCGCCGCCATGGCAACCACCTATCTGACGAAAAGCACTTCGGAAACCAGCTGCGGGGTCAGGAGCGATTTGTCGGTCCCCGGCCAGTACGTCACGGCCGTCGAGTGCCACGGCCCCTGCGAAAACGTGCCCCATGACGACGAACCCAGGGTTGTGCTTAGCAACGACTACTCGCAGCCCGAGAGAGACACGAGCTCCTCATTGGACGATCTTGATCCTGATTATCCTGATGAAGGGGATTACCCTGAAAGAAATTCATCAACTGAATCTTGGATCTGAGGAAGGAAAAAACGAAATTCATTTCTAACCAAAGATTAAGAAACTTGTTATTAACGTGTAGCAACATTGCTTTGGATAAAGTTTTGATGAAGGCTTTATGTAATTATGCTCCTAAATAAATTTAAAAAAAACTTAAAAGTTGTTTCGATTGCAGTTTTAAGTAGGTGATAATTTTTATTGATGACGGCTAAATTAATTTAAGAGAAGCTAAATTTCTATCTTACATAAAAACAGGTAATTTAAAAAGTACTTTTTAAGTTTTATATTTTGTTTTGGCAAATAAAGATTATCAAATTAATGATTGATTTCTTTTAGCTAAAAATAGTTTTATTAAAGCATAATAGTTTAATAAAAATACGGAAACGATTTATTTGTTTATTGTTGCAGTACATAATTTGTATGTCGGTTTACTAAACTTTCATTTTAAAGTCAATAATTTTTACCAAGTTATATTTTTTTTTATCAAAGTACAGAGTGGAACGGTTCTTTAAAGGATTTTTAAATTTTAAAGTTTTTCAGCAAATTTGAATGTTTGATTTAAAATAGAACATTTAATTTAAATACTTTAATATAACTATAATTTTAATTTTAAGTTTCAAGGTCTGAATAAATAGTCTATAGTTCAAAGTTTAGATGAAATATTTAGTTTAAAGCTTATAATATGGTTTATAAATTAGAAGTCTTAAAGTGTTAGAAAGTTTTAAAGAGACAGAATTACCGTTTTTACTAATAGAACTTATGTTATGTATTTAAATGTTTAATTTCAACCTAAACTTAAATTTTACAGATACTACAAATTAAGAAACATTAAACAACATTACTTAAATTGTTTTGTTTTAAAGATAGTAACTATTTTGCTTAAGAAATACTTTATGTTTGAATAATTTACTAAATTTTTGTAAACTACAGTAAAACTATTATGATTATAAGATACCTTGTTTTTAAAAGTACAGCGTTATGTTATCTAAACTGTAAATATGTTAGTAAATTATATGATACCTTAACAGATTAAGGTAAACAAACTATCATATTAGATGATACCATAAAATCTTTGTTCATAAATTTCAATTTACAACTTACTTATTAATTAAACTATTATCTAAATTAGTAAATATTTTTACACTAAAATAACACCAGTCGATTATTTTTTTAAATGTCAAGTTTAATTTAATTATTTAAAAAAACGTTACAATAACAAGTAAAAAGTTTTGTTTTCAAAACAATATCTGCTTTCAGTAGAATCCAAGTTAAAAAGTTAAACTAATTAAAATTTGCAAAAATTACTCGCAAAAGAAATGCAAAACTCCAAAAAGTTCGAACACTTTTCTTCAAGCAGCGCTCAGTAAAACATTTCGAGCGCTGCCGTCATAAACTAACAATGAAAAATAGCAAAAAGCAAATAAAATGTTTTCTATTATAGTAAGGCAACAATGTCCTTTTCAAAAGTCTTCGGCTGCTGGTCGGGCAAAAAGTTCTTAACAAAATTACCCTCGCGGTCGAACAAAAACTTTTCAAAGTTCCACTCGATGGGTGCGCCCCCCTTCCTGAGACCTTTTAGGAAGCCGTAGAACTCGTGGGAATTCCCCCCGTTCACGTCGATCTTCGAGAACATGTCGAACCCGACCCCGTAGGTCTTAACCGCAAATTCCTCGATTTCCCGGTCGCTCCCCGGCTCCTCCTCGGCGAACTGGTTGCACGGAAAAGCGAGGATCCTCAGTCCTCGATCCTTGAGGCGTTCGTACATGTCCTGGAGCTGCGAGTAATCCGATTGGGTGTAGCCTCATTTGGAAGCCACGTTGACGACCAGGCAAACTTTTCCCGCGTAAACCGAAAAGTCCACTTTTGTTCCCGCCACTGACTTTGCTGAAAAGTCGTAGAAGCTCATTGCGCTGGCTGTTGTATCGGTAAAGTTGAAGTGATAAATGCGCTTGTAAGTTTGCCCGGGCAGCTAGCTAGTTAATTATTAATCTAGTGTGTGCAAAAAAATAAACAAACATTTGCAGTTTTTCTCAAGCTTGTAGCTTGTATAATATTGTTTTAAAACATTCAGCAAATACGCTAATAAGGTTTATAATTATAAAGTTTATGCTTATTTACTTTTGTTTTACTTAAAAAACAATCTTGCAAAAGTTACGGTTTTGATACTTAAATATTTTAATATTTCACTCTGAAAATGAGCAGAATTTTCAATTACTTTTATACAATCATTTTAATTGGGAAACTTTTGTCTACTGAACTTATAAATATTTAATTGAAAAAACACAAAAACTTAATGATTAAAAACAAAAATAAAAGTGATGATTTATGGTTTTTAAGTGCGACTTTTTTTTCTCAAGCTATTTTACTTATAAAATAAGAAAACATTTTTAATATATAAATACTGTACGCGGATAATTTTGTTAGATGACATAATTCTTAGAAAACAGTTATGGTTAATTGGCCTTACTATTTATAGTTTTCAATATTTTACAGTAATATTTATTGTTTATAGCAATAATTTTTGTTTTTATGTTCTTTAAATATGTACTATCTTTTAAATAAGGGCGTTTATTATTTTTGGATATCAATCTCCTGCGAAACATGATTTATATAAAATAAAATACTGATAAAATATTATCCGTTTGCAACAGTTAGCCATTTGAATAAGAGTGTTGACTAATTTTAATATCATTCTCTTGTGAAACATGGTTTATATACAACAAAAAAATTAATAAAACCTTTCAAAAGTTCGCCATATTAAACAGATAGGTTTAAAAATAACTTTTCTACAAAGCTCATTCAAATTATAGTTATTTTTAAAATACGCTAAAGTTTGCTAATTGTACTCGTTTAACTTTTGATAATAACACCTCTAAGGTATTTAAAACAAATCTTTTCATTGTTTTTTGTAAATACTTTACAGGAAAATTACTTTCTTATATTGAGAGTTTCACTATATAAAATCTTTCATAATTTATTGATATTTTTTATTATGCAAACGACTTTATCTTTTGAATAATATTTATATTTGGTTTCAAAAGATATATTTGTTTAAATTATTTAAAATTTCAATAAATGATGAAAGCTCTGAACACTAGTTTGGTTTGTTGTTTAATTTGACAGCTTCGTTTTAAGCTCTACTAGCAATTTTGGTTGATATATAAATGTACAACTGTATGAATAATAGTTAACTGGAATTTTTAACCCCAAATACGACTTAACTTGATTTTATATTTCACTATATGGTTAATAATTTCTAAAGATGTTTTCATAAAACATTGACTTGTTAACATAAATAAAAAACTAATTAAAAGTTAAAAATAATTTATTTACCGCTCTTAAAAAATATATATAAAATAAAACTAGTTTTAAAAACTAAGCCAGGCCTTTTGATAACTAAGTTTAATGTAATTTTAATTTTAACATTTTTTGTAAAAAAGTAAAAGAACAAAAAGTACTCTAAACTTAAGACTCTGTGTATACCTTTTTTGTACTTAATAGGTAACCAGCTTAAGTTTATTATACTATAAATATTTAAAAACACAAAACAACAACGAAACTTTTTTTTTAATGGAACTTATATATAAAACTGCATCAAATGCTAAAATTAAAAACTTCTTATATGGACTAAAATTTAAAAAATCTACGACTGCTTGAAATAAAAAAAAACTTTAGATAATTATAAATTATGAACACAACACAATACTTATATTTTATAAAATTAGCACAAGCCTAGTTTATTCAATTAAACCTTGAAAGTAGTACAACTGGATAAGTGGATTAGAATTTAATTTAAATCAACACAATTTATGAACTTTATACTAAGATATTAAAATTTGACAAGTGCCTAGTTTATCAAACTTTTACTTAACTAAATGTACGAGCGAGTCGGGCGGCAGTTCGTTCCTGAACTTTCCACTTGAGCAAACGAGCCTGCAGCTTTCGCACTCCCGTTCACTCCCTCACCCGTTCACTCACTCACCCGTCAACTACCCTCCAAGACATGGAATTTTAGGGATGACCACCCTCTTCGCGCAGTCAAGCCGCAAGAGGCACATTCGACTCTGCGCTAAACTCACCGCCGGTTGTCACGACTACCGCCCCCACGCGGAACTCGCTGTAGACCAATAGCATGAGTGCTGCTTTATAACTCGGTCGCCTTAAAAACGAGCTGCTGCACTTTGGCGATTCTGGTCGATTTTCTTGCCGGTCGGCTTGAATCACAAATAATTAGATAAAAGTTCCTTTTCAAGATTTATTCATAAAATTTTTTAAAAAGAGCAAAGCAAATAAAAATTATCTGGCAACTACATATTCTAACCGATTGTAAGTTAGTTTACAATAAACTTTTCAAACTATTAAAAATTAAAAGTAAATATGAAGTTTATAAATGGCTATCTACATAAGTAACACGTTAAATTTTATCCCACACATAAATCGCAAAGAAAACTCTTTTAGATATAAAAATACCAAGGAAAAAAATATAGTAAGTTAAAAAAATATATTTAACATGCTTACCCATAGCTAGATATTTTGTTTTGAAATGAGGAAAAGTAATAAATATTAAAATAACTGTAATTATAAATGTATTTATTAATTAAAGCAGTTGAAGGTAGTAGTACTGTTCAATAAAATAAATATAACATACTTTTAAATTTATTCATATTAAGTTTTTTTAAAACATAAACTCGATTTGTTTTGTATATCGTATCTTTTAGATTTACATACTAAGCAAATAAAACTTTTGTTTTGTTTTGTTAAGAAATGGAACAAGTTGTATGATGCCAATCTTTTTGTTTAATCATGTTTAGATTCATTTTTTTAGGAACTTTTTTTTTAAACTTATTTACTTCAAAATAGTAAGTATTTTACTTTTTATAAGAAAACTTTGCTAGATATAAAATAACTGGAAATTTAAAATATAAGTTACATTAACTTTATCAATCTTCTTTAAATCTGCTCAGACACTAAATTATTGCTAGTCATTGTTCGTCATTAACAAAATTGGTATTCAAAGGTGAAATTTTTTTAAGGGTGCATGAATCGTAACTTGACAAATTATTCAATTTTGAAGAATAGGAAATTAATGTCTTATGGACTGAACTTTTGTATTCCTCTAAAAAATGTAAATAAAGAATTGTCATGTTTGGGTTTC
Source organism: Thalia democratica (assembly GCF_965202585.1). Taxonomy (NCBI): domain Eukaryota; kingdom Metazoa; phylum Chordata; class Thaliacea; order Salpida; family Salpidae; genus Thalia; species Thalia democratica. The sequence goes on from NC_139165.1 coordinate 42,650,945, forward strand.
GAAAGTTTTTTGAAACAGACTAGTGCTTTTAAACCAATAAAAGTTGGTAATGAAATTTAAAGCTAATCTTTCAGCATTGGCTCACAACTATGCCAACACTAAACCAGAGAAAATATTGATGTTAGATACGAATGAAATGTCAGAAGTCATTAGAAATATTAAAAATAATGATAAAATCGTCTTAGCAAAGGTTTATAAGGGTTCAGGCGTATTGGTTCTTGACAAAACAGAGTATTTGAGAAAAAGGTTTGAAATAATGGATGATAAATCAAAATTTATTAAAATGGGACCAGCAATGAATTTTGACAATCTAAAAAAATTGTAAAATAGATAGTTGATATACTAAAAGACTTGGTATTCAGGAAAGAAATAAGCCAAGAAACGTTTAATGAGATTAAACCTATAGGCTCAATAAGACCAAGGTTTTATGAAGTTCCTTTGAGACCAATTTTGTTAATGACGAAGTCTCCCCATCATAAGCTAGCAAGGTTTCTTAACTTATTACTTGAACCAGTACTAAATCATTATTCACGCTGTGTTGTCAAAGATTCCTTTGAAGTAATTAAACGGAATAGGAATATCAATCCGGAAAACACATTCTTATCTTCCTTTGATGTGAAAAAATTCTTTATAAGTGTCCCGATGGATGAGGTCATACAAATTTGTCGGGATGTGTTATATAGCTTAAGAAAACTAAGTATCAAGAAAATAAGTTTTATAAAGTTAATGAAAATAGCTACAAGCGACGTTCAGTTTAGCTTTGATAATAAGATTTATAGTCAAATAGACGAAGTGGCTATGGAGTCTCCTCTTGGGCCTACTTTCGCTAATATCTTTATGGGGTACCTATAATCTAAATTGGTTGATGAGTTATCATCCCAAGTTCTTTACTTAAGGTACATGGACGATTGCTTAGTTATTTCACAAACATAGAAAATTAATGAGGCTTTGTTTTGTAAGTTAAACATGTTACATGAAAAAATTTCATTTACTAAGTATGTAGAAATCAATGAACAAATTCCATTTTTGGATATATTACTTAAAAGGAGGAAAGAGAAATTTCTTACCAGTGTGTAAAGAAAGCCATCTTTTACAGGACAATATTTGTATTTTCAATCTTTTTGCACCAAGAAAAAAAAAACTTGATAAAAACCCTATACAATCAGGCTTGTATGAATTGTTCTCCTGAAATGCTTCAGACTGAAAGAGAGAAGATTAATGAAATTCTAGTCGGAAATGGTTATCCATCAGAGCTAATAAGAAGAGTCATTAAGTCGCACGATGACAATCGTAAGAAACCTAAAATGTTTGGACCGGAGAAACTTTCTGCGGATCTTAAATTACCATACTTAGGTAACGTTTCATATCTATTTGAGAAGAAAGTGCAAGAATTAACACAGTCGACTTATATTATAACCGAGTTAATCCTAGAGTAATATTTGTTTTTAAACCAGTTCTCAGATTGAAACTAAAAGATACAATATCCCACCTTGATAAAAGTTGTATTATTTACAAGTTTAAGTGCTTTTGAGAAAAAAGATATATTGGACAAATATCTAGGCATTTAAAAACGAAAGTAAATGAACATATACCGAAATTTGTACTAAAATTTATAAGAAAAGACTAATAACAAGACGAAAGCTGTTATAAATGCGACAAAAAAGATCTTCGATAGCAGAACACCTGATTAACAACGTTAATAGTGCAAAGAACTATGATTTATCAAGATTTGATTACTTACAACTGTACAAATTCCATTGATTTGGTCAGACTAGAAGCAATCTCAATATTTTTAAATATAACAGAACTGAGTAAGCAGAAAGAGTTTGACTATAAGGTTTCCTTCTTTGTTTAAAATTGTCTTTGGTTAATTTGTTTAAAAGTTTCCTTGGTTATTTTATTTACTTTGGATAATAGCTAAACAGTAATAGCTAGTTTACTTTGCTTTGAAAATGTAGGTATATCAAACAATTATTTGTAATATGTTATACATTGAATAAATGTGATCAAAACCTCAAGTTGACGGGTCAATTGTGGCTCTTTTTCCAATATCCAATTTATCAGATATTCATGAGCCGTAGTGTTTTTCAAATAACTTTTAAAACAGCTTTTGTTTTGTTTAGCTACAAAAATCAAAATAATCATAAAATTAACATAGCAGCTTATTGAAAATAAGTTTATACTATTTTTCAAAGTTTTCATTAAAATTTCGTTTTGTTATACTTAGCTTTTTTTATAATCGGTGGTAAATTAAACAAGTTTCGAAACGTGTAATTCTTACCTCATAGAATATTCAGAGAGATTTAGTAAGCATTAAGTAACATTCTTTGGGAATAAGCTTCACAATGTTAAGATTATAAAAAATACTTCACGAAGCATAAAAAGTTAAAACAAGAAACGTAACACAAAAGACATATAAAAGTTATTAAAATTAGTTTTTTACTTTGTAATAAGTAGTTACTTTTGTCGTTCAGCGCTTTAAATTAATTTTAATAGAGCAGCCTCGACTTTGAACAAGTAAAATCTAATAATTTAGAATTAAATTTATATTATTTTCTAATAATTTTTTAAGTATATTTTTATAAGCATAGTGTAATGTTTAACAACAATAAATCTATACAAATTAGTTTTAAAATAAATTTTCAGCTGTAATAAAAAAGTATAAATTTTTAACTAATTAAGGACTAAGAAAATAACTAAAAATTATTTGATTACTTATGTTTACGTTTTACAAATTTAAAGTTTAAGTTTGTAACTTTAACCTTAAGTATTAATGCTTGCTTTAATACATATTGGTTTATGTGCAATGTTTCTAGATGATGTGGATTTTTTAGCTTTAAAGTAGAAAAATATCGTTGCGAAATAATAAAAGTGTTTGTATACATAAAATTTATAACCTAACTTTAATGTTTAAAAAATTCTTCTTAATATATTTGTTGACATACAAGCATTTAGTAAGTTGTGTTTTAACTAATTTTTGAAAAAAATAAGTATAAGGCTAAATTTAGCGTTCTTAACAGTTTTCTAAGAAAATGTTTTTAACTAATAAAAATCAAAACAACTTTTCTTGAACAAAAAAAAACATATTTCATAATACATTTTTTTTTTAAATTTGATTTGTATAAGTAAATTGTTTTTTTAAATATATTGTACATGATTTTAAAGATTTTTAGTATAGATCTATATTTTTTAAGCTAATAAAAAAACACACTAATAATCTACTTTTTTGATTATATTGGCAGCCCGTGAAAACAGTTTAGTTGGTTTTTTTTATAAGTTTGTATGTAGTAATGCAATGTTAACGTTATACATTTATATCAAGCTATTTTAAAGTATTTCTAAAGTATTATAGATACCTCGTTTATATTCTTACAATACATTTTCTTGTTCAAAAAATTGCTATTTTGTCTATAAGTAAATACTTAATAATTTTTTTTTAATCTTTAAAATGTAGTCCTTGTAAACTTTAAACAACTTTATGGTTATTAAGTAGTTGCTGAGTGATTGCTAACATGCTTCTAACTATTTTTTTTAAGTACAAGTCTGTCGTAAAAAATCGACAACTAAAAAGTGTTTTAAATAAAATTACTAAAAAGTATCTTTTATAGTTTGAATTAGTAAGTTCCAAAGAATTTTAATTAGTTTATTAACTAAACTACAACAAAACGTTATTTACTGATAAAAATAGTATTATATTTTCATCAATTTTTTTTGTTTATTATCTACTTACAACTAATTATTTTGATATTTACTAGTTTTTTCGGGTTAAGTAAAAAAAAATACCCTAGCTTTTAACAAATAAAATAATGACCCCAGATATATTTAAGCAAAATAAAAACTGCTTTAAAATAATTTTTGCTCAGATTACTTTTAAACGAGAGTAAAAAAAAAAGAAAAAAAGAAAAAACTAAAAAAATAGGTAAGGGATAAGGCAGGGGTCGGCAAACTGCGGCCCGCGGGCCAATTGCGGCCCTTGAAGAGTATATCTGCGGCCCGCGAGCACGTTTATTTTTTGAATGGGATGCGGCCCGCGAAAGAAAATTCTGTGGCCCGCGAGCATGTAAATGTGGCCCGCTGAGCAAAAATATATTCTAAGTATAATTTTTTATAGTAAAAATGCTGTAGTTTGTTTAGATTTGATTTGTTTCATTTAAACTCCCTGTATAACATTTTGAAACAATTAAAAGGCTTCACTCCTTTGGATTAAACAAGTAAAAAAGACAGATTAGCCTTCGAGCTGTGTTTTATAATAACTTTCTTCTTGCCATAACAAATTATGATGTGAAAAAACAGTCTTAAAGATTTTTGGACTCAGTTATTTATATAACACTTATTAAGTAAGTGAACAAAATGCAAATGTTTTCCCTTGTTTACAAAAGTAATGCACAGTAACTGACAAAAATGTCATTTCTTGAAAGTTTATACATATCGTTTAATATGTAACTTATACCTATTATATTTTATCAATGTATTTAAGTGTACAAAAAAACATTAAAAGTAAGGTTTGTTTTATTTAGATTTTAAATATTTTGAATGTTGTATAAGTTTTCTGTGTACTTTAAGTTAATTCCTATGCACCCCAATGTACAGAGAAGTTCATTTTTAAACCACTTTGAAAACATTATTTAAGTTAGATTTAGTTCAATTTAAGCATAATTTTCGATTATAATTGTTTTTACATAAAATATCTAAAGGTGTCAGACACATTTAAAACAATTAATATAAGATAATCAAGTATACATTTTTATTTTACAAACAAAGCTTTTTGGAAACTTAAGTTAATTTCTTTGCATTGCAAACTTATATACACAGATGTTCTTTTTTAGACTTAACTATTTAAAGAAACAAGATTTAGGAATAATAAATTTGTTGAGTCTGTTTATTATCAATCAATATAGTTTAAATTTAAGCAAATAAACAAAACATTGCCACACACTCAGACTAAGTCAGACTAGTTTATAAACTTTTCAAACATCAGGCCAGTTTAGACATATTTCAGTTTTTGCCTTAAATTGTTTGTTTTATTTTCAAATGTAAGGATAGTTTATTGATCACTCAGGCAGGACTTTTTGCTTTGAAGACTGGCAAAGTAAACTTATGATGTATGTTTTGTTCATTTCACATTTTTGGTTTTAATTATGATATATGTTAAGTTTTAAGTCTTGCAGCTGCTATAAATGGAAGCTTTATGTTTATTATTATTTACATATAAATGTAAACAATCATTGTTGCTCAAAAGTCTTGAATTTTGAAACAAATTAGAAATTTGACAGTTTAGGCAAAAAAATCTGGAACTTGAGAATTTTCGAAAACACCTTGATTTTTAAACAACTTTTACATGTAAAGTAATGAAACTTCGACTTTATACAAAAGATTTCTCAACAATTTAATTTATTAAAAAACACATTTAAAATCGTCTAACAGTATTTTTTTAATGTTGCTATACTATTTTAGACAGTTTTTTTTACTTTAAACTAAATTTCATACTAAAATTAGATTACAAAACTTGCACTTTTCAAAAGATAGAAGAAATTCAGAAAACCTGGAAAAGAAATCTTAAAAACCTTTGGCAACCCTGAAACTGTTTACATTCTTTCTAAGAGTTAAAAATAGCACAAATATTTTATGTTTGACATATGTTATGTGTAAAAAACATAATAAATTTTTTTTTACAAAATATGTTATAATGGTAATTTTAAGTATAATGACCAACTGTTTCAATTTTCTTATCTTTAACACCCCTTGTAACTAATCAGATTCATATGATTTCGCAGTATAATGTTCTTAACCTTCTTAATAAATATATGTAAACCTTATACAGAAATTACCATAGTAATTTGTTTGACATGTAGTTATAAATGTTTTAACACTACTTGTTATATTTGAGTGTACACAAAAATATTTAGAATAATAAAACAATAAGTAATAGTGTTTATTTCATTTTGGTTTCACACGTTTTGATTTTTTTAGAAGTTTTCTGTGTATTTTAAGTTTATTTCTAACCACACCATTGTACAGAGATGCTTATTTTTAAACCACAATTTTAAATAGGACATGAGTTAGTAAAAATACATGAAATAAATATTCTCAGATGAGCAGCATTTGGTTTTACTTTCATCTTAATAGATCGATTAAAGTCCCAATTTGATTTATTTGACTTGAAATATCAGAAATTGCCTAAAAGCGTTTTTTTTTTGTCACTGAAGAAATTAACAAAATACTTTTACTACCACCAACACAAGTTCTTTGAAAAAGTTTTGAAATCTGAACTGTGTCTCCTTTTAAGTATTTACTTTTGCTTCTTAATAACTTACCTTGACAATTTTTTCTCTTTAGTATGTAGTTACTGAAGATAATCATGTGTTTTCTTAAAACTGACTTGAGCGATTTGTTTTTTTCGGTTCTCGCAACAACTACTAATTAACGTTTTGTGATTCTTATAAATCGTCTTATATTTTTATTTTACTCTTTTTTGTAAGCAATTAATTCATTGCAGATAGATCAATAAATAATTGCTACAATTATTAATAAAAAATAAGTTTTTCTACTTCATTTATAGCTTAATAAATTTTTACTTTTGTCAACAATATTTAAGAAATTTAACTGTCCATTCAAGCTGACTTACAACAATACTTTTTTTGCTGTATAGATTTATTTCGCTGTCAAAAAACTTCGTTATTTCGTGAGTTTTATTTAAAACAGAGTTGCAAAACAAACTATTTGAAAAACTCACACTTGGTTAAACCTATTCAAACATTTAAGAAAACTTAGGTGCGAGTGTAAAATTTTTATTTAAAACATTTTGAATTCTCAGAATAGTGTTTATGACTGTATGGAAGTTGATTAACTATAATTTTTTACTTGTTGTTTTGAATATTTTCTACTTTTGTATGATGATATTTTAGTTAAGTATTAAAGCTTTTGTTTTTTCAAAGCAAGTTTTTGGCTTTTTAACTTTTAATAAACTCAGGCTGGTTTTATGTAATTCAGACTTTTTGCTTTTAAAGTGACAACTATGTAAAAAACAAATTAATTTTTAATAAGGTATTTTACTAAAGTATCTAAGCATAAATTGCGTTAATTTTTTTTATACTTCTTTACATAACATATAAGTTCTAAATTTATTAAATTTAAACTATTTACTGAACTTTTTAAAAAGTGCAAATTATTTAAAATGCAAAAACTATTTTTAAGAGTTTAATTTTTTTTTAATATAAAAAGTGGTTGACATTATAAACAATACATAAAAGTGACTTATAGATGGTTTTCAAGCTTGGTTTTTATAGAGAGTTAGGCCTTAAGTAAAATAAGAAACATATCAAGTTATTCTTATAATTTTTAAAGACAGTACATAGTTTGTTAAGTCTTGAGTACATTAGTCTATGAAAATATTCATCAATTAAATGTGTATAATTTTAATAGGTATTCTATGTGTAGCTAAAAGTAATTAAAAATAATAAACTGAATAAAAACAAAAGTTTTTTATTAGTGTCACTAAAACTAAAACTGCGGCCCGCGAAGATTTTGGAAACTTGAAAATTGGCCCGTGAGTACCAACTGCCTGCCGACCCCTGGGATAAGGTAACAGTGATAGGATAAAAGATAATAAGAGTAAATGATAAAAACTTTAAAAAAAAAGATAAAAAATATGATAATAAAAAAATAAATACAAAAAGAAAAAAACCGACCAAGGGTAAGGGTTAGGGGTAACTGTGAAAGTTTAAAGAATTGATAGTAAAAATTAACATATATAACTTATATATGTTAATAAAATAGTTACTAAAGAAAAGTTAATGCCCAAGGGTAAAGGCTAGAGGCAACAGTGATAGTTAAAGAAAAGAAAACAAACAAGAAATATAAAGAAGAAATTGAGCAAAAAAAAGACCCAAGATTTTAAGTAGTAAAAATGATGAAACTTTTTTTGCTTGTTTCTTTGTTTCTACTGAAGCAATTAAAAAAAAATCATATATAAACTAAAGTTTAAGTCTTATTTTTTGCAGTATTTACTTCTTAAGTAGACTTTGTTAAACAAACAGATATAGCTATTAAAGAATACTTCAGAAAAAAAAAAGTTAAAAAAGTTATCGACTTTATAACGTATCACTTTATTTAATTACAAACCCTTATGTAGGTAAATCAAATTATTCTAATTTCGTTTCCAGCTGAGGTAGTTGTACTTTAATTTTGATAAACATGCTAGTTTCATTTTTAATTACAATTTTGATTTATAAATGAACCAGAAATTGATTTATTTAAAAGTTGTAAGTATAGTATGGTGTTTTGAAAGTATTTTAACAAAAACAAATGTATGTTTTTTTTTTGATTTTGGTTAAAAATAGACTATTTTACTAGGAAAAAATATTAATTAGTTAAAAAAGCTAAACACTTAGGTAAAACTTTCATTCTAATTTTTAATTAAACAGTGCTGTAGTAATCTAAAAACTAATTTCAAATAATTAGTTTACACATGCTTAAATTTTTGACGTAGTTTAAGAAGTCATTTTGTATTTTGTTTGGTATATGGTAAAAAGAAAAAAAAATGTTACTAGTATATTGATTTTAAAAAATTTACACATAAGCTTAGAATAGAATTGTAGTTCATAAGTTGAAAACATGTTTTGTTTAAGTGCATGCAAGACAAGCTTTCTACAGTATTGTTAATTGACAACTTTTATTACTTTGAAATCGTTTTTGATGTCATAAACATCATATGTTTTTATTGTTTTTATTATTATTCCTGTCATCACAACTTAAAAGGTTTTGTAACAGATATAAACAGATGTTAGGCTTGTTTGAAACTTGAATTTAATTCGAAGATTGCAGAACCTATAAGTTGAAAATTTACTTGAACTGGTTTATCCGTGTGTATAATAAACTAATATAACAAATTTTTATGCTTTTTACTGTACTTAAAAAGCGATTTAAACTTTGCTTAGAGTTGTAGAAGATTCTTGGTACTTGAAAAAAATATAATGGTTTTTTTATTATTAAAGTTAAAATATGTATCAATATAAACATTTAAATTTTAATTAACAAACAGCTTGCATACCGTTACTTTTAAGAATATGCATTATCACTACCAATAACACAATATAAAAAGCACTTTTACAGTTAAAAAACCGTATATTTGATAAAGTTTCTAAACGTACGATAGTTTTTGGTTGGAAAAAAGCATTTAAAAGATTAAAAAGATAAGGAAACCATTGTATTTACTATGTTACATTATATTAAAAAAAATTTTCAACTAACAGACAAATAAGGAGAGACATAAAAAATATTTTTGCAGTACAAAAACAGAACGTTTTTCAACTGTTTACGAGTCAATATAGCTTATGTTTGAACTTTGAAGACTTATATACATACAAAAATACTAAACAACACAAATAAAATGGTTTGTAAAAAAGTAAAAAATGCTGTTTTCTTCTATGTTCAAAATTGTTATTAAACATTTCAACTATAACAAGTCTTACGCTAAGTTATGTTTTGCTTCAATCTCAGTTATGTCTATTTGTTGTACTGTTTGTTTTAATGAAATTGTTTTGTTTAGTTTTTTTTTAATTTTCATACAAGCTTTTAGTTGAAAAACTTTAAAGTAAGACAATTTACAAAAAAGTAGTATGTTCAATTTATTATGTTAAAGACGGCAAAACTACTTCACACTATCTCGACTAATTTAACATAGTTTTTAGGAATTCTCTGCAAAACACTTACTTAAATTAATACCTTTTAATGGTTGTAACATTATACTACTTAAAAAAAACTTTACTGCAAAAGCCTTAATAAGTATTTAAAATTTTGTAGCTTTATTACAATTTTATATTTAATACTGTTGTTTTATATAAAAAATTAGCTTAAAACTTTCCAAGAATTTTAAAATAAAATAATTTGGATAGTATAAGTTTACTAAAATAATTAGTTTGTAAAATACGACATGAACAACTATTTAAGTAAGTGTTTAAATCATTGACAAAACAAATTAGCTGACAGTATGTTTTTAAAACAGCAACTTAGCTTATTCTAACTCACATACTAAAGCTTTTTAAGCAATTTAATCTTAAATTTAATTTCTATAAAAACAAAACTAGATGCAGGTTTCAAGGTTGAAATAATTTTCAAATTTATTTACTCTACAGCTAAAAAGAAGAAAATAATAATTTGTTGGATAAATATTTTTGTTTTTGTTTAGTAAAGTTTAAAGTAATTAGTTGGTTGCATGGTAAAGAATTAAATTTAAAACAAAAATTAGCGTTTAAACTTCTAGAACTATGAAAAAAATCAAGTTTTTTGTTCATCCAACTTATTTTTTAACATAAAGCCCAACAAGAATCAAGTAAAAAGAACGAACGAGAAGAGAAAAGTAAAACAGTAGTTTTCCACCAATGTAATTACAACATTTTTTTGAGAATAAAATTTATTGAATAATTTTGAACACAACTTTAAGTTTATTGTTTTTGAAAAAGAAATGTTTTTATTTTTAATGTCAATTATTTTTTAGCAAAAGTTAGATGTTTGACCTACACTAAAAAAGCTTCATCTATCAGCTTCTAGTTATTTTGATGTTTATTTTTGATACCAAAGTGTCAAAGCAAAGTTTTTATGAGTTGTGCATTTTAAAAAGGTTAACTTTAGTAATAGTATATCAAAGTTATACTTAGCAGCTTTTATAAGATGAAAAAAAATATTGAAGTTTGTTTATACATGCAAAACTTGCTACATTGATTCGCAGTTAATCAAATTAATATGTAGCATTACATAAAGATTATAGTTTTATCTTTTAATTAAACTCTGAAAGTTGTTTTCGAAGCAAGTAAGTATCAAAGTATATTGTTTCGATTCTCACTTTGACTTAAAAGTATTGTCTTAAAAACTGTAACAGATTTTGCAAGCAAGCAGAAATAAAATGCTTCGTCGATAACTCTTTCAAAAATTTTCAGCCTCAATGATAAAAAAGATTGCTGAAACTGATACAAAATTACTGTAAGCCTTCCTGCACTTATTTCGAAAGAAGCGTAATATAAACATCACATCTTGTCAAAAAGCCCTGCGGTCATGTTTTAAGATGAAAATCTTTTATGCTTCTCTGTTTGAAAATAGAGTTAAACATGTCAACTTTATTTATTTCGATTCTGTTTTTGCACTATTGTATTCAAAACGTTTTTTGATATTATTTTATCCAAACTATGCCGTTTTTATTATTCTAAAAGAATTCAAATTACTTAGTCAGAGTTATTCAAATACTTTACTCTATGTAATTTTAAAACAGCAGTTTAGAAAATGATAAAGTTAAAACTTTGTTGCGTCATACTCCTTATCGGTTTTCTACAAGCTCACGGAACAGAAATAAACTCTTGCGTTCCCGAGAAGCGAAACGCTTCGGAATGCACGACAGTCGTCAACATACCGAGGGGAGGTGTGAAGGGGTTGAGGGTCGGACCTGATTTTGTTGTAAGAGGTAAGTTGGTTTGTCTTGAAAATACAAAACTTGTAAAGTTTAAAATATTAACTAAAATTTTAACAAAAATTTTAACTATGTTGTAAAACTGATATGGTAAAACGCTGCTAAACAATTAAGTTGTGTTTTTGAGTAACACAGTTGATTTGTTTGTAAAAAAAACATGTGGTGATGTATAAAGTATTGTAAAGTGATTTTTAAGGCATTTAAAACATCGAAAAAAAAACACACGTTTATTTTTTGTGTAACTAAATTTAAAGGTTCATGCACTTTAAGTGCGTATATTATGTAAAGTTTTATAAAGAAACATTTATTATTTTTATAGATTACACATAACAAGTAGCTAAAAAATTGTTTATATCCTTCACAAAAAAGCTTTAATTTATTAACAAGGATTATTTAATTATTTTACTATGTTTTTGTGTTATGTTATGTTTTGTTTAGTTTTTATAACTTCTGTGTTTGGCTTTTGTACAATTTGTTTAGTTTAGTTTTTAAAACAGAAAATTTCTAACATTGTTTTAATATTAATGGATTTTCTATAAACCACGTTTATTTGAAATATAAAGTAGTAGATCAAAACGTCAGTTTGATACCTTAAATCCAATTCAGTTTACAAAAAACCTTTACGCTAAGGTTCCAACGTTTATATAATTTTTTAAACTGTTTATTATTTAATTGAAACATAGTTGTAAACAGTGTTTTTAGTAAACAACATTTTGTATAAAACGTTTAGTAAGCTTTGTATAAACACTAAAATTAAAACTGTTTTTACACCAGAGTTGGTTTCCCTTTGTTTAAAGTTTATTATGGTTTTAAATTAAGTAAAGTAAAACAAATGCAGAGCTTAAAAATGTCTTTAACTCTTGAAGCATATAAAAGTAGTTGATGGTAACATTTTGTATAAAACCTTTAGTAAGCTTTGTATAAACACTAAAACTAAAACTGTTTTTACACCAGAGTTGGTTTCCCTTTGTTTAAACTTTATTATAGTTTCAAATTAAGTAAAGTAAAACAAATGCAGAGCTTAAAAATGTCTTTAACACTTGAAGCATATAAAATAATTGATGGTGTCTATTTTAACATATATAAATGAGTTAAAGTAAGAGTAACACAATATCTTGTTTTTTAACTACAAAAACCCATTAATTTTACTAAAAACTAAAACAAGTTATCCAAATTAGATTTTTTTAAACAAAACTAAAGGTTATGTTGTAACATTTGAGTTTTTTGCGTGAAAAACAAGTGTTGAGAAACGAAAGAGTGTTTAAACTAGAAGTTAACTTATGACCAAATATTTTTGTGCTCAAATTTGCTTTGTAACTAGAGTATGAAACTGTTGCAATATGCTGTTAACATCTTTGTATCAAAAAATTAAAATTGTGAATTTTTTTTTCAATTTTTACCCAAGCATGTGAACTTAATTTTTCTAAACTATTTTAGCAATAATTTTAAGAATCTTTTTTTACGTTGTTGCAATTGTTGTTTTGTTTCATGATGTAATATATTCTAAAAACTTAGTAGTTTTATAGCCTTTCTAAACTAAACTTTGCTAAACCAAGGCTTGAAACTAAGACGTAACATAAGACTAAGGTTGTACACTCTAATAAATTAAGTTGTCTTTTTTACTTAAGTTGAAACTTAAAAAAATAGAAAAATAAGTAAACACTTATATTTGAGTATTAAAACTGAGCAGTAATGAGTCTTAAAACGTTACATTTTATCCAAAACACATTTTCAATCCTAATAATTTATAATTATGTTTGATAAATTACTACACACGTTTATCTTAAATAAGCTTAACTTGTCTGTAGCTGTTAATTTATAAAATAAAACTAATAACTAAAACATTTAGATTTTTAGAATACAACCTAACATCACTCTAATGTTATATTGAAACTCTTTAGCTAAGCCTAGTTAGTAAAAATTTAATCTATAAATTATATTTTTGTTTTAAACTTATCATAGGCTAAGCTTTTGATCCAATACTTTTTGTCATCAAAAGTTTAGAAAGCAAAACATTTTATAGTTTTTAATTTTATCTAAAACTATAGGAGAAAACGTTCAAGTTAGTTTGGTTGGAATTCAACAAACAATTTCATTAATAAGTTATAACGGAGTATACAATCTGCAACTTAAAGAATATAAAGGTAAAAAGTTTCTATTATTAGTGCACTACTTATACTTATCTTTGATACTTTTTGAAATGTGAATTTAAAAAAGTATTTAAAAAATCATTTAAAAAATCAAGCTTGATAAAAGTTATATAAAATTTGTAAGTTTAACTAAAAAATATTATTTTTTTAGAAAAGAAAATAAATTACACAGATGATTTTGTACCTGTTTACCTTCAAGCAAATGACAGCAGTGGTGTTGTTTTAACGATGAAATTAAACCTCAAAAGCTACCAATACAGTCCACCTGAGTTTTTAAAACCTGTAAGTGTTAAATTAAATTATCTATTTATTAAACGCTATTTAAGTTTTTTTTCTGAACTTTAATGTTTTTAATATGCAGTTGCAGCTTATAAGTCTTTTTAATAAAAGATACAAACTGAATCTAAAAATATATAAAATTTAATTTTTGAAATATTAGCTTACATTTACGGTTTATATCTTTAAACCGAGTATATTTTGTAACTATTGTATATATCTATTTCGAATAAAGCTTTAATATTCTTTTTATTGGATTAGTTACTATGGGCTATCTCAAAGCTTTTGCTAATATTCTAAACAAAAGTTTATAATTTTGTTCAGAAAACTGACCTAACTTTAAATTATATGTTTTTTCATAGTTATAACAAAAGTGTAAGTAAAAAGATATTTTATCAGTTTCTAAACTCAATTAACTTTCGGAGTGAACCTTTTTAAACACATTTTAAATAATGACGAAAACACAGAAGTACGATGCAGACTGGGAAACCATAAAACTGAACGGGTTCACCGTGCAAGCCAGTAACCCAAACAAAGACCTCTATTCCGAAGTATTGTACAGAGCATCGAATGAAAGCCTTAAAAAATACCCTTTCTTGAGAGTTTCGGACACCGGCAGGGTAAGGGCGGCGGCGTTTAAACAACCCCCTGGCGATCAAGTTAAAATAAAGTAAGTAACTGTTTGCGGAACAAACGAGCATAACATATAATTGAGTTTTTATTGCACAGGTATGAAATAGAGGCTTATTATTTAGAAGCCTTATCGGAGAGCTCTGTTGAAAAGGTCGTTCTCGAAGTTTATTTTGAAATTTATCCAGATTTTGAGTTTGAGCCGTTCGGTATGAAAAAACTGGGTTCTCATCGGTGTTAGTATTTGTATTTAAGTCAATGGTTTATATAATACTTATACAAATTTTCATAAAGTAAACAGATTAGATTAGTATTTTTTTTCAAATTTAATTTCGATTACATTTTTTGAAAGTAATGTTTTTTTTAATTAGATAGAGTAAGTGTGTAACAAGTTATAAACTATTATGTAAGATAAAAAAATAATATTTTTTAATCAATTGTTAAACAACATAGTATGATATTTATGAATTTTATTTATAATTGTTAGCTATAACACTCAAACTACGTAGTTTTATTTCAAAATAGAGTGTTCATATTGATTTCACGTCGTAAATCTAAATATTTAAATTTAATCTGCTCATATAAATTATCACAAACAAGTTTTAAAATTTCTAATCAAAAATGTTATAAATTTAAATTTTATAGAACCCAAAGTTAGGTACTAACACTTGCATCTTACTTTCATTTATATTTGTAAAATAAACAAAAAAGTTTTAAACCTTATATCAAATAACTTTTTTTTCTCAAACAGTTATCAAAGCTGTGAGCTCGTAATTTAATGCAACAATGGCACAGTTGACAATAACTACATCAACTTTTAAAATTTTGCAAACACATACTGTTTTAAAACTTTTGCTTATTCAAATTCAATCACAGACGAGGTAAATGAAAATCAACACGAGTTAGGAGCCTTCAGTTTTGTAAATACGAAGAAATATGATCTGGACATAAACGACTTCAAGATTTCAGTAACTCAAGTTTTACCAACAAATGGTAAAGCTTTTTACTTGAAAGGAAACAAGTTGTATGGAAACCTTGATGCAGAAAAACAACGTAATTATGAAGTCGAATTCAAAGCTTCATACAGGTAATATAGTATTCAAAATATCTTTCAATGAAAAATTAAAAAACATCATATTCAAAATTTTAATCCACAGGACTTTTAGTACATTTAAAATATTTTATGAACAGGACTACAACTAAAACAATAAAACTATTTTTCAATGTTCTTAACTTAAACGAGCACAAGCCAGCCTTTGAAGAAGACAAAGAAAAGTATGTTTATATAAGGGAAAACATACCTGTTGGCGATGTGGTGGCTGAATTGAAGGCAACCGATGGAGACGTAGATTCAAATGTAAGCTGGTATAAAAAGAATTAAGAATTTTTTTATTAAGTATGGTAGAAGATTAACTCTCTTAATGTAGCTTTCTATAAAGTAGAAATGATACTAGAAAAAAACTTGTTTGGTCAATAAGGCCTAAAGCGTTGCTCTTATTTACAGATACTGAAAAAATATATAATACTGAATAACTTTTTCGTTTACTCTTATATACAGTTAGTTATACTATCTTAAGTCGTTCAAGTTTTCAATAGTTAGCATACATTATATTAGTATATAAACTTTAAAATAACATTAGGTTAAATGTTAGTTGAACAAACAAAATTTTTACAGCTGGAATTTATGATAAAAAATAAAGAAAATATGCCATTCAAGATAGAAGGAAATTTTTTGAAAGTTAAAAGTCCACTTGATTTTGAAAAGCAAAATAAGTACAAGGTATATATTTTTTTTTATAAATAAAATACATCAACCCTTTGAAACTAATTTAAGACTAAGTTATTATCACATAAGTTCTCTTAAAAGCTTTTGCTTACTTAACTATATAATTAAAAACAGGTGATTGTAGAAGTAACAGACGGAAATTTTACGTCACAAAAAGAAGTGAACATAGAACTGCAAAATGTCAATGACAACATTCCGGAGATAATTTATCCGACACAGGGTCAAACCGTACATGTTGTGGATGATGAAGAAAACACAATACACATTAAAGTTAGTTTTATTTATGTTTAAACACGTGATGGTCCATATAAACATCTGTTTTGTAAATTAAATATAAACAGTAGTACCTGGAGTAGCCGTTTTTGTTTTTAAATGTAAACACACTAATACAAAATTAACTTATATAAAGATTTTATTTGTGTGCGAACTTTAGCTCTGTAATGTTTAATTAAAACAGAACATTCTTTAAATAATAAAAGTTCTAGCTTTTTTATGACATACTACTATTGATTTAAACAAATTATACAATAGCTTAGAAAGTGCAGTATTTCTTGTTTTACAATAACTTTTTAAATAAATATTTAAAGATTTCAAATATATTCATATTTTTTGATTATCTAATAAGAAAAAAAAATCAAAGATTACATTTTAGTAGTTAAGATAATATCGTATGCTTATACTCTTCTAAAAAATATTTTGAATTCAAGTTTTAAAAAATATTTACATTTCAAATAACTGCTTTCGATAGTGCTTCAATAGAAAATTATATCAACAACGCCTTGTTGTTCAAACTAAAATAAAAAACTTATTTTTATTTCAGTTTCTTAATCGTTATGATTTTTATTTAACTAACTGTATTTTAGTTTTGAAAAAAGTTTAAGTTCATGGAAAAGTAAGGAAACAATATTAGTTGGTATAAGTAGTCAAAACAAAATAATACATGTTTATCAATGTTAAACATGTTAAATACTTTATAAAACTATTTAGCTATTATGTTAGAAGTACATGTTTGTCACATATATAAGCTTCTACATTATTATTTGTTATAATTCATGTATGTTCATTTAAACAAAAAAATTTTGTTTATAAAATACTAACCCTTGTTTTCTGTTTCAAAGGTCAAAGATGATGACAACTCAACTTTGAGCTACAAGAAACTGTTTTGCGTCCCCCACGACATTTGTAATTCCACAATGCGACTTGATGAAATTACTGGCGCAATCAAGCTCACAAGTTCTGACGAGGCTGGGTTCAAGCACAAACTGTCATTAGCTGTTAAAGTACGTGTTTAAAATCTTGTTAAAAGCTAACAACTTTCTAAACTTTAAGTTTTATCAATGACTTTTAAACCACTTTTTTAGGTGCTTGATGGAATGCATAGCTCTGAAGTAGTGGAATTCAAAATAGTTTTTACAAAACCAAAACCGTTTTCAATGGTTGCCATTGCAGTAGGAATTTCATTTGCAATTGTTGTTTTGGTCGTATTCGTTGCAGCTTATTGTTTAGTAAGTTGTAAAGTTTGTTTCTTAAAAATATTGAATAATAAGTAAAATGTTTTTTAATTAAAATATAGTTAAATTAAAAAAAAATATCAAAACACTATCTACACGTATAATACTTGAACTTTAAATAGAAACAAAATGCAATCCTATATTTTTTATTGAAATATTAACTGTAAAAATATCGAACAATAATTTTTAGATTTAACGAATGTCAAAGTATCTTAAACTATTATATCTTTAATCTTCAATAGAAATTCAAATAAATTAGATGTTAAAGATTTTAGTATCAAGCTTAAAATATCTTTTGTAATTTTTTATTTATAAAACTCAGTTTAAATAAACGATTCTACCAACTGCTTATAAAAATAAAATAAGTTAGGCTTATTAACATCATTACTTACTATATATTATTGTTTTTTTCTAATTTTACTTAAATTATTTAGTGGTTTAATAATGAAATAAAGCTATTTAATGAAATATAGGTAAAGAAAAAAAGAATGATCCTTGAAAAGTACACAGTTACAACTATCAATGAAAATAGGTATGAGTATTTTGTATAATTTACAAAGTTTAAGTTGAAGTATTCATAATTGCATTCGTTTAATAACAGTTGATCCACTACAAAATGTAGTCAAAAACATTTCTGAAAAATAAAAGTCTAGTTTCATACAGTTTTTTTTTTTAATTTTATACTTTTATGCAATATTTATTTTATAAATTTTTTGAGTTTACTAGTTTATATGTTAAAAATGTTTCAAATATAATTATAAATAAAATAAATAGTATTTTTTGTATAAGTGTATATTACTTTCTAGGGATGACATGTGTGTTACTGAAAAAAAAACTATATGAGATCTTGAGTTTTATAAAAATATTTGAAATATATAAAAAACTATTAAAGTTCACTTTAACTTACAAAATTTAACATGTATGTAAAAATTTTATCTTCTTATGTTAGCTACGTTGACCTCAAATTAAAGTATTAGACTTAAAAAGAGTGCATCTAAACTACTAATATTGTTTTAATTGAAAAAAAAAAAGAAATTTTATCTAATCTATTTATAAGCTAGTTTCAACAGTTTTAAAATATTTTTTCCAGTATGGAAAAGATTGAAGATGTAGACTATTTAATTGAAGAAAGCAAAAGTGAAGTATCTAAACAAAAAGAGTTGTTAGTGGTAACCGAAGCAAGTATGTCGTCGTGTAAATCTTTGCTAATAAATATTTGTAAACTAATAAACTTATATATGTTTTTGTAAAAAGTACTGTTTTATTAACAAAACTGGTAATGTTCTTTTATAAAGTAACCGAGATATTTTTGTTAAAACTATAAACTAGAATTAAATAAGTATAAGAAAAAACAGACGCGTAGAAATATTCTAAGTGTATTTCATTAAATAATGATATAAGAATAAATTTTAAAAAGTAGGACCTTAATTATAGCAAAAGAATATTTTATTCACCTTTGTTGTATCTAACTAAAACTTTTAAAGTGTTGAATTTAATTTTTCATATTTACAATTAAGACTTTTTTTAAAATTCAATCTATACTTCATTTGCAGATGATTCTATAAGCAGTCACAACACAGAATCAGGCCACCAGAGAATAGCTGAAGCGGAAAAAAATACACTTAGAAAAGTCTCTTATCAGTCTCCTACGAGCAGTTTTGTGTTCGTTCCGCCTCAGCAAGCTTCATCGCAATCACCGAGTTCTTCAACAATCTACCTGCCCCAATTTCAACCACCTTTTTACCAGTACCTTGCCAACAGCGATGCGGGTTTCCATGCCAACAGCGATGTGGGTTACCAGCCGATAACCTATAGACCTTCTTTTTCGAGAATGACCTCGAGTTTGGCAGGAGAGGCTAACTTTAGCAATTATGTGAGTTAAGTTACTTTTGTATTAACTTGAGACTATATAAGTGTGTATAAAAAGCTTAAATACGAAACTATTGAGTTGAGTTAGAAACAAATGTTTGTAGTTTCAAATACTTTAGTTTCATAAATATTCAAGTTGCAAGTTTATCTAACAAATTTCTTGTGTATAATTGTTAAAGTCTTTCTATTGGTACTAGGAAAGTCTGAGTTAAGCTTTAAAAGTTCAAATGAAAATAATTAAAAAAAAAAAATAGCTTTTAAGTAAGTTTAAATGTCTTTACAATATAACAGTTTTATTTAAAAAACTGAAAAACTAAGTGATCATTTACTTAAGTAATATAATAACGTAGACAATAGTAACTACTAGTTATTAAGTCCATTTTAGATATTGCGTTTTCAAAATTCAGAAAACTAAAGTAATGAGTTTTTAGTAGTTAAAAACTGTTGATTAATTTTACGTTCTTTGAAATATTTCTAGTAATATAGTCTAAAAGTTGAAAAAACTATTTATATATTAATTTTTACTCTACATAAAACATACAACTGATCAAGCTTCTACTTATTATCAGGACACCGCACCTCTGAAAAGGCCTTTCAGGTACCTCGAACCGAGCAAGCTATCTCTGAACGTCACAATAAAAAACTCTGAAGACGAGAGTGAGACCTTAGTGTGACGTACATGAACATTATCATGTGTTAGGTTTACGTACCATTGTGTTTTGTGAAACATGTCAACTAAAATATGTTCCATTTTTGTGTTGTGTTTAAGATTTTCACATAAGCGCAAAATGCCTTAACTTGTCTTTTAAGTTGTTTCATCTAACAATTTTTTGTTTAAAAAAATACAATATACTCAAATGAAAAAGCAAAATAAATTTGCTACATTTTATTATTTTATTTGCTGCTTAAATGTTAGAAATTAAAACAAAAAAATAGTTTTTTTTAAGATTTTTAAATAATTTTCAAGTTTGTTTATAAATTAACACGCTGACTTTACAATGTGTCAAAGTAGTTTGTGCCACCAACGAAAAATACCTAATTTTTTGTAATTTATAACTTTTAATTATTTTTGGCTACTTTTAAAAGTGCATGAGCTTTTAAGAAATTTCTAGATAAAATTGCATAATATCTTAACAGAGATTTGCATTAAACAAAAACTTTTTTTTTGCTTTATAGGAATATTATTTGCTGCTTTGCAAACAATCGTATTGTTTTGTTTGAGCTGATATTAAACTTAAACGTTAAAATAATCAGTTGTTTTTATTATAAAGATATAAATCGATAATAACTAAAAAGACACACTAAACATAAGCAGTATACAACAAAAAAAATAGTTACATTTTTAAATAAGTGTTTAAAGTTTTTTTATAGTTTTTGAAAGCTATTGCTGTAAAGAAATTTAATTATATGTCTATAACTTAACTAAAACATAAATAAATTTAAGTATTTGCTTTTTAACAGATTTATAATAAAACATTTACGATCTAAAAGTTATAAATAGATACAAAAATTCTATGTTATAAATTAAAGAAGTATTAAATACTTATATTTACAAAATGGTTAACTTAATTAAAGTAATATAATAAAATGGTAAAGTCAACCCAAAATACAACATTCCCGCACATTGTGTAGCGAAAATTATTCAAAAATACAAAATTTAATGTTTATAAAAATATTTAAATCGGAACTCTACTATAGGATTTTAGAACAATAACCTTTATAACAACTAAATCAGTAAACTAAAAAACTTATAAACTTCGCTTTCTGTTTAATCATAAGAAAGGTTATGCAATTTTTGTTCAAACAGTTAAACTTCATCTTAACTCAGCTTTAAAACTCTTCATTTTTTGGTTGAAAAAAACTTATCTTTGCATGTAATTTGAAAGTTTAAACGTCTAATAATATGAATATATCAACAAAATAGTTTATTTTTCTCTTCAGCTGTACAGTTGTGTACACACAATCATTCAATTTTTTTCGTCCGTAAAAATTAATATGCTTTTAGCTATAAAGAATTTATTAATTACAAAATTAAGGGAAGTTAAATATCATCTACTGTCTCATTGTAATATTATCCAATAAATATATTAGGCAATGTGATATACTTAATGTGTGAAAAAAAAAACTACTGTTCAGATCTTTAAGTTTCCTTTCAAGAAAAAATACTAACACTGAATTTTAAGACAAAGAAAACTAGGATTTTACTTAGAAGTACTTTTCGTAAAACTTTCTAAATAAAAATTATATCAAGCAACTTTTAAAGTTTTTTTTGAATTGATTTGTCAGCAAGAATGTTAAACTCATGAGATTAAAGTAAAAATGTGTAGTTTTAAAACTCAAACTATATTGTTAGACCGTATTTGAAGTTTAACATAGCCATACTAAAGTCTTTTTTAATTATTAATGCTAGTCAACAACTTACATTTAGTTATACTACTTAAAGAGATTGTAAGTTAAATTGTAGCAATTAAATTTTATCAAAGCAGTTTTAATCTTAAATAATATTTATAAATATTTCAATAGAAAACATATATATTAAATCTTATATAAGTCTTTTGGTTTTAGTTTTAATTTTATTACATACTTTTAAAATTTAGCAAAGTAAATAAATACTTATCGTTTAAATACAAATTTATTTATAACTTAATTTATTTATCTACAACTGATTTGTTTTTAACTTTAACACTTCTTATATTAATTTTGACGAAATATTTCTGTGTTTTATTTTAACATTAATCATACAAGTATGGCTGTATAGTTCAACAAAAGCAACAAAAAAATACACAAAATCAACATTTATTTAAAAAAAAACAATAATAATAATAAAGCTCTGTAACTTATTTCATTTCTTTTTAGTATCCCACAAGTTTAAACTATTTACTTAAACAAAAAACATAAATTTATAAATATTGCTTAATGAAAATAAAGTAGTAAGTGGATTTATAATGTTTAACACATTGTTAACTTACAAAATTCAGCACACCTTAAATTCATTTACTTGAATACTAAAGAAAATTTTTAAATACTCTAGTGGTATTTATTACTCAATATGAACCTAAAACAAAAAGGAAATAATCTTGATTATGTTGCTGTTAAAATACAAACAAGTAAGAGATTAATTTTATAAACGGCTATAATAGAAAACATTTAAAAGGTGAAAAAGAACGTATAATTGTTGTAGAAATGACTTTGAAAATATAAATTAATGATTGTTCACAGGAAATAAACAAAAATTATTTTTCAAAAACATATTTAAAAATGTTGAAAATTTTATAAAATGGATTTGAAATAAGTTGTTTTGTTATAAAACTAAAAAACATAGCTAGAAATTTTATTCATAGTAAAGTATCTTAAAGGCTATTATGTTAATACTTTCTAATTTATAAAAGACGTTTAAGAATGAAACTCAAATACAATTCTTATTATCTTTTTTTTCTAATAACTAAAATGTTCAATAAAGAAAAATATATAGAAATTTAAAGTTATTGAAATATTTGGTACAAAATTTTATTAAGTGTTAAGCTAAAAAAGTTGTGATTAATTATAAATAGTTTAAAACTTTAAATAAAATTTAATAAAACTATTTCTTTAAAATTTTGTAAACTAGAAGTTAAATAACACGAGTTTAAAGTTTTTATTATTTTTTTTTTTACAATAAAACGGTAGATGTAAATATGCTTGTTTAAATTTATATAATCGATAAAGTATATGAACTTTTTCCTTTCTAAATTATTTTACTTTTTTTTCGTGCTTATCAAAATATTTCACTATCTTAAAAACTTTTTACCGATATCAATTATTCACTTTAGTGTGAATTAATACCAAGTTTAAAACTAAACCTTACTCAAAAAGTTAAACCAAGTCATTTTAAACCGTTCTGCTGAATTTCAAAATAGTTTCTAATTGCATCGATTCCTTTCAGGCAAATGTTCAGAGGAGGCTTCAAAAGTGGATTGTTGTCGACATTTATCGAGCTCGGCTCCCCAGTCCATTCTAAGTTTTTTAAGTTTCCAAAATCTTCTGGCAACTCTTTCAGCTTATTATGACCTAAAAAACAAAAGAAATCAGCGATAGTTTGAAACAAAATTTGAAATGTTTTGAACTTTTATGTTTTGAAAAGTACTTTACAAATCTAAATGTCAGTTTAACACCATGTATAACATCTAATAACAAACTTTAGTTCATTAGTTCAAATAAACGAATTCATGCAAAAAAAAGTTAAGTATAAAACAACTTATATCAGTCATTAGATAGTTTAACAAATAAATAAACTACACACCTAACCACAAGGAAGTCAAGTTTACGAGGGATGAAAACGCGATTGGAAGTTTGACTATATTGTTGTAAGCCAAGAGCAGTGTGTTCAGAGTTGAGGCCAGCAGCCAAATTTCGCTCGCTACCGACTCCAAGCGGTTGTCGGATAAATCGAGAAACCTTAGTTGCGGAAGGTGGCAAATTTCGTTCGGAAAGTCCTCGAAACTTTAATATTTTAGAATTTATATGTTTTAAACTTTAATAAAACTACTGTTGTTAATTTACTTTGTAGATTGTTCTTTGTACGAAATTGATAAATTTTTGAATAAAAGTTATTGATACTGATATTTATAATAGCACTTCCTCATGCATACTTATTATTAGTGAGATGCAAGTCTGTCAAGCTTTCCAGCTCTCTGAATCTGTCAGGCAGGGTTTCCAGGTTGTTGTTGCTCAAAACAAGCGTTTGAAGGTTATGCAACCTGTTTATTTCTATAGGCAGTTCATGTAAGTCGTTCGTGTCTAAAATGAGCGTTTTTAAATCTGTCATCTTGCCTATTTCTTTCGGTAGTCTTGTAAGTTTGAACTGTAAAACAATTTTTGAAATCTGTTTTTTTTATTGTGTCTTTTTTTTCAGTTGGTTGTAGAATTTTATAAGAGTTTTATCATTAAAATTTATACTACTATTTAGTTTTTGAATAGTTAATGGCTTTATACAATGCTTTTTACATAGTCCGTCTAAAAATACACTAAAAAATAAAAACAAAATCAGTTGTATTTCAAACTTTTGTTTTATGTGTTTTAGAGCAAAAACTGGTAGTAACGTGAAGGTAATTTCATGGTGATACTTTTTTATTTACTTTGAGTACTTAAATACAATATATTACTTATAAATAAAAGAAAACAACGTTTAGATTTGACGAAGATGTATTAAAAAGCTATTGGAAAGCAGTTTAAATTTTTGAAATTAGTGAATTTTTCAAATTCTGCAATACTTTTATATGTTTAAAACCGTAATTGCAATCAAAACTTTGATATATATTAGTTTATACGAGCTATATTTAATCGGTAAAATTTAAGTATACTTGAGATAGAATAGTTTTTTTGTCATATATCCTTAAAAAAATAAAGTTAAAGTTAGTTCAAAAAATTTGATGCTCAGTTATTATTGTAGTTTTTTAACTTTTTTTTTCTCTAACGATTATAATTTTTTATCTATTTTATATGAGTAAAGTATTAAAACCTGCTTAGTATAAAAAAATTGTTTTACAAAAAAAGAAACTTGCGTTTCATTTTTCAAACTAAGTTTTATTTAGTTAACTCTTAAATTTGTCTGACTACTAGAAAAACTTAAAAGTAATAGTGCAAAGGTGAATGGAAATATCAAGATATACGTATAAGTTTTTTATCAAGATAGAATTTTTTTAATTCTTTTAGTTTCGTTATCAGAAAATATGCATTTTGTAAAATTTATAAAATCTTGATTACTATATCTATCAATTATTTTCTGTTTTTATTCTTGATTTATAGGTAGTGCTTATATAGTTGTAAGCTTAATACAGTAATAAAAACAAAAGTTTAAAATATAACTTTTTGCTTAATTTACTACTTTTCATTGAAGATTTTTTTCAACAATGTTAAGTCTATAAGAATATTCGGTCTTGACTTGTCTTTGTTTAAGATTGAATATCAAGTATTGTACAAAAGTTTTCCAGCTAAAAAATTGTGCTGTTTTTAAAGACTAAAAGTACAAAGCAAACAACAATGTTTTAACGATATTTGCTTTTACACTTTCTTTTTTACGTGTTTTTAAGTTGATTATGTTTAAAGTTTTATTTGTACAGGTTGATATTTTACAGTTACGATGGATATTATTTACTTAAGTGAGCTCTAGCCTAATATTTGTACTAAAGTCACACCACAGCGTAAGTATAGCGCTTTAAACTTTATAAATTGCTTAGTAACTTAATTATGATATGACACTTTTTTGTAGCTAGTTTTACAAATGCAAATTTTATGTTTAATTAGTTATACTAAAAAAAGTTATCACAAAGTTTAGCTCTAATCTAAATGTAATGCTTATTTAATTATCTATAACAGATATACGACTCACAAAGATTTAAAAAATAAGAAAAGATGAAAAGTAAAAGTAATGAAAAATTATATATTGATGATAAAATAAAGTTTAAAATAAAAACGGATAAACTAAGACTATTTTATAAATATACATATTTAAAAAAAACTATAGTTACACTTTTTATGCATGGTATAAAGTTAACACGAATAAAAGTTTTAACACGTTTTTATATTACAAAAATAAAATATACAGAATACTGAGAACAAACTTACGTTTAGACAAGCTTCACGTTCAGGACTTAGGATAAGAGTTTCGATTCCTACAAGATTAAATATTTTGGTGGGAAAGTTGCACAGTTCTTTACCACTAATCTTAACTTGATTTTTTGACCGTGTTATAAACTCCCCGACATTGCTTACTTTTTTCCTGGACTTACGTTTTCTTCTACTATCTTTAACATAAAATTCAAGTTTTATACAATTTATGTCGAGTAAAAAAAGTTTTAACTTAGTAAAACAATTTAAAAACTAAAAAATGATAATTTGATAAGTAAATCTTTGTAAAAGTTATACTATTTGCTTTCAGACCTATAAAAATTTAAATAAGCACTACTTTTATGTATAATAGTGCGATTAAAAAAATATTTGATTTAAGCATTCTCAATACATAATGTTACAGTTGCTTCGTATGAAATATGAAATAAATAATATCAAAGTACCTGTGCTTATGCCAGAAGAATTACGGATGGGTGAGGTCAAGTTGTTACCATTACTCACATCAAAATGTCTGTTAGATATCGGTATGCGGCTTTCCATTGCTATGGCTTCAATAAACTTGTTGCCATGCTTTTTGTTGTCATGGTTATTCTGGTCGTTTCCTTCGGAAAAGTTTTTAAGAACAGGTAGCCTGCTTTGGTAGTCTTCATCCATATTTAAGTTCTTTTTTTATCAGTAATTAAGCTAAACATAATTATTATTTAAAACAAGGTTTTGTCAGAATAATAAAGGTTTTGTATAGATATTAAAAGCCTTATACCTTGAAATTTGAAATGCCCTTTTTATTTAAGTTACAACAAATGTACAAACATCCTTATTTAGTTGTTACTTGATTTATTATCTTTCATCTATAAGCATTATTTATTTAAAAAGTATGACTTTAAGAAATGTATTTGCTATCAAAAAAATACGCGATATATAATTAAAATAGAAAACAAACACTGTACACTTCTTATTGTTTTTAAAGAATACAACAGTATTTGTTTCTTTTAAGCCATATAAAAATCAATAGTCTAGTACAACTTTGGATTTTTTCTTTTAAATGTTTAATACAGTATCAATAGATATGTAATAGTAACATTTAAAAAATAAAAATAAAACAAATGTAAATGATATAACTTTAATGACTGTATGTTGGATAAAAATATAATTGACCTAATTTAGCTTTAAACTATCAAGGATACTGAAAAAGAAAGTAAAACTTTTGGTGAAAATTTTGATTAATTTATAACTTAAGGAAAATTAAAAAAACAATTGTTTACTTTTTTTTTACACATTATTAACTTACAAATATTCTTAACAACACCTGATAAACTTTGAAGTATTATCAACCTGACAATCCAGTTGAAGCAAAATTCATTTGTTTCTCAGAGACAAATAAATGTGTTAACTATCAGAATAGTTTTTAGTTTAAACTTTTCAGACCAAAAAAATATCGTAAATAAAGTGAGCTAATAAACAGGATATACTTAAGGTTTTATAAATTGAGGAAAATTAAAAATTGTTTTATCAAATCATTGTTTACCTCTCAAAAAATTGTAACAACATCTGTTTACCTTTCAAGTATTAAATGCTACCATCAAACTGACAACCCACTTGAAGTAGAGTTTATTTGTTTCTAAGACAAATCAAGATATAAACTTTCACAGTTAGTTTTACTTTAAAGTTGTCAGACAAAAAATTGTTTTATTATTAATATGAATTATAAAGCAAATTATACACAATTTTTTTTTTTAAATACAGTATTTTTGTCATTACATTCTGCTGATAATTTTTTTTAAATAAATAAAGTTTTTTTATAGCGTAAGCAAAAGTTTTACTTTATGCTTATACTGTATTAAAATATATAGTTTAAATCACTTTATAATTAACTACAAGTTTTTGAGATGTAAAATTAAGCTGTAACAAAAATGATTTGAAATACTACTTATCGAAAAAGACTTTATAAGAACAAAACGACTCAACTTTTACTCTTTAAACTTGCCTTTTACTACAGTTGTAAACTGTTTAACTTGAAAAATAATTCTCATTTCATTAAAAAATAACAACTTAATTAATTACAAATGAGCAATTACAAATGTATGTTTTAAAATTTTAATATAGTTGTAATAACATTAAAAATCTTACATTCTTGCAGAAAGCATCTGTCTAAAAAACTGAAATTATATTAAAACAAAATCATATTTTTTAAGAAATATTGTATACAAAAAGAACATAAAACACACTATACACTTTTTTTATTGATTTTTTATCAAAATACTGAAACATGTGTATTTTTAGGTAATTTAAAATATAAATCTAGTCAAGGTTTAGAAACAGTTTAGTATAATTTTCTATGCAAATAATAGTAATGTAGTAAAATAAATTTATGAAATGAGTTAAATTAAAGATAAAACAAACGCAACTATTTCATTATTATTTTACTGTTTTAAAATGTAGTTAAAGTACTAAAACTTTGAATTATCAGAAATGCATAATATTTTTTTTACTGAAAATCTCGAATAATTTGTAACTTAAATAAAAAGTGAATTTCTAATTTTTACACATTATTGTTTACTTTTAAAAATCTTGACAGTATCTGTTTGCCTTTTTAAATTCAAAAGCTACCATCAAACTGACAATCCACTTGAAAAAGTGTTTGTTTTTTACTCACAGACAAATAAAGATATACGCTATCAAAGTTGCTTTTATTCTAAAGTTGTCAAGTTAAAAATGAAGAATAAAATAAATAAATTGTAGTTAAAGTATTATTTTGAATAAAAAAAGTTTAGATTAGTAAAACACTATTTAACTATAACTTTTTAATAATGAACAAAAAAACAGTGGCTTTAACAAAAAAGTGTTTAATCTTTGGTTTTATTATTATTGTTAACATTATTTGTTATTGTATTATTTTGTTTTGATTCTTGAAAAAAGTCATACTTTTGAAATAAAAGTTTTAATAATTTAAAAGACTTTTTATCAAAAAGCTATATAAAAATGAGCAACTCAACGTTTTCTTTATACAAGTTTTCACGACAGTTGAAAGCTAACTAAACTTAAAAATCATTCTCATTTTTTTAAACGAATAACTCAATTAATACAAGTATTTCAGTTACAATGTGTTGTTCAAAACAGTTTTTTTTAATAAGCATAATGTTTTATTTCAACTCTGTATTACGATAATACTGCTTATAAAATAAACCAATATCTTTGTGTAGTAAGCAAACTGGTAATTTTTGTTAATAATTGCTGCTTATATTTGAATATAGCACCATACTTTTATAATCGAAAAACATGCAGTTACAAATATATGTTTAAAACAATAAACATATCAAAATAAAAAATTTCATTTTCGTACTAAAACGCTTTTCTTGTAAAAAAAACTAATCCAACACTTTTGACTACCAATCAAAACTGATGCGGATAGTTTATATTTAAAACTGTTCAACAGGAAAGTAATTCTCATTTTATTCAGGACTATCAGTTTAAGAAATTAGAAAAAAACAGTTACAAACGTTTGTTTGAAACAAAACGTCTTTCAATACAAAAACTATCGTTTTCATCGTTGTAGTTAGACAAGCTAATCTGACACTTTTGACTACCAAGCACACACTGATAGTTTTCATAGCTAATCGCTGCTGATATATTTGTACTAACACCAACGTGAACTTGTGCAAAACCAACCGAGTATTGTGATGTCGGCGGCAACATTTGAAAAAAGCAAACAACAAAGAACAACAAACATTTTCCCGGTGTGGAAATTTTTGGTTAGGAAAAAATTCAAAACATGCTTCTTTATGTTTTATGATATTAGTCTTTTGATGTTTTTTTGATTAAAATCTGGTTTTTGTATTTAAAAAATTTCAATGAAAAACTAGTTAAGGAACATTTATGCATTACTTAGTTTATCTGAGTTTGTTTGTACCTTTTGTACAAAAATAAAATAAGCCTAATTTATATTTCTAAAGTATCTTTTTTATGAAATTTCGAAGTCAAGTATTTTTTTACTATCTCTAGTTCTTTATCATACAACTATTCTAATTAAAACTACATACTTTGTAAAATTAAACTGATGATCTTTCTTTATTCTACTAAACGGATTAAAGTATTGACTAAATAGCATGCATTGAATTAAAATAAAAAATATTAAAACAACTTTAGTCTGACTAGTTCCAATTTCAAAACATTAAAACATATGAAACTAATAATAAAACAGATTTTTTATTTATGAGAAATTAAAATTGATAAACAATTTTCAAATAAAATCTATTTCCACATTCCATGTTCAAGTTAATGAAAAAAAAACTAATCACAGAATAAAAGCATTTTTACATTCACAACGCTTTTTTTTGTAAGCACCTACTCGATATTAAAAAACGTCATAATGAAGGCTGTAGTCTTAATGAGGTGTGTCTCCTATGACGTAACAATATAAAGCATGATTTGTCATCACTAGAGATTAAATGGTTTCGTTCTAAATTATTTTTTTAGGTACTAGTGTAGATTAGTTGCTTCGACATATAAATGTTTAAAGTAGAACTTTTGTAATAGAAAATATAAACGAAGAAACAAAACACTTATTGTTGGAAATATAACTATTAATCTATTACTTATTTAGAAACTTTATTTTTAATTTAGTTTATGATAAACAATGGTTTAATTAAATAATTTAAATTGAGTTAGTGACAATATACATTTTTTCGTAAAGTATTTATTTTGATTATAACTTAATTCTGAACGTTATGAATATTTTCAAATGAATGATACATAAATAATTGATACTTATTCTGTAAAAACAACAAATTTCGATCACATCTTCTTTTTTATTTTTTTAATTTAAACTACATAAGGACTAAGTTTGACTTACACTTAAGCTAAATTTTATCATTTAAAAACCCGATTTTGAATGTGAAAAATAACTGTGAAAATCAGCATCATAACTATAAGAGAATAATACAAATAGTCAGTCTGATTGATGATTGGCTTAATTTTTTTTATTAAAGTTCTTTGTAATATCTAATAAGTTATTTTACAACAACCTCTTAATAAATATGGTTGTTTTTATTTTACTTATGTAGAACTTTTTTTTTACATTTTGGGACATAGTAAAAACTTTACCCGATTTATGTATTTCGAGCTAACTTTAATTCAAAGAATTAGTATTTACCACTAGATTATTTTTAAGACTACTCCATTATTCAAGTCGTATTGACATATATGTTATTACTAGATACGTGTGACAAGCCTACAATAGCTTCTATATGTAATGTTTATTTAAAGCTAGTCTTAAACATTAATCACTTTTAATGTAATTCTTGCTTTTTTAAAAGATTTATTTTTTTAAATAAAGTACAAATCTTTAAAAGAGTTTAAAGAAACAGCTTTTATTCATAATATAATTCAAATATAGAAAACACTATAATCTTTTTATTACAAAAACTGTTTTACTAAAATATCACTTTTACGCATTCTACATTCTATAAAATTTAAAGTACAAGTCTAATTATACTTTAGAACATTTCAACCGATAAACAGCATAGAAATTTTAATTTGAGTTTTTAAACTTTTTGCTTTGTGAAAAGTTTTAATAGAAAAATTTCAAAACTCAACATAGAGCTGATTAATTACAATTTTTTTTTAGTATGTAAATACACATATTCTTTAAGACTTACATGATTTTATATATTCTAATAGAATAAGGGTGAAATACGTACAACCCGCGGGCCGGATCATACCGACGGAGTGAAAGTTTGAAAATTAATATAAACTTAGCGAACTTAATCTTACAATTTTATTATTTTCTATAATAGTCGTAATGTTGCATGATTCATGTCATAAGTTTTGCTGAAATTGTAAAATTCAAAACTTGTAAAAAAAAAAGTCTATAATTAAATTTTAGTTGTTTAAAACTATTCAAACTAAACAGTAAAGTATAATAATGAACACAAAAGGAATAGAAAAAATAATATATAAAAAATGTATGCTTTAAATTTAAGAATCTAGTCATAGAAGAAAGCGACAAACATATTAATAAGTTTTCAAAATTGATATATTTGTTTTTCAAGATTGCCTGTATACTAACGTAAACATTAATTTATTCATGTTTAACAAGTAGGAAATTATTCTTTACGATATTTATTAAGACACTAAGTTGTTTCATTTCTTTTAAATAATTAAGTCTATAAGTTTATGAGTTTAAGCAATTATTGGTGTGAATATTTTTATTCGAGAATACAATCAGTAACAAACAACTGTAAAATTTAATACCAAACGTTGTCTAAAAGTATTTATTTTCTTTCAGTAATAAGCGGTGTTGGTAGAATATTGGAAAATAGAGTTCTGTGTACCACTGGTGGGTGGTAATCTAGTCTTGGGGCCAAAAATTCTCTGTTTTGGGTATTTTTATTTTCATTCATCATTGTAATATAGCGCTGAAAAACTTAGTAAATTTTGAAAAATGGATTTATAGTTTAAACTTTGGAAAAGAAAAGTGTTAACTTAAACTTACATTAATGTAAATTTAGCAAACAAAAAATTGTATTCTATTTTAAGATAACGCATATTGTTTTATTAATAAGTATATGTTTTAATCATTTAAAGGGTTGAGGCAGCTTAATCATCAGGAACATTACAAAAATGCTTTATTCAAACTTTTTTACAAGAACTTTCAAGAACAACTTCTATACTTTAATTGTAAAATTAAATAAGGATACTTATCTATCAACTATTTATTTGTTTAATCTATTTTTATTCTTCAATTAAAACAAATATGTCATGATTGCCACATAGTCTGGTTAAGTCAGCCTATACACTTCTTTTCAATAACAGTTATGGCTAAAAATAAAAACCTTATTTTAACAAAGTTACTGCACATATAGTTACAAGGCGATTAGTTTACAAAAATGTTTGGAAAAAACTTGGAATTTTCCACAATAACTACATGTAAAATGATAAAGTTAAAATTGAAAAAGAAGGACTATCATGTACAATAAAATTTTATATAAAATTCAGAATTTTGTTTATTATAAAAATAAAGTAAAAATAAAGTAAACTTTAAGTTGTATCTTAAGTTTAGTTCGTACTACTAAAAACAGACAAAAAAAACTTGTAGTTCAAAAAACCTTGCAGAAAGTTATAAATTATAAATAAATAATTTATTTTCTTTATAAATTATGTTCTTAATTTTTATTAAATTCGTTTATTAATTATGGTTTCAAAATAAAAAAGTCCTAGTTGTATAAACATACAGATTAATATAAAAGTTAAGTAGCAACACAGAATTAGAAAAGAGATTTTGTTTTAGAAAATCTTATTTTTTAAATTACATATAAAAGTTTTTAATATTATGTAACCAGTAAGTTTTTCACAAATAAGTTTACTTCTCAGAACTGCACTTTTTCCTCTAAAAATAAGTTTATAGTTCAGATAAGTTTAAGATTAAAAAAATTTGATATTTTCCTAAATCTCAGGCTAAAAACATAATATACTAATAATTTATTGTAGAAATATATCTTCTCTAGATATAATTTCCAAGTTTATTACTATATATTTTTTAATTTTTAAGGGTTGATTTACTCTTTTGTTCAGGATGTACTCTTGATATCTTTTTTTAGTTTCTAATGTTCTAAGCTGGTTTTTTAGCTTTGTAAAAATAAATTCAAAAACTTGTGTACATTGGATTAACATCAAAGTGTTTTTAAAAATTTCTGTTGAATTTCTTGTTTTTAAAACTAAGGGGGATTACGTTTTGTATCACAGTAGATTTTATAGTACTAAACTTTTGGAAAAATGTTTCTTGTTAAATTTGTGAGTATATAAGTTGTGTTTTTTTCTAAATATTAGTAAGTTTTAGTACTTACTTATTGAATTGTTTAGGTGTTATTGAGTAATCATTTTTTTCATAGTATAGTAAAAGAATTTAACTCATATACAAGCTACTGTTTTAAAAATTCAAAATAACTTTTGAAATACAAGTGAAGAAAACAATTTTATGACCTCTACTTATTCATATGGCAGGTATTAGTTGGCTGACCTCTGCCGTAAACAAACCTTGATAAACCAAAAGTATTTACTTTAGCTTTCTAAGTTACTACTTTTTTTTAAATAATCGTATTGGTTCTAGACCTCAATTTTGTATCTGAATTTTCCCTTCTTAAGAAATAACAAAAATTATTTTCAAATGTTGTTATATTTTTTGTCAATATATAATCTATTACTTCTCATTATCAAACTCGCTACCTAGTTGGTAATATTTGTCCATCTTTATATTTTTAGGTTGAGGAAACGAACGCCTGGAAGAAAAGAGATAAATATTGAGTATTAAATTTAGTTTTAATTTTTGCTGGTTAGTTATTTTTATTTTACAGAACATTTGTATGTGCTTTTCATATTTTTTTTTTTTTATAAAAATTTGATGTTATACTGTTAAATCAAAACTTTAAGATTTACAGCTAAGTGCATGCACTTTCATGGAGAAATAACAAATCATTATTGCAAATTCAATAATTAATAAATAACTTTGATACACTTTTACACATGAAATTTTAAAACAATTAATATAGTATATAAGGAAAAAATAAAAAATAAATGTAGTCCAATTGGTATCAACTAGGTTTTTTTTTGCTAAAACTTGTGTTACATTTAAGTTCTTAAACTAAGTTTTGTTATCATATATTGAGAATTCAGAAATCTTATTCTTGTCATACTGATGAAAATTTAAAATATATGTTTTATTTGTATCTAAGCATTTAGTATAACAGTAGTAAAATTTGTAAACACTTTGAAATACAATAAAAACTATAACCTGTTTAACACCATTTTTTTACATGTCAATAATCATTAAAAATTTATGTTTTAAACAATTGTGAACTTGTGTTCCTTTTTTTTAATTAAAAAAAAACTGAAAACATGAAAATATAGTACACAAAGTATTAAATAACTGTTATACATGAAATTAAATCTGCTTATACTGAATTATTTTAGTTTATCTTTAAGACATATAAAGTACTTTTAACACATTGTAAATAAAATTGTAATTTAAACAGTCATTAAAGTATAAGGCATCACTTACTACTAAATAAATTATTAGTCAACTTTAGTAATTAGATTGAATAAAAACATGCTAAAATCTCAGTTTTGTTAGAGAGAACTAAGACTTGAAAAAACTTAATTAAAACAAAGAGACAAAAAGTTTAGTCAGTTATAGATTAAAATTACAAGCTTTAGTATTTTTTGTTAACTGTACTTATTATAACAAAAAAAAGACTGCTTTTGTTAACAAAATTGAAAAACTGAAGAGTTTCACTATTTATAAACATAATATAATTTACTATACTTTTATAAAAAATAATTGTTTTACATTTGCTTTAATCACAACAAGATCATGTTATCGTTCTTAAGATTTTATTTGTTTTATAAAATTACGTTTTTTTTCAGTTAATATGTGTTTTACGTGGATGCGTACCTTCGAAAGTGCGTACTGTAATGAAAAAAATTAAAATGTTTTACTTTAGTTTTAAACAGTTTAATTTAGTTATTAGAATTGGATATACAAAATAAAAATTTAATGGTTTAATTAAAACATTAGTAGTATTTAAGTAACATATAAAGAAAAATAACATAAAATATTTTAAGTTTATTGACAGTTAAGATAAAACTTTAAAATGTCATAATATATTGTTGTCATGGTCGAGTAGTTAAAATGGCATGGTCAGTTTTCAGTTAACTATAAAACTTGAACTACAAAGTGAGAAATAGCATGGTTAAAGACGTTCGGGAATCTGATTTAATAAAATCAAATGGTTTGTTGACAAGTATAAAAGCTATTTTTTTGTTTAATTTTTATAAATTTTATAAAAAATCACAAGCAAATCTACCAACTTATGTAAAGTTGATAATTGAAAAAATCTTAAATAATATATTTTTTGCTTAAGTAAAATAAGCTCCATAAAACCAGTTTAAAACCGTCCCTGCTGCTACAAAATTTAACCAATCATACAAAATTATACTTGCTCCGAATCTAAAACTGTTATTATTTGTCTTGTAGTTCAATATGTTGATGGAAATATTCAGCAATGTACTTTTCAGGACAATTTTTGTTTACTGCTTAAGTACAGAAAGGTTTAATTTTCATAAACTATGCCTATACACTTGTAATGAAATCAACATTTCATTTTATAGTTTTTATTTATAAGTATGGCTTTTTTTGTAAAAATAAAAACATTCTCTAAGTTTCTCGACACAATTTTCAAAACAACATTGTTTATTCGAAGGAGTCAATTTCTTTCCAATGAACACGTAAAAATATAGAAATTTTATTTGCTTTTACTACAAAGTAGACAACATTTTGAAAGTTTGCGGGCATTATGCAGTAATTGGTGAAGGCGATGTGCTTTAGTATGTTTTATTACAACCTTGTAAAAATTAAGATGCTTTTTTGACTTCAGCTCTAAGATATTTATTAATGTTTTTTTATCATATGTGTTTTAGTATAGTGTGATGTAGTTATCATGTATCTTTGTGCTCTTAGTTCATGTAAATAAAATATTAGTTTTCATTTGATTGGTATAGTAATCTATATGTTTCTACACCTTTTCTATACACTATTACCCATAAGCGTCCGTGTATTGAGATATACTTACAATAAGTTTAGTAATGCTGTTGTGCAGTGCTCCTAGAATTCAAGAAACAAATAATTGTGAAAACTGAATGAACGCTTGTTTGTTTTTGTTAAAAACATTGTTCTCAAGTAATTTTTGGCGATTTTTGATGCAACTATGCTGCTAAACTGACTTAAAATTTTAGTATAACATAACAAGAGTTACTAAATCTTTAGAGGCTTTTGTATATTTTTATATTTTATATGGCTTTTGATTTTAAATACTCTTTTAAGCTCTTCTTCTTAAGATTAATACTAATATAAAATTGTAACAAAATTTACACTTTTGTGTAAACGAGAAAAAATAAAGTAAATTAATATAAAAGGAAGTTTAGTCGCTTTTAAGCAAAAAACTTTAATGCAGAGTTTTTAGTAAAAAATTTAGAAGGTTTTAATTTTTTTCTTGAATTTGTTTCTTTTGCAAGTTAAGGTTTGGAATAGCAACACAGTAATATTTTATAAATTTGAAACAATTTAAAATGGTTTAACTAAATTACTTTTAATTTTCTTAAATTCTTAAATCATAAAAACTATTCTAAATTAGTAATTAGGTTTAAAGACTGTTGTTTAACACAATGATAACACTCGGCTATAAAGTTGTTTTTAAGATATAACTTTTAAAAACTTGATTAAAAAACATTATATAGAATACTAAGAAATGAAACACATTTGTGACAGCAGTGAAGTCTCTTTTTAGTTATTATAAGTAAATTATTATTGTTTTAAAAACTTAAAAAACCTGAAAGATAAAAAAATTAAAACTTCGAATAAGTTAGAAAGAAAAGCAAATTTTTATTTGTAAAATAACACGTTTGAAGAAATTGTTTAAGTCTTGTGTTTTATAGATGATGATATATGATAATCATTATTTATTTTAAAGTAAAACAATTCAGTCAAAAGTTAGTTTAGAAATATACACGCTTTAACTGTTAGGTCTGCAGAAAACTCAATTTTAAAACTGTAGGAAATATAATAAGTACTAAACTAGCAACTTAGAAATTTTTACAGGCATTAATCAAAATCAAGACATCAAAATAAATTGTAAAGAACAAATAAGATTTTGTAACATCTCTAATTGTTCAACATCTATTAAGATTTATATTTAACTAATGTCTTTTCTATTTTCAGCTTTGTGATAGTTTTTTGTTTAAAGTAGTTAAACAAGTTATAAACTAAAAACTTAAAGAAATGGATAAAACAAAAAATCAGTTTGATTTAAGTACGACTGGAAGCAATAAAAGCTTAGTTCCTCTGACAGAAATTCTCAAATCTTCAAGCAAACAAGTCAGAAGTAAGTGGTGCAAACAGTTGTTGTACAAACTGCATATCATACATATTAAATTTGATGACGCTCAGTTCAACGTTTGCCTTGATAATTTAAAAGTAGACGAAAACAACAATTTGGTGCTTACTAATGTCTTCGAAAACTCAACAACTGACGCAAATTTAGTAAGAGACGTAAAGTATAAGGCACCCGAACTGTTAAACTGTAATGAACGCAGCAATGCAGGCGATGTATGGGCGGCTGGAATCTGCATTTATTACATCATCAACTGGAGATTTCCTTGGCAAATTGCTGATGAAAAGGATGACGACTTTTGTTTGTGGAAATGCGAAGGTAGATTTTCGTCCACTGTAGAAAGTTCGTTTGCGAGAATTTTGAAGCAGATGCTTCGTGTTACACCTGGTGTGAGGGCAGATACCAGAAAAATTTTAAAAATGTTTTGGGGCAGAGAAAAGGATGCAGAAGTTTTAGGTGAGTTTGTTTTGATGATTTAGTAAAAGTTGCAGCCGATCTATTTCATAGAACGAAATAAGTTTATAATTATTTTTCAATGTTTAATAGTTCTCTACATTTTCAAATGAGAACTGGTGGTTGATACTGGTTAATTAAAACTTCATAGTCATGCAAATAAGTAAACTATTTAAACATTTAATCAAAAGTATGAAAATTTATAAGTTTTAGTTACTTAAAATTTTTACTTTATTTTAGGTAAAATAATCACAA
Source organism: Thalia democratica (assembly GCF_965202585.1). Taxonomy (NCBI): domain Eukaryota; kingdom Metazoa; phylum Chordata; class Thaliacea; order Salpida; family Salpidae; genus Thalia; species Thalia democratica. Next base: position 42,689,878 of record NC_139165.1, read on the forward strand.
TGATTGCAACTGACTACATGAGAGTGTTTTATGAGGGAAATAAAAAAGTTCCAAACCGAAAAAACAAACCAATTCCGTTACAAAATTTAGAGCGTTATAAAAATGTCTTACCAACACAAGGTTCGAAGTTTCACATAGGTTGTTGAGCAATATAAAATAATTCATGCTTAATTTAAACTAATGAGTATTATGGGAACGAGTCTAAATTGCACGAAAACTAAAATGCACAAGGTTACTAAATTGCACGAGGTGACTAAATTGCTTAAGAACAAAGTTGCACAAGAACAAAAATGCACGAGTGTACAAAATTGCATGAAGACTATTTGCACCAAGGGTTAATTTTGCACAAGTTACATTTTTGCACGTGAGTAAAAAAATAAAAATATAAAGTAAACAGAAAAAAATCTAAAAAATTTTTTAATAAAAAAAAAAAAAAAGTTACTCACCGAGGGTAAGGGTTAGGGGTAATAGTGGTTGTAAAAATAAAAATAAAAAAATAGCTAATAAAAATTATAACTAAAAATGATAAATAACTAAAAAATTATAAACTAAAAAAAAGCTACCGAGCGAGGGTAACGGTTAGGGGTAACAGTGATAGTAAAAAAATTATAAATTAAAAAAAAATTTTAATGTTTCTTTTTGAATTAAAAAAAGTTTACCGACCGAGGGTTAGAGGTAACAGTGATAGTAAAAAAAAAAATAAATTAAAAAAAAATAAAAATAAATAAATTAAAAGTTAAAAAAGAAAAAATTTAAAAATTAAGATAAAAAAAATTAACCCGTGCAAAATTGTTTCCGTGAAAAACTGTCTGCTCGTGAAAAAGTGACCCTTGGTGCAATTTTATCCCCTCTAGCAAAAGTGACTTCGTACAAGAGTGACTTCGTGCAGTTTTGTGAACTCGTGCAATTTTGTGAACTCGTGCAATTTTGTACACTCGCGCAATTTAGACAGCTACCCGTGTTTTATAGTTTAAGTTACCTTTTGTAGTATGTTTAATTTTTAGTACATAAAACAAAACCTGTGTTGTTCAGATAATTTTACGTAACACTAATAAGAATTTTAAGCAATTTAAAGTATAAATAATATAATAAATAAATATATATATCAATCTATTTATTTCTTTAAAAAAAGTCGCAGTTGAGTGCAGAGGGGCAGACGAAAGCGAAGCAGCTTTGTGCGCGAGAGAAGACAATTTTCTGAGCGGTCTGCTCAAAATGAACCCGGCGCGCGTCAACAGAGTGCGAGTGAGAATACCCCATTACAAGTACGCGAGGTTTTCAGACGCTTGTGACGTCATAAACACCTTTCCGATGGAGGAATCCGGACTGATGTTCGCCAGCATGCTGAAAAATCGATTCTCAAAAGACCTGGTGGATGAGCGCCAGTTCCGTGAAGACGCCAATTTCGTCAAGCTTCTCGCCACGGCCAGACGACGCTTCGGTCGGCCGCAAAGCTCCGACGTGTCCGTGTGCAGCCCGTGGCTCAGCAAGGAAAGGCCCGAGAGCGCGGGAAAGCGCGAAATCTTGGAAGGAAAGATATACGCGGGAGTTGTAGTGAGTTACCTTTCCGACGAAGACTTTGTCGTCGCCCAGGAAGTCGGTGAAAGGATCGGCTACATGCCTCCGGTTTTTGCCGCCAAAGCCACCGTCGCTTTCCCGCCAATTTGCGAGGGCGAAGTGTGGACGGTGGGATGGATCCAGGCCTTGACAAAAAAGTCGATCAAGCATTTTTTTGATAACGATTATGAGTTAGTTGTGTTCAGAATGTATTTTACGTTCTAGTTTAAAAACATAAAAAGCTATTTTTTTTTTTGAAATTCTATATAAAGTAGTTGTTTATAAACGTTTTTTAACTTGAGTGTTTTCAGATTGAAAAAAGTAACAAAAAATAGTAAAAAATTTTAAATATTATAATTGAAATCATATCTTAATAACTTAAGCCTGGAGGATTTTCAATTTTAGATTTAGAATTATTAATTTAAAATTAACAACATACAGCTATTACACGTTTAGAACTTTAACTTTTTTAGTCTTTTTAACTTTTACTAAAACAACTATTCACGCAACTTTCACCAGAGTGCACGGAGGCATAGTCGGACTAGAACAAGGGAACAAATATTGTAACGACAGTGGAGGCAAAAAATTTCCCTGGTATGAAATAGATTCTTTAGTCACAATAGAAGGTCCGACTAACAAGCATTCAATCGTTCATGTTCTTGTGAGTCATACTTGCTTGTTGTCTTATATTTTAACATTTTATTTTCTAGTAAGAAAGTTTTTTTGAATGGCTTTTCGTCTTACGTTTTATAATGATCAAAGTTGTTTACATACATTGATAAGGACTATCTACCAGTACAAAACTAAAAAAAATATGCTTTAAAATAACGTGAGTTCTTTTATTTCAAACTTTAAAAGTACTGGTAAGATTTTAACCCATATAATTCAACAAGTTAAAAGGAGAATGAAATAAAATCATATAAAATTTAAGTTAGATTTGTAATAATTTTTTTTTACACTTTGATATAACTAGCTAGCATTTAATTAACATATTTTTTTATTAATAAATTAAAGGAACAAATAAAATAGTTTTTTAAAAGTAATAGAGAAAAAAATGAATTGTTTAAATTTTGGATGTACAATATTAAATATCATCGTAAAAAGAAGAGACTAAACTAATCAGAAACACTAACAGCTACAAGACCTTCCATGCGCAAGAGCATCTACCTCTCTAGATGGGAAAAATCTGAAACGACTTGAAAGAGATGATAAATTTGAAGTTATGTTGGCGGCAATCGAAGAAAAATCTGGTCACATGATCGTGCTAAACACTATTGAGTGGGAAAAATCGATCAGTTTGCAGTACGACTGCACGAAACCGATGCATTCGAAATTTAAGTTGAGCCATCTCAACACTTACTGCAAGCACAAAGAAAGTTAGTTTGTGAAAAAGTATGAATTTTTCGTAAAAAGTATTTTTGAAGTTAATTTGTTTTTTGCTTATATTAAGAAAAGCTTGGTAAAAAGTATCACTAATAATTTGTAGATATCATTGGTGAAACTACTAGGCGGTTTAAATTAATAAAGTACATGATTAATAATAAAATTCAAAAATACGCTTTCAACAGTAATTAGCATTTTAATGTACACAATAAAAAATTGGAAACTTAAAATAAAACTTTGTTTTATAATTTTCAACTTTTTTCATATAAACAAATACAATTACAACAGAAAAAAGCATTTGGTAAAACATTAGTTAAAATTGCTGAAAAATTTTTATAAATCATTATTTTGTTATTATTATTGGGTTAAAGTATTTTTCCGTTTACAATTTACTATATTTCACTTCTTAAATCAACACCTTAAAAGCAAAATATATATGTAAATTTTCAGGACCCTTGATGTCTGGAAAACCTGTTTACACGGTAAGTAATCTTTTAAACGCTATGAAAAGACCAAGCATCAATGATTCGATATACAGTGCATTGCACGGTCCAGCAGCGAGCAATTCGAGAGTACTCAAGCACACAGTTGGCGGTGTACTTCGAAAAATTTACTACCTCAATCAGCATGAACCTCTTGAGCGTGAACAACCTTTGTATCTATATCACGGTGAGTGACAAATTCATACATGGGTTTAAAATCATAAAAAAAACTGTGACAAAGATATTTAAAAACTATGCATTACTGTAATTAAAGTTGTCACTATATTACAAATTGGTAAAGTAGTAATTATGAGGTGAGATATAATTTTAGGTAAGAGAAATTGCGTGGAAAAAGAAAACTCACAAAACTTGAGCTTGTTTAACTTTGTTGAAGACGCCTCGCTGGGCAACTACGATCATCTGAAGTACAAGGAAGAATTGCACAAAACAATTGAAGATATCAAGTCGAATGTGAGAGATTACATGGGCGATTTGAATAAGGAGACTCCTGTGATTTTACTACAAAAATGAAAACAGTTTTTTATTAAACATATTAGTAAAATAGGATAGAGGTCTTGATTTTTTATTTATTTATTGATAATAAAAAATCTAATGCATAATATTACTTTAGCTTTAAAAATCAATTATAGTTTTAGTATGTATTTTTAAGATAGATAAACTTGAAAGTTTTTTTTTCAAATTAATATGGTAAATAAAACTGTTGATTGAAACCATAAATAGCAGACTGCATTATTTAGTTGATATCTTAAACAATAAATAACAATTTTTCTTTTTAAATAAAGTTGAAAAACATTACTACAAAAAGCGTTGTAGAATATGTTTTTGTTTTGTAAAGGATTGCGAGAGTTCATTTTCATACATAAATCTTTTTCCTCCATTAAATAATGCTACATTAAACGAAGAGTTGCTTGTCTATCCTCTATAGCTTAAAACTTTTACCAAAATTTTAACTGTTTGTAATGTTCTCAAACTACTAGTAAAATCCATGTGTCCTTTCTTTCGTAGAAAATTTATTGTTTCTCTTTTCATCATGTTTTTGCGGGCTGTACTGCTAGTCTCGTTTTTATTAACCTTTTGTTTTAGCAAACCCTTCTGCTTAACTACAACAATCTCGTGATCTAGTTCTGTTTGTTTCTTATAGCTGGTGCTGAGAAATTTTTGTTTCTTTATGCTGCCTATGATAAGTAAATATAGAATATGAAATTTGTTTTGACCGAAGGTAAATTGCGGCAACTCTAAAAGCCCTTTTATATTTTTTGCAAACCTTTAGGGTTTCTGATATTGTTTATAAGATACTATTTTGTTAAAAGACTAAACAAGAATAAAAGTAAGTTTTAATATTTTAGACTTTTTCAGGACTAAGAAAATGTACATTTTATCAATTGTTTTTTGATAAACTCGAACTAATAACACTGAAAGTTTAAATATCAAAAAAATAAAACAATTTTTCGAGCTAAAAAAAGATTTTGTTTACATGCTAACAAATTGGAAACTCAATAATTCATTTAATTTTTAAAGACTGTATTTCCTCTCAGAAAATTAAGTTTCAATGAAATTAAAAAACCTCTAAAATGTTGTCCCTTAATTATCTCTTTTAACTGTTTTTTAGTTATGAAAATCATAACCACTTTAAGCAATTTTTCATTTTATGCTAAAACCTAATCTTCTCTTAATTCTAGAATGTTTAATACATTAAGTATGTAAACAAAACTTAACTAAATGTTTTACAATTTTCAAAGGTAGGTTGATTAGTGTGAATTTTAAACAAAGTTTTGTTAGTAGTTTCTTAAAATACTTTTCTAAAACTTATTTCTATTGTACGAAAGTTTCTACAAATTTCTTTTCAAATATTTTAAGTCTATTTTATACTTTAACTTTAAACATTTACAACTAGCTTCAAAAAAAGATTTAGTCTTTTTCAAACTAACATTTCACTAACTTATCAAACAAATTTAACCGTCTATATTTTTTTTAGAAATGAGTGGATTATAGAGATATTAGTTTTAAAAAGTATCAAAATACACATACTATGTTTTTAGTAGTACTTTATGTGATAAAGAGAAGAAAATCTATGTATGAAAAGAGCAACAAAAATTCATTATCTATTTTTTGACTTAGTTAATGTTTAAAACTTATGATATTGAAATTTTATTTTCCAACCTTTAAGTTGAATGCAATGAAATTTAATACAAATAGTATTTTAAATTTGATTTTTTTTAATTTGTTTATAAATATTAAATTTTCATTAAATATTGTTTTATAACTAAATAGCTTCATACTTTTAAAACAAAACACATTCAAAAAGTAAATTGTAATTAAAAAAGATTTAAATAGTTATAGTGAAAATAGAAACAATATTTAAAAAATATTTTTACACTAACATAAATTTATAAAACTCTAAAAATTATAAAAAAGATACGTCTTACTATTTCAGATTAAAATAACCTTAAAACATGAAAAAATGCGGTGTATATACAATAAATTAATTACAAAAGGTATTTGTAAAAACTAAATTAAAAATATACATTACAAAAAGTTTCTTATACATAATTAAAAAAAAACTATCATGAAACAAAACTCAAAGGATCGTAACAAACAGGTGAGGTGTGAAAAAAATAAATAGTAGTATTTTCTAGACAATCTATCTAAAAATGCATAGTGTTTTAGAATTTTTCTATAAGCAATCACATAACTTCTTGGAGATAAGTCTGGATTGAAAATGAACTAATTTGTGGTTGTAGACCTAAATATTTAATTTTTTTTTAAAGCATTTGTTTTAAAGTTCATATAACTGCCACACTGGGACAAATTGTAAAAGTTTTTATAAAAAGACAACATAGTTGTAAAGCATCTTTATTTGAACCAAACTTCAGCTTTGAAGTTTAAAACTTCAATGGCAAAAACACCTTCACTACTTTAATTAAATATACATAATATACTTTTTTCAAGTTAAATACTATTAATGTGTATCAAATATGTTCTCAGTCTGTTTTAAACTACGTTTTATTAAGTAAACATAAAACTTACCATTTTAATTTGTATCCAAACTTAATACTAATGAAAAATATTGGCATCATCATCGAAAAATAAGTATTATCAAAAAACTTACAACTTTCAACTAAATACTGGCATCTATCTCTCAGTATGAGTGATTCAATTCTCAGTATGGCTCCAAGTATAACTCCCAACTCAAAGAAGAAGGACGCATTTTTCCATTTTCCAAACATTTCATCCACTTCTTCTAAATTGTTCTCTGGTGTCTTTGCAAGCTTTAACTTAACTGTTGCTGTCTCAAGGTATCTACAATTTATTTTGAGTTAGATATTCAGTATGTATAAAACTACTTTTTTGAGTTGAAAATAATGATTAAAACAATAAGAATTTTCTAAATTATATACAACTTTTTTGAGCCAATATCAAAACTTACAGCGTAAGTCAGATAAAAAAAAACAGTTTAGTTAAGTGTTGAATAATTGTTTAGTAAAACAAGACTAATAAACGTACTGTTGGAACTTCATATTGTGCGCATTTTTTATTCCTTCAACGTTAGGCCGGGTTATTTCTGGATGCCGACTTTTAAGTATGTGTTGGAGTACTGCTCTGTAGCAGTATACACGTAATTTACCCTCATCTCCTGTTAAAACTCACATTTGTATGACCAAATATAGAATAAATCAACGACGTGAAACTTTAACCTAATGCTAGCTGAACTTTGTAGACGGTGATAAGTTTTGTAAAAACATAAAAAGTTGTTTTGTTTATTTATCAATAGTTTAAACGTGAAACTTTATTAGTTTTATCCTTTAAAGAAAGTTAAGAACAATTTTCGATAAAACTTAAAACGAACTACATCAAGTAACGCAAAAATACTTCAAAAAATAACTAAAAATTGATAATTTAATTACGTTTATTCAGTTAAAATTTTTGAATGAAATTACTACTTAAGTTTTAAGACCGTAAAATGTAATAAATTGTTTTATGAAAAACTAAAAATTAAATTAATTCTTAAATACTGGATATAGGTTCGATAAAGATTTGTTTGATACACTTTTAAAAAGGAGAATATAAAAACAAAATATAACGTCGCTGTCTTTAATTTTACCTACTTGTAACTTTGTTTAACCAGTTTGGTTCACACATAAAATGTTTGTCTTGAGCATTTGAACATAGACTAAAGTTTAAGGTTTATTGAGTAAAATATGTGAACATTTAAAACAAAATTATGTTGTGTAAATTTTCAAAATATAATATAAATCGTTTTAAGTTTTAACAGCTGTTTGAACTCAAATTACCAACTCTCTTTTTTTCAAATCCTTAGTAGTAAAGGTTAAATTTAAATAAAACGAACGAGTCTTTTTCTTTTAGTTTATAACTAACTACGAAAATAGTACTTAGTATATGTAAACAATATTTGAACAGTTTTTCTTAGGCATTCTTAGTTTAGTAGCTAAGCTGTTGCTATACTAAAATGTAATCGAAGAAAGTTTTAAGAAAAAATATTTTATCTAAATTTAATTTAAAACAACAAAAAAAAAATTTTGACATACTTTTATGATCATATAAGTAAAATTTTTTTTTTGAAAAGTATAAAAAGTCCGTTTAGCTCTGTAGTTTTTCGGTTTACAAAAAGCAAATCTTATAAAACAAGTTTTTTTTCTTTGCACAAAACAATGTTTATTTTAGTACGTTGTGTCTGTTTGTTTTTCTTATTGTTATTATACTAGTGGTCTAAACTTTATTAGTAATTCAAACTAAGTGACTAAAAAAGTTGAAAAACTGAAATGATATTCTATAACATTGGCTTTTATTCTGGAGATGAAATACGGTTTTTATCAAAATAAACAATAAAGTTTTAAAACAAATTCCACCAGAATGTCTAACGAAATAAACCAAACCAGCACGTAAAATTGCGTTTTTTTATATTTACAACAATCAGATCATTTCATAAAGCATTAAACTGAATTTTGTTTTGTTTTTGAAAAATTTAAAACAAACCAATATTCTAAAAAAAATTCAGCGAAAAAGTATATCGTATTAAATATTTTATGAGGTTCGTTTTTTTGATTAACTCGTAGTTGAAAATTGCGTAAAATGTTTTAAAATATTTTATCAAGTCATTTAAGTTAATATCACAAAATTTACTTTTTTTACATAACATTTAATCTGAGTAAGTTTTTGAGATGATTAATCAAGATTTCGTAATATTTATTAGATTAAAAACATGTTACTTAAACCAAACATAACCTCTACATGGTTTAGAATTTTAATTTTAAAAAAGTAATAATCTTCAAACGTCGTTGTTTTAATAAACTTCAGCTCAACTTAGTTTGGGTGATAAAACTTTAAATTAAGCTAAAATTTAGTTCGTGCAATTTTTAACTGATGAATACGCTTTGAGATTAAAGTAAAAAAATCTGAAAAAAGTAAAAACAATCTGAAAATTTGACAATCTGAGAACAGTAATGACTGATCTGTGCTTAAATTATTAAATTAAATACTTACCATCAGTTTAATTTAGTTAAAAGCTTAACAAGTATAAGTTTTAAAACTTTTTTAATGTAAAGTTATTAAATATAAATTATACAGCTACTTAACTGTGTAGTTTAGTGAATGATTACAGCAAAAAGTGTTTTTGTCCAAGTTTTTAAGTACTTAAACATATTTTTATAGTAAACAATGATTTTAAAGTTTTATATCATATACTTGAAAAAATACCATTGAACAAAATTATGATATTTTTAAATTTAATTATAAGAAATTTTTTATAACAAGTTTTTCGTGCTTAAATTGATAAGTATTCCAAAATAATATATAGTATGAGTGTTACAAAATTATCAGCTTAAACAAATTGTGAAAACATAAAGTTTGTTAAAATTAATTAACACAATTTAAGACGTAAAAGAAGGTAGTAAAGCTAATTTACGTCTAAAATTTTATAACTTTAAATGAAAATTCCTTTAAGTACTCGTCTGCAATAAAAAAAAGACTTTAAAGAACAAAATAATTAGAAAAATGTTAAAAAAAATAATCTAAAATCATGTTGATAAAAAGTTTTACAGATCTTTTAAAAGTGTGCATTTTAACAAATGTAACTACTAGATTAAAGCATTTATTCAGCTTTTAACTATAGTAGTACACCAAAAAATGTTAAATGTTTTAGACATAAATGTTACTAAATTGACGATATAACATTGCTACTTCGATATAAAAAGAATGTGCTTAATTTGAATTATTACATAAAACTTTTAGCAGTCTAATAAAATAATTAAACTTTAAAGTACATATTAAGAAACAAATTTTTTAACTAACTTTAATTCATTAACGTTTTTAACATTATAAGTATTTAGTTAATAAATTTAATTTGTCTTATGAAAGTATGTAAAAGAGACAGAAACTAACATTACGATAAAACAAAATAAAAGATGTTGGGTTTTGATTGTATTTTTTAATTTAATCATGTAAGATGGGCTCAAAAAAAAAGCAAACTTGTAAAAAATTTTAGTTTTTTGAAAATTGTTTGTTTTCTGTTAACTTTATATCTATGATGGTACGTTTAAAAGAAAAATAAGTTGGTTGTAAAATAATTTAAAACTACATTTTTTCGTTAATTAGACCTTAAAATCTTATTTTGTTAACGCAAATTCATACTTTTTCGGTTTAATTGAAATTAAGTGCGCATTAGTAACGATTATAGTTTACATTTAAGTAGTTTGAAACTTCAATTATGTATAAAATAAAATCAGTGCTTCAATCTATATTACACTCTAATATAAAGTATAATCTCAGGCTATTTTTAGTTTATAGTTACGTTTGTTTTGTGAACAACGTGAACATGACTGTGTTAAAATTTTAATTTGAAAGAATCGATAAACCTTAACTCCAATTCAACTTTTATCGAAATATTGAAACAGTTACGTTTAAAATATTTAGTCCTTCGCTAAATAAGTATTTTCTAATTCATCAGAAGAATAGCAAATTGTTAATTTTCAAATTGTTGCAACATATTTCGTAAAAAAAATAACAAAAAATAATACTAATATATCTATATACGATTTGTTTTGTATACTTAGAAGTGTCTTTTGTCTGAAGTAAGTTAGGCTAGTTAATAAACATAAGCCACAACAAAGAAAAGCCTTGCTTTTGTTATTGCAGACAAAACTTTGTATGTGTAAACTTTGAGTTTAAATATTTTTTAACAACAATGATGTATACGGATTAAGTTAAACGTATTATATATAATGTATTTAAACTTTTGACCTACTTTTCAAAAGTAGTCGTTACTGCATTTTCCGATTTTCTCATACGTAGGTCATTATGTAAATACAACATTGTTTGTTAAGTCTACATAAAAACAATTATAAGGTAACAAATATAAATCTAGGTTAAAACTTGAAACGCTTTCTATAAATCTAAATGAAAAAAAATGTATGAGCAAATATAAAGCAAATAGTTTCTAATGTTTATCATTATGTTGTATTTTCGTAGTAAGAAATGCAAGCTTAAAATACCTTTGCTTCAATAAGATTATTATAAAATTTGTTTTGTTTCAAAAAGAATTAATTGGTTAATTTAAGGTAATAAAAGTAACACAGTTATACATACTTAAAGACTAGCGTAAATAAAGACGCTTAAACACAAAATTATAACATATTTTTTGAATACTATAAATATAAATTTAAGCTTAACTGGTTTTTGCATATAACCCTTGAAAAAATTAAAACGTTTACATTATATCATAAACTCACTTATCAAACAATTAAAACTGAAAACATGTTAAAACTTTTACCAACTGTTTTAAATAGTTTTATTTCTATTTTAGAAGTGCTTTTTATATTTTTGAGCTAGCATTTTTAATATTTTAACATAACACTGTGACAACTTTTAATTTGATCCTATTATGTAACTACATTTAATTAGTACATCGATTAGGAAACTTTTTGTAAACTAGAATATGCAATTTAACATTTTCAATCTAAAATATTCAATTAGCTGATAAGTTATTTACAACACAGTCCGCAGTCTTTTATTAGTAAAGAGTTGTTTTTCTAAAAAAAAATACTCGCGGGCCGCACTGTATTAAAAAAGTCTTTCGTTAGCCGCAGATTTTTGTTTTAACAAACCAAAATTGGCCAGTGGGCCGCAGTTTAACGACCCTTCTTAAATTACAAAATAATATTTTTTTACAAGAATAAATGTAATTTTATAAATTGTAAACAACTATTTCACAAAGTTAAAATAAAATATAATTTTTTTCATTACTTTAGAATTGAACTACAATAAATTTGAAGTACTGTTATGTTTTTTACATTGTTTAAATAAAAACAAAGTATGTTTTTATCATTACTCGTTAAAATTATTTTTCTATATATATTTATTTTAGCTAAAACTTTCTTTACGAAAAATTACTTGTTTTTTGCAGTTGTCTACATTCCTTTCTAGTAATAGAATTTATTAAAAAAATAAAAGCTTTTAATATTTTTTCAATTTATTAGTTTGACAGCTAAAATGTGTTTGTTAACCAGTTATTAGTACAAACAGAAAGTATTTTTAAAACTTATATATTTAACAAAGTTTAAACGGAAATGAAACATGTTTAAAAGCAATAAAACTTAGATCAAAGCTATGTCGTTGAAAAATTTTATTAGCTTGTTTCAATTTTTAGACCTAACCATTATTAATTCAAACAAAATCTAGATTAAAAACTTATGTCAATATGTTTAACAAAATCTAGGGTGAAACAAATATCTTTACAAGTAATAAAAATTATATAAAATCTAGATCGTTTAATAATGACCTAAACATTATCATAATTTTGAATCCATTTTTTGCTTTTATTTTTTAATCAAAAACTATCTCACTGTTAAAATTTAAAATCTGTTTTTGTTTCAATAGAAGAGCCATACTGCATAAATATATAAATCTGTTTAATATTAAAGGTATGTTTCTCTGGTTGTACTTTAAATGACTTTTGATATTAAAAAAACATACATTTGTAGTTATAGCACCCACTGTATTTTGCAAATTATTTACATTTTATGTTTACAAACTTTTAACAAAAAAATTTTTTTTTCAAGCATATACTTTCTAAATATTGTTTAAAGTTTCACAACGTTTCAATAACTCTTGATTTTTTATACACCGGCTAGCCCAACAAGTAGTTGAAACAATTTTACTTAAAGATTGTCTTTTAATAAAAGTTAATAAGTATTTACTTCGGCCATCATTAACAAAGTTGAGATGTTTCGCTTCGTCGATATTAAATAATGAACTTCACCACACAGCCAGCAACAACAGCATCCAACAAACTACGACCGGTTGATGATGTCTATTTGAGCGCTACTATAACTATTTTTCAACTTTTATCAAAAAAACTGTTGTGCTATAAACAACCTTATGTTTTAAATTTTAACGTAACACTAACGATAAGCATAAAATTGATTCAAAACACGATTAAAAAGGCAGTACCTCTACATAAGTTTCAATACTTATTAACCTAAAAGTTAAGATAATTACAATATTTTTAGCGGCTAGTTCAAAGCGACAGCACTAGAACACTTTTAAACTTAAAATTAAGATAGGTATATCATTCCATAGCATTTCTGTTGAGCTAGTTTGAAAAACTTAAAACTGAAAGTTATTTATAACAAGATAATTTTTTGAGAAAAGTTGAAATGACTCTAAATAAAAGTCATTAAAACAAAGAGATAGAAACTTATCTATAGAAGAAAAATAGCACAAAACTAAAAAGATACTCTTTTTACAATATTGACAACTATCCCTATTAGTTTTTGTGTATTTAAATATGAAAAAAAAAATTTCTTTAAGTTAAGGGTTTTCATTGTTATAAGCAATAAATCAAAAACAGTATCAAATACTAGGTAAATTTTAAACTTTTAAAACTATTTTTAAATTTATTATCAAACTATTGTAAGATCTATTTTATAATAACTCCATATATGTAGATTCTTTCAAACTGAAGAAAAATATCTACTGAAGTTTGTTGTTTGTAAATTTCGTAAGCACTGTTATAGATTTTTTTAATTTTACGTAAGGGCTTAAAAAAACTTGTACTTTTTAAGTGAGTCTTAAAATCAAATAATGAGTTTAAATAAATGTACGACTTTTTTTTTGCTTGAAACTTGCTAACAGTGTTTGCTACGTCAACCAGATATAACAAATCACAAGTTGAGGTAAAATTTCTATTCAATTCTTTACTTAATATCTACTTATTTAAATAATGTGTAAATTACATAACATCGAATAACAAACCGAAAATATAGTAAAAATTTCCAAAAACTTTTATTAGAATACGCGTCAAACAAATAAAAAAAGTTTATTTTTTAGCAATAATCATTACTAAAAATTATGTGATTGAACTTTAAATATACTTTTATTCGAATTCTATGAATCATTATGTAAGTTGTGAACCATATTGTCGAGTACGTGCAAAAAATAATTTAACGAAGCTTTTTTATTTATCTAAAAAATAAAACAAAAGAAAACCGCACAAGATATCAAACATGAACCACTAAAAAATAGAATACTGATTTCAAAGAATTGCTTGGTAATTAGTTGTTGATAGATGCAGTTGGTTTATTTTATGAATCAAAAAAAAAGTTTAGATAAACTCTACAAATCATTGTTTACGTTCTAAACGATAAAACTAAGATGTACAAAGAAGTTTAGTTTATTTTAGTCGAAATACTAATAAAATCAATTTTACCATAACTCTCTCTATGTAGATTCTTTGAAACACAATACAAAATGTTTTTAAGTTTATAGTTTTTCAATTATGTATATTTCAACTATCCGTTGAAATAAAGTTATTATATCTTAAAAAAGTCACTTCAAGTGAGTATTATTAGTTGAACTTTTGTTATCTTTTTAAATTTCTCAATAAACTATTAAAGTTTTACACTTTTTACTTAAAATGTTTTAAAAATAACGTTTAGAAATACTTTTAACAGTTTAAACTGCTTTGGTACTGTAGAATTGATTTCAATTTCTTTGTTACCTTCAGATTAAAACTTACTTAATTTATACCTAAATTTTGCTTACGTATCTTATGTTTAAAAACCAACATTTTTTTTTGACAATTTAACTTCGAATAGTGAGCATGTTGTTAATAGCGTAAATTGGTAAATTACAACGTTATAATATTCAAATTAATACTTTTATAGCGCGAAAAAATATATAGCTCTTGCGATAAAAGTTCAACTTTAGTATCTTGCTTTTAAGTTGTTTTTAATAGCATAAACATCATATTCGTTATTTTTAGCATTTAGTTTATTAATCAACAAAATACGTTCAATTAATATTTAATTATAGTGCAATTTGTTTTTTAGTGAGTTCGGCTGCTTTTAAACTGTAATTTTAATTTTATTTTTTAGATGCAACAACTCAAACCGTGTGCTTGAAAAAAAAATATACATAAAATAGCAACTACTTACGTACCAAAGGTTTTTTTTTTCTAATCTACCTTTTAGTTAGTTATTAAAGAAATACCGATAAAAGTAGAATTGAGATTATTTGGTAATTACATGCAATTTCACAACTTTTATCAAACAGTTCAATGACCAGAAGCACAAAGCAATCGGTTATTATTAAATAAAAACGTTACAGCTTTTAAAAGCTGCACGTTTAAATTATCTTAACACCTGTATGTTTAAAGTCTTACTAATAAGCAGAAATAATGATAATCTTGGATTTAAAACCGCGTACTAGATTGTTTAAATAAAATAGATTAATTGGAGGATGTTTAACAGCTTTTTTCAAAATTTTCACATAAAGATTACAAATTTTTTTATATCTAATTTTTATTTAAAAACATTAATTAAAATATGTTTAACTGTTTTTTTCCGATGTTCACATTGGATTGAAAGTCTTTTGAGTTCATTTTAATTAACTAAGTTAATATAATTAAGTAAGTAATTAAGTTTAATTAGTTTAATTAAGTTTAGTTAAGTAATTATTGATTATAAGCCGTTAAAGTTGAAATTCAATAAATTTCGTTTGAAATTAAGTCGTGAAATAAATAAAAAATAATAATTTCATCAAACGGCCAACAACAACAGTATCTAAGATAACCTACGACCGGACTCGTCCTTATCAGGCAGGCATTTAGGGAGCTTGATTATATCTCAGCATCAGTTTTTGCAACTATTACTGCCTGATGAGTCCTAATAATTGTTGTTGGTCGTGTGGTGAAACTCATTATTTTTTTATTTTATTGTTTTTACTTTAGTCCTTTACAATCTACACAAATGCAGTTAAAACATACATTTTTAATTAGTATAACTTGAATCAAACAGTACCAGCAGCCATGAAATGTAGTATTTTTAAGTATGTTATATTATAAAGTTTTCAATTAAAAAACTCTTACTAAAGAGTTTCTTGAACTTGGGAATAAACTATTTGAATATAAAAGATCATACAGAAAATGTATAAAATAATAGTTAATTGTACTGAATTTCCACCCCAAGAGTAGAATAAAAGATATATTGACTTAAATGATATTTTATATATTTTTGATAAACTGTTTATAATTTGATGGCTATTAATAACCAATAATAAATAAAAATAACTAATCACAGACTAATTATCATTTAAAAGACGTTTAGAAAATAAACTATAACGTTTCAAAGACAGTTTTACAACTGTTTATAATGGTAAATATATTTATAATTCTAAATTTCTTAATTTTAGTTAATTAGTTCTTATAACAATTGATTAAACGATGTGCAATAGTTTGTTAGGAAATATCTACATCAGTGCAGTTAAATTGCCCGCAATATTTTTAATTAAGAAACATTGAGTTTTGATAAATTATTGCGTGTAGTAGAGTTTTCATATTAAAGTAATTAAATGTAATTTAGTTACTCTTATCAAATAAGCAAATAATTAAAATAAACAAAACAAATTATTAAATCAATTTTACAAACCAAAAACCTTGTTTAAAGATGTAGCGATTGCTTTTCAAAGATAGTTTTGGAACTAGTAATGAGAAATTTTGACGATATATAAAGTGTACATAGTCGCACTTTTAATCCTTTAGTTTAAGAAGATATATCTGTTATCCAACAGTGTTGTTAGAATTGATAACCAACAGTGTTCATTAGTACAGCCAAAAGTACGTTGTTTTTGAAAGCTTGACCGACTTACTAATTTTTATGAATTTAGTTGAAGTGGCAAACAAGCGCTGTCTTGACCCAGTTAAAAACTTGACCCAATCGTTTCAAATGTCAAGTCTTGATAACAGAGAATAACGATTGTCTTGAGTTCTTTTTTTGAAATTAAAGATTGACATGCTAGAGGGTTTAGCAAAGTAAAATTCTGTTTTTATTGTTGTTTTTACCTAAATTTGTAAATTTTTATTATCTAAAATAATTAATTGAGATGATCACATCAATATGAACTGCCTTAAATAGTTTATTTCTATAACATCGGGAAAATAATATTTTATATATTATTATAAAAATTTATAGTTTTAATTTAATTGTTTTAACTTGTAAATTAGAAAGAACTTGACACAATTGAAAATTTGACCCAGTTAAGAAATTATTAGTAGAAGCTTGTAAAAAAATATGTAAAGGTACCCTTTTTTAATTACAAGTAAAACATAATACAATATTAAAACAGTGTGCTACCGTTTTAAAAATGTATTACTTTAATTTACAGGTCGTAATAAATTTTGTTATTATCTTATCAGGTCAGAACTTTTCCCACTGAAACCTGGCAATAAACGAAGCAGTCAATTCGTACTTGTATTATTGTTGCTTAAAACAGACGAAGAAAACTCGGAAATTAGTGCAGGCTATGTGTAAACGTTCAATTCGCTCCTTACCAGCTACTGCTAGTGAATTGTGCGTGTAACATTTCGTAATTGTGGCGCAACCAACAAACGCAAAAAAGAGAGGCGTATCTTGAAAAATTGAAAAAATAACGCTTGAACTAAAGGCTGCGTGCTTTATTGGCGGCCGGGCACAACTTTGGTTTTTACATGGGCTAACAGCATTGTTAACTTTGTAAAATGGAAATAATTTTAAGAAATTAATGTAAAAAATATTTTTGAAGTGGCGTTTAAGTGCTGTTGTCACCGTTTTTTGTTTATTATTTATTGATAACATTAAAATGTAAATTACAATATCTGTTGTTTTAATGATAGTAATAATTATTATTAAAAGTAAAGAATAACTTGATTTTAACTTAATATCATATATTTATACTACTTACAGATAGATAATATTTGTTAATGTACTCTAGTTAGCTGCAAAAATATTAAACTAACATTAAAAAAATTGTTGTCTAAGTTAAAAAACTTAATTATTAAATTAACTGATTGAAAATAGTTACAATAAGTTTTTAAGCTTGTTTGGCTCTCACTTAATCAAAACATAAAAAGCATTTAACTTTATCCAATTATTATTTAAAAATAAACTATTATACGTGATTGTACAAGTTAAACACTTATAATCGTACTTAATACAGATGATTTATAACACAGTTTTATACAAATTATAAAATAAAATTTTTAAAAGTTTTTAATGTCCAGTAGGTTGTTATAGCCTATAAGTAAATAAGTAACTCGTAGCTTAAAGACTACAATAACTTAAAACTTGTAGCAGTATAGGTAAATATTTTAACACAAACATTCCTTTCATCTAATAACTATCTTTATTTTTAACATTAAACTAGTTCGTATAAGTTTAATTTTTTTAAAGCATTTCTAATCTAACTTATATGTAAACTTGTTTTCAATTACTAACAGCTAAATAATTATGCCTTGAAGGATTAAACTTTCTGTAATAATTTTTCTACAGCTTGTTTATTAGAGAATTCAAAATTATTAAATTATTTACTTTAAAATAAATATAGTTTAACTTTGTAATTTGACTAATTCAAGTTTATTACTTCTTAAATAAAGACTTCTAATTGCTATGTAATTTTTTTTTTAAATAAAACTAATGCTTTAGAAGTACAAAAATATTTTATTCTGGGCAAATTTACTGAACATTATTTTACCGCTTGACAAGAAGTCGGAATAAGTAATTTGGTAACACAATTAATTTTATTGTATATAAATTTAATAAGTAACACAAATTTAAAATTACTTCAAGATTATAAAAAATTGAATGGTTTTTAACTAAATTAGCAATCTGCATTTACTTAATGAATTTTTTTTTAATTAGGAAATGCTTTTGACTAATCGTAAATCAAAACCAAACAAAAAAATTGCATTGGTCAACATTTTGTTTGATTTTAGATTTCGAGCTCTTAAAGCAAATATTTTTTATTCAACGACGCAATATATGTAAAAGGTTAAATAGCATTAGCAGGTGAAAGATTATACAGATTCATTTTATGCAGTAGAAATGTGGTTATACTACTGAACGAAGTTCATTGGCCTTACATGGTGAAATAAGATCATTTCTAATATGATTTTAAAAGTTGTCAATAAAATTTAAAGATTGCACAATAATTTTTTGTAAATGGTTGTTTATTTTAGTTTTACTAATTCTGTTTCAGATGCTATAACATTTAACATTCAAATATACATGCAAAATTCTTCATTTTAGTTTTAATAACTCTCTTTTAAGCTTTTTTTTCATATGCTATAATATTTTACTACTCGAATATGCATACAAAATTGTTTATTTTAGTGTTGATAATTTTAATTAAAACATTTTTTAGATGCTATAATATTTAAACACTCGAATATGCATACAAAATTGTTCATTTTAGTGTTGATAATTTTAATTTAAACATTTTTTAGATGCTATAATATTAAAACACTTAAATATGCATGCAAAATTCTTTATTTTAGTGTTAATAGCAGTCAATCTGTCTGGTTCGTCAGCAAAGGTCGGTCCTACAAAATTAGAGTCAAAAGGTGAAAGGTAAGAATTTGGAGTGTTAAAAATGTTTGCGCCATAATTTAAATGTGTTGAGATGTTTATAAAAATAATTTCACGACGATTTTATGTATATATCCGTGCTGTTAAGTTATATTCAATAAAAAAAAGTATTATGAGGCTCGCAAACAATCAGTGACGCAAATAACACACAACCTAAAAACACATTTCTAACTAATGCAAAATTATTCAGTGTGCACTTGCACGACGTATCAAAGTTCGGAAAGTTTTTATGTGAATGCTGTTTATAGTATTAACTCTTATATTTGCCTGTTCGCCAAAACTTTCACCTCACTGCATTGTGTGTACAGTTAGCGAAAATTATAAACGTATTTTTTTATATATTTTTTTGTACAAATTATTAGCATGGAAATTTAAAACTTACTAATTTTTTCAATTATCAAGTGTGCTCTAAAACTATTCTTTCACAGTGCGGAGCTCAAACCCTCAGGACTACTAAGCACCCAGGTCGTAAAGGGACAATGTACTTGTACATGCTGCAATAAACCTTCTAAGACCGGTTAGTTGGAACAAAACAATATTAGAGGTAACGTATAATCAAAGTGTATTTGCAGTTATTTTATTTATAATACTTATTTATCTTACCTAAGCGCACCTTGTTGGAAATGTTTAAATGCATTTTAATGTTTAAATGCATTTGATTGACAGATTTTTTAATTTAAGATTAGTGATTTAGATTTTTCGTTAACATTTAATTAGCTTAACTAGTTTTAATCCAACTAGTTTAGTTATTATAATTTTAAACTAGTGTTTTAACTAAGTTGGATCTAGATTGTTGAAAAAAGACAAATTAAGAACATTTTTTTACAAAATTTACTAATCTATAAGAGAACTAAAGTTTAACAAACTTGTTTTTGATTTCAAACAAACTGGTTTCAATCTTTGATCAAACTTTGTAAGGTTTATAAAATAAATGTGAATGATTAATTTCGAAAGAATTTTTTGTTTTCTCGTTTTTGCAAAAAGCTTCAGATAAAAAAGCAAAAACTTCAAGTTTGAAATAAAATTAATGTAATGTTACTTAAAAAGCTTTTGCTAAGAAATTATTTTTGAGGTTTTACAGCTTTGATTTTATACAAAAACACTTATATTGCAATCTTATTTTAAGTTTTTTTTTGATTTTTTTGATTTAGAGGTTGTTTAAAAAAGATTTGTAACATTCAAAAAGTCCAATTACTTCTTTGTTTTTTTCTTATTATGCATTATAATCAAAAAAATATTAGTTTTTAAAATAAAACTGTTCAGATTACATTATCTTTTTTGAAATTAATTTACTGCAACTTAAACATACAACCAAACATCAACAACGCAAGTTAAAAAAACTTTAAATAACGCTCATCACAAACATTTTTCTTACCAGTCATGAAAAATACCACACATTCTTACCTTAGTTCGAATATTAGCCAATTTGCAGAAACCTTTGCTTTAAATAATTCCGTTTTAAATAAATTTTAATGTGTATTGCAGTGTTTTCTTAACTAACAACAACAAATAAAAGTTATACGTTTACCTTATTCTGAATATTACCGAGCTCGCAGGCATTTTCATTCAATTTTGTTGCAGAATTGCGGCAACTGATTGCAGCAGACGTCGTCATAGCGATAGACAGCGGCGCGTGTTTTGCAAGTGCTCACGGCAAAATAATCGCTTACGTCAGCAAAATCGTGAAGGTAATTTCGCGGGAACTGAAGATTGGAGCTGAGGAAATCAGAATTGCTATTTTACAGGTTATAATTATTATTTTTTAATTATTCGTTTAACTTTTTTAATTTAATCAGCGTTTTGTACAAGTTTACACTGGCTAAACAATTTTGCAGAAGACTATTTTTTGATCCTATTTTGGGCTATTTAGGTCTTTATTAGTTAATTTTTGACAGCTAAATAGCTGTTTAGCACAAACTTTGTTTACGTTGTTTTAATTAAAGGCAATTTTCGGAATTAAAGGCAGTTTCGTGTTTTTAGAACGAATTGAAGCCTGCTTTAAATAAAAAAACATAACACTAGATCACGGCTTAGAAGTCTGTTGATCGTGAATGTAATTTTAACAAAAATGAAATTATATTTAGAAGTTTAATGAATTTGAAAATTCATTTGTATTTCTAACAACAGCAAAGCTTCTTTGGATTGCAAATTGAGGAAGTTTTGAACTTCTGAACTCAAGTTACGACATATTTTGTAATACTTTTGTTGGTGAAAGGACACAAATGAAAGGTATTTATGAAGAAAAAACTTAAAAAGTGTTATGCTTTTGTGTTACATTGAGTGAAAGTTTTTAAGTTTAGTTTCATTGATTAAGAATTCAAAACAAGAATTTATTTTACTGTGAAAGCTGGCTTAATATGCATTTGATTGAATTTTTATCCAAATAAACATTAAGCTTGGAAAGTAAGTTTTTCAGAATATGACAATTCAAGACAATACTTGAATTTTGAAGACTCTAACACTTTAGGGTATTAATGTAAACTTGATGTTTATAGTATTGAAATCTAACACAATGACAAAACAACGTTAATTCTAATAAGGGTTATGTTTTATATATAAGTAATAGATTTACTGTTTTAAATTTCTTTTTTTTAATTGTTCTATTCAGTTTTGCATATGTTAATAATAACAAAGAATTTAGAATATATTATAAAATATCGTTTCTTAAAATCAATTGCCTTAAGTGTATAGGCTTACGAAAACAAGAATGAAAAAATTTTGAATGTATATAATTACTTTTTATTTGAAAAAAAACCTTTATGATATTTTAAATAGACTTAGTTTATTTGATTCATAACTTCTGACCTATTAATTAATAAGTAATAGAACTACCTAAACTCAGAACAAACAGCATTTGAAAAAGTTATCTTTATCTAGTGATATTTAACTTATATTAAAACCTTAAAGTTGTAGCAGGGTTCTCAAAAACTTATTTAACAATTACCTACCTATTTTCTTCATTTTTTCGACTTATTTATTTCATTACTCTCAACTTAATTACTAGTAAGTAAATAAAATCTTACCTGTAAACTCAAAACAAACTACAGTGCTAAAATGTTTTGCATATTTCATAATAAAGTTTCTAAAAACATATTTAGTTCAGTGACGACACAGTTCTTTCGGTCGACTTCGAGTCGTTCGGTTCTTACAGCCAGTACGGTAGCAGGAAATTGGCGGGAAAAATAAACAGGAAGCTGCAAGACTTGGAGGTAATCGGACAGAGCTCCTTTCTTAACAAAGGTAAAGTTTGTTAGAAAAGTAATTAGAAAATTTTAATTATTAGTTTGCTTTTTTTTTTCTTAGTAAAAGTTTAATTAATAATACACGTTCACTTAGTATAAATCAGGGGTCGGCAGCCTTTTGTAGCTCGCGAGCTATTTTTTCCAAAATATTGCTTGCGGTATTTTTTTTACAAGCAATACTTGAAAAAATTGTTTTCGAGGGCCGTAGTCATTTTTAAATAATTGTATTATTTAAAAAAAAATACTGTTTTAAGCCAAAAACATGATAAGGTAAGCAATAATAAAGCATAAGCAAGCAGTATTTATTAAATTAGGAGGCTTATTCCAAAATTTAAAACGAAAGATTTTATTTTTATAGTTTAAAAAAAGTATACCTTTAACTAAAAATTAGCGCGCGGGCCGCAGATTATGACTTCGAGGAAATTCCCGCGGGCCGCAGTTTGCTGACCCCTGGTATAAATAAAATATAAATGTAATATTTGAAAGCTTTTTAGAAATTCTTAGCGGTTTTCTTCTTTACACTTAACAAAAGTAAAACATTATTTTTTTAATGATTCGATTTTATTTACTTTACTTTTTGGTAACAATGGTACCTAAACAAGATGTTAAAAGGCATCCGTGGTGTGCGACTCGATAATCGAAAGGTTCTTTGTGCACCAGGTCCATTTTTATAATGTTTTGAGCGTCAAAAATTATTTTGAGCGTCTTTATTCTGTCATTGAATAAACTGTAACAATAATATACTTAAAAAGAAACAGTAGATGATTAGTTACGTTGTATATTAGTTTATCATAATAACAGTTTTCAAACGATCTGTAGATCATCAAAAAGTGACTCGGTAGTTTCATAACAACAATGAGAAAACTTCAATAATGTTTTCTTCATTGTTCATTTAAAACTTATTGATTTTTCAGCTTTGGACAAATCCATGGAAACTTTCAATGAACAATCGTCAGCTGAGAGGGTTTGTGATTTGTAATCTATTAACAGTTAGTTCGACTTAATATTACTAAACTTTATTAGTTTCATATATAAAAAGTTGTTAATTAATCAAACAAAATTAATTGGCAAGTTTTTTGGGTTTTTTTTTAAGCTAAAAATAGTTTATAATACTAAAACCTTAAACTTTTTGTAAAATTGCGTGTGTACAACATAGTTTATAAATAGACATAAATAAGAATAGTTAATTAATCTAAAGCTTATTAAAACTATTTAAATTTGACCAAACTTTTTATTGATAGATTTAGGAAACATTGATAAAGCAAACTCTATCTAAAATCATTTTAATCTCAATATAGAATAAACTACTAAACAACTGAAAACTATTAACAAGTAAATAAACGTTAATTGAAAACAATATGATTTTATATATATCTAAAATGAAAGTAAGCACTATTTGTAATTATACTTTCAAACTTAATTTTCTTAACTTTCACTTAGAAAAAAGTGACAATTGCGGTAACTATAAAGAAAACTTTATAGAAAACTATTACATGTAGATAATAAAATAAGTTTATAACAGAAAAAACATCTTCGACGTAAAAACGCAATTATCCCTTGATTCAAACAAAAAATTTAGAAAAACTTACATTTTAACTAAAAAAATTTTTAGACATTATTACCAAACCAAAATTTTTTAAACAATATATTTTACAGAAAAAAGTGATAATCGCAATAACCAATGGCAACAGTCACCCTGACGTCACAGAACAACATCTGAGCGATTCCATTGAAGGACTGATTGATAATGACGTCACAGTGATACCTGTTTCCGTGTCCAGAACGTGCAATAAGTACGTTTGTGTTTAAACAACTGTTCATATTTGTTTTGGTGACAACAATATAAAGTTGAGAAAATGTTATAACTAAGGAAAAAAAAATTGGTAAAAATAGAACTTACAATAAGCACGATTGACGCTTAGTTGTGATAAGCTTTTAGTTAGGAAAAATAAATAAATTGGTCGGTTTAATTGTTAATCTGCAACAAGTATCTTTGACACTTTTGTACTTTTTAAGTTTGTAATTCTTTAACTTTTGTTGTGCTAACTTAAAGAAATTATATAAAGATTAGACATTGTGAATTTTATTAACTTGGTAGTGAATAATTTCAAAAAAAAAAGTTTTTCTATTGATTTTGCAACTAGTCAGATTTAATAAGAATATGAAGCTTTCAATAGTTTAATGCAAAGTTTTTGGAAATGGTGTGAAAATAAATTTGAGTATTATTTTTATATACGTGCTGGAACAGTAAACATTTATAAAGTTATAAATAAAGTTTTTTTAAACTTCAATAGACAGTAAACAAACAAACCGTTATAGAGACTTGAAAACCTATACAAAAGTTTATTAAGCCCAGACGGAAAGTCAACAAAAACAGCTAGACGTTACGATAAAACACTCTTTTGAACTTGAATGACTTACAAGCTGTCCTTGTAGTTGCTTAAGTTTGAATCTTATCGAACATTGTTGTTCTTGTGTTTTGTGCTGAAGATAAGCAACAACATCTCAACGGTGTTTTTTTTTTGTAAACAATGTTTGCAACAGTTATGAAGACTGGTTTCAAGGTGCTTTTTCTATTCCCAGTTTAAAACAAGTGAGTCAAGTTTTATGTTTGTATTTCATGGATAAAAAATCATAAGAACAGTAGACAGGAACTTGTTCAGTTTGATAAGCTACGTTGTGTACGTGAATTCAATGAAATGCAGTGGTAACTTTTTTACAAGCACAGTTTACCAAACTTAACTATTAAAAAGGAAAAATTTTGAGATTTGAATGGGATTCATGCTGCTTATTTTATTCCTAAGTTTAGATATTGTAATATTTAGAAAGATAAGGTATTATAAGGTGGCGATGTTACGTAAACAATCTTTATTATGCAATCAAACAGCATTGCTGGCAAACACTAATTTTTATCTTCTTTTGTTAATCAATAATTATGTTTTATTTTTGATATCATAAAATTTGCTTGATTATTATTTGGAGTGGACAATAGATAAAAATACCATACGCCAATAAGATGTCGCCTAGTCAATTTTGGTATTTATACAAATAACGTATTATAAGTTGGCAGATTATGTAAATATCCAATATTTACTTATACAATAAAACAGCTCTTTTTGGAAAATTCTATTTTTAGTATCATTAAATATTTTTTTTAGATGTTATTAGGTACATACAGCCACTAAAGATTACAAACGCCCTTCTTAAATACCGTAAAACGCCCTTTTGAGATCGTAAAGTAGTAAAACCAAAATAGTTATGACACTCTTAAGTTTATGTATTTCAAGATTAATTAATTTATAAAAGTATTTCAAAGCAAAAATTTACTTTATCTTTCTACCTAACTAACTTAGATTTTTAATTAAAATACAATTACCTTACCTTAAAATGAGCCGCGCTTTAAATGTAGTAGTATAAAAGTCATTTTAATTTCTTAAACATATGAAAATAATTTCATACGTTTATTAAACACAAAACCGTTACTATTCCATTGCTGCTATAAAGTTAATTACACCTTTAATTTCTTTAAAAGGATTATAAATATAAATGCTTACTTAAAACTATAATTTTGTAACACATTACGAACTTTTTAACTTGTATTCGAAAAGTTGATGTCAAAGTGGTCAATTAAGAAAAATGTGTAGTTAAAACTTTTGTTTTAGTGTATAAGTACTTTGATAAGTAAAAAAAATACTGATAGATCATACAGCAGGAAACATACTTTGTCGTCAATCTTAAGTTGAATGAAAATAAAAAAATCTTTCGAAAAAAAAACTTTGTTAGTTAGAATATAATTATTACTAAACAGCATCAGCAATATAACAAAGTCAAAATATAAAACCAAACTTACAATAGCAACTAAAAAACTTAGTTTTTGGTTAAGTATTAAATTAATCAAATGTCTATTTGTTCATTGTACTCATTTATTCTCAGCAGTATGAACAGTGTTATGAATCTATAAAAACATAGCGTTAGAAAAAATAACACTAGCAACTAATAAACCTGCTTTTCTGATAAGTGTTTATCAATCTTTTTACAATTCATGTCAAATTATTGAGTCAACTTTTATTATATTATTTTTTTTAAACGACAAAGAATAACGCTCAAAGTATTTGGTCCTAGGTCATGATGCACGAAGAACCTTTCGGTTATCGAGTCGCACACCACGGATACCTTTTAACGGGGTGCACAACAATTCAAATTCGGACAACTCAAATCCTAAAAAAAAATTTAAAGGGCCACAATTTAAAAAGTAGTACATATTTGAAAAATAAAATATGTATGTTGGTTTTATTAATATCTACAAGCCATTTTTTCTTTTTGTAAAATATTAAATATTTTTTCGATACGGCTAAAAGAAGTTTTAAGGTACAATTATTTTTATTGTTTTTTAATATCTTAAGAAATATTTAATATGTCACAAAAAGAAAAAAATGGCTTGTAGATATTAATAATACCAACATACATATTTTTTATTTTTTCAAATATACAATACTCTTTAAGTTGTGGCCCTTTAAATTTTTTTTAGGATTCGAATTGTCCGAATTTGAATTGTCACGCAACCCTTTTAACGTCTTGTCCAGTGTACAGTTTTTTAATTTTTTTTTTCCATCAGCATGAACGCCAGGGAAGACATGCTGTGTCCGAACGTGAACGTGCTGAACCGGCTGGCGAAGATAAACTCTCAGGTTTCAGGAGTTTCAGGAGTCTCAGGTTCCAGGAGTTACCACCACATGCGGGATGACGAGTCGGCGGGCGAAGTGGTTGACAGGCTCAAGGTCAGATTAATTGAAAAAAAAATACTTGTTATTTTTTTATTGTTATGTAGGTTAGCAAAGAAAAAGTTTAATGGTCTTTTAGAATTTTAACGCTTTACTATAGACTTAAAAAAGTATTTACGATAAAAGTAGTTAACCAAAATGAAAATTTTATACAACGTACCAAGTCTCTAAAAATCCTTTTTTATATACGTGTTTGTTACACACGAAAAATATAGTTTACCATGTTTTATAATAAAATTAAAACATTTTAACTAGACGATTTATTACTAGTATGTCGAAAATAAGTTTTACAACAACTTTTTTTTGTTTCCGATCTGCAATCCGTTTTGCTTGGACACTTAATCTTATCTTTGATCAGTAAAGTGTTTTTAAGCAAACATTATTTCTAAAATTGCAACTAAAACTTCAGCGACGAACTTTAAGTTGTCCGAGAACAATCAGTCTGAAGTGTTTGTTTTTGGTTTTAGTCTCACAGAAGTTTTTAAGTCTCACGGCAAACACAACAATTTATTGAACTTTGCTTTTTAAATGTGTAAAAACGATTTGATACCTATGTATTTTGGACACGAAAACCAAAAGTCGGTCACAAAGTTATAACAATAATAACCATATGGTTTTTTAGTAAAAAATAATTTATTATAATATTTTTGTTGACAGAATTTAAACGACAATGAAGCTTCGTTGGAAAATAAATGCAACCAATGCAACTGCACTTGTGAGGTTGGAATTTTAAATGTTCTATTTAAAAATAAAAAATAATTTATTTTTTAAACATTGTTTTAAACCGAGTTATTGCATTTTTTGTTGGAGAGTGAGTAATAAAAAACAAAGAAATTAAATTTATAAGAAGTATTCAATACTTTATATGTATAGAATTTCAAGTAATAATAAGCTTGCGTGTGCTTATATTAACAACTGAATTGTTTATTTACAAGTTTAGTTTTTCTGAATATTTTAGATGCGTGCGTATAAACTAAAAGTTTTCAAACATTCTAATATTCTTGACTCCAACAAACAACGATTGATAGAGCTGTCAAATATAAAGTTATAAACACTTAAATTGTTAAGTTGTAAATAGTGCCCTAGATTGCAATAATATAATGTATAAATTCTAACTTAAAGTAATATGAGTGAAATATCAAAAAAACAAAACAATGTTTCTTTAATAATTATATTTTTGAATTTTTTCAAAAAAAAAAAGCTGTTTGTTTACTAAATACCGTCTATGAATTTAAAACTTTTACGAGCATTTTTGAGCTCAATCGTGTAATTTATGAGACCATAGAAAAACGTAACAAAGTTTAATTTTCCAGGCTTAAATAAGTTTAGTCTGCTAAATAAAAAGTTATTCAAAGCTTT
Source organism: Thalia democratica (assembly GCF_965202585.1). Classification (NCBI taxonomy): domain Eukaryota; kingdom Metazoa; phylum Chordata; class Thaliacea; order Salpida; family Salpidae; genus Thalia; species Thalia democratica. The sequence goes on from NC_139165.1 coordinate 42,718,617, forward strand.
ACAATACTCGCTATTGAATATATAAAAAGCAATAAAATTTTATTATGTGTATTATAGTCATACAAAAATTTTAACGATAGTATATAACTTACTTAACTTTTCATAAAGTTTATAATTTATACATATAAAAAGCGATAATATTTTATTACATATATTTTTATTACTGATTTGTAAAAAAAGAAGCTCCTAAAGTTTATTACTAGTTGTAGCCATACGAAGATTTTAACGATAATGCTTTAACCAAATGGGTTATTTTAATGATGATTATGTTTTTGTCTTAACTACGTGGTCTCCAGTAACTTACTAACTGCTATACTTACGAGAAGTAAATAATATACTAACAGTATAAGTTACAAAACTATTTCCTAAGTTATGAATAAAACACACTTTGAATAAATGCAATTTACTTTATTTACAATAATAATTCTTAGTTCTGAAGAAAGAAACTATTAAATCACGACACAAATAAAATCTATAAAAAGTATCAACAATCGTAAATTTACATAAATACTAACATCAACTCCGCGATGTAGACGTTTCTTGATTCTCGAAACTTGAATTAAACGTTCAACTTAATCGCAACTTGATCGTACCGCGTAATAACTTTGCAACTAACTTTAACGCGTATTTGAAAGACAAACGTCGATATATACGCGTCGGAATGAAATTAACTCCTTAAAGTAATAAAAATGTTTGTTTTTAATACTGGAAGCACGTCACGAAATCTGCGTAAAACAGTTTACAACATCCGCTTTAAAATACGAAAATGAGATGTTAATATCATTACATTATTTATTTTTAAATTTTCAATTTTAACGTTTAAAGCCTGGTTTTAAATAATTTAAATCCTTAAAATCCTACATAACTTAAACTTTTTTATCGATATTAAAAGTTCGGGTTAAAAAAAGTAACATAAAGAAACTATTACTTATTATCTCAAAAATTACATAATTTACAAAAAATAAGATAAAACACCACATAAGGACAAAGTAAAAATGATAGTCATTCAGTTGGCTTCTGGCTTGTTGTCCTCAGGCTTCTTTTCCTCGGGGTTCTTGGGCTTGTTGTCCTCGGGCTTTTTCTATTCCGGCATTTCTCTTCCGGTTTCTTCCTTTACGGTGGTTTATTTAGCAGGAACGAATTGTTTTAATTCGCTTGTTCTTCTCTAAACTTCAAATTCAAAAATTCATCGAAGTCACTTGTTGACATAGAAAAAATTCATCTTTTCATTGTCCATCATTGTAGTATTCATTTCAAAAATACGCGGCTCAAAAAAAAAAAGTTGAGATATTCTTTCAAGAAAGTTTAGTAAAAACTACTATGTTATTATCCCAAAAGACAATAACGAAACTGTCAGTATTTACTTTTAAACCCATTATTTTATACAAAACAAAACATTTTAAGCATTTAAAGGTGCATTGAATAGAAATTTAATATTTTAAAACACATGAAACATTTTTATTTTGTTTTTAACTTAGAAAATCATATGTTCTTAATATTTAACTCGCAAACTTTAATAAACAAAACAGAAAACATTTTCTTTAAAGCATTTTACAAAACAATAAGTAGTATTTTCATGCACAAACTTTTATAGGATTCAAGTATAAAGTATTTCTTTTTAAAGCGACACAAAACTTAAGCATTATAGAAATTTATAAAGAGAAAAATTTAGCGAGTGCTTTTTTTCGATCGTTAACAGTTAAAACTAAATGGGAGTTGAAAGTACTTTTAAATTCAAAATTCATAGGAAAAATTTATCACGAGTCGAATTTGAAAGCTTTAAACTTGAACTTGATTATTTTACGAGCAAAAAATCTGATAAATCAGTTTTGTTTTAAAGTTAGAGTAAAATGTAGTTACTAAAATTTTAATATAAAAATAGGCTTATAAAACTTTTTTATTGTATAATTGTTATGTCATAGCTTTCAATTAATAGTTCAACTACTAAACTGTAATTTATAATATAAAAAACTTCATAACACATCATTAAAAGTGAAAAAGCTATAAACTTTACAATTCAGAAATTTTATCAGAAAAGAATACAAAATAAATATATTAATAGTTTCTTTCATTTTAACTTCTTAAAAAATTACCTGAGTTTAGAAAATATTAAAGTAGATTTTCATGTTAATTAAAAAATTACAATTTTTTACCTTTACTAAAGTCTGTTTTGTTAGTTTTGTGAAAATATTTATATTTTATCTTCAAAAGGGCTTTATGATAAATGGTAAAAGTTTTAGACCTGCTATTAGTAATTCTGACTCTTTTTTATTCTGTGTTATAATTTCTTTTTTGTCAAAGGAATTAAATACTGCCAAATTGTTTTTATCTTTAGCTAATATGTTGCTTGATACACTAGTTTCTGATTTTGTTTTTGAAGAATTGTAATAGCCTGAGTCTTGTTTATAACTTTTAAGCTGCAATGTTGGCACCTGATGTTTTGGCTTGCTATCATACTTATTATTGTAACTGATATTTTTCTGCTGTTGTTTCTGATGTTTTTCTTTGATAAGTTTAGCTTGTTTTGCTGTAAAAGCAAAAGCTTGCTTATAAGCTCTATTAGCTTTTCTTTTCCGCTGTTGAGGGTTACTTGAATAATAGTTTCCGCTTAATCTTTTTTGTTGAAACTTTTGGTTGTAGTTTGAATTCTTATCTACAGCGTACTTAGACCCTTGAACTGTTTTACCATTAGGACCTGTCACGTTTGCGGCTTCTGACATGTTATTTTTACCTACAACAATATCAAACTGGACTTTTTCTCCTTGTACAAGAGACCTTAAGAATTTGTTAGGGTTGTTTTTGATGATAGCTGTATAATGAACAAAAATATCGCTGTTCTGATCATCACGATGAATAAAACCGTAACCTTTGCGAACATTAAACCATACTACTTGACCAGTTACTCCAACTGCTATAGTGTTTTTGGTTACCTGAGCTTTTTCTTCGACTGTTTGTGACGCCTTAGTTATGTTAAATGTTTTTGTAAGTAAGTGTTGATGACATGACAAACACTGTGCTATGTTAATAGCATTACTACTATTCCCATTGTATGATTTTCTTGGTTTAAAACTATCTCTATCTTGGTTATGTTGACGATAATTGTAATTATGATTAATACCATTATCTCTAAAATGAAAATTTTGTTGATGATTAGGTCGAACTTGCTTATGGTAACTTATTTTAGACTTATAATGATTTTGCTCATACTGCTGTAGTCTATCGTAATTAACTTGCTTAGGTATTAATGCGTTTTCTTTATAAGCATTCCATATGGCTTGTCCTTTTCTTTTAAAAACTTCTAAGCTTTCATCAAAATGTTCTCTAATCTTATCTTTAATCGAAAAGGGCATTAAGTATGCAAGAAAAAACTTAATTCTGTCCTGTTCTCGACATTTGGCCCAACTTACGGCTGTAGCAAATATTTTATTAAAGTTTGTACACTCATTCCAAATTGGAATTTTATCTAAAATTTCAGCTAACTGATTGTCCCTATTAATAAAAAAGTTTCTTAAAGAACTGTAATTTCTTTCACCTCGTTCTGTCATTTTATAATAGTCTGACAACTCTTCTCTCGGCCAAAACCCAGTTAAAAATTTATACTTTTCTGTATTACTAGAAACATTTTCATTTAACATTTCCTCCTCGAAAAAACTAATAATATCACGAGGGTTTCTTACAAAGTCTAACCTTTTAAACTTTTTACTCAGTCTTTGCGCCTTTAATGAGTCGCTAAAGTTATTAAAATTATTTCGATTACTATTTTCGTAATCATTGTAAAAACGTTCGCGTTTTTCTAGCATCGCACGTTCGTAATGTGGTGATCTAGACTGCTTTAATCTATTATTTAGTTTTTTTATTTGCTTTTGCAAAACTCTTAACTCTTCTTCATTTGTTAGCTGCTTAACTTCGCTTGATTTTCTAAATTGTTGTTGAATGCTGTTTGATGGATAAAATTCAGCATTATCTTTCATCATCTTTGCTTGATGAGAATTATTAAGATTGATATCGTCATTGTTGTTTGTGTGCATTTATTCTGTTGACTGCTTAAAGATTTGTAACCAGAAGATTCAAGGTTCTTAAAAGACACTGCGTGGTTTCCACTTTAACCAAATGGGTTATTTTAATGATGATTATGTTTTTGTCTTAACTACGTGGTCTCCAGTAACTTACTAACTGCTATACTTACGAGAAGTAAATAATATACTAACAGTATAAGTTACAAAACTATTTCCTAAGTTATGAATAAAACACACTTTGAATAAATGCAATTTACTTTATTTACAATAATAATTCTTAGTTCTGAAGAAAGAAACTATTAAATCACGACACAAATAAAATCTATAAAAAGTATCAACAATCGTAAATTTACATAAATACTAACATCAACTCCGCGATGTAGACGTTTCTTGATTCTCGAAACTTGAATTAAACGTTCAACTTAATCGCAACTTGATCGTACCGCGTAATAACTTTGCAACTAACTTTAACGCGTATTTGAAAGACAAACGTCGATATATACGCGTCGGAATGAAATTAACTCCTTAAAGTAATAAAAATGTTTGTTTTTAATACTGGAAGCACGTCACGAAATCTGCGTAAAACAGTTTACAACATCCGCTTTAAAATACGAAAATGAGATGTTAATATCATTACAATGCATAACTTAGTTAACTTTTTATAACGTTTTTTCAAGCGTTTATGGTTCTATTTATGTTTATTAGATCACAAAAGACTTTATAATATTTATAATTCTATAGAGATTTAAACACTTTGAAACGTTTTTTTTTTTTTTTTTTTTTAACTCAAACTGAACTAATGAACAAATTTGAGAATTATTGAAAGTTTTGCTTTTAATTGATGGCTTGGTTAAATTGACAAAGCATATTTTTGCATAGCTAAACTAACAATTATTGTAGTTACATATAAAGTTTTAATCTTTCGTTTTTTCTAAACAGCTGCCCAAAGGACCCAAAGGCGACAAAGGTGACAGGGGATACTCGATGCTGGTAATTAAAAATAATTTGATATTTACTTAAGGGTAGCGAACGCGTTAGTTTAAGTATTTTTTTATTTTTTTATTGCAACGTATTTAAATATTTTGAAACATTTAGTAACAATATGTAAGTTTTTAATACCACTAATTTTAAGAAGCTTTATTTATAACAAATTGTGTTTATAGTTAGTTTTGATAATACAGGGTGAGCGGGGGTTACCCGGAAAAGACGGTTCACCAGGAAACAACGGGAAACCCGGAGAAAAGGTTTGAAATTAATTTGTTATTTCGAAAGTAACTCAAGCTTGTTTTTTATAAGATAAATTTTAAACTGAAATAGAAAACTTCATTAGGTTAGAAAACAAATTTTATTAAAAACTAAAACTCTACTTTACCGATTGTTTTTAAGTTTGAATAATGATAAAAACATTAGCCGAATTTAAAAACTTACTTAAATTTGATTACATGTGTGGTCTTTAAGACAATAATTTTTATAAAAAATGCTTTAAAAAACCCTTCTGATAAAACAATTGCTAATGAAGAAAACAAAATAAGCATAAAAATTTTAATTTACAGGGAGAAAAAGGAATACAGGTTTGTCTAAAACCATTATAGATAGTATTTTTTTCTTTTAATATCAGAACAAGTTTAAAAAATTTAGCGTTTTTTAAAACTAATGTAACTTATTTTAAAAATTTCTCATTTTATTCTTACACATAACTTTCTATCGCAAAAATTCTCTTAAAAGTTGAATAAAAAGTTAAAAACCAACACTTAAAAGTTAAAAACAGTACTAAACAAACTTTATATTTTTTTCAGGGAGTTCAAGGCATTGAGGGGAGAAGCGGCGCACCGGTGAGTATTGTTACGTAACAATGTTAAATATTTGCTTTATGACCTCATAATGAATTTGTTTCCGCACAGGGCGTGAGCGGAGAAAAAGGCAAACCGGGAAAAAGGGTAATTTTTTTCAATTGCTTAACTTTAATAGTTATAACTCTAACACGTATTTTTAGCATATATCATCATTTAAAAGTTATTTAGTTTTTAACATTGTCTGTTTGTCATTGTTCTGTGAACACATTTTTTGTTTGTTTAGAACTTTTGCATAACTGCTATTAAATATCTATATGCGATTTACCAGCTCTACTAGTTTTTTAGAACTAAATTGAAGTATTATATAAAAAATTCTATAATTTTATATTGGTTAACCAACGGATACATTTTCCAGTAAAAATATAAAGGGTTTTATTTTCAAATACTATATTCTTGTAAAGTTAGACTCGGCAAAAGCGCTTATGCAATATTACTTTAAAGATTCCTTGAATATGATTATATGCAAATGTGTATTTTAATGTTGTATGTTGTTGTATATCTTTGTTAAAGTTTCTATACGAAACTATTAAAAGCAAAAACTTTTATTTAAATAGTAATTATAGCTATTTTTAAGTACCATGAAGTTCACAATTTTATTTGCATCGGCGAAGAGTATTATCAAACTTATAAATTCTTATCTACTCGAGTATGTATAATCCTTCTTTAACTGAAGTTTTTCAAGGTCATTTTCATCAAAAATTAAAGAAAAAAACAAGAAAATAAATCGTTTTTCGCCCTTAAAGTTTTTTAATAACTTCCTTTAAAACTAATCCTTTTTCTTATAGAGCTAACAATCTTTTTTTTTTGGTGCAGATAGAATACTACTACTAATTGTTATCAATAAATAAAACATGCTTTTTCTTTTCTATGCTACCATACTACTTAAAAGGAGTTAAAAAAAACGCGTTTTATTTAAAGATATAAGTTCTCAATAGTACTTTATCTGCAAATATATTGCTTTGTTTACTTGTTAATTTGAGCTTGTCTCATGACACTAGAAGTTCAGTCTTTTACTCTGATACTTCTTTGCTTTCACTCTACAGTGCTTTTTTAATTTTTCTTTGTATGATATATTATATGAATTTTTACACGTAAACTTAATTAAGTAATGTTTTAAATAATGTAAAAAAAAATTGCTTTTGAAAATTCAAAACGTTTAATATTCTTAAGTTTTAAACATTGTCACAACTCTTTATCTAATTTAGAAATGTTTCGATCCACAGTAACTTTGTATACTTAAAAAAAAAACACCTATTTTTAACCTTTATTATTATTAGTACAAATGTAGTGATGTTGGTTTAATATCATCAAAAAAATTTATAATGTTTTGTAATTTTCTATGCATGCTCATCTTTTTGCTATTCTATCTTTATTTATTTAATTAAGATATGGTTTTATATCTGATTAACGTTTTTCATCAATCAAATTTTTAATTTTTATACTTGTTAATTATTTTTCAGGGCAAACGAGGTTTTGCTGGTCCTCGGGGCGAAACTGGCAAAAAGGGTGAAGTTGGGCCCCCGGGTCTGAGGGGATACCCTGGAATAATTGGGTTGTCTGGCAACAAGGGTGAAACAGGTTTACGAGGAATACCCGGGTTGAATGGGAAGGACGGAAGATCTGGTGAAAAGGTTCGTTTCTATGATTACTAGTTTTGTCAAATTAAAATTTTTTTTGGCGAACAGTAGCAAAAAATTGCGATTAAAAATTTGGCTTGTATTTTTTAGGAAGTTTTAACGAGATCTTTTATAACCTGAAAATGCTCTTTTTTTAATCATAATCTTTTTTTTGTACAAGTACACACTTTAGAAAATTTATATAGTTTTAACATATTGTAGTGAACTCAAAATAACTATTTTTTGAATAAAAAGCATATTAGTTATATCAAAAATTTACATTTAAGTTTGAACACCTCTAAAATACTTTTTAATATCCGTAAGTAATAAATATGAGCAGTTTAATATAATTAAGTACAGATGTTATTAAACGTTTATAACTTTTAGGGTGAACAAGGTGAAAGAGGGCTGCCTGGAATTTCTGTAAAAGGAAAAAAGGTAACTTTGTTTATATAAGAACATTAAAATACATAAAAAAATCCAAACAACATAGTAAAAACTAAATTTTGCTTGTGACTGAAACGTCTTGAACAAAAGTAAGCTATTTACAACTGATTTATGATTTCATATAAAAGTTCCATGTTCCTTAGTTATTTATTTACATTAGCATCGAAATTTTTAGGGTCCTCAAGGTGACCGCGGTGAACCTGGAAGCCCAGGAATTAAAGGACCAACCGGAGAACAGGGCAAAAAAGTAAAAATAAACATTTAGTTACTTACTCGGTGTTTATTAAAAAAAAAACTAAGGCTTAAATTTCTAAACAAAAACTTAAATCATACTTTTTAGCTATATAAGTCAACAATATGGATTATAAAAGCGTATACTGAAAAAAAAATATTTTTTAGGGGGAAAGTGGAAAAAACGGTTTGTGTGGTGCTCCGGGCTTAGCTGGAAAGAAGGTAGCGTTTTAAGTTTATTTTTACACGTGTTGCAATAACAGCAGATAGTAAGTATTTAGCTAGTTTCAAAAAATAGTTTTTTGTTTTACTAACAACAATGATTTGTGTTGAATATAGACTATAAAAGTAAAACTACATTAAACCTATTATAAAAGCATATGATTGTAAGTTACTGTAATTTACCGAGTTTAAGATTTTTAGTACAAGGTTGCTGTTAAGTTACAAAAAATATTTCAACTTTTTAGATACTAATGTAAGACTAACACTTTTATTTAATTTAAGGGTGAACAAGGTTTTTCCGGTTTAGATGGCGCTAATGGAGCAATTGTTAGTTTTTTAAATCAATAAAGAGCTTTTTTAATATCCATATATGATACGATCAATTAATTGTTTGATATTTCAAATTGTTCTCATAGTTAGATTTTTTTTAAACCTAAAACCACGTGGTAGAATCTTTTTTTTTTTCAAAACTTATAGTTCAACTTTTGTTTATTTTAATACTTTGTTTACTTAGTTTTCTGATTTATTTCTAATCTTTCTCAACTTCATCTTAGGGACCAGAAGGACCGCAGGGACCGCGTGGTTACCCCGGTATCCAAGGAAACAAGGGTCAGGTCGGTAACCAGGGACAACCTGGTAGGAGGGGATCACCCGGACAACAGGGGTCGTCAGGGCAACGGGGCAGGGAGGGACAAATGGGTTTGAAAGGGGCAAAAGGGGAGCGTTCGGTAGTTGAGGGGCCCCGAGGACCTAAAGGAGAAACTGGAGATCAGGTAAATTTATATTTTTTTAAACAAATTATTTTTTATTTAGTTTCTGAAAAAAAAACTAACCTTTGTTATTAGCAACAATATAAGAAATATAGTTTAAAAATTTGCTTTATTTTTTTTTTATTGGTAAAGCTTAATACTTAAAGTGTTTTTGTATAACAAATTTTAAACTCAGTTTTGCATTACTTTATTTAGCTTAAATCATTGACACAGGGTCCACGGGGAGAGCCGGGAAACGATGGATCCGACGGACCCCAAGGACCTAGAGGGGCGCAAGGACCGAGGGTGAGTTTTGTTAATACTTTCTACTTGATGTTTAGCTAACAAAACTTCAGTTGATAGGTTTAGAAATAAAAAGCGTACAAAGTTTGCAACTTTCGTTTGGAATGTAAAAGTTGGAAATAATGCTGAGCGCTTAAGGTTCAAAGATGTAAAAGTTTACTTGGAAGTTAATAAATTTTGGTTTAAATAAAGACACTTAAGGGAATAAGAAAAAAACATTTATAAAAAGTGTTCTATCTTAATTTGATTGAAAGTTTACATTTTTGTAGCATTGTATTTTAATAAATATAATAGGGATACAGAGGAGATAAAGGGGATTGTGGATCTGTGGATTTTGAAGAAATTAGAAGCCAAGTTGTTGAAATTGTACGCCAACTAATGCCTACAGGTAAACTAAATATTAAAATGAATACTTTGTTATCACTACCGTTAGTTTTTATGTTGTTTTAGTTACTAATAAATACTTGCATTTTTATATCTATATAAGCTAAACTAGCTATATAAAAGAAATTAGATAGCTTTTAGAACAATTTAGTGTTTCTTTTTTCCTCACATCCATAAATGCTATAAACTTTTCCAAAAAAGCTAATTTACTTTTATGATAAACTTTACTTCAAAACAAATTAATAATTTTTTTATTGTCACAGAATGTGGAACCGGTTCTTTTTCAAGTGAGTTTAAAAGTTTGAAACTGTTCTTGATTAGAGCAACAAGTTCGTAACATAAAAATGCTTAATATGTAGAAGTTATGTTCTGCTGTAAAAAGTTGTAAAAACAGATAAAAATTAATCGATCCATTATGATGCATTTGTCTTAATAAAGCTTTTACATTTTACATGTTATTGTTTTAATAAGTTCTTAAAACTAAACTGTTAATACTTATGTTAGTTACTTAAAATGTATTTTTTTATGTTTATTACAAAATAAAAAGTCTTAAGCATGCAAAAACACAACAAGCGACGAACACTTACTAACATTTTTCATATTCACATAGCACCGCCAACAACAACGAAACCACCAATCACCACCCCAACCGAACCCCTACCAACCAACTTGGTCCCCTCAAAAACCGCCCCCGGTTGCCAACTCACAAAACCATTTGATCTCGTTTTCATGTTGGACGGGGGAAACACGTCGGGTTTTGGCACTTTCCAGGTTTTCTTTGGTTTAAATAATGTTTTATGTAAACTAATTGTTTTAAGTTGTTTCTAATGATGTTAGTTTTTTATTTCTTTTTTTGTGTGTGATTACGCCAACTTTTGTAACACTTGAACGCCTACAACTTACTGTCAGTATTCACTTCTACCAGCATATGAAAAACTGGATTGTAAGTTTCGTCAACGATTTTAACCCAACCACCCGCAAAGCACCTCTGTCCGTATCAGTCGTGAGAACCGGGAAGCACGGGCCGTCCATTGAAGTGCAAGGAACACTATGTACTGAAGGTTCATTTAATGGTTGCAAGGTTTGTACTTTATTATGTTGTTGTAAGATATGATGCATTTTTTTGATAAGGTTCAAACTATATATTGTTATAAGATATAAAAGAGATGTTGGACTATTACATGATATGTAAGATATGTTGTAAGATATAATAGATATATGTTTGTATTGTAATTTTATTGTTGTATGACATATTGTTTCTAGGATCCCAGTTATTTAAGAGATCAGATTTATCACATTGAGTATAGTGAGGGTGGAGTAACTTGGGACGGAATAGACTTCATTGCTGCTAATTCCAGGTATTGGGAGTTTTTGATTATTTTTTTGAATTGTTTTTTTTTATTAGTTAGTCAGGTTTACTCTTTAAATAAAACTGGTACAGCAATTTACAAGTAAAAATGTTAAATTTTGTAACTTTTTATCCAACTAGTTTAAAAATTCCTGTAAACGAATACTTTTAAGTATACTAAACTTTAAAAAAAGTTTTTTAAAACAACTTATTGTTGTTTTTAAAAATTGTGTATCTAAAATAGTAATAAATGAAACTTGAACCAAAACTTAAAATATTAAACAAACATATAAATATATTAAGTATTTATAGCTAATACCAACAACTTCATTCCCAGGCACTTTTTGAGGGAAGATTCCGCCAAGGTTCTGATCACCATGGTGTACGGTCAACCTTCCGAACTCAAGACCACCGCCCTGGTCAACACAATCCAGTCCATATTCGACCATATTTTTACCGTGTCCGTCAACAACACCTCCGACCGGGGTTTGTTGCAATATTTACCGCCTGTTAGCGGCAGAAATTTGAACATACCAGGGTTTCCGGTCGGCTATGACGTCATAGAGAGTTTCGCCAGGAGGGTTTGTAACGTCGTGGCTGGAGGTTTGTTCGTCGAACGGCCAGGTAGGTATATAATGAGAACACTGCAGTAAAAGTAACAACAGAAAAATACTTTATGACATAATGTTTTAATGAAACCTTTAAAGCGACGTTTTGTTTTTAGTAAGCTTAGTTGGCAAGTGATGTGTATGTATATAAATATTCGTAAAGTTAACATTTTTATTGTAACTTTCTCTATTTTTGTATATAAGAAAAATTTACTAATTTGTATAGTTTTAGTAGTAATGGTTTTTGTTTTTCTACAGTAACTGAAGAACCAGACCATGATCCTGTCGATGGATCCGGATGGAAATACAGGTTTGAAGACGATGAAGGTAAGTATATTTTTAATAGAAAAATAGATAAGTTGTAACACTATAATAGTTTATCGTAATTTCCAGTTCGAACTACAGGTTTGAATTTGACGATAAAGAAAATTAATTAAATTAAAAGCATGTGTTAGAATTTGATTGAATTAAACTTTAATCGTTTTGATATATGTTGCTAATAACAAAACTTATATTCAAAAAAGTTAGTACTTAATCAGAAGATTAAAACTTTTTTTGAATTTTAAGATGCGGAAGACTTCTTGAAAGAAAGCGAGCAGAAACCTTTTTTGGGATCCGGATGGTTTTAAATAGTTCAAGAAAAACCCTGAAAACATACCTGAAACCCCTGAATAAACCTGAATACACTTGAACGCAGCACGAAAGTTTATATGTAAACACCTGAGGACCTTATTATCACCGAATACCTTCATATAAAACTTCAGCATGATTTTAGCCGAATTCTTAGTCTTATTTATTGCAGCCTCTTCAACACGTTATTCAAAATAGCATTATTTTTCTTTCAAATGTATTTTTTATTCTTTTTTAATATTTTTTTTTATTTACCTTATTCATTATATTTTACAACAACCAGTTAATATACATTTACAAGTATTTAAAAGTATTATTATGAATATACATTTGTATTTAAACGTTATCTTGTTTTAAAGAATGTTTATTATAAGAAAACTTTATTTTTTTGCTTTCATATTTAATTTAATACTTATATTAACTTTGTACACATTTTAACTTTGTTTGAGTTTTTTGAGTTTGTACTTGTTTTTGAATTTATACATCTTTAGTTTTGTCCACAATTTTAGTTTGTACTTTTTCTTCTACTTAGTCTTGCTTTTCATGATGTGTTACGTCGAGGTTAGAAAAAACTAAAAATTATATTTTTGAACAACAAAAGTATGTTTGTTACTATCATTTAAATAATTTAAAGAAAACGCCTAACTAATTGTAATTCGAACTTTTAGTTTTTGATAATAACGTAAAAGTTTGAAATAGTTGTTAGAAAAAAAAAGTTACATATGTTGGTAAACTAATCATCAAGTATTTAAAGATATGGTAGTCACTTTCAATTAAAACCAAAATTTAGTTAATAATGATGTAACGAAACAAGTTGCAAAAATATTCACAAGGTATAAATACGAAAATAATAATTGTAAATAATCAAAAAAAAAAAAAAGTTTGAATATAGTTTAACTTTTGGTTAAGTTTGTATATATATAATTTAAAGTAACTGTTGTTACCCTGCGTACAGTGGCGTCGCGTTGTATTTTCTTAGGTGGTGCAGAAAAAAAATCCAAGTTGAAGGTGATTGATTTGCCCCTAATTGAGTTGCCTCTGCTAGAGATGCTTTTTCTCGAGTTGCCTCTTCTCGAGTTGCCTCTTCTCGAGTTGCTTCTTCTCGAGTTGCCTCTTCTCGAGATGCTTTTGCTAGAGTTGCTTCTGCTCGATTTGCCTCTTCTCGAGTTGCTTCTTCTCAAGTTGCCTCTTCTCGAGTTGCTTCTTCTCGAGTTGCTTCTTCTCTATTTGCCTCTTCTCGAGATGCTTTTGCTCGAGTTGTTTCTGCTCGATTTGCCTGTGCTCTGCCTAGCTCTGTTTTTATTTTTTGTTTACAATAACTTGTGGAATGATACTTGAACCTGTACTGTTTCAGGGAATTTTCGACATAGCTTACTTACCGCAAGATATTGATTTTGCGGTAATTCTTGAAGAAATTTTGCTGTTTCGAGTTCATTTGCGGCAGTCAGCTAAGAGTTTGCGACAGTAATGTGAGCAAAATGGTCGTTTTCTAAATTGGAGTTTTATAAGAGATTATGTTCTAAAAAAAACGAAAACGTTATAGATACTTAATTTTTTCTTACAAAATTTTAAGGTGGTGCAGTTGCGGCAGTGCAACACCCCACGCGACGCCCCTGCTTGCGCTAAAAAAAAAAAGAACACAAAGTTTAATGCAGTTAGATAAAAATACAAAGGATAAACTAAACGTTTTTATCGACACATTTGAATAACAGCGTAGAAATATCTATCACAACAATTTTTTTAATTTTTATGTATAACTAGTTGACCCTTTTTTTCTGCTTGCTGTAAAGATTTTTCTTCAAGTAGCCACTTTTTTACGAATTATTTGCAGTAAATTTTTATGAAACCACACAGTTTGCATGTACCACGAAACATATAAACTATAACCGGGTCTTATTTTAATATTTTCAAAGTGAGGTTTTTTGCTTTAAATCAAGTTCAATAGTGAAGGTAATTCCTGAAAATAAGTATTTAAATGCAAACTAATCGAATATTTACATTAAAACGTCTTTAAGCTTACCCAGTAAAAATTTAAACATTTCACTTTTTTCTGTAATCTTTGTTTTGCTATTTCATTAAAGTAAATTTTTATTTCTTATGTGTATTAAAAATGTGAACGAAGTCCAGATTTTCAAGGTTATAAGGCATTATGTAAAGTTTGAGCGTATACTTCACGTTTAGTACGCTGCTCGTAAACTTGTAATCCCATCCTACATCTTTTCAGTTAAACATGTACTTTTTTCCTATGTAAAACTAATAAATGTATCTCAAACTGTTATAAAAAAGATTGAAATGGTTAGTGACTAAGAAATATTTAAGTATAAGTTTTCCTTTGAAGAACTAAACACATTATAGTCTGTAATAAAAGTAAATAAAAGTTATGCTCATGGGTGCTTTTGAAATAAATGATTTAATTACGTTAAATTAGTAGTTAAATCTAAAAATTTAAACAATTTAAAAAATTTAAAAATAATAAAATACAAGAAAATATGTGTAGGTTAAGAAAAAAAAATTATTGATTCCTTATTGTCTTTTTGGTAACTCAAACTATTTTGTTTTTTTATTTAATATGTGTCGAACTTTAAATACATTTCATTGATTTTTTTTTTGCTTTATGTTTTCTGTTAGCAAAAAGACATAAAGTTATAGTTTTTCGAAGTAAATTTCTTTATAATAATAAGTTTATAATAAAAATGAAAATTCAGCAAACTGTTAGTGTCTTTTTTACTGAAATAAGCTTTAGGTGATATTAAGATTTTATAAAACAAAACACCAAATAAAAGAAGCAAAACATTAACATTTGATAGAAAAATGTCTCAACTATGATGCTTTAAAAAAATGATTGTAATAAATTAAAACTGTTCTTGTAGTTACACAATCTTAAAATATAACATAAAATACAAGCTAATGATGATATAGTTAATAGTTAACTTATTTATTTTATAACTACAATTTACTACTGTAATGTAAAGTTAAATGTAGGCTAAAAAATTAAAAAACTTAAAAAAATTATACTTTTTAAAAGCTGTAGCAAATTAAAAAAGATCATATTTTTTTAAAGTGTGTACAACTATAAGTTAAAATTATTAAAACTAATATTTTTTTGATTATTGAAAATTTTCCACAATTTACACCCACTAGACCTTCAACTTTCACCTACTTACAAAATCAGTAGAAGCAAACATTTTTCATTGAAAACAAAAGCGGTTAAACAAAGTTATAAGTGGTTTTATCGGATCGAGGTGATACATACATGTTAAGCAAGTAGAGTATTTATTAGAAACTTTGTTGGACTGATCATTCTTTAATCATAGAATTTTAAAGTTAACCGTATAGATCTACACAAGTATAATGATTTTAAACTATTTAAAACTTTAATAAAGTTCGATAAACTTAACTTTTTAAACCTGTAATTTAAAACAATGATGACAAGTTAAGTTGTTTAGGAAATAATTTTAAACATTGAATATGTTTTTAATGTTTAACAAAACCTACTTCGTGAATTTGTGTAATTTTTATAGTATAAACAAACTTAGTGATCATAACCAAAATCTTTACTTTTATCAGTGAGGTTATATGAAATATTACGTATCAAGTAAAACTATAAATTGATTTTATAAAACAAACTAGTTAGTAAAAGTTTCAAAACTTTTGCAATCTTTAATTTTCAATTAATAGCGAATTGTTATATAGTTTTTTTTTGTTTCTAGCAAAATAATAAAAATTAAGATAGTTACAAAATAACGAAAATATTTTTACAAAAAAGGATAAACAAAAACGATTTTAGTTCATATTATAGTGAATGAAAATAATTTAATCATCTAATATTTATTTTGGTACTAAAACAAGCTTTCGTATTTTACTGGAAAAACTTAAAAAAGATAAAGTAAAAACTGAAGTTTTATACTAAAGGTCCTAGTAATGTTTTAGGAAAACTTTGCTACTAAATTTTTTTTGTAGTTTTTTTATATTACGCGTAAAGTATTTTATAAGTTTGATTTCTTTTTAAATTAGCCGTTGTTGAAAATTCTGTATTTTTCGTCGTAAGATCTTTATACGTTTAGTATTTACAAATCAATAGCACAAATTTTAAAATTTTAGAACCTTTAGCTAGAATATGAAAGCTTTATTTTAAGTTTATTGCATTTGTTTTTGAATTTGTGACCTCTTTAACGTATGTTAGTCTATTATCTTTATCAATAAATAGATAGTTTTCATCTTAACAACCTTTTTTTTTCTCTTATCTAAGCAAATACTTTTTTTTTTCATGTTAAAACAGTTACAAAAATTTATACGAGATATGAAACGTGAATTTTTTATTGAATTTTGTGCATTAGATCACCATCTTGCTTAAAATATAAACTTTTTTTTTGTAATCTCGGTTTACCTATCTCATTGAAGTAAAACTTTAATCTTTATCTAAATCACGCTGGGTCAACGAAGTTTGTTCAAACTGTGTGTTCTTTTGGTTAAAAGGTAAACAAACTGGCTAAAAAGGCGGTTTACAGGAATTGAGTATTTAAACAATTGTAAAATTTAATCTTACTTGACTAGTTTATTTTTGTGTCGCAATATATTCTTTTGTGATATGCAAACATAGCTGTTTGTGTATTAAATAACGTATTATAAATACCCGACTGTTTAAAGTTTAAATCCGTTGCTTGTTCGTTTTGATGGTCAATAAATGATATCTTTTTCAAACGTTTGGTACTAGAATATAATATTTATGCCTATTCAAAACATATATTCATCTAATTTATGTATGTTAAAAAATAACTTTAAGTTCTTATAGTATTTTTAGTTTTACAAGTTGTTATAAAAATATGATGTATCAATTTTATATGAATTACCATTAATTATTTTCTTAGAGTTTTTTTTTAGGTTAAGTATATTTATTCAGTAAACTATAGAAAATCAAAATAATTTTAAATTTAAAATAATTTATATTAAATAGCTAAGAGTAAAGTCGCACACCGCGCACAAAGCGCGCTTTAGTGCTAGCCGAAGTAAGCAAATAAACAATACTATAAATTAAAACATTAAAAAAAAATTGTAAAATTTTAATTTTCAAATTTTTTGCAAATTTCCAAATACTACTAAAAAATAATTAAAATTATTAAAAACTGATGTCTAAACTAGACATTAAAACAATAATACTTTTCCGTTAAAAACAAATATTTAATAAAATAAAAATGAAATACCATGAATTAATTTTTAAAATAGATTTTAGGTTAAAACTCAAAACTTTTCAGTAAACTATAAAAAAATAATAACAGTTTTAGTTTAAAAATTGTTTATATTAAGTACCGCACGTAAAGCGCGCTAACTTTCCAAAACAAAGCCGAAGAAAGCAAATAATAAGTTCTATTAATTTATAAGTTTAAGAAAATTATCTAACAGTTTGTCCTTTATTCTTTTAAAAATTTATAATTTATGTATAAAATCCCCCTGATATCGTTGAACGGGTCAAATTTTAAAAACATAATAGGTAAATAAAAACTTGCGGGCTGAACTGCAATGTGGACAAAGTACTCCTCTATGCAAAAACTTAGTTGCAAAGTCTTTATCTAAAGCTTTCTAAGAAAATATTTGTTTTTAAAATATTTTTTTATGGTTAATATAAAACAGCATAGTTTTTTTTTTCAAAACTTAGTTTAAGCATCAATCAAACAATATTTCGAAAAGCAAATAACAATCATATTTAATAAATAAAACTAAAAAATAATAATACTTACTTTTGAATAATTATTTTTTCTAGTCAATTTGTTGTTACTACAATAAAAATCGGTTTGCTAATATAAACTAAACTTTTATGGGGTTTATAGCAGGATAGTAAAAGCTCATAAACAGATGATTCATAGTTTTTGACTTTTGTTACTAAACAATTGAATTTTGTTTTATAAGTGATGTTTCTCTTATATACTTACGTACTATTAAACTGAAGAGATTAATAAATTTGAACCTAATTTGATAAATGCTAGGTAAATAAGTTTAAAAATAAATATGATAAATTTTTGAGATAAATTTTAGAATACGTGTATTAAACTTTTTAAAACAAATAAAGATAACAGTAAATATTTGCTTTTTTCGTAGTTTTAATGATAAGGTAAATATACTTTTTTATTTTTAAAGTTGAATACGAAAACGCTGGACTGCTGGAGTCCTTAATTATTAAAACCCATTTAAAATAAGTTTAATAATAGTAATTAATTCAAAAGTTACTTTAAATATAACAGTTAACGATTTAATAATTTTATTCATTTTTCATACACCTTAACTGAAATATGACCACTTAAAATAAACTTAGTTTGAATAAATTTAGCATAAACTTTATGTTAGATACAGTTTTTTTAATTTTTTTTTAAACGTGATCACCTTATTGAACTAGGATAAAACATAGGTTGATTAAAAAATATTTTAATGTTTTATTTAAGTTCAAATGTTTTCTAAATACGTGTACACCTTAGCTGAACTAGATTGATACATGTGCCCAACAAATCTTGTTTCGTATCATTTGAAGTGTTTTTTTTAACGTGTGCACTTTTGAAATTGTTTCAGCAAATAGTTGAAAAAGATAATTTGTGTTTAATTTTTTAGATTATTTTAAGTGTTTTTTGATTGTGATCAATTTTAATAAACTTTAAAAAAATGGTGATCACGAGTTGTTTTATTTTGGTTAATGTATCTGAATTTTATTGAAACTTCGTGTTTCAGATCAAATTTGTATTTATTAAATAAAAAAGTCATTATTGATTTCTAAAATTGTTTATAAAATCTTTCATTAAAGTTTGCAATATTTTATTTTATCTTCTTTCTGTATTTATTAACTGTATATGTTTGATTTGTGTTATATTTAGATTATTTAATTTCAGTTTATGTAAAAATATATTCAGTTAAACATTTAGTATACATGAATTAATTTACTTTTTTTTTAATCCTTGGTATAAAAATAGTTTAAATATTAACTTTTAAAGTTAAACATTAAAATATAAATTTTACTATAAAACGCTTTTGATATTGAAAAAAAATCACTTAAACTGAACCATAACCATCATAATAATAGTCCTACTTTAAAATTTATAACATTTTATTTTTGTCATTGTATTTGAAAACTACTTAAATTTAAAAAGAATAAAACGAAAACATCTTAACAAATGTAAATAAATAACAACTACTCAAACACAGTGAGTTTAAATTTTCAGAGTTTTTAAAATGTCTTGCATCAGCATTCTACATTGTAAGGCATGTTGTTAGAGAAAAAAAATTGCATGTTATTAAAGCAAATGTACAAGGTTTATAAAAACTAAATACTTTTTTATAGTTAAGTTATGAAAAAATACGTATTTGAACGTACAGTTAATAAGTAGTCTTTGATAAAATATATACCACATTAAATTTATTAACTTTTTTTATATACTCTTTTTCTCTAGTTAAACTTTACTTTACAATGAAAAAAATATTACTTCAATTAACAGCCTTCTTTAGGTATAATATGAGTTCTAAAAACCGTTTGTCGTTTACAAATGTACCACAAGTTTTGGGGTGTCTTGCCAAATATGCAGACTTTTTTTGCAAATCTGCATCAGTTTTCAATGGTTTATTGAGCATGAAAAACTCTAAGAACTAACTTTCAAAGTTCCACGCAAACTAATTAAAGACGATAACTAGCTAACAATTAAATTTAGCTTCAAAAAAAGAAAGTGAATAATAAAAGGTCGTTAAATTTCAAACTAAATTATGTATATAAGCAAATAAATAAAATAAACAACTAAATTTAAAAAGTAATATTTATAAATGATCGTTAGTTTTTTTACATTTAAGTTTTGTCAAAAATTTTTAAAGTAAAAAGAAAAGTTAAAATCGTTTTTATTATACTTATAAAATAATATGTTGTTTTACAAAATTACACAAGTTTTTATTTATATTTATTTGTATTTAATAAGAAGATACTGTAAATTACGAACAAATTTTATTAATTTCCAAATTTTGTACTTACTATTTATTTATGTAACTAGAATTTTTTTTTTTGTAAAAAAATTATTATTAACATTCTTTTAACTTTTTTATAATATAACTAATTGGTAGATAAAAACTACATTTTTCAAATGTACTTATCTAAATGACTAAAAAATAACTTCAATTAGTTTATTGAAAAATATATTATTTCAAATAAATAACAAAATTTTTTAAGTAGATATTATTTTTTGAGTAATCGTGCAAAATAACACTTATAGTAAAACGAGATAAATGTTTTATTTAATCAGAACAACTTAGCTAAAAATAAATTTGAAGTTTATCTTAGTTTAATAATTTAAAAAATGGAACTCTCAAACATAGGTATTTTAAATAAATAATAGAACTAGTATCTAAAAACGCAGGAACACGTTCAAAATCCAACCCCGTTCAAAATCCATCCGCGTTCAAAACTCACCCGCGATCAAAATCCACCCAGTCAAGTTCGAGAACCGCTTACCGATCTTAAGGGTAAGGGGTTAGGGGTAACAGTGATAGTGAAAAATAAATAAATAAAAAGTTTTAAAAATGCGAAAAATATATGAAATAATTTAACAAATAAAGAAAATATAAAAAAATTGGGTGGATTTTGAACGCAGGTGGATTTTGATCGGGTGGATTTTAAACGCGGATGGATCTTTATTATTTACCGAAAAGGCTAGATAGAGATATTATAAGTAGACTTTACTAGTTTTTATTAAAATTGTATGTTGTTAGACAGATTATTGATAATATTAGTATCCGTATTTAAACTATAATTTAAAAAAATAGTTTCTGATAATCAATTAATGATAAAAACAAAACTAATTATCAGTAAAAGAAACGAATTTACATCCTCAACCTGTATCCATCAATCCATATCTTATGTGAATTGTTTCCTTTTAATTGATAACAGTATAGAAATATTTTTATTAATTATTAAATTTTTTGAGCACCTTAATACTATTCAACACACTTCTGTACTACACTATTTATGAGTAAACTTTGGTTAACACAATCTTACGATAATATTTAATTTTTTTTAGTTTATTAAATTAACCAAGTTGCATTTAACACAAGAAAACTAGTAACTATATTTTAAAACCTTAATATTTATTTATATAGGATAAAATAAGATTTTTAACCCAAATGAATAACAATTGTTCGATTAAGCTGAATGAAAAGAAAAACTTTAAGTTTATGATTAACAAGTAAATGTAAAAATAAACAACTCTATATCTAAGAATCAAGTAATCTATCTATTTGGAAAACATAAGGAGAAGGGTCTTTTAATTTTTGTAATTTTAAGTAATATTAATAAATTTATATTTCATCACAACATCTTAAGTCAAAGAAGTCAATACTTACACAACAAAGGTTCAAAAAAATTATTGCTGGCTAACTTGTTTGTTTTAAATTTTTTTTTTGGTTTATCACAATTTTTTTTGGTATACTAAACTGTTTTAATAACTTAAATTCATTTTAGTTTTGAAAAAACAGTTTACTTTTTTATAAGTAATAAATTTTTTGAAAAAATAGATGTGAATGAAAAAAAAACTGGTTAAAGCCAAGTTGTGTAAGTCGTCAGTCTCTATATTTACTAATTAAAGTGCTCGGGACCGAAACCAACAGTGAGCACATTTTTATTTGTGAAAATAATCTATTTTTTAAATTTTGTTCATCAAATGAGTCATTTATATTGATAAAAATAGAATTTAACTATCATTAGTTCTTAGTTTATTTTATTTATTCCATATTAGTTAGATTAAACGTAAACTTTTTTAGTACTTAATTTGAATAATTTTTTATCTTTAGATTATTAGGTCATATTTACTTTACAGGTTTGTTTAATACTAATTTAAATAGATTTTTAGGTCATCTTAAATAAACTTAAAACAATTTCTAACTTTTAAGTAAATCTTTATAATTTTTTGTTGTAAATATTTGTGTAATTTTTAATAATAGTCTGTTTAGTTATTTTAGAATTTTCTACTTTAAAGAAAATATTATAAGATTCATACAAAACTTGGTTTAATATTTTTTAAACATGTTCCAATTTACATAGAACAATTCGTTATAGGCTGTTAACCAGATTTTTCTTCGTGCTTTAGATACTAGGACCATATGTTTTAGGAGTTTTTTTTTTGTCGTTTAATAAACTATACCAGGGTCATAGCTAGCTCGAAAAGAATACGAATAAGCAAAAACTTAAAACATCTTAATAAAGCGTTATAACGTCTTAGCGATAAAAGAACAATTTGAACAACCACAAATGTTTTTGTATTTTATTTTAAACTATGCCATTTTGTTAAAACTTAAATAGAAGATTTGCAGTAAAGTACAAAGCTATGTGCCTTAACTATACTTTATCAATTTAATGAATTTTATTAATATGCAATCATTACTTTAAACTACACTGAAACTAATATCCCAAAAACATGTAAATTATACTTTTAATGGTATAGGGGGAAAGGGTTGGGTGTGCCACTTTTTTTACAAGTTGATCTTGTTTTAAAGATCTTTGACTAAGCTAGCAGTTGCTTTTCACAGTATTTTGATTCTCAGTTTATTTTTTCTAAATATTAAGGTACTGAATAAACCACTTTATTAGTTTTAATATAGGGAAAGACCATGTAAAGAAAGCAAAAACAAACTATTTAAAAAATTTTTTTTTCCCCTACAGATCTATAAGTTTCTCAGTTTATTATGAACTTATTAGTAAACTTTTCTATGGTAGAATTTGCTTAAAAATGTTAGTAAAAAATACTTTTTCTAAAAAAATTAAACAACTTATTTTCAATTTTGATTACAAAATATTTCTGGTTGTGTGTTTATAACTGTATGACTGTTGAAAAAAACTTTTTTAATTGGCTAAAAATTTTAGTCACAATAGAATGAATACTCAAAAAGTTAAAAAAAAACTATGATAAACTATGTTAGATCTTTATAAGATAAACTATTTTAGCTCTGTTGACGATCTAATTTAAACACTATTTAAGGGCTTAAGGAGGTTATTTTTTACAAAAGTTAAGACATATGGAAGTCCACCTTGATTTTTTTGATTAAATGTAATTAATTTTGTAGGGTTTTATCTGGGCTATTAGACATTTTTAACTGCTTAAAAAAATCAAAGTATCTTTTGAGATATAAGCACCTAAGTCAGTGATCTCAATAGATGCTTAATAGTAGTCACTAGTCAAAAAAGAGACTGTTTCACTAAAATTTTATCTTCTATCTAATTTTTCAAACAACCTTCTTCAAAATTTCATAGAAAATTTATTACTGATATTTAAATTGATTTAATACCTCAAAAATTTAATATAATGTATAAATTGTATAAAAACTTAGTGAAAGCTATAAATATATATGAGCAAATAACACATTTTCAAAAAAAAAAATTGGACCCCTATATAGCCTTAACATTGGTTCTTATGTTTTAGCTTAAAGCTTAAACTATAAGTTTGTTTTATTAGTAGACAAATTTATTAATTATTTAAATATAGTATTTTGTATAAAAAGTTTCCTGTACAAACTTTTAGACCACAATTTTTTCACTGTCAATCTTCTAAGAAATAATTTTAGAATTTATACTTTCCTTTATTTTTTAAGCTATTGACTTCAAGGTTTTACAAAATGTTTCTTACATCACAAAAAAAAATACTATTGTAACTATAAAAAAACCTAATTGCAGATAAAAACAAAAACTTTGTCTTTGATTATTTAAATGTTTTTTTATTATAAATAATTTCATAGTATTAACACACGTTTAGTTTACGATCAAAGGGGGTCCTATCTTGTTTTTTAGAGATTGTTTTTTTTTATGTAAGCTACCGAATAATTTTTTTTTTCCAATATTTTAAATTTTTTACTTAACATGTTTTCAAGTTTGTTTTCTGAAAATTGAGGTATCTACTTTAAAAATCAAAATAATAAATAAGTATCACAGACTTTTCAATTGTTTTATATAATTCAGAAATTGTGGTCCATATTTTACTAACAGAAATTTTTTACAAAATTTCTATATCTCAAACGTTAATTTAAGTTGCTATGCTGTAAAAGTTTAACTTTTAAAACAATAAAGAGGATGTTGAGAAACCTTATCATAATCAGTTATAGTTTCTTATTCTATTTGAATATGACTTTGTTAAAAAACTCAAGATCATTTTATCTAAATTATTAGATTGTATAAATTACTATTTTTAAATTTTTATGTGTCATATTAGTTTGTAATAATTCAAGGGCATAGGGGGGAGGAAAACTTTATTTTAACAATTTGATCTTACTTTATTTAGTTTTTACTAAGCTACAAGATGCTTTGTAAAAATTTAAAAAATTCAAAATAAATTTGAGATATAGTCGGTCAAAGTCGGAAGCAACATAAGGTTCCTTGTGGGAGGCGTAAACTAAAATAGCAAAAATAGACTATTTCACTAAAAATCTATCTCCTCCTTTGTTTTTTGAGATAACTACCTCAAAATTTCAGGAAGTTTTCCTTGATGTATTTAGAAAATTCGGTTGGAAAGAATTTTAATAGATTTTAAAAATAAAAGTTTTATATAAAAAATTAACGAAAAAAACTTTTTTTTTTTTTTTAATTTTAATTTTTAATTTTTACTAAATTTTATTCCAACAGAATTTTCTAAATATTGCAAGGAACATTTCCTAAAAATTTTGAGGTAGCTATCTCAAAAACGTAGGAGTAGATTTTTAGTGATTTCTTGATATTTGCTGTTTCAGTTTGCGCTTCTCATAAGCAACCAATTGTTGCCTCAACTTTGACTGACTATATCTCAAAAATTATTTTGAATTTTTAATCTGTAAAAAGCATCTTGAAGCTTAATAAAAACTATATAAAATAATTTCAAATTGTAAAAAAAGTGTCTACCCCCTATGCCCTTAAGTTTTATGATACTGTAAACAAATATTTTGAAAATCCAGGTTTTATATGGTTTTAGTAAAAAATTAAAGGTTTTATAGGTTTTTTGACTAAAATTTAAATTCCAGTTGTTTTCAGGTAAAATGACCAGCTTGATTTTTTAAGTTAAAATAAAAGTCCTGTTTTTCATTTTTTTATATTATTTTTCTTATTAAATTTTAATCTTTTATAGAACTTAGCTTGTCTTGGTTATTATTAGTGCAATTCTGAAGCATTGTTATTTCATGCTCAGTGAACCGTTAAAAACTGGTGCATATCTGCAGAAAAACTATACATATCTGGCAAGACACCCCAAGTTTTCTATGAAAATAGATATTGTTACCAAGAAGGATTCAGCATTTTGGTTTATGGCCGATTAACATAAATATTAAATGTTTGAATCAAGTTTTAGAGGTAAAAATTCCCAACTTAGAAAAGTTTAAAAGCATTATTAAATGCAATATTTATTGAGATAGTTTGAGGATGCCAGTTGCAGTTTTATAAATTGAAATTTTAGCCTAGTTTTAAATCTAATTTGTTCAAAAACATTTAAAAATATGCTATAAAATTAAAAATAATCTTGATTAGTTAATAACTAATAGTTCATGGTTTGATTTGCTTTAAAAATATGTTTATTTTTCACTCTGCTAAAGTTATTTTTATTTTATTCTTAAAAACTAAAGAACATGATACTAAAGTAAGAGTTAAATTACTTTAAGTAGTTTACTATGTTTTTGCATACGTGTTTTTTTAAATTTTAAACTGCAAGGATTTATGAATTTTTTATATACCATTTTATACTCTTACACTTGAATTTTTGTAAAATAAAAAAGAAATGGTATAATAAATAATGCAATGCATGTTTAGCTTTTTCTCACATAAAATTTTTCATAGTGTTTTTACAAATAATAAAATAGTGTTTATTTTTATTTCTTATTATTCAAACAGCTATTGTTTAGTGTTAGAACCAAGAAATTTATGCAATACTGAAAAAAAAAGTTACATGTATTGAAATTATAATCACTTACAGGATTACCATACTTTTAGGCTACTCAAGCTATTCAGAATAACTCAGACCGTCAAGCTCAGGAAAGTATAAACTTTTTTGAAAAGTTCCAGCTGACTCAGGCTTGTTTAATGTAAATTAGGCTGACTTTTTGTCCTCAAAAAGTGGCAACCCTGTGTTTATTTGCAAACATAAACATTTAGCAGGATGGTTAGTTAAGCAGGAACATAAAGCTGCTGATAAAGTTTTTGTAAGTGTTTACATTCTTAAAGACGGATAATACCAACAATTTTTCAGGCATACTTTTGTAAAATGTTTTAATTGAATAATTCTTGCTTATGTCAAGCTATAAGTCTTGCAAACTTGCATAGTTTAGTTTAGAATTTACTAAAACATATTTTTATTATAGTTAAAACATTTAACACTTGATTAAAAATAAAGCTAAAATGAAGTTTTCTTTGGAATCAGAAAAAGAAATTATTGAAAAGTGTGTAAACTTTGTGGACAAATTTAAATTTCTCACTTGCGATTCACTTATCATTGTTAGTTATTAAATTTTTTAGTATTTTAAGAAAATCTTTTTTACAAGTTTTCCTTCAATAAAAAGTTGTAGTGTTTTGTTACATTTAATTTAAACATTAAAAGTGTAAAATAAATAGCAGTTTGATGTCCAAGATAACTGGTTAAAAGTAACGTTCATACAGGAGTTTTTCAATGAAAGTCTATGGAGTCGTTTACCAGCAAGTTGGAAAATGTCGCTAGACAACATCAATCCAAAGAAGCTTCACCAAATAATAGAAGATGAAGAAGAGTTAAATCTTGCAGATAAAGAGTAGGTTTTTTTAGACATTAGTTTACTTACCTTCAATTTATTTTGCATTATAATAAACTTTAATTGTTTAAAAAAATTGTTATGTTTTTATCATAAGTTTAGTTTTTTTACTAATTACTTTTTTAGTTTGTTTGTACTATGAAAATAATTAATTTAATTATTAATTGAAGTTATATTGTTTTCTAAACCAGGGTTTCCAAAAATTTTTTGCATAAGGCCCCCTTTGAAGAAATTAAAAGAGCTATGGCACTCTCTAATAAGATTTCTCAAAAAATAAATCTTAAACTGAATAAAAAACTTGATATTTAATCAAACTGTAGTTTAAAGAGAAAAGTAAATCTAATCAGAACTTTATGTCATTGTGCAAACAAAATTGGTTCCTCAGAGTTGCTACTAAGTGATATCAAACAGATCAAGTTACTTTTAAACAAAAGCAGTTACCTACAAGAGTTAGTAAAAAAAACAGTTCATTAACATTTGAAAAGTTTGGATAGAACAAAGACAGTGGGACCGGAAAAATGTGTAGTTACTTTAAAAATTCCATTCGTTAATATAAGCTCGGAAATTTTAGAAAAGATAATTAGACAATCAATAAGAAATACTTATTAGGCAGCAAACCCTAGAATTGTCTTCACCTCTAAGCCACTATTAACACAGGTCGGTAAGGATCCAATATCAAACTTAAATAAAAGTATGGTAATTTACCAATACTGCTGCTGTTATAAAACAAGCTATATAGGATTAACAACAAGACATCTAAGGAAAAGGATTGAAGAGCATGTACCAAAGAGTGTACATAATTTTTGCTTTTCAGATAAGAAAGATGATATACCGGTCAAGGTTTTAAATTCATCTAAACGTTCATCTATTACAGAATATTTAATTAATAACTCAACTTCTGCAAACAGTTATTATCTAAATAGATTTAAAATTATTAAAACGTGTAGTAATATTTTCTATTTTATTAAATTAGAAGCCATTTGTACTTTCTTAAGGAAACCTGTTTTATATAAGCAAAAAGATTTTTACTATACTGTTTTTTTTCTTTTCATAATACTATAAAAGTGTTGTTTTTATTCTATTTATTTTTAGTTTTACTGTAGATCAATTAAAGTGTAAACAAACTTTAATGATTTTAATTGTTACTAACTGCTTTTGTCTTTTATTAATCTCTTGATTACTTTATGATTACTTGATTATTTAGTTACTATGTATATAAGTTGTAAAATCTTATTACTTGTTAGCTTTGTACTTAACTGATGAGAATTGCTCAAAATATATATAGTTTTATTGAAATTGTGTGTTTTGTATATCTTATTGTATAATTACTGATCACTTATGTTCCAATATTTAAAAATATTAAGTATAATTTATTCATCAATTGTCAATTCAAGCTAACGCCGTTTCACCTAGAAGGTTCTTCAGAGCTTTTTCAAATTGACAATAAAATAAAATGAAGCACACAAATAAATAAAATGGGATTAGGTAATGAGAAAGTAATTAGTTGTTAATCAGTTAGTAATTACATGCTTGAGCAAATACAAGGGAAGTTAATTAATTAATTAATTGTAAAGATAAAACTAAGCAAAAACATTCTTCAATTAAAATAAATATAAATGAATACTTGTAAACAAATTGCTAGTAATACAAAATAATAAATAAATAAAACTTGAAACGTATAATTAACAAAAAATTAAAACAATAAATTATAGAAAAATAAATATCAAAATTAAAACTAAAAATAACACAAAAAATAGCTAGATCTGAAATGGGGGCATTTCGATGTTAGTTCTTTTCTTACATTAAGTGCTTTTTCTCTGTCCGCTTCAGCAATGGCCATTCTTTCTAGGTTGCAGATAGTGCAGTTTTCTGTTTTTTTGGGAACTAAGCAGTTAATTATAAACAATATTTGCCATTTGATTTTGGAGAATTCAATGTTGTTAGATGTAGTAAATTTGGTTAAATCCGTTGATTGTAATTTCTTAATAATGCTCTGCTTATTTTGTTGCCAACTTTTCTTAAATGAGTTTCCTGTGGAACCAATGTATTCCTTGTCTCTAACTTTTGCTTTACATGCTCCTTTTAAGAAACATTCACTGTTAAATGGACAATTCGTCTTATTTCTACAATTGCAAGTTCTAGTTGTTTTGTTTTCAACTTCTCAAATCTTTTCATTATGTGAATTTATAATATTTTTCATGTTGGGCAAACAGCTATACGAGATTTTGATTGTGTTCTTGTTGAAAATCTTATGAAGTTTGTTGTCTTTTGGAGAATGAAGGCGAACAAGGTCTAAGAATTATTAGTCCTATATTAGTTTTTAAAGAGTTACAAAACGTGGGGTTAAAATATGTTATTTTCCTTGATCTTTTGTTTTTCTTACTACTACAATTCAGTAATAAACAATGAACTTTACCGCAAGATCAACTGTTGATCTTGCGGTAAAGTTCATTGTTTATTATCGATGGCATAAAACATCTCAACTTTGTTGATGATGGCCGAAATAAATACTGGCTAATACAATTCAGGTCATGTTTATCATAGTCTTAGCTTGTTATGTCCACTTGAAGTTAGTGCTTTGTTATAATCTTTTTTAACGCTATCAAATACCTCTTTATTGCTTGAAAGTTTAATTAATCAATTATTAATATTGGACTTATGGCTTTTCTTATTGTTTTGGGGTGGTTAGACCCATTATTTATGTATTTTACATTGGAGTTTTCCTTTTTGTATGGTAAAATTATACTTAATAATTAAGCTCTGTATATAGAACATTGTACTTCATATAGTTTTTTAGTATATGTATACTTAGAAATATAAAGTAAATTTTTAAGTAAACAAAAAATGTTTATTTAAATTAATACAGTCATTGATCTTGAAATTTTACATTGTAATGTTAATGTTTAGTTCTATTACTACCACCAGTTTTATTACCTGATGATTTGTGTAAATTTTGTTTGGTTAGTATATTGTTTCATTTAGTAAGAGTAAATAGATATAGGATATTATAACCTTTTAATGATCTAAAAAACTCTGCTACTTTACTCTTTACAAACACTATTTGCACTATTCTAACTCTTGAACATTTAAAACTATAACAATAACTGTATACATGCATAATTTTAAACACTTTATTGTAAGGTAAGTAGACATAGGGTTTATGATAAGAACACAACTAATAAACCTCTAAAAAAGACATGTAAAATAAGAACAAGGAAAAAAATTAAAAATTAAATCAGTTAAACTTTCTAATTACGATTTTAATTATCTAAGGAGCTGCTAGGAGCCCTAGAGTGCTTTATGGGATGGTTATTTTAATAATAAATATTTAGCTATGTCAGGACATTTTTTGTTCAGGAGCTTTTATGAAAAAAAAAAACATGTTTGTAATTAGATTAACAACAAATTATTTATTTTGTATTTCAGATTTGGTTTTCCACAAGACTTCAAGGAGCTTCTAGTTGTTAGAAAGCATTTACTTTTACCGAAAAAATACAAAAACACAAACAATCAAAAGTTGTCAGGTAATATTTTTTGTTATCTTTTTTTTCTTATTTAACTTTTTATTTACTGTTCACTTAAGAGGTAGTTTAGTGATGATGAAGATTTTAAAGTATTCAAAGTAGACTTTAAGTTACCTGCTTACACAAGTTTACAGTAAAACGGTTTTACTATTAAAATATTATTAAAAACATTTACTGTAGTAGTAAAAAACACCTCTACATTTCCTTATAGCTTATAATATAAACAGGGTTGCTAAAAACTTTGGAGCCTGGAAAAACGTGAAATTTGACAATTTAGGCTAAAAAACCTGGAATTTGAGAAATTTTGAAAAATAAACTAGAAAAACTTTGAATTTTGAAAAAAAATCATGAGAAAAATATGAAGCTTTTAACAATTTTAACATGTTAAGTAGTAAAATTTCGATTTGACTCAAAAAACTTACCATATAGGTAAAAAACATTTTTCATCATCAAATTTTTCTATTATTAAAAAACACATATTAAGTAGCTTTAGAGTATCTTTTCAATGTTTTTATACTACTTAACACAGTTTTTTACATTAAACTTAACTTTAAAATAAAAAATGCCCGTAACTGTGTACTTTTAAAAACCTGGAGGAAATTAAGAAAACCCAGTAAAATTGCCAAAAACATTTGGTAACCCTGTATAAAGGACTTTAGTTGTTTTTAAAATATCAATTGTCAAGATTAAGATATATAATTAAAATATTCTTGTATATAAGCAAACTTAACAGTAAACTCTTGTTTTTATAACAGATAAAATGAAGTTAAAGCAATCAGCGTGTCACAAACATGTCGGACCCAAAAAAGAACATGAAATTTGTCATTTGGCCCCTGTAAGTATTTGCAAAGTAATACACTTCAGTTAAAATTTTATTAAAAGTATTAATTTGTTTTTTATTCGTAATTGGTTAAGTATATTTTTCCCAACACCTTTATTTACCAATATTAACTTTGGCTTTTGTACGAAAGCTTTAAGTACAAACTACAAGCCAGTTTTTATATAATTCAAAAATATCATTTAACTTTTGAGATATTCTATTTTTTGTAAAAAGTTTACGATACTAACGTATGGAACGCAAATTTTTTGGGGTCAATTTTCTCAGAAGTTTTAAAAATCACTAAAAATCTATCTTCTCCTTCATTTTTTAAGCTATCTTCTTCAAATTTTCAGGAAATGTTCTTTTTATTATAAGAAAAAAATAACATTACATATGAATTTTAATAATTAAAAAAAACCGGAATTTTATGACAAAAATTAAAAGAGAAAGTTTTTTTTTTTAAGTATTTTTACTTAGAATTATTTAAAGTCCAAAGTCGTTTTTTTTTTGTACATAGATAAGACAAATCTTGTTTAAATATGTTTGACTGTGAAAGTTTGAAGAAGATTGCTTGAAAAATGTAGAGGAGATAGATTTTAAATGAAATAGTCTCTTTTCGCTCTCTTAGTTTTCCCTTTCCATAGGAAACCTATTATGCGGCCCAACTTTGACCTGTCATATCTTAAAAAATAATTCGAATTTTTTAAAACGGCAAAAAGCAACTTAAAACTTAGTAAAAACTCTATAAAATAAGATCAATTTAAAAAAAAACACGGCTTACCCTTTATGGCCTTAATTTTTAGATAGTTCTGTTTTAGTTTTAACTGTAAATTATAAAGTGATTCTAAAAAATAATTAAATGTTGAACATTTTTACAAAATAAACTTTTAAAGGTTTTTTTCAACTATAAGTATGTAATTTTCGTTTTATCCGTTTTTATTATTTTGTCTTCTAATATACTGGTATAAACTGTAAACACCAGACATAAAAAACTTGTCACTGTACCATGTACTTTAGTAATAATATCTCTATAAATCCTACCAATTATTTTGAGGTAGTTAAATAACTAGCAAAAAATATTTTTTTTATTGAATTGTGTAAGTATTAAAACTATAGACAAATTCATAGTTAATTTGACAAAGTATAAAGTTTTCAAAGTTATTTTAACTAACAGGATTGCCGAAAAAACCTGAAATCCTGGAAAAACCTGGAATTTCGTACAAAAATCATTAAAATACCTATAGAAAGCGGGAATTTTTAAACAATTATTACATATTAAGTAATTTAATTTTGGTTTGACACAAAAAAATCTGTCATTTGGATATTTTTTGTTAATATTAAAGTTATTTTTAAATTAAAAAACACATTGAGTAGCACAAAAAGTAGCTTATCAATACCTATTCACTAGTGTTTTATTTATATAGACAGTTTTTTACCTTAAGCGTAATTTTATACCAAAAGTAGACCCAAAAACTTATACTTTTGAAAACAATATAAAAACATACATAACCAAAACAAAATATTTTTTTTAAGAAATATTTTGAAAAAATTTAACAATTTTAGGTCATTAAGTAATGTTTAAGTGTGGTGCTGTTTAAACAGAATGTACTAATTGTCATAAGAAATGTATTAAGTTTAAATAATTTCAATAAGTTTCCGACTTAATTTTAAATTATTTTGTATTTAAAAACTGAAGTTTTTTACCAGTTAAATACATAAAAAATAATCTTAAATTGAAAAATTATAAAGTTAGGAAGTAGCAAGAGGCTAAGTTATAAGCAATTATATATTTACTTTTTTAGTTCTACAAAAGTTGTTATATGTTTTTTAATCAATTTGTTTCTTGTGTTGTTTTCAAGTTGTTAAAACCTTAAATGTTTTTTTGCTTTATTCTAGGTTTCTAGATTGTTTTAAAACACATTTAAAACTTATCTTTTAATGTTTTGGTTTATTTATAGCCAGTACACCTTAAGAATGTTATATAAAAACAAATATTTTACAGACTGTTCGTAGCATTGTTTTGTGTTATAGTTGCATAAACTGATAACTTATAACTATTTTCAGATTATCGCCACAACCTACTCAGGCACTGACTGCAAAAAGATTTATGTAAGTTAAATGTGTGCTTTTTTTTTAATAAACCAATGCTTTGTGTGTTATTAGTAATTAAATATTTTGAATTCTCCATAGAGTTAAATTTACTGGATATATTTCTTTAAGTTATTTTTCGTTGTTTAGAACAAACATTCTAGATATAAAATTATATATAGGATTTTGGTTCAGGGCAAGGCCACCTGTCGAGGAGGCTGTCTGTTGTTTACAACCTGCCGGATGTCATGGGCGTCGAGAGAAACACCCAGTTCACTGAACGAGCCGAAAAATTCGATTTGGAAACTCAAAAAGCTTTAAAGGTTGCTTGCATAAACTTTTTATTGAACGTTTTTATTGATTATTAGTTATATAGATTCAGATATCTTCAACGTTTGAAATTATGAAAAAATAAGTAAGATAGTTTAATAAACTTTTATAAAAGTGTTTATAAGCTCAAGTTATTTTAACAGTTTTTCGTTAAACAAATTAGTATTTGTTTTTAAAGTTTGTAGTGTATAGATAATGGCACAAAATAGACTTAAAAGAATTAAAAAACTTTTTTTTTGTAAACCCAGGACCACAAGCTTTTCTTTCCCAAGCACGCCAACAAAAACGTGAACACCAAACTGAAAAGCGGCCAGATTGTCGATGAAGTCGGTTGCCATGACAACGGAGTGTTGCTAACTGGGCTGCACGCCTGCGGTGACCTCAGTTCCACAATGGTGAGAATTTTCTGTGAAGACCGGAGAATAAAATCACTCGTTTCCGTTGCTTGCTGCTACCACAGGTAGTTTTGTAAAAAAAAAACAGTTTAAAGTACAAAGAATTTTAGCTTATAATCTTTTGCCTAAAGTTTATATGTGTTATATATTTTTCTTGCTTGAAAGTATTTATATTTGTGGATCTAGCAACTAGAAATATTGCATTTTATTAAAATAAGTGAGTACTTAAAATTTAGTCTAAAAAATTAAATTCAATTTATAAAGTGTGGAATGTTATAACGATGTAAATAGTTTTTTTTTTCTTCGCAAACTTTAATTAATTTTTGCTGATCTTAGTTCATTATAATATTTACTCTTTGTTTTCGATCCATAAGGTTAAAAAAAAAGGTTTTGAATATAAAAAAACTTTAATCAAATAACTCAGTTGTATGTTTTCCTTTTAATTATTTTTTTCACATCAATTTATGCACAACATTCAGATTAACAATGCTGCCTGAAAGCACCGACATAAGAAGCGGGTATCCGATGAGCAACTTGGTGAGAAGCATGCCGAATCACGAGTTGGAATACAGCAGCTTGCGGATGGCTTGCCACTCAACAGAACTTTTTCTCAACGAACTCAAACAAGGTTGGTGATAGTTTGAGTTGTTGAGATACCTTACGGGTACGTAGGTATTAATACTACATTTTCTACTTGAAGTTGTATTCAGAGTTTTGGTTAGAGATACTTTGTTTTTTATCAAGTAGAATTAAGCAATCTCAAGTACTTCTTTTAGAACACAAACAGTTTTTCTCAAAGTCATTGAAATAAAAAATTTAAAAAGATTGATAGTTTTAATGAAAGAGCATTTCTTATTAATCTCATTCTAAATAATTATCGTTTAACAAAAGATTAACTCAAGTTTAATTTTAAAGTTATTTCGATATATTACTTTTATTAAAATATTTTCTTCTTTCTTCGCATGAAAATTTTATATTGAAGAAAAATATTTTAAAGTTCTTATTTAATTTCAAACTCTTTTAAAGTATCAGGTTCTGCTGTTATAACTAAATACAAATTTAAAAACTAAAATATAATTCAATAGAGCATATGATGTTCTCTAGGCAGACATACAGTTTTATATATCAAGTTCAGCTTTAAAACTTATATCATCTGTAAATTGTTCTTAGATTGCAAACTATATATTTCTTTCATTTAGCTATCTTGGCAGTTGTGCAAAATGATAAATTCCTATTGTATCATGTGTGTTTGTAGATCGCAATTAGTTGATGCATTTTTATATAGTTTTAGTAAATAATTATGTTTGTTTGAAAATAAATAAAGTCTCTTGACATACTGTGTAATTATTATTTATCTAATCAATGCTCGGAGTTTGTATATGGAGTGTTTTAATTAATTTTACTGTTTTAGTTAGTTTATTTCTAAAAATTTTTTTTTATATTAATTTTATTTCTAAAGTACTATATGAACTTTGAAATAATGTTTATTCGGTAATCTTTTTTAATACCATTTTTTCAGTTGTAAGTTTTGTTGTATATTATTCTACTTGAACAACTTGTATTGTATGTTTTTGTTTATTAATTTAAAATGTTATACATTTTATTGATGCTGTATAAAACTTAAATTTAAAAATGACATCTATATCATTTTTTATATTTCTACCTTTCAGTTTTTATTTTACTAGTTATTTAATTTATATGTCATTAAAAGTATTTTGTTTTTTTTTAATAATTTGTTTTTAATAGCTATATATTGTTTAAAGCTTAATAAAGTATTATTTTTAACTAATAACTATTTTGGGTTCAAGTATATTTTTTAAAGTATAACTATGAAGCTATTTTAAAATATTTTTCAAGTCATCACTCAAGCATAGTGCACAAAAATACACCTTTAAAAACCTTGCATTTTATATTTTTTTTAAGTGTTCTTAAAAATAGTTTAACTAAATTTTTTTCTGCAATATAATATACGATTTATTTTTATAAGGCCTCCGGCTTTATTGTGTATTATATTGTTTAATTAATATAGCGAAACAAATTAAAATTATTTGTGTATTTAAAATATATACTAACTCAGGTAGAAACACTTTATACAATAATAACTGGTAACGTTAACTATAACTCAATCAACTCTAAGATTTGTGTTATACCTTTTTATAAAAAGTCAGTTAATACGAATTAAACTGTTCACGTATGTGAAATCTAACAGGGGATGAAGGGAAATTACGTGTATACTGCTACAGAGCGGTGCTTCAACACATACTTAAAAGTCGGCATCCAGAAATAACCAGGCCTAATGTTGAAGGAATCAAAAATGCGCACAATATGGACTTCCAACAGTACGTTTATTAGTCTTGTTTTACTAAACAATTTTTCAACACTTAACTAAATTGTTTTTTTTTTATCTGACTTAAGTTGTAATTTTTGATATTGGTTAAAAAAAGTTGTTTATCATTTAAAAAATCTTCTTATTTTAATCATTATTTTCAACTCAAAAAAGTAGTTTTATACATACTGAACGTCTAACTAAAAATAAAATCTAGATATCTTGAAGCAGCAACAGTAAAATTGAAGCTTGCAAAGACACCAGAGTACAATTTAGAAGAAGTAGATGAAATGTTAGGAAAGTGGAGAAATGTAGTGACCTTCTTTGCGTTGGGAGTTATACTAGGACCTGTCATTGAATCACTCATATTGAGAGATAGGTGCCAGTATTTGGTGGAAAATGGTTAGTTTTTGAACAGTACATACTTAACTTTTTATTAAAGTTAATTTGATAATGTGTTTATTTATTTAATAAAACGTTATTAAAACATATTTAGAACATATCTAATACATACTTAATGGTAAGTTTTACTTGGAAAAAAACAAAAACATTTATATTTGTTGAAAGCAACAAAAGTATTTTACAATTGAAGTTTTAAGCACTGTGTCAAAATGAAGATGCTTTGTAACTAACTGATCTTTTTCTAATAACTTTTGCAAATTATTCTATTGTGGCAGATATCTTAATTTTAAGTAATTATTTTTTAAATACTTCAAATTATATGTAGTTTAAGTTAACTTACGTACAAAAATAATAATACCTATTTTGTAAAATTAACAGGGTTACAACCACAAATTAGTTCAATTTTCAACCCAGACTTATCTCCAAGAAGTT
The DNA here is from genome assembly GCF_965202585.1 of Thalia democratica. Classification (NCBI taxonomy): domain Eukaryota; kingdom Metazoa; phylum Chordata; class Thaliacea; order Salpida; family Salpidae; genus Thalia; species Thalia democratica. The sequence continues at coordinate 42,756,086 of NC_139165.1, forward strand.
ATGTGATTGTTTGTAGCAAAAATTAAATTAACAATGCGTTTTTAGATAATTTCTTTAGAAAATACTACTATTTATTGTTTTACACTTCAGCTATTTATTAAAATCCTTTGAGTTTTTTCGATTGTTTTTTTTTTAAGGTATAAAGAACTTTTATAATGTTTAACTTCAATTGATTTTTTGTACTTAGTTTATTGAACCTTACACCACGTTTTTTATTTTTAACTAAAATCGTAAAACACATCTTTTTTATAACTTTTAAAATTTTATCAATTTATTTTAGTAAAAAAATATTTTTACAACAGTGTTTTTTTAACTAGGAATTGTTAAATATTTTTTAATTACCATTTGCTTTTTGTATGTGTTTTGTCTTCAAAGTAAAAAGCAACATTTTTTTTACAAAAATAACTCTTAGAGTTACATAACAATGTTTATTGAAAGTTTAACATTTATATAACTTATATAAAAAAATAAAAAATAAAATACTATTTGTATTAAATCTCATTGCATTTAATTTAAAGGTTGGAAAGTAAAATTCTTAGGTCAGAAGTTTCAAACATTTACTAAATCTAAAACAATAAATGAAGAATGTTTGCTGCTATTTTCATACATAGATTTGTTTACCACATAAAACACTACTAAAAACATAGTCTGTGCATTCTGATACTTTTAAACTAATATCTCTACAATTCACTCTATTCCAAAAAGTATAAGATCATTGTTTGATAAGTCGTGAAATGTTCATGTGAAATATTAGACCAGCTTTTTAAAGTCGTGGACCGATTTCGCTAAAAAAGTTAGTCGCAGGCCGCATTTTTTCAATTAAAGTTCTTCAGCCGGTCGAAGTTATTTTAAGTAGTTGTAATGTTAAAATACTATTTTACACAAAAATTCGATAAAACAAGCCGTAATAAAGCACTTTAGATTAGTAGTTACGAGGTAAAAGTCTAATTGTAAACTTATAACAATTTTTTTATTAGTTTAGAAACATTTATTTTGGTGAAAAGTTTATTTTGATCAGAAAATATTTGTTTGGTCGGCAACATGACTCATAGTCAAATTTAAAAGAAAACTGAACTGAGAAGTGCTTGGATCTTTAAACATAGAACTATGACAGTTTTAAAAAAGACGAAACCTTTTTGTGAAGGTTAGTTGTAAATGTTATAAAGTTAAAATACAAAGTAGTTCCAAACTAATTAAAAATGAATTGGTAGAAATTTTCTTACAATTTTAACACGTTGTACAAAAGTATTTTAAGAAACTGCAAACTAACCTCTGTTAAAAAATCATACTAATTACACTACCTTTAACGAGCTTTGAAAATAGTAAAACATTTAGTTAATTGTTTTTTACGTATTTAAAAGTGTTAAAATGTTTCTAGATATAAGAGAAGGTTAGGTTTTACCATAAAACTTGCATGAAGAGGCTATGATACTTTTTCAACTAAAATCAGCTAATTAACGGACAGCACGATAGAGTATTTTTAGATTTATTAAAGCTTTATTTTCTGAGAGGTAACACAGTCTTTAAAAGTTAAATAAATCGTATTGTGTTTCCAATTTGTAGCATACAAAAAAATTCTTTTTAGCGTGAAAAGTTGTTTTATTTCTTTGGTATTTAAACTTTCACTGCTATTAATGTTAGTTTTTCAAAAAAACGATTAAGAAAACGTAAATAAATTTTCTGAGAAGTAATTAAGTCTTAACTAAATAAATCTTATTGTGTTTCAAATTTGTAGCATGTAAACAAAACCTTTTTTAGCGTGAAAAGTTGTTTTATTTTTTAATATACAAACTTTCAGTGTTATAATGTGAGTTTATTAAGAAAACGTATATTTTCTGTCGTAAATATTTTCCAAGTCCTGAAAAAGGCTAAAAACCTAAAGCTTACTTTTATACTTATTTAGTCTGTACTCAGAATAGTATTTTATTAGATTAATCCTAAAGGTTTGCAAAAAGTTATAAAAGTGCTTTTAGAATTGCTGCAATTTACCCTTGGTCAAAACAACATTTATACTTCATATTTAGTTATTATAGGCAGAACAAAAAAATAATAACTTTTTGGCACCAGTCATAAGAAAAAACAGAACAAGGTCATGATCAATTTGAGAAGATGGCTGTAGTTAAGCAGAAGGGTTTGCTGAAAAAAAAAGGCTAATAAAATCAAGACTAGCAGTACTGCCCGCAAAAACATGATGAAAAGAGAAACAATAAATTATCTACAATAGAAAGACACATGGATTCAACTAGTAGTTTAAGAACTATACAAACATTTAAAGTTCTGGTAGATGTTTTAAACTATAGAGGATAGACAAGCAGCTCTTCGTTTATTGTAGTATCAGTTAATGGAGGAGAAAGATTTATGTACAAAAATAAACTCTCACAATGGTTTCAAAAACAAAAAATATACTTTTTCTACGCTTTTTGTGTCACAATTTTTTACAACTTTATGTAAAAAAAATATTATTCAAGATATTGTTTAACAAGCTATTGACTTGGAGTACGAAAAAACTTCCGGTTATCGAGGCATACACCAAAAATGCAGTTTAATGTCATGTCCAGGATACTAACTAAATACTGCTATTTGTAGTTTGTAATCAGTAGTTTTGTTAGTTTGTAAAAAAATTCTTTCAAGTTTATCTATCTTAGAAAAACATACTTAAAACTATAGTTGGTTTTTAAAGCTAAGCTAATTTTAGTAACCAGATTTTTTTATTAATCAACATATAAATAAAAAATTCAAGATCTTTATCCTATTTTTATCAATATGTTTAAATGAAAACTGTTTTTATTTTTTTAGTAAAATCACAGGAGTCTCCTCATTCAAATCGCCCATGTAATCTCTTACATTCGACTTGATATCTTCAATTGTTTTGTGCAACTCTTCCTTGTACTTCAGATGATCGTAGTAGCCCAGCGAGGCGTCTTTAACTAAATTAAACAAGCTCAAGTTTTGTGAGTTTTCTTTTTCCACGTAATATCTCTTACCTAAAAGTATATCACACCTTATAATTACTACTTTACCAATTTGTAATATAGTGACAACTTTAATTTCTTAATGCATTGTTTTTAAATATCTTTGTCACAGTTTTTTTGTATGATTTTAAACCCATGTATGAATTTGTCACTCACCGTGATATAGATACAAAGGTTGTTCACGCTCAAGAGGTTCATGTTGATTGAGGTAGTATATTTTTCGAAGTACACCGCCAACTGTGTGCTTGAGTACTCTCGAATTGCTAGCTGTTGGACCGTGTAGTGCACTGTATATCGAATCATTGATGTTTGGTCTTTTCATCGCGTTTGAAAGACTACCGCGTAAACAGGTTTTCCAGATATATTAGGTGCTGGAGAAATTTATGTATATGTTTTGCTTTTAAACGGTTAACTCAGGGTTCGGCAAACTGCGGCCCGCGGGCCAAAGCGGCCCGCGAAGGGTAAATCTGCGGCCCGCGAGCATGTTATTTTTTTGAATGGAATGCGGCCCGCGAAAGAAAATTTTGCGGCCCGCGAGCATGTAAATGTGGCCCGCTAAGCAAAAATATATTTAAAGTTAATTTTTTTGATAAATTTAGTTTTGAGTTCCTGTATAACATTTTATAACAATTAAAAGATTTTAATGATTTAGCTTAAAAAATGTGAAAAAGACATGTTAGCATTCTACTAGGTTTTTTTATCAATTTAATAAGAACTTTTTTCTTACAACAGCAAATTATTTTCTGAAAAAAGAGTGTAAAAAGTGCTTTGAATTAGTAAGATAGTTATATAATATCTATTTAGTAAAAACTAAATGCAAATGTTTTCCGTTTTGTACAAAAGTAATGCACAGTAATAAAAAAACAGATTTCTATAACATATGTTTTATTTCTAAATGTTATATTCTAGTTTACACAAAAACATTTAAAATAACATAATAATAATAATAATGATAATTATAGTTATAATGATAATGATAATAGTAATAATAATAATAATAATAACAATAATGATAATAATAATAACAATAATAATAATAACAATAATAATAATAAGAAATAAGGTTAATTTTACTTTGGTTTTGAAATCTTTGATTTTTTATAAGTATTTTTTGCATTTTAAATTAATTCCTATGCACACCAATGAACAAAGATGCTCATATTTAAAACCACTTTTTATTTAATACTTAACCAGATAAAATTTAGTTTATGCATATTTTTCTAACATTATTGTTTCTACATGTAATATCTAAGTGTGTAAAGACGCATTTAAATTAATATATATGACATAAATTAAAAAAGTTTTTTTTAGGTATACATTTGGTTTTTCAAACTATGTTTTTTGCCAAAGTGAAATATTTTTTATGCGTTGCATACTGTTATAAACAGTTTATGTTTTTTGAAACTACCAGTTTAATACAAACTAGATAGAGAAATGGTAATTTATTAAGTTTCTACATTTTTTATCAAAATAGTTTAAATTCGATTAAATAAACAAATAGAAATTACCACACACTCAGACTATGACTGTTTGAAGATTTCAAATCTCAGGCCAACTTGGTCATTTTTCAGTTTTTGGCTTGAATTGCTTTTTGTATGGTAAAATGTCAGGCTAGTTTTGGTCACTCGGACTGACTTTTTTGCTTTAAAGAGTGGTAGATTAAATTTATGATGTATGTTTTGTTCAATGCACAGTATTGGTTTTTATTAATATATATTTTAAATTTTAAGTTATTCAGCTGATATAATTTGAATTATTATTTATACTAATTGTAAACATATAAGTGTGAACAATTAGTGTTACCAAAAAATCCCGGAAAAGCTTGGAATTTGACAATTTATACTTTAAAAATCTAAAAAAGCCTTGAATTTGAGAATTATGAAAAAAACTGGAAGTTAAAAAATAAAATTATATGTAAAGTAATGAAATTTCGATTTGACACAATAATCTACCATATAAATATTTTTTTTAAAACACATTTAAAGTATCTTAACAGTATCTTTTAAATTTTTCTATATTATTTAAGTCAGTTTTTTTTTCCTTTAACTTAATTATATACTAAAAATAGAAGCAAAAAGTTTTATTTTAAAAAACTTAATATTGGAGCATTGCACCTTTGCTTTTAACATTTCTTTACCTATTGTTGTACTTTGTATTGGAACTAAACCTAGAAATTCTTCTAAAATTTCAAAATTAGTAAAACCACCTGTAATAAAAATTCTAGAATTAGCAATATCTGTTGTATCAGTTCTCGCATCTTAATAGATTGATTTAAATCCTAATTTGGTTTATGCGGCTTTATAATCTTCAGACATTTCCTAAACACGACTTCTTGTTGGTATTGAAGAAATAAACAAAAATATTTTACTAACGCAAACACAAATTATTTAAATAAGTTTTCAACTGTCAACGGTATCTTTTTTTTTAATAATTACTTTTGCTACTTTATAACTTGCCTAAACAGTTTTTTCTAATCACTCAGTAGTTACTGAAAATAGTTATGTGCGTTGTTGAAACTGACTTAAGCGATTTGTTTTTTTTTGTTTCTCGCAATAAATCCAAACTATTATATTATAGTCCTTATAATTCGTCTTATAATTCCATTTGCTCTTTTTAAATTCAGTATTTTTATTGCAGATATAGAATTGCTACAATGCTCAAAAAAAAAAGGTTTTTCTAGTTCATTAATGGCTTAATAAATAATTATAGTTTTGTTAAAAATGTTTAAAAACATAATTGTCCATTAAAGCTGAATTACAACAATTTATTTAGTTATATAACTAACTCACTGTTAATAAACTTCGGTATTTCTTTATTTGTGAACTTTATTTTGAACAGGGTTGCCAAACAAACAGGCTAGTTTGAAATTTTTTTTTAATTCAGGCTAGGTTAAAGCTGTTTAAGAATTTTTTATAAAAAACTCAGGTGTATCTGAAACTTTTATTTCAAACATTATGAATAAATCTTCGAATTCTCAGAATAGTTTTTATGACTGTAGTGTAGTTTCCTAGTTGTAATTTTTTGTTTATTTACATATTGTGCTTTTTTATAATAATAATATTTTAGTTATGTATTTAAGCTTGATTAACAGAAAGTTTTTAGCTATTTTAACTTTTAGTAAACTTTTAATATAATTTAGACATTTTTCCTTTTAGAGTGGCAACCGTGTTAAGGCTAATTAATTACCACTAAGGTATTTTATTAAAGTATTCCAGCATTAATTAAGCTAAAAAAGTTGATTTAGCTTACCTACAGTATAAATATCTATAAAAATTAAGTTTAACTTATTAAGTATTTAAGAGAGTACATATTTTATTAAGACTTAAGTATATTAAACAATGCAAATTCTTTTACAATAAACATTTATGTATTAAATAGGCATTCTAAGTGTAGCTAAAAGTCATTTAAAGTAAATAAGTGAATAAAAGTAAAACTATCTCTGGTGTGACCAAAACTAAAACCAAAAGAATATTCAAGTATCACTAAAACTAAAACTGTGGCCCGCGAAGATTTTGAAAACTTGAAATTTGGCCCGCGAGCACCAACTACCTGCCGACCCCTGGGTTAACTTAAAAAGTAAAACATAATAAACGTAAAAATGTTTTGAATATTAAACACTATTTTATTTTTTTCAAGTTTTATTTTTTAAGTATTGTTAAAGTTTTTTGATCTTAAAAAATAAAGTCTGAATATTGGTAATAAAGTGTTTTTTTTAGTTACCAAAAAAAATTGTGCACCTTATAATTCTTATTACTATTGAAATAAATCTTTAATATTATATCTTTAGTTGTTTACTTATAGTTGTTTTATTATTTTTAACCGCCTACTAAAGTTTGTTCCAATGACATGTTTAAACACTTAATGATACTTTTACAACGAGCTCAAATTACCAACTATTAAAAATTACATATTCAAGCCATCAATTTTATCAAAATAGTATGTAACTAGTATTATAACTTTTTACAAAATAAATTTCTTTGTGCTTGCAGAAAGTGTTGAGATGGCTCAACTTAAATTTCGAATGCATCAGTTTCGTGCAGTCGTACTGCAAACTGATTGATTTTTCCCACTCAATAATGTTTAGCACGATCATGTGACCAGGTTTTTCTTCGATTGCCGCCAACATAACTTCAAATTTATCATCTCTTTCAAGTCGTTTCAGATTTTTGCCATCTAGAGAGGTAGATGCTCTTGCGCATGGAAGGTCTTGTAGCTGTAAGTGTTACTTATCTTTATCTACTACTTTAGAGGTTTGAGAAAATGATTTTTTAATCTTAAACTTATCTGAACTATAAATTTATTTTTAGAAGGAAAAATAAAGTTCTTAGAAGTAGCCTTGTTTGTGGAAAACTTACTTGTGACATAATAATCAAAAACTTTTATAAGTACTTTTTAAGATGAAATTTTTTAAGACAAAATCTCTTTTCTAATTTTGTGTTGCTCCTTATACTTTTTTATTAATCAGTAGATTTGTACGACTAAGAATTTTTTGTTTTGAAACCATAACTAATAAATGAACTATGTACAAATTAAGAAGATAATTTTTAAAGAAAATAAATTATTTGCTTATAACTTATAATTTTCTGCCAGGTTTTTTAAAATACAAGTTTTTTTGTCTGTTTTTAGTAGTATGAACTAAACTTAAGATATAACTAAAAGGTTACTTTATTTCTTTTTTTATATAATTAATAAATCTCTGAATACTACATAAAAATTTTATTGTACATGATAGTCCTTCTTTTTCAATTTTAATTTTATCATTTTACATGTAGTTATTGTAGAAAATTCCAAGTTTTTCCAAACATTTTTGTAAGCTAGTCAACTTGTAACTATATGTGCAGTAACTTTGTTAAAATAAGGTTTTGATTTTCAGCTATAACTGTTATTGAAAAGAAGTTTTTAGCCTGAGATAACCAGAATGTGTTGCAATCATGACATATTTATTTTGGTTGAAAACAAACATAACATAAAATAAAAATAGTTGATAGATATATATATACCAATTTAATTTTACATTGGAAATATAGAAGTTGTCGTTAAAAGTTTTTGTAAAAAAGTTTAAATAAAACATATTTAAAATTTTCCTGATGATTACGCTACCTCAACTTTTCAAAAAACTAATAAATATATTTGTTAATATTTTTATTTTTGAATAAGATTTATTTAGGCACTTACGAGGTCTTTGACCGAAACTTAGTTTGTAAAACAAATTCTTGAAAGAATAAGTTCATATTTGTTATTAAAACAATATGCTTTATCTTAAAATAGAAAATATTTTTGTTTGTTAAATGTAAGTTTTATTTATGTATTAATGTAAGTTTAGGTTTACACATTTCTATTCAAAAGTTTAAAGCCATTCTTTAAATTTCACCAAGTTTTTCGTTGCTACATTAAAATGACCAATGAAAATAAAACTATCCAAAACAGGGAACTTTCGGCCCCAATACTAGAGCATGATCCCACCATTGGTACATAGAAGTCAGAACTATATTTTCCGGTATTCTACCAAAGTACCAACACTGCTTTTTACTGCAAGAAAATAAATCGTTTTTCGACAACTTTTTAATTGAGTCTTACAGTTGTTACTGATTGTATTTTCGAATAAAAATATTTACACCAATGATTGCTTAAATTCATAAAACTTAAAGTCTAAACTATTTAAAAGAAGTGAAACAACTTAGTATCTTAATAAATATCGTAAAGAATAATTTCCTATTTGTTAAACATGAAATTAAATAATATTTATTTTAGTTTACTAGTAATCTTAAACAACAAATATATGAATTTTGAAAACTTATTAATATGTTTGTCGCTTTGGTCGTTGACTATATGCTAAAATTAAACCATTGGTTTTTTCAGTACTAAAACTTTTGTATTCATTTGTATACTTTACTATTTAGTTTGAATAAGTTCAAACAACAAAATTTAAATATGGACTTTTTTTTACAAGCTTTGAATTTTACAATTTCAGCAAAACTTATGACATGACTCATGCAACATTACGACCAGTGATGTTAAATCGGAGAGCGAAAAATCCCCGCAGTAGAATAAAAAAATAAAAAGCATGGCAATAGAATTAAAATTTCTTATGAAAGCAAAAGCTTATTGGCTTATAAATTTCTTTTTTCTTCTAGCTCTCTCACTTTTCACTTTAGTTTCTTTTATTTCTCCAAATTTCTCTCAATTTACTATAGAGCTTTAAAGTGCGTGTTTACAATTAAAACAGCTGTATTTAACTGCCATCTTGATTATAACATGACTGGTTCTCACAGTCAGAGGTTTCCGCGTACCTAAGTATGAGGAAATTTTTTTTTTTTCCTTTATGATTTTGTGTAAAGATATGTTTGAAAAACTGATAAAGAACTCCATTTTTGTTCAAGTTTGTGACGTTATTAGTTGAAATACAAAATATTTAAATTATGTATGCATGTTTTTTGCGTTTTTATATAAATTAGTTTCAGACTTTAAAGTATTTTTTCTTTACTTTAATGGTAATTTAAAGTTAGTTTTAACAGAGTTAAGTAAATAATTACAGTTTAATAAAAATTATGAACTAATAAAACTTTTTAAATTTTCTCTAGGTTATTATGATGAACATAATATTTAGTATTTGCAAAGTTTTACTTTAACAGGTTGAAATAAGACTTTTGAATGGGCTAACATTTTATGATAGAAATGGAAATGTTCAAGAAAGTATAGACGGAAAAGACTACCCTATAAGAAAACTCGTACTTAATTCTTAGCGTTTACGTCACTGCGTATCAGCGTTGTAGCTTGAACGGAACTGCACCAGTTCGAGTTTCTAAAATAGTCCTTGTAAAAATGTTTATTGTAGTTTATGAAAAAGCGGCCTTTAAAATTATTTTATCATCGGTTTGGACAAAAAGCAACGATTTCATTTAAATAGTGAAATAGGGCTACTTAAATACTAATGAGTTAATTTTCATAATACTATCTAAATTTAATAACTATTGTGTTAACTTTACATTTGCTGTAATTTTTGGTGAGTACACTGCAAAAGTAAGTTAGTTAAAGTTTGAATATTTGCTCAATAAGTTTTGTGTTTTTAAAAAACTATAAGCAAAATGCCTTTTCTAACTTTTTTGTTTTGAACTTTAAGTCTTTAAAGTATTTATTTATATATATATTTAATCAAGTCAAAATTTACTTTATATTCAACATGAAAAACATTTGTTTACTTAACTTACTTTCTAAAACTAGTTAAACTAAAAGGTTTACACTAAAAATAAAACTTTATCGTTGTTATAAAACAAATAAAATATTAAATGAAGTCGCGTCTTTTTATATAGTTTACACTAAACTGTTTGGTAAATTATAAAATTTCTTAACATATATGCTTCATTTTCTTTTATGTTTTTTATAAGTTGAAAATAATAAATAAGCTTTTAAAATTTAAAAACTGTTTTTTTATCAATATTAAACTTAACGAAAATATTCAATTCCAATTTTTACACTATAGATTTGTTTTAAAACTTATAACGATACAAAAACTTGTTTTGTTTTTTAGATAATACTAAAATTCATTTCATACACACTTAAATGTATTTAAAATACGAATATGACAAATTGATTTTATACAAACCAACCTGTGTTTGTTTAAAAATATTTATATACTGTTTGAGTTTTGACCTTGCAGTAAGTAAATAAAACACGTCAGTAGAAGCAGTATTAACAATTTGTTATTTTTTGTTTACTTTTTTGTGTATATTGTATGTTTAGCTTATATTTCTATCTGTTTTGTATTAATTGAAAATATTTTTTTTAAATCCATTCAAAAAATTGTTTGCCAAATCTTCAAATGTTCAAAGAATAAATCCATCTTTTAAATTTCATCACTTACAGGTTTAATCTATCTAATATTATTAACTTGGCTGTTTCTATGAAATATATAAAATTATCTATGAAAAATGATAAAAAAGTTTAATATATCGTTTTGCCGAACAATATTTGGTTCAAAGTACATCAAAGAATGCTAAATAATACAAAACAATAAAGATAATTGTTTTTTACAAACATAATTTTTTTAAAGTTCGATGTAAATTTAGTTGATGAAGCAACAAAAGCCTTTGTAGATCACAATTTATTTACGTATTACGATTGCAGAGTGGTTCATTAGCAAATAATTCAGCAGAAATTATTGATATAAGCTCACTCAATTGCGATAAGTCATGGGTGTCCCAACTCACGTACAGCCCTAGCGGTGAAAAAATACTTCTTTATAAACTTTTCATTGTTAATACTTACATGTACGCTGCTCCTAAAGAAGTACCAAGGTTTTAATATCCGCTCCAACTAACTTTTACAAGTCAAATTGTATTTACGAGTTGCAATAGAATGTATCTGGTTCTCCTCAGTTTTTGTATTTAACATCTTTTAACTTATTTTTAATTATGTGCTTCAAATATTTAAAAAAAATTGGTATAACCTTTAAATAAAAATATTTTAAACATTATTTTAGAGTTTGGTGTCTTAGACAAAAATCATAAATCACAAATATTCGTTTGTAGTTTATTAAAAACAAAATTTAAAAAAGCTGGTGAAATTGATTTAACACTAGTTTGTTTTCTAAACTTTGGTTTGTTCTTATGTTTGGTACTTTTTTTTCTTATTCTTTTCGATAACTGTCAGATTGCCTTGAAACACATTTTCATTCTTTTAAGGAGTTAAAAAAGCGCTGCGCAGTTTAACGCCTCGCTCAGTAACGTCTTTGACAACTTTCATGTCATTACCTTTTGCTCTTGCCAAGTCTTTGTTCCATTGTTCTCCTGATTTGGTAAGAAAAAATTTACTGCAGTCTGAAATTAAAAAATAATTAAGATACTTCTAACAAATTCTGCTAGATATCTCTTCTTTCTTTCCTCAGTAACACAAACAGGCAGTATAGGTAATAGTTCTACGGCACTAAAACAAAGCTGTAACGTTTTTTGTGGAATTTTACAGTTGTCGAAATCTACAACTTTAGAAAAAGCGTATTTAAAATAAACTAGGGATTAACTAAAGTATTTAAAAACCAGAATATAAAGTTTAATAATGGATCACAATTTATAAAGTTTTTAAAAATGTTTCATCAAATTGTTTAGTTATATGAAAATTATTGAAAACATAAAAATAAAACATAACAAGTCTTTAATCAGTTTAAATAAAACTTTATCAAAAATAAAAAGTAAAAGTTCTAAAACTTAGAGAATGTTTGAAAATACTTTTTTTTAAAAACATAAGTTCAGAGGAGTCTTAAAAACTAAAAGATGTAAGTTAACTTTAAACAAAACCGATATGGCTACTTTAATGAAAGTCTGTATAAAACGATTTCGAATGCACTACATTAAGATCAATAAAAGTTTAAAGCTGATTTGATGCTTAAATATAATATATGTTTTTTATTGACAATAGAAAGATTACAACTAGTTAATTGCGCCTAGTTTTCATTAAGTACTGTTTAGTTACTTAATAATTAGTTATAATAATAACTTAAGGCTTAAGTATAACGGTTTGTCTACTTCAGACTCAAAACAGAAACTTCCTAGGGTGTCGGTTCCGACCGCAGAAAAAGCGTTTAGGGAAAAACCCTTCATCATTTGATGCTAGATCAGGGGTCGGCAATCTAAGGCCTGCGAAACAAAATTCTGCGGCCCACGACCATGAGCCCGCAGAGCAAATTTATATTTTAAGTTAATTTTTCTGTAATTTGGTTTAACTTAATTGATTTTGTTTTTAGTCCGTATATAACATTTTAAAACAATTAAAAGACTTTACTGTTTTGACTAAAGAATGTGAAAAAGACAGATTACTTTTCGACCAGTGTTTTTTTCTCAGTTTAATAATAACTTTCTTCTTACAACAGCAAGTTATTATCTGAAAAAAGCGTCTGAGGAGTGCTTGGATTCAGTAAGTTATTTGTATAATAACTATTGAGTAAATAAGCTAAACGCAAATGTTTTCCATTGTGTACAAAAATGTTAAGTAGTAAAATTCTAATTGACCTGACAAATGTACCATGAAGATAAAAATGTTTGTCATTTTCAAATTTTTTTTTTATTAAAAATCACATTTAATTTAGCTCGACAGTATATTTTCAATGTTGTTATACTACTTAGCGCAAATTTTAACATTAAACTTAGCTTTAAACTAAAAAAGATCCAAAAAAGTGTTTTTTTAAAAACCTGAAATAATTTTCTTTAAAAAATTTGCCAACCCTGATTATTAAAATTATTTAAATACTTTTTGTTTCCAAGTTATTAACTCTACCAAAGTATCTAAGGAATGGTTTTTTGAAATTTAAAGTTTATAACCTAAAAAATAAAATACTATATAAAAATTCAATCATTTTCAAATTTCCAAAAAAACAAAGATATAAATCACAGTCTAGACATTTGTATAGAAAAATTTTTACATAAAAATCTAAATTGCAAACGCAAGTTGAAGTCATTTCTATGTAAACTAAATTTTAGTTTTAGTTTTAACTTAAAATTCAATGTCTTTTTTTTTTGAATTACATCACCTATTACTGGGCCCTTTATTAGTATAAAACTTTAGTTGTTTTGACTAATGTATAAGAAAAGGTATTGCAAAACCCTAAAGAACCCAGTAGCAAACTTATTTAAAGTAAATAATGCGTTAAAAATTAAATAGCTACAAGAACTAGACGTTGGATGCTTATAAAATCGGCGACCTTTGAATTTTCAGCTGATTTTTTTTTTTACCTTTGGAAATATCGCAAAAAACCGTTTGCAAAACTTTAAATTAATTTAATAAGCTAGATAGAGGCTATATCAATTTTTCTGGAAATAACCCCTTTGTAAACTGTATGAGACTTTAAAATTTCGTCTTTCAAGTTTTCGGCCGAAAACTTTTCTTTATGTAGCTTTAATCAGAAAATAAAACATTTTGTAAACGTTTAATAACAATTTAAATAAAGTTTTATGATGACGAATTTTGATTTGCTACATGTACAAAAATTTTCAGCCAAAAACTTAACGGTCGAAGTTTTAAGGTCCCATACACTTTATATAGTGGTTATTTTGAGAAAAATTGATATAGCATCCTCTATCTACGCTTATTAAATCATCTAAAACAGGGGTCGGAAAACTGAGGCCCGCGAAGGGTAAATCTGTGGCGCGCAAGCATAAATAATCATTATTTGAACATAAAATAAGTATAAGGTATTTCATGTTCATACAATGTTAATTTTAGTAAAAACGTGCATGGGTCATGTCTTACATGAAAGCAGTTTATATTAAAAAAAATCATGGAACATTCAAAATATCATAATTAAGTGTATTTAGAAATTAAAATATTAGAATATTAAAAGTTATTTTTTTTTTCTTCAGTGACCTTTAGAAAACTGAAGGTCGTTGAAAAAAAATTATTTGAAAAAAAAACAACGACCCTTGAGAACACAGCAAAGTAAAAATATTAAAATAATATATACTTATATATGTATTTTTCTGGCTAAAACATCGGTTATAGCAGAGATTCCAAAAAAAAAAAACATTTTTTTCTAAGGGGCCCCATTCAAAAATTCAAACCCCAATCCAATGGATTTTTTTTAGTTAAAGGCAAAGAAGCGTTCTCTAGAATAAAATAAAAATCTTAGTTAGCTTTAAAGATATGAAAACTAACTGGATCTAAAGTTTTGACATTTTTTTTTATTTAAAAAATTTCTAATCGAGCTAAGTTAACACTCGTGTTTTTTAATAATAACTTTCTTCTTACAACAGCAAGTTATTATCTGAAAATGGAGTGTGAGGAGAGCTTGGATTCAGTAAGTTATTTATATAACAATTATCTAAAAATCAACTGAACTCAAATATTTTTTATTGTGTACAAAAGTAATGCAAAGTAATCAACTAATATATTTTACTTTAAGTCTTTACTTAAGTCTTTTCTTTACAATTTAGGTATTTAGTTTTACATGTGTAATATACTTGAAATTTTGTTATAGAAGTTTTCTCACTATAAATTATGTTTGAATGTTCACAAAAACATTTAAAATAACATAATTATAAGAAATAAGGTATTTTTTATTTCAGTTTTGACGTATTTTGGTTTTTTACAACTTTTCTGTGCACTTTAAATTAATTCCTATGCAAACCAATGTACAAAGATGCTCATTTTTTAGACCACTTTTTTGATACTAATTGTTTTAGTTAAGTGCAGTTTATGCATAGTTTTCTATTATTATTATTTTTATTTCATAGAATATCTAAATGTCTACAGAAGCATTTAAAACAAAACATACGACATAAATTAAAATAGTAAAAGTTTAGCATACATTTTCATTTTTCAAACAATACTTTTTGGCAAATTTAATTTAATTTTTGCTTTGCATGTAAATATATACAGATGCTATCAGATACGCTATGCTTAATTAGATACTTTAAACATCTTATCTCGAAAAAACTCTGAATAAAGACTTTTTACTAGTAATGAACGTTTAGTAGTTTTGCAACATTCATTAAGTTTTTAGCTATTTTTTTGAATTTATATTAAATTTAGAACGTTTATTTAGTTGTTTAAGCAAAACTAGTTTAAAGCTTTTATTTAGATTTTAATTAATGATTTAACAGTTAAGTTTCCTTTTTTTTTCTTACTATTGATTACTGTTACCTAAACAAGTATTAAAAAAAATTATCTAAAGTTTATTAGGTTGAACACATAAGCTTTAGATTTATAGCATATGATAAACTGTTTAAATATTTAAGTTGTTTTACGTTCACACAAGTATTTCTAAGATCAAATTGTTTCTTTAAGCAATTTCTCAGCTAATTACTTCTGATAATTTTTTCTTTTATCTTAATAACTTAGATTTAAATTCAATGTTTTATAGTATTTTGAAAGTTAGATTTTGAATAATAATTTAAACCAATCTACTATTTATTGAAGTTTCGAAAAAGCATAACGTTTTTAGTTTACTTGATTAATTAATGTTCGTGCTTCATAAGTTAATTAGTAAATTTATCTTTTTATTGCAAATTGGTATGCATATCAAAAAAAATTTCTAAGTTATAATTTTGCTATTGGTAAACAGTTCAATTTTCTCTTTGAAGTATGTAAGCTCAGTGGTTCTTATACAAGTTAAAATAGTATATTAGAACAAAAAATTATACCAACACATGTCAAGTCATAAAATTTGGATGCAGCTAAGTTCTGTTAATAAAAAACAAACATTATAAAGAATATTAGCACATTTTATTTATTTTTTATTAAAGGATTGAGTCTCAGTTAATACAGTTACTTTTAATATTTTGTATAATTTTTTGTTACTGCTTAAAATCTAATAAATTTACACTTTAAGTAACATAAAAAAATTTATAACGCTAATATAATATCAACAAGTCCTATTTTTAGTTACCTTTATTTCACCATAAAGTACTAAAATTAAATTTTGATTTCCACTAATGTGTAGAAATTTTACTATTTATGTAATTTTTTTACTATCAGAATGAGCTTATTATCTATTTGAAAAGGTTCTATATACAGTCCATACTAGACCAGTGGTCGGCAGCCTTTTATGAGTTTCGGGCCAATTTTTCTAAAGAAAATTGCTCGCGGGTCGAAATGTTTGAAAAAAGTCTTCTGTGAACCATCGTTATTTAAACGTATTTGTAGTAATCAACATAAAACTACTAGTTTAAACCAAAATGTGATAAAATAAGCAATAGTAGAATTGTTGTAGTGAGTATATGTATATAGTTTATTGAACGATAAAAAATGCGCTCAAAATATTTGGTCCTAGGACCTGGTGAACGAAAAAACCTTTCGGTTATCAATTAGTAGTTATTAAAGTAAGATCCTAATTATAAGCTTTTACTACAAAATTAACCTATTTACCGTTTTAAAAAGTTATATTTTGAGCTAAAAAATAAATTGTTGCCTCAGAGTTAGGCTTTGTGGGCCGTGTTTGGCCTGCAGTTTGTCGACACTTCTGCTAAACTTAGTAATTCTTTTTATTTATTTAGGTGAAGTAACAAGTGCTCATAAACATGATGCAATGAACAATTCAAAGATTTATCAAATATTGTATCCAAAGTTATGAGTTGGCAACTTTTCTTGGGCAGGTTAGACTTACCAAGATTTGTTTTTCGCTGTCCGAACTTGTTGCACATATTAATTCTTTAAGTCTGCGGATTAAAAAAGATATACTTGAAAAAATTAATAACAAAACTGTTTAAAGCTTCGTAAATCATTATCTATGAAATTTTAACATGTGCTTAAGTGAATGAACGAACTATTTTCTATGAATGGAATATTTTTTAAAGAGTTCCATTAGAAGAGTTTTTTAAAAGTTAAGTAGCAAAAAAAGACCTTTTCATTTTAAATACCACTTTTTTTAGTTTTTAATAAATTGACACCCATTTGCATTTTAAAGGGACGATTACTTAACTAAACAGTAATTTTCTAAAAACAAATCAAAATTCATCTTCATCTACATAGAAATTTGATACTTTTTCTGGTAAAAGTTTAGCACATAGAACATTTACATAGAAGTGTTATACATATCAGGTGGAATACAATAACTTATGCAAGTTTTACTACAGCACAACCTATTCAAATATAAATTTTAGTCAATTGACTTATGCTAAGAAATAACAACATTTTGTACTTTTATTTTAAAAAAATATTAGCTTTTGTATAAATAAGTAGTATATTTAACTTTTTTTTTAATATGTATGTAGTAAAAAAAAAACATAAAGATACACCAGCGATATTAGCTAAAATTTAACTTAGAAACAACTTTGTTTCCTATATTTAAGACAGCAGTCAGCATATAAAAGAACCATACATAAGAAACAAATACAACCTTTTAATTGATAAGGAAACAAAAATTACTTTGTCTACAAATTAATTACCTTTATCAGTTAAATTAAAGTAAATTATTACAAGTATTTAAGCTGAAAAACTTCGCAATTTAAGGCAATCATAGTTCATTTTATCTATAATTTTTTGTTATTTTATGCTCAGGAACAATAATGTTTAAAAATAACTCCAGTCGAACAGATAAAAGATTAATACTTAATTGTTGTTTAGGGTTGCCAAAGGTCTTTGTGTAAATTTGTTCCAGGTTTTCTAAATTTGTTCCAGGTTAAAAAAATGTTTGCCTATTTTTTATTATAGAAATAAACTTAAGTTAGAAACCTTTTTTAAATATTATAACAACATTAAAAAATAACAGTAAAGCTGTTTAAAATTTGTTTTTTAACAATTTTTTTAAATTTAAAAAAAATATTTTTATGATAGATCATTTGTATCTTAACATATACATAAACATATTTGTTACTTAATATTTAAAAATAGTTTAAAACTCGTTTTTTTAGATTTTTTGTTTGAAAATCCAGGTTTTTCCAAAATTTATAAAATTCCAGCTTTCTTAAGTTTTTTAGTCTAAATTGCTAAATTCCAAGTTTATTTGCAAACATGACTGTTTCTTATCTTATCTACTACTGATTATATAATATAATATTTTAAGTTTAAAAATTCTAAACATTAACTTAGCAAATTGAAAAAACGATCTACACCTAAACTCATTTTCATTATTGCCCATTTTCAAAAGATTGAAAATAATAGTGTCTCTTCTTTATAAAATCCAGAATATCTATAGTATAACTTCCAAATCTCCCGTAAATTATAGCTCATAACATTTTTATTTAAGTCTTCATTACTAACCCTAGAAATTTAATGTAAGTTACTACGCGCCTTACTATTTATCACCTACTTACTGCCCAAAATTTTAAAATGCCTAAAGGGCGTAGTCATCCTTTTAATTAGACCAACACTGACTTGACTAGTATCCAAATTTAAACATATTGCATCATCCAGGGTTGCCACAGGTCAGGCTGGGAAAAATTTCCTGACTTTTAAATAAATTTTTCCCGATTTTTCTAAATCAAACTCTTGACTTAGCCCTATTGTAAAATACATAATCAAACACTTGAAACTATATAAAGCTTTCAATATAATTTTAATACAGGTTAAAACAACAGTTTTTTTTTTGCTGAATTTAATCATCAAACTTCCATTACATCACTTGAACCATCTGTGTATGATTGATGTATTTGCAATAAACAGCTCTATCAGCAAAATACTTGTATTGTTACCTTATAAACACAGTTTGTCTGAAAAAAGACACATTTTTTTAGCATTTCCTAACATAAATGTATCTAAATAAACGAAACGACATATAAGGAACTTTTACAATTGAAACCTTAAATTAATAACGAACTTTCACAATTAAAACCTTAAAACAATAACGAACTTTTACAAATTAAACCTTAAAACAAAAAAGAACTTAATCAAACACTGTTTTTTTTTATAATATGTAATAAAATTTATTTTCTCCGTTTCTTTATTAGCACTTCAACCTCTTCATCTAATAAAGATATGGTTTCCTTCATCTGGTCTGAATCCCGCTTATTTTTTTGGCAATTAAAGTTATTTGCCTCATTTTATTTAAACCGTTCTCATCTGCTGCCCTTACATATATCGAAGAGAATCTTTTCTCTAAATCTAGCCACAATTTGTGGGCTTCATTTCTTTTTGCACTCATTTATTTTTACCACCAATTTGCAAGTTAATAGAAAAACTTTACAGTTTTATAAAGTATAATTTATTAATTTATACCAGATGAAGGCATTAGAAATTAAAAAAATTTCTTAAATTCTAAGAAAATTTTGCAGTTTTAGTATGACTTTAAAGGATTTTTAATTAATTTTTACCATTTGATGACTTTGGTTAAAAAGAATTTTGTATTTTTAAATTGACAAAATCTGATTTTTTTTTGTCAAGTTTCCTGACTTTTTTTCTAAAACCCAATTTTTTTCCTGACTTTTCCTGACCTTGTAGCAACCCTGATCATCTTAATAACTAATGCTTTACACAAGAAATTAAACTAAATTACACTGAAGTTTTTATATATATATATATATAATAAAATATTTTTTATTATTATATTATATTTTAATAAATTTTCCTTGAAAATTCAGAACACCTTAAAGTCCTAGAGTGTTTAAAAATTTATTTTACTCCTTAGTGTTGGTTTGAAAACAAAGAAACTGGTAATTATATACAGGGTTGCCACTGACTTTTGGCAAATTTTCTCAAGGTTTTCAAAAATTCTTCTAGGTTTTTAAAAGTACTTTTTTTGGGTCTATTTTTAGTTTAAACTTAATTTTAAGGTAGAAAACTGTGTTAAATAGTATAAAACATTGAAAAGATAAAGTAAAGCTACTTCAAATGTGTTTTTTAATAAAAAAATTAAGATGATGACAAAAAACTTTTATCTATATGGTAGATTTTTTGTGTAAAATCAATATTTTTCTACTTAACATGAAAAAATTGTTTAAAATTTCAGAATTTTCCAGGTTTTTTTTTCAAGATTTCTCAAATCGCAGATTTTTTTGCCTAAATTGTCAAATTCAAGGTTTCAAGGTAAAGTAACAACCCTGTTATATAGAAAATTAAAAAACAACTGCTATACAATTATTTTCTTTATGTAAAAATAAAGAGTTAAAATAATTTACTTTAGGGTTGCAAAAGATTTTTTGTAAGTTTCTTTCAGGTTTAAAAAAAATAAGTTTTTTGGTAAGTTTTTAGTATAAAATTAAACTTAAGTTAAAAACCTGTTTTCATTAGTAAAACAACATTTAAAAGATACTCTTAAGCTACTTTAAAAGTGATTTTTATGAAAAATAACTTAAATGGCACAAAAAATATTTATCATTACGATAAATTTTCGTATCTTAGTATAATTTAATTTTAAATTACTTTAAACTTTAAACATTTTATAATACAATAAATTTTCACAATATATTTTTTGAACTAAATACTTTAGTTGCTAAACAACTGTTTGTGCTAAATAATTTTCATTGGGTGAAACACATTCAAACGTTCAATTTTTTTTTTACTTAATTATTTTTTAGTAAACATAAAATTTTGTCGCAATAAGTTTTATTTTACAAAAATTCTTCTATATAAATTATTTTTACTTGAAAAAATATTAATAAACAACATTGAGTAACATTTTTGCTAAACTCCTATTCATGCATTAAAATTTATATAAAATTGAAAAATAAGAAAATAAATCCACAAAGTAAATCATTGCCAGCATAACAATTTAAATAGCTTGAAAACTAGTTTTATCGAATACAAAAGCATATTTTATTTTTATATTTTAGTTTATAAACAAATTTTAGTACAGTTAACTTTTATAAGTTTGTATACTAATTAAACAACTTTAATTAGTAATACATAAGTTTTTAATTTAAACACGGTATTTTCAATTAAAAGTAAAATATTGTAATTTTTTCAGACAAGGTCCTGTTCTTACAATTATTCTAAATTTAAATCCGACTTAAATGAAACTAATTTTTTTCCTCATAATTCACCACTTGTGTGGATTCTTCCTTGTTCAACCCGAAACCCTCGATCTTGCTCCACTCCGCCCAGTTTTCTTCGAAATGGGGGAATCTGTACGGGTATTTCCGCGGAATGACCGCTTCGGCTTTCCGCCAGTAAATCGGCTCGTTGTACTTCGTGTGATCTCTCTCGACCCAACTGGGGAAAAATTTACAAACTTTATTAAACCTGCTTCGTTTAAAAGTTATCATCACGCAATATACTGGTGAAAATCAAATAGTTAAAATCTTACAACGAAAAAATCAGATTTAGTATCTAATCAAATTCAAATTTCAAAATGAACTTTAAGCAGTAAACTATCTTAAACAAGTCAATGAATAAAACTAAAATGAATAAAAAAATAAAACTAAATAAAACTAAAGTCAATGAATGAATCAAACTTAGTTTAAAATCAAATAAATAAAAAGTAGGCTCAAGTTTATATCAATCAACACACTTGTGCGCAACTTAAACATTTTAGCGAAACATACTTCATGTAAAAATTCAAACAATAGATGCAAACAAACGGTTTGGTGTCTTCCACGTGCTTCCAGGTGTCGCTCAGCCTCACCGACGGCCTCATCTCCGCCTTGTGCCTCATCTCCTCCAGCTCCCTCTCCTCGCTGTCGTGCGTCAGCAGCTTCCTCCCTCCCCTGAACTCCTTCCTGAACTGCACCTTCACCTTGCTGTTGCGGGATTTTATTTGAGTTTTTAAAAACATTTAAACCTGCATTAAGGGTTGCCACTATTGGAACGAAAAACGCCAAATTGAACTACATTTCGTGAGATCCTGAACTGAATGACTTTGCTGTTGAGGTTGTTTTTGTTTGAGTTTTTTAAATAATTAAATTATACGTTCAGGGTTGCCACTTTCTTTGCAGCAAAAGAGTGCAAATAGCATTAGGCCTGATTTTGTGAGAAACTTTTTTTTAAAGCAATAAAAGCTTAAGGCTGAACAAATCACTGTTGTTCTAGATTGAATAGTTTTAAAATGAAAAATTTGAGAAAAATACTAATCCATTGTTGTTTGAGTTTTTGTCAATAAATAAAAACCTGCGTTCAGGGCTACCACATTCTATGAAGCTAAAAACATCAAACCTTATTTTGTGAGCAAATTACAATAAAGTACTAAATCCAATTGATTTTTTCTTTACTGGCTTGAATATTACAAAATCGTAATAATTACAAAAGAGCTTAGAAATACGAGAAAGATGTCATTTTCAAGAAAAACATTAAAAATACAAAGTCAAAGGAACTGGCAAGAGTTTTACTAAAAATGCGAACAAGTCTAAGTTTTTCGAATAGTCTGAAAAACTTCAAACAACCCTGAGCTGACATAAGCTTTTTCAACATATTAGACTGGGTGGCCTGGATCTGTGGCAACCCTATGCAGTTCAACAAACTTATAATTTTTTTTTTAAGTTATAACAAAAGACAAATCAAACAATATTATATGTAATGTTCTTCCAGCAATTGTGCACTGAATTTTTTTTTGTGTTTTTTAAAACTGGTCTGTTTGTGATTTTGATAAATGTACTTAATATCATTTATTTTAAATTACTATTTAATTTTCACATCTGTAACTCAATCTATTATAAAATTTAAATTTTACTTTTAATCATAAAATTAACTAAATGCAAGTTTTTGTAAGAATAGTTTTAACATTTAAGGACTCTAAAAAAAATTAATGTTTGAATACATTCACATTTTGAAAAATTAGAAGTATGTAATAAACATTTCGAACAGAATTTATAAAAAAACAATTTAAAAAAAAGCAAGAATATCTTTTTAAATCTTTTACAATTTAACTTCATAAGAATCTAATAAATTAATAAATATACTACTTTAGTTTTAAATGAACATTAAGCGGCTTAGCAAATTTTAATCTCTTAATCTTTACTTTGTTTAGAATAGAAGTATAAAATCACAAGTAAAAAATCATAATCAAACAGTAAACTTAATAAAATATTAATGAAATAACACATACCAAACTAAATAACTCTCTTGGTGTAAAATGTAACATTTGAGACAAAATATACAACGTGTGTACAAAAATAAAACAAAATCAAGTGAAAAAAATCAAAACTAACAGTTCCTGATGCTTGTTGAGAAAAGGCCTGGTGAGGTACATTTCGTTCTTGGCCTCCTCGGTCAGACCCTCCACAAACTCCTTGCGATGAGCCTCGCTGAACAGGTAGGGAATGCGGTGCTTTCCGCCCGTCTTGTTGCCCTTGATCTGCCTCCATTTAGTCCTGCGGTTCCTCAGCAACAACTGTCCCAGCTTCATGATAACTACTTATAAAGCTGTGAAGATATATTAACATTTATTTGTTCAGTTGATGTTGTTGTGTAGTAATTAGCTGTTGAGTTTTAGTTAAACAGATTTTACTTGACTGCAGTTGTTGATTTGTTTTCAAATAAAAATTGCTTTCACCAAGCAGGGTTCCACTAATATTTCAAAAAAAAAATTATAGGGAAGTCCATAAAATATAGCAAATTTATAGGGAAATTAGCAAAAAAAAACAATGAATTTTAAACATTAAGAACATATTTTTAAAGTACAGAAAGTAAAATTTGTCATTAACCTTTTATAAGCACAGTCTTAATGAAAAAATTACGGAAGTTCAAGGGTTTCTGAGATCAAATTTTAGTTAAATAAGTAAACATCAAAAATTATTATCCATTAGATGTCGCAAAAGAGTTAAATTTTTGTACTGAATACATGTACATGAGTACATGAATGATGTAGTATATTAAAGTATTTTTTTCAAATCACATTTCAACTTAAAAAAATTTAACTAGCCTAAGGTGTCAATGTACTAAAATAAAAATATTTGTGCCAGCAACACCTTTACTTTCAAAAAAGTTATATAAAAAAGTTATAATAAGTTACTATTTAATTTATAAACCACTATGTTTCTCCTTTGTTTTGTTAAGGCATTAGTACACTTACTAGGTATAAGTTTTTACAATCAAACTGTAGAAGGATACAAAATTCAATAAAAAAAAGATAAAATTGTCAAAATCAAAGGTACTTCATAATTTCAACATCAAAACTTGACATAACAAAATTAACTAAATATAAGTGATTTAAACATCTGTAATCTTGAGTTAAGTATGAAAGGGTAGCAACACGTTTTATTGTAAAAGTTTCAGGGAATGCTGAATTTATTTTTTTTTAATTTCTACAATGAAGGAATTTAATAAAACATTTTTGCACACATTTGTGTTCCTTCAGTTTAAAAAAGAAAACATCAGATTTATTTTCACAGTAAAATAAATCGTCAAAAATTCATATGTTAAGCATTTTATTTCAGCAAAACTTAATGCTTTATGCTACTTTAAGAATTAAAACAATGTGTATGGCTCAAAGAAAAAAAAAGGTGACTTAAGCAGAAATTAAATATACAAAAAAAAAAGTGACTATAAAATAAAAACAGGTGTTTTATAGTTGGATAGAAGTTGATTTATTGCTTTGAAAAACTTGTTTTCATGTTCTTTGCTTAAAGTATTGTAAGTATTGTATTTAAGTTATGTTTTAAACATAACTTAATAACAATACTTAATAACTACTTAATAAAAATACTAATAAGACAATACTTTATAACAAAATAGCAGTTTTTGCTATTTTCATAGCCTTATTTTTTGCTAAATGTTACACCATATTTAAAAAAGTAGTTTAAAGAACAGTTAAAGATAAGTAATTTGGCAATTTTTGAAATATGAGTGATCAATGTCAGTGACCTCAAAGGTTACACTAAAATCCTATATCCTCCTTCATTTTTTAAGCAACCTTCTTCATATTTTAACAGAGAGTTTATTATTAAAATTAAAAAAGATTAAACGCAGGATTTTTTTTTAATTAAGTAAAATATAAATTTTATTAAAAAAAACACCAATTTTTTGTTTTTTATCTAATTTTTGTTTTCAATATTTTTAAAATTCCAACTTTATAAGTCTTTGAAACTATAAAAGGAATGTTTCCTGGAAAATTGAGGTCTCTAGCTCAAAACATTAGGGAGAAGATAGATTTTTTGTATTTTTTTAAATTTCTGAGAAATTTGCCCCAAAAAATTTGCAGTCCATACACTTGTATCAGAAACTTTTTATAAAAATTACAATATCTGAAAAGTTAAATAAGGTTTTTTTATTCTATAACAACTAGCTTGTAGTTTGTACTTTTAAGCTTTCATATAAGATCCAATGATATTTTCAGTATAATAAAGGGTCAGACCCCCTTATGCCTTTAAACTGCAATGAGTTTTTGGTTATTTTTTAGTTTAAACATTACTAGAGATGTTTCTAAATTATTTTTTTTAAATAGATTTTGAAAAAATTCATTAAAATTCTAAAAATACTTATTTATATTAGGGGTAGAAAGTACTTTGGTGATGTTTGCTGGACTTATGAGTCCATATGATTTGAATGTGTTTAGGCTTCATTTTAAAAAATCTGAAATAAAAAATTTTGCAAAAAAAAAAGTATGCCGTCCAAAAACTTAATTTCAACCCCAAAAATCACATACTTTTTGATTTTTTGACTTTAACAGTAATAAAATCACTTTTACATGCCCTAGACTTGAAATTTATGTCTTAAATGAAAGCTTATACTTATTGACATATATTTAAAGACATATTAACTGCTTTTGATGTATTATGACGTCATAATCCCCCTAAATGTTCAAAAATTGTCTGTAAAATGTAGGAGTAAGGAAGTACAGCACACTTTTTTGGTCATATTGTAAAATTCAAATAAGTAGATATGATTTGGATGCGTTTTTGCTAAGTTAAAAAGAATCTATAGTAAAAAATTATAATTTTGCAAAAAAAAAATTGCTGTCCAAATAACTGATTTTAACCCCAGAAATCACATACTTTATTGATTTTTTGACTTAAACAGTAATAAAATTGCTTATACATGTCCTAGACTTATAGTTTATAATTTTAAAGAAAGCTTATAATTATAGGCATAAATTAAAGACATTTCGACTGCTTTGTTGTATTATGACGCCAATATTACACTAAGTATGCAAAATTTGTCTGTAAAATTGTACTTAATTTTTAATATAAAAATTAAATTCCTCTGCTGTTTTACTTTTAGTTTTTTGATTTAGAATATAAAATGTATCACGTCAGCTAGCCAGAAAGATATTACTGATATAATGTCATTTCAATTGCATGTTGATATATATATAAAATACATTTTAAATCACTTTCCTTTAATAGAAATTATGGTTATTCAGAGCATTTTATATAAGTAAATACAATAACAATTACCTGCTATGAGTTGAAATTTTTAAAAAATGATAAAAATCTTTAAAATAAGAGAATTAAAATATTTAACACACTAACAAATTAAGTTTTAATTTATTTAGTTGTACAATACTTTAAAAACTTTAACTAATAGTAATTTGAAAAAATAAAAAAATAAAGTAAGAATAAAGCTAAAAAATATTACAGATAAATAATTATTGTTTAACTAAAAAAAATCTTAAATTTAAAGAATAATATTACAATAATTTTAATAAGTTTACATGCACTTTCTAAGATATATAAGTCTAGATCTTTTACACTTAGACAGGTGCTCTCAATAGTCATAGTTTCTAATAAAGGAAAGTGATTTAAAATGTATTTTATATATATATCAACATGCCATTGAAATGACATTATATCAGTAATATCTTTCTGGCTAGTTGACTTGACACATTTTATATTCTAAATCAAAAAACTAAAAGTAAAACAGCAGAAGAATTTAATTTTTATATTAGAAAATAAAGTGCAATTTTACAGACAAAATTTTTATATTTAGTGTAATAATGACTTCGTAATACAACAAAGCAGTTGAAATGTCTTTAATTTATGCCTATAATTATAAGATTTCATTTAAGATATAAAATATAAATCTAGGACATGTATAAGCAATTTTATTACTGTTTAAGTCAAAAAATCAAAAAAAAATGTGATTTTTTGGGTTGAAATCAGTTTTTTGGACAGCAATTTTTTTTTTGCAAAATTATAATTTTATTATAGATTACTTTTAAGCAAAAACACATCCGAATCATATATACTAACTTTTATTTACAATATGACCAAAAAAGTGTACTGTACTCCTTTACCCCTACATTTTACAGACAAATTTTGCACATTTAGGGTGATTATGACGTCATCATACATCAAAAGCAGTTAATATGTCTTAAAATATATGTCAATAAGTATAACCTTTCATTTAAGACATAAATTTCAAGTCTAGGACATGTATAAGTGATTTTATTACTATAAGTCAAAAAATCAAAAAGTATGTGATTTTTGGGGTTGAAATTAGTTTTTTGGACAAATTTTTTTTTTTGAATTTTTTTAATTTTCAGATTCTTCTTAATAAATCAAAAACACATTCAAATCATATGGACTTGAATGAATATTACAATATGACCAAAAAATGTGCTGTACTCCCTACCAGGGGCGTTGCGTGGGGAGGGACGCTGGCGCATGCGTGCCACCCAAAAAAAAAGAATTTAAAAAAAATGCAATATCTTTATCCTTTGTTGTTTATTTCTTCTGCTTAATTTGCCTTTTTTCAACTATTTTTTCTAGTAATTGAAAATTAAAACGAAATTTCCCATTATACTGATTTGGTGCGTAATTGCAAATGCACACCAATGTTGATGAAAAAATCTATAAGAAAATTTTTTTATAACTTCGTTAACTTCATAAGAATTTAGACTCAAACAGTACGCAACTAGTTAGTGCACCGCAGTAGTATAACCTTATGACAGATTTTTTTACAAGTTGAGATGCTAACATTTTGTTAACACACCATAAAGCTAAACCTGTTTTATAGTGATTATGATTCAAGAATGAACAAATTGTAGTAAAAATAGCAATAAACAACTGCTAATAAAATAAAAATAAATTGATAATAAGAATAAAAAACATTAACAACATAATACAAAAGAAAAATTTTAAAAAGCAGAAAAAATAAATTAAACCAAATAATAAACAAATAGTTCATACTGTAATTACAGTTTTAATCTCACTATACAAAATGTATTGTTTAAATTATCTAAACTTGAAGTTTTTATTAAAAGTAGTTTCTTTTTTTATTAAGATAACAAACAAATCAAACTTTGTTATTCTATCAGCCTTAAAGTTTAAAAATTAATCAATTTTTGTAACAAGTTATTTTAAAATTTCTTTAGTCACATCATGAATAAATTTATAGCAACTTGTAAAACAGAATTTTTACAATCAATTTTTAGTCTAAAAGACATAGATGATTAATTTTAAATTTAAATTTGTTTAGTTTTAAATCAAATTTTAAAACGAGCATAAAGTTAATTTTATAGGCAAATTTATTAATTTTTCAAAAAACATAAAACTTTAATGTCAATTACTTTCCTTATCTTATAAGCTATCTAAAAATTTTATATCTTATTTTAGAGAACGTACCTTTGTCTTTAATTTAAAAAAAAAAAAAATTGGTTTGGGGTTGGAATTATTTCATGGGGTCCCTCCAAAAATAAAGGTTTTTTTTTTTGTTTTTTTCATTATTATTGTTTTAGAACCAAAAATCAATTTATTTTTTTATTTCTATTTTTATTTTCCCTTATTTTGCATGTTGTTTAAACTCTTAAATGTTTATTTTATAAATAATGTTAACACCTTTTACGATTTGGCCCCAAAGCAAAATGATGTATATTACACTATCATTTGCCTTGGCCATTTCCTAGATAAAAAATTTATAAAAGGAAAAAAATAATAATAAGAATGTGAATTACAACAAATTTAATTAAATTATTTTTTTAGTACTATTTATTAAACGTACTATTTATTCCCTAATTCTTCCAATTTCACTAATTTTTAATTGTTCACTAGCTACATCCTCTGTACCAAACCAGTGGAAAGTCTCATATGTCATACCAGTGCACAAAAAAGGTAGTAATACAACCCTTAAAACTACAGACCCATTTCTTTGACAAGCAGTTTTGTAGAATTTTCGAACATATAATTTCTCTAAAAACACTTGATCACCTTTTTTTAAATAAGCTAATTTCACATAAACAGTTTAGTTTTCTACCTAATTGATCATCTAGTTATCAACTGTTGAATTGCTTACACTCATGGTTGGTTTCAATTCTAAGCAATAAGTCAACTAAAGTTATTTACACAGACATTCAAAAGGCTTTTGACTCTGTATCCCATTTTAAACTAATAAAGACTTTAACTCAATGCAAAATTCATAAAAGTTTAGTTAGCTGGTTCAAAGAGTTTCTTGAAAACAGAACCCAAAAAGTAGTTATTGGTAACACTTTTTCAGAGTCTTTACCTGTTTTCAGTGGAGTGCCTCAAGGAGGGGTTATTGGCCCACTTTTATTTATAATTTATATCAATGATATAGCTTTAGAAGTAGATGTTGATAGCAACATAAATCTCTTTGCAGACGATACAAAAATTTTTAGCCATTCTAACACAATTCTACAAAAATCTTTGGATAAAATTTATTGTTGGCTAAAAGAAAGAAAACTAGTTTTAAATACTAGTAAATGTCAGGTTCTAAACATTCAAAAAAATACATCTAGTATCACTTCTGAATTTAGAATAAACAACATAAGGTTACCTTCAACCAAAGTGTTTAAAGATCTG
Organism: Thalia democratica; assembly: GCF_965202585.1. Taxonomy (NCBI): domain Eukaryota; kingdom Metazoa; phylum Chordata; class Thaliacea; order Salpida; family Salpidae; genus Thalia; species Thalia democratica. The sequence goes on from NC_139165.1 coordinate 42,786,108, forward strand.
GGAATTTTTATTGCTGAAAAACTAAAATGGAACCACCATATCAATTACGTTTATCAAATTGCATCAACTATTTCTTTTCAAGTTTTAAAGAGTTTTAAATCTACAGATATAAACATTCTAAAAAAAAAATTATCTCGCTTACATTCGTCTTAAGTTAGAATACAACACACCAATTTGGTCTCCATATTTGAAGAAAGATATTAACCATCTTGAATCCATTCAAAGAAAATATACAAGAATAGTCTTCAACCATTGCAACATCTCATACACATCTTATTTTGATAGACTTTCAAAACTTGGTATTAAGTCTTTAGAGTATAGAAGGATTGAGTTTGACTTAATTACTTTTTTAAACTAATTAATAGTGAAACTACAATTAATTTACAGTCTATTTTTGAACCTCATAAATGTACTTATTTACTGAGAGGTAACAACAGAAAATTTTAATGCAGACATAATTTCAATAATAATGTTTGGCATAATTCTTTTTTTTATCGTTCAGTTGAATTATGGAACAAGCTTCCAAACGAATTAGTTTCTTGTAAAAAAGTTGAGCATTTTTGGTTAAGGTTAAAAAAGTTTGATTTAAATAAATATTTTGTCAGCAAAATTCATAAGTATTTTTTTTTTTGTTATTTCTTCTTTAACCACTGGTTGTATTTGTCTAATTTGGTTTAACCTATAGCTTTATTTTATTAGCGGCGCCTTTCCTCTGTGTATAACAAAACCTGTTCCCTAATACATAGTTAATTGGCCTGTTAAAGTGCTTGGGGCCTTGGGTTCTTAAGTTTTGTTTATAGTCAGTGTTCTCAACATTTATCAGCTACTACGAAAGTCCAACAAACGCTGAGTTATCTGAGTATTAAAGATTTGAAAGTAAATGTGAAGCAGGCTCTCCTAACAAAAGTGAAACACGTTGTTCAGATAAAAGCAGTTCTAGTTATACAAACAAAAGTGAAACAAGTTGTATGGATAAAAGTTAAACCAGTTACTCAAATGAAGGCTGAACCAGTTGTTGAAATAATGCAAAGCCAGTTGTTCGAATGAAAGTGAAACCAGTTTTGGAGTGAAACCATTTGTTGGGTGAAGTTGAAGTAGGATATTGTTGTTCTCTTTTTGGAAGAACCGGAATTATAAATTTTGTGTTATAATTTTTGTGTTTTTATGTTAATTTTTAAACTTTAATTAGTTAAACTCAGTTCTTTCATTTTTAATGTACAATTTTGGTTTATTTTTGTTTTTTTGTTGTATGTCTTTCTGTATAAGTGGCCTAGGTTTTGATGCCTGGGTCCTTCGTATGACAATAAACTTACAATAATATAATATGCAAAGTAATATTGTATGGAATGTTGCAAGTCTAAAAATATGTCAGAGCAGTCTAAGCTATGCTTTTTAGAAGTTGATCTTATTTTAAAGATATTTTTTCAGATTTAAGATGCATTTTTGTTGTTTTAAAAAATTCGAATTATTTTTTGAGATATGACCAGTCAAAGTCGGGCCGCATAATAGGTCCCCTATGGGAAGGTAAGACTAAAACAGCAAAAAAGACTAGTTTGTTTAAAATCTATCTCCTCCTTCATTTTTCCAGCAATCTTCTTCAAACTTTAACAGTTTAATCTTTATACAATAACAAAAAACATTACTTGTGAATTTAAAAATTTGTAGTAAAATTTTATTTTTTTGAAAATTTTTATTTATTATAATTTTCTAAGTTCATAAGTAACATTGTTTTTTGTAATTTAAGGATCATTTTCTAAAATTTGAAGAAGATTGCTTGAAAAATGAAGTAGGAGATAGTTTTATAGTAATTTTTTAAATTTACAAGAAAACTGACCCAGCAAATTTGCAGTCAAAATGTTTTAATTTAGGGGATTTTTTGAGAAAAAAATTTGCCACCCCCTGACCAAAATACCACGCTACTTTACTGCTCCCTACCCCTATTTATATTAATTTTTTAGCAATTTTTCCAAGTATGGTAGCATGGTTAAATTAAAAACTAGTTGTGGAAGAGTTAAAATTTTAGATTTTTATTTCTAATTACTTTTTTCACAAAAAAAAATAGTAATTCATCAAAACATTGGTTCCAAAAACCATAAAAAAGTTTTAGTTCCTAAATTCAAAATTTCTGAATATTTTTTGTATCTTCTCTACTATCTGTGCTGCAGAGTAAAAAAATACCAAGTCAGATTTTGAAAGACTTTTGGTAAATTTACTCTCATAATTCCTTTAAATTGCCCTTAAATAACCCATAAATATCAAAAAAAGTCAACTTTTTTCCTTATCAGATAAAAAATGTAAAAATAGATATATATATATATATATATATGTATATAAAAAGTTTATTTTAAGATGCAAAAACTTGCAGGACTTGAGTTTTGTGCCTGTGCACTCCTCAACTGCAAAGATAAAAATAAAGCAAGTTTTTGTCCTGCAAGTTTTTGCATCTTAAATTAGCCCTTCTTAAAAAAGCCTCTAAGGTGAGCTCTGTGTTGAAAAATTTAATTCATTAAGTTAATTAGCTTATTTCTATAAGTATTTCAGACATTTTTTGTCAAATTTCAAATTTTGACATAAAACAAAGAATTTATTTACAAAGAGAATAAAGACATAGTTTTATACAAGTTATCAGATTCACTTTTCATAACTTAATTAATTCAAAGTAAATTTTAAGATTTATATGGATCAATTATGGCAAATTTAAAAGGATCTTTGTAAAAGGTATAGATTTTAAAATTAAAAAAAATATATAGAACATAAAATATATTTTCTTCTTTGAATCAAAATCAATCTTCCTTAAACTTTTATATTTTTATTTCCAAGACATGCAAAACCGTTTTGATGTTAAAACTTTTTCTTTTTATCTTCAGGAATATTTTTGGGAGTTTTTGGCACAAAACACATTTACTTTTTTAATTCTAACATATCATCTATTTTCAAACTAATTAGAATGATTTTTTGAAAAGTTAAAGTTGCCATCACAATAGACAAATATTGAACAACAAAAAAACGCACTTTAAATACTGGTCTGGTGAATGAAGGGACCTCTAGGTTATGGAGTCTTACACCACTTGGATATAGTTTAATGTCATTTTCCAAGTTTGAAAGATTTTCAGTGAATTTCTAAAGTTTAAAACAAATTAATTGCATATCATTCTACCAGATTTTTTTTTCAACTTGACTATATCCAGTTTTTTTTAATGTATGTGTTGGCCATTGGTTTTGATCTTGCAATGATCAGTTTAAAGAGTTTTACAAAGCTGTCATTTGAACCTCTCTACCCATCAGGCAACACCATGTTGCCATAGGTTTTTCCAAGATTTCTAAATCTTTTACTGGTTTGTCAGATTTTTTCACTTTTTTTAAGTACATCTTTTTTTACAATTTGTTTTTAAGTTAATCTTAAGTTGTAAAAGGTGTTGTTTGCAAATGGAAGGTTTGTTATGAAAGGAAACAAAACTTTCTAAACTAAATATTTTATTTTAGGATAAAAAACACCATACTTACTCTTATATCAGGCATTTTGAATAATATATTGTATTGAATTGGCTTGAATTAAGTGATGTTTTATTGCAAATGAAACAGTAAGTTTAGAAAAATTTTGTATAAAATTTATCAAGTTAGTATTTAAATAAATAGATGAAAATTTGCCTGATAAAAGCTAACTTTTGCAAAAGAAAAGTCTCAAAAATAGTTTTGATTTTTTTTTTCAAATTATAAATAAATATTTTAAAGTGGAATACTTTCTTAATAAGTTGGTAAAGCCTTCCGCTCTACTAGCTATCACAATATTGTTCGATTACTCTTTTAGAAATATTTGGTTATTATTAGACTCCATTCATATGGACCTTTTTTATCTCCTTGAACACAAGTTGAGAATTCTGAATGTTGCATTTGATAGCAAAAATAAATTATAAAATTCCCTAAGTCGGAATAGACTTTAGTGTTTTTTGATCAGAAATCGACAGGAATTCGGTGGTCGCGGGCCAAATTTCGAAACTATAATATTTGTTGGCCATAGTTATAATTTTCTTAACAATCTTTTTATTAATTTGAGTTTAAAAGTAAAGAACATACTAAAAGTAGTATAAAACAATCTAATTAGTAAAAACTCTGTAGCTGCCAAAAATTAAAAATTAATTTCCGAAAGAATTTTGTAGTTAATGTGTCTAGCCTGAAAGACGTGTAAGGTAATGTTTGTGTACTACATTAACTGTTGAACGACAAAAAAAAAGTGCTCAAAAAATAAAACCGTAATAATAAACTATTAAATATTGTTTACTTTTAAAACGTTTTACTAGAAATTCATATCAATATAGTCGATTTTTGTTATTAAGTAAAATTTAGTTCATAAATTAAAAATGTATAAGGTATACAAAAATTTTATAACTACAAAAGTTGCACAGATTGAAAACTAAAATTAGCTAGTCAAAAGTGTTTAGAAAAGAGTTTTTGAATGTTTATACAACTTGAAAGGTTTTATTTTTATTTTTAGAAACTTTTGAAGAAATCCCATGTGGATTTTGTTTCTATAATATTAAAAAAAAGTAATTTTATATATTTTTTTTTAATCAAGTTCTAAACCACTGGTTTAAGTCTGTTGTTAGTTTTTTTTCAATATTTTTTTTTTTTTTTGAATTTTTAGCTAAACTATTTTAAGTAGAACTGTTTAACTATGTTTTATTTTAAATATCATAGAATATGTTTTTTTACTAGTAAAACAAGTTAACTACTTAATTTGATTAGGAACTTGTTTTAATTTTCGTATATATAGAATATTTTGTTATTAATGTTAGCCTACAATGCGTTGACAAAATTTTCACATTCTCAATAAAAACAGAAATTAGGTTTACATTTAAGTTTTTTTTACTAAAAATTAAAGAACTGAATCACATACTAAGATTTTGCATTCTGTTTTACTAGTATTTTTTGGTTGTTTATATTTTAAGCATTTTTATGTACCTGATAAACTTTAGAAAGTTATCTTGTAGAGAGTTTATTAACTGCATATTATCAAAACCTTCTACACAAAATATTCTATCGTTGAACAAAGAAACTGTGCAACCCCACTGAAAAAAGTCTAGAAACGCCCTTGGTTTGTTGTAACATATGTATATGGATTATTGTCAGCATTTCAAGTTGATGTTTTTAAGATAAGTGAACCTTAAGAAAATATAAAGTATAGTCTTAATATGTAGTGAAATTATAAATTTAAATGCATCTATCGTTTATTTTCAGTTTTTGAATCTGATACTTTTTAATAATCAAAGTGTAATAACGCAGTTATAGTAAGTTTAATTTGTTTTATTGTTTTCGAGATTATTAACTTTTTTTTAAAGTATTCTAACGCAGTGATCTTCAAGCTAATCAAAGTTTGTGAAGCCTAAAATGCAAAATTAAACTTCCTTGTACCTCAATGTTAAAATATCTTAATTAAATTACACTATATTATACTGTATCTTATGCCAAAATTTTAAGTAAGGGTTCAAAGTCATTTATAAAATGATATTTACTTTAAAAGTTTTTCCAAGTTCTAATCAAAAAGAAAAGAATCGCAGGCCAAAGTCTTTAAAATAAATAGTTTAAAAATAAAAAAACATATAAAAGCAAATATGGCATAAACTTGCCATCACAGCTTACTCATACTAAAATAAGAGCATGTTTTTTTTATTATAAAGAATGTTGAACTTGGTTCTTCTGAAATAGTTGTTTTTCATAGGAGATAGGAGTCATGAAATTTTGCTTGGGTTGTGGGCTTCGATTACCAAACACCTGTTGTACAATAGGTTAATTTTAACATTTTTAAATTGTATAACTTAAACCCGTTCTTTACAGGTTGCTTATTTGTTAGGCGGTCAAAACTAGAAAGACTTATATGATTATAATTGTTTATAGTTCATTCAGATTAAGATATAAGCTTTTGTGCACAGATTTCGTGAAATTTACTTTGCACAGCCTTTGAAAAGGTTAAATACCATTGTATCACACTACTTTTATCTATTTAAAAGAAAACAATCGACTTGAACAGTTGAAATGCTCAAATGATGTTAATATACAAAGCGATATTTTTAGTTTATATTTTGAACTACATTTTTAATTTACTATGAAATTTTATGGATTACTACTATATTTGTTATAGTACATAAAGGTTTGGCTTTATTCCATGTTTTTGATAATATATACGATAAAGTATTATTTCATAGAAAATAAAGCAGGTTGTACTATGTGACTATAATAATATAAATACAAATTTTATAAACATAGACGTAACATTATTACTAAATATAATACAAGCCTTTATTAAGATAGTTTCAAAAGTTTAGAAACATAATACAAGTTATTTTAATATGTAATTTATTGTTTTCAAGGTTTTACTAAAACCTTTAACAAACTTACTAAATATTATTTTAACCTTAATACTTTACAAAGAATATTACTTCGCAAAAATAAAGACTAATTTTATATTTTTATATAATGTTTATAAGATTTTTTAAAGTTTCATATTTTATTAATTCTGTTACTATTTTTTTACCACATGATCACTAAAATTTATTTACAAGTTATTTCAATTAAAAGTTACTCTTTTTTAACCTAGGGTATCTATTTATTATAATACCATGAAATAAAACAAGTTTATACTGTCAGGCTGTACAAAACTAAATTAGATGTTTTTGCAATATTTTTTTCATAAAACAAACTTTTATTTATACCAACTTTCAATATATTTACCCTGCAAAAAGTACAAAACAATCTTTTTAATCTTACTTATATTTTTTACAAAAAAAAATTTAAGGTTTATTTTAAATTTTTATATTATTTAAATTTTTCTTATTATCATTTTTTCTTCATACCTGACATTTGTTTATTTCAGTTAGTTACACCCTGCAAATAACTAGTTTACCTAATTAGTGTAATTAACTATCACAAGTGGAGATATTATTTTTGAAGTAATAAAAAAAATTTAACCTCTAGAAAAGTAGAGACAATTATTTTAATATGATTACATACATTACAAAATCTTTAACACAAAAAAAATCGGTTTAAGTTTTTTTTGGTAATAAACATATAAATTAAGAATGCTAAAAAATGTTTAGTTACAGTTATTTATATTTTAGTTAAAAATGATTGTGTATTTGAGTGCTACAACAAACTAAGTTGCTTCAAAATTAGCAACAGTAAGTAAACGTTCATCAAAAATTTATTAAAACGACAATGTGAACTAAATATTCTTTTAGATAAGTATAAGACTAACAACTTAATTATACCTACGCCACCTATTTGGGTAACTAAATATTTTAAGGTATTGCTACTAATGATTAAAGGAAGCTAAAAAGTGTGCGACTTTGCCTTTAAGTATATTTGTTAAATTGTTTTGTTCAGTAGGACTTATTACATAGTTTTCCTTTTATTTTTTTGTTACATTGTTTAGTTATGTTTTAAACTAATAAGATGCAAAATAAAATAAGTGCTTACTTCAAGATTGCCATTGTTTCAAGCAAAAATTCCAACTTGTGGTTTGCTTAGCCGCTGTTCAGTCGATGCGTCCTGAGTTCGAGTCTCGTCGGTGCTCTCTTGTTGGACTCGGCGCTGTTAGCCTGACTCTCATTGAGATTAGATATATTTGTAAGATAGCAATACCGTAATTCGGGACGTGAACCCAGGGCGTGTTGGCCGGCGTTACCATTTGTCCTCTGGCTTAAATTGGTCATTTGGTGATAGGCGATTTGTTGTAAGTCCGCCAGGGGGAACGGGTCAAAATTGAACAAAGACAAAATTGCACGAGGAAAATAAATTGCACTAAGACAAATTTGCACGAAGCGTCAATTTTGCACGAAGACAACTTTGCAATAACGGTCAATTTTGCACGAGTAACAATTTTGCACTGAGGGGAATTTTTTTCATGAGATAATAAAATATATATCTAAACAGAAAAATAAACTAAAAGTTAAATTAATAAAAAAAAACAAAAAAAAAAAGAAAAGTTACTGACTGAGGGTAAGGGTTAGGGCCTTAGGGGTAACAGTGATAGTAAAAGAAATTTTCTAGTAAAAATTATTATTGAAAAAAAACAAGAAGAATGAATAAAAACAAATTAATTAAAAAAAAAAGCTACCAACCGAGGGTAAGGGTTAGATGTAACAGTAATGTTAAAAATAGAATAAAAAAAATAAAAAATAAATCGTTGATAAAAAAAAAGTTACCGACCGAGGGTAAGGGTTAAGGGTAACAGTGATAGTAAAATAAAAATTAAAAAAAAATAGTTTAAAAAAAATATAAAAATTAATGAAAAAAAAAACAAATTTACTCATTTATTTTATTTTTACTATCATTATTACCTCTAACCCTTACCCTCGGTCAGTAGCTTTTTTTTATTTATTTTTTATTTAATTTATATTTTTTTGTTTTCTAGTTTTTTTAGTATTTTTTTTATTAGTTTTGTTTTTGTTTTTTACTAGCACTGTTACCCCTAACCCTTACCCTCAATCGGTAACTTTTTTTAAATTAATTTATCTTTTAGTTTTTTTTTTTGTATTTAATTTATAATTTTTATTTCTGTTTTTTTATTAAGACAAAATTGTCTTCGTGCAATTTTGTCCTCTCGTACAAATTTGTCTTCGTGCAATTATGACCCATTCCCTTGAAGTGTATATATAAAATCTTTGTTAAGCGATAAAAAAGTGAACTACTCTCGCTATGTTTTTACTTATCATTTTATTCTTTTTTATCCATATAAGATATCAAACAGTATTCCTGGATTTTGTTTTCGTAAAAGATGCTATATTAATTGACTTGGGAATTTCGTTTCACAATTTTTTTTATAAACAACATTATTACTTTGTAAAATTCTCAAAGCTATATTTATAATACATACAAACTAAACTGAGCCGCTTTAAAATTTGTATAAGTAGTTTCGCCAAAAATAATTTCAAAACAAATATATTTATTATAAAACTGTTGTAATTTTTATGATTGAGTTGACATTCTGGGACTATTTTTTTTTTGTTTTTTTGTTTTTAAAATACAGGTAAATCAGTAACTGTATCAAGTTTTTTATACATTTTAAGTTTCTTTTGTATAGTTAATTACATACATTGGTAGTCCTAGACGTAGCTTATTTGACTTGATGAATAAGTAAAGCAAAAAAATAGTAGTAAACAGAGCCAAAGCTTCTATTTTCCGTGATAACCTATTTAATTTACTACTTGAATCATTGGACAACAAGTTCCGAGCTACGAATATCTTCGACTTTTTAGTTGCTATCAAAAAGAATTCAGTAAAACGTAAGCTCGAATCAATTGGAGATAATTCATTTTGTTTAAAAAAATATAACAATTAAAACATATGTACCTGAAATAGTAAATCTGACACGAAATTTATTATTTTTTAGTAATTAAGTAAATAAACTGGACTTCGTATCTAAACTTAATTTTTAGTGCCAACATAAAGCTACGTATATAATAGGCTTTTCAAAATTTTATTAAATTTATTGAAGGAAAAAAAATATCCAAGAGAAAAATGCTATACTATTTAGAAGAAGTCTAAATTTAACAGAAAAAAGTCTATCCATCTATAGTTTAAAAAATGTTTTCAAAGTTGTTACCGAAAATAAAAATTTAAAGAATAAATATTCAAACTCGGTAAAAGTAAATCTAGGCAACCAATCTCATTTTAATAAAGTTGATTAAAACAAAGTACAAAAAAACGAAAAGTTTCCACTGGAGTTTTAAGAAACATGTGCAGGATTAGAACGTTCCACTACAATCAAATAAACTGGAACTGTTTCTTCGCACGGTTTAACATTTTCTTCAGTCCAACTTTCTTCAGTTGACGTAACAAAACAACCATTTTCAACACAACACTCTCTACTGTCCTTGTTTATATCTCCTCTATGAGTTATCTTGTCGGTTCGTTTTTCGGCAACAACAAAAACGTAAACCAAAGCGCTTATATCTAGTGCTTTGTTTTTCTTTTGATATTTATCAATAAAAAACCTGTTGCTCTTACGTAGTTCGAGAATCAAGTGATCAGTTGCGTAACGGATGCATCCTGGTTCAATGCAATCAATACAATCTTCTTTTCACATTTTATTCAGGTTCATCCACTCATTAGTATATCCATATTTCAGAATATCTTGAATTTTGTTTGATTTAACTCCATGAAGATAAAGCCTGTTACCTTGAATTTTATCAACCTCGTTTTTTTCATCCGTGGGATCAACTTTGAAAAGGTGTTTGATATTAGTAAAATTGGATGTTGCTCTCAATATAAATTTATAATCTTTGTCTTTATCTGTTAGATCTTTTATATTGTACTTATTATTTATGCTGTATTTAATTTGGTCAATTTTAAAATTAATTCGCTCTAAGGTCGATCTCATTTTGTACCTTAATTTTTCTTCTATAAAAGAAAGCTCTGCATTGTTATTTAAAATTAGCTCATTTTCTAAACACATTTCTTATTCTTTTAGAGTAAACTTTTTAATTTCATACGGAAGTTCAGTTTTATTGAACCTTTTTTACCGTAAAATACTGTAAAGCATTTCGTTTATAAAATCTTTTAAGCTAGTTTCACTTTTAATTTCTATTAGATAAGCAGGCTCTACCAAATCAGGACGAGCTAGATAAATAGTTGTTTCATTTGGAGCGATACTAAATGTACCTTTGATTATTTTATTGTTATTGCTACCAGTTTTAGTTTGTACATTTTCATGAGCTTCATAAGCCTGTTTGACACTGGTTTCTTAATTAAAAGTTTGCAGGTTACCCTTACTTACTTTACTTACAAGCAAGTATTTCACTCTTTTAATATTTGAACATTCATAGTAGTGACAGCTGGGGTAAGAAGAGTCATGTTCATAATTGTCTGTGAGCCAAGTTACATTTCCAAGTTTTCCTTTTTTATATTTAAAAAAACCTTTGTTCAAAATCGAACATAGATCCTCTGCATCCGGTTCATGAAGTAATAATACATTTAAGTCGTCACGTGGTTCTATATCTCTTCTCTACTCTTCTATATATCTTTCTATCGGTACAACTCTGAATACTTTTGTTTGCCGACAATATTTAATTTCGTCAGCCTTAATTGAGCTATTCAAAAGCTTGAGGTCCCTCTTATCATTGTGCTTTCTGATGCTTTTAATTTGCTCGATACTGAACATTGAATGCTCGTGAGTTAAACAAGCATTGTAAGAAACTAAAAATTTTATTATTTTTTGTATTACTTTATTTTTTTCTGGTTCAAAGTTTTTAATTTTGTCTCGAATTTTATTGTTTTTTTCTTCTACTTCTTTTTTGTATAGACATGGCAAATAATCTTTGTGTTTTGGATGTTTGTCTATAAAATCTTTTAGTTCCTTTTCGTTAAAATACAAAGCTTAAAATTTGAAAATATAGGATAATACTTTTGAAGAATAAAATAAAATTAAATTAAATTAATTTGATTCACTTATAAAGTTTATTACCTCAGAGATTAAATTCAGTAGGTTGTATGTTTTAAATGTCCAATTAGTAAAGATAATATAATATAAATTTTTAAATCCATTAAATAGTTCATAACTCATTATAAATAAAAGTTTTTAGACCAGTTAAACTGCCGTAAATTCAATACTAAACTTAAACTACATTAGAAAATTATATAAACTATTATTGTCAAAAGCAAGTCAGCAAGAACTTTTAATTAAACCTTACATAATAAATTTTAAAACACTTAGCCTGTAATAGCTAGATTAAACACAGTTAAAATATACATGCTTGCCCACAACAACGTGAAAATTGAAACCATCTAGCTGTTTTTTTTAAATAGTTTAAAAATAGTTTTTATAACTTTAACGCAGAGTAAACTAAAAAACTTTTAGAAACCTTTAAAAGCTATTGTCCAATTTAACCTTATCAATTAGTTTACTTGAAGTTTCATTTTAACGTGGTATTGAAATAAGCTAGATTTAATACACAATTTTGTATTGTTTGAAGAATACTAATGTATTCACCTGTTCAACATTCACATGTGTTTCTCAATTTGTACTAGTAAACTAGATGCATGTAGTTAGCTTTCGTGGCTATTTAAGCAAAAATTTTGTGAATAAAAATTATGAAATTAACATTTAAACTTGCGAATCATTTTCATGTTAGTAATTACACAAGATTTGATTATATTTCTAATAGTAACCTGTTGTGTGTCAATACGCCAAGTACTTTTGAACATTTTCACTTAAAAAGAAAAAAATAATTCCAATAGCCAAAAGTACTAAGATTGAACACTCTAATGATTAAGTAAAGAGTAAAATACAATTAACAGCTCAACATTAATTATTTGTGTATAATTTCTACTAGACAACAAAACTCACTCATTGAAGCAATGAAAGTATAAGCTTTTAAATAAGTATTAAAGTAACCATTATTTCTAGGGACGGTTCTAGGATTTAAAGTATAAGGAAGCACAGATTATACTTTTACTTAAGTGAAGTAATTATTTCAGTAACTTATACAAGTAAAATATAAAACATAACGCTATTTTGAGATTTGTTTATTTATTCTGCGATGTTTCTTTAAGATAAAAAACAAACAATTTGTTTTGTATCAAAATGCTGAGCTTTTAATTTAAAATGCAGTAAACAGTAGTATTGAATAAATAGTAGTAGTTTAAATCTTTTCCTTTAATGTTTTCACCAGTTATTATAAAGTTTGACTATTAATAATAAATCCTATTAATTCTTTACAAAATATTGCCAATTTTTTTTCAAAGCCTAAACATCATTACAATAATTTTAACTTAAATAAAATATTTAAATGTTTAAGTTATTGTGGTGTACAACAAGTTTTTGAGTACTTTTACTTAAATTTGAGAACAATCAAATTCACACTTGTAACTTAATTTCTTAATATGTTGTTTATTGAACAATAAAAAAAAACGCTCAAAAACTTTGGTCTAAGGACCTGGTGTACAAAGGAACCTTTCGGTTATCGAGTCGTACACCACATGCTTATAAAACTTCTTACGAGCTATTACACAAAATTTTAAAACAGTCAAATAACTAAATTTTTAGTAATAAAACAATCAGTTAAACGAAATGAAAGAAAAGAAAACTAAACAAAATTAACTGAATTTTGTGTTTAAAAACAAACTTAAAAACTTGTTTAGTAATATAAGAACTAAAATATATATATATAAGTTTAAATTAATTTATAAAAGGAGATAAACAATACTAATAGCATACATGTGAATAATTGAATGATAAGTCACAACCTTTTTAATGAAAGTAAAAATTTAATACGCTGAAATATTTTTACGTTTAATTTTATCAGTGTTTTGTGCTAAAAGTGTAATTTTTATTTTATTTAATAATTTTACTTGAACTGTAAAAACAATTTTACATTTAATACATAAATAAACTATTGTATAGTTTTTTAATAGTTCTAAAGAAATGAATTTTACCATAACTCAACTTAATTTTTATAAATGAAAATACAAAGATAAGTAGTGTAAAATTTATGCTTTTAATAAGCAATTAAAATAAAATAAACAATAATAATATTCACAATAACAAACTTCTTTCTATTTTAAAATATACTTTTTTATTCTTTGAATACTTGTCTAAGTCTAAAACTGTAATAATAAAATTCAAACAATATTTGTAAACATCAAAAAGAATTTTTTATTATGATTTCCTCAGAATATTATTTTTTAATATAAGTTTGCTTGAAACAGTTATCTCAGCCTACTATTTTAATATTTAATATTCTCTCTAAGTATATACATCTATTATGTTTTTTTTACATTGGCATGCTAAAAAAAAAGAAAAAAAAAGTTTGTAAGTATTCTGAACTTAATTCAAAATAATCTGAAGAATAACCAGATAGAAAATAATGCAATCTATACTAAACCACTGTTATTGTTACCAAATAAATCAAATTTTGAACAAAAAAACAAAGCAAATAAAAAAGTTGGTTATTAAATGACAAATACTATTAAAATTTTAAACAAAAGTAGCAATGATCACTATCGACCTTGTTAATTTTATTTTTAATAGATAACTTTTAAGTTCATACTAAAAATTTCCAAAAATGACTTATATTTTTTAAACATAATGGTAGCTCAATCCATAAGTTAATTCCTTAGTAGGATAACGATTTATGACCTATTTTGCTGTTGAAACTGGGTAGGAAAAAAATTGTTTCTGAAGACATCTTATGATAATTATTGAATTTTTTTACACTTTTATAGTATTTATTGAAGTTATCTGGTAACAAATTATTGTTAAACTTAAACATAAACAGACCTTATTTATATAGATACAGACTTTCAACATCTAAAAAGTTTATCTGAGTTTTTAAATACACTATCATTATATTTCATTATGAATCTAAGTGCTCTGTTTATAAGAACATTGATATCATTTATATATTTTTTATTGCTCTTCCCCAGCACAACAAGCCATATCTAACATTGCTCATAAGCAAATAATTAAAGATCAAATGTAATGCTTTTTTAATTTAAGAAGTTTCTGATTTTATATGATACACCCAATGTTTTTTTTAATTTTGTTTTTATAGTTTCTATGTGTTCTGACAATTTTAAATTTCTGTCTAAAACTATTCCCAAATATTTATAGCTGTCTGTGTTTGTTATATCTGTTTTATCTATTTTTGCATTAAGATCTACATTTTTCCAAAAACTATTTTTTGATTGATGTAGAATTATGCTTCTGAATTTATTAAGGTTTAGTTATACGGACTTCACTTATCCCGACGCTCACTTATCTGGACAGTTTCGTGTGATACAAATATTTTGGCTTTCATGCTGTAAGAAAACTTTAAGTTGTTTTATAAATTCTGAAATTTAGTTCGTTATTGTGACGTGTTATACTACCATAGCTTACATTCTAACTTTGTGGAAAACTAGTTTAGTTATCAAAATCCTTTTTATGTAAAATAAGTCAGTTTAAAAAATCTTTGAACAATGTTTTTTAAATTAAGAATTAAAGCTTTTTATTTGAACTTTTAAAGTGTTATTAATAGTTGATTGACTTCTAAGTTTAAAAAAAAATGAATGTATAACAGTTTTTTTTCTGCTTTTTTTTCAAACTATATTATAAAAGCTTTTATTTAAAACACTTTTTCTTTAAGATGAGGCGCATGACTTTTTTTTTTCTTTTGTGTATAAGTTATACAAGTTTTTCAAGATGACAGGTTTTTGAAAAAGACAAGACACCAAAAAAGAAGAGAACGAATAGCACTTATCATTGAAAATAAACTGAAAATTTTAAATTTGTAACAACAATGTGCCAACGTCTTTTATAATAAAATATTTTAGCTAAGGCTAAAGCCGACTTTGTACGACATTTTTAAAAGTGAAGAAAAGTTTTAAAGAGAAAAAGAAGAGCTGAGCTTTTATTATTTATAATGCATTTATAATGTTTATACTACATTATTTTATGAAAAAAAATATTTTTTTACTTATCCAAAAAAATGCTTAACCGGACATGTATACAGAAAATCTTGCCGAACATGTTCGGATAAAAGAATAAGCACTGTACTGTACTACTTTAGTATTATAAGAAATTTAACTTTGATTTTATGTTTTTTTATTTATGCTGAAGTATTTTGAAGTAGAGTAATAGCTAAACAAAAACTATGATATGTTCTGTGCTTAACATTTCAAGTCAGACTGTAGACTTAGTTTGTTTATTTTTATCGTCAAATAAGCTGTCTCATAGTTTATATTTTACAAATTTTACACTGATTGAGTCTTAAGATGATTTCTGAATATATTAATATTTTTGTAACTTGTGAATGTAAATCCTGCAATTTAACCACAAAAATTTTTAAAGGTACTCAGCCGTTTAAAACGAACGACGTTTCTTTGTTAACTTTAATCGTTTGTTTTAGCTTTAAAAAAATTGTATAATTATATTTTCAAAAGTAATAATTTTTACAAACTTTAGTTACAGTTTTTATTCTGGTTTAAATGTTAAGATAACATTGAATATATTCTTGTTTAATATCTATGCTTAAATAAAGTATACTTACATAAAAAAGCGTTTAAAAGATAAATTTTACTAGTTTTTTATTTGGCATCTATGACGATTTTACCAGATAAAATACTTATTTTATTACTTAATAGATATATATATATATATTAATTTTTATATTGTTTATTTTAGTTAAAGTTTATTGTATAAACTATATCTTAGTATTTACAATTATTTAACTTAAAAATTAGCTTATTAAGTTAATTTATTGAAATTAATTTTATCAATACTGAGTACACAAACAACAGAAGCAATAAAATAGTTAACATTAACAATTTCAAACAACTTTTTTATTTAAAAATTTCAGAATTGATCAAAGCTGGTTAAAAAACAGGCAAAATTGTAGCATATTTTTATGCTTTGTAGTTTTTGAGGTAAAATATTTAAAACGATAACAATATAAATACCATAAAACTTTAAACTTTTGTAACAATTTAAACTTTTAATGTAACTAAGAAAAAAAAACCAAAAACGTTTGTATTAAATTAATCGATAAGATGCTTTAACTATATAGATTTTAACACTTGAAAATTTATTTCCAACAAAAGCGTTTGATAAAATTAAAAACTAATTCGAAAAGGATATGAAACTTAAGTTGCACTTAAACCAGTAAAACTACAATTGTATGTATTTAAAGTGGTAGCATTTAAGTTATTATTAAAGATTTAAACGCACATATTAAGTTACAGATATCACATATTGTTTTGTATTAATAGAATTTTTAAAACATTGTAAGAAAACATTTTAATGATTAAAAACTATAAATTATTTATATATATTATAAAAAACTTTTCAACAGTTTAATAAGTAAAAATAACAGTTTGTTAACAGAAACTTATTTTTGGACTAAGTAACTACAAACAAAAATATTTTTATTTAAACAAACAAGTAATATCGATTACAGCTAACGCTTACCAAATTAACTTTCTCAAATTTCTGTTTAATATATGTAGTAAAAAAAAAATAATAAAATATTTCATGATTATTTAATTAAAAAACTTTCAAATATTGGTTTGAAATACATTGAAAACTTTAATAAAATTTTACAAAATATAACAATCTGAGGTAGTTTTGTAGACACAAATTTGTGATTTTGACAGAATAAAAACTAATGATTGACTTTTTCCGTACAGTACTAGTGATATCTGTTAAAAAACACATTTCTCTTTTTTTTTGCACCACAAAAAAAACATAGTTTATTTCAGTTGTAAATTATTATTAAAAAATAACTAATTTCAACTACCTTAGTGAAAAACTCTTTAGCATACCTTGAATAAGTTGCTTTGGTAGATTTAACTGAAGGTGCACTTTCCCTGTCTTTCTGCAGTTTCCAGTTGCCGGTTCTCCTCGTCAAAATTTCATGATTCCTCGAAGAACCCGGCAACCGGCAGACGTCGAAACAATCACCATGGCAACTTTTATCCCCGCGAAGGGGTGACCAATCAGTCGAGCGCTCACGCGACAAAAGAAGCGATCCCCGCGCAGGATGAAACCTGATTGACCGGTTGCAACCCGGTGGTGTTTGACGTCACAATTCAAATTTTCGAATGTCGAACTCATGGGTTAAGTTTCCCCTCTTCCATGGTCGTTTTTTCTTCCGTTTTTAAAACAGACACTGATGCTTCGTTCTTCGAAGCATTATGGCTTTTGACCGCACAGCCACAGACATGAAAGCAGATCTCGCAGTGTGAAGCTGAAAATCGCGCCAGCCGCTTTTATACCGTAAAAAAAATCGAGAGAGCTGAATCGATAGAATTGAGTTTTTGCAGTACAGGCGCGAAAAGCTAACGTTTAAAGTAATTTTCAATCTGGTGCCGGTGAGCGTGCGGAGCTCATGTGATTTTGTATATTGATGTAAATTTGTTTTTGTTCGATGAACGTTGTTTGATTGAAAAATAAATGTTTCAGTTACAATAAACATTGTTTACAGTTCGGTCTTAAAATCTATTGCCAAGAGCTTAGTATACACTATTTTAAAACTGAAGATATTATCATTTTAATTCCAACATTAATTGATAAAGTTAAACTAAAAACAAACTACAAAAATTGCAATAAAATCGCAATATTTACAACTCATAAAACTGTAATAGGTAGGCAAATGTATTTGTGGTATTTGTTTTAAAAGCAAAAATAAACAAAGATAAAAACAAAAGATAAGTTCCAAAAGATTACTCGTATATAGAAATTTATTTAACTACTAATAAGATAAGAACTTAAAATAAAACACATTTAAAACAAATATTTATTGGTGTTTCGCTCAACTTATGTTTATTTTGACAGTTTTACTTTTAATCATAAACACTTCTAAAATTTACACCCTATGTTTAAGCAAACAGTTGATGTAGCATCGTTAAAATTTGTTTGCCTTCTTGCAAAGGCTTTTACTTTCAAGCTGACGTTTGTGTTACTACGAGGCTCAGTGAAAAGTAAACAACTGAGAATTTTGATGATAAAAAATTAAATTTACGAGCCATCATGTGTTTTCTGACGTAAACATGGTTCGATTGCGTAGTTGCTACGAAGACTCGTTTCCTTGACAACCACTAATCATCTGTAACCTGTGACAAAAATCGACTATTAGTAGTATGTTTTGTTGTTTTTCATTTCAGTCTTGCATAATTCAATACGATTGTTTCACTTTGCTGAAAAATAATTTTTACGTTAGATAACCAAAAATTCTTTTTTTTATTGTTTTTCAATTTAGTCTTACATAAATTCAAAACGCTTGTTTCACTTTGGTGAAAGAGTTATTTTTACGTTAGATGGGCAAAAGTTTTTGTTTTGGTTGTTCAAAACTAAAATTTTAAAATTAAGAAAAAAAAAAAGCTAAAAAATCAATTAAGTTATGCAAACAACAGATCATAGATAATTTATTTAAAATTTTTAGTGAATTTTTAAACTTCTAATGAAAACGAAAACAAATCAATTGCAGTTCATATCTTTCTACTAGACTTTTTGAGTTGACTGAATCCAGATTTTTCTAAATGTATGTGTTGGCCATTGGTTTTTATCTTGCAATGATCAGTTTAAAGAGTTTTACAAAGCTGTCATTTGAACCACTCCCCATCAGGCCACAACATATTGCCATAGATTTAAAAATATTTTCCAGGTTTTCTGAAATTTTTCCAGGTTTTTAATTTTTCTTTCAGGTCTTTGGAGTATATATTTTTTGATCATTTAGTGTTAAGTTAATATCAAATTGTAAAACTTTTGCAAATGAATGGTATATTATGAAAGTAGACAAAAGTTTTTTAAATAAAATGTAAGGCATTTTATTAATATGTTATATTAATTGCTTAAATGAAGTGCTGTTTTACTGCTAATGGATAAAAATTTTTAGACAAATTTTGTATAACAATTATTAAGTTAGTGATTTTAATAGATAGAAAAAGGTTAGATCATACAAATTCGATCATCAGACCACAATCATACGAGAGTCAAGGCTTCTGCTCTGCAGACTTTCGCCGATGTTTTTGTTGATTGTATAATACGAGCGTACCAGATGTCTTGCCTAGTGGACAATGTATTGAACGTTGCACGGCAAAAGACAATGCTGACGTCACTTATCATTACCGGCTAATGGTTGCTTCTTGTTTGCATTTATAAACCGTTTGTAAATTGACGGCTACAAGTTCTTCGGTTGAGGCTGACTAATAAATATTAATCAGGACGAAACCGGTCTCAGTCTACCGAGGGCTTGTGGTCTGATGATCGAATTGGTAAGATCAACCCATTTGTTAAACTTAAGCTTTGTCTAACGGCATACGAGAGTCCAGGCTTCTGCTCTACAGACTTTCGCCGATGTTTTTGTTTGATAGATAGATGAACATTAGCCTGATAAAAGCTAACTTTTGCAAAAAAAGCCTCAAAATTTCTTTTTTTTTTTAATTGTAAACAAATATCTAAAAGTGGACTAATTTTCTTAAGAATTTTGTAAAGTTTTCGACTCTACTAGTTGTCACAATATTGTTCGATTACTTTTTTAGATGTATATAGTTATAATTAAACTCTCATTCGAAATGGACCTTTTTTATCTCCTTGAACTCAAGTTGAGAACTCTGAATGTTGCATTTAATAGCAAAAATAAATAGTACATTTCCCTAAGTCGGAATAGACCTTGGTATTGTTAGACCAGAGATCGACAGGAAAAGTATTTTCGTGCAATTTTGTGCCCTCGTGCAATTTTGTACGCTAGTGCAAATTTGACAGCTACCCTTTGGCACAGTTAGTTAAAATTTGATAGTAAATAAGTTAGCCTGTAAACTTTAAAAAATAAAACCGTTAAGCTAACTATTTAAATAATTATTGTAAAGAATAGCAATGCTTTTTTCGCCTTAAATCTTTTTTTACATACTTCAAAAATTTTCGACGACGGCTTAAATATATAAGATTTTAATCGTTATTTTAAACTCTATCAAAAGTGATGTAATGCTTTTTTCTTGTATGCTCAAAACTTAAGGTTTACATCTAATTTGATATTTTCGTTCTTTTGATTTAACAGACTAGTAAAATTTTCAGAATTGTAACCATTTTTATTCAAGTTTTCTTTTAAACACAAACATATAAAAATAAGATAGTACCTAGAATCAAGTACTGTTTTTAAGTTTTTACTTTAATAAAACCAACTAAGATGAGAAATGCTTGTAAAAATGCTCATTGTAAAAAAAAAATATTTTATAAGAACTTATTTGTGTTTATAAAATTTGCCATGTTCTGCTTTTTTTAATTACCCGATAAAATAAATTAAAAGTCTTAAAAATAGTAATGTATGTATGTGTTAACCAAACAAAATTTTTTGAGTTTAAGATTTGTGCAATATTTCTTGTTTTAATTTTAAATGTAAAAAAAAATACTTTTTTGAATTTTCTTATTTGTATAGTTTTTAAAAGTCTTTGAACAGACAAGAGTTTTAAAATTAATTGTTTTAAAGTCAAGTTTTAATACTTTTTGTGCTTAGAAAATGCGTAAAAATCAATTTTTAAAGTTTAGCTAATACTTCATCAGCAATTTTTAATTCAAACTACTTTGTTTCTGAAAACTAACAATTGAAACATAACACGTAACAAAGCTACTTTAAACTTTTAAAGACATATGTTCAACATCCAAACAACAACAGTTGAACGCGAGGCCGCTTTTTTATAAATATTCGAAATACAGATGCCATGTTTATTCGAGGGTCAAGCCCGTGAAATCATCTGCTGCTAGAAATGCCCGCCAATGAAGACTGTTTATTTTTTAGAATAAGACATAAAAATTAATTTCCCGCTGTTTTCAAAAAACAAGTTAAGTGCTTCAACTTTCCGCTAATAACGCTTTGCTGTAGGTATCAAGTTTAGCAAGTATTGTTTAATAGTTGATGTAAAAGTTAAATCCATCAAAAAAAAACTATATAATCAAAAAGATATTGATAAAAATTCATAATGGTTTGCAAAGTGTTTATTGTAACAAATTTTGTTTTGTTATTGAATATGTAAATTTATTATATTATTTAGCTATTTACGAATAGGGCAAAAATTTCTTAAAATCAAGAATTTTATCAATAAAAAGTATAAATTTTTAAACTTTATAAATATGTTTTTAAAATACAGTATCCTTTTGTTTCTCAAAACAAATTTAGCCAAACAGAATGCATCTACGTATTGAAACGATTTTCTTCTACAATCAAGCGTTGAATGATATGCATCGTGCAAGCAACGTTGAAAGAAAGTCGGAAGTACCTGATCAATAGCGCTTTTGAATAAATTTAATGTAATACAATGAAATAATTTGAATATATAAATAACAATACATTTAACTCGTTGTGTTCGAAGAATTACTTTTACTTCCTAAAAACCACAGGTTTAAGTAGTACATATAGGTCATCGATTCTTAACCTGGGGTAATTTTTCTTGTTTCAGAGGGTAATTTTTCTTTATCACAAGCTATGTAAACTAATGTTTTTTAATTGACTTTTTAATTTATAAGTTAATGTTTAACTGTAATTTTATTTTGGTTCAACAAACTGTTTAAATTTTACGATTTTTTTTTATTTAATAGCTTAAAGTTCAAAAATATAAACAAAACAAAAAAGTAATTTTAAAAATACAAAATAAGGCACCAGTATTTTTGAGTCCTCTCGAAGTGTGTTAAAACTGATAAAACTATTTATTTCTAACACGCTAGTTTCTGTCAATATTCTTAAGTTACCTAGAATTAATAAAATAAACAATATCGATCTACTCTAAAAAATGTAAATACATTAGCGCTTTTATAATCAATGTTTTTTAAACTTATCTGTACTATAACTTTAAAAGTATTGTTCTTTTAGTTTTTAACATGATACTTTTAAGTAATATTGATAAGTTAATGCAATACTATTAAATTTTCAAAATAGTACGCTTGAGAAAACTAAACATTAAGTTTTTTGTTTAAAGTTTTGTGCAAAGTTACTTTACGTTTTTCTGTTAAACTATATTTAAAAAAAATTATAATAGCAAAACCTTTAGGATGCAATGAAGTTTTATCAGTGTTTTTTTTTTGATCTAGCCTAAAAGCACTAGAAAAAAACACTGAGTACGAATATATTCAAAAGAACCTTCATCAAGTTCTTATTATTAATTTAAAAAACTTTTGTTTAAACCCAAAAATAACGTTCTGTCAATAAACAATCAAACTAAATAAAGCATGAAACAAACTTCTTCTTTTTTCTTTTAGAAACGTTTAAATATGTTCAATGTTAAAACATTTTGATCTCTTAAAGACTACTGATACTAAGCTCTTATAAATGGTAATCTGTACAAAATAAATAAAACGTAGATTTTTATATCAAAAAAATTTATCACTACTATATTTTATTTTCATTTTAAAGCAGTGCTTAATAACTGTTATTTCGCTTCACTTTTGCATTAAGAGATATTTTTGTAAATTGTATAGTAACTTTACAATTCAGTTTAACTTATAATTTGAATTTTTTATTTTTTACTCATTTGAACATATACTGTTTAAAAACTACTATATCTGAATTTGAATATAATTTTTTTTCAACATTCCACGCAATAAAAAGTTTAACTTAAAAAAATTGAGTATCTAAAACGAGTCCAAGCTGCTAGTCAGACATACAACTTTTTAGAATTTTTAGTATTTTAAATATTTTAAATGATATTTTGTATCAGCTTAACTTTGAAGACTTTTGGATAATCAGATTGGTGCCAATATAATCCGTCAAGTCAACTAAAATTTTTTTTCACTTTAATTTTAGTGAAAACGGCCTCTGGAATACAAAAAAAGCTGAAAAAGTGCGAAAACAACAGTGGATGTTCTCATCAAAATTACTGGCCATTTCACTCATGTGTTTGTCGAGTCTTTTAGAAAAGTTAAGGTGTTTTCCCTAATATTTGCTGAGTCAGCAAAATAAAAAAACTTCTTTTTTATAATATTTTTATTTCTAGTTATTATGGAACACGTTCAAAATCCACCCGCAATCAAAATCCACCCGCGATCAAAATCCACCCGATCAAAATCCACCCGATCAAAATCCACCCGATCAAAATCCACCCGAGTCAAAATCCACCCAATCAAAATCCACCCGGGTCAAAATCCACCCGATCAAAATCTACCCGGTTCAAAATCCACCCGATCAAAATCCATCCGAGTCAAAATCCACCCGATCAAAATCCATCCGAGTCAAAATCCACCCGAGTCAAAATCCACCCGTTCAAAATCAACCCGGTTCAAAATCCACCCGATCAAAATCAACCCGGTTCAAAATCCACCCGATTCAAATCAACCCGATCAAAATCAACCCGAGTCAAAATCCACCCGAGTCAAAGTCCACCCGTTCAAAATCAACCCGGTTCAAAATCCACCCGATCAAAATCAACCCGGTTCAAAATCCACCCGATTAAAATCAACCCGATCAAAATCAACCCGAGTCAAAATCCACCCGATCAAATTCCACCCGGTTCAAAATCCACCCGGTTCAAAATCCACCCGATCAAAATCAACCCGAGTTCTTTTTTTTTCGAAATAAGAATTAATTTCTAATAGAATTTTGTAATATTGAATAAAGTTATATGTTTAAACAACTATTGGTATAAAAAAGAGTAAGTATTTATAAAGAAAGAAATTTTAATTTATTTAATAAAATAATTAAAAATATAAGTTAAACAATATAATTAAACAGCATTAAAAAAAAATTCATAGTAGATTTACAATTATTTAAAATGTTTATAATTTATTAATGTTAGTAGTGTTGGTGTTACTTTAAAAAAAAGAAGTTAAAAAAAAATAAAAAAAGAATTACGCTCAGTTTCAATCCATTTAAACTTCCTTCTAATTTAATTTCCCAAAGTCAATCATAATTAAATAAAAATATTTACTAAGGATAACTCATAGTAAATTAAAATATCAAAACTATAGAAGTTTATAAATTAGAAGAATCTTTAATAACATTTATTAAGCTAAAGAAAATTACAAAAATCAAATACCAAATAATGTAAATTTATGGAAAATATTAATTAAATGTTACAAAAAGAAAATTAAAATATTAATCTAAAATTTTTGAGCTTTTTTTTTTGATATAAAAAGTTTTGTGTTTTGTGCTTTACTTAAACTTCAAAATAGTATTACATACAATATTTTATTATATAAAAAATTTTAACTAACAGTGTTTATAAAATATAAAATATAGATAAAGAATAATATAAAATTGCTACGTGATAATAAAATAAAAATCCTTTGTTAAATTTGGAAAAACTATCACCTATTAACTATATTTTAAACATTATTGTTTTCGACGTGGAAAAGACGTTAAAAGATATTTTTGGTGTGCGACTCGATAACTTTAAGGTATGTTCGTGCAAGAGGACTTAGGACCAAATATTTTGAGCGCTTTTATTTGTCGTTTAGTAAACAATTTATTGACGTTTCTTTTATTAGTAATTTTTAAAAACAGAACATAAGTTTTAATATAAAAATACGAAAACTAATTTACTAAAAATATAAATGAGGAATATGTAAGAAATCAATAACTGTTTTAAAACAATTTTATTGTTTTCTGTCTAATTTTTGTTACAAATATTTTTTAGTTATTTTTTTTAATTTATACAATAATTTTAGCTGCTATTATCGTTTTTTCAAAGTGTTTAAGTTAATTGAATTTTATTTTATTAAATGTTTTTTTTATAAACCATCTATTTTTGAAAAAACTAAAAACTGTTTCGTCTAAAGTAATTAAAGTTATAAGTTATTTTTAATTAGATAACAACTTAATTTGCTAGTTTTTAACTAATAGTACAAATTAAAAAGCTAAACATTTTTCTATGAATTCTAAAGTCCTTTACATAAAACAAATATCGACTCTACAATTCATTGAGTTTGCTCAAATAGCTTGTAAATTGCAACTAAAAAAGTTAGTAGTTAGACTTGAGCTAGGGAAATTATATACTTTATAATTGTAGTAGTAAACAAATAAGTTGAGTTTTTTAAAAATGACACTATATTTATAACAAATATTACAAAAAAATAAACTTATAACATTTTTAATTTATTATTAAAATGTTCTATTTTTACATAGGTTCATTAAAAAAAAGTATGTATTTCAGACAAGAGAGTTTAAATTCAAGTATAAGTTATTTTTATGAATTTTTGTACCAGACTGTATCAATTTAAACAATCGTATTATTAATTTTATTAATAGGTTAAGGCCAGTTTTGAAAGTGATTAATTGAGTGGTTTTATAAAATTTAATCTCTTTTGGTTAACGTTTAAATTTTGAATTTAAAATTTTCTAATCTAAAACTTTTAATTTACATGCGATAAATTTTCTTGAATTAATTTCCGACAATTTAATTAAAAGCTATAACTGCATGTTTTTAATTAATTAGTTGTAAACGTTTTATGTTTTTTTATAAATATAAAGTTGCATAGAAATTGTAATTAAGTAAGATAAATTATTATTTACTGTTCAATATTATATTGTTAATTGATATTTTTTAATTCATAGAAATGGAAATGTTATTATTTAACACTATTTTTTTTAAATATAATCTTCATATAAAAAAAGTCCATTTGTTAAAACTTGAAATTTTAAGTAATTTAATTAAAAATGAAACAATATTAAAATTAAACAAAATTTTGTATTGGTTATAACGAATTTAAACGGTAAAGACAACTATTGTTATAACAAATTGTTTCGTAGACAAATTAACTTTAAAAGCGTGAAAATTTTGTCTAACAAATAAAACCTGAAATTAATAAATATTTAATTTAAAGTTAATATTGAAAAATCTTTAAATGGCAATACAGTAAAGGTAACTATCTAAAGTAAATTAGTGACCTTTTCTTAACAAAGAGAACTTTATAGATAAATATCTTGTTAAGACCTTTCACATAAAAAAATTATATTAAAAAAAACACAAACTAAATGAATTTTAAACGTTTGCCTTTTACTTTTTTGTAATTAAAAGTAACGAAGATGCAGTTGGATTTAATCAGAGTCGGCAGACAATTGTTTATCTCGGGCCAAATTTCATGTTTCAATTTTTTCCGCGAGCCGTTTTTTATTCAATTTTTGTTTTTAATCTGTTTTAGTCACGTTTATCTACTTAAAGGGATCAGGCCTGGCATATTTAAAATGTATATTTTTTCTAAAGTCGAAAACTATTTTTTTTAAAAACTTGTGTCATATTATTATTTCTATCATTATTTACAAGGTGTAGATCATTAAAAACAGGTGTAGATCATTATGTACACTTTTTATAATCAATTTCTATTATTTTATTTGTATTTTCTTTTTAGTAGTTAAAAAAAATCTTTTTTTATTTAATGCACAGCATATCACGTATTTAAAATTTTAGTGATTTTGTTAAACTATTTAAAATATAAACAAATATTAATACTTTCATTTTAAACAGTGTAAGTTTTTCTTTTAAAACCTTTAAATACCTTAATAATCTATCTAAAGTTTTTCGGGTTGCAACTTTTTGAAACAAAAAAAGTACAACAGTTACTTCAACCCAGTCACCGTGTTTTTAAAAGTTAAAAACATGTAAAATTGCCAATTAAAAAAACTTTGCAATATTATATAAGTAATTTATCCAAGTACGTAAGCTTTTGTTGTTTAAAAGGAAAAGTAAAGTCTAAACTTTAAAGAAAAACTTCTAGATTTACTATCTGTCTTTTTTCACATCTAAGGCTTAAGCATAATAAATGATTTTTAAATGATATTCAGAAACTTATAAACAAACTATTAGAATTTCTTTTTCTTTTTTGAAAATTTCAATTTAAATTTTGTTTTGTTTATTTGACTAAATTTACATGCTCGAGGGCCACATATTTACACTTCGAGGGCCGCAGTTGGCTGACCCCTAAATTATATGGATTAATTTGTATTATAAATGGTAGCTTTCACTTGTAATACTCAGTTTTTATAAAAATTATATCGTGTGACGTATTTGTTTAAAAATTACTTAAAAGTTCTAAATTATTAAATTTTATACCTAGAAACAGTAAATTATAATTGATTGTCGTGTAATTGTGATTGAGATAATACAAGATTATTTTTTCTGGCACATTCTTTAGTTTTCTAAAAGATTTAACATAGTCATATTTGTATAGTAAAACTTTAATTTATTTATCCTGACGTTGTTAAACTTTTATTAGCTCTTATAGTTATACTTATATCAAAAACAACAGTACCTTTAAAAGCTGCTTACCGGCTGTAGCTATTCAAAATTATATTCAGTAATCAAAAAAACAAAAATATTTTTGTCAAAAATTTCTTATAATAAGCAAAAATACCAAATAACAACTCAAAAAACCTCACAAAATAAGTTCAATCTGTAGTACAGTTTTTATATTCTTAAGTCAATTTATAAGGGACAAAAATACAAGATTTTATAAGTGTTTTTTAAATAAAACTTGTTTAAGATTGGTACTTTAGAGTGGTGAGATTTGTTTAAATGATACTTGATTTAAAAAGAAATAAATAAACAAGGTGCTTGTTTCGATTCGGTTGGATTTTGACTTTGGTTGATTTTGTGTCGGTAGGATTTTGACTCGGGTAGATTTTAACTCGGATGAATTTTGATCGGGTGGATTTTGACTCGGGTGGATTTTGATCGGGTGGATTTTGACTCGGGTTGATTTTGATCGGGTTGATTTTAATCGGGTGGATTTTGAACCGGGTTGATTTTGATCGGGTGGATTTTGAACCGGGTTGATTTTGATCGAGTGGATTTTGAACCGGGTGGATTTTGATCGGGTGGATTTTGAACCGGGTGGATTTTGATCGGGTGGATTTTGATCGGGTGAATTTTGAACCGGGTGGATTTAGAGTCGGGTTGATTTTGATCGGGTGGATTTTAAACCGGGTGGATTTTAATCGAGTGGATTTTAACTCGAGTGGATTTTGATCGGGTGGATTTTGATCGGATGGATTTTGAACCGGGTTGATTTTGATCGGGTGGATTTTGACTCGGGTGGATTTTGATCGGGTGGATTTTGACCCGGGTGGATTTTGATCGGGTGGATTTTGAACCGGGTGGATTTTGATCGGGTGGATTTTGAATGCGGGTGGATTTTGATCGGGTGGATTTTGAACGCGGGTGGATTTTGATAGTATACCGTTATTATATTTGTTTTTAAAAATTTTTATATGCTTTAAAGGTGAGTTGCTTTAAAAAATACTGCTGACTCAGCAAATATTAGAGGAAACACCTAGACGTTACAATCGGACCCGTGTTTGCCATGAAGGATATTCTGGGCAGCAGTGCGACCGTAAAGATGCATAAGAACTTTCAATAAGCTAATTGATTTCGTTTATAGCACAATGTTTTACATAACTTCAAAACTTTTCTCTTATAACTTTTACTCGCTGTTTTTTTTTTGTATTTATCACATTTTTTGCTATCGTCAGGTTTAACAACAAAAACATACAAAACACTTAATCAAAAAAATGTTTCACTTGTATCATTTGTATTCAAAAAACTAATTGTTTCAAATTGACTTAGTTTACACGTTTTGCTAACGAGATAGAAACTTGAACTAAATTTTAAGCAAGTACCTAAAGAGTTTATGAAGTTGATTGTTAAAAATTAAAGTTTTTCAGGCCAAATTCTGGATCAACGTGTGCCGTGAGACAAGCTCAAGTCAACATAAAACCACTTCGATCATCAGACCACAAGCCTTTGGTAGAGTGAAACCCGGGCTTCGTTTTCATTGAAGTTTTTTTTTTGAGTTGCGACTGATTGATAAGTTAAAATAAAAAAGAAGCCCGGGTCTCAATCAACCGAACGTTTGTGGTCTGCTAACTGAAGTGGTATGATAAAACCATTTTGTTAACTTAAACATTTATTGAAAATATCTTTTCGATCGCTTAATATCATTTCTACTTTTAGTTGAAATTATTGTATAAACTAATTTATCTAAACTGTATAAAACTACATTTACTAAGCTGAGTAAACATATATAAGTAAATTAAAAAATGTTTTATTTATAATGAAATACTGATATACAATTGTGTTGTTTACAAACCTTGTTGCTTGGCTTCTCGAAGTTTTAATTTTTATTTTGTTGTTTTCCTTATAAGGTATGGCGAATAAATAAGCAGAAACTCCGTAAAATTTTTTTGTCGATTTTAGGTTGCATACTTGATGGAAAACATTTATAAAATGTAAATTTTTCTCTTCAAACCACTTGAGAAACTGCGAAAAACGTGCCTTCAAATTAAATCTTTGTTCAATTTTGTGTATTTGTTACTTTTTATTGTTTTTATGTTACTATGTATAAAAAGACATCATACGAAGATTGTCTATGTTTAAAATATGTATAAAAATTGACTTTTACCCTCCATAGAACAATCTTTGTTCATTCTAAACATTGTAAAAGGTGAAGTCTTACTTAGCTATTATATTACAAAAATAAACTTAAGTTGTGTACAAATGCGTTAATCTTAAATATACTTACAAAAAAACAGATGATAATGATGGTTTATCAGAAACTCTTACCAACAATAAGTGCGTTAAATAAATGGTAAAAATTCAAGAATTAAGTACTTTTATTATTATAGATTACTTTACAATCTGTTCATTAATGCTGAACACTGCATACTGTTGTGTTCTACTTAAATGTTAAAAAACGTGTTTAAACTTGTGTAAGCATGTCTCGATAGTAAAATTAACAATGTTGTATGTTATACTGTATTATATACTTA
This sequence comes from Thalia democratica, assembly GCF_965202585.1. Lineage (NCBI taxonomy): Eukaryota > Metazoa > Chordata > Thaliacea > Salpida > Salpidae > Thalia > Thalia democratica. Next base: position 42,816,323 of record NC_139165.1, read on the forward strand.
CAGCTTGCTAAAACTATTTATTTTAATAAAATTTAGCTATATAATGCAATTGAGATTAAAAAATATCTATGTAGCTTATTTCAATAGAAAAAATTTGCCATACTTTAAATTTACATAATATTAACGTCTTAAGGTAAATTCGTGGAAAAAAGTTTAAAAACAAATTGTAACATAAATGTTATAGTTTTTAAGTGTTTAAATATCCCCTTTGTAGTTTTTACAAAACTATCATTATAAAAACAGTTCAAAATACATTTAGCTAAAAAAACCGCTTTATTTCACAAATAAACTAACATTGACAGTTTGACAAACTAATTTTCGTAATGTGCCGGCAAGTTCACATAAACTGGCTCTTTCTTTAAAGTTTAACATTTTATTGTAGACAAACAGCAGCTTCTTAGCCAGTGAAGGGGCGGTACATCAAGCTCTTTTTATTAATTCTTTCTGTAAGTTTTAGTTTATTCTTTTTTCTTTTAAGCCACATCTATACGTCTTAAGATAGTTATCATTTCTTTAGAAACATACTTCTAATGGGTGGGTGTCACTTTTGCACGAGCGTCACTTTTGCACAAGCGTCACTTTTGCACGAAGGGACACTTTTGCACGAGCGTCACTTTTGCACGAGGGGACACTTTTGCACGGCGTCACTTTTGCACGCAGGGTCACTTTTGCACGAGGGGACATTTTTGCACGGCGTCACTTTTGCACGGCGACTCTTTTGCACGGAGGGTCACTTTTGCACAGGGGCACACTTTTGCACGGCGTCACTTTTGCACGAGGAGACACTTCTGCATGGTCGACACTTTTGCACGGCGTCACTTTTGCACGAGGAAACATTTTTGCACGGCGACATTTTTTCACGATGACAATTTTTTACGGCAGCTTTGTTGCACAACGACACTTTTGCACGGAGAGTCACATTTGCACGAGGTGACTCTTTTGCACGGCGTCATTCTTGCACGAGGCGACTTTTCTGCATGTAGGGTCATTTTTGCACGTGGAGACACTTTTGCACGGCGAAATTTTTTCACGATGACAAATTTTTATGGCAGCTTTGTTGCACAACGACACTTTTGCACGGAGAGTCACTTTTGCACGAGTAGACTTTTTTGCACGGAGGTACATTTTTGCAAGAGGGAATTCTTTTGCAAGGCGTCTTTTTTGCAAGAGGAGACACTTTTTTCAGGCGACATTTTTTCATGATGACAATTTTTTACGGTAGCTTTGTTGCACAACGACACTTTTGCACAACGTCACTTTTTTAAGATGAATTATTGCACAGCGACATTTTGGAACTATGACTTTTTCGCACGGAACATCAATTTTGCATGAAGGCCAATAAACGCCTTTTTTGATTTATAACATATAGAAAAAAATTAATCTATTGCGTGCGTATGTTTATTATATTTAAAAAATGTACTCAGATAAAAATATATATTTTAATGTATTTAACTTCATTTTTTTAAAGACTGATAATATAAATTGAAACCTATTTTTAACTTTTAAATAAAAACTTTTGTATTAATTATTATTATATATTATTGTTAATAAAATTGTTAAGTTCTTAACCGTATTAAAAATAAATTAGTTAAGTAATTTTTATCAACTATTGATTTAATTTTAGGATTTAGCTTAGTTTATAGTTCAATTTTATTAGCAACACCTTTACTCTATTAATGATGACTCATTTATCAATGTATTAAATGATTATTTATCCGGCTGGTCTATTTTTAATGTCTTTGGAGCGTTAGGTTTTTATTTTTGTTGTTAGTCAATGCATTTAAATATTTGATGTTGATCGTTCTACAACAAAGCGTAAATAAGTATAAGTTTTTGATTAAAATTTTGATTTTTATGTTAAACCATAAATTTTATACCAAATTATGTTTTTATCTTTGTTTTAATAAATTAAGAATTTTTGTTAATTTTATGTTTTTCTTTTTGTGGACGATAAACTTGTAACCGTATAGTAAAATATATAAAAAGGCATAGTTGTTGATTAGTATATTAAAATTCAAAGTTAACTAGAACAATTTACTTACACTTAAAGTATTTTTGTGTCCTATTTCCTAATTAAATTAAATTTTTTGTCCCTTGTGTAAATCTTTTATAAATAACTTTAATTTATTTTTTCGTTAGTTTGTTTCTAACATTAATTTTTACTGTTTAAAATTCTAAATCTTTGTTATTTTTTCCTTGAATATAGGTATGTTATAAAATTTTAGTTTTTACTTTCTTTTTATGTTACAGATTTGGTACTAGCTAAAACAGACTTTTAATTGGCCTGCATGCAAAATTGATGTTCCGTGCGAAAAAGTCATAGTGCCAAAATGTCGCTGTGTAAAAATTCATCTTAAAAAAGTGACGTTGTGCAAAAGTGTCGTTGTGCAACAAAGCTGCCGTAAAAAATTGTCATCATGAAAAAATGTCGCCTAGAAAAAGTGTCTCCTCTTGCAAAAATGACTCCGTGCATAAGTGTCTCCTCGTGCAAAAAAGAAGCCGTGCAAAAGAGTCCCCTTGTGCAAAAGTGACCCTCCGTGCAAAAGTGTCGTTGTGCAACAAAGCTGCCGTAAAAGATTGTCATCGTGTAAAAGTGACGCCGTGCAAAAGTGTCGACCGTGCAGAAGTGTCTCCTCGTGCAAAAGTGACGCCGTGCAAAAGTGTCCCCTCGTGCAAAAGTGACCCTTCGTGCAAAAGTGTCCCCTCGTGCAAAAGAGTCGCCGTGCAAAAGTGTCCCCTCGTGCAAAAGTGACGACCGTACAAAAATGACGCCGTGCAAAAGTGTCCCCTCGTGCAAAAGTGACGCTCGTGCAAAAGTGTTCCGTTCCCACTTCTAATATATCTTAAAGTATTTTTAAACGTGTTTTTATAAAAACATAAATTTGCTTTAAAACAAGTTTGTTATGAAAACCAAAACATTGTCACTATGATAAAATTCATATGTTATTTGATTCGACCTTACAACTTTTTTCAGAATTCAAAAACTTTGATTTATAAAATACGTTCTATCTATTTTGTAAACTCAACATAATTCAATATTAGTTATAACTTTTATGCATAAAAATAATCAAGTTATTTTATGAAACTCAACATAAAAGGCATTGTTACTGTGCTTGTACTTTATAATTCGTGTTATAATCATTAAACTCAAGTTTAAGCTGTTGTTTTTAGTTATCAAATTATCTGTGAAGTCTTAAACGCACTTACTTTGCAAGTGTAAAAACAAAAAAGTTAAATAATTATTTTTACAGTATTTTTTAAATGTAACTATTTTGTATACTTTACGCCGAAATAAGGTTGACGATTAGTTTTAAATTATGCATGCTGTTAAAAACTAGTGTGTGCACTCTTGTGAAAACCTGTACAAAAGTGCTTACAAGTTTTATTTTTCAATTTCGGGCTTTTTGTGTTTAAAAAAAAACGGAAACTTATCGTAAAAACCACCTTTCGCTTACGCAGTAAATATTTTTTCAAGTACTTTCAAGTACAACCACGCATACTTGGAATATTTTCAAGCCAAGCACTCAGCTACATCAAACGGGCGAAGCTCTTTCACAGAATTTCCGCTCACTCACCCGTCATGCCAAATTTGGAAAAGACCAAAATGAATGTAAACCAAAATTAAGTTTTAACTTGTTGTTGTGTTGATGATTGGTTACTTTCAAATATGGTTTTAGCTTAACTTTTTTAAGGTATATTTTAAACAACCGAAAACTTATGCTTGAGACTAGTTACGAAAAAAAAGATAAACTAAACTTAAGTAAAATACAGTCTCGCTTTGTTTATTTGTCGTATACAACCTTATCAATCTTATTAATTTATACCTTTTAGTTTTTATATCGCTTTTCTTGATTTCAAAATTTTAGTTTTTGTATATAACAACATAATCAATAACCACAAAAAAAATTGCTTATCTAACGTAAAAATTAACCTTTCACTAAAGTGAATCAAGCGTTTTGAATTTATGCAAGACTAAATTGAAAAACAATAAAAAAAGAATTTTTGGTTATCTAACGTAAAAGTTAGCCTTTCATCAAAGTGAAACAAGCGTTTGAGTTTATGCAAGACTGAATTGAAAAACAACACATATCACTATTAGTCGATTTTTGTCACAGGTTGCAGATGTTTCGTGGTTGTCAAGGAAACGAGTCTTCGTAGCAACTACGCAATCGAACCATGTTTACGTCAGAAAACACATGATTGCTCGTAAATTTAACTTTTTTATCATCAAAATTCTCAGTTGTTTACTTTTCACTGAGCCTCGTAGTAACACAAACGTCAGTTTGAAAGTAAAAGCCTTTGGAAGAAGGCAAGCAAATTTTAACGATGCTACATCAACTGTTTGCTTAAACATAGGGTGTAAATTTTAGAAGTGTTTATGATTAAAAGTAAGACTGTCAAAATAAACATAAGTTGAGCGAAACACCAATAAATATTTGTTTTCAATGTGTTTTATTTTAAGTTCTTATCTTATTTGTAAATTTATAAACTTATAAGTACGAGTAATCTTTTGGAACTTATCTTTTGTTCTTATCTTTATTTATTTTTTTTAACGGCACAAATACGTTTGCCTACCTTTTAAAGTTTTATAAGTAGTCAATAACTTTTTATTGCAGTTTTTTATAATTAGTTTTTAGTTTAACTTTATCAATTAATGTTGGAATTAAAATGATATTATCTTAAGTTTTTAAAATAGTGTATACTAAGCTCTTGGCAATATATTTTAAGACCGAGCTGTAAACAATGTTTATTGTAACTGAAACATTTATTTTTCAATCAAACAACGTTCATCGAACAAAAACAAATTTACATCAACTTACAAAATCACATGAGCTCCGCACGCTCACCGGCATCAGATTGAAAATTACTTTAAACGTTTGCTTTTCGCGCCGTTACTGCAAAAACTCAATTTTATCGATTCAGCTCTCTCGATTTTTTTACGGTATAAAGGCGGCCGGCGCGATTATCAGCTTCACACTGCGAGCTCTGCTTTCATGTCTGTGGTTGCGCGATCAAAAGCCATAATGGCTCGAAGCAAGGAGCATCAGTGTCTTTTCTAAAAGCAAAAGAAAAAAAAGACCATGGAAGAGGGGAAACTTAACCCATGAGTTCGACATTCGAAAATTTGAATTGTGACGTCAAACACCACCGGGTTGCAACCGGTCAATCAGGTTTCATCCTGCGCGGGGATCGCTTCTTTTGTCGCGTGAGCGTTCGACTGATTGGTCACCCCTTCGCGGGGATAAAAGTTGCCATGGTGATTGTTTCGACGTCTGCCGGTTGCCGGGTTCTTCGAGGAATCATGAAATTTTGAAGAGGAGAACCGGCAACTGGAAACTGCAGAAAGACAGGGAAAGTGCACCTTCAGTTGAATCTACCAAAGCAACTTATTCAAGGTATGCTAAAGATTTTTTTACACTACGATAGTTAAGTTATTTTTTTATTTACAACAACTTACAACTAAAATAAATTATGTTATATTCATTATTTTTGTTTTTTTCTGATTCAAAAGAATCATAAATGTGTTTTTTTTTTACAGATATCGACAAGGACTGTTCGGAAAATCTCAATCATTCGTTTTCATTCTGTCAAAATCACAAGTTTGTGTCTACAAAACTACCTCATATTGTTATATTTTGTAAAAATTTACTAAACTTTTCAATGTTTTTCAAAACAACAATATTTTTTGTAATTAAATAATCATATAATTGAATTTATGTTTCGAAGCAGTTTGTAGTCACTTGGTCATAATTAGGCTTTATTTAATTATTTTTTTTTAAACTTTTGATAAGCTCCTTTTATAGATATAAATAATTTAGAGTTTTTAGTCATTATAATTTTTTTTATAACATTTTAACAATTTTATTAATACCAAACAATATGTGATGTCTGTAATTCAACTTATGCGTTTTAATCTTTAATAATAACCAAAATACTACCACTTTAAATGCATAAAATTGTAATTTTACTGGTTTAAGTGCAACTTAAGTTTCATATCCTTTTTGAATTAGTTTTTAATTTTATCAAACGATTGTGCTCGAAATAAAACTTTCAAGTGTTAAAACATGTATTCGCTTATTTTAAAACTATCAATTTAAGCTATTTTTTTAGTTCCATTAAAAGTTCAAACTTTTATAAAAGTTTGAAGGTTTATGCTATTCATATTGTTAACTGTTGGAATATTTTACCTCAAAAACTACAAAGCATATAAATATGCTACAATTTTGCATGGTTTTTAACCAGCTTTGTTAATTCTAATATGTTTAATAGAAAATATGTTTAAAAAAATAAATTTAAATTATTTAATACTTCTGTTGTTTTTATTTTCAATAATAATAAAAAAAAAAAATTAATTTATTTATTAAGCTAATTTTAAAGTTGAATAATTGAAAATTTTAAACTATCGTTCATACAATAAACTTTAAGAAATAAAAAAAAATGTTTAAAAAAAAGTTTTTTTAAATTGATGAAATCATCATAAATGCTTAATGAAAAACTAGTAAAAGTTTATCTTTTAAACGCTTTTTTTACGAAAAATGTATCTTATTTAAGCATAAATATTAAAAAATATATATGCAATGTTTTGTTACTTTAACAAAAAAAATTGTAATAAAAAGCTTGTAATAGTTTTTACTTTTTAAGTTGAAACGATACGAGTTTGATATTTTTAATAGCTAAAACAAACGATTAAAACTAACAGCGAAATTCCATTTGTTTAAACAGATTGAGTAACTTTAAAAGTTTTTTTTTTTTAATTCAGGAATTATGTTTAAAACTTACAAAAATATTGACATGTTCGGAAATTATCTTAAGACTCAATCAGTTAGACATTTAAAGTTTATAAAATATAAACTTTGAGACAGCTTATTTAACGATAAAAATAAAAAAACCAAGTCTAACTTTAAATATTTGATTAAAAACTATTGATATCAAATTTAAAATGTTCTATAAGATTTTATACATTAAGCACACAACACATCATAGCTTTTGTTTAAATACTACTCTACTTTAAAAGACTTCAGCATAAATTAAAACTATGAAATCTAAGTTAAAATTAGTCATCTATATAACCTCTTGCTAGTGATTTCCGAAAACGTTCAAACGTTTTCTTAAACTTATAACTATTGTAATTCTTAAATAGTACTTTTCAATTTTATCTTATAGCTTTAGCAGTTATTGATTATTATGGAAGTGCAATAAATTTCATAGACTATTAAAATAATGTTTATCAGCAATATTAAAACTTTTCTTTCGTTATAATTATGTTTCCATTTTAATTAGATTTAATTGACTGTTTTTTAATTGTTATAAAAAACCTTTAACTAAGTATATTTTTAATAAGCTACTTTTTTATCGAAAAGTTAGCTTAACAACGGTAAAGTTACATTACTTTTAATTTAAAAAGAAAAAATCCAATATGTTTTGTTCAGCCTAGATATATTTTTCTAGGCAGGTTACTTTTGATCAAAAGTAATATTTCTTGAGTTGTTTGAATTTAGTATTTTTTTGAAATAAATGAAATTAGTTTTAGAGGTAAAGGTTGAACGAACATATAGAATTACTATTTCATGCTTTTTTTGTTTGGTTTCAAAATAGATTTTTTTTAGTTTTTTATTAGTAGCAGAGAGTAAAATATATTAAATTAACATTTTAAACTATATTTAATATAATAAAAATCTTCTGTAGTAAAGTTCAAAAATACATTCTTCTATAAAAAGCTGATAGTCTTATAATTAATTTTATAACAAATAAATAAGGAAAATTTTCGCACTTTTGAGTATACCGCGGTAAAGCAGTTTCAATGACTACTGAAGGAAAAAACAAAAAATATATTATTTATTTAAATAGATAAAAACAACTTATGCGTGTTAAAACTCACTCAGTGGCTGCAGTTACCCACTACAACAGGTTTTGGGTAACCGCAGCTAAAAACCCAAGCAAAAATCTATGACTCCTACGAAAAACAACCAATTCAGAAGAAGAAGGTTTAAGATTTTTTGTAATAAAAAAAGTGCTCTTATTTTGCTAATGAGTAAGCTATGGTGCCAACTTTTAGTCTACTTTATCACATATTTGCTCTAGTATGTTTATTTATTTTAAAGATTTTATTTTAAACACTATGGCCTATGATTCTTTTCTTTTTGATTAGACTTCCGAAGAACTTTTTCAATAAATCCTTTTTTTATAATCGACTCTAAGCCCCTACTTTAAATTTAAGCAGTAGTAAAACTTTTATACAAAAAGTTTATCTACTTCTAGACATTTATAGCAAGTTTTTTAACATGTTTATCTTAATTTTCAATACAATCTGCAGAAATTACAATTATATTCATAGAAATACGAGTTAGTTTAATTTTATTTTTAGAGAAAAAATGTTTAGCGTTGAATTTTTTCTAGTATAAATTTATATATCTTACATAAAACAATGATTTTCAGGAAGTAAAAGCTATACTTTTGAAATAAAAACTAATTATAAAGTTTTATTTTTATCAACTCGTAAGTATTATCTTACAGAAATATTATTCATCACATAACTTTTTACATGTTGTTGGTAGAATAAAATTTTTATTTGTAGAATAAACTATTTTGCTACGTAGATGAGTTTTCATTGGCTAAATTTGTTGTTTTTAAAAAATAAAGTTTTGTATTAGTCATATGCCAGATACTGTTTCTTAGAACAATTACATTTATAGTTATAAACAAAACACTTAATATACTTTATTGATAAAAAACTTGTTTTTTTATAAGATTTTCATTGTTTGTTAATTTTTACGCTTTTTGCACGTTGCAGAAAATATAAGTTTCATATCTTTATTAATGTAACAAAACTTTTTATACTAAATAAGTACACGTTGAGATATTGTTAAATTTTTATCAGCGAGTTTATTACGACGCGTATTTACCGTTTTTGATAGATTTAACTTTTACGTCAACTACTAAACAATACTTGCTAAACTTGATACCTGCAACAAAGCGTTGTTAGCGGAAAGTCGAAACCCTTTCTTTATTTTTGAAAACAGCGGGAAATTAATTTTTATGTCTTATTCTAAAAAAAAACAGTCTTCAGTGGCGGGCATGTCTAGCAGCAGATGATTTCACGGGCTTGACCCGCGAATAAACATGGCATCTGTATTTCGAATATTTATAAAAAACGACTTGTGCTTCGCGTTCAACCGTTGTTGTTTGGGTGTCTAACATATGTCTCTGCCACAACTTTTGAGTAGCTTGGTTGTGTGTCTTTTTTTTTTTTTCGGAAACAAAGTTGTTTGAATTAAACATTGCCGGTTATTAATGAGTTAAGCTTTAGTGTTTTTAGGCATAAAATTAGTAAAACTTTTCAATAAAATAAAATAAAAATATTATTTGCCATTTCAGATAGTATTGAAAATTTTAAAAATAGATAAGTTTAATAAAAACCAGTACTAAATCATGAACTTTTTATCGCTCAACAAACAATACATTACAATTGTAAAAATTGAACAAATCTAAAATTTCAAAAGTGTTGTTTAATTATGGTATACATCCTTATTTTTTTAAAGATATTTTTTAATTTATTTCGGATAAGTATAAATAGCAGTATATCACAAAATTTAAAAACTAACTAAACTATAAAAGAAAATTTTTGTTTTATAATGTAAATTTTTTACAAGCATATAACATCTTGATTGGCTTTTTTTTTATAGAAGCATAAAATTAGCACTTAATTCTAGGTACTATTCTATATTTAAATGTTTTTTTTAAACAAAATTTAAATAAAAAGTGTTACAACTGTTAAATTTTAACTCGTAAAAATTTGTTTATAATTTATCAAAAACTGGTTAATTAAAATAAAGAAATAACAATCTAAATTTAAATTTAAACTTACATACACACATTAAAAACCAATACATTATATTTGTTAGAGCTAAAAATTAACATAAAACACTTTTATATAATTGATATCATCGTCGGAAATTTGATAGTATTCAAGTTATTTTTTCAAAATTTGCAAAAAAAGCTTTGTAAGACTTTATAAGAGTTATAAATTAGTTTAATTAAATATTTATAATTTTTTTGAAAATTTTACCTTTTAACTTAATTATTGCATTATTTTAACTAACTGTGCCAAAAGTACAAAAACTTGAAACGTTTCTAAAACCAAAAGTTAACCTATAAGCTTCAACGACAATCAGTAATAGTTGCAAAACCTAAAAGTTTATTTCGAAGAAACAAAAATATATTTGATAACGGCTAAGTATTTAGTACGGCTATTTTTATTGAAAAATTTTTGTTTTATTGAATTGGATAAAAATATGCATTTTAAAAATAAAAGTTACAGTTCAAAGCTTTTTGAACAAAAACCTCAAAATAAACATTTTTATAATATAACTTTCTCAAACCCATTTTTACGCAAAGAGACGTGTTAATCTGTTAATCATAACCGTATTTTTTGCGATGTAAAGCTAATAAACTTGAAATTATTTAAAGTATTAAAGATTGAACAAGTTTTTGTTTTTAAACATAAAAAATATATCTCTTTATTCACAAAGGCAACAATGTTTCACCCCTAAGGGATCTTCAGGCCTGCAAAATAAAATAAACATAAGACGATGGATAACTAGAAAAAAAAATACAATACTGTAGAAAATTATAATTAAATTCAAATTAAAATAGAAAATAAAATGTTTATTGTTATGAGAATTAAATTTATGTTTATTTTATTTTGTAGGCCTAAAGATCCCTTAGGGGTGAAACATTGTTGCCTTTGTGAATATATAAGTTTAAAAATTAACTTTGTCTCCAAAACAAAAATTGTCGAGACCTGTTGTGCCCAAGGAATAATCCTTGCATATATTAAAAATATATCAAATGTTTGTGATTTAGCATAATAAGTAAATTTAATACACACACAAATAGTTTTTTATTTTCAATTTTCTACCAGATTAGAAATATTTTTCCTGTAAAAACAAAAGTCTAATTACAATTTTTACTTGTATATTTTCAGATATTAAAACAAAATTCAATACAGTGCTTATTCACTTATCCGGACTTCACTTATTCGGACGCTCACTTATCCGGACAGTTTCGGTCAGAGGAAAATTCAAAAAAAATTTTAATAGTAAACACAAAAATTCATTAAAAAAGTTTCGCAACTTTTTAATTTCCATGAGTTTTCTGCTGATAAACGTGGAAAAAATATAAAACAAACGTTTATTTTTTCCAATTTTAGTAAAACTTCCAATAAAAACTAGTTTGTTAGGAGTGGTATGTTTCCGTTAAATTGACTTTAAACTTAGTCAAAGTTTCCCGTTTTCTTTCAGTCTGTTTTTTAATTTAAAAAAAGTCTTTCATTTCATTTAAAGAGATAGGTTTACATTATTTTTTGTTTTTGAAGATAAATTTAATTTATATTTTCTCTTAAACGAAAATAAATATTTTTTAAAAATCTATAGTTAGGGCAGGTGGAATTAAAAATAATGATATTTTACTTGCTTAACCCATAAAAAGTGTATATAGTTGCAGAGGGTTAGTAAGTCTGATTTTTTTCTACCATAGATAAAATAAATTAATTAACCTTAAGTTTAGCTTTTATTATTTATAATTTTAATATATATTATTTACAATTACTATGTATTTGTTTTTACCATAATACTTTTATTATGCATTGCATTATATGCAGTAGTTTTATTACTAATGAAAAAGATGATTTTTTGTACTTATCCGGATTTTTAGTTATCCGGACACGTTTACAAAAAAATCTTGCCCAACGTGTCCGGATAAGTGAAAAAGCACTGTACTTTGATTTAAACTAATGAAATGTAATTATATAATGTAATAGATTAATTTGTTGTTCTGTTTATTCTCAACTTCAGCAAAATGTCAAGTTTAAATATTTCGTCAAGGGTGATTATAAAATGTAAAAAGGGATAAAGTTTGCACATAATAAATGTTCTGTATAAGTGAATATACTTTCACAAACAACTGACATCGGTATGTTGCAAAAGCACATTTAAACAAAAAACTAAGTTGAAGTAATGTACTAAGTAATATATGGTTACAAGTATTTTGACTTGAAATTTTACAACTACCATTAAATAGTGAACTAATTTAGTTAGTAGGCAGTAAGACTTTTATTTATCGGTGGTTCAAACTGACTCTTTTTTAAAAATAAACTTGGTATTAATAATTTTAAGTCAAGTCATACTGTTCATTAAATTATAATCTTTGGACTAAAAGTATTTTATTTAATTTCTAACAAAATAGAGCTTAAATATTTTCGATAGATTATGACTTTGTTTTATAAGTTTTAATTAAATTTAGTTTTAAATAAAACATTTTTTTCTTGTCTAACAAAATATAAATGTATATACTTAGCTAAAACGTTCAAAAAAGAGTACAAACTATCATATAGTTAAGCGTTTAATATCTAATAAATAGATTAAAATAGTAACATAACTATGCATTTTGTTATCAATAATTTATTTTTTTTCATTTTTCTCTGTAAATTCTAAAAAAAAGTTTAAGTTGTAATATAAGACACTTTAAAATCTTAAAGCATATTGAAATACATATATGTATAGTAAAATAAAAAAAATGATAATCCTTAAAATGTAAAAATATTTGTAACTACTAGTTTTAAGTATATTTGTAAGTATTCAGATCATATAAGCAATAGTTAGAATCTCTACTAGTATATTAGTTTTTAACTAGTTTATAACAGTTTCGTTGAAATTAAGCAAAAACTTTTTAACAACATATTATGCCCATTTTTTTGATAACAAAATAATTTTTTTTTAATGTAGCAAACATAATTCAACGTTTTTTTTTTCTAAATAAAACTTTTGCATTAATTTAAAAAATAAATTATGGCTTTTCAAAACCTACAACTTTATGGTTTATTATTTTTTTTAATCAACTTCAGTTAACTTTTAAAGCTGGCGATGTAGTTTTAAACATTTTAAGTCTAAGTTATCTGTAATGCTATTTCAATATAGTGAAACAACTTTAACAAATTTTGCAAAACTATTGTTTTTTATTATGATTATTATTTTGTTTAAAGTACACATACAAAATGCTAGGTGAAATCTTGTAAAAGAAGTAAATCTAGTTTGCAAGTTATTAACTTAAAAGTAAAGCAGAAAGTAAAAAGATTAAAGATCTGTTTAAAGTTCAAAAAAATTTCATAAGCAAAAAAAAACTACAGACAACAACAGCAAATAAATATGTTTTTTAAATAAAAAACTTTTAGTTAGTCAAAGTAAGTTCGATTATTCTAAAATGGTTAAGAATTATGTTTTGTTGACTTCCTAAGTTTTTTATAAGTAAAAAGTCTTAGTTTTATCTTATTATTAAAACATAAATTTCAGGCTTAACTTTGTACTAGTATTTTAGTATTAATATTGTATTAATAAACTTAAACGAAAAAAAAGTATTATACATCAAAAGTCTTAATACTTATGTTGCAAAAAAAACAAAGCTTTTAAACTAACTTTAATTGAAAATAAAATATAATTTCAAAAAAGTAGTAATATTTGAAATTAAAAAATAATAAACTAGTATTATTTATAACAAACAACTTGTAGTTAAAAAAATCTTTTACATAAAAAGAAAAGTTTATTAGCTAACAAACAATTAAACTTTTTTCGTGCGCATATTTTATAGGAAAAAAAAGCAATGTAAAACAACATTATGTGAAAGAATTGAAAGCTAAATAAAATAATTTCAAGTTTATAAAATTTTCAAAGGTTTTATGATGTAGCAATTAAGTTAATAAACTAGTAATAAATACAAATAACGACTTCAAATGTACAGATGAAGCTGCTATTAACATTTTTACATTAACAAATAAAAATTTTAAATAGAACAGTTGGTGTCAGCTGTGTTTTTTAAACAAGTCGATATGAGTTGTGCAAACACGTAAAAATAAAATATACGCGGATATTTTTGTGTTTTTATTTTTGTATATATACATCCTGTTTCGTTGTTAATATTATATTTGAAGTCTTCGAAAGTTATATACTTTTCAATAATTAGTAATCTAATCAATTTTAAGATCTGATAATAACTAAAGATCTGAAAATTACAAAATGCTTAAAAGTGATTAGATACGTTTATTTACTTATCAATAAATAAATTAACAGTGTAAGTAACTTTATGTTTTATCAATTTATTCTTATATTTTTAAAGTAGCAAATATTACCAAACAGATTTTATACTATTCTTATTAAAATGAGCCAAATTGTAAAACTGCCTAATTTCTAATTTCAAAACTGAAACATGTTTTGTTAATCTGTTTTAAAGTACGTCCTCAATTTATTGATATAGTTGCAGTTTGCAATTCTAATAGATTTGTTGATTTTTACTTATTTTTTTTTACTATTTCTTAGCGTACTTAAATTAGCTTCTACCTAGTTGAAACTATTTCAGTAATACTCTTCTGTTTACTAGTACTTTTGTTTAAAGCAGATAATTTATCTTTGATAATTTCTTATGTATTTATTTCATTAGAAAAAAACACAGTTATGACGTTGTATCAGATTAAAAAAATAATAATATTTAGCTATCAAACAACAGTGTTCTTAGTCTGTAAGAAAAGTTTCAAAGCTTAAAAGTTTTAAAAATTACAGAATTAAAAAAACTAACGTTTAAACTATAATAAAAATGTTTCAGAAATAATTTGTTTTAGTTACTTTTAAATATTTTTGATACCTTATATTAAAAATTAAACATTTTGAACAATATCACTTATTGATAATATATTTCTCGTGAATATTCGTTTGTAAGGGTTATTCTACAAATTAATAAAAACTTTTATCATGTAGAAAACCAATTTGTTATAAACAACGTAGGTAATTGCAAAAGTTAATTTGTAGTTTAAACTATTACTATTTGTTCAATTCAATATTAAAATAGTTTAGTTTTAGTTGGATTTGTGATGTTTAACTTTCATATTGTTGTAATAAAAACTATTAAACTAAACTAATTTCAAACAGTATTTTGTTGCACAGTGTTAGAGATAAATTGAAACAACAGAAATATTTTTTCGTTTGCACTAAGTAAATATACAGAAAGTAATTTTGTAATTTTTTATTTAGAAACATTGGAAATTTATGAAAATAAGAAAATAAACTAAACTAAAATTAAATTAAAACCGAATTGACAATTGTAAACCATGCAAGCTACATCAACAAGACAAATTAACATGGTAAAAATTACTTCTAACTGACAAATAGACACACATAGATAAACTGACTATTTACGTATGTATGATGTTTATAAGTACATATACATTATGACGTTTTTATTAATTTAGTTCTGTTGTTTTGATAATAAAATCTTTTATAAAAATTTATATTTTTCTAAATTGATAACTTTTTTTTAGCCAAAACAAGATATTTCAAACATATTCACTATACTTAAAATATTACAACATGTAAACATTTTGTTTAAATTCTTTAAAATTCAAAATGATAAAATTTGATAAAACTACATGTTTCACGTTAGCATTTGTTGATAGAGTTTGAAAAATTAAAAACTTATTGTAAACAACAACTCTTTGTTTTACTCGTTAATAATAACATTGTTTTAGTTTTCTTCAAAAGTTAAAAGTGTGCAATATGTAAACACTACAATGCCTTTTGAGTTGTGTCATTTGAAAGTATGATTTTATTTTAAATAAACAAAATTGTAAGGTTGGTTGATAGTCCAAATTAAAGTTAAACAAAAATAAAAATTAGATTAATAATGTAAACCGCAACTTTAATTTAAGATAGCTAAAGTTATAAAAATTAAATATAATTACTAATTTATCTTTGTATATTAATGAAATTTATGCAATTTAAAACAACTAATTTTTTTTAAAGTTAAACATAAAAAAGTAAAAAAAAAATAAAAGAAGTAAATTTTAAAAGAAAATTATAACATGCTTTAATTAAATAAAATTAGTTTGATACAAATCTTCATACATTTTAATTAATCAAACATTTATTTTCGCCTTTTTTTTTCCACCAATAAAACTGTAGTTGCATCCTACCCAGTTCTTAAAAAAAAACGGTTCTATTTTCATTCATATTGTTTCCTAGTAATCGGATTTTCTACATTTATATTTCTAAAAGCAAACCGATTTCTTTACTAAAATACCACCAAGCAAAACAAATATTCATAAAATTAGCAATGAATCACAAGTTAAATTCTATCTACGTCAATAGTTTTGGATACACACAAAAACAGTATAAAATAATCTTTATCTAAACAATTGGAACACATAAACAATAAATATTCAGAATTAAATGTTAAAGCGTTTAAATAAGTTTTAACACGTCAACATTTTTGGCTAGGTATGAAAACACAAATTTTAATTCACAATATTTGCGTACATAGACAAAAAGCTTATTAATGTGTTGAATTGTGTTTTATGTTTAAATCTCGTTTTTACTAATGATTGTGTATTGATAAAAATTGTTTTGGGTTAATTTACATAATAAAAATAACTAAAAGCTATTTGAGATACTTGTTACAAGCCTTTATTCTTTTCAAAGATTTTTTTTTTGATAATGCTTATTGAACTTTTTAATGCCTTTGTTTGGTACTTTTTCGTATTATTGGAACAATTCTAAACAGTTGAACTTTATAAACTAATCTTAATTTTATTATTTCGATATACTACCACAGCAAACTTTACACTCATATTATGAATTATTAAAACAAAAGTTTAAATGTTATTTTACGTATATCTATTTATAGTTTTATTAGTTTTTCCTGTCTTTTTTAGTCAGACTACAACTTAAAAGTTTTTACCTTCTTTAAACTAACTACCGTAAAAAGTTCATTTTGAGAGTTGCAAAACATTGAACTTTATTTACAAAGTTTTAAAATTTTAATTTTTTTTCTTGTCAATTTTATCATTGCAATTTAAACTTTATTACTGTAACAAATTACGTTTAAATATAGCTTAAACTTTACATACCACTTTTCACGTAGTTAAAATCTTCAACTGATAGTCTGTAAACAGGTAAGTGTCAAAAAAGCACAGCTTCACTTTACCACGGGTCAACACTTTAACACGGAGTGACACTTTAGCACATATTGACACTTTAGCATGACCTGACTTTTGCATGGAATGACACTTTAGGACGGAATGTAACTTTTGCATCTAGCTTCACTTAAGCACGATCGATGCAATTTAGTTCATAAGTTAAATTTAACTTTGTTCAGTAATAATTTGTTGAGTACGCATTGTCATCAGAGTGTGAATTTAAGGGGGAAAATTTTAATCAAAGTTATTTTAAACAAAATTATAATTAAGTTATGTGAAAATTTCAATACAAAGCTCGGCAGCCTATTTAAGTAACTTACCATTTATACTAAAATTAATTATTTGCAGGTAGAAGTGACTTAGAAAGTACTCTTTGTAAGCACTATTTTTATTAGAGGAAAAGAACTAAACTTGATATTAAAGATAAATACTATAAAGCAGGAAGTTGGTAATTAATACGGTAATTGAACTACTAAGTACTTTATTTTTTATAAAGTTTATACTCAAATTTGAACTACAAAGCTTTAATTTATTTTTTATCATCGACGACTAAACATTTCATTAAACACTTTTTCTAATAAATTAAGTATAACAAATTGCCTGTAACTTAATAAAAAGCCATTTATTTTGATCGTTGTTAAAAGTTTTTGGTGTTTTCAAATGTTTTTCAAAGGTATTGGCATTAGTTTTCTAGTAGGAAAGTCCAAAGTCTAGACTCCAGGTCCAGACTAAGTAAAAAGACTTTTTTGTTAGCTTTTTTTTCAAAAAACTTCCTTGTTAGCCACAGTATTAAAAAGTATCTCTTTATAAGAAAAGGATGCATGTAGTAAAAAATAATGTAGATAGATACCACAGTTTACTCAAAAATAAAAGTGGTCAAAGAGCATACTTATAAATTATTTTTAACACAAAAGCGTAAAACTGCTTTATTACCATTGTTATTTTTTTAGCTGATAAGCTTATTGCAGGTCAATATTTTTTGCTTTGCAGGCAATTTATGTTTTGTGGGTCTTAAAATGATCAATTCCTGATTTAAATTTTTTCTTTAGAATTAAAGTCTATATAAAAATTTTTATAATTATTAAAAATGTGTTATAAATTAAAATAAACTTTGATTTAGCAATGTTGATTAACGCATTTATTTTGTAAAAAACCATGAAATTTTTAAATAAATTTTCTATGAACTAATTTAACTTAGAACCCTGAACTGTTTTTGATAAAAGCATGTAAATAAAAGTTTGAATCAAAATTGTTTACAAGTTTAAGATTATTTTTTTTTATAGTTAAAGTTGTGTTTGATAAAAGAGTAATAAATAAAACTTAATATTATTCTTCAAATGAAAGAAGTATTCAAATTCATCAAGTTAAGTTAAAAAACGAAAAGACTATTTTGATACCTTTAAGTAAGGCAATTATAACTTAGTGCTTCGGCTTTGAAAAAATCTATTAACTATAAAATGAATAAGTTTAGACCGTACTTTTAAAAAAATAAGTAAAATTTAGCTGTCATTCGGTGTGAAAAGACTAAATTTTATCTTTTGTTTGTATGGTAATAAAATAAAAAAAGGTACGCTACACAGTTTGGTTAGGTTTAAAGTGTGTGTGTACCTTAACGATGTCCCTAAACCAGGGTTTCCCAAAGTGGGCGATATCGCCCCCCTGGGGGCGATTTTGGTATGTCGGGGGGCGATAAATAGTAAAGGGGCGAAAGGGTGGGCGAAAACTAGTAAGGGGGCGAAAAGGGGGCGATTTTAAAATTTTTTGCAGACATTTAGTTTTCACTTTTTAGCTTGCTTTTTTACTTATTTTAGCCTGCTATCAAATATTTGACCCTGAGGTAAAACTTAAACAAACTAAGTCCATTTCGTTTACGTGAAATTTCTAGAAAAATCAAAAAGTTTAGGACTCCTCTTTTAAAGTAATTTACATATTTTTATTCATATCTTTTCTCATTTAACAATTACATAGGTCATAGACGAGTGGAAATCCTCTCACCATTTCATAACCTGACATATATGCTATTTATGATCATAACTGCTTTGTAAAAATCTATGTTATCGATTATAAACTATCACCCTATGATATTTCCAATTGTTCCTTGAAAAGTCACTTGGTTAAAAAAAAAACTATATTAAAGTCAATTCTTGCAATAGAATAAAAAAGTTGTAATAAATTAAGATAAATTTTGTAAGTTTTGTTTTTGAGCTTGCACTACTAAATTAAAAAAAAGTAGCTTTTGATTATCATGTATTCACATGTTTCTTATTTATGTTTGATAATTCTTAAAGAAGTGAAATGGTTATAAAAAGGAAACTGTCTAGAAAAGTTTTTGGCTGTTTTTAATTCAGTTATTAATTATTTTCTTAAAAGGATAAGGTATTGGCAGACAATCTTGTTAAAAGAAAAATAAAAGAAATGAAAATGTATATATGTTAGACTTATATGGTAAGTTCTACCATCTGAACAAAAATTTACAAGGTAAAAACTTTAACCTTGTGAAAGTCATAAGTAAGATAACCAGTTTTAGAAACCAACTTGAACTGTATGGAAAAAATTTCAAAAATAATCAGTTTGCAAGTTTGGAAAACTGAAAACTTTAAATAAGTGAAGGTGATGTAGAAGTGCTTTCATCTCATCTGAAACAGTTTAAAGGTGACATTGATAAACGTTTTAATTACATTTTTTATTAAATGTCACGAAGTGGATTATGGATCCCTTCGAAGCAGTAAGTCAAAAACTGAAGTCTTTTTGAAGTAAACGTTTACTTATAGGAAACCTCTCAGACTTACAAACTGACCTTGAACTTAAAGTAAATTTTTCGAAAGAACGATAAAAAAGCTTTTTGACTCAACAAAAACTAAGGCAAAATTTTACCATCATTTTGGAGGAAGTTAGATTGTTGTATATAGCTTTTCCTTCTAGCTATGTTGTTGAAAATCTTACAGTTCAGTTATCAACATCTTTAGCAAAAGATCTTATCTAGATATTTGTAATTTGTGATTTTTTGGGATATTTCTTATTTAACCTGATTTTTATTGTATTTAAGTATGCTTTTTTTAATAAAAATCTATTACTTTATTTATTCTACAACAGGTTTGCTTAATGCCTAATGAATATAAATGATGGTAGACTTCCTCTTTAGTTCGCACTTTTTACCAAAAAAAAGTACTTTCTTAAATTTGACTTAAATAAAGTCTATTACTAACTAATTATTATTAAAACAACAATATTTATAATATTTTATTGCTTATACAGATTTATTGTTTTAAATGAATGATTATTTTATGTTTTAGTTGCTTTAATGTTTATTCATAACATTATTGCATTATAATATATTGAAATCTTCCACTTGTATAAAAAATTATCATGTTTTCTTGAGTTCATACTTTTTGGTTTTGTTCAAAGTGTGAACTCAAGCGGAAGTCTACTGTATTAATTAAGTGGTTTATGATTTCAAAGTTAGTACTAGTTTTGCTTTGACCTGGTTAACTTTGTAGTTTATATTTGTCGTTTTACATCATACAAAAAAATTTAATAAAATAGTGATTTAAACATTTATTTGAAAGTAATTTATTTGACAGATTTTTGTTATTACTTGTTGAATCTGCATAAATAAATAAAAAATTGATAACCATAAAAGTTTTTATTTCAAAAAAGATTAATTTGGCTTTAAAAGAGTATAGATATGAGGTCTCTATTTGAAATGACTTCAATTTTTAACTTAAAAGATTTTAAAGTTAGTTTTACTTTCTAAGCTGAGTTGTTATTCTAAAAAAATGTATATTTTAAGAAGATTGAAACGATTATTACAACTATTTTTTGTTTTATCTTAGTTCATAATATTTTGAAAGTTAAAATGTGTTGTTTATTTTAACAATTTAATCCTAGCTTTAAAGTTTTCACTATTTTCCTCTGTTAAATTATTAGAGGCTGATAGCTAGATTAAAAATTCATTTCTGAACTGAATTAAATAAGCCATCAAAAAGACCGCTACAGTTACAAAACAAATTTTTAACCTAATAAAAAGTTTTTTAATTGATTATTTTCTATTCACAGAAATAACCGTAAAACCTTTAGTTCGTTTTTTAGTTAGTTTTCTTTAGTTAAAAAATAAAATTGTTAGAGTTAAGGTTTAATTTTTTAAAGGTTATTTCAAATAAAACACTATTTAATGGTATTCTACTATAAAACATATAGTTAAAAAACATTAAAATTGAATTTAAACTTTACAACTAACTTGCTTATAATATTTCTAAGTGTTAAAAATAATAATTTTACTGTATTAACAGAAGCTATTAATGAAACCAGTTTTCATGCGAGACAATCGACCAGCCGGTCAATCTTCCTCAAACTAGATCAGCAATGATGTTTTAATATTTATTCCATAATGTGTCAGATAAACTATTTATTCTTTTGTAGTTTTTTTAATCTCTGGTATAGATATTTTTAAATATGCTTGTTTATAAAATAGTTTAAGTATACTGTGCGGCTTAAATAAGTAAATGACTTCTATATTTCCGAAATTCGTTATATGAGAGATTATTATAGTGTCAGGTTTCAGTTAAGATTTTAGATGGGTAACTTACGGTCCAGATACAGTCAAATTTCGGCCCACTAAATAACTTGAAAACTACTTGTGCAACACAATTAAAATTTAGTTTTTTGATAATTAATATTATGAAAAACGCTTTCATTTTGGTTTTTAGTTTACAGTAGTACTTCCTAGATCACAATAGTACTAATCATTTTATTACTATTTTGCTCGAGTTTTCTAATTTTCTTGTATGTTAATTTTTAAATTACGCAGCCCGCAAGTACATTTTTTAGCAATTCAAAACTAGAAAGAATTTTTTAGTAAATATGACTTGCTGACTACAAAAGTTGTCTACCACTAACCTATGGATTCATTAGTTTCATAACAATACATATTTAAAGAGAATTGATTACAGAATACATAGGCTTTTTATTTAATTAAGTATCTTAATACACTTTACTGGCCTAAAAAAAACAGCTATAAATTATTTTCTCAAGCCCTGAAACTACTTTTACCACGGCCCAAAAGTGCATGCATAAAAAGTACCAGACTAAATTACATTTCGAACACAACTTTTTCGGCTAAAAAGTGCGTAGTCTAGAATAAAATAACTTTATTTTTTTAAATACTGGGGGGCGATTTTTTTTTCAAATTTCTCAAAAGGGGGCGATTTCGTAAATTAGTTTGGGAAACCCTGGTGTAGTGTCTTTTCAGAGCATAGATGAAAGCTAAGTACTTTTACTTGTTTCAAACTTTATACATTTATACATTTATACCCTTTATATATTCTTTCGGATTTTAAGCAATACAAGGTCTCAGTTTTCTTTTTTTATCTAGTATTAATTTATTATCTATTAATTTATTATCTACTATTAATCTACTATTAATTAATATTATTTATCTACTATTCTTTTAGCAATACTTAAAACTACATATTAAACGACAGACTAAAAGTTTCTTTTACAACTTGGGTGCAAAATGTTTTTAAATTACCTTGAAATGTTATTTTGAAAGGTTGTTTCTTAGTATAAGAATACTTTTTGTTAACAAAGATTTTTTAAATTTTAACTAAATGTCTTTCTGTTTTAGTAGATTTTATTTAGAACTTCTCAAAATACAAACGCCAAAAAGAACGGAAGGACTCATAGGTAGAATCAACTGTTTATTAGGTTTGTTTAAGTTAATATTTCAATTTTAACAAAGACACCATTCTAAGAAGCTTATACCTTAGAACTGCTTGTGATAATCTGCATTTAAATTTTACTGTATCTAATTATGTATCTGTTTATTTTACTTATCAGCCTAGTTTTAAAACTTAAACAAGTCTAAAGATTGTTATAAACTATATGTTACATATTGAAATGTAACAGTTTTTTATACAACTAATTAACTACCATATTTTATTTTAAAAACTAATTGAACATTTTATGTTAAATATCAAAATATTTTATTTAACATCCATCCAAGCTACTTTAGTAGATGAAAATAATGCTTTTAAAATATCTGTTTGTATTATTTTGAATTTTTTCTTTATCTTATGTTTTTGTAAAAAGTGGTAATTTTTAAATTTATGAATACATATATAAATTTATTATACCACTTTGTATCTGTGTTTTGTTTACTTAACAATAATATAGTTTAGACTCTTAAAACTTGTAATATTAATCAATAAATGTATAGATAATAGAAACATTACTTAATTTTTTTATAATTTAGATGTAAATATCAGTTTTTAGCATTCTATACATTTTATGCTATTAAAATCTAAACCAAAAAAAAAAAAGCGTAAACATCTAGTTACTCTATTTTACTTTCTTGTCATTTAGCAAAAAAAAAAGTTATAATAGTCTATTTTATAAAAATATGAAATAAATTTTACAAACACTTTAAACTAAAATGAGAAATCTCATATTTTTTTATAGTATTGTTATTCAGTTTAAAGTTTTTATTGCATTAATTTTGTTCAACTACAATGGTATTTATATTTTGTTACTCACACTTTGTTAATTTGTTCCATGTTAAGTAGTACAAGTTTTACATGTCTGCACAACTAAAAATAAAGTAATACAGCATTTTAGATAGTTTTAAATTTATTAGCCCCCATGATAAGGTTATATTTGCTAATTAAGTTGTTGAAAATTTAATATTTTAAGATGTAAATTTTCTAAAGCATATATACAAATAAAATTTTCAGAAACTGAACTTTTAATTTTTACATAAAACTTAAATAAATAGTAAGAATATTGTTATTTTTCATAACTGTTTTTGATTCAATAGTTTTATTATTTTCTCAAGCCCTGAAACTACTTTTACCACAGCCCAAAAGTGCATGCATAAAAAGTACCAGACTAAATTACATTTCGAACACAACTTTTTCGGCTAAAAAGTGCGGAGTCTAGAACAAAATAACTTTATTTTATAAAATACTGGGGGGCGATTTTTTTTCAAATTTCTCAAAAGGGGGCGATTTCGTAAATTAGTTTGGGAAACCCTGCTCTAGGTCCTTAGACCAAACTTTTTATTGTCCTTCAATAAATAATATTTTCTATAATATAACTTTAATTGTTTTTTGAATCAAATCTTTTTTATTAATTTACTTATTAAATAATCAAGTTGATCAAAGAAAATTTCCTTTAACAAAAATTATTGGTAACGAAAAAGAAGTGATGCTTTCTTTTATTTGATTGTTAACAACTAGCATATTGGATTGTTTTTAGTACAAAATAACGAATAAATGTTGGAAGTTTATATATTTTTTTAACAGTAACATTAAATTGCAAATTAACATTTGCTTTTTAAACAATTTTTTCATTAAACTTTATTAAAACTTATATTATAAACATTTAAAACAAAAGACACAGTTAAATTTATTTCAAAGAACTTTTAAACAAGTCTACTTCAGCACTCATAGAAATGCTGATGTTTCAAACGGCGCTAATGTATATAAAGATTTATTTTTCTTCCAAAAAAAAAGGGTAAAGCAATGAAAACAAAACAATAGAAACTATTAAAATAAAACTAAACTTTAGTTGTTCTTAAAACACTTCAAAATGTTCCTAAAATAAAAAGTTCATCTTTGTAAAATGTTTAAACACCCATCGAATTTGAAAATATATAATGTTATAACTAATTTTATTATTAAAAAATATTTTTATTAGGGTGACGGACGAAAAAATTTTTACAACTCTAAATCTGTGAAAAAACCTAAAACTGATAGTTTTGCTACATCGTCTGTAGAAAAACAAAAAAGAAGCAGGAAAAAAGGTGGTTTTCAGCCGTAAACAATGCCGTATAATTTACTTATTACAACTACAGCGCCAGTTCAAGAAAATTTCAAAATCAATATAAAGTTGCTGAAGCTAGTTGCTGATAAGGTATGAGAAGAATAAAAACTGTTAATAAACAAGGGCATAGTATCTACCGCAAACTATTCAGAAATAGTTAAATTTTATCCTTAGGTTTTTAGACTTAAGGCACCCAAATAAAATAGTCTTTTACAGTCCTGTTTGATTAGTTGAGAAGTTGTCGAAAAAGCGTAAAATGGAAATAACTGCTATCGAAGTAGTGTCATCATGACTCATAGAATTTATACGCAATGGCTAATAAAGTTTTTAAATGATAGATGTTATAAAGAGGCGCGAGAGTTGCTAGAAAGTTTTGGAAAATATGAAGTTTGTAAAAGGATGCTTCGCACAGAAAAACAACAAGAAAACGTAAATTCTACAAATGTGAAGGTTTTAGTGTGAAGAGATTATGATAAATAGTCATCATTAAGAAGTATATAGTCAAAAAAGACTCAATAATAAGGAAGATTTGAAATATGTTTAGTTACAAATAACTCTTTTAGAATAAAACTATAATACAAAAAGTAAATTTCACAATGAATAAAAGTTGATAAATGTATTTAAGTTTATTTGGTATGAATTAACAAATTTTTTAAGTTTATTTTTTTGAAACATTAAGAAAGAAGTAGAAACTGTTTTATTGTGAATTTTTAAAAAGCAAGTAAAATTTGGTTGTAGTTGGCGTTAAAAGATTAAACTTTTACATTACTTTTATCAATCAGTAATATAATCGAGCTAATGAAATTAATTAATATATTTTTCTAAAGCTAGAATTAACTAAGAGGAACTTTTATATCTTTTTGTTTAAGAGCGTTTTGCTATGTTAAAACTCACTATATTAATTAACTTAATCAACTAATATTTAACAAAATATTAAATAGGCCAATAAAATTCAATTATGTTGTACTTAACAATAACATCAGGGCTGTCACATACTTAACTTACTTCAATAAAATTTAATGTTAAATAGTAAAAGGCATACCCTGTTTTACAAGTAAATATTTGATTTGATTTTTTTTAGTTTGTGTTAATCGTCAGGATTAAGCAAAGAAAGATCAAAAAGTATATTTTTATTTCCGATAAACTAAAAATTACAGCCATCGAACATTTGAATTTTCTACAATAATGAAGTTTTCACGTTTGCACTAAAAATTAATGGGTTTAGACAAAAAGAAAAAAAAAAAGGTCTTATGTATAGTTTACAAGATTTTCGAAATTTTTAGTGGATGTTTTAGGTATGCTATGAAGCGGAATAGATAAAACTACAACTGAGACCTACTTTTTTTTTGTTTTATAAGTTTAACCTGCGACTACATAATGCCTGTAAACCTCTAATAATCAGCAATTAACTTTAGTAATAAGAAAGAGTAAAAAATTCTAAATTACTTGAAGTAAAGATAAAAGTGTTTTTTTATTTAGTAAAATATTTTTACGAGTTTGTATTACAAATTTCAAATTTGTTCTAGCGTGTTTTTGTAGGATCTTATACTTCATCTTTAAATTTTTTTTAATGAACTTGAACTATTTTTAGTAGTCAGGTAGGTTGTGAATCTATCATTGCAATTATAATGAAAAATAAAAAGCAAGCAAAACAAATAAACAGACATATTCTATGAAAATAATGAATTTTTGTCATCATTTTTTAGCATGGACATCGTTTAATTTGATTCAGTTGTACTTAAAACATTGAATTTTTTACAGCATAGTACATCTTAGTTTTCAAATTTATAAAATAACAATAAGCTAATACATGATTCAAATAAAAATGACTTAAGAAAAAAATATTATATAAAACTGCTTATATGATTAACTTATAAGCTTTAACTTGTTTTGTTTTTTTATAAATTTATTAGTTGCAAGTTTTTCTCGGTTAAATATTTTTTTTTTAACATCTTTAGGGAATAGCATTTTCTTAATGTTGCAAATAGTTGTCAGAAAGAAAATTGTTAAAAATACCATTTAAAATTAATTTAAAACTATATAAACTTATATTGAAAATTAATCAATTATGTCTTTTAGATTAAAAATTAATTGTAAAAGATCTGTTTTTACAAGTTGTTTAAATTTATTCCAGACGTCACTGAAGCAATTATAAAATAACTTGCTACAATATTTGATAAATTTTTAAACTCTATGGCTGGTAGAATAACAAACTTAGATTTGTTTGTTGTCGTAATAAAACAATAAACTGCTTTTACTAAAAAAATTGAGTTAACTGAAATTTAAAAAATACTTTTTGTATAGTGAAATTAACACTGTAAAAACAGTATAAACTGTTTGTTTTTTATATATATTATTTTGTAAAATATCTTGTTAATATTTTTTTTCTTGTTATGAACTTATTTTCACTTTATTAGCAGTTAAATATTTCTATTTTTACTACAATTTGTTTATTCTTTAACTATTATCACTATAAAACAGGTTTAGCTTTTTAGTTTATTAAAAAATTTTAGCATGTGTCCTTGAAGAAAAATCTGTCATAAGTGTTATACTACTGCGGTGCACTAATTAGTTGCGTTCTCTTTGAGTCTAAATACTTATGAATTATATAAAGTTATAACGTTTTTCAATTTGGAATTTATTATCAATATCGATGCAAACCTGTGCTTACGCACCGAATCAGTATTTTTGGTAATTTCTATAACTTAACACTAATTGGTATTTAAAATTTCTTTTAAATTTTCGAATAGTAGATAAACATAGTTGAAAAAAGGCGAATTGAGCAAATAAAATGAACAGTATAGGATAAAGTTAATATTTTTTTTTTACTTCTTTTCTTTTTTCTATTTTTGGGTGGTACGCATGTGGTAGTGTGCCTCCCCACGCTATATCCCTGGTATATAACAAATAAAAGCATATTTATCCTTTTAAAAGATAAAACGTCATAAAGTATTTAGTTAAGTGTAGTAAATTTTATGTAAATTTTTTAAAACATGTTCTTTACATGTCTTTTACAGGTTTTTCAAAACCGTGTAAAACTATGCTAGAGAGAAGGCTACGGATCCATCTACGCATCCTTAAGTTTTCTACGAAATCGGGTTAATGACGATTAAAAATTATAACAAAAGCAGTAGCTACTCAACAAATGAGCTAATACTTTAAAAATATTTACTATACCAAAAAATTAAAGGAAAAAATAATAATACTTCAGAATATATAACTTAAAATCTTTAACATATTTTTATTCATGTTAGTCCGTTATATAAAAGCTTTAACTAAGTAAATTTATACAATAACAAGTCATGATTGATAAAATAATATTTATTTTTATTTAACTGAAGTACAAGAAATGAACTTATGTTTTCAAACTTAAAAAAAGAATTCTTTGTATTTAACTATGAAAATTTAAACGTAATACAATAAAGTTAACGTTTACAAATTTTATGAAAACTTGTTTCAAAGTTTCATATTATCTCTTATACAAAATTAAATCTTATAAGATGCGTTGTATTTAGATAAGGTTATTTATTTTAACTTTTGAAGAATTCTATTGTTTTAATCCAAGAACAAATAACGTAACACTGGTACGTAAATTCGTAAGGCGTAAGAAAAACAAAAAACTTTAAAGTTTTAAGTAGGTTTAAATTTAAACTTATCAGTAAATATATGTTACACTTGAAAGTAGTAACTCGCAGTTTCAAACTTTAATAATCTTAGACAACTCTACAAGTAATTGTTTTTTTTGTAGGTTTGTTTTCTTAGTACATGGGTAATCTTACTAACGAGTAGTAAATGAGGTCATCAGTAGCTTCACATGATTCTTCTGCCCATTCATCTTTATCCATATCATAACAAAATACTTTATTAGTTAAATATTGAAAAACAAATATTTTATTTTCAACAAAAACAGGTTTCACAACAGAAGAGAAAAATCTCGGTGATATAATTTCGACAAATACGTTGCTACCTCTATCATAAACTTCAACATCCGTTTTGGTAGAAGGCCCGCCAAATACAAATAATTTACCTTTGACAACAACTAAACTATGGTGACTTCTTTTATGAGTCATTCTCGGCATTGGTGTCCAAGTATCAGCAAATACATCATATAATTCCACAGTGTTTAAACGGTTAGAATTTTGACTCGTACCTCCGGACACTACGATACTTCCATTAAAAACAGCGGAAGCTGTGTTTGATCTTGGTTCGTTCATTCTTGCAACTTCTTCAAAAACAAAATTTTCCGTATTAAATGTGTAGCAAAAGTTAATTGTGTTATTTTTAACAAGACCCCCAATTACATACACTTTACTCATAAATTTACAAGCACTAAATGATCTACGTTCATCATACAAATCACATACATAACTCCATGTTTTTGTAACAAGTGAATATTTTTCAATTATATTTACAAAATTGTAATCAATGTTGAAGCCACCAAACAAGTAAATTTCTCCCTTGACATAAACTGCTTCAAACTTATATCTTTCTGTTGTTATAGGAGCATAATTTTTGACTTTTGTTAAATTAATTACATCAAGTTCTTTCACATCTCTAACAGCCTCTTTGTTGTAAAAATGTTTACCCCCACAGATAAGAACACTAAACATTGATTGATTACAGTGTCTACTATTTGTATGAGAAATAGTCTTATCTAGACTCAATCTAGTATTCAACATTTCATGAAAAACTTCAACACAACCATAATTCATAGAAAAAGATGAAAAATTATCTTTAAGGTGTCTTACAGCTGCTTCTGGTAGCAAATTAAGCCGAACTTTCAATAATAATTGTCTTGCAAACTTGATACGTTCTATGTCGTAGTTCAACCATTTAATTACTACGTTATAAACTTCAACTTCAGAATCAATTTCTAAATAAGAACTCCCAAGTATCTTAGAAATTGAACTAAAATCCAAATCATTAAAGCTTTTAGTTTCAACTACCATAGAAAAACAACGTTCTATGTATTTAAAAGCTGCAGTGTGGGAATATGACATGTTGAAAGTTTTAGTCAGCTGGTAAAACAATACTACATTTTCAATTTGTAGCTTTTTTTCAATCTTTTCATAAAGTTCACATGACAAGTTTTCTTTTAAGGAATGTTTGTTTGATTTAATTGCAGAAACAATTTTCCAATGTTCTCGATTCATTTCATCTGAATTATAAAAAATAAAATATAGTTATATTAAATATTGGCTCAAAGTTATGTTAGTTATTAGTTATTGGTTTTAACCATTTTTAATTTTTAAGTTACATTAGTAGTATTATTTTTGTTTCCTTAGTATTTATTTATGGTATATATATAATATATTTTATTAATCTTATCTATAGTAAAAAAAGGCTAATGACTGTTTAAGGACATTTAGAGGCCTGCATTTAGCAAAATTATCTATGTGTGTTTTACATATAAAGTTAATTAAATACAGAAAAGACGATAAACGAAAAACTTGTAAACATAGTGACAAAAAAATCAAAATTCATTCATTTTTCTATTAAAGTATTTTAAAGGTCAATTTATATGTAATATAAACAGTTTTTAACTGTTTTAGTTGATAAGTAAAAAAAAAGGAGAAAATTTGAACTTTTTAGTTAGAATTACTAACATAAGCAAGTAAAACACAATTTAATAGTTAACTTTTTATAAAAGTTACTAAACTTTAACTTACCATTTTTTTTAGAATCATTAAAGACTTCAATGATTTTATTCTGAAAAACCGATTCAGATTTTTTTTTGCAACAGTTTAGAAATTCTCCAAGTTTAAAACTTTCAAAACCTCTTAAATTTTCTCTGGTTTTTCGATATTTACGTTTCTTCACATCGTTTTCACTTAGATTGTTTTCTGCTGACATAACTTATTTTTCCTATTTTTAATAATAAAATGCTTATCTGTAAGAAAATAGAAAAGTTGTAACATGATTTATTATATTTAAATTTGTAAGTTTCTAAAACATTTTTTATTAGTTGGCTAAGATATAGTGCATTGGAAAGTTTAAAAGGTTTTTTTTTTGTAAAAAATTAAAAAATTTAACATTGTTATATAATACTAAACTTTCAAGTAATCTTACTTATGACAGTTTATTACAAAATATCCAATAAAAGTTTAAGTTAATCATTTAATTTAGACTTTGTAAAGTAAATAAAAACTGTACAGAAAAAAATGAAAAAAAATTACTCTAGTTTGGTTACACAATTAAGTTGTTATATTAAAATACTTTTGAAATCAGTATACTAATAGATTAAATTAAAACTTTTTTTTGACAAGTTCTAACTTTTTGATTCTAAATTACTTAACTAAGTCATACTTTTCACCTAAAAGTAAACTCTTGTAAAAAGACTTGTTTTGAAATTTTTAGAAAACAAATAGAGGAATGTTTTATGTAGAGTATATTAGGAATTAGTTAAATATTTATACAATTTACTTTAAAGTTACTGTATAATATAATTCTGATTCCCCTGAAGTTGTGCTATTTTTGGCTTTTTTAATCAATTATATGTCAAGCTTATATTATCAAATATCAAAACATAACTGATATGGAAGTTTTACAATGACTTTAAATAGATAATTATCCGTAATTTACTTATCTATACATATATAGTAAGTTATCTGAACTAACTGAATCTCATCATAACTAAAAAAATAAGTAACATATGCTTTTTCCTAAAATTAGATCATAAATTTTTGTTGTTGGTAACTAAGTATGCTAAAAGCTTTATACTAAATGTAGACATAATAAACTGTTTTTGAAATTTATAAACTATTTAATATTGAAAGAAAAGTGTTGTTTAAAATGTTCATATATTACAAATAATATAAATTTAAAATATAAGATTTTAAAAGAAGCAAAATGTGAAAATAAATATGCATAAATTTATGTAATTATAATAGAAATGTTTTAATGAGTACTTTTAGTTTATGTAAGGCTGAATCATTAAAACTATTTAAACTTCAATAGTAGAGACTAAAACAAAAATAAATACTTGCTAAGTAAGATTGAAACTTCTTTAATATAGCCAATTGTTTTTTACAAATACTTTAAAGCTGAAATACTTGTTCAGTTGAAATGTTAATATCAAGGGTTTTCTTACAAAATCTGGTTCAAAGTTGATAATAGTGATCTAAGTTTATTGTTTTTAAAATTCATTTGTCAACAAAAAGGTTATTTATATTTTGTAAATAATATCCCCTATTAAGAAATGTATATTTAATAACTTCATTATTAGTATGTCAGTCTAAAATTACTGAAATTTAAGATTATAATGTCTGCATGTAGCTACTCTTGATTTGTTGGTATTACTCATCATAATTAAATCAAACCTTTATTTATTTACTATCTTATAAATACTAGGTTCTTTTTGAGACTACTTTAAATAAATCAGTCAAGACAGTTTCACTAATGTATTTCTATATAAAGAACTACAAAATACCATTTTAAATACTATAATTAGAAATATAAGCTTTTTTGATAAGCAAAATGTAAATAAATAAAACTTAAGAAAAATTTAAGTTTAAGTGAACATCACTTTTAAAACTATTACTAATGGGACAATTATCATTCTTTTAGAAAACCTCTAAAACAACTAAATAGTCTTTTAATAATACTTCTTATATTTGAACAAATAAAATAAACTAAATAATTTGCATGCTTTTTTACTTAAAACAAATTCTAAACTTTAGTCTCTGATCTTGTAAAATAACTCTATCTTATAATGATGTTGGCCTTGCCTGAGGTATTTACGTTCTGGTTGACTGATCTTGCGACACGTAGCATAAAATATAAAGCTTTTATGAACTCAAGTTATTCATAAAACAAAATTAATATAATGTTTAGTAGATTAATAGTAAGTTAAAAAATTATAACTAGGTTTCAGAGTCTCAAATATTGTTTATTACTTTTTATAAAAAGACATATAAATTATTATCAGAGTTTTTAACTAACAAAAACACTCTAACAAAATAGTAAAATTGGTTTAAAAACAAAATACTTCATTAAAAAACAAAGATAACTTGTTCTGTCATATAGAAACGTTACTTAAGTGTCATGCCTTACTAATTCCTATATATATCTTTGAAATTAATTGGTCTAAGACTATAACAACTAAAAAAATATTTGTCCTAAGCTAAGTCATATCCAGCTTCAATAATTTAATTAACATTCATATTAATCTTAGTATGGTTTATACATTTTAAAATATCTAGTATTCACTGGCAGGTCAAGCACATATTTGTATAATCTTCTGTAACTTTTTGGACGCCCCCTATACTGCTGATGGTTCCTTAAATTGTAACAACCATTTACTAAATAACTGTTACGTAGAGTCCTCCATGGCCTTTTAAACTGCTAATTATACAAGATTGCCACTTGTTTATTCAAATAAATTTCCAGGTTTTTCAAATTTATTCCAGGTTTTTAAAACTACACATTTTTGGGTCTATTTTTAGTTAAAAGTTAAGTTTAAGGTAAGTAACTGTGTAAAATAGTATAAAAAATTTAAAAGATATTGTAAAGCTGATTTAAAAATGTATTTTAATTAAAAATATGTTGATGACGACAGAAATTTTCTTAAATTCTGATACATATTTATTAAGTCAAATCGAAAATTAACTACTGAAAATGTGAAAACTGTTAAAATGGACTTTTTTCCAGGTTTTTTTGAAGGTATTTGTTAGAAGTCTTTCCAGTTTTTTTTTTTCAAAAGTTTCCAAATTCTAGTTTTTTTTGTCTAAAATGTTAAATTTCAGGTTCTTCCAGGATTCCAGGTTAAGTAGCTACCCTGAATTTTAGCTTTGCCACCAGTCCAGGGCATATATAAATATATATAAATCATAATTTAAAATTTAACATTACAGGGTCAGCATGTAGGTACACTTGATTTATTAGTACTACTCATCATAATTAAATCCTACCTTTGTTTAACTACTTATAAATACTAGGTTCTAAATGAGACTACTTTGTGTAAATC
Source organism: Thalia democratica (assembly GCF_965202585.1). Classification (NCBI taxonomy): domain Eukaryota; kingdom Metazoa; phylum Chordata; class Thaliacea; order Salpida; family Salpidae; genus Thalia; species Thalia democratica. Next base: position 42,850,120 of record NC_139165.1, read on the forward strand.
AGACAAGACAGTTTCACCAATGTACTTTTTATATAAAGAATTACAAAACCTTACTTTAAAAGCTCTAATTCAGAATAATAATTTATTTTTGTTAGCCAGATTTATATAAATATAACATAAGAACAATTTAAAAATAAGTTAAAACTACTTTTTAAAATATTACTAAAGTGAAAAAACATATAGTTTTTGAAAAACTCTAAAACAATTATATATTGTTTATATAAAATTTCTTATATTTGAAATATAAACATGCACCGAAAACTTTGCATGCAATATTTAGTAAAATAAGTTCTAAATTTCAGTCTCTAAGAATTGTACAATAACTCTATTTTATATTAATGTTGGCATTGCCTGAGATATTTTCGTTATGGTTGACTGATTTTGTGACACTTAGCATATAATAAAAAGCATATATGAGCTCTAAGTAATCATAAAAAAACTTTAATAAAACATTATTTGAAAAGTAGTAATTTAAAAAAATTATATCTAGTTTTCAGAGTCTCAAATATTATTTATTTCTTTTTATAAAAAACATATAAGTTATTACCAGAATTTTTAATTAAAAATAAATCTCTAACAAAATAGTATAATTGGTTTAAGAACAAAATACTTCATTAAAAAGGAAGATGCCTTACCTAGTTAAACATAAAAAATATTTAAGTGTTATGCCTAATCCCTATATATAACTTAGAAATTAATAAATCTGGGAATTAAACAATTGAAAACATATTTGTCATATGCTAAGTAATATCCAGATTTAATAGTTTAATAAGAATCATATTGATCATAGTTTATACATTTTAAGATATCAATTTTTTACTGGCGGGTCATGTACATATTTGTATATTTTTCTGTAACTTTTTGGTTTCTTATATGATTGCTTATACTCTAATATCTATTAACTAAATAAGTGTTTTATTGAGGCCTCTGCTGCCTTTTGAACTGCTGGTTATAACTTGGCTAACAGTCTAGGTCAGTGCTTCTGAAATGGGGTTCCGCGGAACCCTAGGGTTCCGCAACGCCTCTCAGGGGTTCCGCAAAGCCTTTCGAAATTCAAAATTAAATTTGAAAGAAAAAAAAAACATAAATCATAACACTTCAAAAAAAATGGAACACATAAAATAGAAAAAATATAGAATTATAACATTCATTTATCTGCTTAGTGTGTATCTAGCGGTAGGACTTTTAATGGGTATTCATTATTAATAGGTGTCCTGGTTGCGCAAATTTTTGCAAATTTTTTGAATTTCTTTTATTAGTGAAGTCATAAAAATACCGGTATTATCACTAAAGCAAACAATGTAGGAGCACTCAAATCAAGTTCTAAATGTTTACACAATAAAACTAAATAAATAATCTTTATCAGAAACTTATCTCTGCTATATTATATTGTTTCAAATGCTGCAAAAAATTTAAAAATGATGTCTGTTAGCTTGATTTAAAATTTAGTGTGTATAAAAGCTTAATTTTTACTTATAAACGCTACTTTAATTTAAAAACAATCTGGCCAGGCCTATAAAATTTTAATAGAAATTGAACTCAAAATAGTTTTTTTAGACTTACATGATAAAAAATGAAACTCTAATTTCAAAAGTTGTGTCCAGGTCTTTAAAATTTTTAAAGAAATTGAGTTTGAAATAATTTTTTTAAATTTACACAATAAAAATGTTTAAATGTGTGTGTGTTAGCCAAGTTTTATAGTTTGTTATTTAAGTATTAAATGTTTTTTCTGTATAATTATTATAACTCAATGATTTTTTTTTGATATTCATTTATAAAAAATCACCTAAAGAAAATGACAAAAAACTTTTAATATTCAAAAAATGATGTTATTTTTAAATTGATAATTTTAAAATAAAAAATATATAATAATGATTTGCTTAATCATGTTTGTTTTCGTTTATTTATTATAGAATCATAAAATACCTATTGCCTCTGGCTCACTTTGAGTTTGACTCGACTTAATATTATTAAAATTGGTATGATTTCTAACAATGATATAGTTTTGCTAAAAAAATCGTTTTTCACTGAAGTTCTTTTGTTTTTTGCAGGAAATATCATATTAAACATTTTATGTAAAATTAAATTAGGGGTTCCGCGGAAAAGTTGAACTTTTGAAAAGGGTTCCGCCTGTAGAAAAAGGTTTAGAAGCACTGGTCTAGGTCATATTTGGAGCCATAACCTTGTTTGTTGTTGGGACTTATCACGTTTTTAGCATAAAGCATTCTTTGTTTTACTGTCCAATTAAACAACTTCATTTTATGCGAGTGACCTTAATAACTTATTAGGGTTGTTTTTAGTAATATCAGTATGGTAAAAAAATATGTCACCGTCCTTGTCCTCAAAAATAGATAAAAGAATAACCTTTACAAACATTAAACCACACAATTCGGCAGTTATTCCAGATGCTAAAACTTTACTGTTGTCAAAAGCTTGTTGTTTGGCTATTTGTGAAATTTTGAATACTCTAACAGAAAGAGTTTTTGTGTTAGAAAAAGAAAAGTGCCTTACCGTTTTTTAGTTGTACATAATTATTTTGGTTTCAACTCAAAAAATAATCTACTTGATGGTTTTTATTTCTAATATTGCTGTTGATTCACTATTTTGACCAATATTTCTTCTAATGTAAAAAAAGTAGCTAATAATTTTTTTTATAAGATCTTCAACATCTACAACTCATATTTGTTGTTTCTTTTCTTGTGAGCTGTTGATCTACATAAGAAATATTTCTGAAGTAGTGTTTATATTTATTAATATCTAAACTAAGAGTTTATCTTATTATCCCCATCAAGTGATTAGAAGCAAGTGAACAAAAAATATTTAAAATTTTTATCGTTTTTCATCTCAGTTTTCCATTTTTTTACTTCCAAGTTCTAAGGTTTGGCCATAAAAAGAATTAAACTCAGGTTTAGGCAAAAACTCTTTCTAGGTGGGAATATCTCTTTGAAGTTAATCTATTAGATTTTGGTTGTCTTTCTTTTCATAGTCAAATGATATATATTATTCTCTTATATCCTTATATGGTAAGACTGAAATGAGAACCCTATTACATTAGTTGTTGGTCAATTACTTTAAGACCGCGACGCATATACTCAAAATAACTTATCTTATATCTTTGGATAATATAAATATCTGTCTTTATATTGGATTTTAATTATAAATTTCTAATATTGAAAATGAATATTATTTTAGGTGTTTTCCAAATATGTTCTTTAACATCCTACTTCAAAGGAACTTTATAACTTGAGTCATCTAACATATTTAACTCAATCTGCTGAAAGTTGTTACTAATAATTGCCAGTATTTTGTTTTTTTTTTTTAAATTGTGTCGCTCTTGTTCAGTGTTGTACTCTAAATATGTTGTAGGTGTGGCATTTTTATATTTAAAAAACCTTTAAAACATGTTGCAAAAATGGTCGTTGTGCAACAAAGCTGCCATAAAAATTTGTCATCGTGAAAAAATTTCGCCGTGAAAAAGTGTCTCCTCGTGCAAAAATGACCCTGCATGCAGAAAAGTCTCCTCGTGCAAGAATGACGCCGTGCAAAAGAGTCACCTCGTGCAAATGTGACTCTCCGTGCAAAAGTGTCGTTGCGCAACAAAGCTGCCGTAAATAATTGTCATCGTGAAAAATGCCGCCGTGCAAAAATGTCTCCTCGTGCAAAAGTGACGCCGTGCAAAAGTGTCGACCGTGCAGAAGTGTCTCCTCGTGCAAAAGTGACGCCTTGCAAAAGTGACCCTCCGTGCAAAAGAGTCGCCGTGCAAAAGTGTCCCCTCGTGCAAAAGCGACCCTCCGTGCAAAAGAGTCGCCGTGCAAAAGTGTCCCCTCGTGCAAAAGTGACCCTGCGTGCAAAAGTGACGCCGTGCAAAAGTGTCCCTTCGTGCAAAAGTGACGCTCGTGCAAAGGTGTCGCCGTGCAAAAGTGACGCTCGTGCAAAAGTGACACCCACCCATTAATTATACATAGACTCTCTCATATATTTTGGTTATAATTTAAATAGTAAATAAATATAGTAATTTTTAGTAGGTTTTGAAATGATTATTTTAGATATAATTAATTTTTTTCGGTTTTACTATCATTATCTTATTACTTAGATGTACAGTAACTTCTCGTATCTTTACGCACTCGTGACGTTACGCACTCTCGTTTAGTTACGCATTTTAGAATTCTAAAAAAGACAAAAAATGAAATTTTTAACTTTTTTAAATGTTGCTCGAAATAGGTTTATTAAATATTTTAATTTAAAATATGTTTTTACATGCTAACTTACCTTTCTATTTCTTTAGACTTTGTAAGCTTATGTTCCTTGAATAATTGATTAACATTTAGTTATACCTCAGTATATCATGAATTTAATTAATAATAACAGATTAATTTTTATACTTTTGTTCAAAAAAAGAAATCCCATTACAGCACCAAATGCATATATTTTTAAAAGCCTTTAGAAACAGATTTTAATATAGACACTACACTATCCATTTCTTAGTTGTATATAAAAGCTTAATTTTAAATTGAATTTGCCAAGTAGAATAGAATATAAATGTTAAGTATCAAATAAGTCACATAAAGATAAAGATAAAATCTACTTATTATTAAAATAAGTAAAATTTTTCTACAAGTATTATTGTTTTATATAAATTTAAATCTTTTTTTTTATATGCTTAGCTTTATCTTTTGTTTTCAAATTTATAAATTAAGTAAACAAATTGTTAAAAGTGGAAAAGTCCTCAGTCTGCTTTTAACTAGAAGCAATATAAAAAACAGCCATTATAATAAGTATATTTAATACCTCTCGTATCTTTACGCACTTTTTTTGTGGACACAATGTGCGTAAATAAGCGAGAGGTTACTGTACAAGGCTTTTTAAAAAAATTAAATAAATATATGAGATGTGGCCTTGTAAATATTTTATTAAGTGTTTCAATTGTCATTTAACCGTTATTGATGTTAAATGTTGAAATATGACTTTAAAAAATAAGAAATAAATCTAACTTCATAGTAATTCAAAATACTAATAAAGTTTATTATAACTAGTGATGTACCGGACTAACTATCCGGGTCCAGATCCGGTCGGATATTGTCATTTTTGTCTGATATCCGGTTCCGGCCGGATCTTGATATTAAAAAAAAATCCGGATCCGGTTCCGGCCGGATCCTAATTTGAAAAGAAATCCGGTTCCGGCCCGATTCTAATTTGAAATAAATCCGGATCCTAATTTGAAAAAAAAGTCCGGGTTTGGCCGGACCCGAAATTGTGGGTCCTCTACATCACTAATTATAACACCTTGACTTATATTCGGCAAGTGTCAGTACTTTTTATTATTGACTATAAATTACTTAAAATAAAACTATAATAAAAAAATTGATTTAATATTACTGATCATAAACAAAAAATATATTTTATTCTGTTTTTTATTTTTAAATTTTTTAAAAGTTATGTTTAAACACAATTAAATTTTATACTAGCTTTCTTACCCCAAAATCATCCTAGTACTTAATCAGATTAAAATGGTTGTGTTTTTTTAACGTTTAAAATAGTATTTATGATTGTTTAGTCTTATATTAGTGTATATACTTATACTGAAAAGTAATTCAAGGTAATTTTTGCAGACGAGTCAATGATGATGGAGATGTGTGAAGTGCAGCAAACAAAAAGGAAACGGATTTGAACGGATTTATTTTTTTAGCTTTGTTCAATAAAACTTTTATGTTATTTATTTTCATTGGTGTTTTATCTGGTAATTTGTTGCAAACGATTAAATTATTTATATTTGGTTTTGTCCTAATATCTCAAGTTTAATAAAGTTGTATTTAACTAGACATCTCGTCTTTTATAATTTTAATAAAATAAATGCAACTACCTAACACTTGCAGTTTAATACTTATATAAATTTTCAAAAAAAATTATTATGTTTTAACTTAAACGCATAAAATGAAATTTAAAGATTGTGATAAGTGGTATTATGGCCTTTAACACGTTTTATTCAAAATATATTAGTAACATCATAAGTATTTAATTCTTAATTTTAATACTGCTCTTTAACTCAATTAGTTTTATATAAAATCATTTAGAGTGCGGATTTCAAATATCATAATTGTCCAACGACAGACAAAATTGAATATATCTCTAACTAATTTTAACGTCCTTTTATTCCTCCATTCTTTTCGTATTGTTTCTAACTTTTGTTTTGAATAGGCAAAATTGTCGTCAAGCGGGCGATACCACGTATTATATAAGATTTTACATAAAACTCTTTCAATGATTTGTATTTGGCCATACTACAACATCAAGAATGTACCCTTTGCTATTGATAGCTTTAACCAGGATTGCCACATGAACAGGATAAAATGGGGGGGGGGGGGGGGGTTTGAAAAAAGCTCAGAAAATTTTATAAAATTAGAAAAAAAGTCAGATTTGTCAGTTTATTTACAAATTTCCTTATTTTCCAAAGCCTTCAAATGGTAAAAAATAATTTAAAATCAGAAAAAATTCCAAAATTTTCCTAGCAATTAACAAAATTGTTTAATTTTCAATTCCTTCATCTGGTATAAATTAATAAAATATCATTAATAAACTTCAAATATTTTCTATTAACATATTGAACAAATACCCTACTTGAACAAACAGATTTTGTAAGCTTTTTGGTATTAATGATCTGTAGCAAGGACACTTCCATAGTGTAACTGTGATATACACACAAAAGTTTAAATGCAAGTGGTGTTCATGTACTATGTCACTGACAAATATGGGAAAAAAGCATTCACTGTTAACGTGAATGGAGCTGGACATAGAAATAAAAGGCCAGAAGTTCACCAAGTCCAATAATTTCTATAATGCTGGATTAAGCTCTAGTGGGGTAAGTGGTGAGAGCAGCGGCAGAGTAGCAAGTTGTGAGAGCAGTGGTGTAAGCCCATAAATAGGTTTGGTAAGTAAGTAACAAACTACAGCCGCTGAAATATTATGGGCACTACACATTGTCAAGCACAATTACTCAGCCAGTTCGTGTAACAAACAGGCGGAACTAAACAAAAAATGATTCCTGACAGTGCAATAGCACAATCATGTCAGATGGCCCGGACAAAATTATCATACATGAAAAATTCTGGGCTTGGACCATATATCGAAAACATCTTGCTGTAATAATAATGGACAAGCTGTGTTTATAAGGTAATAATACAAGTATTTTGCTGATAGAGCTCTTTATTGCAAAAACATCAATTATTAACAGATGGTTCAGTGATGTAATGGATGTTTGATGATTGAATTCAGCTAAAAAACTGTTGTTTTAACCTGTATTAAAATTAGATTGGAAGCTTAATATAGTTTCAAGTATTAGATTTTGTATTTTCAATAAGTTTATATTAACAGTTTGATTAAGAAAAGTTGGAAAATTTTCGGTAAAAAGTCAGGAAAAGTAAGGAAGTTTTTCTCAGCTTGATCTGTGGCAACCATGTTTAACGAACTTTAAGTGTATATAACAATACAGTAAACTACCGCTTAAGTACGCACCCCGCCTTAAGTACGCACTTATCAAGAAAAACAAAAAAAAATTCTAATTTTTTTATACATTTATACCAAATTTAAATAAACAAATAACCTGAATAATTGACATTTGATTGTGACAGTCATTTTATTAAATGTTAATTAACTAAATACTTATGTAGTGGTTGCAGAAGGTGAAAAAAATAATGATATTTGAGCTATAATGCTATAAAATAAATAAATATAGATAACAAAGTTTAAAAATCCTATAAATACAACATAGTTAAGTCATAATTTAATTTAAATGTACACACATTGATGTTTTGAAAATGTTTGGTAAACACAATGTAGTTTGGTACTTTCCCTCTAACAAAACAAAATATGGAAAATATGGCTTAATATTCTTTTTTATATCATTGACTGACATTGACTTTCTATAATAAATGTATATATTAATTATGTAGGAACTTTTTATAGAAAAAATAGATCATATTAAAACCTATTAAAAAAATTGCAGATTTAAATTATGTATTAAATGTTATTTAAAATAAAAAGACTTGTTTATTTGGCTTAATTATTTGGTGGCTAGTTGTAAGAAAGAAAACAAACAACTAAACTTCATATTATACTATGTCGTCAAAAAGTACGCACTACCCGTGCTAAGTACACAATTTTTGGTTGGGTTCAATTTGCGTACTTAAGCGGTAGTCTACTGTAGTTTCATTACATAAGATGTTTGACTTGTTTAAAATTTAAATTTTAGGCTTTAAATCAGTTTGTCTTCATATTTTTAAATACGGTCATAATAGTGCAAAAATAAGCTGGTAATTTTTAAATAAAAGGGTTATACATGTTATGGAGTAACAATTATCTGCAGTTTTAGCCATTAGGGCGATTATTAAAATAAGATTAGGGAGCTCTGCATTAAAAATTTAATTTTTTTCCGGTGAAAAAGTAAAATGCACATTATCATGATTTTTTTAAGAATTCGAAAGTTGTCAAATATTTAGAGCAAAAGTTACTGTCATTGAGTACTCGACTATCAACAAATTGATTTTTGTAGGGTGTCGTTCGTTGGGGTATTTATAAGAATGATAGTTAATTCAAATGTTGTAAATGTTGAAATATTTAGCAGCAAAAGTGCCTACTGAAACATATATTCTGTACAACTAAGAATTTAAAATCGTTAACTTGATGTTTTTCAATTTTTTACTTACTGGCATTATTTTCCAGAATGTTTATAAATAGATAAACTATTAAAAGTAATAAACAGTTTTATAAGTGATTATTTTTATAAGTCAAGTAAAATTAATGCTAGATTTCAAATTTCTAAAATGTTTTATGTCCTTACATTAGAGCTTATCCATTACGTGTTTTATAAAAGCAGGTGTTTCAGCTTCCTAAATAGTAATGCTAATTATCAATATTTCATTAAAATATTTTAGTCTTGTCTTCAAAATTTTTAAATTAGTATAAATACTAGCTTAAACCTAAATATTTAGTTATGTATTTGTAGACCCACTAAATCAGCATCAGTAATTAAATAAAGGTTTTTAGGTTTTTAATTTAAAAAGTATTTTCTGTCAAAAAAAGAGTTTAAAAATCTCAAATATTTTAAATGGAGTAGACAAATTTTATTTAATTAAAGGTTTTTATTTAAATTAAGTGATTGCAATATAAGTCAATATAACAAATCACTAAGATAGATATTTTAATTGGTTTACTATATTTTTTTTTTACTTCTTAAATTATTTCTTTTCGAAATCAAACATGACGAGTTTTTTACTCTAAAGTAATTTATGACTAAGTCAAGGCTAATCTTGTATAAAGTTATAAAATTAAAGCTTCTATTAAACATGAAACTCGATATTATCATAACCAATGTACAGTTTAGTTTTTACCCTTAAAATCGTTTTTTAAGAACATTGCTTAATGTTGCGAACGAAAACTGTGATTTTGAAATAACTGTTTTGCTTTTTAAAAGTTATCCAAAAAGATTAAACGTAATAGCTAAAATGGTTTATAAAGTGTTCTATTTAAAGTTAGTTATATTTGTTTTATATACACTTATTTCGTACATCATCCATCCTGGGAGGCTACCGACTTATAAATATTTTTAACTCCTGATCTTTAACAAGTGTAATGGTCTGAAAGTGTTTATGTGAATATACTTCACGTGAGAGAAAAAACGAACTGAAAACTACGGTCTGTCTGTAATAACTATTGCTAGAACCTATACTTTTTTTGATATAAAGTGTAGTTAAGTAAAATGACTTACCACTTAAGTCTGAAATACAAAGACTATTACAAACTTTTTTATTAAAAAAAGACTTATTTAGTAACTTTTTTAATTTTTAATAACTGTTTTCACCCAACAATATTTTGCTAAACAATGTTTTAAACTAAATGTTTGAAGAATAATAAGTAACCAACATTGCACTTAAAAAAACATTCGCATTCTTTTATGACTTTTGTTTTATCATACATAATGCATAAAATTTAATTTTTAGCGTATTATGTAAAAATACTTTTTTTAAAGTTCATTAATTGTTTATAGTTTTTGCATACTAGCTAAATACTTTTTAAAGCTACTATAATTAAAGTCTTAGTATATTTAACAACATAGTTTTAACATAACATATATTAAGATCTAGAAAAGATAAGTTATAAACATCTTACTGAAATGTGTATTTCTGTTAATCAGAAGAATTTGAACTTATGAAAAAGGTGTTGGTGTAGTCCTAGGCCTGTGGTAGGAACTACCTTTAATTGGGGTAAGTGCCCTCTTTTGTGCTAAACGCTTAGCGCGTTTAGCTTTTAAAGCATTTGTATTTCTGTTAATCAAAAGAGTTTAAACTTATGAAAAAGGCTTTTAAATTTAACTGGTTTTTAAATATTTTTGAGCTTATTTTAAGAATACAAGATTAATTTTTCAAGGTTTTTATTTGGAAAACCAAGTTTTACTGTTTAAGGGTTTTTCAGTTACAAAATAAATCTGAAAAATAAAGGTTAAACATAACATGCAAAGTAATATAAAGCAAAACAAAACAAGTAAATTAGAAACTGTAAATTATGTTAGTTGGAAAATTAATCAAGAACTCAAATGAAACAATAAATAAACACTATTGGTAATTTAGATCCTTAAGTAAAATAGCTTATTTTAAGTTGTGACTTACAATTTAGCTTTATGTGAAAACTTATGAAAGTAGTTAAGCCTTCAAAAAACAAATTGTAAAATACTTGCATAAATAACTACTTGTCTTATATTCAATCAAAGCTAGTTGAAGCTAGAAAAATTTCATTTATCAAATGTTTGTAATACTGTGATTAATAAACTTAAATAGTAAAATAAGTTCGAATTATTTTTTAAAACTTAAGCTACTCTATCAAAGGTACTTATCATTTTAATTTGTAGAAATTGGTGTTTACTTGTTGTGTTTATATTCGCAGTTTTATTCTACCGACAAATTGGCTGCTTTATCACTTCTAATTCTATTTATCATATTAACATCACTTATTCAATAAAATAATTTCATTAAAGAAATTATATATATATATATTAAGTTTATTACATATTTATTAATTAATTAATCCTAATGAGTAAGGTATATTCAGTAAAAGCTTTAAAAGCTAAACGCGCTAAGCGTTTAGCACAAAAGAGGCCACTTACCCCAATTAAAGGTAGTTCCTACCACAGGCCTAGGACTACACCAACACCTTTTCATAAGTTCAAATTCTTCTGATTAACAGAAATACACATTTCAGTAAGATGTTTATAACTTATCTTTTCTAGATCTTAATATATGTTATGTTAAAACTATGTTGTTAAATATACTAAGACTTTAATTATAGTAGCTTTAAAAAGTATTTAGCTAGTATGCAAAAACTATAAACAATTAATGAACTTTAAAAAAAGTATTTTTGCATAATACGCTAAAAATTAAATTTTATGCATTATGTATGATAAAACAAAAGTCATAAAAGAATGCGAATGTTTTTTTAAGTGCAATGTTGGTTACTTATTATTCTTCAAACATTTAGTTTAAAACATTGTTTAGCAAAATATTGTTGGGTGAAAACAGTTATTAAAAATTAAAAAAGTTACTAAATAAGTCTTTTTTTAATAACAAAGTTTGTAATAGTCTTTGTATTTCAGACTTAAGTGGTAAGTCATTTTACTTGACTACACTTTATATCAAAAAAAGTATAGGTTCTAGCAATAGTTATTACAGACAGACCGTAGTTTTCAGTTCGTTTTTTCTCTCACGTGAAGTATATTCACATAAACACTTTCAGACCATTACACTTGTTAAAGATCAGGAGTTAAAAATATTTATAAGTAGGTAGCCTCCCAGGATGGATGATGTACGAAATAAGTGTATATAAATTTTGTAATTACCTCGAATTTAACATTTTTTTAACTTGATAATAATGACATTCAAAACTAGCCAGTTAAAAAAAAAACATTATTAATCTAAAATTTGCACAGATATTTATGAGAACCATTCAAAAGAGCTTACATAACTCAATTTTATAAAAGTAAAATTTCAAAAATGCATTTTAAAGAAATGTTTTAAAATTAGTAAGTGTCAGTAGAGTTAATTTAGTTCAAAAGCTTTAAAAAAACTTATTTTAAGTTAGGTAACATACAGCATCGTTTTATTAAATATTGTGGTACATCAAAAATTTTTAAACTCATAATAAAGAGCAAAATAATTTTTAAAATAAAAATTGTTTATAGAAAACCTTAGTTAGTAAGTATGCTTTTATACCTATAGTAGTTTTTTAACAAGTATGATTAAAAGGATACATTATAAATAAATTTCATTTTTTCTTTTAAAGCTGTGCGAAATATTTTGTTAAGTAAAGCAGTGATCTGCATTCAATTTATTTGAAAAATAAAATTTGTTGTAGTCAAATGTAATCATTATATATGAAATTACTCTAATAAAATAAAAATATTGGTTTACCAAAAACTAAATATGTTGTTGACCTAAAGAAGTTATTTTTTTAATTAAATGAAATTGGACAAGCCAGAAAAAAAAAGTATTTGTAAAACAGTTTTATTACATAAGTTTTTTAAAAGACCTTCGTCAACTTATTCACATTGAAGTTAACATATAAATAACTTGGTAAAAGAAAAACAGTAGTTATATTACTTTTAATTTAAAAATGAGTCATGTCCTTTAAAAAGTGTTCTTTATATGTCGATTAAAAAAGTTTCATTCATTAAAATATTATTTTAACTTAAATTGACAATCTCTCTTTTTTTAAAAGTAGTACTAAATATTATTTTTTTGTTTAAACATATTTTTTTGTTTGTAATCGGTTCTGTTTATTTGAAAAAGCTTAGTTTGAATCACCACTTATCTTAATTACATACATTACACTTTAAACGCTTATAGCCTTTAATTACATTTGATTTGTTATAATATAAATATGACGTTAAAATTAAAGCTAATTTTGGGTCTTATTTTCAATTAATTTAAATGACCTTGAATAACTATCTTACGACATACAACAGTATTTAAAAAGAGTAGTTGTTTTTTTTAACAAGTTAATATCAGAAAATTCAGTAATCAAACTATTTTTAAACCTTACTCTAAAATATGAGTGGATGACAAATGGTACAGCGACACTTTAGCACGTGTTGTCAATTCAGCACTCTACGTCACTTCAACTTTATTCCACTTAAACATAGTAAATCAATTGTGAACGGTAGTTCACTTTATCACGATGAGTCATTTTCACTTTGCGTCACTTTAACACGGTGAGTCACTTTTGCACGGCGTCATTTTAGCGCAGTGCTTCACTTTAGCACAGTGAGTTAATTTTTGCAAGGCGTTGTTTTTGCATGGGGGTAAAATTAGCACGTTGGGTCACTTTAGCACGGTGTGTCACTGTAGCATGATGGTTCACTATAGCATGGAGGGTTCTTTTTGCACAAGGTTACTTTAGCACGGGGGTTCACTTTTGCATGGCATCATTTCAACATAGTGGATCACTTTATCCCAGTGGGTGAATTTCGCGCGGCGTCATTTTAGTACTGGAGTAACCTTTGCACGGTGTTACTTAAACACGGTGGGCCAATTTTGCACGGAACCTTTTTTATGCACGAACTAAAGCTTTTCAATAGAAGGATATATAAGACATTTTAATTAACAGTTAAAAATAAATGTTGATACTCTTATTTTGTAGGCTTTTAAAACTAGATTAATTAATTAATACTTTGTATATTTGTTTTATAAGGAAAACTTAATTTTATTATGTAGTACTTTGTAGAGTTAATAGTATTAATTATTTTAACACATTTTAATACCAAACCTAAAAATGTTTAAGTTTGCTACTTAGCATTCATATACATTTAAAACTAAATAAATAGTAAACAATAATATAAGATAGCAAAGATAATAACTAATAAGTACGATAATATATTTTTAGAAGATAAAAAGAATGCTGAGATTTTTTAAAACTTTGTAAAAAAAACTCAAAATTAAAAGTAGCATAGTTGTTCAAAAAAAATTAGAGTCTGTTTTTAGCAACTTTTAGTGTATTGTTAATTACTAATTTTTTAGTTAATGTATAATTTTTTTAACATCTTTGAGTCATATGGTAATATGATAGTCTTAACGTTCTAAAGTTTTTATTTTAATTTTTTTAGGTTAAAAAGTTTAGTAAAACTGAAATACTATCCTTTCAGATATTTACTCTATATAAACAAATTAAACTTTATATATGTAATTAAATTGAACAAAATACTTAAACATTTAATACTTAAAAACAACTATATCGTTCAAAAATTTAATTATTTAGCTACAATTAATTTAAAAAAATTAAGTTGTATTTAGCTCATACACCATAAACTAGTTTAGATTAAAATTTATTTAGTACTTTTAATATTTTTATAATAAAAAATTTGTTTTATTTTTTTTTTAATCATATACGTGTTTACTTTTAATTTTCAATTTAGCTTTAAAAACGTGTTTTATATATTACAGAGTTCTAAATGTTGATGGTTAAAAATTTATTATATAAAAACTCTCAAATGAATGTTTAAAAACTTTTGGTTTGTGCAAAATAACGCTCAGTAAAAAAATTAAGAGCCTTTAAGCATCAATAGAAGTTAAAGTATAACTTTTGATAAATGGTGCAAAAATAACGCTCAGAGACAAACTTACGCAACGTTCTAAAATCAACAGTACTATTCTGGCCCGCTCCGAAAAAAAAAAACAAATTAAGAACTTAAAATTTTAGTGAAAAAAATATAAAAATTTTAAAGAATAACTTTTGGTTTTTAAACTTTTACAAAAACATTATTTCATTCACAACATTATATATGTATATTTTTCTATTCAATACACAGGTAGAAAAAATAAATTAAGTCGTTTTATATCATGGTTTCCCAAAGTGAGCGATATCGCCCCCCTGGGGGCGATTTTAATAAGTCGGGGGGTGAATTTTAGTAAAGAGACGGAAGGGGGGGGGGGGGGGGCGATAACTAGTAAGGGGGCGAATGGGGGCGATTTTGTAGTTTTGGGCAGTCATAAAACTTTAACTTCCTATCTAGTTATTTTACAAATTTTATTTGTAATTAAATATTTGACTATGAGGTAAAACTTTAACAAAAAAAATAATTTTGTTTACGTAAAGTATAGATTTCATTCCAAACATGCAGATAAGAATGTAGAGTTTTTCAGAAAAACTCGAGATGAGAAAACAAAACAGTATAAAATCACAAACATGTTCAAGAAATCTACACAATTGGATGGACAATTAGCTTCTAATTATCTGTCTCTCATAGTTGCTATACAAGGACTGCCTCACGCCATTAAAAAAAACGTTTATTCCTGTCTTAAAAGCAGTGCTGGAAAAAGGCATTCGTTATAATAAAAAAACCAGTAATGTTTTACGTTCTATTCCTTTAAGCAACAACACTGTGAAAAGGCGTATAGATTAAGCGTCAGAATGTGTTAAACAAAAGTTAGTTCGAGTGATGTAAATTTTTTTTTGATCCAGGTTGACGATTCAACTTTGCCGTAAAGTAAATGTCTTTTTCTTGTTTGCATGCACTTAATAGTTAATGATACAACATACGAAGAACTATCGTTCTCCAGGGAACGGGTCAGAAAAGCACGGGTGACACTTTAGCACGGTGTGACACTTTAGCACGGGATGACACTTTAGCACGGTGTGACACTTTAGCACGGGTTGACACTTTAGCACGGTGTGACACTTTAGCACGGTGTGACACTTTAGCACGATGTGACACTTTAGCACGGTGTGACACTTTAGCACGGGGTGACACTTTAGCACGGCGTCACTTTAGCACGGAGTGTCACTTTAGCACGGGATGACACTTTAGCACGGTGTGACACTTTAGCACGGGGTGACACTTTAGCACGGCATCACTTAAGCACGGGGTAACACTTTAGCACGGTGTGACACTTTAGCACGGGGTGACACTTTAGCACGGCGTCACTTAAGCACGGGGTAACACTTAAGCACGGGGTGACACTTTAGCACGGGATGACACTTTAGCACGGCGTCACTTTAGCACGGAGTAACACTTTCGCACGGCGTCATTTTAGCATGGAATGACACATTTGTTTATGCTTATATGTTATGTTGAAAAATATAAAAATAAACTATGCAACATAATACTACAAGCTTTTAATATGTTTCAATGTAAAATGTAAGGATAATTAGTGTTTAAATAAAATGTAAGTAAAGTATTACTATTTTATTCACAGAAGTAAAAAAGAATACAGTATAAGAACATTTATATAATTAAGGATTTTTAAAACTAGTTACCATTTAATTTACCAGCTTCTTGTTTTTCAGTACTTATTTTTGTTATTAAGTATAGTTTTTCTTAAAAAATACAGGCCACTAAAGATGTTTTCTAACGTTTTGCTACCTACAAATGATTTTTCTAAATATAGTTCGAAAAGACTGCCAAACTTTGTCTTACAATTTACATCTTACTTAAATAATATTTTTATTAAAAATAATTTTGGAAGACACACTCTTTCTTGAAATCACACTTTAAAGTGCCTAAATTGCATAATTAACAGCATGCTGGTTATATAAATTAATTTTTAAACGTTTTATTAAATACAAACTTTACACGTATTTGATTAAGTTACTTAAAACTATCGATGGCGCTTAAGTGTCACTCCGTGCTTAAGAATCATTTTGTGCAAAAGAATCAATCAGTGATAAAGTTACACTCCGTGTTAAAGTATCACCCCGTGCTAAAGTGAAGCCGTGCTAAAGTGACACTCCGTGCTAAAGTGTCACACCGTGCTAAAGTGACACACCGTGCTAAAGTGACGCCGTGCTAAAGTGTCACCCCGTGCTAAAGTGACACTCCGTGCTAAAGTGACGCCGTGCTTAAGTGTCACTCCGTGCTAAAGTGCCACTCCGTGCTAAAGTGACGCCGTGCTAAAGTGTCACACCGTGCTAAAGTGTCACCCCGTGCTTAAGTGTCACACCGTGCTAAAGTGTCACCCCGTGCTAAAGTGTCACACCGTGCTAAAGTGTCACCCCGTGCTAAAGTGACGCTGTGCTTTTCTGACACCTACCCCGTTCTCCAAACTAATGGAAACGCATAGCACAGGAATGATTGTGTTTGAAAAATTAAAAAATATTTTGAAGTAAATGAAACACCTTTAAAACATCTTATACAAATTGCAATAGATGATATCCGTCTATGATAGAAAAGTATCGTGAATTAATCACATATTACAAAGAGATAAACCCTGATATATTTACTATTCATTGCGATATACATCGCCAACATTTAGTTGCAAAAAACTTTAGCGTCCGTTTATTGACTCATTCAACTTTGTGATAAAAGCTGTCAACAAAATAAAAAGGCATGCTTTACAAAGTCGTCTGTTTAAACAGCTGTGCAATGACAATGATGAGGTTTTTGATAGGTTGATAATGTAAACAGAAGTGAAATGGTTATCAAAAGGAAATTGTTTAGAAACTTTTTGGCTGTTTTTAATTAGGTTATTGATTTTTTTTCTCAAAAGGATAAGGTATTGGCAGACAATCTTATTAAAAAAATAGACATTGCTTACATGTCAGATTTATTTGGTAAGATCAACAACCTGTACAAAACTTTACAAGGTAAAAACTTGAATCTTGTAAAAGTTAAAAGTAAGATAACCAGCTTCAAAAACCAACTTGTACTGTATAGAAAAAATTTCAAAAAGAATCAGTTTTTACAGTTTGCAAGTTTGGAAAACTTAAAACTTTAATTAAGTGAAGGTGAGATAAAAGTATTTTCATTTTATCTGGAACAGCTTAAATCTGAAATTGATAAACGGTTTACTGATGTTTTTCAATTAAACGTACCGTAGTGGATTATGGATCCATTCGAAGCAGATCTTATTGAAGTAAACGTTGACTTAAAGGAAACTTTCTCAGACTTACAAACTGACTTTGAACTTAAAGTAAATTTTTCCTAAGAGCGGTATGAAAGCTTTTTGACTCAACAAAAACTAAGAAAAAAGTATCTAATCATTTGAGAGGAAGTTAGATTGTTGTATATAGCTTTTCCTTCTAGCTATGTTGTTAAAAACTCTCACAGTTCAGTTATCAATATTTTTGAGCAAAATATATAATCTAGATATTTGTAAAAGAGGTGACTTGAGGCTGTATTTGACTGATTTAGAACCAGATATAGAAAAACTTGCAAGCAGTCATGAAGCTCATCCTCCACATTAGATTAGACTTCAGTTGCAGACATAATTTTCTGTAAGGTCCTCAATTTTAGTTGATTTTTAAAAGATTTCTTATTTAAGCTGGTTTGTATTGTATTTAAATAGTCTATTTATAATGATAATTTTATTAAGTTATTTATTCTACAACAGGTTTGCTTAATGCCTTATGAATATTAATTACGGTAGACTTCCTCTCGAGTTCGCACTTTTTACCCAAAAAAAAACTGCAAATTTATAATTTCTGAAACTTAATTAAATTAAGTATTTAACTAACTAAGTATTAATTAAAAAAAAATTTATTATACTTAAAAGCTTAAATAGATCAATAATTTTTAATGAATGTTTATTTTATGTTTTTAGTGGATTTTACGTTTATTCATAACATTATTACATTATAACATATTTAAATTTGCTATTTTGTAAAAAAAAAAGATAATGCATTTTTGAGTTCACACTTTTTGATATTGTTTAAAGTTCAAATTCAAGCGGAAGTCTCTTGTATTTATTGAGTGTTGTGTACTGAATTTTTATTGTGTTTTAAAGTTATAATAGTTATGTTTTGACTTGGTTATCTTTGTAGTTTATATTTGTCGTTTTACATTACACTAAAAGTTTTTATAAAATAGTCAGTATAATATTTGTTTAAAAGATATTTATTTGACATTATTATTACTTGTTTAATATGAATGAGTAAAAAAATATTGTAAACCATTAAAGTTATAATTTAAAAAAGATTTTTTGACTTTTAAAGAATATATATTTTAGGTGTTTATTTGAAATAACTTTAACTATTTCACTAAAAATTTTCATAAAGTCAGTTTGAATTTCTAACTTGATTTGTTATTGTTGAAAAATCTGTATATTTAGGAATTTTAAACTACTAGTACAACTGTTTTTTGTTTTATCTTCATTCAAAAAATTTTGACAACTAAAATGTGTTGTTTATTTGATAGCTAGAAAACAAATTCATTTTTGATAAGAATTAAATAAGCCATAGAACTGCTACAGTTACAAAACAAAATCTTAATCTAATATTTTTTTTAATTGATTACTTTCTGCTCACAAAACAAACTGTAAAACTTTTTTTTATTTAAATAAAGAAAAAAAATGTTGTTAGAACTAAGATTAAGTTATTTAAAGGTTATTCCAAGTCAAATACTGTTTCATGGTATTCTACTATAAAACATATAGTTTAAAAAATTAAAAACTAAATTTTAAACTTTACAACTAACTTGCTTATAATGTCTTTTAGCATTGAAATTAATAAATTTTCTGCATTAACAGAAGCTATTAATAAAACCACTTTTCATGTGAGATAATCTACCAGTCGGTCAAACTTCCTAAAACTAATTCAGCAATGATGTTTTAATATTTATTTTATTATGTGTAAAATAAGCTGTTTTTTGTAGTTTTTTAATCTATGGTAAAGTAATTTTAGAATATGCCTATTTATAAAATAATTCAAGTATATTGTGCGACTTCAATAAGTTACTTAGCATTCACTTCTAAATGTCCGAAATTCGTTATATAACAGATTATTATAATGTCAGATTTCAGTTAAGATTTTGTATGGGTAACGTACGGTCCTGCTAAGTTTTGGCCAGCTAAGTAACTTGAAAATTAATTGTGCAAAAAAATTAAAATTTAGCATTTTGATACTTAATGCTTTAAAATACGCATTCAATTTGGTTTTCAGTTCAAAATAATAGTAAATACTTCTAGATCACTTTAATAGTTAATTAATTTATTACAATTTTGCTCGAGTTTTTTTTATTTTCTTATATGCTAGTATCTTAAATTACGCAGCCTGGAAGTACATTTTTTAACTAAGTCGACACTACAAAGAGTTTTTTAGTAAAATGACTTGCTGACTACAAAATTTGTCCACAACTAACATAAAAGTTTTATTAGTTTCAAAACAATTCATATTTAAACAGAATTGGTTACAGATTACAAAAGGATTTTTAATATTTAAGTATTTTAATACACTTTATTGGGCTTATAATAAAACAGCCGTAAATAATTTTTCCAAGCCCTGTAAATTACTTTGAACACAGCCCAAAAGTGCGTGCATAAGAAGAACCAGACTAATTTACATATCGAATATATTTTTTTGGCTCAAAAGTGCGTACTCAAGAAGAAAAAAAATGCTTTATATAACCATGGGGGGCGATATTTTTTCAAATTTCTGAAAAGGGGGCGATTTAGTAAATGAGTTTGGGAAACCCTGCCCTAAACCCTATCTTATTATTTTAATCTTTCTCTATGTGCTATAAAATCGTATTTATTACAAAGTTTATTTGAGAAACAAAAAAAAAATTCAAATGTTTACGTTTGTTTTAATACCAACAACATATTTGTGTAGGCTAAAACATTTTTATGAGCCTCGCTTATATACATCTTTATATTTATTAAAAATAAAGTTAATTTTTTGCAGAAGCCAATTTTATAAGCATAACAATCTATGTTTCTATTCTCAACCAAAGAATGCTTAAAACCATTTTCAAGCTAATGAGACCAAACTTTTAAGACACTGAAAAATTTTAAATAAAGTATTATTGATAGGTAAGCTTATAGTTTCATCAATGATTTATTTTAATTAAACAATATATTTCAGGTTGCTACACACTTAGGCTAGTTTGATTTTTTTTTGAAATATGAAAATGATGAAATTAAAATTATATCTATATTTAGATTTGTTTTGAATTCAAATAGCTGAGTGTTAAATGTAAAAGTATATATGAAAATTTTGTTTTTTATTTTTACATAAACTTCTTGTTATATGTTAAGAAGTTAAATGTAGAGAAGTTTTTAATGAAAACATAAAAAAACAGTAATGTTTATGTACTTTTAAAGCAAAGTTTTAATTATCCTAAAAAATAGCTTCAACACTTGTCTTTATATAATTAATTAATATATTTTAAACTAGATTTACAGTAGCTATTTTTTTTGTTAGGATACTTATAATTTACATTAAAAATATTTTTTAAAGAAACTATTGAAATAGCTATAAAATAATATAATTTAGTAGCTTGACTATACATAATAATTAACATAATTTTTTAATCATTATGCTGCAGTTATATCTGTCTATACATCAAAAAACTAAGAAAAGTTTATTAATATATCTGATGTAACTGACTAAAAAAAGTATTTATGCAAATTAAACAGAGTATATCTTAGAAAATTATTAGTATATTATCTTAATAAGTATAATATGAATTTAAACTGTGTAAGTGTGTATTTTAAGTTAATATAATCAGAGTTTTTCAATTGAAGAAGTTATTTTACAGGGTCTTTGCATAAGGGAGTTATAGAGTAATTTAAACTAACTTGAATGTTAATGAATTTTGTTTTAAAATATTCAGTTATGTAAAAACT
The DNA here is from genome assembly GCF_965202585.1 of Thalia democratica. Classification (NCBI taxonomy): domain Eukaryota; kingdom Metazoa; phylum Chordata; class Thaliacea; order Salpida; family Salpidae; genus Thalia; species Thalia democratica. The sequence goes on from NC_139165.1 coordinate 42,871,716, forward strand.
AGAAAAAAAATCGAACATCAAGTTAAAAGATCTGTTTTAAATGCATTTATGTAGTTTTGCTCCTCTTACGACCTCATTATGAATTGCCTTTGCCGTTTTATATTCTAATTACTCACACAACTTTATTCAAAATTACAAATAAAGCAATTTATTTTTATTTAAAAATTTTAATTTCATTTCTAGACTCTAAAATATTGTGCTTTAAAAATTTTCTTAATTAGCAATAAAGTTAAAAGGCAAATATAATACTTTCACTTTCTTAACTTTTAATATTTTATTTATGGTACAAAATCATATGTTTTATTTTTTAATATTTTAAGATTTTTATATAAAAATTATTGTTTTATTATTTGCTTTAGTTTCTAGTATAAACACATTTTGTTTTTAAAAATTTTATGTAAAAGGTAATTCATCTGTCTTTGCATTATAAGTCTTTCTTTATAACATTGATACTCTAATTTTTAAACTTTTGCATACTGAATTATTGAAAAAAGAATAGTGTGCATATTATAAATATTGATTTTATGATAAAATCCTTATTTCTTTATTCAAATATCAAAACAAGTACAAAAATAAAACAGTATTTAAATCTTTATATCAAAAGTATAATGCTGTTATGAAAAACAATACTTAAGACTGCAAACTTTCTGTACATTTTGAACGCATTTTATATCCTCCACGACTACTACCATTTACACTCTCAGGATATCAGGCTAGTTTGAACTTATTTGAAAAAGTCAGACTGACTCAGGATAATTTGGATATTTCTTCTATGTTTTTTGCTAATAAAAAAAAACTCAGGCTGACTCAGGATAGATTGGATGTTTTTTGCTAATTTTTATGACTGTAAACTTTTCTTTTCTTAAAAACTTTTTTTTTAAGATTTTTGTTTTGCTACTTTTTGGTTTTCAAACTTCATTAACAGTAGTTTTTTCAATTTTAATTCTAAATACTTATATTTTTAAATTTCTTTATTAACTCATGATAATATTAGGTCACTCAGGCTAACTTTTTTGCTTCAAAGAATTGTAACCCTGTCTAAGTGACAATCTAAAACTATTGAAATGTACAATTTACTTAAACCTGATTTTAAAATTAGTATTAGCTATGTGAGTAATTTAGAACACTGCAAAACATGTTAGTTAAAAAACTAACAGAAAATAAGGCTTAAATATTTATGTAAAGCTTTCTGAGCTAAAAACTATAGTTGTATTTCTAAAATTTAACCTGTTATGTTTTATAAAGCTTACTCATGAAACTAAATGTTTGTAAATATTTATATTATAAAATAATTTAAGTAAATTATGTTTGCTAACTTTATACTTTTATTCAGGATGGCTTCTGAACTCTTGACATATGAAGCAGATATAAATGCTATAATTAAAGAATACTTGACTTTCAATGGGTTAGATAAAACTGCATATTCACTTCAGTTTGAATGTAAAGAGAGAGGTAAGCAAATTTCATCAGGAAGGAAAAACGAAGGGGATGGAACAAAATTAACTGCACAGGTATTGTTAGTTTAATAAATGACTAAATAATTACTGCAGTTTCTACCAACATACTAAAATAAATTAATCCCTTATTTGTAGTAAAATTGATGTTAGTCAATTACTTAAAAGAAATATATGTGGCTGTTTCTTAAAATTGAGCACTTGCTTGTGACAGATTTGAGAGGACTTAAAACATGGCATACATGTAGTATCTAAAATAAAATGTAGCTTTATATCTACTAACTAATTACAGCTCGGACATTGATAATGTAACATACCTTGAACCTGTGCAAAGTTGTATCTTACAGTTATGATACAAACTTAACCCTTTTCACACTAAGTATACAATCAATTTTAGTTTTATTTTTTATTAAAATATGCTCTGTTCTATTTTATGTTATATTTTTCTAAAAAAATAATTATATTCTATTTGCAATAATCATAGTATTGTTGTACAACTTATATTAATAAAATTTGTGTAATAAAACATCATAGTTTTTTTTGATTCCACTTACTATTGAGAATTAGTTTGTACCTTATCTATTTTCCTGCTGTATTTAATTAATAAGTATTTTTCTGTTTATTTACTTAACAACCAGTTTATATGCTAAGGTAAAAGTCAAACATTCAAAATACTTAAACTTTAAGAGTTACTAAATAAAAATGAAGTTGTATATAGTTTTCTTTTGTGTAAAGTTCTTAACGTGATTAGAAGGATTTCTGATTCTATATAATAAAAATGCATAGATTTCTAAGTATTTGTTTTAGATTTTTGACTTTTTTTTTAACTTATTATGTCTGTACAACTTTGTACCAATAGTTGACAAGTTCTGCATCATCTTTTAAAAAAGTAGGTAGCTAATTTTAGTTTTTGTTAGCCAGTTCAAATTTAAAAAAAGCTAATGTTTAAAATTCAGAATAAAGACATATGACACATGTATTTTAATTTAAGAACAACCTGCTGCTGGAGTTTGACAGCGGAAATTCTGCTTCATTCTGGTCACTGTGGGGCGAACACATACCGACTGACATTAGGGAAAAAGATCAGACTTGCAGAAGATTGGAATTTTACATTCAAATTCACTTTGCTGTGTACCCGATCAGGGTTGGTAGAGCTGCCATGGTTAGTGTATTGACTGTCTAAATTTAAATTGTTTGTACTTGTTTAGTTTTTTTTTAACTTTCAAATATCAATTTTTAATATATAATAACCATTAAAATAGTCAGCAGTTTATTTTTATTTAAATTAGTTATTTCTACAGTCAAGAGAAAATCTAGAAAAATCAATGACTGCATTTAAAGATTACTTAGAAAACAAAGGTGATTTCTTAAGTATTTCTTTTTTTTATGAAGCATTTGAATAATTTTTATTTATTAGTTTAATTTTTGTTTAAGTGATCATCAAAAACTTACTAAAATTTTTACAAGGTGCTCTAACTAAATAAAATTCAATTACATTAGTAATTTATAGCTTTAAAGAACTACTTAAACACTTGTATTGTGTAATTTTGCTTATTTTTTTAAACATTAAACTATCTTTAGAATTTTTAATTTACTTTAAAAGGTTCTAATTTGAGTCAGACTACAGAATTTTTACCTTTCTATGCACTGCCGTTTGTACCCAACCCTGTTCAACACCCTTCTTTTAAAGAAATTTTTTCTGTAAGCCTTGTTACTTGTACTTCATATACCTTTTTTTTAACCTAAGGTTTTCTAAAAACATAAAAATATTTTCAAATATTTTCAAATAAATTATGAAAAAAATCAAAAAAACTCTTTTAAATATAATAGTTTGTCTAAATTAAGATTTAAATTTTAGTTTAGCAGTAATTAACTAAAAACACCAAAATTCATTTTGATTTAGTAACAATAAATATAAGCATAAGCTGTACATAGTTAGTTATTCATCATGTAACACTAAACATGCATGGTAAGTTTCAATGTTTAGTTTAGACGACAAATTTATAAAGTAATATATAATAACAAATAAAAATTACCTTTAAATAGCTTATGTTATAAGTTAGCTCAAAAATATTGATGATTTTACAGAACTATTGGGTGCCTGATCTACGGATTCGAGTGGAAAAATTTCTCAATGCAGCTCTGTCAATGAGCGAAACCCCTCTGCTCATTTCACTTGTTGTTAGTCTTTACAGTGTTTTAAACTATTATCATTTCAGATTAACCATCAACTTTAGAGTTTGTTGTATTCAATTTCTTTGTGATTTCGTAGAAAAACAAGGACAGACTGGAGCGCGAGGAGAGCAAGGGTGAGAAGGATGCGAAGTTTGTGCAGAACAACTTGTTGCAGGCTGAAAAGAGGTGCAGTGTCTACATGAAGCGCTTCAACAAGCTGCAAGTTAGTGTGTTTTGTATTGTGTGTAAAGTGTCTACATAAAAATTACATTTACCCTAATTAAGTAATTGAATATCGGTTTAATTGGGATAATAAAGTTAGCGTTAATAGGTTTAAAGTAGATAAGTTCTGTATATATTTGTAAAATTTGTTTTATTTTGGATACTTTTTGTTCAAAATAAAAAAATAAACAGTTCTTAAATGTTTTATCTCTTCTAACTAGTCGGACTACTACACGTCCTAAATATAAAAAAATGTTTTGTATTCAGAAATTATATTATAAAGAAAAATTATAAATTAAAAGCTTAGGTCATGACTTGAGGAAAAATCTCAACAAAAACGCTTTTAAACTCTACAACACTTTTATGCTGTAAAATAATAAAAATACATTTTTCTTTCAACCAGTCGGACTACCACACGCTGATCGGGATAGCGGCCGAGCTGGTGGACTCGTTGGAGCAGACGGTGCAGGGCAAGATGGTCACGGTCGAGTACCTGCAGAATGTCATACAGCGGTTGTTTAGCAACCACCCGTCCAAAGGGGCGCCCCCCAGTGTGGATTTGACAAGACCGGGGACGGCAGCTTCCATGCTGAGGGCTTCGGTTGCTCACGTCAAGTCTATTGATGCTTATAAGAATTTAATTTTTTAAATTGTAGCTAACAAACATTATGTGGTCAAGAAATTTTTTGGATTGTTATTTTTGTGAAAGATTAAATTTATAAAAAAAATAATACCTTTTAAATTTTCATGAGATATATTTAAACGTTCTATTATATACATTAGTTTCTAGTATATTTTATAATTTGTCTTTATAATAATGATTCAAACTATTAAAAATATTGTATTAAAACTTTTTTTCTAATGCAAATAAAACTGTTTATTTATTTAGAGAGGATAGTAAACTTTATTCAAGCACTAAAAACTTATCCAACAGTTACTTGCAAATCGAGTCCAGCAACGAAGAACTACCGCCAACTCAGAGCTTGGTGCAAAAACTGGATTTTGACAAGATAAAGTACCACCTGACAAACGCGAATGACAGAGAAAAATCTCTTCTGTTACAAGCATTGAGGTGGCGTTTAACAAGGTGAATTAGAGTTTTTTTTAGTTTTAAGATATATTTTTATAATAACTTGACTTGTAACACATTTTTATCTTATGTAACTATAAATAAGCTAGTAAGCTTAGTACAATAAAATATCAATACAAAGCAAATGGCAACTCAAATGCTCTTAGTGTATGAGTATAGTAATCCCAGTTAAATATTTTTCATTAAAAAAAGGACTGTTTATTTTGATTGAACTTTTTTTTTATATAAGCATTTATATTTTTTGAACAATGATATTTAAATAAAGCATTATATTGCATTTAAAATATTTCACAGTACTTTAAACTCACGTTTTTCAATAACTTTTTGTACTTTAAAAATCTCATGTGCAATATATAATTTTTTATATTTAGTTTTAATTGACATTAAATTCAACTGTTTTCTAATCACATCAAAGATCAACACCCGGCCAGGAGAGGGACGGCGTGATGAGGAGTTACCTTGACAACGAGCTGCTGTCACCAGGATTCAGCTTGATTCAGATGTTCAGGTCACGTGATGCCAGTGTCAGGCAGAATGTGGCCAGGTTGTACAACACCATCGCCTCCCTGCAACAAGGTAACAAGTTTGTACAATAAAAATTACTGATTTATCCCTAACCCATTTTACCAAAAATTTTACCTTATTATTAACCACCTTACCCAAACATACAACAAAAAATAAGTTTTATTTACTAGAAATTAATACTTAGAGTAGGGTTGCCACATGGTCAGAAAAAGTCAGGAAATTTTTTTTTAAATGACAAAAGTCAGGAAAAGATGGAGAGTTTTGAAAAAAGTCAGGAAAAGTCAGGAAATTTGATAAAATTAAAAACAAAAAGTTGTACAACACTATCGCCTCCCTACAACAATGTAACAAGTTTGTCTCTACAAAAAATATGCATTTTTAACTTTTTTGTTACGCATTTCATGTGTAATTTGCTGGGTCGGCTGCAGTAATAAGGTTTTATAATTTTTCATTCGTTTTATTTTGCAAATGAGGAAAAGTAGTAAATCAGCAGTACATAAATAACACATAAAACCATATCCCTAACCCATTTTACCAAAAATTTTACCTTATCTTTAACCCACCTTACCCAAACATGCAACAAAAAATAAGTTTTTTTTACTAGAAATTAATACATAGAGTAATTTTAGCCAATTAGAAACACCTAGAAATTGTAGCTCGATTAGTTGTTCACTGTTTGCTGTAAATTGTTTGTTGGAAGTTCGTTGGAATTTTAAATTCTTATAAGTATAATTTAAAACAGGTTTTCTTTTAATGTTATATTAAAGTTTTGAAAATGTGCTAAATTAATTTACGTTACCCAATTTTGAATTGTAGTGTTATATAATTATGAGTGTTGACTCTAAAATAGTACCTCAAATTACTGATGAAGGAGCTTAATTAAATTTTAATAAAAGTTTGTTTTAACTATTTTATTTGTAACCAGGTCTCGGTGTGAAAAACTTCGTCAAGTTTTAATAAAGTATTAGTTAAAAATAATATTTCTTTATTAGTGTATGACAAGGTCAGAGTTTTTTTCCCACCGAGACCTGGTAATAAATAGAATAGTTTATTCGCACTTCGATTACTATTTGAAGTGTAGTGTTACAAAACATTTTAGTTAATTATTTAAAATAGATATCAGTCTTAATTACTTTTATTATTAAATTGTTTATTGTGCAATGTTGGACTCAGGCATCAAAACCTGAGCCACTTAAACAGAACACACAAAAAGATAAAAAGAATATAAACTTATACTCAACACTTTAAGGTAAGCACACTTAAATTTCAAATTGTTTCTATAGTATAAAGAAGTTGATTGAAAGTTTATAGACTGTGTTTTTGAAAACACGTTATTGTTTTAATTACTTAGTTTGTAAAAGTTCGCTTTCAATATATTTTATTTATTTAAACATAAACAAAAAAAAACTCAATTCCTCAAAATTTAAATAAGCCTAACACCAGATAGCTAAAATTTTTTAATTAATTCCGTTTTAAAGTAAATATTTATACGCAATTCCTCGGAAGGCGTTCAAATATTTTTATTTTACGTACTTCTTTGTCGTACGCTGTTTACCTACCAATTGTGCTGACCATCCTTAAAGCTTTATATTGTAAGCAAACATCTCATGTTTTATTAGATACGAGCTTAGAATGCCGTTTCTTCAGCTTTCTAGTTGAGCGCTTTCAATTATTAATTTCAGTTTTTTTTTTATCGGATAGAGAATTTTCATAGAACATTTTATTTCAAAGCGTATCTAAGTAATGAATTTAACTTGATTAAATTTTATTATGGTAATTTTTTCTAATATAAAACCTAAACACAGGTTAAAAAAATATCTCATAATTAAAAGTACAGTAATATATCATTATTATAATAATATAAATAACTTAATACTAATTAAATAAAACTATTTGGATTGTTAATTTTTTAGATAACTCAAAATTTAAATAATGCAGTTTTGTATATTCTGTTTTACTATCATAATTCAAACTTTTTTCTTACTATAGGCTGTATATTTAACTTTAAAAGATTGTTAAAAGTATATTACAGTAATATATTACTTTGTTTTTTCTATAAAACATAACTTATACTACTATTACAGTTTTATGGGAACTTAGCTAACTGAGTTTTACTAGGCAAAGTATATTTGTTTTTATTAACTCGTTAGTATTTTTATTTCTACCTATCTGAAAAAATATTTTTGATACTAAATAAATTATTTCAAAGTACTATAATTTAAAATTTCTACCTAAATCTAAACAATTTAATAATTTTTTTATTTTATAAACTTATCAATAGCTAATTTAAATCTGCTAAATAATATGTGATATATTTTTTAAATAATTTTCAGGTTAAAAAAGAGCCTAATGTTCTTTTTGAACGTTGTTCTTCTACAATATTTTTTAACTAAGTGTTAAGTTTGTTCTTTAATGAAATCTTAATATAAACTTCAAGTCACTTTTTCAGAGTCTAAAAAATAATAGTTATACTTTTAGGTTTATATTTTTTTCTAAAAAGTTTTCTATACAAACGCAAGCACCACAATTTTTTCATCGTCAACTTTCTCATAAGTTTCAAGATCCACTAAAAATCTATATTATCCTTCATTTATTCAGCTAAAGATCTAAAAATTTTAGGAAGCGTTCATTATATAGTTTAGAAGACTTTCAATGTTAGAATTTAAGAAATACTTTAAAAAAATCATTATAGGTTAATAAAAAATTGTTATTTTAAAATCTATATTTTTTTAAATAAAAAAATTAGTGAACCAAAAACTTTTCAGTAACAGTAATAGATTTACTTTTAATATTTGAAGGTTACTGGTTAAAAATAGAAGAAGATATATTTTTAGTGAATTAGTCTGTTTTGGCATTTTTGGATTGCGCCTTTTATTAGGAACCTATTGAGCTCACCGACTTTGAACGCGTATATCTTAAAAGTTACCTTGAGTTTAATTAAGCGGTTAAAAATGTGTGATAGCTAAGATTAAACTGTACAAAGTAAGATCAACTTGTAAGAAACTAAGTCGCTTAATTAAAGAACGTAATTGCTCTTTTGTGTAAAAATTTAAAGTAAGAGTATTTTTAATCTGTATTTTAAATATTTCTTGTTGTGTTTGTAAAACAACAGCATATGTTTTAAATTAATAAGTCAATTCACGAAAAAAAGTCATATCGTTATTTTATAATATTCGTTAATCTAACAAAAATCACAATTCAACATTCAAAGTATTGATGTTCAAATAAATTGCTAAAATATATTTCCAAATGACCTTAAATTTTCCTCTTTTTACAACATGAAAACCACTACTGCAACAAAACAAATTTATAATCCATCGCACCAACCAACACTCTGTATGTCGCAGGCAGGGCCTACCTGTCGGGGCACCCGGGCCAAGTGGGCCAGCTGGTGGTGCACATGTGGGGACAGTCGGCGAACGTGGTGGACCACGTGTACGAGGAGCATCTGCTCGGATGCCTGCAGAAACTCAGCCTGAGAAGAAGCCTGCAGTCCGTCATGATAAAAGGTAGTCTGTTATGGAGTATAAAGTCTTGATTGTTATAATTAAATGTTGTGAAACAATTAAACAGGTGAGCTGTGGTTACATGAAACAAGTTTTTTAAGGTACTTGTAATAAAATATGAATTAATATTGTTATTATTGTGAAATTTTATAAAAGACTTAATTAAGTTGAGAGCGGCTACATATAGTTAGTTTTTGTTGTTAGATTTTTGATTTTTGTCAAACATAAGTCAAATTACTGTTAATAGACTTTGTAAAACATTTGAGCTTATTTTCATAAAACTTTATAGCAAAATTTTATAATGTTTTTTCTCAAACTCTAATCAACCTCAAACAATTTTGAGTTCCTTAGTTACTAAACCAAATATTTACTTGCAGTTTAAAATGTTTCTTTACTCAGTTTAACTGCTACAAAGCAAACAAAAAAGTCAGTGTGCCGAACAAATCATTCAATATTAATCCGACAAATGAAAAGTTGTTTTAAGCAAATTTGCTTTCTATTGTCGGTAGCGTTGTTGGCATGTTGTGTACTTAACAAAAGATTAAGTTGACATTATGTACAAGTTGTATATTAGAAATCTCGCACGTATTTTGAAAAAGATCCATTTCTTGTTTAATGTTATGAGTTGTAATTTAAATCTACTGTTTAAATAGTTTTTAATAAAAAAAATTGTTATTTGTAAGACGAATGGTGTGTTTATTATTACTTCTTTCTAAAAAAAGTTTTTACTGTTTGTCAAATAGTATTTTTTTATTTTTTTTTATCAAGTTAAATTTACCATTTCAAATCTTTTGGTAATTTTGAAAGTATTGTAAACGTTTTGTATTGAGTTTTATAGTTTCTTTAGTCAAAAAACATTAATTAGTTGTAAAGAGATCCAGTAAATTTACAGTAAATACCTACGACATTACATGAAGTTTCATTTCTTAACACAATGTATTAATACTCACTGTTAATTACTATACAACTAAACTCAGTTGAAATCACTGAAACATTATTTGATAATGACAACTAAATCATAATCGTTACTATTTACTATGTATTTTAGCTGTTTTATATCTATAACAGTTCAGATAGATTTATACTTCATATTACTTTTATTGATAACTACATATTGCTTGTGATGAATACTCACAGGCGACCTGATCAAATGGTTGGTGAGCACACTGACTGATCACGGCAGCATATCGGACTACATGCTCGAGTACGCCATCGCTCTGCTGATGAACTTGTGCTTGCGGAGGGAGGGCAAGTTGAAGTGCGGGCAGATTGCCGAAGATGTGCTGAAAGTTGGTTGATCATTTATTTTGGTAGAAAGTTGTTTAAAAAAGTTGAGTATAAAGTGTTTTTACAAACTTTTGTTTAATTTTTTATTGACTTTAATAAAAGTTTAAAGTTTTTAATTATTAGTTGTTAATAATAATTTTAGTTTTAAAACAAAATGTTTGTTGTACTAACTGTTCTTTTTCCCCCTTTAAATACTGATTTTTTATTTTAGGTTTTAATTGATTTACTGTCGAATGAAAATAAGGAAATTAGACCTTACATAAATGGAGCTTTGTACAGTGTGCTTGCCAACCCTAAAGTTAAGAAAACTGGAAAGCTAATGAACCTTGAACCAAAACTCAGGTTAGTACAATCAAGTTACCTAACCATTTAATTTGGTTCACTTTAAAATGTTGACTTTTAAGCTTACTATTTTCAAGCATTTTTTTCGAATAGAAGTCATGTTTTTATAAATTAATATAAACTATCAATGTAATAAAACTGTTAAAAGTATCACTTTGTAAACTTTTAGTAACAAATAACTCTACAACTACATCACTAGCCCTTTAAGTACCTTTTGTATAAAAGCAGTTATAAAAATAAAACATATGAAATAGCTGAGTAACTACGCTATACGTTAATTGACTTGTGTAGTGAAGTGCAAGTCAATTAGTATCCCAATAACTATTGTTATTAAAAAATATATAGTTATTGAAAAACAACTGCGCAGGAGTCACATGGAGGGAGGAAATTCGGAATTCAACCGGCAACTCGACTTCATCATCCAGCAGCTCAACAAAAATGACGTCACAATCGAGCCTGATGACGTGACGCAAGATGACGAAGACGACGACGAGGTTTTGTAGTTGGTTTATGTTTTGAGTTTGGGAAAGATTAAGTTAGTTTGTTGTTAAGGTTTTTTAAAGCAAAAAAAGCTTTGGTACTTATCATACTTCAAAACAAAACTTTTCGGAAAATTTAAACAAAAAGTTTTTTATATCACTTTTATACATTTCAATTTGACTTATTTTAATTTAATGCAATTTTCCCAAGAAAGAATTTTTTTGTAGTCTGGTGACTGATATACAAAAAAACATAGACTTATTTTTGTATTTTGCATAAAAATTTAAATGGTAACAAAACAGTTACGTTTAGAGTCACTCAAATAAAACTCTAGCAATAAACCAATTGGGTTTCACCTAGTACTTTTAATATTTATATATAGGAAAGTTTTTAACTGTTTTATAAAGTATCATTTCGTAAGTATTTACTTTAAAATACATTTCTACACTTTTGTGTTTGTTTTTTTTATAACTAGTAACTGATGTTTTAGGATCAAGACACATTGGAATCGGATTTAGACAAAGACGAGGTGACGATTGCAAACACTCACGAATTGTGCGGTGAGCAGCTACTCAATGCTAACTTCCTCCTTGATGAAAACAATGTATGTTCTACTTATTTTTTTAATTCTGTAATTTTATTATGTGTAAAGATTTTTACATACATGTTACCGATTATATGACTTGTTAACATATAATTGTTTTAATTTATTCTAAAAAACATTTATGCTAGCCTATGAGCAAATGTAGCGACAGTTTTATCTCACCAAAGTGTGTTTAGTTAGTTTAAAGGATATTATTCATAAGTAAAACTTTTTGAAAGATGTTTTTTTAATCATTAAGTTTACATTAAACACAAATTGATCTTATTTTCTCTGACTGCATTTTTACAATTTTGCTTATTTAAACGCGCCGCAACAAGTTTGAAACAAATACAATCACTAGGCAACCGACAAACAAACCATGGGCGAGCCGAACATCCTGATGCGCCCCGTCACCCCGAAGCGACCCCAGTCCAACCATATGAGGGCGTCCACCAACTCCTTCTTCAAGGTGGGCAGCAGCCAGAAGACGTTCACCCCGTCGCCCCAGCACTCATCGCCACAACAACCGTCGCCTGCCAACTCGCCCGAAAAAGTTTGAATATTTACTTTTTTTTTTTCTATAAACTTTTACGTTTTGATTTGACAAGAGCCAGTTTGTATTTGTTACAAATGAATTTGTAAGAGTCTGAAAACATTGACAAAAATTTGTAAGGTAATTAACTAAATACATTTCAATAATGTGGCAGAAGAGAAATTCCAGTATGACGTCATCGCAACAATTGTTTCGCGATTCGATGATGACGTCATCAAGGCCGGCGACCGGAAACATGAGAAAAAGTTATTCGGGTAACAGCAGGTTTGTATTTTGTACCTAGAAAAGAGTGTTTGTAATTTTCTTGACAATATTACAATCAGCTTGTTTGTTTTGTTTTTTTACTACTTAAAACTGTTTGTAACTTATCTTAAACGTAAAGCATATTGATTTTAATCTTATGGTTGATAAATTATTTTTTTTTATCACGGACTAAACTTATTTTTATACTTACTATAACGGTTCAATGATATAACAACATACAATTTTATAATGATCAACAATTTACTCAATAATAAAATTGAAAGGCCCCAGTCGAAAGCGAACGAGTCACCGAGGGGCGGTAAATTGAGGGACGGCCAGATAAGTTCGGCGAGGAGCGGAAAATCGCGGCAACTTCCTATCGATCACGAAACCACTTTGCTGGGAATTGACAGAAGCAAAAACAGCAGGTTAAAATCTTTGTGATGTTAATTACATTTTACAATTAGATACGAAAACAAGGTGTGTATATTTCTGCAATAAGTAAAAAGAAAGATGTTTTTGTTTTAATTAATCAAGGCTTAATATGTTTAAAATAAGAGTTTGAGTATTTATGTTACTAATCCAAACTTATATAAGATATAGTGTTATAATCAATAATAATACTATTAACTTATTTATTTAAAATCTAATTTGATTTTTCAAAGTTTGTGAGTATTAAGAACATTTAATTTTTTTTATGTTTAATTAGAATCAGATAAATTGTGTTCAACGAGTATATCTAGATATCGAATTACCGTATAAAAATTTTGTTAAAAAATTTAGAATATTGAATTTTGACTTTTACAGTAATTGTATTAAATCACAATGAACGACCAAATTTGGTCCTAACTGTTTACATAGAAGTTAAAGTTACAACAAAAACAATTTTGCAGAAAAAATACCAAAGTTAGAGTCAGTCAGCAGGCGTGAAAAGAAGTTTAGAAAGTAAAAAATTAGAGTGTTTTTATGCGTTGAGAAAAAATTGAAAAAATAATAATGATTGCAATTTCAGAAACAAATAACTTATTTTCTTACGTTCAAAACCTTTAAAGTGAAAAAGTCTTATTACGTTTCAACAAGCACGAACAGTATTATTAAAATTTGATAGTTTAAAACAAATAAAACAATTTATATTTTTAAATAATAAAATATTCACGTCAAGCAAACGGAATTGGGTAAAAATTTGCGAAAAACTTTTGGAGTGAAAACAGTTTTGTTTTACTATAAAAAACACTATCAGCATATAAAATTAATATTTTAAAACAAATTTACTTAAAGTTATTGAAAAAAAAAGTAATAAAAACAAAAATCGATAAACAGCAAGCAAACGGAGTTCGTGTCCGCTTTCGGCAGCCGGCCCCGCATACCCAGAACCCCCGACGTCACAAACCAAAAATCTCCTCAACCGAAGAACCGCCTCAAAACCCCGCTGAGCCCCACTTTCTCCGCGGGCGAGCCCACTTCCCGCCCCAACTCCGCCAACTCCAGGTCGCAGGGGTCCAGCTCCCGCAGTTCCCATGGCGACCAAGCGAGGAGGGCGAGGAAAAATTATCAGTAAAAAGGGGATTTTTTTCAGTATTTAATTTAGTTCCTTTTTTTTGTAAGTTACTGGTATATTCGTATACACATATTTATTACTTTTTAGTGGTGAATAGTTTTTGGGTTTATTGAAAATTACAACTAGTTTTTTCAAACTTATTTGTTCTAAAGTTTATACTCTACAAAGAATAAGTTACTGACTTTTCGCTTTTCTGTTTACTGTCTTATTAAGAAATAACTTAAAATATTCTTTTGGTTTTAGAATAGCTTAAGAAATCCTTTTTTATCAGTTTTTTGATGTTTTTTATCAAAGAAACAAATATAGGTTTCGTTTAAACAATTAATGCCCTATTATTTATCAGTATATTTATTTTTAAAATTATTATCAAATAGTTGCGTATAAAACTAAGCTTACCTCAATTTATTATAATAAATAATTTGTTATTTAGATAAACTGCACTGTGAATAACAACTTTTAGCTGCATAATACCAAATTATTTTTCAAACTTAAATTAGTTTTGATATTTTTATGAAATTTAAAGAGTATAAGTATTTGTAATCAATATTTTCTACGATTTTTAAAATAATCTTTGTTATTTAATCAATTTTGAATCTCAACTACTAAATGTGTTTTATCTTTTTGAAATTTGTGTAAGTTTGTTTGTAAAAACTCAAATAAAAACTTATAAAAAATTTAAATTATGCATGTTTTAGTTAATTAATACTGACTAAGTTCTTTGTAAATCTACTTATCTATTAATTTTTAAAGTTTAAGTCGTCATTTTTTTCTACAGACTGCTCTTATTTTTAAATATTATTCATTGAATACTTTGTATTAACTTACTATCGGATTATATTTTTGCAAAATTTTTTCAAAACTTTGATAAAAATACGCTTTCGTTTTGACTGTTATCTCGGCCTGTTCTTTTTATTTTTCTAAATTTAACTACAGTACAGACGCTTCGTAGTTAAAAGGTACTTTACCTACTAAAACATTGATACTTTTTAGCTATACCCGGTTTTAAGTTTGGCTAAAGTTTTTGAAAAGGTCAAAAAAATTTGCAAGCACAATTGGCTCCGACACAAGACTGTTATAATAGTATTTTCAAAATAATAATAGTTTGTGGGCAGCCCATAACAATTCAGACTGCCTATGAAGAATCTGAAAGATTCAACAACTCAGTTTTGTAAAGTAGCAATTAACTTTGTAGACAAAGCCAATTTGTCTTAATTAAATTGTTTGGTTTAACTTTAGGTTTTTTAACAGAGCTACACAAAAAATACAAGTACATTAAAAAGTTGTTTATCAGAAATAAGTAAATTGTGATTTTTTTTAAATTTTACCCTAAATCTTTGCTAGTGCTTATCAAATACTTGTGTTTAGGGACACAAGACTATTTTAACTCTTAAAATTCAGTTGTGAGAAAAATTATTAAGGCTTTTGTTTGGTTTATGTATGTAATTCATAGCAAATAAAATGTATAATACACTAGTAGAGATGTCAGGGAGATATCACTTGCCTTAAGTCTTTCATGGGTTCTACATTTAAATGTTTTATATTTCCACATGTTCATAGTTTCTGTTAAATGGAGATCACAAATAACTTATTATTTTTTGATTGCAATTAAATGTTTTTTAGCTTAAATATGAAGCACTATTTGTATGTTTAAAACCAAAGAAATACACAAAAAAACAAGCATTTCAATAATAATTTTAGTTTAAACATAAAAAGTTATTCCTACTCTGGTTTTAGTTTCTAAGTAACTATGAAATAGTGTTTAAAGTTTGAGACAACTGAATTGCACTTCTTGTAAGTTTATCATGAGTTGTAACATTTTTTAAAATTTAATTTTAATATTAGTTTAAGCAATTTTTTTTCAAATACACTTGTTAAAAATGTAAGGCATTGTGTTTGATGACTTAGTAGTTTTAAGTAAAGGTTAAATAAAATATTTTTATTTAAACGAAGTTTTAAAACTAAAATTTTGTAACTTTCTTTGTTTAATACAATTGAATTGCTTGAAAATAAACACTTTTGTGCATAATATTTAATTTTATTATAAAAAAAACTAACAAAAACATTAAATATTCTTCTTTAAAAGTAAACCTATCTTAAATAACTTATTCATGTATCTTTTTTTCCTGAAACTGTCTGTTACAAAAGCTAGAGTCACAAAAAAAAATTCATACTTGAATTTTTGAAGGGTGTTTACAATTGTTGCACATAGATAAAAACAAAAAAAATAAGTAGGCTAATTACTTTAGCTTAAATAAAGTTTTTAACATTTAACACAAAACGTTTTTTTTTTAGTAAAAATAGCTTATAGGTTTACTGATTAAAATGACGTCTCGTGAAAATAAAAGTGAACGATTCAAAACTGCTATCCAAAAAGACAAGACTAACACCGTATGAACTCATTGTATAATAAAACAAATTAAGTCATTAAAACTGGCGTTTAATCCAGGACAAATGCATAAAAAATTGTAAATTTAATTTGCTTATTTCAAATAGATATAATGCATAAATTTAAAGCTTATTTTATTTCAAATGAAAACTATGTTTTGATTAAGTCACATCAACTTAGCTTCTAAAATATGTTATTCACCGCGCAAGCGTGTATGTCAGTTGCTGCAACCGGATAGTGCGGCCCTTCCGTCCAAGTGTTCGCGTCCAGGTCGTATATTTCCACAGAGCTGGTAACAGAACTGACACTCGGGTCTCCAACCCACCCGCCTATCACATAAACGAGGTTTCCGACCCTGCAGCAGGCGAAACCGCGCCGAGCCACCCCCATCGGAGCCATCATGACAAACTTGTTCGCAACTGGAGAGTACATTTCTACGCAGTTCAAGTGGCGATTACCGGTTTTGCCGCCGAACGCGAACAATTTGTTCTTGTAAGCGATAACCTTGTGATGCGCTCTTCCCCGCATCATTTTTACCGGCGCCAAAGACAAAGTCTTTTTGATCGGATCGTATATTTGTATCGTGGGGAGGGTTTCGTGGGTTCCGTTTTCACCGCGGCCCCACCCGCCCACGATCCACACCTTGTCGAGAAAGTGAGCGGCGGAGAAAAACTTTCTACCGGTTTTTATGGTCCAGTCAATGAATTTTTTGTTGTAGGTGTCGACAACTTTGCTTGCTGAACAGTTGACCAGAGCGTAGCCGAAGTTGCAAAGAACTAATATGTTGTTTTTAACTCGGCATGAAGTGCACCAGACGTACCGTTTGTTTGTGGAGTATTGGTAAACTTCGTTGTTCAATGTTGAGATTGCTTTTCGACCGACCACGTAGAAAGTGTTGTTAATTTCGTGAGCTCCGCAAACATAGCCAACGGATTGCGAAAATTTTTCTATTTTGATCCATTTTTTATATTCTAACAAATACTGGTAGTTTTCTTTGTCTAACCCATGTGCAACGCAAACGATTGATTTCGGTGCTTTAGGACGACAATCTATAGTTTTCATTCTTTTTCCTGTAAATTTTTTATACAGCTCTTATCAATTTTGTCAGATATATCTGTTTTTTTGTTGTTTAACTTAAAATAGGTAAACTTAACAATTTAATTTTTACTTTTAACAAAAGTATCAAATATCGAATACATATATAGCATAGAGGGCTAACAATTAACTTAACTTTAATAAGGGCAATATAACTCAAAAACATAAAATAAAACCTTACTTTTTTTTTGGATTAGAGCAAATATAATAAAGGGGCTACAAGGAATATTCAGGAGTTTTAGTTTTAGTAATAAGCACAAAATTATACTGAAAAACCATTAACAACAGTCCACGTGACAATCTACGACATTTTTTGTCCTTTTTAGAGGTATTTAGGCATACATAGTCACGATGAAATGTTTTATCAGTCAAACCATACGTACTTAAGCACTGAATCGTTCGTTTGTAGGTATAGTTTATTCTTCAATTTACAAACTTTAGAAATGAATTTTTTAATGATATCAACAGCAATTTTCGAAGAAGACAGCTTTTTTTTTTAAACAATAATGAAAATATTCTAAAGATTTGAGTTTTAAAAGAAATAATTTTATTTTTCGATACACACCTACCACATTTAAAGTTGGTAAAAAATATTTACAATTAAGTATTTCAGATATTTTTGTGTCGTTTTGTTATCAAAAAAATAGAAGAATTTTGAGTAATTTTAAAACAAAAAAATGTAAAATAGCAAAAACTGGTTGGATTTAAACTAAAATAACTTCTAAAATACTTTAAGCAGAAAAGAAACAAAAAGTTTAAAAAAAATCAATTATAATAATTTATTTATAATACTTGTTTTAAATTTTCAGTTAACAAAAAAAAGTATGGTTGCTTTACCCCCTTTTATACCCACTGTGTACAGTTAAACTTTAGATTTTTGAAAATATTTTGTTATTCTACAGTATATTTTAAGTCAAATATACTAAATAAACTATACTAGTAAAAAAAACTTAAGTAAATACGTAAATAAGTTTACATTTATTGTATTAATAAAGTTAGTGTTTATAAGAACATAGACGAAATTAAAAGTTTAAAGTGTTCTGCTATATAGCTTAAAGAGCAAAAATATTAAACAATGTAGTTTAGGGATATATTACTAGTAACTTTTTTAAGATTTTTTTACAAGTAAAAGCAACATAAATTTAAGAGAAAAAGACTAAAAGTAGGAAAAAATAAGATGAGCTGTAAAAAAATGGTTTAAACCAGGGTTTGCTAACGAGGTCGATTTTAGTAAGTTAGGGAGAGAGGGGGGGAAATAACTAACAAGGGGGTGAAAAGAAGCGATTTTGAAACTTTAGGTATTGGTAAAGTTTTTGAAAATATATTCATTAAAAATCAGAGAAGTTATTTGTATTTTATGTATTTTGCAAAAAATATATTTTTCAATATATCAACCTTCAACTTAAATTGATTCCTTTGTTAAATCTGTTTTAATCATAAACTCACCTCGTAAAAATGTTATTTTTGCGTTATTATTAAACTTGCTATTTAACCTCGAGGTAATATTTAAACAAAAAAAGTTCATTTTTTTAATTAATATTATTTAAAAAGTTCAAGTATTTAAAACAGAGTTTTCCCAAGCTAGGCGATATCACCCATTGGTGCTATTAGAAGTAGTAACTAGTAAGATGGAAAAAAGTAAAGGTGTATTTAACTAATAAATGGACAATATACAATGAAAAAGGCTTTTTTCTAAAAATTTCTGCCAAGGGAGTCATTATGAAAATGAGGTTTTAAAATTTCGATATAAACAAAGCTAAGTTATTCTCTTAAGTTAGCGCTAGGTAGGTTTACAAAAAGTAGTTTAAGTACATTAAGTAAAATTAAAAACTTAAAACTAGCTCAAGTTTAACCATAAATTTTCATACTAAACAAAATTGTTGAACAGCAAAAGAAAACTTTTGTGCTAAAGATATCTTAGAGCATACTAGCATTCAAGTTTTTTGTTATTTTCAATGTAGAACATGCATGAATTTTCACCTTATATTCTAAAACAGTATGTACTTAAATATCTTAGCTAATCTTTTATACAAAATTTTCAGACAAAAATTACATACTTGTATTAAAATTTTCTTCACCATTTGAACTTGGATAATTTTCATCTAGTATTAACTTTATCACAGACGACAATTTGCACTTCAGTTTTTTATCATTCACTTCAAAACCATTTATTTCCTTGGCGTGGTTTTTAAGTTTTTCAACTTCTAATTTTAAACTCAAAGTTTCTTGTTCAAAGATTTCATTTTTTACTAAAGATTTATTTAAATCCTTTGTTAACTTTAAAATTTTTGCTTTTGCCCAATTTATTTCACTTGAACTTTTTTTTAGATCATCTGTCAACTTTGAATTATTATTTTCAAGAGTTACAATTCTTTCCACGAACATTTTTTGCAAGTTTTTCGTGGATTCTTCGTAAACTTTCACAATTTTTTTAGTCTCATCACATGATCCCTCATAAACAAGTTTTGCATTTTCATTCTTAGAAGGGTAAATTTTTTGCACATAGTTGTTCGCTGTTATTTCAGATCTGCATTCAGGACAAGTTGAGTTGGCATCTATCCACTGTTGAAGACACTTTTTATGATACAGATGTCCGCAATTCAGAACTGAAATTTCTTCATCACAGAAGTTAATAACTTCGTGACAAATAATACAAGATACAGACATTAAAATGCATATATAAATCTATAAAAAAATTATATTTTACTAAAATATAGATAAAGTTTAAGAAAAATAAATATAAAAAACAGCATAAACATTAAAAGAAAAAATCAACAAGTCTGCATTTAACTGTGTTTATACACTTAAATGTTTCTGTTATATGACAATTTAAATTCCAAAAATTCAAAATCTAAAAAAACTTAAGGGCAACAGCTCAAAACGTTATATACATTTGAAAAAATATAAAAGCAGTTTTATGTCTTATTAATAAGATTATGATAATAAAAATAAAATTAATAAAATTTATTAAAAGAGAATTTTAAAGTTTACTAAAAAACACTATACAAACGCATTTTATTAAAAAAAATTTTTTTTTGAGTTGTGTCCTTTATATATTTTATCTAAAATTTAAATTGATGAATTGATGAAAGTCCGAATTTAAATACTTGTGAACCCACTTGTTTAAGGAGTATTAATTAAGCGAAAACTTACGTACTGATTAAACTTTACTAGCTAAAAAAATTAAAATATTTCAATTATTAACAATTACTTGTGTTTAACTTTTATTTTAACATTTTTATGCCAGATTTAAAACTACAATAACTTTTTCTTTTGATAATTTAAATTTTAAAAAGTCTTATTAATTAATACTAACATAATAAGATTTAATTTCAATTTGTTCAATACCAGTATCGAGATTGCCAAAGGTTTTTTGCAAATTTCTTCAAAGTTTTGTAAAAAATAAGTTTTTTGGTTCATTTTTAACACAAAATTAAGTTTAAAGTAGATATAAGGTAGAAATTGTCTTTGATAGTATGACAATATTAAAAAGGTACTTCAAACCTGTTTTAAATGTGCTTTTTTAACATAAACAATACAAAATGAAAGTTGTAATTATAAATTATTTGCACCTGGTCAAAATTTATACATATTTACATAATAAATTGTTTAAAATTCTGTGTTTTTTAGTAATTTTGGTACAAAATTTCTGTTTTTTTTTTAAGTTCTCAAATTCTAAGTTTTTCAGGATTATTTTTTGCCTAAATTGACTATTTCCAGGTTCTTTGGCAACTGCACAGTATAAAATAAAGTATCAGTTATATAAGGAGGTACACAATGACGGTGCAATAAGTTTTTTTAATTTTTGGAAAAATTTAAACAAAAAGCTACAATAGAAATCATAAAAAAAATATTAATTACTAAAAAAATAAATAATATTACTTAATTAATAGTTTTAAGTATGCCATTCTATAATGAAAGTATTAGTAGAGAACAGAATAAAATATTTCCAGTTCTTAATCATTTTTAAATACAAGTAAACTTCTTTAACCTTAAGTTTTAAGAGAGGCATGACACCAGTACTGATAAAGAGGATTGCAAATTGTTAAATGTCAGGCTAAGTTGTATCAAACTAAACTGAGATTTTGAAAATATAAAGTGTTGTTTTTTCCATAATAATTTTTCAATATTAACTTTCACTTATTAAAATATTATATGTAGTAGTATGTACTAATACTATAAGTTTTTTTAAAAAACATCCTTTGCCTAGTACAGTGCTTATTCACTTATCCGGACACGTTAGGCAAGATTTTCTGTAAACATGTCCGGATAAGTATAAAAAAAACTTTTTTCATATAATAACATAACTGTGACATATAATGCAATGCATAATAAAAGTGTTAAGGTAAAAACAGATACATAGTAATTGTGAGTAATATATAATAAAATGAAAAATTATAAAAGCTAAATTCAAGTTCGATTTATTTAATTGTTTTATCTAAGAAAGGAAACCATCAGATTTACTAACTATCTGCAACAATATACGTTTTTTGAGGGTCAAGCAAGTAAAATTCATCATTTGTAATTCCACCTGCCCTAACTATTAATTTTAAAAAAATATAAATTTTTGTTTAAAAGAATTTATAAATTAGATTTATCTTCAAAAACAAAAAATAATGTAAGCATATCTTTCTTAATATAAAAAAACTTTTAAAACAAAAAAAAACAGACATAAAAACTTTGATTAAGTTTAAAGTCAATTTAACAGAAACATATCACTCCTAACAAACTAGTTTTTATTAGTAGTCTTACTAAAATAAGAATTAATAGACGTTTGTACAATTTTAAAAATGACTTAATATTTTCTTACAGCATGAAAGCTTAAATATTTGTATCATACAAAAATGTTAGTGTTTAATACATATTGAAAACTTTTTAAATTTTCCTCTGACCAAAACTGACCGGATAAGTGAGCGTACGGATAAGTGAAGTTCGGATAAGTGAATAAGCACTTTACTTAGATATGGTTAATTTCGCGAATCGAGGCACGCAGATGCACACTGTGACTCTACGGTGAAGCACCTACTATAATAAGTATATTTAAACTATTATATCAGCGACAAAAACTTCAAATGTATAACTTGTAATACTAAACTGTCAGGGATAGAACTTATAACAACAGATATAAAAACCAGAAATATATAAATAAAATAAGAAAATTTGAAATAATTTTAATCGATTATAAATAGAATATGAAACATTAATTTGAAATTAACACCAAATTGCTTTAAAAAAATAAGGCTATAGCATAACTAATGATTATTTTTTCTTTTTACACAGTTAAGTTTTGTTTAAATGTATAAGAATAGCTAGAAGTCTTATTAATTTTAAAACATTTTAAAACTTTGTCAAAAACTAAACCTAGAAATTTCGAAACTAACCTAAAATGGGACTGTTCCGTTAAAGCTCAGCTATAGACTATCGTTTCATAGCATTTCATACTACTACGCTTTTTTTGTATTTTTTTTCAGTTTTTAATAAATAAACTTCTAATTTTAAGGAATTTAAACAATGTTAAGAAAAATTTAAAAAATACACAAAGTGTAACAAAAAAAAGCTACTTTTTGTCAAATATAAAAATAAACTTTAATCAACTTGTTACATTATATATAACGTGGATGCACGTAATTTTTTTTTTTCTTTTAACAATGAAACTTCGATAAACTTGTTTTGTTATACCTATAAGTTGTTGCACGCACAACATTACGATGCAAGCCTCATTTTAGTTTTTCAAAATAACTTAACTAAAATGGAAAACATTAACAAACCCCACTAAGGGTAGAACAATATTATTTAGAATATCCTTTAAACTAGGTTCAAAAACTAATCAGTCATACAGCTTTAAACTAAAACAAAACAACTTAAAACTGATTTTTAGCTTGTAAGAAACATAACCAATGTAAATAAGATAAAAAACAAAATTAGTGGACGAATCGGGGAACACAACTTAAAGTAAAGCAAATGATTAAAGATTATTTTGTCTACAATTCATTCCTTATATAAATTGATAAAAATATTTATAATTGTAAGATAATTTTAACTATAGCTACACACATATTTTTAAAACAAGTGCAGTTCTTTATATAATATTCAAGTGAAAAGCAGTTTGTTGAATGCTATTAATAAAAAATGTTTTTAAAAACTTTTTAAACAACGTAAAAATTATTACAGACACAGTTTGTAATAAAACCTTTAAGTTACACAATGATGATCAAATTTAAAACCCTTAAAGAAAAAATCAGCTCATATATTTATGTAGAAGTATAATTTAAAAAAATATTTTGGTGCTGAGTTTTTGTTTTTTATTGTTTTATTTATCAGATTCATTGTTTTAAAATTGCATTTTAATTTTTTTCAAAATAAGTACCTAGCTAATATTGTAGATTAAATTTCTAATGGAGGATAATTTTGCTTAAAAAACTAAAACTTAGCTTTGGTTCAAGGCAATGTTTATTTTTAAAATAAAACCAATGCAAGCACATGTAAGTAAAATATAACGTATTTTATGAACATTTAGCTCGAAATAAAGAATGATATGGAACCTCTAAAAATTACTACTTACTTACTAGATGCTGAATTATTTTGTCATTTGTTATTTCATTTTATCATTAATTGTAGAATCGTTCTAAAAATTAACCGTGACTTTATAACTTTACAAAATAGTATAAGTACTATTTTCATGCTGTTTTAAGTGCAATCTTGGACTTGGGCATCAAAACCTGAGAAGTATAGTTTTGTGTCTTTGTAACTTTTTTTTTTGAGAGTAAGCTAATGTTTTTTTTTAATTTATTACATACTAAAGTGCCTTAATTCGTTTACCATTAATAGTTTCTCAGTACAATTTTCTGATTTAATGAGATATGCACTTTAGATTAGAAAATTACTACTGCTAAAATATTGATATGTTAAAGTATAAGTTAGATCTAAAAAACTAAGTATAAAATTAAATTATTGATCACTTCAACGAAAAGTGGTTTTATATGTTGTTATAATTCTTTGACTAAAAAGATATTAAAAAGGACAAATTCAGGAGAAACTATATAGTTTTTTTTTTAATTTTAAAGCTGTTTATATATAAATACACTGAAAATTTTTGCACGCTGCACTTAGGTTGTGGTACAAATTAATTCATAAAAATTAGTTTTTCTTATAAATAATAATAATATAATGTTGAAAATTAAACAAACTGAATAGTTTTAAAAATATTTTTTGAAATTATAGGTTATGATAGGATTGTTGATTAAATTAACTTATTTTTATGTGTTTTTTTTTTCGATAACTAATAGTTAGCTAGAAAGTTTTCTATGAAGATTGTATAAATACATGTTATTTTATTGACTAAAAGTTAAATAAAAACACTAACTGGAGTAGATATACGCAAAACTTTCATATTGATATTACAGTTTAGAAAAGTCTTTTGAAGAATGCCTAACAGAGCCTAAGCTTGGACTTTTTTTTTTATGAGACACGCCCAAGTTAAAATAAAAGTTTGATCAAACCAATTCAATCACCAGACCACAAGCATCGGTAGACTGAGACCCGGGTTAACTTAAGCTCGTCTCACAGCATAGAAAAGCTAGAACTTTGCCGATGTTTTATATTTATATGATCGAATTTCTACTGGTTTTTTTAGATGACTGAATCATCTGACAAAAGCTGAATACAACATAATTTAGTACAGCAAACAAATTGGTCTTTGAATTTTTTTTATTATTAATTATAAGTGCTTTGAACTGCTAGTAAAATCGTTTGTATTGTTAAAAAAAAAAAAAAAATGCAGGAAGGCAAAATGTGTAAACATTTATTAACGAAACGTAAATTAACTTTTTTGAAAATAATTTAAACTTAAACAGGTTTTTATTTTAAACATTATTAAATATTAAATAAATGTAAGCTTTTAGTGATTAAAATACTAGTTTTAAATAGAAATTCAGTACGAATTTAAACAAAACCCAATATAAAAACTATTTATATTATTTTAACTCAAAAATCTCCACATGTTTATACTACTAAAAATAAAAAGAAAACAAACGAAAAACTTTAGCTTAAAATTACCTAAATTAATTTGATAACAAAGAAGTTGTTTAACTAGATTTCCTAAAAAATAGCAAAAACTTTATTCCGAAATATATCTTAACAAAATCAAAAGTAATAAATGATCTACACGAGCACAACTAATTTTCACAATCAGTAATACAATTTCAATATATAATAATCAGTGATATTTTTTTACGACAAACAAATTGATCCTTGTAAGAAAGAACTTTTTTATTAATTAAAAGTACTTTGAACTGCTAGTAATAACTTTCGTATTGTTAAAAAAATGTAAAACACAGCAAGGCAAAAAAAATTAAACGATTATTAACGAAACGTAAATTAAATTTTTTTAAATAATTTAATAAATGACTTTTTACAGGTTTTTATTTTTAACATTTTTAAAAATTTTATGTTGATAAGCTTTTAGTGACAAAAACTCCAGTATCAAATAGAATATCAATATGAATTTAAACAAAACCCAATATAAAAACTATTTATACTATTTTGCCTCAAAAATCTCCACATGTGTATAGTGTATACTAATTAAAATAAAAAGAAAATAAACGAAAAACTTTAGCCTAAAATTATCTAACTAAACTTGCGAACAAAAAAATAATTTAACTAGATTTCCTAAAAAAGTAAAAAAAACTTATTCCGAAAAATATCTTAACAAAATTAAAAGCAACAAATGATGCATACAAACACAATTAATTTTCACAATAAGTAACATTCTAAATAAAAAGTCTTCTAGTAAAATCAATAAATATACAAAACAACTAATCTTACCTTAAAGCTAAAGTGAAAAAAAAATGCGAAAACAAACTTAAACGAAAAGGCTAAAAAAACACTCATTTGCCTAAAACTATTAAACTAAACTAAAATGTGCAGATTTATAACCAAATGAAAACAAATTTACTAAAGAAAAAGGAGATTCGACGTTCTCCGTGGACAGACTGAGCGTTGGCTTCTGTTCTCGCGTTCACCCTTCCGAGGCGACGGATCCGAAGTTGAGTTCCCACCTCAAATCTTAGAGCTTTTGGACGAGGTTGCGACGGTGTCGGGGCGAAGTTTCGCGAGCTCCGCCCTGAACTCCCCGGCGTTCGGCCTCGCCTCCGGGACCTCCAACAACGCCGACTGCAGCACTCGCTTCTGAAAAAAAAGACAAATAATAAATTAAAGACAGAAATAAAAACGAGGTCGTACCAACCAGCAGCTTGTTCGAGTCCATTTCGAGCTTGGCGGGAAACTCGAACAGCTTGGCGTCCGTCACCGCTTCGAAGGCCTGTTGCGGGGTGTGCGGGCGGGTGAACAGGAGAAGGGCGACCAGGGCGGTGGAAAAGATGTCGACCGAGGAGGTGAACTCTTCTTCTTCCTGAAAAATATTGTCGAGTGTATACTCGTTAAGTTATAATATTTTTTTTAGTTTTAGTAAGCGGTATTGTGCTTAAAAGCTTGGATTGTGTTTTACTTCAACACGACTTAAAAAGTAGCTACTGTATGAGCTAATGTATGAGCTTAAATTTTTTTTTTTTAATTTTTTACTATAACCTTAAAACTATCAATTTTATAATAATAATATAAAACTATCAATTGAAACTAGTTGTATCAACAACAAAGATCTTGTTTAAATTACTATCTGCAAATAATTTTTTAAGTAGTGCCTGTTTTCACTCTTTAATTTAATTACCTGGAATTATTTGTTAATAACTGATTTTGACAAAAAAGCAAAACATTTAAATAGTACGAAAATAATTTTATTCATACATGATTGAAACTCATTCAAATTACAAATTGAATGAATTTTATTTTTGTTAACAGCAATTATGCTTTGGAACTATCCAGCACCACGTAATGAAGTATAAATAGTCATGGATGTATTGTTATAAAACTTAATTTTTTTGTAAGAAACTAGTTAATGCGTGATTTTAGCTGAAAATTCCACTTAAAATATGTCGATGGTAAAAATAAAAAAATAAAAAACTAATTCTTGAACAAGATATATATATTTAGCAACAAAATCAATTTTAAAAGTTAAAGAGTTGAACGAAAACTTTATCTTCTGCAATTTAATCATTCAAAAAACATAAAACTATAAACATGTGTTAATTTAAACCCAACCACAAAACAATCGTACTGTAGTACATTCAAAAACGATAGAAAATAGGCAAAAATTCAAAAACTCAAGTAACAACAAAAAATAATTAATGATGCACTGCTAAAGTGCTGTTTGTGGAACAATGTGCTTAACCTATCATAATACTTTTGAAAAAATATACAAACTTTTTTCAGAATTAGTCTAACCTCATTTATTTACATATCGTGAACATTTAATACTTAATTTAATGCTTAGTTAATATTTATAAAGAATTAACAATCAAACAGTTTGTAATTATATGTACTTATAAGTTTTTCGTACTTATAAGTGCCATTATTTTAAGTGCACTTGAACTATTTTTTGATAATTAGACAAGATCAGCAACAAAAACACTAAAACCAGGTAAAAATTAATACAATAATAACTTACACTGTGTGTGTTTTTATAAACAGCAGCTAATATATCATTAAAATAATATCAAGACAATTGCAACTGAACAATTTTTCAACAGCTTGTGTACCTGATCCTTGGGCCGGAACAAAGGAGTGCCACGGAGGTGCTCGCTTCTTACAGTCACCACGCCAGCTTTTCCTTCCTTGGCTGTTAATGGTTTTTCAACGTTTAATTTTCTATTTGCAAAGATTTTATTTGAAGTAATTTTCGTCTGGATATCTTCTGACTTATATGTAGTCAAGTTGAGACTTTTAGTAATTGAGTTAGGCGTTCGAAACGTTGTATAACTAGGTTGAAAGTTTTAAGGCGCGTTCAGCTTAAGTTATGTACTAAAGTTTGATACAGATATTTGTTCAGAGCAAAAATTATAAGAATGTAATGTGAAATTTAAAAACGAATAATTTATAAACTTTTCAGTACAAAACAAAAAACTTAACATAGTTATGCTTTAATACTTAAATATCATCAATGAAAGTTGTACTTTAAGTACAAACGTTATAAAACTTGTAAGTTTTAGAATATGACAGTAACTTTTTTACAAAAAAAAAACTTGTTTTGAAGCCTGACAACAATTTTAAAGCCCTACGCTGCACAACTAACCAACCTTAAAACACCCATGAAAACTTTACAACTCAATTAAGTTCAAAAACAATTTGTGAAACGCATCGTGCACATCAAAAAACTAACTGCCGCGCAGGGACACGCCAAAATCGGTCAACTTGACTTTCTGGTCCAGTCCGACGAGGATGTTGTGGGGCTTGACGTCGCAATGGACGACCCCCATCCGCTCGTGCAAATATTCAAGCGCTGACAGGACCTGTAAACATAAAAGTTGGTAGGACCTGTAAATTAGAAGTTGACAGGAACAGTAAAATTAAAACTTGACAGGACCTCTAAAACTCAAATTTGATATGACCTGTAAATTTTTAAATTGGCAATTTCAAAGTTGATTTTAAAGTTTTCAAAAGCGTTAGAGGAGAAAATAAATTTTTGCTGAAAAAAACTAAAAGGCATTTCTGAGTATACATTAGTTTTGCGGGTCATACTGCAATTCAAATTAGCTCTAACTCGGTGAACAGAGCTTTCTGGAACTGCATTATGACCTACCAGACTAGTGTAGATATTACTCAAACTACCATGCGTGAGTTAATGAGTACAATAAATACACTTAATATTACGAAATTTAGAATACTTCATATTAAAATATAACAACAATGGTAAAAATTTAAATTAAAAACAAAAAAAAAATCAATCTACTGGGTCAAGAGTAAGTTAAAAAGCTTCAAAGTTTAACAAAAAACTTTAAAAACATATACAAAACCAAGTTAATTACATATAAAAATAAGAAAGAATCAACTAAGTTTTATTTTAATCGTACTTGGTCGGCAATTTGAAGGTTTTGAATGAACCCGGCAGTTCCCCTTCTTTTGACCTTTTTAGCCAGGAACTTTGCCAGGTTCTCCTTTCCCACCTCCATCTGAATTATGGAAAGGTAGGATTCTGTAAATTTTAGTGACAATTTTTTTTTCTGAAAACAACTTTTTGTTTATAGTTTTTTTTTTAACTTCTCTCAGCTACAATAAGTTTTTACGAATTAAAAAAATTAAATTAGTTTTGGATATTTCAACACATGATCCGGTTTATATTTTGGTTTATTAAAGGTTTCAGAAGGCTACTTGTAGGAGCTCTGAAAACTAGAAATTCAAAAAATAAAGCTCAGTTGTTAACACGACAACAATCATGTCTATTTACATCTCAGATGGCTATTGGTTACCAAAAACATCCCCATTTTATGTATTGTAAAAAATTAACAATATGACTAAACAAGACTAACTTTGCGTTTGGCACATTCTTTGGATTTCAAATATTACATTTACGTTCAATCCCCGACATCTGAACAGCATTTTACTGTAATTTAAAAAAATCATAGAAAATTTTACACTGTTTATTACTAAGTTTAAAAAATAAAAGAGCTTAAAGTATACAAACATATTTATAAATTTTTATTTTTTTTTAAAGACAAAAGTAAACCGCTCAAAATCATTGGTCCTAAGACCTGTTGTACGAAAAAACAATTTTAATTATCAAGTCTACATTACTTGGATACAGTGTAACATCTTGTCTAGGACGTATATAAAAGTGTACAAGTAGTTGTAGATATAAATAATGTTTTAATGTTCTATTTTCAACAGCGTTATTTTAATTTGTTATATAAGGTTTGTTTAATTACAATTTTAAATTAACTTAGGACTACCTTGACAATATGAAATTTTATCAGTTTACCCAAAGGAGAATTATTTAACGTATTTTAAATTATAAATAAGAAATAGTAAGACTGAAACGGAAAGTTAAAATAAAATTTCAAGAAAACATTCGAGCAAATTTTATAATAAAAATATTTGTATATTTAAGGAAGAAACCCTTGTTAAACACTCATAACAGTGCTAACCGAATTTCAGAGTCAAATTCTTCGTAGAACACGTCATTATATTTGATGACGTTTTCGTGGTAGAAATCAGCAAGCATTCCGGCTTCCTTCCTCACGTCTTGTCTAATGGTGCTAAAACATTTTTCTGTTAAACACTCGTTCATATTTAGCTAAAAAAAATATTGAAATCAACTAGGTATGTTGTGAAAAGGTCAAAATGTTCTGCAATTCATTGGATTCTTTAGGATATTGCTGTAATCAATTTGTACTTGAAACTATAAATATTACAACAAAAGTAAATTCCAGAACAAAGTTTAGAAAAAATACCTTTTTTTATGTTTATTTTTTGTTTACTTTCATAAAACTATGTTAAACTGATTTCACTTAGCATATTATGAATTTATTTTTAATCAATTAATCATGTTATTGACATTTTTAATTCAAGTATTTATAAAACAAACCAAACATAACATATTTCAATTGATTAAATATTATTTATTATTTCTTTAAATTGTAAATTTTTTATTTCAGAAACTAACAAGTTATCGATGACCTGAAACTTAAGGGCATACATTATCCCATCTTCAGTGTTGAGCGCTTTAATGACGAACCCGAATCCTCCCTAAAATAAAGCACTTAAAGTAAAAACAAAAACTAAGATAAATATCACAACATAAAACTGAGAGTGTGTTGAAATCAAAAAACAAATATTTCACAAAAATTGTAACCCAAACGGACTTCGAATCTGGAACCATCCGAACCCAAAGTCGTTGGTTTCCAGATAATTATACCTATACAAATAACTTAGTGTGTTTATTAAAGCGTTTATACCTTTTACAGCACCACTGATAAGATTATACCATTTTATAACATTTATAGACTAGGTTTTAACAGTTGTATATCATTTTTATCAAAGTTTTACAGGATTTTCTAATAAAACTTAACTGATTAAAAATATTTTTTTGTTAGTTGTACATGTTAGGTATTGTTAAATTCAAATCGTTTTAAAATTTGTATGAACTTTTATATTTAATATTTGTTCAGAAAGTTTTAATTAGGATATTTAGAACATTTTTCAGTTTTTTTTTTAGAATATTTAATCTATAGTTTTTATTTTGCTAAAGATATGACGTTATCACAGCAGAAATGACCATAGCATAAATACATAACACAAGTAATAAAGTAAAACGTTATACTTTTCATAGTCTGATCTAAGTATTTTAAAGTTAAAATTGTTAAACTTAACCTCAAACAAAGGATACAGTTGCTTTTTAAGCATGTATTAATTTATTAACTTGTTTCTAAAATACAAAATAGTGCAAATTACTAAAAATTTTCAAGTGTATATTTTTTAACATAAATAGAACAGGAACGTATGCTTTTTGATGATCACACTATGTCACACTTGAATCATAACAGTCTACAGCAGGGCTTCCAAAACAGGGCATTGTAGTGAATGGGGGCGTTAATTTTTAGTTTCCTTAAAAAGAAGTGATTATTTAAAGGAACTTGCGAAACCCTGATCTACATTCTGCC
This sequence comes from Thalia democratica, assembly GCF_965202585.1. Taxonomy (NCBI): domain Eukaryota; kingdom Metazoa; phylum Chordata; class Thaliacea; order Salpida; family Salpidae; genus Thalia; species Thalia democratica. Next base: position 42,903,764 of record NC_139165.1, read on the forward strand.
GATGTGGTCTAATGTTTCAAATGGTATGCTTAAAACATTATATTAACATGAGCTTGTCTCACGCAACAAGAAAGTCCAGAATTTTGCTCTGACAAATTTTTCCGATGTTTTCGTTGATAAATTGACTCCAATTAACTCACTTAGCAATTTCATAAGAATATAAATTATTTGTTAATTAAATATAAAAACAAATTCTATTTTATAAATTGAAACTTTGTAAAGCATTATGTTATATTAAAATAGTACAGAATTATACTTGAAAGGTTTAGCTAAAACATTTTTTAAGTTACTACTTTTTAACGTTTAACTTTATCTCAAGTAAAAGCATGCAGTAGCTTCTCGAGATAGTAAGCTATTAGTGACTTAGTTTTAAAACTAATTGTTACTTTTATAATAAACTGAAACTTTGAAAAGATGTATTTAGTGTGGGAAGAACGTACTTATTTAAAGCTTCAATCTAGGCGTTTTAATAGAAGTCTAAACTTTACTTTAAAAAAATTAACACATTTGTCTTTTAGAGTGTAAGTTATTTGCAATTTATTTATGAAACAGAACTTTTTCACAAACTATCCAAAATTTACAACTACATATTTGTTAACATGAAGAACCTTCAGAGCAGAAAGAGAAATTATGTGTATTTGTTATATTGTTTAAGAATTTTGAGTGCTTTCTGCTCTTTATACTTTGACATCAATGATGCAAATATAAATATCAAATGATATAAAGCTACTGAGTATTGCGATATCTTAGGTTTAAAACTAAGTCAGTTTAAGTTTTTTCCATCTGAAAAGTCGTAGGTAGTATTTTTTAAAAGCACACTGATGGGTAAGTAATTTAGGCTTACTATTTAGCCTTCTTTAGAAATACAATTCAACAGACTTTGTAATTTATGTGGTTAGTAGTTTGTTTAATAATTTATTTTCTATTGTTTGAAAATTCAGATAAAACAATTTAACAAAAATTAAACAAATTTAAAAGTGCATGTGTCTTTTTTTCTACTCTGTATAATCATCTATTCATTTAAAAAACTAAATAGTAGTACAAATTAAAAAAGGAAACAAATAAGTGTGTTTTTAAATCTTTAATTATAAATTTTTCATTTCTACCTCAATTAGAATTTATAGTATGGCAATTTATTAATAGAAAAAATTTTAAAAAAATTATAACTTTTAAAATAAAAGTATTCACAAATATCAATTTAACTTTTTTTTGATTAGTAAAATCACTACTAGTTTGTCAACTTTTGCACTTACCTCCCCTAGCCTTTTCAGTGGCTTGAAGTTGCGAATTTTTCTGAATCTCTGAGTTTTCTGCTGTTGTGTTGGTTGCTGTTGTGGTTGTTGCTGTTGTTGTTGTTGCTGCTTTTGTGGTTGTTGCTGTTGTGGTTGTTGCTGCTGTTGTTGTTGTTGCTGTTGTACTTGTGGTCCTTGCTGTTTTGGTGGTGGTTGTTGTTGTTGCATTATTACCTGTTTTTTTAATAAAAGCATAGACCTTAGTAAAATAATAGTGTTTTTATTAAGGTTTTTTTAAGTTTTAACAAAGACTACCAGAGCTTTTACAAACCTTATAAAAGTTGTATTTAGTACGAAATTACAGATGTTGAATTGAAATTATTATTTGAAACCCAAAAGTGTTTTTAAAGCAGCTGTTTTGTATTAGTATGAAATAACTTACTGGTCTTGGATTTTGTTGTATTATTTCTTGTGGAAACACCTAAAATAGTTTTTTATATGGTAATGATTCAACCGTTAGATAAACTAATTTTATATTAATTAAATCAAGTTCAAAGTTAAACTTTTGATTTAAACTAATGCAATGATTTGAGTAAAGGCAAACGTTTCTAAAAAAAAAATATTTAGTAAAGTTTAAACTTTTTTTATTTGTTTATATTATTTTATTTATAGTATTTTGTTATTGTACTAAATCTAAAAAAAAGACTAAAGATATTTTATAATCCAAAAAAGTTCTAACGTTTTCCTAGTGTTATTTTAAATATAATAATGAAACTTTTCATTTAATTTTTTTACACAAAATTATTTAAAGTCAAAATAATTGCAGTAAAACTACGAAATCAATTTTATATATTAAACTGCGGTAAAATGCTGTTTTGTCTAACAAATCTCTTTTGGAATAACGATTGTTTTGTTATTGAAAAGCCCTATTGTCCTGGGCATGGCGTTAAACTGTTCTGGTGTATGACTCGATAACCAAAAGGTTTTTTTTTGCACACCAGGTCTTTGGACCAAACTTTTTGAGCGTATTTTTGTCGTTCAATAAACAATATTGGCTTAAACTTTTTTTACAAAAACTTGAACTCAATGAATATCATAAGTTTATCTCCCGAAAATGTTCAAGTTATAATCTGTATTATTTTGATTTACAAGCAACATCACGACTTACGTTAGCTTGTCCATGACTTGGATTGTTTTTTATGAGACATCTTTTTGTGTTCGTCTATATAAAGTTTAAAACTTACATCAAAACTATGTAGCTTTACGTTTTTCATTAAAAGTTACTTTAATCATCAACAAAACTTATAAGAAGAAAAGGTGTTGAATATGAAATATAATACTTACATTAGTAGAGGCTTGATTTTTCTTTTCACTGGAAACCTGTTAAAAGTATTCTATAAATATCTAAATAAGTACTTTACTACAAACCAAATGAAGCGAACGTTAATTGTCTTACCTGAGGAGCTTGGGCACAGGTGCAGTTCCGTAGATTCTATTGAATAATTTTGTATTTTATGTACAACTTAGAAATAAGTACTACAGAATAAAAATCTACCTAAAAATAATTGGGAAGTTACAATAATATTTTTTTTCACCATGTTAAAACTTGTATTTATTCATGAAAAGAGTTAGTTATGAAATAATTGTTTCTTTGTAAAAAAAATAATATAGCAAAAAAAAAGACAAATATATGATTCTTATATGAAACAGAAACATGTGTTTCGGTTTTGATGCTTTATTCACCAAGTCTTTCTCACAAATAAATTTTTAATTAATTTCAAAAGTAAAGTAGTTTTAAAAATTCAGTTATACGGTACTTTTAAAACAAAATACGCATAGATTTAACTCTTAATATTTCTTTAAAACCTAACTTATTTAAAAAAAAATCATTATCCAGTTTTTTTTTATTAAAAAAACTAATTTCTCTTACACTAAAAGAGATTTACTATAGTGATAAAGAGACAAAAAATAGTCACATGTAAAACACATAACTAAAAAATCAGTTTACCTTAATTTCATCCCAATACTTGTAGCATGCAACTCCAGTTAAAACTATAAAGAAAGCTGCGGCGATCAAGCCTACCACCTCTAAAGGCGTAAATGTTGTCGAGCTGATTTCAACATCGTTCCCGTTTGTTGGTAAAACCATCTTCACACACACAACCATGTGCACTATCATCATTTGCTTGCAGCCAGATACACTTCTAACTTCTCCATTTTCAACTATTAGATAACTTCTACAACCTCTAGCGCTCTTGCTTTCATCTATCACTCGAAATACGGCTTCGTCAGGGCTTAAACGATTGACTGTTGTGACAAAGTTAATCAGCTCTAATGAGGTATTTTCGTCTAACGTGGCAATTTCCATGTCTTCTTTCTGACATATTTCTGCATCGTTTTGAGAAGGTTTTACTGTTTTAGCAGTGAAATTTCTTTTATTTCCTGTAAGCAGTTAAAATAGAATTTTTATTTTGCATTAAGACGTATCAAACTAAAACGGTTAATAGTGTTATCCTCTTTTGAATATATTTTAAAAGCTACCGATTTCTTTTTAAGCCAAAAACTACAGTCTTACGCTTACCTATATGTTGATAAAAAGTCTTATATTATGTCTAATCGTAGTTCTTTAAATATTGTTACTTATATAAGCAACTATCAGTTAGCTACGTATTTATTAGGTTAAGAGATATAAAACTTTACAAACACATCTAGGAAAATTTTAGAAAGTAATCATTTAAAAAACTAAACATAAATATTGTTTATTAAACGGAAAAAAAGCGCCAAAAAATTGGTCCAAGGACCTGGTGTACGAAAAAATCTCTCGGTTATCTAGTCATACACAAGGATACAGTTTAATGTCATGTCCAGGACAACTTAAAAAAAAAACCTAAAACTTGTTTGCAAATATTTACTCATTAAAACATTGTTTAAAAGTTGTTTTTTTTAATTATCTTAACAAGTATACCTATCGTATTGCAATCAGCAAAGAAAGCTTGTGAGGTCAATAACATTCCCAATCTGAAAATAATTAAGCTTTTGGTTTTTTGTAAAGACACAAAATTGTAAAGACTTCAACTAGTGTAATCATGTTTACAGTACTTTGAGATCAATTTATTTTACTAATGATAATCAAAAAATAACAAACAATTTGTAAATTTATCAAAATTTAAAGCTGACACAAAAAACTATAGTTTTTGTTCATTATTAAAGAAAAATAAATACACTGGGTTTGTTTTTGTTAATCTTAGAAGAAAAATATAGTATTATTAACAGATTCTTGAGTAATTACAAAGTTTGAAGTGTTTTCAAGTCTAAAATAATTTCAAAGTTTAAAAGAAAATTATAAAAATAGATTTTAAAAGTACACTAACAATACTGGAAATATCATCATATTGACTTGTTTTCTTTCGACTAAAAACTAACTACAATTACCTCTGTAAAAATTAAATATTATTTTTACCTTAATTCGTGAAATTACTCTTTTTAAATTATAACTTTTATAAAAATATAAACCTTCGAGACTAATATAAGTATAAAATTTCAATTAAGTTTTTCTGTTAATATAATAACTTATTTAAAATTCAAGCTTGGGTATAAAAATTATTTGTTTAAGTGATTATATTAAAGTTATGAAAGCATTAAGTTAAGAAAACTTTATTCTTAAAAAAGACATTGTTATTTTAATACGATTTTCATTAACATTTGATAAGTTTGCACAAAACTTGCAGAGTTCAATATGCAAAAAGACATAATGTTTAAGATGATGTGTTCATTCGGCTACGTTGTCATTTGTAGTTAAAACGTTTAAATTGCATAGTTTGTATTCAAAAAATCACTTGACTATTGAAGTAAAACTACAGTCAGGAACAACGGTTTTTTTTTACTACACTAGTAATTTAATTTTCAAAGAAGTTTGTTGACAACTAATTTAATTTTCTTTGTTTTAATCAACAGTGTTATTATTTAATTGATTTTTTTTGAGTTCGACAATGTTTCACTGCTAAAATCAGATCATAAGGTACAATTAAAATAACAATGATCTGAGAAAATATGTATAAATTTTAGATTTGCTGTTAATAAATTTAATATGTATTTATTTGCACCTGATGATCAGGTTTTTGCGGTGAAGCAATGTAGTATTTACTTAAATAAATTTATCTCAAAATTAATATTGTCGTTATATGTTGGAGAACTTTTAATTTGTCCAGCTAGTATCTCAATCTATTTCTCTTTTTTTTTTCTTATAACAATAAAAGTTCTATTACATTAAAAACCTATGAGCAGTGTTACTTTAAAAAGTTAAATTTTATATCAAAGACTGATTTGGTAATGCAAAAGATAAATACGCAATACCAACTTTCTTTGAGTATTTTAATGTAGTAGAAATCAAATTTTATTATTAATTATTAAAAGATCTGTAAGCATTTAAAGTAAAGCATTTGTTAGGATTATATATGAACTAAGGTCTATAGGATAAACATAAATTGAAATAAAAAAGTTTTATCAAGGATTTATCAGTTCTGATAACCTAACTAGAATTATCTTATGTTACATTTATGGCTTATTTTTCGTCTATCGTCTTTGATTATGTATATTTTATTCTTTCAAAACTTTAATTAGTACACTAAGTTTTAGTCAAAAACCTCATTAGTACTTACATTAAAATCTAGAAAGATATGTTTAACAATCATGAGAAATAGTATTTAAACAAGACTAAAAACTTAAACAAAAACAAACCTTTACTTAAAAGAAAAACTGATCTTAAGGTTAAATATGTGGTAAAATATAAATTTTAGTTAAGTTTCTGCTTGATAATTAATAGTCTAAAAGGATGAAAATAAAAAAAAACTAGATGTAGGTTTCTTTTTTCATCACGCAAGCTTTTAAAAATAAACATTGTTTAAATGATTAAAGTCTTTGATTTTGTTTCAGACAAAAAAAAATTTCAGGTATATTATTCAGTATGACTTGTAGAAATTCGGTCACCACTAAGAGTGGCGTTTTCACCGCGTACACCGGCTATTATTCAAAGTGCGAGGCCGAAAACAGGTGTCTCAAGATGGGCCAGATCCTGGCCCCGGTTACGAACAGGAGGGACGCCCACAAGCTGATGAAACTTTTCGCCAAAAATAACTCCACGTGCAAATTGAGCGACGCTCACGCACATTCATACCGGATAGGGCTGGACGTGACCCACACCAAAGACAAGCAGGAAAAAGTGTTTTCGAATGGGGAGAAGTGGGTTGAAAAAAAGCACGGCAAAGTTTACAAGAACCACCTCGTAGGGTACACTGACTGCGCGATCGCCACGTTCCAGCCTATAGACACTTTCAGCCCGTTTTCAATAGTGATGGACAGCGGTGACTGCGTTTTCAGGAATGAAATGAGGTACATTTGCCTGAAACCTCATGATAAAAAACCAGCCAGCAGCGAGAAGTTACTTGCCAGTGACAAGTCGGTGGCTGAAGAAAATTTTCAAAAAAACAGCGGAGTTTTTGTGCCGTTTACTTTAGCAGTCCTCGCCGTTTCGATACTAGCTCTCTGTGTTTGCGTTGCAGTGAACAGGCAGGTGAAATTGAGGAAGTTGGAAAAGAAAATCAACACTTTGGAAGGTTGTAGAATAAAACAACTTTCGCTTTAAAAGAAGAAAAGTAATAAAGAAAAACAAATAGTTTTTTTTTTATTAATTTTTTTAGAAATTATTCAATTTTTCATTCTACTTCTTAATTTAAAATACTTTTTAGTATGGTTTGTGCACTAATATTATACAAAACTATATTGTGTATTGCTGTTTTGTTAGAAAAATAATAGTTTTTTAAAAACTTTGTTTAGCTAAGAATTAATTTATTCGTTAAAAACTAAATTGAATTTCATTTAAATAATATATAGTGACATTTTGTTTAAAAAACAACAATTTTAAAACATTTTCACTGTAAACAATATTAATTACAATTGCTATCTAATTTCTTTTATATAAGTTTTGTTAATCTCATTGTATGTGGATTACAAAAATCGCTTACTAACATGATTTTTTTTATTAATAACAGTTATAGCTACTACGCTGTACAATTTTACAAATAGCTTTTGTATAACTGTTCTTAATTCATATTAATAAATGTTAATGTGTGGTTATAGCATACAAATGAGATAAAAGTAAAATACTAAAAAGTTGTTTTAGCTTAAAATTTTCCTATTTTGTATTTGTATTTTACTATTTCAAAAAAAAAACTTGTATCAAATTGGTTCCATGTAAAACAAAGTTTATTATGGGTTCATAAGCTTAAATAGACCAAAAAAATCTAAATCCACTCTTTGCTTAGAATACTTTAATAAAAACTGATGCCTGAAAAGTTATAAAATATTCAGTATTTATATAGGCAGTATTTGCATTTATTTGTGTTTTTAAACTTTTTTGAAACAAGATTTGATTTGAAATAAGGTTTTTCCAAAAGATTTTATTTTTAATACTACAAAGATGTTTTATTTAATAAGCATCATGAGCTAGTTTAAGTTTGTTCAAACTATAACTAAAGTTAATAATTTTCTGCTTAAAATATCATTTGAAATACTTGTTTATATTCAACGCCATCACTCCTACTACTTTAACAGTGTACCATTTTATTTTAAACAAAAACAATTTGAGCAATTTATTCAAAATTTAAATTTAGTTTCAAACAAGCTTACACTCTTTAGTTCTGATAAAAAATCTCAATTAAGTTTTATAAATGTGAAAAATATTCTATTTGCAATCAAAAGTAAATAATTAAAAAGTGCAACCAACACAAACAAAATAAATCAAATGAGTTTTGGAGAAACTCATATTGTATTTCTAAATTATTACGTTCAAAAAAATTGGATTAGTGAAATTTGTAATATAAAAAATAATTAACAGTTGTTAGTAAGGTTTCTTCGGAAAGCACAAAAAAATATTTTCTACTTTTTCTATGAGCTACAGCATCACCCGTACAACTACAAAGAAACTAAATTATTAAAATTTAACAAAGTATACTTTGTAAAGTATCTTTGAATAAAAAGCATGCAAGCCAATTTAAGTCTTAAAGCTGATAAACGTTTTAAAATTGTATCAATTTATCAAAATAGAATAAAAGTTGTGTTACTGAGGAGCTACTTAGTTTGTTTATTAGCTTTAACAGATTAGATTTAATTTTATACACCTTTACTAATTAGGTTTATAAAATAAGCAACCAAAAAAATATTACATTAGTTTTAGTCAATGGATCAAAAGAAAGTAGATTTTTTATGCAAAATTAAATCTAATTTCGTACAGTTGGGTCTGAAAATTATATTCGACCTTAGTTTAGATCAAACCATCTTGAGACACCTGTTTTCGGCCTCATAGCCGGTGTACGCGGTGAAAAGGCCACTATTAGTGGTGACCGAATCCCTACAAGTCATACTGAATAATATATCTGAAACTTTTTTGTCTGAAACATAATCAAAGACTTTAATGATCAAACAATGTTAATAATTATCAAATAATGTTTTGTAAGCTTTCATGATGAAAAAAGAAACCTACATCTAGGTTTTTTTTATTTTCATCCTTTAACCAGTCAAAACTTTTTTAGGGATTTGAAACATTTATCATTGCTATTTTGGCAGTTTTAGCTTAAACATCATAAATGTCTTGATAAAGCTATATAAGCTTTTTATTAGCTGAATCTTAACAAAGTAAGTATTAAAATAGTTAGGTTAAATGTATTACTACTCAAAATATAAATTTAAGCGTCTGCTAATAATAATCCGAGCAAAACAAGCTAACTGGAATGTGTAATAATAACAAATTTAAATAGTATTCTTTCTTCATTACACTAACACATGTTTCTGTTAACCCGTTAATACACAGAAACATGTGTTAGTATAATGAAGAAAGAATACTGTTTGATTTTTTTATTATTAGCTTAAACGTATATATAGTTTATCTTAATCCTTATAGAGACATTTCACATGGAATGTTATCTATGACAACTGTTGTGTTTAATCTACTTGTAGTAGAGTTTTGATTGAAAATTATTAAGGAGTATGAAAAGTATTAAAGCTTTATACTAAAAAACTACTAGTTAAATTTTTATACCAGATATTTCTTTCAAATAAGTTTATTTCTGATAGCAAACCATTAATTGGTTTGTAGTTCTAAAAAGTATAAATTTAGCGTACTTTTTAAACAGTGAGTAGTTATTATTTCGAGACTACTTAGTTTGTATTTTATATAGTAATTACATTTATGTCTCTAATTTGTATGAATTATTAAAAAATTATAGAATTAAGTATGTGTTTTACTTTTTTCATAAACTATAAATAAAAATAAAATTTTATATTTTGAACAGTAGTTACATTTAACTTTATACACCAATTATCACTAGTTTTAAGCAATCAAATCTATAGTTTTCTATAACATTTTCAGCATAAAAATCAACGTTATGACTTATTTTTATAAAAATACATCTAACAAAGTAATTAACTTCAATTATATAGACTATATCTAATGCTTAAATTAACTTTTAACCTAAGCTAAGTGTAAAGTGCTAACATAATTATAGTATACACAAGTTTTTCTTTCCTGATTTATTTCTTTTGCAGTGGAAGCTTCAAAATTTTTCCAGTTTTCAAGAAAAATACAGAACAAAAAAAACATATTCTTTATAAACAGTTTCAAATACTTTCTGCTTGCATGATAAGTTTTGAAGTAAAAATAAAAGTTTAATTAATACGTCATAATATATTTCCAAATACTTACTCCAATATTTATTTACGTTTATATTTGTTCTTTCTATGAAAACTTAACAACAAGTTTTTTTGATCAAGTATAAAGCGTTTTTTAAAGTATTAATCTTTATAAGTAGCTTAACTTTGATACTTTAAGAAGCTTGAGCTGTAACTTATAAAAAAGTTGCTTTCAAAATTGAGTTAACTTGAGCAGCTAAATAAAGCAGTATGATGAAAAAACTGAGAATTAACATTAAGTACCTTGAAAACTAGTTTTCAATAAAATTTTCCTCGATTCTAATAAAACAAAGTATAGTTTCTTAGCATCGTTTACAGCTTAAAAGTAAATACAGTGTTATTGGTTCAACTCAGTTTTTAAAAATAAAAAAAATTAACAGCTAAAAAGAAATTCTATGAAAAAGAGTGTTTCTTTTACACCATCTTTTAGGTAAAAGTAATTAGTTCTATGTTAAGATTTTAGATGGGAAAATTTAAATTTAACTATGAGTAACTTAAAAATATCTTGTGCTCTTTATAAAACATGTCTATCTTCTGCTTACATGTTAAATGTTTTTTTTTGACCTTTTGATTTAGGTCGCAAGTAAAAACGTAAAGCAACAAACTAAAAAAGTAAAGCTAAGCTGTTAACAACTCTTTATTGAGATAACATAGGATCAAGATGTATTCTCGATCAAACACTCCTTAAATCTGAATACAGCTTATTTTAAAGTATTTTATTTTTCAGTGCTCATACAAAGGCAAAGATAAAGAGTCGTTGTTGAATTATGTTAATAGTGATGATAAGTTATCAAGTACACATAGGATGAAAGTAGTTAATAACAGGTAAGGAAAAACAAAAGTATATAAAAATCAATTTACGACAGTAATTGATTGTTCTGCTTTTGCCGCGACTGGAACAGAAAGTCAACATTTTTTTGCGTGAAATTTTATCACAAGAAGTAAAGAGATTAGCAAAATTTGTCGTAAACTTGAAAATTCAAGTATATCTGATGCCATTAGTCCTTTACTTTGGTGCTGGACATGACGTTAAAAAGTATCCAAGTGGTGTGCGACTCGACAACCAAAAGGTTCTTCGTGCACCAGGTCCTAGGACCAAATATTTTGAGCGCTTTTTTGTCGTTCAATAAGCAATAATAATTGATAAGTTTAGTAGAAAGTTATTTAAATTATATAGAAATAAAGCAAACTTTAGTTTGTAGAAACACGATTGGCAGAAGAAATAAAAAAAAGTAAGTATTTTGCTAAAACTAAAATAATAATTATTGATAACTTTACACTTCGTATATTTAAGAAAAAAATAAACTTTAATCAATTATAACCAAACAATGCTGCAACCAAAACTGTGTTTTAATTTTTTTAAGCATTTAGCCGCTTGCAACACAAAAATTACTTTCTACAGGTTTTATGTTATAAATAAGGATAAATACAGGATCTAATAATATTGTAACAGTGTATAAAACTGCATTTGATAACTGTATAAATTAAATGGAAGTTTGGAGTTAAAGTCCTTGTTCATCCGAGCGTTTAAGAGAGAGCTCGCAAGGTCATGTGTTTTACTGATGCAAGTTTAATACAGTTACGATAAGGAGAAAATAAAGAGAAGACAAGAAATTACTGATGTAATGTTGAATAAAGTTATATAAACATTGCTATATAAACCAGTCACAAAAAGTTGTGGGGCATTCTAGCCACAGTCTGCTGCAGTAAACATAATATTTTAGGATATACATTTTTATTGTTTTCCTTAGTTTTTTTAAGTACTTTTTTAGTAGTGCTACTTTTTATAAGTATTTTTTATTTAAATTTAAGTTATTAAATATTATTTTGTTTTATACAGTTTTAAAGTATATTCCTGTTTGAAAAATCTTGTGTTAAGTATTTTTTAAAGTATGATGTGCTTTATATATTTGTTAGTGTTTGCAAATGTTCTTTAATACAATATGTTCATTCATGTCATACCTAGTTTTATATAGAGTAGCCCTTAGTATTATTTAGCATAAGCTAATATAAATTTAGTTATGGTTTTTATTATGATTGTACACTACACTATAACCATACAAGTTTAATATTTAAGTTACCTACATATATGGGTTACAATATAAAGGTCAAAACTGAAAAACTAATTTGTGTTAATCATTCTTAAAATTTTATGCGAAAAAACAGTGTTCATTAGTAGACTGTTAAATATTTTGATAAAATTTTTGATGAACTTGCTGAGATAAACAAAGTATCAAAAGCTCTTACAAAATGTTTGGTAGATTAAAAAAAAAAGTTTTACAAAAACCCAATCTGTATTAACACAACTTTTATCTAAAACACTAAAAATAGTGCTTAAGTTCCAATAAGTGAACTAAAGTAATTTTTCTGTTATATCTAATAAGCAACTATCAAAATATAACTTATAGTTTTTATTTTCTACAACCCTGTCCTAGAATTAAAGCCCAACTTATTAATTCTTTCAATATTTGTAATGTCATCAAATTTAGCTAGAAATGAGAAAGAAACTGAGTGGTTGAAATTTAAAATAATCTATTTTTTTCTGCAAAAAAACGAATATTTTCCTAACACTTCACTAAAAATCATGATTGCTTAAAATTCAAAAAGTACGACGCTGAAACTAAAACAATGTTGTTCAAATGTTGTTTAAAGCATATGAACAAATATAAAAAAGTTTTCCTAATCTACTTAAACAAATATAAATTACATTATGATAATGCTTTTTGAACTATTTTATTTCATAAGGCAAAATGCTGTTATGTATGAATCTAGATGTTTTGTTTATTCATACTTGATTTTTTTAAGTTTCTTATTTTCTACACCATAGTACTTTTATTACATTTTATAACTTGAATTTTTTTCATGTTTAAGACATTTTGTTCTTTGATTGAGTGCTTTTAATATATTGGAAATGAACAATGTAGTCAATAAATGTGCTTTAAAAGTTTTAATTTCTCTTAAATAAAATTTTGACATGATTTTCATATAATAACTATTAAGAAAGGTTTTTTATACTTTTATTTCATAAATAAATAAAATGGGTTTTGAACAGTATGTTTAAAAAATTAGTTACTACCTTACTCGATATACTTAATATTTTCTAAATCCTAAACTTAAAGTTAATCTCTTTTTTACAACTGAATATACTTTTTGGCAATCCTTGTTTCACTAATGTAACATTACTCAGTTTGATATCAAGATTGATATGCAAGCCGGAATTGCATTACTAATACTAAACAGTAAATACTCTTGCTTTTTAAGGTATTTAGCTATAAATTGACTTACCTATTGATTTTTGGAAGGCCCTATGTTGAGCTGATTAATCGTATGCCACAACGTTTTTGACAAAATAGAAATTAAAAGTAATAAAAATGAATGTATAAGTAAGAATTTAATATGTTCTTACGTAAGTATCTTAAAGAAATTATGTGTGCGTCACACTTAACTTGATTAAGACAATTACTCTTATTTATTTGGAAAATGTTTTAATGTTATCAATAAAAAAGCATAGTACAAAATTTGTTTTTATCATGCATCCCTAAAATAATTACAATGGAACTAGGTTAAAAGTTAGCTTTTTATAAAATAAGTACTAAAAAAACTATTTATACTTAAACACTTCATAAGTATCAAATTTCTCAATCAGTTTTGACTAATTTTATAATAGACATTACCAGTTAATACGATTGCCCTTTTTTTTAGTGTCATCTTTTAGTAAAAACAGTTATATGATCTGTTGTAAAGAAACCTCAATGTATAAAACTTGTTTTGAAATTTAGTGTATTGAATTATTTAGTACTAATTTGTTTTTCTAATGTTTTAGTACTATTTTTTATGAAAACAATAACTAATTTGAAGTTACTGTTAGTAGACTTTTAGAAGCTGGTGCATAACTAATTAGAACAGATAAACATTTACTTATGCTTTGACCTAAATTACGTTTTCGTTATATTATTGTACATAAACAAATTTTAAAGATACTGTAACCTGTCACTTAGGTACGCACTGCTTACAAAAGTATTACATTTTGAAATTAATCATATTGTATTAAATTTAAAATTATTAGATTTAAAGGAACCACAAATTATTTTTGACCTTACAAATTGTATATCAAATCCAATACTTCAAAAAAAAAATTAGAGTTTATTTATTTAACAAAAATAACGAACAGTGCAATTGAAATTTGTATACCCCATGATTAAAACAAAGGAATAAAAAAAATTAAAAGATCATGAAAAGCTTATATAGTCTTTAATATAAGTTTATATTTATGTATTGCGAGTCTCTGTGGCAGAACGACAAAAAAAAAAATACAAACAAAAATAATGAAAAGTGCATACCCCATTATTGAAACAAAAATGTAAAAAAAAACTAAAACAAAGAACATTGCAATTGAAATATCCCATGATTAAATACAAATGTAAAAAGTGAATAAATAAACTATATTAATGAAAATGAGAAGTAATGTAGGTAAAAAAAAACGTTTTTTTAAGTACGCACTGCCGGTTGGGTACGCACGTTTGGTCTACGTTGCGTAACTAAGCGGCAGGTTATTGTACTTTTAATAATATATGAACATTTTTCAGCTCATCATTGATATACCTCAGTTGATCACATCTAACACAATTTTTTTGATCTGAGTTTTATATAGTTTTATTTTGTATTTATCACAGTGTAACCATTTTATTAGTTTTTATCTTCCGCTACTGCTTCAAAGGAATTTTTTTAGTTAAAGACAAATAACTAAATATCTTCTGCTTCCAAAATCTGTCATACTTAATCATCTTTTTATAAGAAAATATTATTTTAGTAAAAATTGCGCCATTCTGCAGCACTAACATAAAATTAGCATTATATATAATGCACTACTTATTTTTTTTCTCTTTTTCATACATCATCAAAATGTAAATCTGCATACTCAGCTAAAGTAAATAAACAACTTCTTCAGATACATGTGAACAATTTTTTACCTTTACATTAAACATTTTTCCTGCCAAATTATGGCTGGTTATTACTGTTTACACATATATCACTTTTGATGCAAACATGTTGTTTTGAAAAAATAATGTAGACAAGTGATAACTTACAAGTCTTAAAATAAAAGCTATGTGGTACATTGTTATATTTCTAATGCAAGTTTTCATGATCTAAACTAAAACTGTGTGGCCTGATGGCATAGAGGTCCTAATTATGGCTTTAAAAACTATCTAAGTTGATTGCTTGATAATCAAAACCCATGGCCAACGCATATACAAAAAAACTTATAGCTTAACTTCAACTTACCAAAAATATTATTATCACTATATAACTTAGAATTGGTTTTATAAATTTCATAGAGTATCCTCTATGTTTTAGAAGTTGAAAATAATCTTTTTTTGATAGTAAAAAAACATAATTATGTAATATACTTTTATAGTTTTTCATGTAATTTTTATAGTCTTACTTGGTTTTATATCACAAATAAATATTATTTTTATTTTGAACTTTCAGTATTTTGTTAAATTATTTTTCATTTGGTATTTATACTGAAAAAAGTTGTTTGTTTATTAAAAGCTAGTTAATAGTTAGTTTGAAAAAGAAAGCATTTGTAGCTGGTCAATTCAGGGTTGCCAAAAAACTTGGAATCCTAAAAAAACCTGTAAAAACCTAGAATTTAAGAAATTTTGAAAAAAACCTGGAGTTTGAGAAATTTTGAAAAAAAAAAACTGGAATTCTAAACAACATTTACATGTTAAGTACTAAAATTTCTATTTGAGACAAAAAGTATATCATATAGATAAAAAAATTACTCATCCTCAAATTGTTTTTTATTAATAATCATATTTCAAAAAGCTTTATGATATCTATTCAATGTTGTTATACTATTTAAACAGTTTTTTACCTTAAACTTTTAAACTAAAATAGACCCTAAACTGTGTAATTTTAAATACCTGGAAAAAATTATAAAAATCTGGATAAAATTTTCCAAAAATATTTGGCAATCCAGTTAATTATAAATAAATATGTTTGAACCCAGTTAGTTTAATTTAAATGAAACAGACTTTTTCATTTTTTTTTAGTTAGATATTTTATTACTATTTTTAAAGTTTTGTTTGTTAGTTAATGTGAAAATGCCCTCTTTATTAGAGAGACTAATGGAAGATTCAAAATATAATAATTTGATAGACTCTTGTAGTGAAGATGATTTTGATCCAATACAACTAAAAGTAAGTAGATGTACTTGTTTATTCCACATTTGGTAGTAGTCTTGTTTCTTAAAGAAATAAATACAAGTTTATATTTTTGTAGTTTTTAAAATACTTTGAGAAAGTTACTTAAATTTTTTTAAGTAACGTAGCAAAAAGTAGTATTTTATATAGTATTTGTAATTATGAAACATTTTGAAGAACTTTTTTCTTGTAGTTTTATTTAAATTTACTTTTAATTGTTGGAAGATATTTGTTGATTAGAGTTAATATATTACACAACACATTGTTTTTAGAAACGCTATAGAGGAAATCTGAAAGTTTTGTACCAATCACCTAGCACCATGTATAATGTTCTTCTCAATGATAAAGAAAAAAGTCAAAACAAATCCAAGAGGCCAGTTTTCAATGATATACTCAATGCTCATATTAAAAGCAAAAGTAATTCTCATTGTAGATCAGTTCCAACCAAGAATGAAAGCTTCCCAGCATTTTATAGGCCAGTAACTACTTACAATCCAGTGCTTGCTAATGAAATAAAACATGCTGAGTTAAAAAAGTTTACAGCTCTTCATAAGATTGGCCTTATAATGTTGACTGTGACTTTGATTCTTACTGGGCTTGCTATGGTTGAAGAATACTATATGATGGGAAGTTTTATATAGAAACTTCTCACATGAAATACTGTTTAATTTGTGTTACATTTTGTACTCAAGCTTTACAAAGCTATTTGAACTGTATTTTAAATATAGCTTAAGACTACTTTTACAAGTTATTATTTGTTATTACAAGTGTGTGTTTAAAGAATTTGTACTACATTAGTATCAGTTATTTAGTCAGTATTATTTTAACTCTTTATTTAAGTTTTGTTCTCCAAAACAAAGTATAAGATTTATTTTTGAGTTAATAATTTTATAACTTTAGTTAAAAGAGTTAGTTAACACAACTTTTGTTAAATTTTTTACCAAAAAGAGTTTATATATGAATTTTTTAAGTCTTAGTTAGTGTGATAAAGTTTAGAAACTTCTTTTACTAATTGATTTTACTTTTCAATAGAAAAGTTTAAATGAGTTTTACAAAATTTATGTAACTAAAATACTAACTAAAGCAATAAAAAGTGTATAGAAATAGGTGTCATGAAATTTGAAAAAAAAAAAACATATTTTTAAAGCAAATTTTCTAAAACACTTCCTTTATTTATATATTTTCAGAAACATTTAACTTCATACAAAGTTTAAAAATTTACCTCAAACTGTTTAAAAAAAATTATTTAAGTTTTTTTTAAATGATCATCTATTCCTTAAAACTAAACTTTGAAAAAACATACAGATAAATTTAATCCAAGAAATTTTTTTAACTGGTCAAGCAAAGTTACCATATTTATTTATCAAAATAGATGTCTACAAATATATACACTAATAATACTTTTTGAAATAAGATATGAATCGTAAGATATTTTACAATTTAATTAGAAATTTTGATTTTGTTTTCATAGTTGACTATTCACAAAAAAATACCATATGTAAGCTGTAAAAATGCAACTGAGAAAAATTTAGATAAACTTTTAAGAACTCTACTAAATAAATTTTGATTTATGTTTTAACAGCTAAAAGTTTACAGTACATACATTAAAAAATATTTAACATGTCTTCATCGAGCAGCAGACAGGTTACTTCTTCATCAAGGGTGTCCACCCCACCCCCGCCCTACTCCTCTGGAAGGGATTCTCACAACCCGGGAACCCCCGTTGCCGAAAACTGGTGCTACACACATGTTTGTTGAATTGTTAATTTTATATTTAAATACTATGAAAAATTGACACAGGTATGTTTTAAGAAAGTTTTGGGTAATTCAAAGCAATTTACTGAGCTAATTTATTATGTAAATCAGGAAATTAAAAAGGTAGCTTAGCTAATTATACAAGTTAGTCAAAAGATTGTCTTAAGACTTTGTAGTTTTATTTTAGAAATTGCGTATATTAAAGGTTAAAACGTTTTAATTAATTGTAACATTGTTCATAAAAGTTTTTCAAAATGAAAAAACGTAAACGTAAAGTAAGTTTATTATTTTATGTAATTTAAAGACATAAGTACTTTCATATAAAGTAAGCAAGCTAAAGATGTTTTTTTATTTAACCTAACTTATTATAGTTCAAAGTAATTAATATGATCTACGGTGTTAAAACATTTCAAAAATACATTTTAATTGTTTTTAGTTATTTGATTAAATTAAATCTGGTTTAAAGGCTTGCTTCAAATTTGATACTAGAAATAATAAAAAACTAAATTTCTATTGTAGTAAATTTGTTTTTTATTTTCTAAAATAATAGTCAAAATGGTTTTCATCTAATTATTTTATTTAAAGTTGTTCCTAGAACTTGTTACTTAATCTACATTTTAGATATATAAAAGTTAAACGTATGCATCTAAAGAGTATTTTTTGTACTGTTTAAAAGTTTATGAAGTGTAATAAAAAGATTTGAAACATTTCAATTTTATTGTATTTTTCTTAAAGAAGCCCTAATGTTGTTACAAAGTTCAAATTATTTATTTATGTTTATGTTTGCATTATAATTTCAGGTAAAAGTTGTGAAGTTTTCTTACATGTGGACAATAAACAACTTCAGTTTTTGCAAAGAAGAAATGGGTGAAGTGCTGAAAAGTTCTACTTTTTCTACTGATGGAAATGATAAAATGAAATGGTTTGTTGATAGATTTTTTTTAAATTTAAAGTAATAGTTAAGGCCACTCAAAAGCTAAAAAATATAGTATAGTATGGTATTAATGGTTTAGAGTTGCAGGAAAGATTTTCATAAATAATTATGAATAGTTAAGTTTTTTGTTGTAAGACTTTGGTTAGTCTTGTTCTATAGTTCGACTTTATATCCTGTACTGAAAATTAAGCTAAACTGTTTTTGTAAGAATAAAAGCTATAAAGAACTTACTTTGCAATTATTACCTAAAGACAATACTATGAAACAAAGAACTTCTAATTTTTAAATGTTTTTAATTTTTTTATACTGTTTATATTTTCCAAAGTTTTTACTAAAGCTTTTACTTTTTACAAAAAAGTTGTTAGTTTTAAGTTTATTAAAACTCACAGTTAAGTCCTAAGATGGAAAACTTCTAACAAAAACAAAAAATCAATTGCAAACATTTTCAGGTGCCTGAGAGTGAACCCGAAAGGTTTAGACGAGGAATCAAAAGAGTATTTGTCCTTATACCTGCTTCTTGTAAGTTGCCACAAAAACGAAGTGAGAGCAAAGTTCAAGTTTTCCATTCTCAACAGTAAACGGGAAGAAACCAAAGCAATGGGTAAGTGTAGTAATGGCAAAAAGTATTAAATTTATCTCTGTACAGTATTTCGAGTAAGTTATTTTTCAAGTATCTAAACTTTTATACCATCTGTATTTTTTAGTTATTTACTCTTGCTGTAGCCTACTGAAAACTGATTAAGTTGTTCTTTATATTGTAATAAATCCTTTAAAAAATTTACAGCAGATTAATTTTAGCCATTAGTAATATTAGTTTTACTGAAAAATTTGACTATGCAATTAGAAATTAACTTTGTTAAAATCAAATTATTAAAAGTATTTTTTTAAATCAACAAAAAATGTCCTATATTAAAAGAAAAAGTTTTCAAGTTGATCTAAAGGTTTTTAAACAGAATTAAATACTAAAGGCTTGTTTAAGTATACTATTTTTAACCTGATTTCAAAATCTAAAGAAAAAATTAAAACTTTTTATTTGCTCTAGTACATTCATATTAGTAAACATTAGATTATTTTCATGTTAAGTATCCAAATAAATCAATTTTTACTTTATTTAGAGCAATTTAATTACATTTAGTTTGTATTGTATAGCTTTATACGTTTTGTAATACTGAGTAATTATGTTGATATACATCTTTTAGAATATTTCCATTTATGTAATGGTTTTATGTTTTGCTTGAAAAGTTTTATTTGTGGTTTTTGCATGTGGTTGATTGAACACTACTTTTTTAGAAAGTGTGAACCGTTTGTCTGCTTTTTCTAAGTACATCAATTCATACTAGTATTTCTTAAAATTCTATTGTCATTGTATAAATCTCAAAACTTTGGTTTTTATAATTTTACAATAAGATAAACAAGACACACAATTTCAATAAAACTAAATATATTTCGAGCAATTCTCATCAGTAGAGTACAAAGCTAACAAGTAATAAGATTTATGCTGATGAGAATTGCTCGAAATATACTTAGTTTTATTGAAATTGTGTGTCTTGTATATCTTATTGTATAATTACTGGTCACTTACGTTCCAATATTTTATAATTTTATTAAAACTTTTCAGCAATTTTATTTTAGTTTTCAAATAGAGTCAATCTGTGAAAGCATATATTTATCCAAGTTCTTAAGTTAAAATATTAAGAAACTCCAAAAAAAAAAGTTGTGATAATATATGTTTAATTTTTTATTAAATGCTTCTTGCTGTGTAACGTGGATAATAAAAACTTTTGATACAAATAAAATTTTTGTTGAATTTAGTTATTTAATGTTAACAAATAATAAGTTATAAGTACTTTTATAAGTACTTTTCAAGTTGTAAAATCTAGTGAATCTCTATAATAGACACGTTTTCGAAATATTTTTTATTTACAAACATTACTTTTTAGTTCGAATATATAAATCTCTAAATTTATTATCTTCTCAATTATATATCTATCTTTTGTATAATTTGTAAAACTAATTTAATAAGGAAATGTTTCAAAAAAGTAATTAATGCTTATCTTTTACTTACTATTACAAAGTTAGTTCTATTAAAATTTCTATTTTTTATATTTAAATTGTCATTAAAAATATCTTTCAAATCCTGTTTGAGTAGTTAAATTGGTTAAAAAATAGGTTAGAAAGGTCACAATGCTAATGAAATTTAAAATGAAATCTTTTTTTTTTTGATAAAGTAATCGTTTTTAACATACACTAAGATAAAATGTTGTTTTAGATTGTAAGATTTTGAAACACTTTGAAGTGTATGAGTTATTTTTTCTTAATTTTGAAAATAGAAATTCCACTAAATTGTTATTACTAGTTTGACAATTAAATAGTTTGGATAGCCTTTTGATTGATTTCAAAGAGTCAAATGGTAAAAAAAAAACTTAAAAATTACATAATTGATATTCAAACAGTATTTAAGTTGGTAGTTATGTAAAACAAAATTGCATTTGTCATCAATTTTTTATTTATCATTTCAATTAAATTTACATGGTCAAACTGTGATCTCACATAACAGAATTGCGTAACAAATGCTTTTAAAGATTTTATGTGTGACAAAATTGCAGTTATTTATAAACATAACTTTCTTAGTTTTATTAAAAGAAAACAAAAGTCCTAATAGGTAAATGGGTGCACGACTATTCAAGTTTTGACAATTGAAATTCTTACTAATCAAATAAAAAAGAACATTCAAGGGGAAACAACTTTAAAAGTTTCACATATTTTGTAGAAAAAAAAAGAAGGTCTAAGTAATACCTACAAGCACTTTTATTAATTTTTCAAAGTTATAATAATTTTTTGATATACGGCTAAAATAAGTTTTAAAATGTAGTGAATTTGATTAAGTAAATAAAATCCTTTTATGAATGTTTTTTAATAAATTTAACTTTTTTTCATCATAATCTTGTTAGTTAGTTAGACCTACAACGCTCTTTTTTATTTATCTTAAATATGTTAATTTTTGAATTGTGACCCTTTAAACATTTTGATAAGAATTTGAGAGCATTATGAATACGTATGAAATAAATATTATATAATAAATGTGAAAACCGTTTTTTTTTTAATTCTACATATTTTGCTTTTTTATACCAAAATTTTAACCAGAAATGCTCAGTTTTACATAGTCTGAATCAGATTTCATTAGTGTTTGTATTAAACTTATTTTTTATACAGAATCGCAAAGAGCATACAGGTTCGTGCAAGGCAAGGACTGGGGCTTCAAAAAGTTCATAAGGAGAGATTTCCTCATGGACGAAACAAACGGGTTGTTGCCAGAAGACAAGCTGACACTCTTCTGCGAGGTTAGAACTTGTAAATCAACATCATTTGTTTTCTACTGAAAGGTTTTAGAAAATATTTAAACTTGGATAATGTTTTTTTCAGTTTTAATGTTATAAACATTTACTTAATTAAGTGTATGCTTGTTTACAGCTACGGTACTATAATTTGAATATTTTATTTTAATCTGCGTTTTATAAGTAGTTAATGTTTCTATTAATTGTTTAAACTTTAAAAATTGCTGATAATTTTTAAATAGTGATCTTTAGAAAGATTACAATTATTTTGAAATTTACTTATAATTCAGAAGTTATGTAAGTTAAGCTCCACAATGAGTTTTGAAATTTAAAAATTCTGCTAAAATATACTACTTTTAAAAAGTACAAGTCAAATAAAAAATCTATGAATTGAAGATTTATAAAATTAAAATATTATATTTTAGTCGAGTCTGTTTACTATTAAAATTAAATAAAAACCTAACGCAAAGTATATATTTAAACATTTCTGTGTTTGGTTCGCTCGCTTGAAATTTATGTTTGATTATTTTAAGTTTTTGCAGATTAAAAACTCGTACTTTCATATTGATTTGTTAAAACAGCATATGCTGCTTCTTGTTCTTGTTAAAAAATAGTTTTAAGTTAACGTTGTTGTTTTGAGACGTTTTATGAACAATTCCGTCATACTTTCCTTGTTTAATTTTCTTTTAATACCACTAATTGTTGTAAGAATTGAGTTTTGCCTAATTAGTTTGCTGAGAGAGTGAGCAAAATCAACTTTTTGGTAAAGTTTGAAAGTTTCACTATTGATTTGCTGAATGTTGTTGTCATCCAGTTACGCATATGTCATGATAATTACAGTACTCTTGAAACTTGTTGTTTTTTAATAAACAATAACAAAAAAAGTTTAAAACTAGACAACTGCAAAAAGTCAGTTTATCAACAAACAAATTTTCAAGTTTTTAGTTGAATTTTAAATTTATTGTGAGTACTCCATAAAAATATGAAAATGCCAGTCCGATATGTTTAAAAGCTTTCGTGAATAAGAAACACAATCGAACGATTTAACTATTGTTTTTTTTTTTGTGTTTTCTGAATTTTCTCTTGTGGTTACTAATTTATCCGACATAATGAAAAAATATTCTTTTACAATGTTGAAATATTAAAGTACAAAAACAAAACCTTGGTTTTGTTACTTTTTGTATTGAGCTTAAAAGTTATTTTTTTAATATATTTACCAAAAAACATAACATTTCTTTTGGCGAAAGTGTTATAAGTATTAAGAAATGCTTTATTTATGTATTTTAATTTTTGTTTATTTTTTTTTTGAATAATTTTTTATAGCTTGTTGTGATTTAAACCATTGAAAATTTTATGTTGAACTTTTAGAATTTTGATATATTTTTAGTTTTGTTCATAATTTACTTAAAAAATAATATATTTATTATTATTCTTATATATCTTTATCGTTTACTGAAGATACGTTTTGAAAAACTTTCTTTGAACAGTCTACATATTTTTAATCGTTTAAATTTTTATTTTTGCTTTAAAAAAACTGTACAATAAAAAGTAAATAAAAAGATATGAAAAACCAATAAAAGCAACCGTAATGTTAAGATTTTTTTGTAAACTTCAATTTGTTTTTCAATTTTCAGTAGTGCAAAATCAACTTAAATCTTAACAGAGGAAGCTTTAGAACTGGTCAATAAATTAACTAAAAAAGTTCTTAAAAGAACAACTTAAATCTCAGGTGTCGGTGGTTTAAGATAATTTTTTTATAATATGTTTTTTATCAAAAATAGCAAATGCTTATAAAAGCATGAAAACATACTGTCAAACAAAAAAAAAATTCTGTTAAAGCTTTTGTTTAATGCAATATTTTTAATAAAGTACGACTGTGTAGAATTTTTTTTTTCAAGTGTCGTTGGTATTAAAATTAGATTAATAAAAAAGTAACCAAACTGTTATAGGTAGAACTAGATAACTTAAAATAGACTAAAAGTTTTGCTGTTAAGAATTCTTTGAAAAAAAAAAATTGCGTTTATTTTTAGTAGTCCACAAGAAACACTGATCGTACCGTAGAAACCTTAAAACTTATCCAAAATAAATAAAGTAAAAAATTCTTTAAAAAATAATGTAATTCTATGGTCTCAGTGGTGCAGGACTTAAAATTTAATGCAAAATTAAGCAAACATGCTGATTAGAATAAAGTCTGAACTCTTTTTTACTTTTCAGTAGACCATAAGACACACAGATAGTGGAAAGCTTTAAATTTTATATAAAAAATATAATTGATATAATAATAGTACAAAAAAATAATTTTTGTATATAATAAAAAATAAACTTAATTTGTATTCAGGTGTTGGTAGTTCAAAACAAATTTTATACAAACTAATTTTATTAATTTTTTACTAAAAAAATATCATGTGTCATACGACTGTCATACGACTGTGTAGAATTTATCTTATTTTTTTCAAGTGTTGGTGGTATTAAAATTTGATTTAAATAACCAAACTGTTATAAGTAGAACTAGATAACTTGAAATAAACTAAAAGTTTTGCTGTTAAAAATGTTTGGAAAAAAAATCGCGTTTATTTTCAGTAGTCCACAAGAAACACTGATCGTACCGTAGAAACCTTGAAACTTATCCAAAATAAATCAATAAAAAAATCTTTAAAAAAATAATGTAATTCCATGGTGTCAGTGGTGCAGGACTTAAGATTTAATGCAAAATTAAGCAAACATGCTGATTAGAATAAAGTCTGAACTCTTTTTTACTTTTCAGTAGACCATAAGACACACAAATCGTGGAAAGCTTTAAATTTTATATGAAAATTAAAGTTACAAAGTTTTTAATTCTTACGTATCGGTATCGGCAGGACAAGTTATCTTAATTCAATTTCTTTTATCAATAAACTTAGCAAACGCTTACAAAAGCTTGAAAACAAATAAACAGACTCTAAGCTTACCAATGAACTCAATTATTTTATTGTTTATCTTCAATATTTTTGCCAGGTGTCGGTGGTGCAGGACAGCTTTTATATTATTTTTTTATTAAAAAAACATCATGTGCTTATGAAAGCTTGAAAACCCCCGTCATACGAAATGCAACCGAACAATCCTTTCAAAATCATTACAGCATTTCAAATTGGTACTAAAAGTGTTAATATTAATGTTGCCAGGTGTCGGTGGTGCAGGACAGCGTGAACATCAGCGGCCAGTCGAACAACGTGCAGCTGAAGGTGCCGGAGTGCAAGCTGAGCGAGGACTTCTCGTCTCTGCTGCGGCAGGAGGAGTTCACCGACATCACGTTCATCGTGGACGGGCAGCAGTTCAACGCGCACAAGGCGATAGTTGCCGGTTGGTTGGGTTGAGTATAGTTTTAATAAAGAATTAATATAATCGATAGAAAAGCTACTTTACAAAGTTTATTATAGAATTAGAATGAACTATAGAATTAATAGAAACAATAAATTTACAAAATTTGTTCTTTACCATAAGTTCAACGCGCACAAGGCAGTAGTTACTGGTTGGTTGGAATTATATAATTAATAACTAATAGAGAATTAATATAGTTGATAGAAAAATTACTTAACAAAGTTTATTATTTTAATGTGGTTTGTTTGCCTTGTTAATTTTTTAAAAATGGGTTGTTAGTATTGCGCAATAACCTTTTAAAAATGTAAGCTATTGTGATGTTTAATTGATTACATCGTTGCTGGTTAGTTGGCTTGATTATAGAATTTTAAAAATGTGCGATTGTAAGCTTCTGTGTCATTCTATATATATATATATATATATATATATACATATCATTACAGATTTTTGATAACACTCCAATTATAGCTGACGAATTTTCTTACCTTATTTACTCCCGAAATAAAATCAGCCTTGCAGAGTCTGCAAAATTAAAAAGTACTCACAAAAGGAGATCATATAGATAAAATATATTACAAGCATTATAATTGTATCAAACTAATTTAGACTATAATACTATGAACGTAAACTTAATTCGTTGATTTTTGATAAAACTAATAAGATAATCTAAGAAAATTGACTTCAAATATGTATTTATAAAAATTGCTAATAATTTAAAGTTTATTTTAAACATCTATACTTTTAATTTCATCTTTATCTACAAGTTTTATGGTGTTCTGTTTGAATTTAAAAAAGTTATGAAGAAAATTTTGTCAAATTTTAAGTTTTATGGTACTCTTTATCAGTAATTCAAAAAAATCAATTTTAAATAGTACTTATAGTTGTGAAATTTTTAGTCACAGCAGAAGCTCTGTGTTTAAGACTTTAATTTAATTTTTAAATATTAGTTAAAATACTGAAAAAAAAAATAAAGCAATACAGAACTAAAAATGACACGCATATTTTTAAATACGATAAATGAACTTATCGTAATACAAGACAACAGTTTAACAAGGTGTTGTGATGTCATAATGCTTTAATTTGGCATGAAATGAAGTTGTTTACAAGTGTCTAGTTGTTAAATTGTACAAAGTTTAATTTACATTTATCAATGCATCGTATACTTTCATATATGTCCATGAAAGCTATAAACAACAGCATATAAAAGTATGATGCGATTTTTAACTTGTTGTTTTGTGTAAAAGTTGTTGCCGTATTTGTGTTTGTCTGTTGAAGTAAAACAAAAATTAAAAAGAAAATGTTATGCTACATGAATAGTAACCTTCAATACGTATGAGCCTATGAGATGACAACAGTTTGAATATGATTCTAAATTACAACTTAAAACTTTACTAATTTAAGAGTATGTAACTTTTCAATACACTTTTGTTTATAAGTATTTACTTCTACAATTTTTATTAGCTTTGATAAATACAAAATTTATAGTTTTCAAAAAAAATGCTATACTCTATTTTTGTATTTATAAATAGATATTTTAATAGGTATTTCTCGTAGATAATTATTTGAAGAATTGATATTTTTGAAACAGTCAAAAAAATTAAAAGAGAACAACATGGTAAAAAGACATAATTTATTTTTTGATTTTAACTTTCCGTCCAAACCTCATGAAAAATACTAGTAAATAATAACATTACTAGAAGGGTTGGCAGCTTTTTATGGACAACGGCCAGATTAATTGAAAAAAGTTTTTGCGGGCCACGTTGAAAGGAAAATAAAAATCATGGGCCATAGTTTTAAAAGTAAAATAAATATAAGTACAAATGTTTAGTAAAATATGCAAAAGGTCAATTTTTAAATTTTGTCATAAAAACTTGCTTCTTCAGAATTATTTGGTTTTTAGCAAAAAAGCAAGTTACGAGCAAAAAACTTTTTGTTGGCAGACTAAGTTTGTCGACTCCCAACATATACCTTTGTATTTTATTGCATGTAATTGCGTTTTTTACATTTAATAATCAGCTAAAGAAGTCCACTAAACAATTTTACCTCAAATTTTAATAGTTTTTATGATGCTATAACAAAACAATATATTGAAGAAACAAAACTATAGTACAAATCAAATATTCGATACTATGAAATATTGTTATATCCTTAAAAAAATTCCTAGCTTATAATAGTTTAGATATAAACTTATAGTTTAAATTTCAGACTGAACTTTTATAAAACCCTTAGAAAAAACTTTGTACTATATTGTGTTTAATTTTTTAAGATTAATTAAGCTATTAACTTTAATATGTGTTTTAAATTGTAGTCAATATTTTAATTAGGTTTATGGCAGGTTTCATAAATTGTTTTATTTTATTATATCTTAAATATACGTTTTTACTGCGAATTTTAGCCTAACAAAAAATAGCTGTGTATAATTTTTACAAACTAAAGAAATTATTGACTTCACATAATCAATATCAATAATCCACATATGTATTTAACAAAAAAAAGCTTTTTATCGTCTTTTGTTTAATACATATGGGAAGTTTAATTGTGTCTTGTTAATAATTTATCTAGCTTGTTATACAGTTAGATTTATTTAAGACTGTCATCAAACTGTCAGTAAATTTAACAGTTGTAAATTAAATTAAAACTATCGTTACACTGTATTTAAGCGTAAAAAGCTGCACTTAAAACATTTGCATTTATTTTTTAAGACTTTTAAAATTAAATTTTAAGATGAAATTAATTACTAATATTAAAAAAAAAGATATGAATAATAAAGTTGTTGCTGTTTTTAATTAGCATTAAGTTTACTTTGATCACAAGTTTAGTGTTTTATTCTTAAAGTAATTTGTTTTTAACTTGATAACTACAAAACTAATTTTGAAAGTTTTAAGAGTAATTGTGTATTAGAGTAAGTTTAGTTTAAAATGAAAATATTTATAAATGAAAATATGAATGTATAGAAATAAAGTTTAAGGTAAATAAAAAAGACAACCTAGCAGGTGTATATATACAACATGTTAGTTTAGTACTACTTTTATCAATCTTAAATAAAGTTTTTGTTAGCTTTTACTTAAATCCTAATAATTGTATTTTTTATGGAACTATATTTGAAATTTCAAAGTTACTGTATGTTTTCATCGTATTTATATGTATATAGAGAGATTTGGAAAAACTTTAAACCCATGATATCTATTAAAACAACTATACTTTTTATCATTACTGACAACCGTAAAATATCCTCTATGTAAACTTTTGTTTGTTAAACACATCTACGAAATTACACCTTCATAACCTTTATAGACTTGTTATTTTGTACACTCCTTAATGTTATAACTTTGCATTGTTTCATGAAATAAATGCTTTACAGCTTAGGCTTTTGTAAAAGTAGTGTTAAAATATTAAAAACAAATGGAAGATTTAAAGATAAATATTATCAAACCACTTCAATAAACTGGATCAATTAACGAAATATTTGAAATTTTTATTTTTCTGCTTAAAGCAGTAATATCAAAGGTTAATTGGCTTGTAATGAAGGTAGTGCTTACTTGAAGTCAAATATTTATTCACATAATATTTTGTGCTTTTCTGTTTTACTTCCCCTGTGAAATTAGAAGGAAACCAGTGGTTTAAATTATTGTTTACACGTTATACAGCGCTGAATAACAAAACCCATTGTTCAAGGTATTGTTATATATAGAAAAAAAAATCAGGAAAAACTTGAAATTGTAACAGTTCCTGTTTCGCGAACGTTTTCAATTTGAATTGTTTCAATACCTATAAGAGCTTTAAGTTTTTTTCCGTAGTTTTAAAGAATAAGTTTTCGATTACAAACTTATCAATAAAATAAATGTCCTTTTTTATCGATGTTGTTATTATGAAAGTAATTGTATCACTATTTTCTAGATCAAGTAACAAATGTTGTCAATAATAGATTTTGTGTAAGTTTAGTTGTTAAAGTCTTATTCTTGAACTAATTCAAATTTATAAATCGTACAACATGAAAATTATACTTAACTGTAAAATTTTAAGATTATAATAAATAAACTTTTGAATTATAGGAAGTGTAATAACGTTAACTTAAAGTTTACTTATGAATAATAAGGTCAACACATATGTTGTGATATATTTATATGTTTATACAGCTACGATAAAAGATCATAAAACTTTATTGTTAAGTTAAATTTTCTTTTTTTTAAACAGTTGACATTATGAATTATATAGACGTGACAAAAATTAAAATTTAAAACGTTTATTGATTTAGGACTTGGATGATTTTTATAAATATTACAATTTTTTATTCCTGAGTTTTTTTCATGACTACTGGAATAAAAATAAAGCTATATAAATTTACTATATTTAAAAATTTTTTTACTACAAAAGTATGATTTTTTTGTTAAATTTTTAAAAACAAGTTTCACATAAGTATTTAGAATATTTTCACAAAAATAATATAATTGTTATATAAAGCTGATGTTAAATACGTTGTTGCTCACTTATGACTTAGCCTTTTTGAGCTTAGTTGACCAATGGATTTAAAATATAAGTCTTGAGTATTTTAAACAGACAAACAGATTCGGTATATACTTGAAACCATAAACAACTTGGGATTTGATATAAAACTCATACAAAATACTTAAAAATAAAACATTTGATTGAGAATTTTGTTTTTGTTGCTATGCATAACGTGGTCACTGCCAATGCAGCAATAAATGTTGTTTTTATTTTTTGATAACTAGTGTTTTTTTGTTTGTACAAATAATTCTAAGCAAATATTTTTATTTACTTTGGTAAAGTTTAGTACATAGTCTGATAGAAAATAGCTAAAAAATAATTTTGATTCAATAATTTTTTTTTAAACAACAAGGTTGTCACTTAACCTAGAAACCTGAAAAAACCAGGAATTTGACAAATTAGGCAAAAAAAAATCTGGAAAAACCTGGAATTTTAACAATTTTCACATGTTCAGTAGTAAAATTTCGATTTGACTCAAAAAATTTATCATATTAGTATAAAATTTTTGTCATCATCAATTTTTTTTATTAAAAAACTTTTTTAAAGTAGCTTTACAGTATCTTTTCAATGTTTTTATACTATTTAACACAGTTTCTTACATTAAACTTAACTTTAAACTAAAAATAAACCCTAAAATGTGTACTTTTAAAATCTGGAAGAAATTTGGAAAACCTGGAAAATTTTTTCAAAAAACGAGTGGCAACCCTGAAACAAGTAATGTGTATTTCTTGTATTTACAGTATTTGAATAAAATAATTCAATTGTAATTTGTTGCATTTAATTAAAAAGCTTAATACATTATAAAAGTATATGTTGTATGAAACTAGTTAAGAGTTTTAAACAATTTTCGAGTAAAAGTCATAGGTAAGTTTATAAACAAATTAACTCAAAAACTCCAAAAAAACTTTCTTTAAGTTCACTTTTCAAAAAAAAATATTGAGTGAAAATTAGATAGGTGCTTGTTGAACATTTGTTTGCTTGAAAGTTTATCACTGTAATTCTCTTAGGTTTTTTTGATATAATATATTAAAAAGACTAACGTTCACTTGTTGTGGATAATTTTAAGAACGTTTCAGAGTAAACGTCTTAAATAAATGTAATTTAAAATATTCAAAGGCATGCCTTTGATAGTTTTATTTGTATAATAGTTGAGTGTTGAAAACAAACATTAAGTCGATTTTTTATATTACTAAATATTTAAAAAAATGCATAACTTTATGACTAAACTTCTAACTCAAGTTTTATCCATTGTTATTTTTTCGTAGAAACTAAATGCTATTTCTAGTATTTGTAACTTAATTTTTTTCTGGCTGTACTTAACTGAGAAACCAAAGTTTTTCTGATAAATTTTTAAGTAGGCTGAGATTGAAATCAAATTTGAAAAATTTTTAGCAATTTAACTTAATATATGTACATAACAATTAGCGTAGGTAGATGTATGTGATTAACTTATTGAGCAAATAAATTTTGAAGTAGTCTCAAAATAAAATAATTTATGTTTGTTTCTGCTTAAAAACGAATTTTGTTTTGTAAACTTTAGTTCAAACAGCTTTAATCACGTTTGATTTTGAATTTAATTTCAAATCAAATATTTTAACGTGCTAACTTCTATAAGTGTTCGTAGATCTTGATAGTTTTCAAGAATATTTTGTTATGTTTATATATTTTTTTCAGTTGTATGAATTATTATAGTATTTAAATTATAGGTTTTTCTTAATACTATTTTCAAAGGTAAATAAATGTAAGAATCATCAAACTAAATGACATAACTGAATTGTTTTCAATTAATTAATTGTTTAATTCTTACAATTAGAAATATTTTTAGTTGATAAGCCATGTTTTAATTAAATTGAATTTAGCTACTTTTATTAGCATTTTAGTTACTTTTTTTTTTTAAACTTGTATTTATACTGTTCATAGACTAAAATATTTTTTTTATAAATTTATAATAATAATTATAGATATAAAAAGTAAAAAACAAAAATATTTAAGTTAAAATTCAAACTAACTCTAAAAGATGTTACAAACAAACTGACTCGGCTTAAATATGAATAAATTACAATTTAAAAATTGTTGCATTCATTTTTTGTTTTGTTTTGCATATATCTTATTAAAGTATACACTGTACATCTATTTTAAAAACAATGTACATATATTTACTACCTTCATAAATTTAAATTTTATTCACAACAACTTGATTTTATGTACTTGTAATTTTTATGCACTAGTTAAGCAATTAAAAAAACAAAAATTGTTAAAATAACCTTTCCTTCTTAAAAGTTATAAGTAAATATATCTTATATGCAATTTAAAATGCAAGCTGACTTAGTTTGTTTCAATCATAAAGTGTAGTTTTACTTTAGCTCAAAGCAAATAAACAAGTGCTCTATAAATAAAGTTTTATGGTTATGTTGAGTGTTAACGCACAGTGTAGAATTTAAAATTCGTAAATCAGATTGAACCGCAAAAAGCATTCTACGTCATAATGGTATTTTAATACTTTTTGTTCCGAACGACAACTCGTGAGTTAAATATCATGGGTATGAAAACAAGTTTTTGTGTTTTACTAAATTGTGTCAAGTTTAAAAAATATTTTTAAATTTTCTATTTTTAAATAATTTTTTTTATTTGTAAGTAGAATAGTTAAAACAAGCAAGTTACGTACATTCGGTTTAGAATTTATTACAAATAATTTAACCTAAATTTATATGATAGTCTGTTGTTTACGAACTATAGCTAAATATATGTTCATTTTCAAGTATAAAGTTCTTTAATTCTAATTGAAAATTAAGATAAATCAGTTTGTTTTAGATCAACTTTTTAAGTAAAATAATATATAAGCTAATATAAAATCGGATGGTTATATGCCAATTTAATTTTTTGTTAGATGTGGTTTATTCAGAAGTTTATATCTTATATTCAAAATGACTCAGTTAATTTTTTACGATATGTTAATTAAATGTATTTTTATTTGGAAATTAACGAGAATGTTTTAAAGTTTTATTTTTTATTTAAAGTTAACTTTAATTATGCAGTATTTTATGCATTAGGTCGCTTATGTCAATAAGTAATTATTCTAAACTTTTTAGTACACCGTTAATTATACTAGCCAGACTGCAAAAAATTTCAATAAAAAAACATTTAGTGGTTTTTATTTTAGTTTTGTTAAGAAAACTTTTTAAGAGCGTACATACAAGGTTTTATTTAAAGTTTAACTTGAAATTTTACTCGCAAAAGTAAACAAAAATTTTCAAGTTTTCTAGAGTTCTGAGTACTTCAAAACTTAAGATTTGTTTAATAGTTTTGTAAATATTTGAAGTAGTTTACCGATAAATGTACTGAAACAAAAATTATTTATCGTCTTTGAAACTGTTCATGAGCTCAAGTTAATTACTTTTATTTTTGACAAATTGTTTGATTTTTTTGATATTATGAAAGAAAAAAGATGATTAAGAATGTTTCCGTTAAGCTAAACAAAACATTTGTTTGTTTTTTTAGTTAGATCTTGAGTTAAACAAAACAAAAGTGTTTAGTTTCGTTAAACAAAGTGATCTCTTTATTTGTATTATTTTTAGGTTTTAATTTACATATACAAAAACTTCTTTAATATGGCTGCACACTTTTCAATGTTTTATTTGTTGCAATAAAACTTTTGAAATTACACGTAGTATTAAATTGATAAAAAAAAGTTGAATAAAAAGTTTTGTTTCTACCAGGTTTCAATAAATTTTTCCATTTTTCAAAATTCACTTTCACTTCCTTGTAGATAAATTCTTTTTTGTTTTATACTTATACAAAATTAAAAAAATTGTATGTGAAATGTGCATATTATATATTGTTATATTAATATACTAGTTTAAGCAACAATGTGCACCTTAACAGCGACAAAAAAAACTTATTGTTGAATTAATTTCAATGTAGTCCAAACATTATAGATAAAGATTAATATAAATAAAACATTTATTTTCAAACCAAAACGAGGAATCGATGTTCAGGTTTGCTGAACAAACTGCTCCGTGGTAACCACATACAAATAACAATTGTTACTACTTAACACTTTTCCTAGTTGTTATATTGATGAGTTGCATTTTTATTTATGCAAAATTATCAAAACTAGATAAGATAATTTATGCGTTATAACAGCGAGGTACTCAGAACTTAAATTGAAGTTTAACGAACAAAATCCTTTATGTCAACTAAATTCAAACAAGTGTTTTTGCTTCTCAAAATAAAATCCCAGTTGTTGCATTGATGATTTACGTTTCAAATTGTACTATACAAAAATAAACAAATTTTGTAACAGTTCTTATTAAAAATAGTTTTAAAACCTTCACTAAGCCAAAAATCAATAAAAACGATAAAAATTAAAAACATTGAAAAATAAACGATACAAATTTCAAACAGCCAGATCGCCGGTGTTCAGGGCCATGTTCAAGCACGGCATGATGGAGAGCGAGACGAACCAGATAAAGGTGCCGGACGTGACCTCTGACGTGTTCAGGCAGCTGCTCAACTTCATCTACACGGGCAAGTGCGAGGACATACAGGAGCACGCCGACACGCTCCTCGCCGCCGCCGATAAAGTTTGTTTTCACTTTTAATTTTAAATAAGAAAATAATGGTAGATGTGAAATTTATTATTTGTATTAGTCTTTCTGAGTTATTTTAAAAATGTTTAATTGCTCGCCGCTGCTGATAAATTTTGTTTTGTTAGATTTGTTTAATTTTAATTATGAAATTAATAATATAAGACTAAGTTTATGAATAGTTTATTTTGAACTATCTATTTTGAAGATGTTTAATTGCTAGAAGTTCTTGTTACAGTTGCAATTAGTTAAATAAGTTTTTAAAAGTGTTATGTATTATTAACCAAAAATATCTTAAATATGTTTTTACTATTTATAACAACAAAAAAGTATGCTCTTCAACTATTTCTTTCAAATAACAGTTACTTAAAACTTCAAAACTTTATTTATAGCTATTTTATAGGATAGATTATATTTATTTTTTCGTAATTTATATAAGCGAAATTTCCAGCAGAAGTTTAATCAGGTAATAATTTTAAAATAGTTGTTTCTTCTTGAAAAGTTCAAGTCGTAATTTTGTTATATTACCATAATAATTTCAAAACTGTTCTGTTTACAATCGATCTTATAATTACAAGTACAGTTGAAGCGTTAAAAATGTTTAGTTTACAAACTTATACTAATCTAAATTATACTAAAATTATAAATGTAGCTTATGAATTTTAGGTCTATACCATTTGAATAAAAAAGCTTTAAATTTTACTCCCAATATATGCGTATAGTATGTTATTATTAGTTTATTAAGGAGCAATAGAAAGCACGATACTATTTATATGTTTACATTTTACATTTGCGTTTAAACAAAATTCTTATTAATTGTTGTTTATAAAAGCCAAGGACTGTGCTTTCGAACAAGTTAAAGTTATAAGCTTTTTTTTATTAGTCTTTACTTAAATCAATGACGCCCCAAAAGGTTAAAAGCGAGCCTCTCAGTCAATTTAGTAGTTATCAGTTAGTTTTATTAGCTAAAATTTGCTGTTCAACTCAATTTAATCTCACTTAAAACACCACTTTACTGCTTGAACCTCGTTAGAGAAAGCTTAAGCTCATGTTAAGCTTAGCCGTTTTAAACTGGCAACGATAAATAAGTAGTTTGTTGTTACTTTTTTTAATCATTTATGTTTTATTTATTAGAAAATACTGAAATAATATTTTGTAATGTATTTAACCGACACTTTAAATTATAGTTCTCTAAAATCAAACATTTTTAGCTTAATCTTTTACAGTATTAAGTTATGTCATTCAGGCTTTAAAGCATATATATCTCATTAAAATTATTCAGAATTTGAATAAATCCTGTTATGTTACTATTACTCGTGCCAATTAAAAAAAAAGTTAACTTACCGGCGCTTTAAATATGAATTATTTTGTGCTTTTTGTTTTTTTTGAACCAAGTTTTATATTAATTGGAAAAGAATTATATATAATTAAAAAAAAAAATGTTCTCAGAATCTCAATACATTTTTCACCCTATCTTTGAATTGAATATTTTTCTAATGAAATACCTTGTTTTAATTATTCCTAGCAAAAAACATATACTTATTAAAATTTCAAAGTAAAAGCAATACTGTTAATTCTTATAACTATACTGTTGATTGATTCAAAAATTGTTTTTTAAATATTGCATTTATTTCATTATTTCTATAAGTTTCCTTATAAATGATATGTAAAGATATATTTTACTGCTATTAACTATTATACTAAAAATAACATCATATACAAAATATTGTTAAAATGTCAAATAAAGTCATGTTTATGAAAATTGGCAACGTTGTATATAAAGCTTTTGTTAAATACTATTAGAAACAGTTGTTATCATAGAGCTATAAAAATTAGCATGGAGGCTTTAAAATAAATTAGTTTACTAATCCTCCTTTTATAGGTTATTTAACAGTTCGATTAGAATAAAGTACAAAATTTTGCTAATGAGAGTACTTGATGAAAAAATTCAATGAATAGAAAAAAAACGATTTCAACCCTCTTACTTTTAGCGTATATAAGAACTTATTATTTGTCTATATGTTTAGACTATTGATATTTTTCAGAAACTTTTTGCTTATAATGTTCGTGCCTTACATTTTTAGTTGTAAAATAGTATGAAAATTAATATTAGACTGTTCTATATTTTTTAGACTTAAATACACAAATATACAACTTTTTTATAATAAAGAAATATTTGAAAGATTTAAACTTAGCTTAATCCATAATTTTGTTTTTAGGTCTAACTATTTTTGCCATTTAGTTTAAAAAGCTTGCAGGTTTTAATTTTTGTAGTAAATATGTATATAAGATTTTTTTGTATAGTTGAAATTAATAGTAATAATTATTACTATTAAATAATATAATACCTAAAGTTTTGATGATTTTTTATCCTAATAAATATTTTTTAAATTCTAACTCTTTAATAATAACAAATGATTTAAAAGATAAGATTTATCATTTATTTGAAATAAAGAACAAACTTTCAAGCTGAGTTTTTTAAGTATCTA
Source organism: Thalia democratica (assembly GCF_965202585.1). Lineage (NCBI taxonomy): Eukaryota > Metazoa > Chordata > Thaliacea > Salpida > Salpidae > Thalia > Thalia democratica. The sequence goes on from NC_139165.1 coordinate 42,940,909, forward strand.
CCAGCTTTTTTTGATTGTATTTTTTTGTTTCTAAAAATATATTTAACTATATAAAAATCATCATGTATAACTTTGAGCAACGCTTTTTGATAATGTCGTAACTCAAAACAATTTAAATACCAACATTTTACATCAAACAGTACGACTACAAGCTTTTTTTTAATTTATGAATTACTAAAAATTTTCGTGTATACTTTCTAGTAATCTTCTAGCTAATTTCAATCCATATATTATGAACGCCTACAAGCTGCGTTTTTTCATAGTTCAAGGTTATTTAAACACCAACATTTCAAACAGTACGACTTTATATTTATGTACAGACCATCATCTCGCAAATCTACGCTCCACGTTTGTTGCATAGTACATAATTTTTCAAGCATAGATAGTTTTACTAAATCGCAATTTTTGTCAACACTTTAAAGTTGTTCGTTTCAAACAGTACGACTTTATATTTATGTACAGGCCATCATCTTGCAAATCTACGCTCCACGTTTGTTGCATAGTACATAATTTTTCAAGCATAGATAGTTTTACTAAATCGCAATTTTTGTCAGCACTTTAAAGTTGTTCGTTTCAAACAGTACGAGCTGCTGCGGCTGAAGGTGATGTGCGAGGAGTGCCTGAGCTGGAACCTGACCACCGACAACGCCGCCGACATCATCGTCCTCAGCGACCTCTACTCCGCCTCCATGCTCAAACAAATCGCCCTCGATTTCATAAAAAGGTCAGTTATATATTTATTCTTTCAAAAATTTATTTTGCAAACTAAGTTTCGGTCAAAGACCTCGTCAGTGCTTAATTTTTTTCAAAAATTCATTTTGCAAGCTAAGTTATGGTTGAGTTAAGGTGAGTTATGATTGAATAGTTTTTGATAACGTGGTTTCTTGAAAATGGCATTACTAGCTTTGGTTTTGTTAGTTTCGAGATCAAGGGTGTTAACGGCGTGCACCAGTGCACACCAGTGTGCACACAAACTATTTTACTGTCCACAGAAAGTTTAGTAGGGTGGAAAAAATTTTTCAAAATGAAGTTTTTTGTTGACTTTTTCTTTTGCTATTATAAAATGTGATCATTTTCTAAATGAAAACCAACTTTGCATAGTTAGGTAGGTAATTTAAGAATTATGGCTCATATTTAAGTTATTTTTACTTTGGTCTTTGTTTATGATCAGACACTATAAATATTGGTTTACAAAACCTCTAGATTAAGTTATTTACGTAAGCAAAAAATATACTTGATTTTTTTAAGGTTTTCAATCTAAGTAAAGCCAAAAGTTCAGCAAAATGTAAAATCGAACTGGGTAATAATATTTTCCATTGTTTTAGAAAAAGTGTTTTCTTATCATTAAGATTAAAATCATCTATGATCTAGAAAAAGTTTAGTAAGTATTCAAAATACAAGTTTAATGCAATTTCTTCAAAAACCAGTAAAAACAACACTAGGCTTGTTTGAGTTTTACAAATGTCATTTGATGACCACTTAATTATATAGTGTAAATTGAACTCCCATTTTGTATGTAGTAAAAATATATAGGTTTTTAATCAAGTTGTTTTCGTGTAACAATATAGTTACAATAACCTTTAATAAAATAATGCATAATAGTTGTACTCCCTTCTTAAATTGTGTAGATAAAAATTCATGATGTACACAGTTATTGAAAATTTGCTCAAATTTTTTTTTTCTCTTAAATATTCTTCAATTTATTCTTTAACCAAGTTAATTTATTTCTTTTACGTTGATAGCCGTTGTATTAACAAATTTGCTGTGCTTTTAATGAAACTTAAAAAAAGAAAAACATTCAAGTTTGTAAAACCTATTTGTGTAAACTTAGTGAGCTTTTATTTATGAAAGCAGTTTTTCATACACCACAATTTTAAACTGAAGTTTAAAACTTTAACAGCTCTTTTTTTTTTGCTTTTGAAAAGTAAATCTCCGTTAACCATCTTTAAAAATGCGTTAGTTTAAATTTTACATTTAAGTATAACTTCTTTTTTTTTACTGTAATCTCTAAGTTTTGTTCTGTCTTTTATTTTAAAATTAAAATTTATAATAAATTTGTTGTTAATGGATCAGATAAAAATCTTATCTTTGAATAGACAAAGGTTTATCTTAAAATTGGTGTTTTTAAACTAAAAGCTGTTGAAAGAATATTTAAAAGTCGAACGGTAACGAGTTTTAACAGTTTTCATAAAAGTTTGCACTCAACTCAGTTTTATCTTTATTTATAAAACTTACTTGAACAAGTGTTATAAACGTTATTCAAGCACAAAATATTCTTTAAAAAAACTAATTGTAAAACATAGTTTCATTTAGCGTAACAGCTTATAATAATTAGTTTTTATAAATAAAAGTGTAAACTAAGATTTGATATTAAGTTGGAATTAAAACGTAAGCATTTGAAGTATAAATTTTACATAAAGTTGTAAATTCAGATGTCAGTGAACTTATTTTATTTCCGAAAATTTCAAGGTAACTTATAGAAAAATATATGTTTAAAATATAATTTATGTTCAGCTAGTCATAATTTATGTAACTAATTTTACATTATCAAACATAATAAGTGCTTTTAATCACTACAGTCAGCCATTAAAAACAGCTACAGATTTGTTTTTCTTGTCCACTTATTCAGTAATTATATTTCCTCAAAGTTACTTAAAACTTTCCAACTTAATATACACTCTTGTATGACTTAATGTATATTTAATGTGAAATGCTGTAAGTACTCGGTTGTGAAATAATAGTTAGGCATGTTCAAAATCATGTGAAAGCTTTTGTTTTAACAGAAATATCATTGTTTCTACGCTCCATACTTTTTATTGAGTTCTTAAAGTTTTGTTTAGCACACTAGCTCCTCAAATTTAATTATGAATTTCAACTATTTCGTGTATAAGTAGTTCGTAAGTTGTATTTGTTGCAGAGTATAGTTTATTAAGTATAACTATATTAATAGTTTTTCTGTTAGTTCTAGTTTCTCTTACAAACATTAAGTATGCCAAGTTTGATTGTTTTATGTTATATAAACATTATAAGCTCAAATGAATATTTAGATTTGTAGTGTTATTCAGTATACCATTTTTAAAAGGTTAATTTACGGTGTTAAATTTTGTTAAAGTTTTTTTTTAATAGTGCTTAACTTATAAATCTAAGTTGGTTAATAAAAGTTTGACTTAAATTTAAATTGTGTTATTACTCATTGAATAAAAAAAAAACTTTGTCTGTAATTTATAAATTATTTAAAATTTAATTAAAGTTATAACATTAAAACTGAAAAAGTTTTTTTTTTTAGTATGTAGTCATATAATTTTCAAGTACTGTCGTTTTAGCACAGGATAAGAATTAATGTACTAACTTTTTTTCATTTTAAATAAGAAAGAAGTTTTGCAAATAATTTTTAAGGTTAAATGAATTTTTTAATTGTTAGAAAAACTGATTAAAAACTACGTGTTGTTTCACAACAAAGCTAGTCTTATTACAGAAAAAGTTTTTATTAGTACTTTATAAAAGAATTTATCTAAATATATTTCATCAACACGTTGAACATATTTAAAAACTTTTGTTTCTCTTGATATATTGCTTCAATGATCAAAATACCTTTTTATTTTGATTAATTTACACTAAGCTTTACAACTGAAAAGTAAATCACTTTGTGTTTTTTGAAGTTTTTTCAGTGTAAATGCTTTTTAAAACAAATTACACAGGAGATCTCCTGTATACTGTATATAAAAACATTTTAAGCATCTTTGATGTATACAACGTCATAGCTGTTTTTATTTAAATCTTTTTGTTTTAGTTAAATTAAACCAGGAAATCAATCAGTAAACTTCTAGGTTCAAACATTTTTGACTTCAAAAAAAAAAGTTTTCAAATCAAATAGCGCATAAAACAGCAAATAGGCTTATTTATTTGCTCTGATTTATAATAATTTGGTGTTTTTATTTTTGTTTAAAAACAGTGCAAAATGTTCATCGGCGGTAAATAGTGTCACGTTAAATTTTCATGAGACCTTGTTTAAGGTTAAAACAAAAAATGTTGTAATTCACAATACGACTTAAAACAAAACAAGTTTCTCTAGTTATGGTTGGAACATGCAAGTAGAACTTGTTTTATTTCGTTGCGTCTTTTTACGTAGCTTGAAGTGGGTTTTTGTAAGTTTCTGATTTCTATCACCAGTGTGGTGAAATTAAGTAAAGTAACAAAACTCGTTTTATTAAAGTCTTAGTTATTTATGGAAAATCTAGTTTTACATAAGCTCAACTTTCGTAATAGCCTAAATTTTTTATTTTCTGTTTATGAATTAAATATCAATACTGCGCTAGGTTCTTAAATAATCTTTCGCCAAATTTTCACTACTTTATTTTAATATCTATTTTAAATAATAAAACTGGTTTTTTCCTGTATTATTTTTCTAGCATTTTTAATCTACGAAAAAGTTACGTATCAAGCAAATCAAGATAAAAATATTTTATTAGAGACTGTCAATTATCCATACGAGTAAACATTTTTAAGCAAATAGAAAGCGCCTATTTATCATAAAAAATTCAAATAATTATTTTAGTTTTTAGAAAAATTATATAACACTTGTTTCATTATAGGTAAACAACCTAGTATTCAGGTTTTTGTTCTAGTTTTGATTTAGAGTTGTAAAAAAGGACATGATATACAAATCAAAGTTTATGAGTGTATTAAATAATCGTTAACAAAAAAAAATTATGAATTAAATTGAAAAGTGTACAGTACTTTAAAGTTTAAGCATATTATCATTTGATTTTAAAGTTTTGCTTTTTCTTAACAATAAATATGTACATTTTGTCTCTAAGATTAATCATATAAAAAACCTAGCTTAGTCTCGCTTATAAAACACATAATTAAATTAATTTTTATCGTAAAATTAATCTGATTTTTTGATATAATAATTTATTAAAATTTTATCGAAAGTGTTTTGAAAACAAGCACAATGTAGTTAAAGTTGACATTCGAACACAAACAGATCTAATATGTTTCAGTGGTATACTAGTTTGCGAATTATATAATAAAAACATATTTTAACGACTTTGATTTTTAATTAAGTTTGAGTTGAAATCTTTCATAATAGAAAAAAACGTCTAGTTGTTTTCTGTTTGTAAATAATCATATAAAATAGAAATTAAACTTTAAAATTTTGTAATTAAAAATTTGATAAGTTTTAAACTGGTGTAAACACAAAATTTTTTTAATTAAATTTGCAATTAGTTAGTTTCTTTTCAAAGCCACCACAAGTGCAGTTTATTATAATTTCAAGTTTTTTTAAAAAACTGTGACACTCACAGAACTTTCTTATAATATTTACCAAGCTACTCAAAAAAATTTAGTGAATATACTTAGTTTATTGTTTTGAAATAAACATATCAAAGTTAATAGATGTTCTAAAGTTCTGTAAATAAGTTTAATTAAGAGTTTTGAAAAGGTTTTTTAACTGTTTAATATGTTTTTAAACTATAAAGTAAGTTCTCATAACTAATGTCAAATTTGTTTTAACTTTGTTGCTAACAGTTTTTTACAACTTAATAACTTGTTTATTGTTTTAAACTAATGTTGTATTTTTTTTTCATTAATTTAATTTATTTCAGTCACCCAATGGAAGTAACATCAACGGATTCATGGAAGGAAATTGTAAAAATTCATCCAAATTTGATAAATGAATGTTTTATGTAAGTTATATAGTAAATAGGTTTATATACTTTTCAAACATAATTCTTTAGTTTAAACTTTTATAACTTTTATATTGTTAAAAGTAAGTTTTTAGCTTTGTTCAATTTTTAAAACAAAGTTAGGCAGTTTAAAAATTTTCTACCTTGCAAATAAAAAACTATGTTTACAGCAAAACAAAACTTCTGTAATTTATTTTCAACACTTTAATTTACTAGTTATAAAAACATCTTTAATCTTTTTAGAATAAAAAACTATAACTATAATATTTTATAAAAACTCAAAATAAAAACTATGGTTTTTCTTTGTCACACCATCATGGTTTTGATAGTAAATAAAGTTCAAAGCTTTTATTTTTCAAAATTGGATTACATTTTCTCAATAAAGCTAACATTATTTGGCAACAATAACATAACAAACTCATAAACTTTAAAAAAAACTTGTATCAATATTATTGCAACTTGTAAAAAACCTTCTTCTTGTATTTTATCGTAGTTCAGTACTTGAACATAGTTTATCAGAATGCCTTAATTGCATAAAGAACTTAAAATTATTTTCAAACTTTGACATTATTTAGCAACAATAACTCAACAAACACTTGAACTTTAAAAAATTTTAGTTTTAATAAAGCTGCATTTTGTTAAAAATTTCTTTGTACTTTATTGGCGTTACGGTTTCAATAAAATGCTTCATTTAATCTGATTTTCAAATCTTAATATTTCGAAGGCAACTAGCGAAAGAGCAGTCCCCACTCCACTTCCAACAGCAATCCGTGTCATCTTCGTCAAACGAGGGCGCCCCTGCGCGGAAAAAATCCAGAATCAGCGTCTCGTCCACCAACCAGTGACGCGCGAATATCGCTATTATTTGAAGTCTAAAAGAAGTTCAGATACGTTGTTTTTAAGAGGGTTATATAGAAAAGTATGATGTATTTTTGTTCACTAGTTTTTTATTTGGTTATATTAACACACCAGTTTTATGGTTGTAAAAGATTCTTATACAAGGGTTGGGTGTTTTACCAAACGTGTTTTGTTGTTTTATTTCTTTTAAAAATCATTTTACTCTTTTATACCCCACTTATTAATTGAATTATACATTGTTGTGTATGATTAATTTGAATTTCGTATCTGTAAAAAATTTAACAACTTTGTTAAATTAATTAGAAAAAAAAAATATTTTTTAGTTTTATATCTGTTTTATTATCGCTTTTTTTTACTGTGTTTATATACCTTTTAAACAAGGTTTATATACAAAAGCTCATTTATTAGACAAATGAAGATAAATTTCACTTTTTACAGTTTAACAAAAGCTATAGTTTTTTTTTCTTGAGAAATACTAAAATGCCGTTAAACATTATCACTAAAATTTTTGTCTATAAATATGTAGTCATTATAAAAAAAAACTACAATAACTTACCTTTTGTAAGTGTTTAGATATTATTTGAAATTTTGTGTAGTTTTTAAAAAGTTTTAATATGGTTTAAACTTTTGTGTTATATAAATATGTTCCAATAGTTTTATTTTCAAACACTATTAAATTTGAATCTTATATCTTCAAATATTTTTGTTTGTATTAATAAGTTAAAAATTTGATTGTAAGAATTTTATAGGAACCATATTTTTTATTAGAGTTTACTTCAAAGTTTCTTGTTTTGTTAGAGAGTAAAAAATTTTCTAAATGTTTTAGCTTTTTTTTTGGACTCTCTATTGTTTTTTTAAACATTTTTTTTACAACTATAGTTTTCTAATAATGAATCTTTTCTTGTACATATTTTGATAAATTAAATTAACGGATAATGTTCTTTGTTTTTATAAAGTAAAAAAAAAATGGTTTACCACAAAAACTAAATAGATATTGCTTTGACACAGTTGATACAACAGATATTATTAAGAGTTCTCAAATTAACATTAAAAGTACTTGTTTAAACTAGGAGTTTCGGTTGTTTTGTTTCTTTGTTAATTGTTCAAACGTTCAAAATATACCACAATATGAATTTTGTAGTTTGTTATCTAATTTGACCATAACACGAAAAGCATTACTTAAAACTCTGCTTGATTTTTGATAGCGTTTGGAAAAAACATATAGGTTTAAAGCAAATACCTTTAGTTTTATAGTTTAAATTTGATACATGTGGCTAAATTAGTTAATGTCGTAGAGACTTGTTTAAATACGTGTTAATCAACATTTTTGGGGGAAGAGATCATTTATTTCATTATTTTAAAACTTACATGTTCCACCATTACCAAAAATGATAAACTTTAAAACTTTTTTTTTTCTGTAAAATAACTAAAAATTAGTAACTTCTAATTACTACAGTAATGCTACTACAGTTATGCTTGATAACTCTGTATCTCTTTTGATCAAATATCAAAAATTTGTCGTTTAGGTATTAGACTTAGTATTAAAATTAAAAAAAAGTGCATTACTTTTTTTAACGTGAAACTGTCATAAATTAATTAGTACAAGCTATTGTTATATACCTTTTATTATTTTTTTTAGTTTCCACTTTACTCTAAAAACTATTTTTTTAGGTTTAGTTTAAATTTACTTAATTTGAAAATAAAACTACTGCTATATTTACTGTATCACAATAAAAGTAATATACGACTATTATTAAGTGTACCAAAAGCCACTTAGTTAATATTTTTTTTACTTCTTATTTACTTACGTAGAAAAATATTATTAGTAATAAGATATTTTTGTAAAGTTTTCTTCCAGCACAGTGGTGAAATAAGGCCCCCTAACATATGTTTAACTCAAAATTATCTTGTTAATTTCAAATGAAGTTGACGATAAAACAAAAACTTTGAACTGAATTCTTTTTTTTTAGTAAATAGTTGTTTAACTGTAGCTTTACATTGTTTTTTTTTAATACAATCTTTTATAATTGTGAAATCTAATACTACTCTTAATTGAATTATCCGCGCCACGCGAACAACTTTGCTTGTAAATTTTTCCCACTTCTACAGTAGCATTAACATCCGTTCAAAATTAGTTTTTGTGTTTATTTCCAGTTTTAATCTTTTAGATATTTTTCTCACACTGTTTCAATAGTTTTTACTACCATAATATTTTATTTATTTAAATATTAAGCAATAGAATTAAATTTATTTTTACAGATAAACTTAAATGACTAAACTTGAGCAAAAGTACTAACAACCTAGTGGCTCGATGACCAAGATATCTATTTGAACACCAGTTCCTTAAAGCGAACTTTATTGATCTTTTGTGCTCGGTAAAATTATTATTTACAAACTCAATTTTAGCGTTGATGTTTAGAACAGGCGTCGACAGCTTTTTATAAATAACAGGCTTTGTAAGTATTTAGGTAATATCTTTTAAAGTCAATCAAAAACTTTACTGTAAACCGATTAAAAGTAAAGTTGTTATGATAAAATTTACTTATATACTAAAAAAAAAAGGTTAATTTTTTTCTATAAAAAAACTTTAAGTTATTTTTTGAACTAAAAGAAACGTCGCGAAAAAATTTAACAAAGCTCAAAACAACTATGTTTTGTATAACGCATATTTTAAGTTTATTATAAAAGTTATTTCAACCCAGTACTACTTACGGTTGTGCTAACTCGAATTTCAAACCCTAGAATAAATTTTGGCTGGTACACTAATAATTACTTTGCACTTTTTCTAATATAATGCTTTTTGCATCAATGAGTGAAAATTTGTAAATTATTGCGATTTACACTTAAATAACTTACATCTGTTACTTTTGTTCTCTAAATGTGTATTCGATTTAAGTACTGTTGGTTCGATTTTTTATTAATCAGAACTAAAAGGCTCCAAGTACAAATAAAGCAAACTCCAATATCGTACTAAATCGAGATCGACTTAAGAAAAAATTACTTTTGATCATCACAAAACTATTAAATCTGAAAATAGCCACTAGTATACTATAGAACTTTTATAAGACAAAGACGATGGTTATGAGTTAAATTTAAATTACCATTTAGTTCTGTCTAAAAATCTGAATTTGTGCGAACTTTCGAAACAAATCCCACAAAAGAAAATTAGATGGATAAACTTCAAGGTGGCAGGCATTTTCACGCAGTTAAGTAAAGCAAAATTCAAGATGTTGTTAGGTGTGGATGCTATGGCAGGTAACCAAGCCAACATGTGCAAAGAAGGTTGTAGCGGAGGATTACGCTGTGCTCGATGCGCAACTGATCATTTCTCGAACTTCTTAAGAGCATCGAGTTTTTTAATGATGCGCATCAAACGAAAAAAAAAACATTTGAAAAAGGAAATTTTGCTTACGTTTTTGTTGTTGCTGAAAAACAAACCAACAAAAACATTGTTGCAGCAGATAAAATCACAGATAGTAAAAAATGTTATATTGAAAATTAAGATTTTTAAACAAAAACAAACATTATGTGACTGGTATTAAACCTTTGACAGAAACAGTTCCGGCATACTTGATTGGTGTAGAACGTTCTAAAACTGTAAAACTCACTATAAATGTTTATAGATAATGTTTTATTATCTTGTACTTTGCTTTAAGTGTCTCTGTTAAAACAAGTTCAGCTGCTGCTTAAATTTACTTTTACCTAGTTAAATATCTATACTTTTAAAAAAGATTTTCTTATGTTTTTGAAATTTTTGTTTGTTGAACTTTTAATAAATATACTTCAACTTTAATTGGTTCAACTGTTTATTAGGTATTTTATTTACCTTACTTGTATTTTACGACACGTATAGTTTTTTCTTGTATAAGAATTTGAAAAAAACTTTAAATTGTAAAATGATGAATATCATAATTTAAGAAGTTTTTTATTTTTACTAGGCATTTTGATATTCCTTTAGCAAATGTAAAATAAATGTGATACAGCCATCAAAACTAGATTTTTTCAACAACTATTTAAGATACAATCGTTTAACTAGTAACTTACATTTGCTGAAACGCATTTATGCTTGTTTAAGTAACTATAGTGCTTTTATTACCAAGTTTAAGTCGTTACTAGTCGTGTTTTTTAATTAGCAAAACACGTATTTTTCATACGTGTTTTGAAAGTACAGTTCTTGTATTGTTTATTACTTTCAAGGTATTACTGTTCTTTAATAAACTTCCAGTAATCTTTTCAAATCGTTATTTTCACTCTTCGAATGAAGTATATTTTTAATAGTGACCTACCGGATCTACTATTTAGGATCCGGCCGGATCCAGTTCCGGATCTTATTTTCCAAGTTAAGATCCGGCTGGATCAGCTAGCTGAAGTTTAGTTAAATACCAAATAGTAAGTCTAAATGAGTTTATTTTTTATGTTTTAGAACTAAAAAGGAGCTTTTTACTATTAAAGTGTTAAAAAAAATTAATCTGAATACTTTTATGGCTTAATCTAAAAATAAATTTTAGATGCAAATCTAAACTTATAGCTTTTTGTTTTAAAACTGATAACTTTTACTGTTGTTGACGAAATAAATATGCAAAGTGCAGTTAATAAAAAATTTTTAAATTTGCTGTTTGCTAAATATCAAATTTGAAATTGTGTTTTTTAATTGTAAATTTTTCATAAAAATACTTTAGCCTGTGTATTTAATTTAACTCATAAAAGTGTTTATATTTTACTATTTCTACATATTTTCAAAATTACTTATTTTTTTCATAAAAATTTTGTTAAAAAATAGGTTGTTGAGTTTTGACACGAGCAAACTTAAAAATAAAAGTTTAAAATCATTTAGAGTATTTCTACTGAGTTTAAGCAAAATAACAACTAAAGTTAACAGACTTACATAAAATAACAACTTTTAAAGCTTTTAACAATTACTAACTGATATTAACTTTTTTAATTTTGTATTAAATCTTTGTTTTTAAACTTGTATTTTGTATTTTGATTTTATTAAGTAACAACTAAATTCGTTTTTATAATTAATTGAAAAATAATTGTTTAGGTTAACCAAGTTTCAAAAATTAAGTTAACTGTTTAGTAGGAATCATTCAATGCTAACTTTTGCAAACCTTTTAAAAAACCAGTTAAATTCTTCTACAACTTATCAAACTTGAAAAAACTTTTAAAAAGCTCAATTTTTTATAAAAGTGAGTAATTAGTTGTTAAAAGTAACAACACATTTAAGTAAAAAATAATTCTTAAATGCCCAATAATTTTGCTTTTCAAATTAAAGATGATCTTTGAAACCAATTTTTTTATTCTAATAAATTCTTTATTTTCTTTTGTCGAAGATTGCTCGAGTCAAAAAATATTTGTCAGTTGACTTCATGTAAATTTAAGTGGGTTTATTCGTTTTTAGTACACAAATACATTACTTAGACAATGTGTAAATTTACTAAAAAACTTTAATTGTCAGTTGAAAATTATAATGAATTTTTCTGAGGACTGTTTACTGAAAAAACTTTTTTAAGTTACATAGTTACATTTTGTTTATACATATATTGTGAGTAAGATAAAAGAATGTAATTTTGAACATGAAGTTTCGAATCAAGATATACAAGTTTAAAAATAAACAGAAAAATCAAAATTAACCTTATGTTTTGAATACTCTTTCAACAAATTCAACGTAAAATTTAACAAATTTAAAACTTTTGTACAAAAGTTTATATAGGATGTGTAATAAATGTTTAATTTTTTATTTTGATTGGTCCAACTTATTTCTTGTGATCAGAGGGTAGTGATTTAATTTTTTACAAGTTAAAAATTCAGTTTAGTACACAAAGAATATTTTATATTATTCTATATTATTCTATATTTTCTTTAAATATTTATATAAAAACTTAAGTTTTGTATCAAGCATTGGCAAGTTACGGCCCGCGGGCTAGATCCGGCTAATCAAGCAGAAATTTTCGACAAACGAGGTATTTTAATTTTGAAACAGCTTAAATGCATAATAACCAAAACTGAGCTTTTTATAATTATTATTTTCAAATATGCTCTTGTTTTGGTTTTGGTTAGAAAATTTTTCTCTTTAAAATTATCGTCATCAATTTGCTGTTAATTGCTTACAACTTAAATTTAGAAAGAGATACAGTTTCTTTATTTAAATACAACTAGCTTAAATTTAAAAACAATTTATCAACAATAACATAATTTCTTTAAATTTGAAGAAACAAGTGTGAAACAAAGTAAACAAAGTTTAATTGTTTGAATATGTAAACTTGTATAACTGTAAAAATAAATTTATACTTTTCTAGTCATTCTACTCAAAAGTAATATATATCTTGTAACCAGAAAACATTTTTTTTTTGTTGTAATTAAACATATTAAAACTTTTATTGCTTTTAATTATATAGCTTACATAGAATATTTGGATCGTAATATGTCTACATGTGATAATTAACATTTTTATTATTTATGTCTACATGTGATAGTTTCGATTAAAAGTTCAATGTGAAAAAAATAAATTTTTGTGCTTAAAAAGTATAATAACACTTAATTGCATTAGAGTGCATTGAAGTTCCAAAAATATGATTGAATTTAAAACTACTTGAGATTTATTCTGCAGTTGAAATTTCTAAGTGCAGTTTAACACTTTAAAGCTACTTAAACTGTTCATAAATGCTTACAGCTAAACTTTTTTGCAGCGACAAGTAATAAAATTTTGGTACTTATTTGAAGAATGTATAATATTTTTTATCTAGCAACTAACCATGTACTAAAGTCTAATTGATAGTAAATTATTTGAGTTAAAAGAATATCACTTTTTAAAACTACTAATAAACGAATAGTTTTACTTGTATATTGTAAACAAAATTAAACCAAACTTCCTTTACAAGATGTTTTAATCTCATACTTATAATATATAACCATAAGATTTTTTCGTTCACTTGGTCTTTGACCAAATTTTTCTAAAGCATTTTTTTGCCGTTCAGTAAACTATCACTTGTTTAAAAACCAACAAATCAAGAGCTATTACTAATGCTTATTACCAAAAACAACAAATTATACAGTATATTGTTTATTGAACGACAAAAAACACTCAAAACGTTTGATCCAAGGACCTGGTGCACGAAAAAAACCTTTCGGTTATCGAGTCATGCACCAGAACATTTTAACGTCCAGGACTGTACAGTACGTCAAAAAGTTTTTCTGAAAATACAGTAATTCATTAATTAATACAAATGGCTTTTTTAGGAAGTCGGTTAAACTTATAATATATCTTGAGAAAAAAATAGGAATTTAACTGAAATTGTTATTTCCATTTTATTAGTTTTTTAAATTAGTGTAATGTTTCTATAAGTATAAACTACCTTGCAATCTTTTAAAAAATAGTTTGATCAAAAATAAGTTGCATTCAACTAGTCCTGGACAAAACGTCTTCGTACACCAGGTCCTAGGACCAAATTTTTTGAGCGTATATTTTGTCGTCCAATAAACAATAGCAACACATGCACACAATAAACTTTGTTTATTGAAATTTTTCCGAGTTAATTAAGAACAAGTATGCAGTTTTAAATAATACTCTGTTTTGATAATAATTATATAAAATTACAGCTAAGATATATGTTCTTTTATGTACATTGCTAAACAGAATGCACGACAGTCTAAGTGTAAAAAAGAAAACTAGTTGTAGTCGCTAGAATTACAAAATTCTTTTCTTGGAAAAATATAATAAAAAATCGCTTTATTAAAGCCTTGCTTGTAAAACTATAACAAGTTGGTAAATAAAAAGGGTATTAAATTAATTGATTATCAACTATCACATGATTGTAACCTAAATTTAAGCTAAATACAACTATAGTTTGAAGATTATTAAAATTAGTGGTTAAGTCATTTTCAAGCAACAACTAACTAATTTGAAAAGTTTATTTGTGTCTGTTTTATAATCTAAAATGGATAAAAGAGTTTTTTTTTTGTTATTTGCAAGTTGATTTATTTATAACAAAGTTTGTTTTATTAAAATATTTTTACAGCTTTTGGATTAATTTAATTAGAAGCTTAAGTTGTACTAGTTTTAGTCGTTAATTTAGACTTGTTACAACTATTGTTGAAGCAAACTTATTTTTTTCCAAAAATAAACGTACAAAATATCTTAAAAAGCATGGTTAAAATGACTTTCATAAACTAATTTAGAAGGTTTATATTATTGGTTGTTTAAGGTAACCTGGCTGTTTGTCTAAGTTTAATGTTTTTTTTTTGTATTGTGTTGTTTTTAATCAATTTATTTATCAGAATTAAATGGAAATCTTTATTAGTCTGAAAATGAAAATAAATACCTTAAGCATGAATTTGCCAATTATTTAAAAAAAATATTAAGTCTTTAGTTTGATATAACCAAAACTTTTAGTTTTAGTTCTACTTACTATTTTAGTTAGTTTTAAAACTTAATCAAACTATTGGAAAAAAAAAATAAAGTTTGTCTAAACTCTAAAGGGTAAAAGCTAGTCTTTACCAAAAAAAAAATGTTTTTTTCTCTAAATCAACTTAAAATAATTTACGTAAGAAATATGAGCATTTTTTTGTTAATTTAATAATTTTGTAAATTAAGTTACTAGATACTAAATTAGGTCTTTAAACGTTTTTAAAACGCCTGTAACACCTTAACTTACTGTTTTGCGTAGGTCGTGCCCGCCTACCTCATCGAGTTTGTTTCTTATTTGTAGGGATTTTTTTATTATTAAGTAATTTGTTTTTATGTTAATTTATTTTTAACTGAAAAGTACGCATTAAAGCTTGAAAGAAACACAGCCCTATATTTAAAGTTGAAAGAAAATCATTTAAAAAGATATTTTGAAAGAGCGATAAACACGGTCTTGTTTTAAATATAGTTTTTATTCACAAATAGAAGTTTATTAAATTGAGTAGTAAAAACTACTTTATCTTTTATTAACACACACATACACAAAAATTTTTAACAAGTATTTTCTAATGATCAGTATTTTTCTGATTAATTATAATCATGCTAGCTTTGTCGTTACCACATTTACTTTACCTCATATTTTATTGAAATTTTCCGAATGAATTCCGAAGAAGTATGCAGTGTTAAAAATAGCATATTTTTATTTTAAAGTATATTAATTATAATAACTATTCATTTAAAATTAGAGATAATAAATGTATAGTATTTTGTTTTAAGTAATTTGTTAAATCTTAATGCACGACAGTCTAAGTGTAAAAAAGAAAACTAATTGTAGCCGCTAGAATTAAAAAATTCTCTTCTTGGCAAAATATAAGAAAAAAAAATCGTTATAATTAAAGTCTTGCTTGTAAAACTATAATAAATTGGTAAATAAAAAGGGTATTAAATTAATTGATTATCAAGTATAACATGCTTGTAACCTAAATTTAAGCTAAGTGCAACTATAGTTTGATAATTGATAGAATTAGTGGTTTGGTCGATTTCAAGCGACAACTAACTACTTTGAAAAGTTTATTTATTTCTGTAATTATAATTGTAAAATGGATAAAAAAGTTATTTTTGTTATTTGCAAATTGCTTTATTTATAACAAAGCTTCTTTTATCACAATGTTTTAACAGTTTTTCGATTATTTTAATAACAAGTTTTAACTGTTTTTTGTTGTTAATTTAGACTTGTTACAACTATTTTTGAAGCCAATTTATTTTTTATCCAAAAAATAAAAAGTACAAAATAGCTCAAAAAGCATGGTTATAAGGACTGTTATAAACTTGAATATCAGAATTAAATGGAAAACTTTATTAGTCTTAAAACTGAAAAAAATACTTTAAGTGTTTAATTTCCAATTATTTTGGCAAATAATTAAGTGAATAGTTTGTTCAGGGTTGCAACTTAACCTGGAAAAACCTGAAATTCGACAATTTAGGCATAAACAACCTGGAAAAACCTGGAATTTTGATCAAAAAACCTAGAATTTTTAATAATTTTAACATTTTCAGTAGTAAAATTTTGATTTGATACAAAAAAGATATTTTTTTCATCATTAATAAAAATGTTTATTAAAAAACATATTTAGAGTAACTTTACAGTATATTTTCAATGTTTTTATACTATTTACAGGGTTGCCACTTTATCTGGAAACCCTGAAAAACCTGGAATTCGACAATTTAGGCAAAAATAACCTGGAAAAACCTGGAATTTTTAATAACTTTAACATTTTCAGTACTAAAATTTCAATCTGACACAAAAAATCTATCATATAAATAAGATTTTTTTGTCATCATCAAAACATTTTTTTATTAAAAAACATATTCAAAATAACTTTAAAGCATCTTATAAATATTTTTGTACTATTTAACACAGTTTCTTTTATAGAAATTAACTTAAAGCTAAAGATAGACCCAAAAATGTGTACTTTTAAAAACCTAGAAGATATTTGGAAAACCTGGAAAAACTTTTTAAAAAACGAGTGGCAACCCTGTTTGTTATAACTAAAATTATAGTTTAGTTCTACTTACTATGTTAATCTCACTATTAAAAAAAAAATTAAAAAATCAAGTTTGTCTAAAAAGTATCTTTACCAAAAAAAAGTTTGTATTTTAATTGTTTGTTAGCAAAATCAACTTGAAAACATTTTACTTGGGAAAATTAGCATTTGTTTTTAATTGAAATTGTGAAGTTAAATAAGCAAGAGTAAGATTTTTTTGTATATGTGTCAAACACTGGAGGTTTGATCTTGCAAGTTCAACTTTTAACTCAAAGTTTCTAAATTAGTCGTTAGGACCCCTACACAACCAGGCCACACGTTTTATTTATGTTCAGAATTTCGTTGTTGTTGTTTTTTATAATTGTTACTTTGAAACAAATAGTTTGTTAAAAAACTGTAAATTATAAAAACAGTATTTCACTAAGTAGGGGGTAGGGAGTACTTGGGTAATGTTTGCTGGACTTATTAGTCCATATGATTTGGATGTTTTTTTGCTTCATTAAGAAGAATCTGAAAAAAAAGTATGCTTACACCCTAAAAAAACTAAAATCACTTATACATGTCCTAGACTTATAATTTATGTCTTAAATGAAAGCTTTTACTTTTTGATATATATTTAATGACATGTTTACTGCTTTTGATGTATTATGATTTCACAATCACCCTAAAAGTGCGAAATTTGTCTGTAAAATTTAGGGTATGGAGTTTAGCATATTTGTTTGGTCATATTGTAAAATTCAAATAAGTAAATATGATTCGGATGTGTTTTTGCTTGGTTAAAGGGAATTTTAAAAATTTCTAACTTTGTAAAAAAAATGTCACTGCCGAAAAAACCAAAAGTTTGTGTTTTTTCGGGTTGAAACCAGTTTTTTGGGCAGCGACTTTTTTTTCGAAAATTATAGTTTTTTTTTGATTCTTTTTAACTAAGCTAAAACACATCCGATTTATATTTACTTATTTAAGTTTTACAATTTGACCAAAAAAATGTGCTGTACTCCCTACCCCTATACTTTACAGACAAATTTTGCACATATAGGATGATTATAAATTCATAATAAATTAAAAGTAGTAAACATGTCTCTAAATACACGTCAATAAGTATAAACTTTCATTTAAGACATAAATTATAAATCTAGGACATGTATAAGTGATTTTATTACTGTTCAAGTCAAAAAATCGAAAAGTATGTGATTTTTGGGGTTGAAATTAGTTTTTTGGGCTGCAAGCATACTTTTTTTTTGAATTTTTTTTTCAGATTTTTCTTAATGAAGCAAAAACAGATCCAAATCATACGGACTTAAATGATTATTACAATAAGACCAACAAAATGTGCTGTACTCCCTACCCCTACATTAAGTACAAAGCCCTCAACAGTTTTTAACAGAATTCATCTCTAAGTATTAACGATTGTAAAGTAGGTATTAAAGTTTTATTAATGTTAAAGTATTATAAACTATTATTAATTATATTAAAGTGTTATTAATATAAAGTATTGTATTTACAAACATAACACTCACTTTTTTACTTTTACTGAGTGATTTTAATGCTTTTCAACACAAATTAATTCTTGTTAAGTGTGTTGGTAATTTGACTTATGTATAATGAGTAAAATAAAATAGACAAAATGGTTTTGGGTCAAATATATTAAAAAGGTTTTAATTTAGTTAAATATTCATTCTCATTAAACACTTAATGGATTGAAATTTATAAGCATTTCTAAATATTCAGTCTTTTTTACTGATTTTTGCTAAAATTAAAGAGTTGTTTTATTAAGATTCAGAAAACTCACTAGGACACTCAGGCTGACTTAGGTTAGTTTTGTTTTTTTATTATATACAGAAAACATGAAAATTTTGAAAAAAAAAACAGGAAAGATAATTTTTAGATTTTAAATTAGATTTAATTGATTTAGTTTCAATGTTTTGTTCTTTTATAACTAATTTTGTAGAATAAATTATTTTTTATTAATTAAAAAAAAAAAAATAACTCAGGATGACCTAGGACAGTTTAAGGTCACTCATTACATTTTTTTTTTCATTGAGTTTTGGAAAGGCAACCCTTAAAATTTATACTTTAATGATTAACATTAAGCAGTACTGTTGTCACTTAGGTTATCATGGACAGGACATGTTCACAATCCACCCGATCAAAATCCACCAAGTCAAATTCGAGAACCGCTTACTGATTGAGGGTAACGGTTAGGGGTAACAGTGATAGCAGGGTTGCCACTTTACCTGGAAACCTGAAAAAACCTGGAATTCCACAATTTAGGCAAAATAACCTGGAAAAACCTGGAATTTGAGAAATTTTGAAATTAACTTGGAAAAACCTGGAATTTTTATCAAAAAACCTGGAAAAAACTGGAATTTTTAATAATTTTAACATTTTCAGTATTAAAATTTCAATTTGACACAAAAAATCTTTCATATAAATAAAATTTTTTTGTCATCATCAGAAGTTTTTTTTTATTAATATTTTAATAAATGTTTAAGTTCATTTACAAAATTGGTTATAAACTAACTAAACATCTATAAAAAAAACTGTCCTAAAATTTAAAAACATCTTAAAAGTTTCCGAAGTTTTTGATAAAGAACAATACTACCCTGAGTCAGCATTAAAAATTTGAAACATTCTGAATTATCTTAAGTTGTCCTGAGCCATCCTGAGATTTTTTATTCCTTGCAAACATCCTGAGTATTATGTGTGTGGCAACCCTGTTACAAAAGCAAAAAATAAATGGTAAAACAGAGAGTCTTAAGTAATGATTTAAAATTTAATCAAAAATCCAGCCTCTACTTATAAAAAACTATCCTGAGTTCATGAGAAAGTGGAAAGATTAAAAGTTTTGTTTATTAATCTTAAACACCTAAATATAAAACAGAGATAAAAATTTACTTAATGAAAACATACTTTCAAGAAAAAGTAAAATTATTAATCAAAAATTTTAGTCTGAGATTTTAGAAAGTTATATAAACTTGCTTGAGTTTTCTCAATTAAAATCAGCCTACTACTATATTTTCTTAAAGCTGTTGACTAAAAAATAAAAATAATTTTTTTTCAGTATTACAAACAACTTAAAACAATGATTGAAACTTAAAAAAATAATTTCAATAAAAAAAGTTTCAGCAATAAAATAGTTAACTAGCATGTGGTCTGCAAAAAATACAAACTTCAGGCAAGCCCGTGGTATTCAAAACACCTCAAAAAAGTTAAAGCTAGTCCATGATACAGGGTTGCCACTCGTTTTTTCAAAATTTTTTCCGGGTGTTCAAAATTTCATCCAGGTTTTTAAAATTACACATATTTAGGTCTATTTTTAGTTTTAAGTTAATTTCTATTAAAGAAACTGTGTTAAATAGAATAAAAGCATTGAAAAGATACTGTAAATTTACTTTAAATGTGTTTTTTAATAAAAAAAATTTTTTGATGATGACAAAAAATCTTATTTATATGATAGATTTTTTGTGTCAAATCGAAATTTTACTACTGAAAATGTTAAAATATTAAAAATTCCAGGTTTTTCCAGGTTATTTTTGCCTAAATTTTCGAATTCCAGTTTTTTTCAGGTAAAGTGGCAACCCTGATGATAGTATAGGATGAAAATCCACCAATTTTTTATTTTAATTTTCTTTATTTAATAATTTCTTTTTGTGCGTTTTTTCAATTTAAATCTTATCTACTTTTCACTATCACAGGGTTGCCACTTGTTTTTTCAAAAAATTTTCCAGGTTTTCCAAATTTCTTCCAGGTTTTCAAAAGTAAACATTTTTGGGTCTATTTTTAGTTTTAAGTTAACTTCTATAAAAGAAACTGTGTTAATTAGTACAAACATATTTAAAAGATGCTGTTAAGTTACTTTAAATGTGTTTATAAATAATTTGAAAGAACTCAGAATGACTTGACAGTTTTATTTTTGACTTAAAGACAGGCAACCCTGTTGTAAATTATTTTTTATGCGATTTATAAGTGGGGTTACAGTGGCAGTTTTTTTTTGACTTAAAAAGTGGCAACGCTGTTAAAACAGGTTTGTATTTAATTATTTTTAAGTCATGATAATTTTCTAAAATGTCAGTTATATTCTTATGACTTAAAAATGTTTTTTGAACACTAACTCTAAAAAATAATTCTACTAAATTATTTTTAAAGTATTGAAATGCAAATAATGATAAATTAGAAAAATTTAATGTTATAATTTTAAGAAACATTTTAAATTGAAAGATATCAAATTTAAAAATAAAAATTAATCAGTTGTTATTTAAGTATGCTTTTTGTTAATCTTTATTGAACTGTGAACATGAAAAATAAAATCTATTGAAAATGTTACACTTGAAATCTAAAAATTGAAAAGTTTATTTCTTTAAAATAGAAATATTTTTATATGGACATTTTAATGGTAACCTAAATCCTCACAAATAAGTTTGTTGTATTGAAAGTTCAAATATTTAATCTTAGGAGATAGTTGGTGGCATTTTGTAGTTCGTCTTCTTAAATTATTAACTTCTAGGCTTAGCAAGTTACAATTGTGCTTGCTGTTAAATAATGCATGTAAACTGAAAAAAAAACTGGTAAATAATAAAACCCCTTTTGATACTAATCATTATATAAAAAGTTGTTGCTCTTATATTTTGAATACACTACATTGTTTATTTATTCAGTCTCTAACAGTCCATTTTTAATACATTATATTTATAAGTTAATTTAAAAGTTTCACGTTTAAAATATTATTTGAATACACACATTGTGTAAAATATCATAAGATACAGTTATTTAATGTAGTCAACAAATGTGTATAACTTTTACAGTTTTAAAATTATGTACTAAACCATGTTTGCCAATCCATTGAGAAGGCTGTACAAAGCACTCTTTTCAACCAAAAACACCGAGTTAATTTCAAACAAGAAA
Source organism: Thalia democratica (assembly GCF_965202585.1). Taxonomy (NCBI): domain Eukaryota; kingdom Metazoa; phylum Chordata; class Thaliacea; order Salpida; family Salpidae; genus Thalia; species Thalia democratica. Next base: position 42,962,805 of record NC_139165.1, read on the forward strand.
CAGAAGTATGACTTACTGGATATGCAACATGACGACGAAGACCTACAACTGATAAGAGACGCTTTCAACGCTTCTGAGGGCGTCAAAGGTACCACCACCGAGAGCGTTAGCTTTCTGGGAGCCAAGAAAATAGTTCCCAACGATCGCGGCGACCCAGCAAAAGAAAAGGAAACCTTCATGCTCTTCCATGGCACCGACGACCAGAACGTCGAGAACATCCTCAAGGACGGCTTCAAGGTCAGGGAAGATGCCATGAACGGAAGAAAGTTCGGGGACGGGATCTACCTGAGCGCGTGTAGCGGTTTCGCCGCCAAGTTCAGCAACAGGATGCGCGGCATGATCCCCGCCACCATGTTCTACAAGAAGGGAGTCATGCTCGTTTGCAAGGTGAAGGGCTCCGAGGACTTCCCTGAGAGCGTCCCGACCAAGGAGAGCTCGGAAGTGAACGGGTCGAAGGATCTGGTGAACTACGCGGGAAAGTACGGCGTCGACGAAAAGAACTTCGGGGTGGACAGCTGCGGCAACAAGATCAATAAGGGAGGGTTCGTCCGACGGAAGCTGGACGGGACTTTCTACCATGACGAGTACGATGAGTACGTGGTCAAGGACCCGAGCTTGGTCGTGCCCGCCTACCTCGTCGAGTTTGTGACTTACTTGTAATTTTTGACTTTGTTAGGTAATTTGTTTATAAAGTCATTTAAGTTCCACTGACAAGTATGCAAGACATTTAAAAGAGATACAGCCTTGACTTGTACAATTTTTTGAAACATCGCTTTGATAGAATGGTAAACACGGTCTTTTAAAAACATATTTAAAACTTAAGTAAAAGCTTTTTAATTAAGTAGTAAAAACTGCTTAGGTTTTACATACACACTCACTTACATAAAAATTTTAACAAATATTTTCTAATGATCAGTTTTTTCCGATTGATTAGGATCATGCTTGTTTTATCGTTTTCACATTTACTTTACTACCTCCAGTTGGTTTAGGTTATTTATTCTTTTTATACCAAGTTTATTTTATTATTGCCATTACTTGTTTCGCTTAAAGTTTGAATTCTTGCTTTAAAATAATGAGTTGTACTGTTAAAAATGATAAGATGAAGTATATTTAGTATAGATTTTTAATTTGGGACATATATTATTTTTATTTAGTGATTAATTATACAGTAGATAATGTTTAGTTTACATAATTATGTGAAACTTTTAATAAAATTAATTTTGATGTTAACTTTAGGCTTAACTTTATGCTGCACACTTTGCCCTTTTCAAGTGTTTTTAAAAATGGGAATAAATTATTTATTTTTAAACTGATGTTTTAAATTTTTTTATTACTTATATTTAGGTCTGAAACATTTAAAAACTACAATTTTAAAACAAACGCGGCACTTCGGTAGCGCATATTTTTGAAATTTTAAAGATACTTTGAGTCAAACAAACTTTGTGATGAGGCTTCTTCAAAATATAGTTACAATTACTAATAGACAAGTTTAAGTTTTTTTAACCAAAAATTATCAATACAATAAAAAATTGTAAAATTATTCTTTTTGTTTTAAATTGTAAATAAGTTGCAAAACTTATCATGATTAAATAAAGTGAAACGCCATGTAAATTTTTCACTACTGACAAAATTAAACAAACTTCTTGACTGTTTATAAGCTTTCAAAGTTCGCTGTTGTCAAAAATAAACAGCAAAATAATGGTATAAGCTACAACATTATATTTTTATGAACAGATGAGAAGTTTGAAAAACTATATTTTCATAGTGTTAAAGTGGTAAAGTTTTTATCTTAATAAAAATAGACATTTGTAATTAATTTAGTTATTTTTAAAGATACAACAATGTAAATATTAACAAGTACAGAACTGCTCCTCTTAAGTAGGCACTTTTAACAGAGCCTATAAATGTGAACTCCTGGTCTAACTTTGTTTACAGATAGGGTATTTAGTTATGTTGAAATACATCGACGTGTTAAATTCATCTAAAAATTTTTCTCAAACTCAACATAATTTTGAACATTCTTTGTATCAAAGCTTTATTGAACTATTTAGATAAAATTTAAAAATTTTTAGAATGTTTCGTAAAATATTTTTTTCCTAAATTTACATATAGTTCTTTATTGTTTAAACAAAGTCTAAAGATTTATTTATATTGGCATTTATTTGCATACATTAAATATTGGCGTTTTAAGAAAAAAAAACCTTAGTTTTGAGTTTAAGTGAGCTTTTATGCTGAATTTCGATAAAAACGTTTATAGCATTGACTTTTCAAGATTTTAATGTTTCCTCAAATATCCAATAAGTTGGTATGTGTTATGGTAGAATTACTGCACTAGAAGACGCATATTTTAAAGCTAAAAAAGCATAAAAACAACAAAACTATACTTTTAAATTTTATTCAATTTATTTAGGAATTTTTGTAAGTTTATTTAAACGATAATTTTGAACACTTTCTTTTTGATAAAAGTACCAATTTAAGAGGAAGAATACCCATTTTTGAAAAGGAAACAATTAGATTTGAAATGCTCCAAGCTTAAAATTTTTTTTGAAAATGAAATGAAAATTTTTATTGAGTTGCAAATGGTATTTAAAACCTAATTAAGTTCAGTCATATACGCGTTTTTATGGTATAATTTTCATACTTAACTACCAATAAGGTAGTAGAAAATATATAAACAGACAAAATAACAGCGCTATCATACATATTTTAGTATTGTAAAAAAAAAGAAAATTTTAGAAGTATTTTTGCCTAATCAAAACAAATCTAACTAAAAATAAAAGTTTTTAAATGTAAACTATATATATATTTTTTTTGTAGCTTTGAATAATGTTGTTGTTTAAAATAAATTTGTTACCAAAAAATAGTTTAAACCAACTGTAGGATAAAAACACCGTACTGTTTTCAAACAAACTTCTGAAGATTACTTTAAATTTTTAGATCGACGTTGTTTGTTTTAACAAATAGGCAGTCATATACCTGTATCAGGTGCTTCATACCTCACGTATCTTGTTAGATGTCTAATCAGATAAATTTACTTTAATATAAACTTTGTGGTTTTTGTATGAACATTTTTAACCATAAAAAAGTTTGTTATAATGTGATACTAACAAAAGCAGCAAAATATAAAAACTTGTCAGTGCCGAAGCTTGGTCTTTTACATGCCGTGAAAAATAAAGTTAAAATATTTTAATTTACATTTTAAATCATAAGGTAAGACCACAAGCACTAAGTATTTAAATTGTAATACAAGAATAGATAAAAGTCTGATAATGTATAGAGTTTGGTCAATGCTATTACAATCCAATGTTTATTTTGTAAAGATAGTTATTGAAAAAAACTAAAGTTTTTATCTTTTACTCAATCGTTTCAGGTTAAGATATTGTAATTGATTTCTAAATTAAAAAACAAAAAATTATCGAAATATTAACAAAAAAGGGAGAAACTATAACATTTTTATTTAATAAATTATCAAAACAAAGCAATTTTCCTCTAATTTTTAAAGAGATCATCAATCTAAACTTAATGTAATGAGATTAAATTAACATTTGATGATCTCTTGATAATTTAGAGTGAAACTTTTTTTTTCAAATACAAAATACGTCGCGAAAAAACTAGCAAATATTTTTTTAAACGATTATTTAGAGTTTAATATAAAAGTTATTTTAACCCAGCACTACTTACGTTTGTGTTACCTCAAATTTTTAATCCTACAATCATCCCTGGCTTGTATACTAATAATTACTTCAAACTTTTAACTATTTTTTATATGATGCTTTTGCTTCAATGTGTGAAAATGTTTAACTTATTACATTTTATATATAACGTAGATCTATTAATAGTATTTTCCTAATGTGTATTGAGACTAAGTACTTTTGGCTTAGTTTTTATATGTTAAATGAAATAATTTAAAAATTAAAAAAAAAAATTTCAGTAAACATGTATATTTTTTTACTGTTTGTTTTTATCTTATAACTCTTTCGATACTTTTATTTCTTTCCACAGAATATACTTATAAGTTTATAAGAAACTTATAACCTTTCGACAGAATCATTCCACCACCTTGGCTGTGTAAGATATTGTTGATAAGGTATTGTCCAATTTTGATAGGGGAGTTTGTGCAGTCTTTTTGGATTTAAGTAAATTATTTGATAGTTTGGATAGAAATATTTTACTAAGGAAATTGGAATGTTATGGTGTAAGAGGAAATATGCATCTACTAAATAGTTCATATCTAGATGGAAGACAAACAGTTTGTTAGCTTTAAAGGATATCAGTCAACCTGTGAAAATGTGAAGTTGGAGTACCACAAGGCTCGGTATTAGGGCCGTTGTTATTCGTAATACATGTAAATGACTGACATAATAATACTAGTCTTAACGTCCTCAACTTTGCAGATAATACAATGTTATACAAAACGTTCACAAAAGACACAGTTACCTAAACGACATTAAAAGTTTTAACGCAAAACTTAGTAAGATATTACATTGGCTTATAGTCAACAAACTCAAACTAAACTTTGATAAAACCAGAAGTATGCTTCTACATCAATCAAAAAATAGTTTTTGGAAAAATATAGATCTTAATGTAAATATAGGTAAAACAGTTATAAAAAAGACAAGTATTTATAAATATTTGGGAGTATTTATAGACCGAAATTTAAATTGGTCACAACATATTGAAACTAAAAAAACAAAATTACAAATAACATTGGGTATATTATATAAAACAAGACATTTCTTAAATGAAAAAGCATTATATTTAATTTTTTATTCATTGTTTATGAGCACATTAGATATGATTTGTTGTGCTGGGGAAGAGCAAATAAAAAATGTATAAATGATATCAGTGTTTTTATAAACAGATCATTTAGATGTAAACATTGTAAGAAATATGATGATAGTGTTAGAAAATCAAAAACCGAAAAAAACTACTAAATGTTAAAAGTCTATATTTATACAAAGTAGGTCTTATTTGGTTTTAATTCAACAATAATTTGCTACCAGCTAGCTTTAATGATTATTTTAAATATCAGACTTTATTTTATAACTTTTTAATGAATAAAAGAACACTCAAATTTTTTCATTCCAATATATTTCGTCAAGTTCTCTTCAGGGAAACTACAATTGAAACAATAAAATAAAACACAACACGTATATATACAAAATGATGTTTTTTTTTTACAAACTAACTAACTGATCAATTAAGTAAACATAAATGTAATCAACGAAAATGTAATCAACAAAGCTTTAAAAATCAACACAAAGTGGTCTTAACTAATCAAAGTGGCTAGGGTGTAATCAAATTCTTTATTTTTGCATAAATTTGGTTTGTTTAAGTGTATTAAAATGGCTTCAAGTCTGATTAATTCCAATGTATTTGAACATTGTCGCATTACACTGAAATTAGATAATGCAAACTTTTTTCCACAACTTGGATTATTCACAAGGTGTTCTGCTATCGCAGATTTTTTTATTGCATTTTTGACTGCAATACTCTTTTCGTCTTTTTCACCTTTAATATATGAAGTGATACACTTGGGAACATGTTCTTTTATTCTAGTTGTGAGGTGTCGAGAAGTTTGACCAATGTAGCTGCTGTCACAGCAGCATTTAAACTTAAACTACAAGGCTCTTTTCTTGAGGTGTCATTAGGTCTTTTCCCGAACGTTGAAGTATTGGTTTTGACATGAACAGAACCCTAGGGTTTACCGCATGGTATGTTTTACTTGTTATATCCACTATTTTCTTCTCAATTAGTTTCGATTCGACACCAATATATGGAAGTTTTAACAAAATTGGGCATTTATCCGGTCCATAAGGTTTGGCTATATTTGAATTGGTAGATTGTGACTTAATTACTCGGTTTACCAGCATTTCGGGATAACCATTGAGTTTAAGAATTGACTTTATATTGTTAACTTCATCGGATAAGTATTCTGGTGAGCAGATTTTTTGTGCTCTACTGTATAGAGTCTTAATCAAACCAATTTTTCTACGTTTACTACAAAATGATTGGAAGTTTAAGTAGTTGTTGTTGAAGGTAGGCTTTCTGTACACTTTAGTTGTGAATTTTCTATCTTTCTTAACAATCAGAACATCGAGAAAAGCTAATTGGTTACTTGTTTCAGATTCTTTGGTAAACTTAATGGATTGATGTGCTTTGTTTAGTTCTAGGAATAAAAGATTGTTTTCTTCTTCACTGGTTGTTATTATGAACCAGTGAAGAAGAAAACAATCTTTTATTCCTAGAACTAAACAAAGCACATCAATCCATTAAGTTTACCAAAGAATCTGAAACAAGTAACCAATTAGCTTTTCTCGATGTTCTGATTGTTAAGAAAGATAGAAAATTCACAACTAAAGTGTACAGAAAGCCTACCTTCAACAACAACTATTTAAACTTCCAATCATTTTGTAGTAAACGTAGAAAAATTGGTTTGATTAAGACTCTATACAGTAGAGCACAAAAAATCTGCTCACCAGAATACTTATCCGATGAAGTTAACAATATAAAGTCAATTCTTAAACTCAATGGTTATCCCGAAATGCTGGTAAACCGAGTAATTAAGTCACAATCTACCAATTCAAATATAGCCAAACCTTATGGACCGGATAAATGCCCAATTTTGTTAAAACTTCCATATATTGGTGTCGAATCGAAACTAATTGAGAAGAAAATAGTGGATATAACAAGTAAAACATACCATGCGGTAAACCCTAGGGTTCTGTTCATGTCAAAACCAATACTTCAACGTTCGGGAAAAGACCTAATGACACCTCAAGAAAAGAGCCTTGTAGTTTAAGTTTAAATGCTGCTGTGACAGCAGCTACATTGGTCAAACTTCTCGACACCTCACAACTAGAATAAAAGAACATGTTCCCAAGTGTATCACTTCATATATTAAAGGTGAAAAAGACGAAAAGAGTATTGCAGTCAAAAATGCAATAAAAAAATCTGCGATAGCAGAACACCTTGTGAATAATCCAAGTTGTGGAAAAAAGTTTGCATTATCTAATTTCAGTGTAATGCGACAATGTTCAAATACATTGGAATTAATCAGACTTGAAGCCATTTTAATACACTTAAACAAACCAAATTTATGCAAAAATAAAGAATTTGATTACACCCTAGCCACTTTGATTAGTTAAGACCACTTTGTGTTGATTTTTAAAGCTTTGTTGATTACATTTTCGTTGATTACATTTATGTTTACTTAATTGATCAGTTAATTAGTTTGTAAAAAAAATATCATTTTGTATATATACGTGTTGTGTTTTATTTTATTGTTTCAATTGTAGTTTCCCTGAAGAGAACTTGACGAAATATATTGGAATGAAAAAATTTGAGTGTTCTTTTATTCATTAAAAAGATTATTTTAAAAGTATTTAAAGTATCAATAATTATCATACGAAGTCTTCAGAAACAAATTGTTTCCTACCTAGATTCAACAACAAGATCGGTCACAAAATGCTAGCTTACCAAGGTAGTAAACTATGGACTGAGCAACTATTTTGTTAATAAAATCAAAGTCTTTTTGGAAAGTTCCAAGGTCGTAAATGATTAATTGCTACTTGTTTATTCACTTTTTTTTAGAGAGTTAATAATACTTGTCATGTATTACACAAATTAATTAGTTTAAAAATTAATTTGTTTGGCTACAGTAACAGTGGTTCAGTCTAAGTTACAGCATTTTCTATCTGGCTATACTTTAGATTGTTTGTAAACATTATTATTTTTAAATCACTTCAGAAATTTTACAAACTTCTTTTTATATATTTATTTCTCTAGTAAGCCCAAATAAAAACTAAGTTATAGATGTACTTTTTAACAGAGAGTTATAAATAAATGGTAAGCTGAGATTACTATCTCAAGTTAACTTACAATCAACTAATCTATTTTTCTGAGGAAACATAAAAACCTTTTTTTTATGTAATCAAATATTATTTACTTCTTTAAAGCTACATTATTGAGCTTAAAAAAGTATTCAGAAAAATAGATAATAATAGAAGAAAAAAAAAATGTTGTTATTATCATTCATTGTTATTGCTTTATTTTTGTTTTTGTTTTTTATCTCATTAAGTGCAAAGTGTATAAATGTAGCAGTACTTATTTTATTATTAATTTTTATAAAAGTTGTATTGAGTTTTTGGTCAAATTCACTTCTTTATAAAGTAATGAAAATTATGTTGTAGGTATTTTTTTTTCAAATATTAACTTCTTTCAGTATTTCAACCAATTAAAATGAGAAAAAAAGTTAAACTTTTAGCGTAAAATACTGATAAAATTCAACGTAAAAGTAATTCAGCTTTTTACAATTTTACCTTATTTTAAAAGTTGTGACTTGTGACCTATTTTTCAAGTATTTTCATGCGTGCTATCAATATTGTTTATCTCATTTTTTAAACTAAGTTTTAGTTTTTAATCTAAGTTTAGAAATGTTGTTCACTTCTACATTTATTCTTTTGAGTTTTAGGCTTAGACTGTATTTTTATTTTTTTATTTTATTAGACAAGTTTTTGGCTACATTGTGAATAACACTTTTTTAAGTAAACAAATAACTTTGTTAATTTTCGTTTAAGTTTTAATTCAATTCTTTCACTTTATTTATTGTTTTATTTTTTTAGATTTAAAAGTTCAGATTAAACATTTTTAGTTTTATAGCTCGTAAAAAATTGTTCAAGCATAGTGTATGACTCGATAACCAAAAGGTTTTTACGTACACCAGATCCTTAGATCAAACTTTTTGAGCTCTTTTTTATCGTTCAATAAACAACAATTTTAATTGATTTGTAAAAAACTGATTGTATTTTTACTATTTGAAATGCTTTTTTACCTGAATAAAAACTTTAATATTTTTTTAAATCTTTTTTTTTATGTGAAGTGTTTTTTTTTAATTACTATTATACTAGTATTAAGGTAACTAAAATTATATTAACGAAGTATTACTACTGTTTAAAGCTGTTTATTCTGTTTTGTACAGTTTTCACTTGTTTGATTAATAAAAAAAAAATTTTTGTAAAATGTTGAATACTCAATAACAATAATTTCACAGAAAACTAGCACTTCAGTACAAATTCAGTTATAAATTCATATACTTTAATATAAATTTAATGTGATTTTATAAAGTGAATGGGAACGGGTCAGAAAAGCACGGGTGACACTTTAGCACGGTGTGACACTTTAGCACGGGATGACACTTTAGCACGGTGTGACACTTTAGCACGGGGTGACACTTTAGCACGGTGTGACACTTTAGCACGGTGTGACACTTTAGCACGGTGTGACACTTTAGCAGGGGGTGACACTTTAGCACGGGGTGACACTTTAGCACGGCGTCACTTTAGCACGGAGTGTCACTTTAGCACGGGGTGACACTTTAGCACGGTGTCACTTTAGCACGGGGTAACACTTTAGCACGGGGTGACACTTTAGCACGGCATCACTTAAGCACGGGGTGACACTTTAGCACGGGATGACACTTTAGCACGGCGTCACTTTAGCACGGAGTAACACTTTCGCACGGCGTCATTTTAGCATGGAATGACACATTTGTTTATGCTTATATGTTATGTTGAAAAATATAAAAATAAACTATGCAACATAATACTACAAGCTTTTAATATGTTTCAAGTTAAAGCTTCAACTAAAACTTTGTATTTAATATAGAATTACACTAGTTACTCTATGGCAAACCTCAACTTAATAATAACAATACAAAAATAATTTTAAGAATTCTATCAAATCATTTTATTAAGATATTTTAACTAACGTATTTAAATATTTACTATCATATTTTAAACGTAAAACTACTTGTTTAAACCTAGCAACATATACGAGCTCAAGGTTTTTTATAACGTTATTTAATAAGAATATAGCTTAATTTAACTTCAGTAAGTAAAGTATAAATACTAATAAATACTAGTATATTAGTAAATACGTTAAATAAAAGTGTAAATGTGTAAAATTTATACATAGACGGCAACAAAAGTAAATAAAACTATTTTACAATTTTCTCTGTCTATTTAGGTTTTCTATTCTTTTAAATTTTAAGAAATAGTACAATTTGAAGTTTGATCAGTAAAATTTTTATTTGATTATTTTAAGCCGATTGTTTCAAAAGTGTTTGTACTCATGTTTGCATTTTACCATCTGCCGATATTGTTACTTTTATATATGCGGGTTTAGCGTTTAAATGACTTAACACGTTATTATAAGATAGGTCGTAGATAGTTTCTTAAGTTACTTTTAAATTAAGTTAACATGTTAATAAAGTCGATGTATTAAATCCGAATTAAACTTTTACTATTAACTTAATATTTTATAGGTGCTAAACGAACTATTGTTTATTAAAAAAGGATTTAAAAAACAGTTAACTATTTAAATTTAGACTAGTTGTAATAAAATCGAGTCAAGGAAATGGTGTATTTACAATTAATAAACTGCGAAACATAAAGATGATAAAAAACTAAAGAACATGAATGCCAACTAATCGAAATACCGAATCAAAGAAACAGAACACAAAATTTTCGTTTAAACTAAATTCTTGAACAACTGAGCAAGATAATAATGGCGTCAAGTTAACTGTGCAAAAGCACAGCCAAAATGAGCTCATAACAACGGCAACAAGTTACTGCCAAAACAATCAAACATTGTAACAATCAAACAAAAGGTATTTATAAGTGAAATTTTAGTTAAATAAGTTTATCATGAAAAAATAAGTTGATAATTTATCAGAATGGTGCTTAAGAACCATTTTGTGCAAAAGAATCAATCAGTGATAAAGTTACACTCCGTGTTAAAGTATCACCCCGTGCTAAAGTGAAGCCGTGCTAAAGTGACACTCCGTTCTAAAGTGTCACACCGTGCTAAAGTGACACTCCGTGCTAAAGTGACGCCGTGCTAAAGTGTCATCCCGTGCTAAAGTGACACTCCGTGCTAAAGTGACGCCGTGCTAAAGTGTCATCCCGTGCTAAAGTGACACTCCGTGCTAAAGTGACGCCGTGCTAAAGTGTCACTCCGTGCTAAAGTGCCACTCCGTGCTAAAGTGACGCCGTGCTAAAGTGTCACACCGTGCTAAAGTGTCACCCCGTGTTAAAGTGTCACTCCGTGCTAAAGTGTCACCCCGTGCTTAAGTGTCACACCGTGCTAAAGTGTCACCCCGTGCTAAAGTGTCACACCATGCTAAAGTGTCACCCCGTGCTAAAGTGACGCTGTGCTTTTCTGACACCTACCCAAAGTGAATATGTACTGACGTACTAGTTTTCTGTGAAATTATTATTTTTGACTATTCAACATTTTAACAACTGAAACCTGGACGTTTTACAACAAACAAGTACTGTTTTTGTGCAAGGCTTAAAAACAACCCAACTTTTCTTAATAGAAGTTATAAAACAAACATTTTTAACAAAAATTTTTTTACTATCTCTATTTTTATTTATTGTAACAGTTATCTTATCGGACTGTCTTACAGCAACAACTTAAATGTAATCAAAGTCCTTTCTTTTCAATATTCTTTTCAAAACCCATTGGATATGAATTACCAAAAAGCCTGGTGTTCTTTACAAGTTCTAGCGGCAAAGTTTTACTTGAGTATCGAGCAGAACTTGGTCCAATGCAGTCGAAGCAATCTTTTTTTGTACATCTTATTCAGGCTCCCACACTCATCACTATGTCCATATTTTATGAATTTTGAACTTGGTTTCAACTCCATGAAGAAAAAGGTCGCTGCCTTGTATTACTTCGAATACATTTTTATCCGTGGGATCAGTTTTGAAAATGCGCTCGAACCTAGGAGTAAATTCTGAAATAAACGTGTACCGTAAAATAAACTGATAAACATCGTTAGTTTTTCTTTAGAGATTCTTTAGTGTATTTGTTTCCTTTTTTGTTAATAAAATTGTTAAGAATTTAAAGATTAAAACTAATTTGTTCTAAACTCAATCTCATTTTGTTATCAAACTTTTTATATATTAATCTATTTCTTCATTCATATTTAACTGTAACTAATTTTCTAAGAAACATCTCCAAATCTTCTCAAATAGGCTTGTGAACTTTTTAAGCAAGTGTGGACCTTTTAAATCTTTCAACTTGTAAAAGTCTGTATAGCACTTTATTTATAAAGTCATTAACGCTTACTTCACTTAAAATTAATATAGATAAGCAGAATCTACTAAACTACCAAACACTTTTTTCGTCAGAATCGACACTAAATGTACTTTGATTATTTTGTTGTTGTTACTATTAGTTTTGTTTAATATACTTTTGTTCATGAACAGATTTTATAGTACAGTAACCTCTCGCTTATTTACGCACACTGTTTCCACAGAAAAAATGCGTAAAGATACGAGAGATCGTAAAGGTACGAGAGATACCAAATATACTTACTATAATGACTGTTTTTTGATATTGCTTTTAATTAAAAGCAGACTGAGGACTTTCCTACTTTTAACAATTTGTTTATTTTGTTTAAAATATGAAAACAAAAGATAAAACTATACATATATTAACAAAAAAGGATTTAAAACTATTTAAATTAATAATACTTATATAAAATTTTACTAATTTTTATAATAAGTATATTTTATCTTTATCTTTATCTAAATGTGACTTATTTGATACTTAACATTTATACTCTATTCTACTTAGCAAACTCAATTTATAATTAAGCATTTGTTTACAATTAAGAAATGGTGTCGTGTCTATATTAAAATTTTTGTTGCTTTATCCAATATAAGGCATGAGTGCTGTGTTTTTTATTTGTGTTTTAAACTCTCATTATTTCATTATACTTTCACTATTTAACACAGTCATATTTCATTCAGAATTTTAATTTAATCACTTATAGTTAACAAAACTTCTGATATACTGAGGTATAACTAAATTTTATCAATTAGTCAAGGAACATAAGTTTACAAAGTCTAAAGATATAGAGTGGTGAGTTAGCATTCAAAAACATATTTTAAATTAAAAATATACAATAAACCTAATGTGTGCAATATTTAAAAAAAATATAAATTTTATTTTTTGAATTTTTTAGAATTTTAAAATGCGTAGCTAAACGAGAGTGCGTAACGTCACGAGTACGTAAAGATGCGAAAGGTTACTGTAGCTACAACTGAAGTAATAAAAGGTAAAAAAAAAGTCTTTAATATGAACTAAATCTTCAAATCTGCCTTTTGGCATTAAATATTGAACTAAAATTTGGTACGTCTGGTCCATTAAATTTTAATATATTTTAATTTTTTATTCGTACTTAATTCATAAGCTTCAATTGAGCTTTCTTAAAGCTCACAATCTTTCTTATCTTTATCAGAACCTTGTAAAGGCTCGAGATTGTATTTTAAATGCTCACCATTTAAATCAGAACATATTAAAAAACGCCTATCAATTTTTACAAGACTTTTTATTTTTATTTTATTTTATTTATTTATTTTTACAAGCTCCTTTTATTACACAACTCTTTTTATTTAATTTTTTTTCAATATGTTCTCAACCTGGTTATTTTATTTTTTATTTTTCTAAAAAAAATTCTTCTTATAAACATATAATTTTTGTAGTTTTGGTAGTTTTCTCAACAAACTCCTTTAGTTCCTTCTCATTGAAAATAAAAGCTAAAAAATACAAATACTGTTATTGATGTACAAAAAATTAAAAAGATAAAAATTTAGACATGATTAACAAGCTTAACTTTGTTACCTTAGAAATAATTTCTAAAGGATTTGAATAAAAACTTATATAAAAATAAAAAAATATTAACATTTAAAGCTTTTAACTTTTATATAACTTTTTTGAAATCTTAACTTTTAGGCTAATTGAATTCTTCAAAAATTTTATTTTTTTTATTTCGAAAAAATAAATTAAATTAAAATGGTTTAAAGCAAGTCAGCAATAATTAGTAATTCAAATCTACATAATTAGTTTTAGAACATTTAACCTGCACTAATTAAATAAAACACATAATTTTAAACATACTTTCAGGCAAAAATGTGAGAATTTAAATTATCTCACTTATTTGTTTCCTCAATACAGATCAAAAATACTTTTTTTAACCATAATGACTGAGTATTTTTTATAATCCCTTTATTTATCTATATTATCATATTAATTTTATTAATTAGTTTATTTGCAGTTTAATTTTAACATAAAATTGATATAAGCTAGACTTAATAAACAATTTTTATGTTGTTTAAAATATAACTAATGTACATATGTATAGTAGTGTATACACCAAGTTATCCCAAAGTGGGTCAAGTGGCTTCTTGGGAGCAGTAACAGAAACCATGAGCATCAAAGGGGGGTAATGAGGTCATCTTACACTAGATATTCTAGAGTTAATAATGAATTTCCAAAAAAAGGTTTTAGGCGATTTTAATGGTAGTTTTTCGAGAAATCTAGTTGCACGGGGACATAGCTTTTTTAATTTCTTAAAAAGGGGCTTTTTGAAAATATTTTTTGGAAACCCTGATATACACATATACCGCATACACATGCATGTCTCTCTATGACACCATGTAAGAATTGTCTGTCTGTAGTCAGCTTTTAATGCTATGGAAAACAAGAACTAAAAACTACTACTTTTACTTAAAATTAATTTGCTATTAAAACTGAAGACAAGTAAACTGACACAAGTTTATAATACATTTTTAATAATTGTTAACTATAATGATGTTTCTGCATACTGCTTACCAAAAGTATTAAGGTTATAATAATTTTTAGTAAGTTTGTTAAAGATTTTAGTAAAACCTCGAAAACAATAAAATACAAATTAAGATTATAACTTGTATTATGTTACTAAGCTTTTGAAATTATCTTAATTAAGGCTTGCATTTTACTTAGTAAAAGTGTTAATTCTATGTTTATAAAATAGGTATTTATATAATTATAGTCATACAGTACAACCTACTTTGTTTCTTACGAAATAATACTTTCACATATATAAAATTAAAAACATTGAATAAAGCAATACCCTTATGTACTATAACAAATATAGTAGTTATCAATAAAATTTCGTAGTAAATTAAAAATGTAGTACAAAATATAAACTTAAAACATCGCTTTGTATATTGTCATCATTTGAGAATTTTAACTGTTTAAGTCGATTGTTTACTTTTAAATAGATAAAAGTAGTGTAATACAGTGGTATTAACCTGTGAACAGTAAAAAACACAAAATCTGTGCAAAAAAGATCATATCTTAATCTAAATGAACTATAAACAATTATTTTCATATAAGCCTTTCTAGTTTTGAGTGCCTAACAAAAAAAACCTGTTAAGAACGGGTTTAAGTTACAACTATCTTTTTTTATGGAAAGAGGCCAAGCAAACGTGGTCTAAGGCTTATTTTTTGCCATACTAAATTTCACTATGCACATTGTGAAAATCCTTGGTAAAGTGTATGTCGTGGTGTTAAGTTTAACATGTTATTGAATAAAATAAGTGTAAAAATTTAGTAAATATTTAATATACTGCACAAGCATTCATAATTAAATATTGATAAAGGTTTCTGTGTTTGTTATAAATGGTATGCTTACGATAATTGTTAAGTTTTGAAAATTCTGTTTTTTTAAGTATACATTTTCATAGTAAAGCAAAAATCAATAAGACTTTTTTTTCAATTTGTAGAAAACAATTAATTTACACAAAAAAATTAATAGAGAATTTTAAGTATATAAAAACTAAACCAATTAATATTATAAATATATTTTTTTAATTTGGTTTTATTTAAGCAAACGTTTTAACACTTTTAAATGAAAATTCGATCTTTAACGTTTTGCAAACTATTTTGATCTTTTAACATCATTCTGTATCATCATTTAAAACAAATAATAGTAACTCACTAAAAATATCTTTATACTTTAAAAAGTAATGATGTTGAAATAGTTAGCAAAACGTTTAAAGTTTATAGTAAAAAAACATATTGTTTATTGACCGATAAAAAAGCGTTTAAAAAATTTGGTCTAAGGACCTGGTTTACAAAGGAACCTTTTGGTTATCGAGTCGTACACCACATACGTAAAAACTAGTAAAACTAGGTTTTTAACCTATCTAATAAGAAATTAAATAATCAAATTCAACCTAGATAGTTGAACGTTACTTGGGCTAAAAATTAAAGTTTTAAAATTGAAAAAACGAACATAAACCTTTTGGGAACTTTAATAGATTTAAAATTTATTAAAGTACAATAAAATAAATTTTAAACAATTGTATTTGGAAAACTTATATAAATTTGAAAATTAAATTTTTGTTAACTAAGTAGAAAACTAAATTAAACTGACTGTCCCTGGAAAAAAACTTTTAAAAGTATTAGTTATTTTTTAATTGTAAAATATAATCACTTTTGTAAGTTAATTAAAATACACGAGCTACAGTATGTTCAATAAAAATTTACAATTCAAAAACACCATTTTAAATTTGATGTATAGCAAACAACAAATTTTTATCACTTTTATTAACTGAACTTTGTATACTTATATCGTCAACAAAATTAAAAGTTATCACTTTTAAAATTAAGTGCTATAAGTTTAGATTTTCATTTAAAGTCTACTTTAATACTAAGCTATAAAATATACTGATTTTAAAAAGTTTATACATTTTAATAGTAAAAGTTCTTTTTAATTCTAAAACAAAATAAATATCTTTTTGACTTTTACTTTGGTATGTAACTAAACTTCAGTTCGTTCTTTTTTAACTTAGCTTAAGATATAGTCATAATTCTAATGTTATAATAATAGAATAAGAAAAATAACCAGTTATAATACAGTTGTAACTTTAGGTTTTTGATTAGTTTTATACCATGACTGCCATCAAAATAAGGCTCCACGTTTTTCGCTAGAATTTTTCTACAACTCAATCTTTCGTTCAGAGTTTTAAACACGGAACAGTATTGCTTGTGAACGCATCAGAAGATCCGCATTCTATAAAAAACTTCTTCAGCTTTTTGCAGAAGAAAATCTACATTTATCTGGTCCTGTTTCTTGCCTACCTCAATTATTAGACGCTAAATACCTTTCGGTTATTACACTTGATAGCGGCGACTGGAATGAATCAGTGTCTTGTTTTATCCAGGAAAAAAGAGAACATTGTTCACAGGATAACACACTAGTCATGTTGCTTAATACTTTTGCTGTTGACCCCAGTCCCAAAAACACTTCACAAAATTTTCGTGTGGAAGTTTATGTAAAACTACATCTCCTCAACCTAAATGACAAGATGATTTTTGTAAAAAGAGAAATTTATTTGTTGTTAGATCAACAACTGCAAATGAGTATAGTCACAGCTATAAACGGTTTCATTCAGTTAACATTTTGTGCACCAGGGGAAGAGATTCGTACACTTGTTGACCCTACGCCTACAGCGTACATTTTCACGTTATACGTGACGGCGCATTACCAGTTGACGCCGAGGAAAGCAAGCATATTGTACTACAGTTTATAGAAGGTCGCAAAACAGATTTACCACATCCTAATAAACTAATAGTTCTAGTCCACGCTTTTTTTCATTCTGAAAGTTGATAAAAAGTAGCCACACGGGCCTTGCTTTCAAATTTAATTTTTATTTTGACTTTTTGATTAACACATGTACTCGTTTATTTTTTTCTATATTTTTTTTGTGTATTTTCTGAATAGTTTTAATAAAGATAAGGTTTAGTTATTTTAAACATTATTTTTTGAGAAAACAACAAAAACAAATAAGAAATTGGTACCACAGCATCGGACTGCTAGACTATGGCGGTACTTGTTTAAATGCTTAAGTAAAGGTATAATTTTTTTATAAAAAGTAAAAATGTTATTCTTATTTATTTCTATTTTTACGATTAGTTTAAACTTTACAATGTTTTAAAATAAACCTTATTTAGATTTTTTACTTTCACGTTACAAATAGTCGTTCATTTTTTAATAAGTAGATTGATAAATTGTAACTACTGGTTTTATGAAGTATTGATGTGTTTTATACATCTTAAATTTACTACCAAAAATAAGTTAGTTGTAGATTTATAAAATGCTTTGGTATGGAAAACCTGCACATACTTTTTATTTCATAATAAACAAAACTAAACAGTTAATTTAGCAGTTAAATTCAAACTAAGTCTTAATAAAATAAAGTTTTCATAACTTACAGATTTAGTAAAACCACTTCTTTTTAAACATTTAAGTTCACAGGCGTCGCAAAAGCTAACCTATATAAACTAACTTTACACAATACCGACATGAATATATTAAAAGAATTTTTTTTAAACTATCTCGTATTCACTACATTTAGACCATTAGTTAGAATATATTATTTATGGTTTGACAAAAATAAAATCGCTTAAAGTATTTGATTCTAGAACCTAATTCACGAAAACCTTTCGGTTATCGAGTCGCACACCACTTGGATACCTTTTAATGTCTTGTCCAGGACAAGAGAAAATATGTTTTACATTTTAAATTATTTTAACATAAAATTTTATTAAAATTTTACGTCTAATTTATCATCGTGTACTATTTATCAAGTTCATCTTGTTTTCATTCTTGGTAAGTAATGTTACAAAAAAATAAAACTTTGTTTATTAAAGTTTATAAGGGTCCGGTAAAAGAAGATCACTGGTATAAGACATGAAATGGACAGTCATGCATGGCGTTAAGTTTAACTTATTGAATAATAAAATGTATAACTTCAGTTAATATTTATTATACTGTACAAGCAAGCATTCATAATTATGAACTAAAGGTTTTGTTCTTTTTTTCTCATATTAATCAGACTTATCTAGTTTAAAACTCATTTTGTCAACATAGTATAAAAAATAACTAAACGAAATATATGATTTATTTTTTTGGGTGAAAGTTATAATTTTCGGAACTTGCAATTATTAGTACCAGCATTATAAAGATTTTGATAAAAGTTTATTTTTTAGATACACCAAAAATTATTTCATATTTAATGGATTGTTATTTGGATAAAGTGTTTGCTTAAGATTTAAAAAAAATTTTACGATTATGAAACAAATGATACTATAAAGGCTTAGCTTAGTTATAAACTTGTTGTAAATTGATACGAAATGCTATATTCTACTTTTTTTTATAAATATTTATAATACTAATTACTGTATAGGAAAAATTTTAACTTATTAACGTACATCCAGTATTAGGAAATTTATTTTTTTATTTAAAAACTTTAAGTTAGGACTTTGATAACAAGGTTAATCGATTATCATTAAAACAAAATAATATTTTACGGTATTATGAAATAGGTCTAACTCCTAAATAGGAGCTTTTTTTTCACACTTAAACCATATTAATTCGCATATATATAACGTTTTTTTTTTAAGACTTTTTTTGAGGTCGCAAAAATAAAAAAACAGGATACCAGTCAAAACACGCCTTAAGAAGAGAAAAAATATAATTACAAAACTGAAGTAATTAAATTTGTCATTTTATAATGCCTCTACTTAAAGTTTCTAATTTAAGCTTAAATTTAGCCAATTGAAAATTTGTTTTTTGCTATTTTGTATTTATAGCATATATATTTAGCTTTGTCGACAATTAAGGTAAAAAAGCAGTCTAAAAAACAACAAAAGTCTTAGTAAGATTTAAAAGGAAAAAATTTAAATACTTTTTATTTTCCTAAATTGGTTGATTCTAATTTTAATTTTACTTTTTTTGGGATAAATTGAGATTTTTATGTTTTCTAATCGTATTGATTGATTATCGTGAATTTCATCACATAAACTTAAAACAAAATCATTACTTTTTTTTCAATAAGTTAATAAAAAAAGAAAATTTAACAATTAGTTTTTTTATTTTGAAGACTATCATTAATTATCATAATTAAATCATGAGGTAGTTTTTTTTCGCAGTCTTTTTTTACAATAATTTCGTTTAAGTTATATTTCTAAATATCACCAAACACAAATTGTGGTCAAACAAACTATAAAGTTGAAAATACGAAATGATATAAAAAGAGCTAGAAGTCAGAGACGAATATTGGATTTGTTTTTATTACACAATACAGGTTACGGTTCAACGATTAGAAACTTGTAATTCAAAACAATGCTAAAGATTCATAAGATCACTTACAAATGATATTTAAAAATTGTTAATAGCATGACAACAAGCATTACATTTATTAAAACAATTATATGAATATTTACTTAACTAAACACTGTTAAGATAAAAAAGTTTTTAAATTTTCACTTGTATGAAAAACTATTACTTTTAGCAAAATATTTTCTACCTTAAAAACAAAAATAAATTAATAAAATTCTGCAATTTATAACTTACAAAAAAAAGTTTCTTATACTGTTCTAGTTATTGAATAAAAACTACATAAGTTAAATAAATTTTAAATGAAATTGAAATTTTGTAAACTAAATGGTTTTTTTTTACAATTTGGTATATTTTCAAAAAAGTTAGATCATTTATGACTAACTTTTATTTTTCAAGTTATCAATTGTTGTTAAGTAGATGTTAAATGCAGCTTGCTTTATTGTATATGTTTCAACCATAGGTTTGGGTCATAGAGAGTTTACAAAGCTGTAATTAGGTCATTTGCGCCATTAGGCCATACATTGTAGAGGGAAAGTAACAGCTGCTTTACTACCTTTTTAAAAGTTGAACTAAATGAGATTGTCTGAGTTTTAGGTTTTGTTTTTAGTTGAGTTTGATAAACAATAAATTAAATTTTTTTACTAGTTCGAGTTGTAAATATCATGATGGTAGAACCTAAATTGATAAAATAAATCTTTACCTGTACATGATGAAACATGAGATCAAATATTTGAAATAGTATTAAGGGCATAGGGGGACAAATCACCTTTTTCACAATTTAGTCTATTGTTTATTTTTAACTTAGTTTTTAGTTTATGTAAAAGTTACTTTTTACAGAACTTTAAAATTTACAATTCTTGAGATATAGTCGGTCAAAGTTGGGGACTACAATAGGTTCCTTATGGGAGGCGCAAACTAAAATAACTAGAAATCACTAAAAGTATATCTCCTCCTAGGTTTTTTGAGATAACTACCTCAAACTTTCAGGAAATTTTCCTTGAAATATTTAGAAAATTCTATTGGAACAACAACAAAAAAAAAATAAAAAAAAAAAACAAAAACAAAAACTGTTTATTTTCTTTATTTTTTTTAATAAAATTATAGTTTTTAGTTTTTTTTTTAAATTTCTTCCAACAGAGTTTTCTAAATATTGCAAGGAATGTTTCCTGAAAGTTTGAAGTGTTTATCTCAAAAAACAAAGGAGAAGATAGATTTTTAAAGAAATAGTCTTTTTTTGCTGTTTTAAGCAACCTATTGCTGCCTCTGACTTTGACCGGCTATATCTTGAAAACTGTTTTGAATTTTAAAAATATGTAAAAAGCATCTTGCAGCTTAGTAAAAACTCTTTAAAATAATATTAAATTATGAAAAAAAAAATATTTACCTCCCCTATGCCCTTAAACAATATGTTTATAACTTATTTGAAATTTTTTACTTTATGAAGCAAATAATGTTAGATTTTGTATAACTTAATTAAAAAAACTCACCTAGCTAGATAAAATACCTGGTTTGGTATCTCCTTAATACATAGTTATATGGTTATTTTTAATTGATTAAGTTAAAACTTAGAAGAATTGTATGTTTAAGTGAATGTTTGCTTAGTTTTTGTTTATAGTTTTTTGTTTTAATGTTTAGACAGTTTAGATCAGGGGTTGGCAGGTCAAAAAAGGAACATTTTTTATGTGCTTTAAAAACTATATTTAAAGATAATTTATTTGAACAAAAAAAGTTTAGGCAATGGGTTATCCTTTAAAGATAACACTCAAACTTTATTTTAGTTTTTTGATAATTTGAATATATTAAACTATTCAAAATATAAGTCCAAGTGTTTGTTAACAAAAGATCCTAGTGAAACTAGTTCACTGGAATATAATAAAACAAGGTGAATAAAATATTTTAACACGGCCCGTGGGCCCCTGTTTGCCGATCCATGGTTTAGATAAAACCTGATGAAATTTAAAATCTCTAATTTTTACAGTGATAATGATTTATATAAAAAATATTTGTACATATCTTCAAATTTAATATATTTGAAATGTTATATCAAAACAATGTTAAAATCTATCTTTAATCAGTCAGTTCATTAGTAGTAATAAGGTTGTCCCACTCAAGCTTTTTTTTTTGCAAAACTCATGCTAGATTTTAGGTTAGTTGAAAAACTTGAACTGATTCATACTTTTTTATTGAATTCACACTAGTTTTGACATTTTCATAAATAGCAAGCGTTTTTAATGACTTTAAAATTTGTTTTTTTTTTATAAATAATATTTTTAATGTTTTATGCTATTATTTATTTTTTAAGTATTCCAGGTTTATTAACAATTCTTTTTAACAATTTTGACTCTGACTAGTGGCAGTTTAAGATGAGCAGGTGGCTACTTAGCCTAAGTTTTGAAGAAAATTCAAAAGAAACAGGAGTTTTGAAGAATTTTTTTATAAAATATATTAAAAAGCTATTGTGTAAATTAAAAAAGTTATTTATTGCTTAGAAATTTATTAAAAGCACATTTAAAGTAGCAGAGTAACTTCATAAATAAATAAAAAATTATACATTTAATTTGATTTACACCAACAAGTGACAAAAAACTTGTACTTGAAACACATGGAAGATATTAAAAAAAAAACAGAGGTCACCTGTTTATAGCAAATAGAAAAAGAAAAACTATTCAAGTATGTGTTATACTTGAATATTCCATTGTTTTTAATAGTTTTAACATAATTATATACAATGGTATAAAATCGAATAGTGTTTACGTACTTTAAATTACTCCACACTCCCATGATGTCATCACGTGTAGTCCTTATGTCTGACTATGTTTTATTTTTCTCATAAACTTAAGTGACTAAGGCTAGTTTTTAGTCATCCTAGTTGGATTTTTGGTTTTAAGCAGTGTCAATCTTGAAGTAAGCACTTATTGTATTTTGCAACTTATTATTCTAAAACACAACTAAACAATGTAACAAACAACTAGAAGGGAAAGAACAAAACAATTTGACAAAGGTATTTAAAAGCAAAATTGCACACTTTTTAGCTTCCTAATTTCATTTTTTAAATATTTAGTAACCTAAATAGGTAGCGTAGGTATAATTAAGTTGTTAGTCTCAAATTTATCTAAAAGAATATTTAGTTCACATTGTCGTTTTATTATTTTTTTGATGAATATTTACCTACTGCTGCCAATTTAGAAGTAATTTAGTTTGTTATAGCACTCAAGTACACAATTATAATAAACTAAAATATAAAAGACTGTAACTAAACATTTTTTAGCATTCTGAATTTATATAATTATTACATAAAAAAAAATAACTGAGTTTTTTGTGTTAAAGTTTTTATAATGTATGTTATCATTTTAAAATAAATGTGACTATTTTTCAAGAAGTTTTCAAAATAATACCTCTACTTTAGATAGTTAGTTACATAAATTAGGTAAACTAGTTAATTGCAGGGTGTATATAACTAAAATAAACAAATGTCAGGTATGAAGAAAAAACTATAACTGCAAAGGTTAAAAAATATAAAAAGTAAAAAAAAGTTCATTTAAAAAATAGTAAGTAAAACTAAAAAAATTATTTTGTACTTGTTGTAGGTATAAAAAAGGTTTGTTTTATGAAAAATATGATTAAACAAATGTAATTTAGTTATATAGTTTGACAGTATAAACTTGTTTTGTTGTTTTACTTACTATCTTTCTTATAATAATTAGTTTTATATATAATGTTTGTTATTTGGTAGTTCTTTAAAAATAGTACTTAACAGTCAACTAACTAAAATTTTTTGTTTAAATATAATTTAAGTATTTAAAAGTAGCTTGTAAAACACTGTTGTTAGTTATTTTAAGCATCTAAATGTTTAGAAAATGAGTAAAGTAATCAGAAAAAAAGCACTTAAGTCTTCTGATATAATTGCATCAACAAGCCACAGCTACAAAGTTGGTTCTTGTGAAGATGATGGATATTTTGCAGATACAAGTTTATTGAGTCCAGAAAAGTACAAAAATAAGAAACATGGTTAGTTTGAAGATTATGTATGTTAATTTATGTAACTAAACTAATTATTAAAAAAGTAGTTTTTAAAAGTTTTACAAAAAATAAAATGTTTTGTCTCTCAATTTAACTATTAGTGCCTTGCAGTACAATAGTTAAAAATGCTAAAATAAATAATGTTGTACCAAATAACCTTTAAAATTTTTTATTGTTTACATTAAAAAATATTAGGTTTATATATTGTCATGCAATTGTAATAATCCTTAAGGCCATGGAAAGGTAAAAATTTTTACATAAAACACTATTTGTTCTAATATGAGTGTTTAAAGTATGAACTAATAGTTATTTTTATTGAAAATAACAATAAAAATTATCTTTTTCAAATATAGTCTGTTTTGTAAAATATTTTTAATACAAACTTATGGACTTAAACTTTTTTTTCAGTTTTCTCAGAGAATTATAAATTTATTAAAACTTGAATATTTTAAACAATTTTAATCCTTAGACTCAAATTTTACAGGAAAAACTCTGTCAATAGTTTAAGATAAAATTCATCTTTGTTTAAAAAAAAAGAAATACAAAAAATCCAACTTTTTGATAAAAATGGATACCATCACATACTCTTTACAATAAATACTTTAAATATATTTTAAAAGTTTGAATAAGATTGAATTAAACTCTACAAAATAAGGTTAACTTGTAACTCAAGGTGGATTAACTGTATTTAAAAAAACTTTTTAGTTAGGTTTATAGAGTACAAAGCACACTGCTTATGAAAACAAATAAAGTACAAAAGTTATAAAATAAACTTGCCACTGACTGTTGTTAAAATTATGTATACATTTTATTTATTTATTGTTCCCTCTTAAGAGATATTTATTATGGTAAAAACTGGAAAGTTGTCTGAAAAAGCCTTATATTTGCCATTAATAACTAAAAAAAAAAAAAAAAAAAAATTCCTATTATCTATATTCTAGAGACTTCAATCCAAGTGTAACCAATCTATCATTATATGTTGTATAAGTTACATTGATTACATAAAAACGGGTAAAATTTCTTTGCATAGACTCAATTTACTAATGTCTCTTTTTAAATAAATAAATAACTAATTTATAACTAAATTATTGAAAACAGTTTAAGTACAAAGTAAGTAAATATATTTTGAAAGACTTTAGCAAACTAAATTGTAACTATTTTGTTTAGTTACTCTAATTTTAAAGAAATATTATTGTTTGCTGATTTTAAAGTCTTTCATCTTGTTAATATGTTGTAAAAATTTCTTTAAAACTTAAGAATATCATACAATGTTTTAAAAAATGTAGTTTACAAAGTAAATAAAAAACGCTAATTTTGTTAAGTTCTGGTGTTACACACTTGCTAAGTTATTATTTCTTTAGGTTTGATAGATTATCTTTAATGTTGTTATTTTTTGATTCTTTGTATTTACAAAACTATCTTTTCATAAAAGGAAATCTAATGTAATTTAAAAATTAAAATTTGATTTTTTTTTTTTTAATTCTAAACAATTTAATCAGAAAATTATTACAAGTATTATTAGCTTTAGCGTATCATTTATTTACAACTTATAAGTCTGTTTTACTAGTTATTACTTATTAATTTTTTATTATTAAATTTATTTTAAAGTTCATAAGGTTGTGTTACAAAAGTGAGTATAACACATATTTAAATTAAACTCAATATGAAAAATCATTTCTTATGGTTTGTTTTTACAGTGGTGTAAAAAATTTAATAATTTAATATTTATTATAATACTTTTCAATTTTGAAATAATTTTAAACTTGTATATATAAATGGGGAACGGGTCAAAATTGCACAAACACAAAATTGCACGAAGACATGCAGGAGGTTACTAAATTGCACAAGGAGACTAAATAGCACAAAAATATTTTTGCACGAGGGCACAAAAGTGCACGAGGAGAGAAAATTGCACAAAGACAATTTTGCACCATGGGTCAATTTTGCCAAAGAATATTAAAAAAAAAACAAAAAAAAACTAAAAGATAAGTAAATAAAAAATAAATAAAAAAATTACTGACTGAGGGTAAGGGTTAAGAGTAATAGTGATAGTAAAGAAAAGAAATAACTAATAAAAATTGTTATTGAAAAAAACCAAGAAAAGTTAATATATAAAATAAAAACAATTTAAAAAAAATAAGTTACTGACCAAAGGTAATGGTTAGGGGTAACAGTAATAGTAAAAAAAATAGTAATAGTAATTTAAAAAATTAGAAAAATTATAAAAAGTTACCAACCGAGGGTAAGGGGTAACAGTGATAATAAAATAGAATTAATAAAAAACTAAATAAAAAAAATAACAGTTATACAAAAATTAAAATAAATAAAAATTTCAACCCATGCAAAAATGTCTATTGTGCAAAAGTATACTCCTGCAAAATTGTGAAATTTTGCGCCCTTGTGAAATTATTTGACAGCTACCCATATAAATGCTAGTTAAACATGTTTATATAAGCATAACCTCAATACATACTGATACTATTATTTTGTTTAATATAATCCTTATCTACTATTTAGTAAAATTTTAGTTTTCTTTTTCATTTAAAATTTGCTTAGCTTTTTATAAACATTCTAATAAGTAGAAGTTTTTTCATAACATTTGTACACCTTTATTTTTTCATAACCACTGATATGAAAAATTAGGCAGTTTATTTGGTTTTAATTTCAGTGTCTTAGCTTTTCGTTTATGTTTTAATCTAAATGTTTCAGGTCATCTTCATTCGGTATCTTCTGACAAGACAATAACTTCCGACAAGTCTCACAAGTCAGCATTGGGTTCCAATGAAAACACCCTGCACACCGACCTGACCTCAGAAGTGAGCATGACCTCATCATTGGAAACCTGTCTCACCGAGGATTACTTCACACCCGAGCTTGTTAGTTGAAATACGGTTTATGATAAGTAAATAACAAATTTTCAAAATGGTAAATAATAGCTTAAAGTTGCAAACACAATAAATAGTTTTTTAAAGCTGGATTCAGCTTTAATTTTAAACTTATTTTTTAGTAGGTTTTTCATGTAAAGCTGTCGTATATTTATCATTGCAATTTGTCTGTTTGAAGATGTAGTCATAAAATTGTTTTTGTTGATATATCTTTTTATATAATTTTTTTTATGGATTTATTAAATTTGACAAAGTTGTATGCTTTTATATGTTTTGTGAATGATTTTGGTGTCAAAATTTAGTGTTTTAATTATTTTGAATATTGTTAGATTTCTTACTTTTTAAAATTTGTCTTGACTTATTATCACTATTACATTACTTTCATTTTTTATTTCATTAAAATTTTAATTGATATATATTTTACAAAAGGTAATTAAAAAAAAAGAAAGCTAGAAACGAACTAGTGTATAGCTTATCTTTATTTCATGGTAGTACGTTTAGCTTAAGACTTTCGCTGACAGCGCTATTTCTCATCGCTGTTACAATGTCATTCTTTATTGAAATTTGAGGTTTTAAAAGTTTGATATTTTAAACAAGTTAATTATTTATTAACGCTGGAGAAAATGTTTGATACTAGTTTTCAAGTTTTCTTCATTGATGTGACTATTAATAGTCTAAAATTAATAAGTAAATATGTTAAAACTTTATTATGAGTATTATCCAAGCTTATTAAACATTTTTTAGTTTGCTGGTTTAATGTATTTAACTTAAGTTTGTTTTAAACAAGTGTAACTAATAGGTATATATTTAACAATATCACATGTATTTTGTATAAAAGTTATAAGATTACAAATTATATGGTGCTTATTAATATATATTTTTTTAATTTGATGTTTAACTTGTAAAGTCCTTCAAACTAGTTATATACTTTTGGGAACATGTTTTCTTTTTTCATGTACTTTTAAAACCAAGTTAAAAAGTATTTGTAATAAAAACAAATTTTTTTAGCAGTTTTAGTTGTGTCTACTAATCTAAAATAGAAAATTCTAAGATGCTCATGCAAAAGCTAAACACTGAAATCGTAATTTTAATAAACTTATATTAATTGAAATTAATTACTTATTGACAATTATGTTTGTAAATCCATAAGGCATAGCAAAAATTTTACTAAGTATTTTGAGCATTTGAAAGTTTTTTATAAAAAAGCTAGTACTTTTTGTTACATATTTTTATAATTAAGAAAATTGTTAGACTATCTTTTTTTTTGCTATTCGTTTAATAGTTTTCTAAAAAATATATTTTTTAGCTTCAAAAACGTTTGTGGTATAAAAGATAACTCTTGTCTTGCTTAAAATGATAATATTAACTAAATTAAAATACTTTAGTTCTCATAACATTTACTTTGATAAAGTTTGTTTGCTCTGTAAATATTTGGTCTAAAATGCAATATAAAAAAGCCTGTTAACTGCAATTAAAATTATTGGTACATTTTATATGATAATACATTATAAAAAAATCATTCTTTTGTTTAAAGTCAACAAAAATAAGATAAAATAGTAATATTATCGATTTATATAGTTGTTTTTCTCAAAATATTTTTCGTATTAATATTTTACATGTAGGTTAGGTAAATTGAGTTCGTTTTAACACATTACATTTGAAAATTAAGCTAATGTGTATATGTTGTTTTATTATGAAGTTTTGCAGGGCAGGATAGGTTACAAGTCGGTGAGCGATTTCAACGAAGCTATCGAGGAAATCAAACAGACAATAAAGCAGTTCGACGCTGAATCGCCCAAGAAACAAGCCCTCGTGAAAAATCTCATCCAGCTCAGAATGAAGCGCGAAAACTTCAAGGTTAATTTTAATAGAAATTTTAATTGAAGTATATCCAAAATGAAATTGTATTTAAGCATCTAGGTTTTTTTAAATAATTAACCACTTTTACATTTTTTTTTTTTGAAATCGACTAAAAGTTTAATTAAATTTATTGACTGCAGCTTCTTAAGTTTTTACTTTTAATTGTTTTTGGATTTTTAATGCTAAAAATAAGTTAAACACGCATATAAATACGTAATTGCGTGCTACTTTATATTGTATACAACATGCAAATTTTGTTTTATAATTTAATTTATTTAACGCTTTTCGTCGCTTACTTGATTTGACCTAAAAACTTCAAATGTTTCTACATTGAATTAAATTTAAACAAGTATACTGGTGTGGTTTAGTTTTTCTTCTTATTTTAAAATTAACCACAGTCGAGAACGAGACTAATAAATTTTTACATAACTGTTTTTGAATTTCTAAAAATGCTATTTTAAAATGTAGTGTAACTGTTCAACTTAGTTTGAAATTTTTAGGAAGAACAAAATGATAGCACCCTGACAAAGAAAGTATTGGGACATCACTTTCGGAAGGCAAGAACCAAAACGATGAAAATTTACTGTGATGTTTGCACCAATCTTATTTGGGGAATTTTGCAAGTAGTTACCATGTTTTGGTAAATTTATAAGTTTAAAAAGTTTTATTTTAAATATAAGTAAAGTGCTGTAAATTCGGACGATTCAAATTCCGACAATTCAAATTCTTATAAAAAATTTGAAAGCGACACAACTAAAAAAGTAATGCATATTTTTCAAATATAAAAAATACATGTGTAGGTCCTAAATAACATCTACAAGCCATTTTTTTGTTTTTTTGCAAAAATTCAAATATTTTTTGAGGTATGGCTTAAATTAGGTAAAAAATATAGTTATTTTTAGTAATTTTAATGTATTTTAAAAAATATTTAAGATTTTGAAAACAAGAAAAAGTGGCTTGTAGGTTTTAATAAGATGTACATATGCTTTTTTTGCTATTTTCAAAGTTATATTACTTTTTGAGATATAGTGTTTTAATTTTTTTTTTCAAAATTTAAATTGTCGGAATTTAAGTTGTCCGAACTTGAATTGTCATGTAACCGTTTATAATCAACATACGTGCAAAAAGTTATATTTGAATTTATTAGTTTATTTAAAGTCGTGAGAGCTCTTTTAGCAAAACTTAGTATGCCGAATAAACTATTTAAAAAATAAAAAGCACGCTTGTTCTCCTTATATAAAACAGAGACCTCTATTTTATCGACAAACAAGCTTTTAGCGCCAAAACACTAATTTTCACTTTCTAGTGAAAAAACCGACACAATATACAGCTCCCTATACACAAATAAATATTCCAGGTTCCTTGGTACAATATAGAGCTCTGTTAGCAAAACTTAGTTTGCCGAATAAACTATTGAAAAAATAAACAAGCATACTTGTTCTCCTTATAGTAAGCTCACATGTTTCTTCAACAATCAAACTTTTAGCGCCAACAACGAAACTGGTATAATGTTCATTTATAATAATAAGGATAATTTCGCAGGCGAGGTACAGGTGCAAGTACTGCGGGTTCAACGCGCACGAGAGCTGCCTGATGGCCGTGCGGAGGAACTGCGTGGCTCAGACCGCCCGCTCCATCACCAGGCTGCAGATGAGCATCTGCCCGGAGATCGGGCTGTCGGGGCAGCAGTACAGCTGCGCAGAGTGCAAGACGTCCGTGTACGGTCAGTAAAATGTTCAGTAGTTAGCTAGTAGTAAAAGTTTTTTTTAGTTAACTGTTGTAAGTTTTATCTAAAATAATAAACTGTTAACATAAAGTTTATTTTCATTTTTCAATGAGTTTTATGTTATCTACTAAAATAATAAATGTACGATATTTAAATAATAACAAACTTTGTTTATATAAATGTTAATTTTTTTTTAGTTTTTAAGTTCTGAATGTCATTAAGAAAAGATTTTGTTTTACTTTGTAGCAAAAATAAGATAAAAATAAATTTTTAGAATCAGTTATCGTTACGTAAATTTAATAGTTGTAAAATAAAACACCAAAGTCAGAAGTTAAAAAAGATTTAACATCTAATAGTTGACTTAGAAGTTTGGGAGTATTTAAAGCTAGGAAATTTACTGTTGTCAACTTTTTAAACAACCTGTTAGAAGGTAGTTAGAGTAGTTTGCAATAAAATAGTCCTTCTACTGTGTAATAAACTTCAATTTATCATCACTTTTAAAAATATTTGTTAATAAAAAGCTCCATTGTACTTAATTTGAAAAAGTTTTGTTCAACTTACAAATACGTTTGCGGGCAAAGTCCTAAGCCCACTCTTGTTTATACGATCGTAAAATACTTATCAACAATGTTTTCAGGTAGGACAGAATTGATCCCGGTTTGGGTAGTCACTAGATAAATTTTCAAATATTACACACAGATGCTAACAGCGGACGTATATGCGATTACACGGGGCTGTACTACTGTTCCGTGTGCCACTGGAACGACATGTACGTGTCACCCGCCAGAATACTGCACAATTGGGATCACGCGCCCAGAAAAGTTTGTTGTTATAACGTTTGATAGTTGTTACAGCCTTTAAAGTGGTGCTTTGAATACAAGTTATATGTACTTGACAACATTTGCTTTTCCTCAGACTA
Organism: Thalia democratica; assembly: GCF_965202585.1. Taxonomy (NCBI): domain Eukaryota; kingdom Metazoa; phylum Chordata; class Thaliacea; order Salpida; family Salpidae; genus Thalia; species Thalia democratica. Next base: position 42,994,238 of record NC_139165.1, read on the forward strand.
TTTTTCAAGATTGTTTGAGACTTGAAATAAAAGCAATATTAAATAAGTTTTCTTACAGTTTAATGCCTACAAACTTTTTACTGTGTATTATTATTTTTTTATAAAAATATTAAATATTGTAAAACATTTCAAGGTTTGCAGACAATCGTACCAGCTGTTGAAAAAGCTGCAACGAAAGCCGCTCATAAACATTCAGCAAGTGAACCCGATGCTGTTCAATTTCGTCGAAGATCTGTCAGCCATACAGGTAGGATTACACGCACAACTTTATTGAAAGTTGTTTTAAATTTTTTTCATTAAAGTTGTACCTGTATATGAACTCAGAACTTTTGAGCTACTGTAAATCAGTTTCTGTGTTTTTCTAAATAACTTATTTAAATAAATTAGACCTTTAAGTTTAGCTTACTATTAACCAAATTTCATCTAGATCAAGCATCTTGTAAAATAAACTTGTTTTAACAAAAATATTATTATAAGTCCTATAGTTTTTTATCACTTGGTTTGCAGTATGAAAGTTTGTCTGAAACATTTTAAAACAATATAAGCATGTTTTTCTAACCTGAAAATATTTACACTGTTCTTTATTACAATAAGTCCATTAATATATAAAAATATTGTTTAAAAAGGAATATAGTATCATACGCATTAAATTTTAAATAAACTAGTAATATAGTTAATATTGTTAGTATACAAATCTCACAAGTTCACATCATTTAACGACTCCATAAACAAGCACGATCAATCTATATGTTTTTTTATTATTCGTAAACACTTTTTGATTATTTTCATTTATTTTATTTTATTAATTGTAATTTATTTAACATATGAGTTCAGTTTTTGAAAAATAATTATTTCTGAAAAAGAAAACTCATCTTTATATTTAGTTCTAAACTAATAATTTAACTCTCAATAAATAAAATCTATGATGCTTATTATTTTAAAGTTTTTGACACTGTAAATAAAGTTTATAGCTAAAAATCTCTACAAAAAGTTATTTTAAATTAATTTATTACGAAGCATGAGTATTAAAACTTTACAAAGTGCTGCACAACAATTGCAAAATAATAAAGTTATTTTGTTTGTACAGAAAATGCGTGAAGATATAATACGTATGAAGCCCTACATAACAACTTGCCATAGAGCCAGTAGTATGAAGCTGCTTACCAGAGTGAGATTTTTATTTTCTCTTTTCAATTGACTGTTTCTAAAACAAAGATAAATGTTTACTTATTCTTATAGTATACACGTTTATACTTGACTTTAAACAGTTTAAAACACTATCATTGTACATTTTTTAATCTAAGTTTAGTATCAATTTAATGCTCACAATAATTGACCTGATGCTAATGATAACATTTTTTTTATACAGCTAGGAAGGAGGCAACACTTTGTGGACAACTCCAACATGTACACAATACAAGACCTGCAAGATGTTCACAGCGGTGTTTTACTGAAAGAACTTCAGACTGTACACTTGCACTTCGTTGACCACATCAAGTTCCTTTGCTCTGTGAGTTTTTATAAACCTTATTATAAATGCAGTTTTGAACAATAGAATTTTGTTAAACTTATTTGAATTTAATAATACAGGGTTGCCACAAAAATTTTGAGCTCTAGAAAAACCTTTAATGAATTTAAATCATAACAGTTAAGATAAAACCGTCTGTATATGTTATTTGCGTTAATTTTATGAATATTTATCTTGACTAAAGTTAAGTGTACTTTTATACACTAAGTTTTGTCATGTTTATTTTCATTACTAAAAAAACTAATTCGTTTTGAATATAGACTGGTAAAGTAAAGCTTGGTATGTATTAATACTTGTTTTAACACTTGAAAACTATAAGTCTGTATATATTATATTGAATGGATGGCTTTTGAATATAAGTATTATTATAAAGTATCTATAAGAAGTTATTAATTACTATAGACAGTATCTATATAAAACTGTAGTAAGTTACTTATATTGACAGATTTCACTAAAAACTATTTTATTTAATATAAGTTAGTATAGTACGATACATAATTATGACCTTTAGTAGTTTAATTTAGGTTAAACTGAAAGTACAAACTAATATTATGTGTTTGAGAAAACATATAAAATTAGTATTTTTACATGACTACATCTTAAAATACTCTAAAATTTTTAAGTATTCTATGTTTTCGGATAAAATTCTGCTTTTGCTAATGTCTTTTCATTCGTAACAACGTTTTGTAAGATACATTTGGTAGGAATGAAATTCAACACAAAATAAGTTTTTTCACAGGCTTAAAACAAACGTACATAACTATTGACGTTTTCATATTTATTTTGTTATGGTATTAAATACTTAATTTACTTAACCAATCTAAAGTTAAGTATAAAACATGGATAGATAAACAGATTTTTTTTCAAATAAAAAACATGCAGCTAACCTAACCTTTGCATACATCTTACCTGGTGTTTACTGCAGTGAGTCAGTAAATTAAGGTTTTTTAAAATTACTTTCAACTTATTTAAATGCTGTACTAAATAAATTTCACTAAAAACTTAATTATAGAATTATGTCTTGGAAGTTTAAAAGTTGCTAAAAGTTCACAAACAAATGTCATGACAATGATGCTAGTGATTGATTTTATAAAATAAGCTTAATTTAAGATATAGTTTATTAACTTAAGGCATACAAAAATAAATATACAAAATTTAGACAATAAAAGCTTTAAGTCAGGTTGACATAATTCATAATAAAGCAGTATATTTAAGGACATCAAAATACAATTGAATGCAGTTTACGTCTTAAAGTATAAATTTCTAAAACTTTTGAGCGTCAAATTTTTTTATCGAATAAATTTTCTTATTTGCAAGTGTTTCAGTTTTTTCTAAGTTAAAAGTGCTGCGATTTTTCCAATGTGGTCTTAAATTTCCTAATTAAGTTTATGTTTATCCCCATTCGATGTCCTTATTTTATGCCCCTTTTTCAGAGAATAATTATGTGAATTATTGGAAATATTACCTTAAATCTCTTTAAAACCTTCTATATTATGAAGTAAATAGGAATTCACATAGATGATGCCCTACTCAACATATGTAGTTAAAAGCAATAAATTCCTGAACAAAAAGACCTTATTTTATAAACGGTAAAAAGACATATTAGTTATCATTAGTAAGTTAATGTTAAGCAATAAATAGAATACAAATATTTTCTAAATTAAATTTTCAATTTTTTTTGATAAAACAATTTTACTTTTGTGTAACAGTTTTACTTTTTTCAGTATAAGTAAATTTTACTGTTTTGTTGTTATATCAATACACTTGTTTTTTAAACACCTAGTCTTAGTTTTCAACACACAACTCTCATTTGTTAACATGTTTTTCTTTCGCAGATTTGCCAGGCGAAGGGGTTCGTTTGCGAGGTTTGCAAATCGGGAAAACCCCTGTTTCCGTTCGACCCAATGATTTCCATGTGCCCGAAATGCGACGCCGTATTCCACGGGTAAGTTTTTTTTTTTTCATATCAAAAGGAATTGAATATGAAAAGGTATGTTTTTATAGAATAGTTTTTCTGAATATTTTTTTATGTACACAAAATTATAACACTTAACTAAGTAGATATTTTGTCTTATGAACATTTCTGTGTTGTTATAAACACATATAGGTTATAACAAAAAAAAATAATTATAGAACAAAAGCATACACTATGAGGAAAATTTTATATATGTCGTTATTTGTGAATTTTTTGTTAGCTACAAATCATTTATAAATATTAGTGGGAATTTATTAATAGCATTTCTTTTTTTTTATATGTGTAATTTATTTTTAGACTTGTTGATAAATTCCTTTATATTTAGATTAAACATAATGCTACCAACGTTATATGATTGATTCTTTTTACCAAAGACTAAGTTTTATCACATTTATAAAATTAAGCAACGTTTTAAGTAGTTTTCATATAGGATATTTAGTTTAAAGCTCTTAAATAATTTAGTCAATATTTTTTTTTCGAACTATATTTATTCTTTGTTACTCTGTACAACTTTTTTTTTCATTCATTTGAACAAACGTAACTAAGTTATTTTTCTATAACTAGAAGCTTGTAACAACAAAAATAGTATATCTTAGTTTACAGTATAATGCTTAGCAAAATGCATATAGGGTTGCCACTTAGTCAGGAAAAAGTCATAACTAAATTATTGAATTAAAAAATTTTGATGGTAATTCTTGTATTATCAACAAAGACGAAACAAAGTCTGAGGCTTGTTTGAGATTGCATGAAAGTGTTTATAAGTTTAAAGATGCTTATTGTTTTTAGATAAAAATTTGCATTAGCATTCAGAGCAGGTTTTCCCAATTTTTTTATCCTAAAGTCCTCTTCAAAGAAAAAAAGCTCTGGCCTCCTCCGACAATTAAAAAAAAAAACTACCCTTAAATGCGTCTAAGACCTTTTTTGCTCTTCATGAGCAACTCCAGAATATCAAGTTCTAATGTAAGTTTCAAATTAAGGCCTCATGGCCCCTTTACTGCTCAACCCCCGTTGCAGCTTATGACCCACTTTCGGAAACCCGGATTTAGAGCAAAGGTATAGAAGAATATTCAATAAGCATGCTTGCTAAAAATACTGTGAAAATTTTTAGTAACGTTTTATACAGCAAAGAAATCACTATATTTAACTTATTGCACCTTATATAGTTTATTTTAATCTTATTTATAATTTTGGTTTATGTTTAAGTTCACATGTAAATCTTCAAAATAGTTGTTGTTTGGTTCAAATAATTGTTATTTGTAAGTTTTTTATATAGTAGTTAGAGATTTTAACTAATAAATTTTGCTAACTTTAACTTCAAGCTGAAGATTGTTTTTAAATTAAACTTTAATAAAAGAAAAATGTCTTTAAAACTAGATTTAATTTTAAAAAACAACAATTAGTCCTAATTTTAACAAATTCAAAGTTTAGCTTTGCCTAAAAGTTGTTTTAGAATTATGAAATAGTTTTAAAAAATTAAAAATTGTTTTAATGATACTTATGAGGACATAAAAAGATGTTTAGATGTTATAGGTGTGCCAATTTTTTTATTTTATTTATCCTCATTAAACTCTTTTAATAAAAAGTTTTGATGAATTGTCCAAAATAAGCATTTAAATAGTGTTTTGCACAATTAGAAAAAAAAAAAAAAATTTACCTGAAAACTATAGATGAAACTATAGATCAGAGTGGGCGTTTTTGTACTAAGAGAACATTTACTTAACCAATTTGTTTTTAAATTTGCCGAAATAAAATTATGTTTGAACTGAGAAAAAATAAAATTTAAGTTAAGAAATTCTGTATAGTGTTTTGCCAAATTATAAAACACACAAAAGCAGATTTTTCTGAATGATATGAGTGACATTGTAGATCGATGAATAATTTAGCACAGGGTTACAAATAATCAGAGTCAAAGACTTAAGCTAGTGATATTTTAACTGAGAGTTAAAAAGCTTGCTATCTAGCTTTAACTAGTTCTGTTTTTATTCCATGCTCATTTTTGGTATACATGTACAGTACATGTTATATTAGAATACATCAAAAAAACAGTTGCTGTTAAGTCTGTAATTAATTATGTTTAGCCCCAAATTGTACTCCTTCCTTAGTCTTTTTTACGTCATTCGGTCTTTGTTTTTTAGACCAAAAATAATTAGATTTACATTAAGTCTATAATAAAGTTGTCGTGCAATTATCTTTCATTGCTATTTTGTTGTACTTTTAAGTATCACTGTTTAAGTCTTTGTATTTAAGTTTATATTTATTATACAAAATAATATATTAATTTACAGAGACTGCTTCAGCTGCATCGACACGTTGTGCCCGAGGTGCAAGAGAATGCAGCTGCGCAGGGAAGCGATCAGGTCCCTTCAAAGCGGCGACGACTGTGACGTCATAGACCAAAGGAGCGCCATCAAGCGGAACTTTTTCAACAAACCGCCCCGCGACCCCTCACCCGAGAAAACTACCCAACCCCAAAACGGGGTCGACGAAATATCACCCAAGAAACACGTCAGAGCCTCGCTGCAGCCCCTGTCGGTTTCCCGTGGCAACGTGACGTCTAATGAGACGTCGTACAATGACGAAACCGGAAACGAAATTACCGACTTTGCGGGTTCCGAGGAGAACTCGTTGCTAAGAGACGTTTCTAAATCGAAGAACCCCTTTGAAGATGATAGCGAGGATTCTGATACTTCTGAAGATGAGATTGTTGAAAAATGTCACCGTCGAGTTAAAATGTCAAACGGGTCGAAAAACCCATTTGACGAAAGCTCCGAGTCCAGTTTGGAACTAGAAATAAATAAAGACATTAATAACAAAATAAACATTAAGGAGTCGTTCTACAATGAAAACTTAAATCCCTTTTTAACTGACGAGATAAAAAGTTTAAATAATTTTTCTAATGGTATTGGTGAAAATTTAAAGAATAAGTCTTACGACGATTCCAAAAATCCTTTCGCCTAGTTGTTATAAAAAAGCTGTGATTTGAAGTTTATTATAATCATATTTTTTGTGTGCATCAAATGTGTAATAGCTTCTATCTTGCTTTATAGATTATGTTTAAATTTTTACAAGTTTTCGGTCTAGTTTCAGGCGAAAAATAAACATTTTAAATTATAATAGTGTCAGGGTTGCTACTTTACCTGGAATCCTGGAAAAACCTGAAATTTGACAATTTAGGCAAAAATAACCTGGAAAAACCTAGAATTTGAGAAATTTTGAAAAAAACCTGGAATTTAAGAAATTTTGAAAAAAGCCTGGAATTTTTAAGAATTTTTACATGTTCAGCAATAGAATTTTGTTTTAATTCAAGAAATTTATCATAAAGATAAAAAATGTTTGTTATCACCAAAAATTTTTTTATTAAAAAACACATTTCAAGTAGCTTTGCAGTATCTTTTCAATATTTTTATACTGTTTAACACTGTTTCTTACCTTAAATTTAACTTTAAACTAAAAATAAACCCAAAAATGTGTACTTTTAAAAACCTGGAAGAAATTTGAAAAACCTGGAAAAAATTTTGAAAAAACAAGTGGCAACCCTGTAGTGTGCTAAAGTTTATCAAAAAGTTACTTATACAGAAAATTATTTTTAAAGATAGCTTAAATGTCTACTTAATTTTTAACATTATGTACTTACTCTAAATTTCAAAAGTTTTCCACAAATATTTCAAATCAAGTACCAAATCATTAAACTTGTTTTATTCAAAGTCAAGACTCTAGACAAACAATTTTCAAGTTATTTAAAGAAATATGCTCAAGTTTTTGATTGGGGCTTAACAAAAATCATATTTCGTTCTAATTAACTAAGAGATAACTTTACTTATGAATTTATTAATCTTTTATACAAGTTTTTATTACGCCACAATTTGTTGAACACTATCATATATTTTAAAACAACTAATTAAGTTTTGGTAAACATAATAGATAAGCAAGTTTTACATTATCATTAAATTGCTTTACTTTTAGATTCACTAAATCAGTACTGGTTCTATTTTTATAAACTTTAAACAAATAAATTTTATAAACTGTGTGCAGTAAATAAATAGACAATGAATTCTGCGCACACTAAACATCTTAGAATTTATTATTTTTTATTAGAAAAGCAAGTTTTATTATGGTTAAATTGTTTTTTTATAAAATTCTATCGTATAAAAGCTTGGTAGTATTAATCATAAAGTTTTCCTTTAATTAAAACAGTATAGAATTATGCCTACTGCTAAAAACAAACAACAATGTAAAAACAAATAATAAGGTAGTTGTTGAAAAGGCGTGTTTTTACCTATAAACATTTAAAGCTACATTAAAAAGAACAAGTCTTTACAATACAGTTTATTCTTTTTGCCCTTTGTACATTTAACATTTTCATGATAAGTTTACAGAAAAATAGTGAATACTGTAACTGTTTTGTTAAAAATTTTGCAACCTCATTGTACTTAGACTTACATGCAAATCAAAAAAAAATTTAACAACTAAACAAGATAGTAATTAAAGAAAATATTCTATATTGTCAGCGGCTATTATCGCATAAGACTAGTACATACTTCTTGAAACTTATAAAGCAATTAATACATTGAGCTAAAGTTGGAAATAGTTCGAATAAACGTGAAACAAAATTCAAAACTTTGTAAATGTAATTTAGGGTTGATTTTTCTTCATTATCAACTACAGAATATCGAATGTAAGTTTGAATTTATATTCACTATGGCCCCTTTACTAGTCAACCCTTTGCAACTTATGGCCCTTGTCTAATTTAATAACAGAATTGAAATAAGAACAACTTTGTGAATAAGTTTGTTCCTCACAAAGCATTTTGGAATAGAGATAAATTATATATTGGATTCAGTAATTTTTTGTTCTGTAATTATGTTACTAAATCAAATGGACCAAGGTTTCAAAAACTCATTTTTATAAACGTCGCTTTGGCAGGAATCTTAAAGATAATCAATATTTAACTACCCTTTTAATAGTAAATTACCCATTTACTTTTTGCCTCCCTGCTAGTCAACGCCCCCTACTAACAAAATCACTTGTTAAGGGGGATTGCCCACTTAAGGAATCCCTAAACTTAACCTGGTATATTTTAAAAACGGTCACGTAATTATTTTTGTAGCGTCAAGTGTAAACGATGGTTCTTAAACTTATTAGAAAATATCATAAAACGAGTTATAAAGAAGCTTTTATCTAAGATTTACGTTGATTTACTATGAAAAACGAGCAAATATTTTATTTTGACGTTTAGAACCGGGGTCGTAAGCAGTTTATAAGTAACAAACCTGATTTACTTCGAAACTTTTTGCAGTCAACTTGAAAATTGTACTAAAAACTGATTAAAATAAAAAATATAATAAGTTGTCATTTATGTAATATTGCTGGTTTTTATTTTTTTAGCTGTTTTGTTTTAATTGTAAGTTAATTTTGAATAAACTAACAAATTTATCTTATATAGCGCTTAAATGAAAATAATTATCTGAATAACATAATTGTTTAATCTGTTCTGCCTTAAGTCTTAAACCATTTCTAGCTCGTAATACTAATGATTACTTTAAAAAATTTATTCAAAGCTGTTTTGATTCAATGAGTGAGTATTTCTAGCTTGTTACCTTTTATACTTTTTTATAGTAAGAACTTAATAACTTGTATTTTTTAATGTTATATTTAAAGTTTTTAAGTTAAGTTCTTTTGGCTCAGATATTCAAACTTGTTTAAGTATTTAACATGCTGACATATAGTTACTCTTAAAAAGCAAACAGAAATTGTGTAAGTTTCCACATGCAAATTAAATTTAACTATAGGCGGTTGATTTTACGTTCTTAATCAAAAATATTTACAAAAATAGATATGAAGCTAATTACAATGTGAGCCATACATGTGTAAATGGTGTGTTTGTAACCTATTGTGGTTAATCGTACAATACCAATGATGGCAAATGTGTACACCGGTATTTTGCAGAACAACAAAAAACTTATATTGAGTCTAGCTTGTATCAATTTCAGCTTATATACTAAATTTTTAGTAAACTAGTTAATAAAGATTAATAAGACAATGGTTCTTAAATGTTAGTAAAAACTATTTTCAATTTACTTAATGGTTGAATAATTTATTTTTGAGCTGTTTTTAAAAAATAGATAAGTTAGATTTTATTAAGTTTTGCATTTTAATGTGCAACCATCTAAAAGTTTTCTTTGTTTAATGTAGTGCTTACAGGCTTAATATTTATAATGTAGGTTTTAATGAGCAAATTTTGCTGACTTGCTTTTAAACATATCGATTTACCATTTTTTACCGTACTTTAAGCTAAAAAAAAGTTTGTACAGCAATTCAACAAGCCTAGTGAAGGTAAACCAAGTTTTTACGTTTATTTAAAGATTCTGTGGTATATTTATCATACAACTATATTTGTACTAAAGTTTTTTTTAATAACAACTTTATTTAAGCTAACAAAAACCGTACGGTAATTATTTGATATACTTAAGCAGGAGTCGGAGTAAGCAAAAACTAACCTGAATAACTATTGTGTGGTCGAATTTTATTGTTAACAAAATTATACAAGTAGTGACTTGTTCTTAAAAATAATTTTTTTCGTATTTACTATTTTCAAAAGCTCCTTTATGTAAAAAAACTTTTCTAAAGAGTTAAAGTTAAAGAATAATTGTGAATTAGATTCTTATTTATTAAAAAAAATATTCAAAATCTATTTATACACCACCGTAACTTTAAACTTTAGTTTACTTACTTTACATTAAAAATATTGTTTTTTTACTTAGGCGTTGCAGAAAAGTTCAGCAACCTTTTTCAAAAATCGGATTTACTAATAAAGTCATTTACAGTCAATTTCAAAATTATACTAATTACTCGTTAAATTTCAAAAAATATAATAAGTTAACACCACTGTTAAATGTTTATTAGTAAGAAGCTTAAAAAGCTTATAAAAACTAGTGATGTACCGGACTCACTATCCGGGTCCGGGTCCGGCCGGATATTGCCATTTTTGTCTGATATCCGGATCCGGCCGGATTCTAATTTGAAAAAAAAGTCCGGATCCGGTTCCGGCCGGACTTTAATTTGAAAAAAAGTCCGGGTCCGGTTCCGGCCGGATTCTAATTTGAAAAAAAAGTCCGGATCCGGGTCCGGACCCGGTCTAGTTAGTAAAAAAGAGCATACTGAAAAGTATTTTTTCAAAAACAAACCCTGTGTAAATTAATAAGAGTCATTTTCGTCAGTTAAAATTAAACACCTACCGTGATTGGCTCATTTTGTACACATGACTAATTTACATTTGTTTACATTTAAACTATGAAATAAACATTTCATGAAATGCAACTCTTTACATATGTTGTAAAATTGAAAACTTTGGAATGAATACTTGCATTATTTATTGTTTAAAGTTGAGCTCAGAGAATATTTAGAGTTAATACGGTTGAATGTACGAGCCAATAAGAATCATCTGACGAAATGTTTTAAACTAAATACTGATGCAACAAAACATCAGAACATGACAGGCAGTTTATATGTAATCAGTTAGTTAGTTTGGTGTGTAGCTTGAAGCAACAAAATATCTTGAACTTTTTTATGAATGCTTATTGTAAGTAGTGTTTTGTTTTAAAAGTGAATATTTCATCAAGTGTTTAATTGTTTAAATATTTAATACAGGTTTGTAGTTTAATAGTTTATTAAAAATTTTTCAGTTTCTTGTTTACTAATAGTTTAATTTAATTTTAGTTTTTTGTTTTAAGTCTTTTGATATAGACTTAAATAGCTTCCAGTTTTTAAAGTGTTACCAAAGTAATTAATAATTTTGTATATGCTAGTATTTCTTGTTGTGTTTTATATAAAAGATTCATCACTCAAAACTGTCGTGTCTGATTATAGAAAGTAGTCTCAGTTATAATTTAGTATTTGTTAGATATTAATTAAATAAGGTAGTATTTAAATATGATGGGTAGTACTAATAAGTTAAGTGTACCACAATCAGTCAACAACTTTACTACCAAATTGTCAACCTTTGATAGCTGTTTTACTGATTATTAGATTAAAGTATTTTTTTCAGTTTTTAAAATCTCTTTCTGACTCAGGCTTATTTATACTCATTCTAACTAGTTTTATTGACTTAAACAGTGGCAACCTTGCTAATTTGAAAATTTTTGGGAATTTTAGAAAATCTTGGACTACCTCAGGCTAGTTTAGTTTTATATAAAAACTCAGGCTAGTTTTCTTTTAGATTTGAATGAGTTTGAGCTGATCCAGTTTCAAATATTTTGTAATTTTCTAGTGTATTTTGTTTAAGAACTTGATTTCAGATTTTTAATTGTAAATAACACCTAAAATTGTAAATCTTGTGGCTAGCTGTTCTACTTATTATTAGATTAAAGTTCTTTTTTTTTAAGTTTTTAAAAACCTCATTCTGACTTAGGCTAGTATATTATAGTGATGTACCGCACTCACTATCCGGGTCCGGATCCGGCCGGATATTGCCATTTTTGTCTGATATCCGGATCCGGCCGGATTCTAATTTGAAAAATAAGTCCGGATCCGGTTCCGGCCGGACTTTAATTTGAAAAAAAAGTCCGGATCCGGTTCCGGCCGGATTCTAATTTGAAAAAAAAGTCCGGATCCGGTTCCGGCCGGATTCTAATTTGAAAAAAAAGTCCGGATCCGGGTCCGGCCGGATTCTAATTTGAAAAAAAAGTCCGGATCCGGGTCCGGCCGGACCCGAAATTGTGGGTCCGGTACATCACTAATAAAAACTAAACTTACTATGAGATATATCACGGGATCAACTTACAAGGCTATGAATATTTTTTTTTATATAGTGGTTAATTGTAACTTACCATATATGGTTAAATGTTAATTTAAATTTATATACATTTTTTAGTTCTTATGTTAATAAAAAAGACTCATAGTACATTATTAAACACAAAATTCAGTAAATTTTCGTTTAGTTTTATTTTATTTTAATTTTCGTTTAAGTGATTGTTTTATTAATAAAAAATTAAATTATAAAAAACTATGTGTAATAGCTCGTAAGAACCTTAATAAGCATATGGTGTACGACTCGGTAACCGAAAGGTTCATTTGTTCACCAGGTCCTTAGACCAAACTATTTGAGCGCTTTTTTATCGTTCAATAAACAATATATATATATCAAATATTTCAACCCAGGGCTAGTTTATTCTGTAATACCTTAATGTTGAGTTCTAGAGCATGAATTCTTACACACATTTTATAACGCCACTTTTTTTTAATAAAAAAATAATCGCCATCACTAAGTAAAATAACCTGCTACCTAGGTACGCACTTTGAACACAGCGCAAAAGTGCGTACTCAATCGGCAGTGCGTACCTAGTAAATTTTAGTTACTTTTTACATACATTAAGCTTAATACAAATATGTTAAAAGCAACTATAGTTTTTAATAACTATTTAAGCAAAATCATCCTAAAAAATATTTCATTATAAATCCTACATATTTCTTAAAAGTATACTAGAAATATTAAGTATTATCAATGTAGTAAGTTATATTTATCTCGAAAAGTTTTTTAATATGTTTTGTATTTCCTTGTACCTTTTTGCTTTACATGGCACATATAACTATATAATTATTATTTTAAATGAGTAAACATATATGAAAGATTTATTGTGCTACTTTAAATTGTCTGTATTTAAAAAAGCTAGTTTAAAGTAATATAACTTATAAAGACAAGCAACAAAAAGTATCTGCTAAACTCAAACGAAAAGCAACACAAACAGACATGTTTTCAAAAGCATTTAGTTCTGAAGAATTTTCAATTGCAATGGTTTTCGTTTTCATAAATATTGCATTTTTGTACAACTTTTACATTTACGTTTCAAACATTGGGTTGTAACAAACCGAAGAATCGAGAGAACTCAAATATAAGGCTGTTATCTAATACTAATAAACCTAAATTACATACATAATTCAACTAATCTACTTTTTATACCCCTTACTTACCTTGTACATTAAACTATCTAGGTGGCAGGTTACTGTACAAACCCAAGAATATATAATGTAAGTTGCAAACTTCTCGAAAAATGTATCTAAGAAATTTTTTTGCTCTTCAACACAAACCTTAGATTACCTAGTGCTAGTTTTTAATTTTGTGTGAAACGTACCTAAGTACCCCTTATAGCCCCTTTGCAGTTTATCGCCCCCTAACTTGCTAAAGTTTTGCAGAAGGAGTTTACAGTAAATTTGAATGTCTACAAACTTTTAAAGCTATTTTTAAATCTTTACAAATACTAAATTAAATTATTTTCACATAAATCAAATTTTATATGAGAATATTTTGCTAAAGGAAAAGTACAAGTAAGTTCTAAGTCTGTTTCAGTTAAAACTTACCTGTTTTAAAATATAAATAGCCATGTTATGATGTATTCTGTAAGAAATATCATACTTTAAATCATTAGCTCAATTTTAATTTGGTATTAACTGGTAGTTTTAGGCAGTTAGTTACATTATTTAAACACCTTAATATGTAAAAGCAAAAGTTGAAAATTGTTAAAGTTATACAAATTATTAAAAGCTAAGTTAAATTTGTATTGTATATTACAAACAGTGATATTAATAAAATATTACTATATAAATTATAAATAAAAACAAACATTATTACGCATTCGCAACAATTTAATACACCCTGTAATATATTGTACTTAGTTGCTAATTAAGTTTTTAAATCGATAAAATTGTTTTTGTATACTTATAAATTAATATAACAACTTTTAACTATATTAAGATGAAAAAGTACCAAAAGTAAAAGTTAACGAGTTCGTAAACTACAACTATACTGTTTGATATAATTACTTTTATAAATATGTATTTCAAAATAGTAAACATAAATTTTTCATAAAAAAATGTACGATACTAGATAAAAAAATCGAGCTTTTTATGCAATTAAGAAATCCTTCAATAAATATTATGTTAAAAAGAGTAACTACGTTTTAAGCTCAACTTGAAACAAAAACTTTTAATACATTTTAATATAAATTAAGTGGTCAAAAAAATCAACTGTCCTAGCTTAAGCTAAAGTCATTACAAGCATATATTTATTCAAATCTTAAGCCTTAAATTGTCCAAAATATTGGTTCTATGTACGCTCTTACCTGAATAAATGAACATTTAAGTTTCAAGGAGATCCGATGAGTAAATATGATATTACACCAAAATCTTGTTTTTAGCAGAATAATTTTTTTCTGACGAAGTTACTGCAAGTATTGAAATAATAACTTGTATACTTTTTATTGATGACCTGAGTTTTGTCAGTTAATAATTTTAAGGCGATTCATTGATAAGTTGGTCCATTCAGTAATTATGACGTCACATTAAGAGATGCCTTATAACTTAAAACAAATCGTTTAACAACTATTTGAAACTTTCTTCCTTATATCGAATAATCGGTGATAGAAGAAAATGTCGATAATTTAGTTTATACGCAGTTTTACCACTATAAGTGCAATATCGTTTATAACATTAGCTGGTATAAGTCTATTGTAAAAATTAATCAGCTTATTTTTAATAATGCAATATAAATGTTATAAAACTATCAATAAAATTATTTTTTAGAATCTGTTTTTATGAATTTTATTGCTTATAGCAATTCTGTTTTTTTTTTTATTGAATTAAAGACTGTAGAAGAAAAAAAAAGCTGACAATTTAAATTTTAAACAGTTTTACCCTATATAACTGCGATATTAATTACAACATTTGTTTACTTCATTTTTTGTATAAAATTTCGTTTTTTGGCATTTTGATTATCGAAAAAAATTAGAAGATATAAATCTATTGTAGAAATAAATAATTTTGTTAAAACAAATATAATATAATTGTTACAAAAACTATCAATAAAGTTATTGTCTTGAATACGTTATTAAAAACCATGTTGCTAATAGAAATTTAGTTCTTTTTATAGAAACAACGGTAATAGAAGAAAAAAAGCCGTAATTCAATTCTTAAACAGTTTGTATACGTCCTTTACATGACATCAGTACAAACGATATAATTAACTTTTAAAATAACTGCAACGATATAAGAAAAATTTATCATAGTTTACAATTATGACAAATTTTGTGAATGTCAGATACACGATTTTAGTAATCGTCACGTGAATTAAAGTTTTTACATAATTATTATTTAATACTATTTAACAAATAATTCTAAGATAAGAACTTTTTATCTATCATTATCATTATTATAATCTTTGTCGTCGTTTTAGTTTTTATAATTGTTGTTTTTATTATTGTCACATTAGTCTATTTTAATATGTTTGTTAAAGTTTTTATAGTCGTTATATATCAATGAAATCAGTTATTTTATTAATGTCATTGTTATTACCAACATCATATTTGTAGTTTTTACTTTTGTTATTACTATTTTAATCTTAATAATTTATTTGATAAATGTTGTTATGTTATGTATCGTGATAATGGTTTTTTTTTTTTGATTTTTAACGTTGTTAGTAAAATAATTGTCAATAATGTTATTACTATCTATATCGCTGTTATAAGAAATTACTTCAATCAAAAAATTAGTTTTAGTCGGTGTGTCTATAAATATTTTTATAACTATTAGTGTTATATTTTTAGTATATTGTAGTTAATGTTATTTTCGTTGTTATTTTATTTTTACTGTTGTTGTTATACTTGTTATAATTAATAACTATTGCTAACAATAACTATTGTATAAAAAAAAATGAACTGCTTATAAATTAAAATTATTTTTTTATCATTATTTTTTTATTAAAAGCATTTTAATTCCAAAAACATTTTATAGCATGATATGACATATAAAACACTATAAAACATTTCAAATACAATTTGAATAAAAACAAAACACAGTGAAAAACACTTACTAGGGATTCAATATTTGAAAAAGTAAAAAATTGTGTTTTGTCGTTTTAAGATTAAAAACAAAATAATAAGTAAAATTTAAAAAAACTAAGTTGTAAACACTACTTGTTTACAAGCTAAAACTGTAAACAACATTTCTACTGACTGATCTTTGAGTTTAATATTAAAAATATATTCATAATGCCAGATGTATCCAGAATATATAAATGCTTACGTGCCGTTGATCAAGTTCTTAAAGTGACGGAAAGGACAAATTTTTTTAAAGTTTGGAAGACAAGTCCATAAGTTGCACAGGGCAAAGTCAGTGGTAAAGATGTTCTTACTTTCTAGAGATATTTCACTAAAAACAAAATATTATTGTGCAAATGATCTCCGAGCTAGCACTGATGTTTCTACTGTAGAAAATTCTGAGTTGTGTTTTGTTTCGTTTGAAAAGTCCACAAGTAGCACAGAAGAAGCTAGCTCAAACAGTTTTATCATATTATTTATTCAGAACAGGTTTTAAAAGCAGGAAGTTCAGAAGGTGGCCAAGAAGAGACAACAACAATAAGTCCAGAAGATAGTTAAGAAATGACAACAACAACAAGTCCAGAAAGTGGCCAAGAAGAGACAACAACAACAACAACAAGTTTGAAAACCTGCACACATTAAAAAATATGTAAGCAATACTTGGCCATATACGAGTACAGTACACTACCGCTTAAGTACGCAAATTGAATCCGACCAAAAAGTGCGTACTTAGCACGGGTAGTATACTTTTTGAAGACATAGTATAATATGAACTTTAGTTGTTTGTTTTCTTTCTTACAACTAGCCACCAAATAATTAAGCCAAATAAACAAGTCTTTTTATTTTAAATAACATTTAATACATAATTCTAATCTGAAAAACTTTTTGTTAGATTTTAAAATGATTTATTTTGTCTATAAAAAGTTTCTACATAATTAATACATACTATTAATATAGAAAGTCAATGTCAGTCAATGGTATAAAAAAGAGTATTATGCCATATTTTGTTTTGTTAGAAGTAAAGTATCAAACTACATTGTGTTTACCAAACATTTGGAAAACATCAATGTTTGTACATTTAAATTAAGTTATGACTTAACTATGTTGTATTTGTAGGTTTTTTTAGTTTTGTCATCTAGATTTATTAATTTAATAGCATTACAGCTCAAATATCGTTATTCTTTTCACTTTTCTGCAACCACTACATAAGTATTTAGTTTATTAACATTTAATAACAGGCCTGTCACAATTGGCCACTTAGACTACTCAGGATTACTCACCCTAGTTTAAAATTTCTGAAAGTCTTAGGCAAACTCAGCATGTTGGCCATTCTACCTTTCTTGATAAGTGCGTACTTAAGGCGTGATGTGTACCAAAAAAAGTGCGTACTTAAGCGGTAGTATACTGTAATTAAGTATTTTATAAATTAAATAATAATAGTAATAATTAGTAATTTTAAGGTTAAAAAACTTATGAAGATTTCCCAAAAAACTTGACCATTGCAATTATTAAGAAGAATAATCAAATCTTCAGTATTTCTCATCAAAACTTTAAAACATTTTTGCCTGGTGAGAGGATAGCTAACAAAATACTTGACCTTCACCTTGCTTCAATGCTATCATACGGTAAGATTTTACTAAAACTTTTTTTCAGGTAGATCTACTTATGACCTAAATACTACACTCACCACTGTGATATTTAATATAATGTATTGCATTTACTTTCTGAGATTTCAAAATTCTGGAAGGAGAAAAGATCAAAAAATAAACTTCAAATGTATTAAAGAAATCAATAACATTGTGATAGAAAATGATAAAATACTTACCATTTTCTATTACAAAGAGGATGTAATAGTGATGGTATGTAGTTCAATATATTATACAATATAAACATTGAGTACTTATATTAATTTAAACTTAACTTTAGTCAATTGACAAAAGTAGAAATGAAGCTCATCAATACAGCCTAAAGAACAAAGAGTAATACCAGAAATTTTTGAAAAAGTACAAGCAAATCACTTCTACAAAAGGAACCCTTACTATTAACAACTATCCAGCAAAAGAGTACTAGACCATAGATGAACAATTTTTTTATGCTGTGTTGGTAAGCTTACATTTAAAAATGTTTTGATTGTTTAGATGGCTAAGTAGTATTTATTTATTTCAGCATGCAGAGAAACTCAAATTTAAAGAAACAGGCACAACATCACCAAGCCAGTTTAAAATTAACTAAATACAGTTTATAGATTAGGAGGTAAGGAGTCATTGTCTCAGTTTTTATAAATAGATAATAATAACCTTTAATAAATTTTTAATACATTTGTAGGTCCAGCTCATCCAAAGGTCAGGATTGAAGACAATCCAACATGGTGCTACAAATGTGACAAAGATGATCATTAGGTCCTAGAAAAAGAAGAAATTAAATGGTATGTAGTTTCATATTTATTTAGTTACAAAATTACAAAAATGTTTATAATTTTAGACAAGTTGCCCCTGTTGTAACCGATGGTACCTTGTGACGTGTCTTAGCTCTAGAATAAAGAATGATAAAAGATTTTTGTGTGATTTTGTGTATCTAATTTTTTAGACAGTGATTAATACTTACATTATATTGTTTTCATTGCACACTATTTTTTTCAAACTTTTATTCTTACTATTTTTGACACATCTGAGTTTTTTTTGTTTCAGATGTAGTTTGAATGAAAAGTTTAATTTTTTTTCATTAAACTTGTTATTACAACAAAAAATTAAACTCATTGTTATTTTGTAGTGTATATATTGAAATAAAATAATTCAATTAATTTTACAATTTGAATTATATGACATAATTGATTTAAAACTAGATACAAATTATCATGGTATAGAAAGTTTAAGTGGTGTTCAGAACTTATTTGTATTAAATAGTTTTTTCCATTAAAACCTGCAAAGCCAGCATTTTGTTACTTTTTTTAATGGAACAAACTTCACTTAAATTTAACAAACAAGTGAACTTTTTCTCATAAAAAACTTTTTCACCAAAAAAAAGCTGGCCTTGAATGGTGGAACTGATGGCACTGATGCAGTTGGTGAAGCCAACAACTTTATTAAACATAGTTTTTTATTTGGTTGAGAATTAATTTGAAAAATAAGTTTGATATGTTACTTTTAAATATTATGATAATTACCTAGCATGATGTATTAAGCTTGGTCTTACTATAATTGAACATTGAGTGAAATATTATAATTTTTATATGTTCCAAATTATATAAATAAGATTATAAGGCTAACTATAAAATTTCAGATTGATATTGGTGCAACATCAAACTAGGTAATTACCATGCTCTGTTTGTCTAAGAACAATTTTGTATACTGATCGACCTCTAAGTGGAATTTACAAAGATGTTTGTCCCACCCAAGAAAAATTAACATCATCTATAAATTAAGTTGTCACTGTGGTAGTGACTACGTGGAAAAAAAAAAACATCTCAAAGGTTTCACAATAAAATTGATCAGCATGTTCCAAAAATCTTGAAAAGCTAGTTTGATGGTTGTTTGGAGAAACCTACAAAAAAATACTTCTCTGGCAACATTTGTTGGACAATCAGGAGTGTGAAAAAGTTATTAAAAAAGAATTTTTCATTTTTAGTTAGAGCAGAGAACTCTTTTCAGCTACATATTCTGGAAGCCTTATGCATGCAATCTTTAAGGCCCAGTTTATGTAAGCAGAAAAATTTTGTATGCAAAACTAGACTTTTTAAATCCTTATATTAAGTAATTTCTTGTAAATTTTTTTAAGTGTAGTTTTGTTTTCATTTTTATTGCTGTCTGTTTTAGTTTGATTTTTATCTAGCGAGTTTTTTTAGTACAGCAAAGTTCTACTGTATAAGCATTTAGTTAGTTTTTACATTCGATTTTTACGTCATTTTGTATTTTGAAACTTTAAACTACATTATAATTTTATTTCAATTTCTATTCAGTTTAATTTAGTAAGATGCAATTTTTGATAAGACTTATTACGAAAGATCTCAAACAAATTTTAGGAAAAAAATGAAATGAGTTTTGTTATATTTTTTAAACTTCATCTTACATTAAAGGTCTACCAGTTTTATCAAAATATGTGCAAATATGTTTTTTTTTTGCTGCACTTATGACAGCACTATTTGTTTGCCAAAATATGACTCAAATATCGAAGATTTTATTTTTATTTTTAATTCTTACTATTCAAGGTTCAATTATAAAGTTCTATGATAAGCTTGAGTTTTCGAATATGTACCATTTTAGTTTTTTGTTTAGATTTTCATGCATGAATAAGTTTTTAGATAAGCAACATTGTTATGTGCAGTTTACTATTTTATTTTACCTGAAAAGGTCGCAATTTTTTGCTACCGAAGCCTGGTAGTATATAAAATATTTAATTTGCACATCTTTATAAAGCTAGATACTTAAAAGTCCTTATAATAAACTAAATTTATACTATACTTTTATCAGTTATTAAAAACTTTATTTTTAAACAGTTTTCAAAAGACGATGTTCTAAACGAAATTAATTAATAAACCTACCAAACTTTCAAAATGAGTGATTTGTACTTAAACTTTCTTATAAACACCTGTAAAATGTGTTTTTTTTTTTGAAAATGTTTTTTTTTTTTTTGTTTTTAGACTTATAAATTTCTAATGAACGTAAAAAAAAAGTTCAGACCTTTCATGGTTTGTGGAATAGTTGCAACTTTCGTAGTACTATTATGGTTTCATGCAGAGCTAAAATACACAAGGAGTTTTAGTATACTTAAAGATCGCTATTTCAAAGTAAGTTAAAGGATAACATTTTTAAAGAGACTGTAGCATAAATAATTTGTTGTTGAAGATTTTTTACTAAAAACTAGCTTTGTGTTGTTTATTGTGCACAGAATAAATATTACGTACTTATTTAATATTGAAACACAGAGTGGTTATTCAACTTCATCCAAAGCTGTCATGTTAACAACAACACCACCACCAACAACAAAAGCAATAGCAGCATCACAAAACAAGTTGTCTGAAAACAAATCTAAAGATATTTCAGCACCTGAACCGGTTATTTTAAAACCTTATTTGATATTAAATTACATTACAAACGTTTTTGTATACTTTTCACCATAATTGTCATTATAAGTTTCACCATAACTGTCATCTTAAGAATTTTCGTGCCGCATAAATTGTATTTCGAGTTAAAACTATAAACTTCAATGTTCATAATATTTTACATCTAACATTCTGGCAGCCCTGATTTTCACTATAATAAATTTTTCTATTTGTAAAAAGATAACTTTTTGCTTTACACGCCTTTTAGTAATAATAAAGTTTTGTTATTTCATGAAGAGTTTCCAAAATAATGTTCAATATAGTATTGCTTTAACATATAACTTATTGTGGATTTCGGTTGGTGTTAGTTGAATAAAACCGTTTTCAGTTTAAGAAATGAATACATTTTATAGAATTTTTTTAATTGATAGATTTAGTCTTTTTTTTATTTTAAAGAATTTTAGTCGTTCCTAAGCACGCGTTTAGTAAATAACGTCAGATAAGTACAATCATGTTTGTAATTAGTTGACATTATTGAATTCTTTTTTGTTTTACAATAAAAAACTAGCAGCTGCTCCCTTTAAAGTGTTTACTGATTGCTTTTTTTCCCTTTAGTTAATTATTGGTTATTAATGGAAAGAAAACATGACGTTCATAACTTTGGTGAAGTTTAACTTTTTTTTTTCAAACCAGTCTACTTTAACAACAGAACAAATAAAAAGACTTTTTTTAAGTTAAAAAAAGTATAATACAACTGATACGCATGGGCTTACTAAAATACATTGCGTTTCATGCTCCTTTTTAAATTGTATATTTTCAAGAGGGATAACAAACTCTACAGTTTCTAGTTCAACAAACTTTAAAATTTTGTCATGTTGAAAAATGGTATTCTTAAATATATTGATACAAATTCTGTAGAAAGCGCAATACGATATTTAAGTTCATTACCGATGTAAAAATAACCGTTTAAAAAAAAACATAAAAATTAAGTTAAAACAGTTTTTTTTGTTATTCTTTTTCTATAAGTAGTATTTGTTTAGCCAACGTTAATCAATATTTAAAAATGATTAACTGACTCGTAAAAAGCTGTTATGTGTACATTAAAAAAACGTAGTTTGAAATATAAAACGTAAAAATAAACAGCTTATTTACAGTTAATTTTGTTAACTACAAAAAAAGATATATTTCTAGCATTTATTTTTTAATAACTTTGTAAATAATTTTAGAGTTAACATGTTTAAAGAACTATCGCTTTTTATTTTATTTTCAGTTGACATTTTCAGTTTTTTTGTACTTGTATAACTTGATACAGGAAGAAAATGAGACTTTGGAAGGAGATGAGACAGTTAGTTGCATGTTTTGTTTGTTGCTTAAAATATTTATATGATCTTGAACTTTTGAAAAAAATCACAGTAAAAAAAAATCTTAGCTAATTCAACCTAAACCTAAACAATAAAAATAACAAGTTTAAACAAGCAAAAATAAAAAATAAACGACTTTGTCGGTACATTGTTATAAAGAAATTAAAACGAAAATGGTTTTACTTTGATAATTTAAATAAGTTTTAAGCATTTATTGATTTATTAAAACAAATTAAAATTTTTAGTGTCAGTAAATTGATAACAACCCAAAAAATTACAGCTAATAGTTTACTGGTATCGACCTTGGGGGGAACCCGTTCAAAAAAAATTGGGGTCAGAATGCGGTGGTTGCATGGTAACAGACGACAGAACAAGGGTTTGTTATTTCATTTTGTTAAATTACTTGTTCTTGATTCAAAAAACCAAAAATTGTTACGGAACAAAATTAGCTGGCATTTTTTAATTTAAATAAATTAAAATTTGCATGAAATAGTTATATAAATAATGACAAAACGATGTCTACAAAGCTAAAAAAAAAGTAGAAAAAACAATTAGTTGGTTTTAGGTTGAAGAAGCAGGTACTAAAGCTGTCTTATTTCATTACCAAGAACTGAACAAAAATGATTTACCCAAAACAAAAAGGTAAACTAAAATTAAATTGCTTAAAACTATAATCAGATTTATAAAAAAATAAATTTAACTGTCAAAAAGAATTTTTATAGTTGAAATTTTATAAAAGTAGCTTTGTTTATTATTTTGCATGTTTAGCTCAATGCAAAAAACCCGTTTACCACGAGAGAAATTCTAATTGTTGATTGTTTTTAGGTGTATATTAAGCTACAAACTTAGCAACAGTAGTTATGGTATACTTTTAGAAATAAGTTTGCATATTTTATGAAAATTTTGCTATTATAATGAAACAAACGTATGTGCTTAACATGTCTCAATTGTATTTTAGTAGCGATAACACCGTAATAAAAATTTGACAAACCCACAAAAAATTATATCAAGCGTTTAACGGTCGTTTTATTCAAGTGGCAGATGTGAAAATACTACCCAATGACTACCCACTTTTTTTAATTTACCAGGCGCGCAGACCAATATTATACGTTTTGTTCAAAGGAGAGCCCAGCCTATGTGAAGTCAGTAAAAGGGAGTTTAAAGGGCTACGACGAATATTTCAATTTGACTATGACAGTAAGGTTTGTGATTTTATTTTACCAAGCAGCAGATCATAAACTCTTACTAAATAAAGCCGGGGTCAGCAAACTGCGGCCGTCAAAGCAAAAATATATGGCACGCGAGGTACTTTTCAGCTAAAAAAACATACCTTTTTAAAAACAGTAATAATTTTTTTCGTGGTTAAAGCTTACAATTAGGCTCTTAATTTAACAATTACTCATCAGTAGTGCTCTACTGTTGCTTATTTTAACACAATTTTGCTTTAAAACATTATTTTTATCTCGATTACTACAAATAGTTGAAAGTAACTGCGGCCCGCAGAAAACTTTTTTGGCCCGCGATAGTTTTTCTATGAAAATTAACCAGCGATTTGTAAAAAGCTGACTACAACAAGTAAGAAAACTAGTAAATTACTATCAAATTCGTCATAACCTCATACTTTACTTTTTAGAAGGGATGGAGACATTTTCCGTCCTTACAGCAGTATGTACGAAATCGCTTTAGAAGTGAAAGAAAAAAACATAAGTTTAGAAGGTTTGATGAAAAATAAGAAACACTTAGCCACTTGGTTCGTAACTAACTGTGGGTACACCAGAGGTGCTAAGAATAGATTTAGTCTCGCGCAAAAATTGGTTGATATCGGGCTAGATGTTGACCGTAGGTTTAAATTAGTTTTAATAGTTATATTTAGAAACTAGACATTGTTTATAAATTTATCATACTATATTTAACTTGAAGTAAAACATTTCAGCAGTTATGACTAGCTGCAAAGTTAATTAAAATAAAATATATACAGGAGGGGATACTGGAACTTTAAAAAACCAATTTAGAGAAATACTTATTGTAGATTTAAACGTTATGATCCAATTTTGAGCAAACATCTAACTAAACCGGGTATTACCCACACACTAAGAATTTTCGACTAGAAATGTATATTTTCCTTTTAACAATTTATAAAAACTGTAATTGTACTGTAATTTTTAATTTTGTTATATAACTGATAGATATATATCTTACTATTTAAGTTTTCTTGCACATTTAGCTGTTTTAACACTAGTTTTTAGTTACTTTGCACAGCTTTTTATTTGAAAATCACTAATGAAAAGTCGAAACAAGGTCAAAACTATTTAATAAACTATAGATCTACGATAAGTATCTCTCTAAATTGGTATTTAAAAAAAAAAAGTTATTAACAAGTTTAAGATAGGATACAAAAGGATTTTTTTTACAATAAAAATGAGCAAGTCGCTTAAAAATTTAAAAAAATTAAGGGGAAACTGTTTTCCTAAGGCGCCAGTCGTAAGCGACCGCAAACAATACGAGGGAGTAGTAATGCTGGATTTTATATCAAAACACAAGTTCTACCTTGCATTTGAAAATGCGCACATGTGCAAAGACTACATGACTGAAAAATTGTACCGCAACGGCTTCTTGTCAGGAACTGTACCAATTATTTACGGTGCACGCAAGGTATTTTTGTTGCTTCAACCTTTAACCACTAATACTTAGTTAAGGTAAAATTTTAATGATATTTTTTATACATTTAAAATGATTACACTTCAATTCAAAAAATGTACATAATACATGATACCTTATAAGTACTTGCAGTTTCGAAGCACAAATGAAAACTGTTAACTAAGCTTTTCCTGAAGTTTTGCTAAGTCTTAAAATGATAAAAACATTCAGCAAGACTACTTGATTCCGAAGAAAAGCGCCATTTTCGTCGACGATTACGCCGACCTGGGCCAATTGGTCGACCACATCAAGTACCTGGACAAAAACGACACCGCCTACATGGAATACTTTGCGTGGAGGCTGGAAGACCCTGAAAAATTTGACGGTTACAACGTGGCAGTTGGGAACTGCGAACTTTGCTTGAAGTTGACGAATTCGTCAAGTAAAAAGAGGTACAAGTTTGCAAACGGCAGAAGGAAACTGCCGACGAGTAAAATTATTAAGTCGCTTGATGAATGGTACTACAATGAGGAAGATGAAGAATGTTTGATATGATCTTGTAAAGATAACCCTAGTTTCGCACAAGTGTTGTATCATAACACTACGGTTTCTGAAACTCATTTTAAAACCTGCCTTTTACCATTAAAAAACTGCCTACTTAGCAGAAGTAAAAAATATAAGCCCCCTTTATTAGATGTTGTCCCTTTACCAGTCAACTTACTCTTTCGCCCCTTGCTGTTTACTGTTCCCTGGTAGTTAAAGGGGCGATTCTTTGCTCTTTGAGAAACCCAAGTTTAGACAGTTAAAAGTTTGAGTATGAAAAGAAATGCTTTTTGAGTTTCAATTAAACCCCTTTTTATTGATAGTTTTATAAAGTATTTTTTTCATAAACAAATTATTTTATTTAATAAACATATTCCGTTCTCATTTGTTTGATAGATTTTTTTCTTTCGCCAAAATATTTTAACTTTTTTTTCATACTTGCAATTTTATCTAAACAGCTGTGTAATATGTAGTACGAGTTCTTAACAATACTTAAATGTGATTCTTTAACTTCATTTTACTAATTATTTTACATATTAATGCTTATTTTTGATTTTATGTGTTCTGTTTTTTAGTTTGAATTTCCTCAAGTATTGGTATATTTTTGTTCTACTCTAAATATAACACTAGTTAAGTTTTAGTATTTGAAAAAGTTTGATTTTTTATCATTTGTAAACTAATCTATATAAAAACCTTCTAACCAAGAGTTATTAGATTAAAATTCAAAATTGCTATACTTGATCATTATTGTTTAAATAATATTGTTTTTTTAATATTTTTCTAACTGCAACATATAAATGTCTTTTCACCAGGAATATACTTGTATTTCATTTAGTTTTTATTTACCACATCTACTTTTCCTAGTCTCTATATTAAACAAAATGAATGTTTACCTTTTCAATTTACAATTTTTTTTAATATGCCATTTCTGTTTGCTTACGCTAGTAATTACCAAGAGTGCTTGTTATTCAAGTACACTTGTTTAATTTAAGTAAAACATTACTGTTTCGTTTAGCAGGTGTTTTAATAAAGTGATTACATTTGAAAAATAAGATTTTATGAAATTTAATAAATTTTTAACAGCACATGATTACTTTTTTGTTAGTAAAACTATTACATTTTATAATTTGTCGTAGATACATAATTGACTCGATAAAATCTATAAAATTGTAACTAATGTTGTGTTTTTTTAAACTTTTTTATCTAAGTTTTAAGGTTATTCCTCCTTGTAATATTCGAAAAAGATATTAATATATTTGTGTATCAAAATAATAGTCTTATTTTGGATAACGAAGACCAATAAAAAAACAATTTGAACAACAAGGTCTTAGTTTTTTTTTTTAATAAATTTTGATAAAGTTAACTTTTAAAAAATGTTTTAAATGCGCTTGAATTTAATCTTTTTTGTTGTATGAATTGTTAATAGTTTAAACAGCGACCTACAAAATTTTATGAAAAAATAAGTTTGTTTTTGTGTCCTACAACTAAAACCTAACTTTTTTACTACTAAAATTGGAAGGTAAGGTTGGTTAAGTTGAAAATGTTCAAGCATCCAAAAGTTATGTAGCTTGTCAAACAGTTTTCTAAAATAATAAAGTACAAAAGTTAACATAATAAAGTCGTAAAGTGTTTTGCTTTATTAACTGTTCGACTAACTAAATGATTTTTTAAACGGTTTAAACATTACTAATTATAATAAAATTTAAATAATAAAATGATGTCGAAAAAAATTTAGAATTAGTTCTAGCCGAATATAATTTAGGAAAGTTTAAAGTGTTAATTAAATGTTATAAGTGTTGTCTATAATTTATCAAAGTTTTTGAAGTATCAACGATCTTAAAAAAAAATACATGAAAAAATTGTAGATTGCATAAGCGTGTAAAGCTTTTTTAATCACTGAAAAACAATTTTTTTTATATAAATTTTATTTATTAAAGGTTTAGGTTTTTTTTAATTGTATACTATAAACTTTATTGTTTTATGTTCAATGCACATCGACTAATTACATATACTTTTTTAAACTTTTTATCAAGTTCGATAGTTTTAAAACAAGTTTTTCCATGTTAATTATAAACTTTTGTTTACAAGTTGTTTAAAAACTGCACATTTATGAAAAACTTCGGCAATATAGAATAAGTTTTCTGTTTTAAAATTTGTGTATTAATAAATTCAGGTATAAACGTTTATACTTTGAACAAAATAAAAGTTTGTAACGTTCGTACCAGCTATAGACTCAATTAAGTTTTATGTTTTTATTTTACTCTTCATTTTAAGATTCTTTATATTATTATAAAACTAACAAAATTTGCACTTTGGTTAACATATAAAATTCCAAGTGCAAACACCAATTAGTACTTTATTTTTAGAAACAATTTAAAAAACCAGTTGTTCTTTACTTTTCATATGATATTAATTAAGAAATTAATTAAATTTATTTTTACCAGTTTTTTATTATAAACAAAGACATCTTGTAAAGTTTTATAAACTGTTTTCATAAACAAAAGTGAAAAAGTATAGAGCTTTTACCATTTAAAAATTCTTACAACTTAACATGTATAAATAAACTTGTTGTTATTTAAGACAAGATAAGTTTTCCAAACTTTTACTAAAACTAAAAGTATTTAAGACTGTAGCATAGTACATTAAAAATTATGAAATTACAGCATAATTATAAGTATTAAAGATGTTTGCATAACCTTCAAAAAAAAAGGCTTAGATGAGTGTATCATCTTAATTGAACATTACAGAAATATTGTAAAAATCTTGAATGTCTTGATAAATAAAAACAATAACAAAAATTAGCGATTTAAAAGTTATAAACTTTTTTAAAACAAACTATCACACTAAAAGAGCAGAGAAAATGTTATTGGAATAAAAGTATAAAATTAACTTTTATTTGAGGTCAAATGAAGGTGAAACAAATAAAACAAAATGCTATTCTAGAGCTTAAATAAATCCCATAAGACCAGATTCATTCAAAATATGTAAGTTGTTAATTAATTAAGTATTTTTTTGCACAACAACATCTCAAGTTTTAAAACATCAACAACAATAAAACAATGTTCTTCTTAGAGCAGTTGTAAATTAAAAAACATACAAAAAATAATGTTAAAAACAACTACTAAGTACTTCAACATAATTAAAAATATTTTCAAAATTTTCCATTAGTTTAAACATTGTAAACAACTGCAAAACTATATTTTTGCAACTCATATCTTAGACTTAAAAATTTACTTCATATTTTTTTTCAAATAAAATTACTGTTGTCATATTTAGCTCAGTTTTAATTGTATAAAAATTTAAGAACTGAACTAATCTTATTTTAAAGGAGAATTAAACGAGGTCAAACCCATATGACTTTGAGCAAAAAGAAAAAATAAAGCTGGTGTTGTATGCTTTTTATTCTCTTTTAATTAAATTAAAAAGTAAAAATACGACTAGAAAGACTTTGTGTATTTTTACATGTAATTTTTTTTATAATTTTTGTTATGTTTTAAAGGTTTTACAATAAACATAACCTTTTATAGAATTTTCTAAAAAAAAATCTCAATGTGACCAAATACTCAAACTAGTGTATATAGAAACTCTTAGCTTTTCAAAGTTTAGTCGAGTCAGTAAGACGCCAAGAACTCGGTTTAGTTTTAATAGTTTTTTTTTTTTAAGTAGTAATAACAAAAGGCTAGTTGTAGTATAATAATATTTGTACTTTATACAACAAAAATATTAATAGGAGTTAAAGTGGTTTAAGTTTAATTTTACTTTACTTTAATAATTTTAAGAATTTATGTTAAAGACTTTTAAACATAAAAAACAATCAAAAGTTTTTTTTTACCTACTTTATATAAATAGCACCTTTAAGTAAGTTTTTAAGTGTAATTAAACATAAAACAAACAAAAAAGTTTAACAATCTTTAAACAGAAGGTTATAAAACGTAACTACAGAAGATTGTTTTTTTTTTTGTTTTTGGATAAGCACAAGCAATAAAACATCAAAAATAATTTTTATTTTTTGTATTTTATGCTTGACTTTATAAAATTATCACACATCTTTTTTAAAGCCAGCTTTTTTTTTTAAACTTTTAACCTTTTTTAGCAAAGAAAAAAATCATTACTTTTAAATAAAGACATTTCATATTTACTTTATATTTTTTATATAAGACATTTCATGAGTTTAAAATATCGTTAAGATAGTATTTATTTTAAATTAGAACCTTTTATTTTAGTTAATTGCATTAGATATATGTTTAATGAATATTATACTTAATTATTGTTATGTAAGTCTCATAGTAAAATACGGTGTTTGTATAAATAACTTTAAGATTTATATTTAGTCTTAAGCATTATTTTATTTTAACAGTCTTATGTTTATTTGAATAAAACTTTTAGATTTAACCTAGATATATATTTAAAACTAAAAATTAAAACCTATATATCATGTTGTTTTGTTTCCTTTTTACACAACGTATAACACTAATTCAAGCTAATATTCTTCCAATATTGTTTTAATTAATTTATAGTGACAGCTGTTTTCATATGTTTTTGATTAAATTTAAATTACTGCTGTAAAATTAAAATAAGTTTCATAGATTTTATAAAAAAGTACAAAAATACATTTAGTAGGTTTAAAAAAAGGATTGCATAGTTTCAAAAGCCTAACAGATTTTAAAACTTTACTAATTTACCAGTAGATTTTGTTGGTTTATTTTTCACCTCAGTTCTTGTTTTAATTTTGGCTTGTGTCTAATGATAAGTCTAACACTTTGAGTCTGTTGTTTATGAGAACTTGAATTAGTTTGTATTTTACAAGTTATCAGTCAGTAATTTGTAAGCATGTTTGATTAGTTTGAAATGAATTAAAATAACTTTTTATCATTTTTAGTTAGTTTTAACTTTTTTGTTTGCAATAGTTTTCTGACCTTAATGTAAATCGACTTTGGTAAATAGCTTATTAGTTTTAAAATTTAATTAAGTACCAGCCATTTTCGTTTCTAATATATTTCATACCTAATTGACAGTTCTATTTTAATTTTAGCCAAGTGTCTTTCTACATAATTAAAATATTTTTTACAGATTTTATTATTAACTGATGACTTCTTTTTTGAGTGAAAAATTTATTGAAAACAATTAAATCTTATTATAATATACTTGAGTTTTTATAAAGGATTGAACTGCATTTAGAGGGAAATTCATAAGTGTGATGAACAAGGTATGTATTAAATTTAACATCTTTTAAATAAAAATATATTTTTAAAATAATTTATTAATTCCTTATTGTTATAATCATTGAAAAGTACAAATAAACTTAACTCTAAAATTAGTTCAATCATTAATTTTTAATTTTTTTTTAAATATATTGGTTTAACTTAATGAACATACTATATATTAAATTGTAAAAAAACTTTTTTTTTACTTTTTAAGCTACTGATATAAGCATAAGTTCTAATGACTTATAGATATTAAGTCATAAAAGTAAAGTCATACAGTTTTTTCGTTTGAAATAAGTAATATTTGCTTTTTAAAGTTTAAAACAATAGTTACCAAAATTAATTAATTTACTTAAAAATTTATAAAGAATACTTATTTCCCCATTTGAACTAAAAAAAGGGATTTAGATAACTTGCTTAGAACCAAATACACAAAAGTATTATTGCTTAAACTTTATATAATCGAAAAAAAAAGATTTTGACTACGCTTAAACAATAATTTTTGATATTTATTGTTGTTTATAACTTTTCACTAATGCTGGTATGCTTTTTTGCTCTTATGTAGATAGTCTGGTCAACTAAAACCATTTACCCATTACCAATAAAATACTTTGAATTCTATATTAGAAAAATATTTAAATAATAATATTTATTTTTTTTACAATTGTCATATATAGTATTTAAATCGTATATAACAATTTAACTTTGTCTAAATTATTTGAAACAAACATTATTTTAGGTTTTATGTAACGAATATTTCTAAAAATTAAGATGTATTGTTAAGATTGGTTTATCCTAAATAATGCAAAAAAAAACTCTAGTTTAAAATAACTTTAGTACTAAAATCCTATGTAAAAAAACAAGTTTTATAAGCATTTTTATTAAGATTATTATTCTGTACCATGCTAATTTTTAGCTAATTTAAAACCTAAAAAACGGAAAATTTTTTGTAAAAGTTAACCAACAAGTTTTATTTAGATCAAGCTAGGCTATATTAATAAATGAAATAAGTTAATATTTTATTAAAAGTTTTTGAAGTATATTTGAATTGTTAAAAGTGTTTTATAGGAGCAAAAAATATACTTTAAAAACAAAAATAAAACACATGTTTTGAGTCGTAAAACTTAAAGTACTTAACTATAAACAAGACTGAAAGAAAGTGTATTTCGTTTCGATAGTTATTTTTCAACACGGTTTGAAGTCTCAATACACTGAAACCTAATATAACTAAACACTTCAATTTTATTACCGCATCTGCCGTCTTGGTCATTAATGTTTGTAACAACAGCTCATTCATATTTGCTTACTGGTGCTGACATCAAGCAACGATGCAGATTTCGAATTTGCCAGTGTTACGCCGTCGGTATTTCAGGCCCCTTCGTTCAATGTTGGGATATTCACTTTAGGTTAGTTGATACTCTTTTTGAATTTGTTTGCATGATAAAGTTTTTTTTCAAGTCACGTTCACAGACAAAATGATAAGTATAGTATTAGGAGATTTTTTAATGTACTATTAAAACCTTTGAATTTTCAAACATAATTTAATCAATTTTCAACTATTTTTACTATCAAATGCTTCAGAATGCTAACAGTTTGCACAATAATTGATCTTAAGATAAACATTTATTACTTCACAAGTAATTTTTTTGTGTACTATATGCACTGCAAACTATTTTTGAAAGGAAATTGGTACTAGTGTCATTGATTGTCTTTTTTTTGTCACAAGGAACTGCGAAGTCACAATGACATCATACTGCAAATTAATCAATACTTAAAAATCGGCGAAGGTCTACAAGACTGGACTTTCTTAAGCCGTGAGACAAGTTAACATAAAGGTTTTATAATAGCAACTTGCGGCACCTTTATACTGTATTTAATACTAAACGGTGTAATTTTTATTTATACCTCTGAAACATTCTTATGAAAATATAAAGTCAACCGCAAATAACTGAAATTTAAAAATTTCAATTAAACGGATGGTAAACTAATATTGGGTGAGAGCTTGTTTGTACAAACTTGCTTATTTTGTATAATAAAAGCGCCTTATTTAAACTATCAAAATAGAAACACAGTTTTTGTTAATTTTACAGATGATTCCAACATGTTTTTTTGTTTTTTTAGGATGAGTACAAACTCATTTAAAAAATATAAATACAATAAGTAGTTTGGCTTGTCTGCAAGCGTACATTTAAAAGTACTACTACTTTGACATGTACAATGTAGAAACTATTAACTCTATAACAGGGTTTTCCAAAGTTATTCAAATGGTCCCCTTGCGTCTATCTCAGCAAGTCTCAGGGGTCTAACTGCAAAGGGCCGTAACTAGTAATTTGGTATTTAAACAAAATTTTATGATAATATCTTAACTTACACTAAATATTTTCAAGTTTTGTAACGAGTGGAGGCGATCTTTTTATATATTTTCAAAAAGGAGCGTTTATCAATATGAGTTTAGGAAACTCTATTCTAAACAATGCTTGTTATTAACAACGTACCTAAATATGTAATACTTGGTAAAACAAAACCCCTAGATCGCAACGTCTTTTTATGAGTAAAAAAATAATTAGAGAAAAACAAGTAAAAAATAATTTTTAGTACTTACAGTAAACATTTTTAAAACTACGCTACACATGAAAGAACTTTTCTTTTATACCTGGCCTCCAAGTACAAAGTTGCCATATCCTAATTTTGGGTTGGATTAAAACTTATTTTTTATGTTACTAAACAAAAACTTAGAAAACATAAGTTTTATTTAAAAATTGTAACTTTTTACCTATATTGTTTTGAAAACATTAAAAATTTACTTTACAGTAACCTCTCGCTTGTTTACGCACATTGTGTCCACAGAGAAAATGCGTAAAGATACGAGAAATTGTAAAGATACGAGAGGTACCAAATATACAGAAGTTTTTATAGTGGCTGTTTTTTGATAGTGCTTCTAGTAAAAGGCAAAGTGGGGCTTTTACACTTTTAACTATTTGTTTACTTTATTTATAATTATGAAAACAAAAGATTAAACTATACATGTATTAAACAAAAAGAATTTAAATTTATATTAAACAATGACACTTGTAGAAAAATTTTACTAATTTTAAAAATAAATAGAATTTATCTTTAACTTTTTTATATGTGACTTATTTGATACTTAGCATTTATATTCTATTCTACTTAGCATATTCAATTTATAATTTGTTTACAATTAAGAAATGGTGTGGTGTCTATAATAAAATATGTTTTTATACCCTTTTACAAAATATGCATTTGGTGCTGTAATGGATTTAATGCATTTGGTGCTGTTTTTAACACAGTCATATTTCTTTCAGAATTTTAATTTAATTTCTTATTATTAACAAAATTTCTGATATACTGAGGTAAAACTAAATCTTTATCAATTACTCAAGGAACATAAGTTTACAAAGTCTAAATATATAGAGAGGTGAGTTAGCATTTAAAAACATATTTTAAATCAAAAATATACAATTAACCTAGTTGGTGCAGTATTAAAAAAAATAAAAATTTTATTTTTCAAAGTTTTAATAATTCTAAAATGCGTAACTAAACGAGAGTTCGTAACGTCACAAGTGCGTAAAGATGCGAGAGGTTACTGTACTAAATATTTCTTAAGACCTACACATAATAAGATATATGTTTAAAATTCAGCCATTTCCACGAAAACTATGAAGATCGCTTGCGAAGAAGTTTTTTTGGAATTTCATGATATGTTAGAAACCAAAATAGAAAACACAGAAAATGAAAAGGTAATTTAACTTATACATAATTTTAAAAAATTTAACAAAATTACATTTACATTATGTTTATTTATATATGAATTTTATTAAAACAGTTTGGCTACTATAAATTAAATAAAATTTAGTCAAAAAAAAAGTACAAAAATTAGTTATTTTCAGTTTTTTACAACACACTTAAAAGTGATAAAAAATCATTCAAATATCAAGTACTGTAAGTAAAATAAGAAGTATTACAGCTTGTATAAAGTGTTTTTACGTTATTTTTATTTTTTCATTGGTTTGACATTGTAAGTGTAACAATAACTCAAAAAAATATATATATACTCTTTAGTGCAATATTCTAGCATTATATCTTGAAAATTTTAAGTTGTCTAGAAACAAAAATTCCGACCAATCTAAATAACATTCTTAAAAGTAAACTTTAAAATCTAGTAAGCTTTTCGGCTGAAAAACTGGAGTTAAATTTAATTCTATACGTGGTTTTGTGTTTTACAACTTCAGTATTAAGTCTTATAGTAGATATCAGAGACGTTTTCCTACTTAAAAAGACATATAGCAACTGTTAAGACATACGAAAATGTAGTTGGAGTTCAATATGTTAAAAACCGCGAACTAAAAAGTTAAAACGCTAATTTCACTTAAAATTTTTCTTCATTTTCATTTTATTATTTTACCAAACTTCTTTAAAATTGTAAAATTCTTTATTGAAAAAATGGTTTTTAAATCTTAAATATCAATTAAAGTTTATTTAACTACTTTTTTGAAAAACTTTAAAACTTGAAAAATATTTAAAATTTGGATTTTTTTAGGAAATTAGTACAAAAGTTTAGGTTCTTAGATCAATAAAAAGTACAAAGATAAAAAAAACAAATTTCGAAAAAAATAAACAATGAAAACTTTGCAGTCCATAGTTTTCTATCGAAAACTTTTCACAAAACTGACTATACCTCAAAAGTTCTCCTTTTTTTTCATAAAAAGTGACGTTTGTACTTTGATATAAATAAAGCCAATAAAATTATTTGTAAAAAATTGTCTTTTAATTCCCCAAGGTTTTAAGCCAAAATTTTGTTGAAATACTTTTTTATTTGTTTTATTAAACTTTTTATCTTATTCATAAAGTTACAATCAGGGTTCGTGCGCAAAACTTTTTTCATTTAGCCTGACTGAGACCAATTTAGCCTGACATTTTTTCAAAGTAAGGAAAATCCCCTTAGAAGTCATTTTAGGTATTAGGGGTCTTGATTAGTACTATTGTAGTCTCCGACTTCAACCAGCTTTATCTCAAAAATATTTTGAGCTTTACAAATCTGCAAAAAGCAACTCATAGCTTAGTTACAATTCAATAAAATAAGACTAAATTGTGAAAAAGGTGATTTACCCCCCTATGCCCTTAAAATAACAAATTATGTGATAAGTTTTAAAATAAGTGTTATATCTAATCTATTTCTAGTGTAAAAATCTAATATATATTACTAAACACAAATTGTTCAATTTAAGCACTAAGTAAAAATTAAATTTAATTGAACAATAGCACAATTTAAGCACATTTTAAGCACTAAGTAAAAACATTATAACCAGAAGATTTATAATAAAACGAGACGTGTTTTATTGAAGTTTAAAATGAAACGCTTACACGAGTATTAAAATTCAAACAAACAGCTAAGTTGTTGAACTAAACTGTAATGTTTAAACTGTATTTTTTCTATGAATTTTCATGACTATTACATATATAATCTACTCAAAACTAAATAATGAAGATTCTTAAATTTTTTTTGAGATTCAACAAAAAGTTTTAAGCATTTATTTTTACAAATACTGACTGATTTTGTCATTAATAAATAAATCTTTAATTAGAAATAAATTCACATTTCAATTTGATCTTAAAAAGATTTTTTTTTAATCAAACATTTTCTAGCATTTAAACTGAGATTCTCAAATTTTGAAATAAAAAAACTGATTTAGCCTGACGTTTTTCAACTTTTTTCAAAAAAATTGATTTAGCCTGACTTAGCCTGACGCGCAAGAACCCTGCGCAATAAAATTATTTTGAGTAATTTAAACCAAAAAATAAATACAAATCACAAAAGTCGAACAAGAACAACGAACAGAACTTTTTGTTTTTACATATTTCACAGCATATAAACAGAGTTAAAATAAATAAAAAAACACAAACCTTTTTCACAAAATAGTTAGGATAAACTTAAACTCTTATAAAGCCTAAAAAAGCAGACTACAAAATACATTACAGAAAATGTTTAATAGTTTTTCACTTTGTACAAATATGTTTTCTAATTTATAAACGAAAATAACTAAATGAGTGTATGCCTATAAAAACAAAAACCTTATAAAACAAGAAACTAAATTAAAACCGGAAACATTTTAAAGAAGCATCTTATAAGGGAGATAAAATAAATAAATTAGACTTTTAAACGACTAAAAATAGTTTTCTGTTAAGGAATTATTTATCTTATTATTTTATATAAAACAAATGTTTTTGCTGGTGTTAGTAGGTTATCAGTTGTAAAAAAGATAATTAACTAAAGCAATTACATTTTATAAAAAAAAAAACTAAATCTATAACAATTCATAAGTTGGTAATTATTAAAATTAAGTGTCTACTTGATACAAAACATTTCCTTATTTTTCTTCTGTGTATTATTTTTTTGAGTGATTTGATTGGTTGTGAACACTTAGAAATACATTTACCATTTGTTTTTCTGTAGGGTTTGTACATGTCTTCTAGTAAGCCTAAACAAATGTTCAAAATGTCCTAAATATAGTTTTTGGATGGATACGGAACAATTTTCTGATATTTGAAGGTACTCGTTCATGGTCACACTTTGATGCTTGTTCCAAAACTTCTAATCTATCACATAGTGGAAATTATTCTTTGGAACATTCTCAAGATGGAATGGCAAGAACAGACTATAAAGCAACACATTGAGAGGCTTTATCAAATAAGACTCTTATGAAACTAACTTTAGAAACATCAAATATATCACTAGGGTTTTTATCAATTGATACCATTATTGTGGACTATTGTAGCTTGTACATGAGCGCATGGTGATATGCTAAACATTTGGCAAGTGAGCTATAACTTCAAAAAGTATAGTGCTATATTCAATTCTTTTTTTTTGACAGAAGGATTAAAGTTACCAATAATTAAATTCAAAATAATCAAATATTTCAATCTTTAGATACCTGAAAAAATATTCTTGTTGAAATCGTTACAAAAAAATACATTTTAAGTAATCCTAGTAAAACTTATCCAAACTATACAATTCCTTCTAAAACATTTTGCAATTATTCCTTACAAATATAATGATACCAATGAACAATAGAAACTTAGAATTCTAATAAAATTCTGAATACAGTAAAAATATCTGTTATTGCAAAACATTTGGTGAACAATCAGAGTTGTGCTAAAAATTTCAATTTTGAGATTTTTAGGATAATTATAAACTGTTATAACGTGTTTGATTTAGTTAAAATTGAAGCTATATGTATTTTAAATGGAAAACCCACCCTTTGTAAGCAAAAAATTTGACTATAGTGTTACATAATTTACTTGATGGTCTTTTTGGTGTTTATATGTTTGTATTCAAGGGCATAGGGGGGTAAACACCGTTTTTTTGGTTTTTGAACTTATTTTATATACTTTTTATTAAACTACAAGATGTTTTTTACAGATTTTGAAAATTCAAAACAATTTTTGAGATATAGCTGGTCAAAGTTGAAAGCAACAATAGGATCCTTATGGAAGGCGCAAACTAAAAACTAAAACGGCAAATAACTAGCAATTACTAAAATTCTATCTCCTCCTACGTTTTTTGAGATAACTACCTCAAATTTTCAGAAAGTGTTCCTTGCAATATTTAAAAATTCTGTCAGAACAGAATTTTAAAAAACCTAAAAATAAAAATTTTATAACAAAAAAACTAAAAAAAAAACTGTTTTTTTTTGTTTATTTTTTTTTTTTAATATATATTTTTTTTAATTCCTTCTGACAGAATTTTCTTAATATATCAAGGATCATTTCCTGAAAATTTGAGGTAGTTATCTCAAAAAACGTAGGAGAAGATAGATTTTTAGTGAAATAGTCTATTTTTGCTGTTTTAGTTTGCGCTTCCCATAAGGAACCTGTTGTTGCCTCCAACTTTGACCGGCTATATCTCAAAAATTATTTTGAATTTTTTAAATCTGTAAAAAATATAGCTTAGTAAAAACTATATAAAATAAGATCAAAAACTAAAAAAGGGTGTTTACCCCCCCCCCTCATGCCCTTAATTAGTTTAATAATTTAGATTAGTTTTGTGTAATTGACTTTGAACTTAACTATTATTTGTTTATGATGATTACTATTGTTACTATATAAGTTAACTTAATCTTTTCATTATTATTATGTATTAAATGATGAAGAAAATAGGGTGAAATATTTCTAGATTTTGCACTTAATTTCTTTTGTATATTGTTTAAAGTTAAATCATTCTACCGAATTCTTTTTTCTTTCAAACAATTTTTTTTTTGTTCTATTTTTCAAAGAATTTGTTCGAACTTTATAAAAACTATTTACCAAAAACATGAAATCTATAGCTCAAAAAAAACAAATAGTGTTAGTCTATTTTTTAACTCTAAGAAAATAGACTATGAAAAAAATTTAATCTATTTATAATTTTTTTTTTACAAAACTGACTTTATTTCAAAAATTACTCCTATTTTAATTACTTAAATCTATAAATTTAATTAAATATTTTTATTCTATAAAAAAAAGAATTTTAGTTGATTTACAATAAATTTTAATCAGTTAACAACATAAAGTTTATATCTTAGTTACTACCACCCTAATTGATAATCCTAAAAATAAAAAGAAAAAAAAAACTTTCTTCCCACGCAACAGTTGTCCTTAAAATTTTTAAACTGAAAATTATTTATAAACAATTTTAAATTAAAACTTAGTTAGAAATAAAAAAAAAACATGTAAAGTTTTTTTTTAATTAGAATATTTAAACAATTGTGGTATAATAAATAGTAAATCTTAGACAGGAAGCAGTTTTCAAAATTTTTAAATGACAACATGTTATTAATCTACTAATATATTTTATAATTTATATTTTCTGTTAGTGGTGTTTTAATTTAGTAAAAAATACCATTTTCAATGGTTTAGTTAAATTTTATGGTAACAAAAAACTACATAGGACACTAAAATGCATTATGTTAACAAACTTTAAGCAGCAATTTTATTGTTAGAAGACTTAACTTTTAGCCTTAAAGATTTCAAAATATATTATTAATTATTACATCATAAAGAACTAAATATTAATAATGTTACTCACATTTAATTAAATTTATTTTTAAGCTGAAAATCACTGAGGAGAAAACTAACGACTATTTTGTTTTCTTGATAACAATTTGCATCTTAATGAGCTGCACCAACAATGCAGTTCAAAAGCTTCTTAATGCGCTAAAAATAAAAAAGGTTTGTTTTGTTTGTTATAATTTGTTTGCATCTAGTTTAGAACTAGTAAAAACATAAGATATCACTATAGAAAATTAACTTTCAATTGGTTTATTTAACATTAACTATATTACCTAGCAAAACTAGTGATTCAAAACACTTTAAACTTATTTTTTATTATTATTTAAGTTTATGAAGAGCTTTTTTTTTTAATTTATGATATCAGTTTTAACTATTTCTAACCAGTGGCATTTTTAAAACTTGAAGTAATTTTTGAGTTA
This sequence comes from Thalia democratica, assembly GCF_965202585.1. Lineage (NCBI taxonomy): Eukaryota > Metazoa > Chordata > Thaliacea > Salpida > Salpidae > Thalia > Thalia democratica. Next base: position 43,034,875 of record NC_139165.1, read on the forward strand.
AAATTAATCAAAGTTTGAGAATACAATAAGTTTCTTAAAAAACAGTTTTTGAGTTTTCTTATTTTTGCTTTCTCAGTCTAACGGCTTTTAAAAACTTTAAATTCTTTTAATTTCTGTTTAAAAACCCACTAATAAAAAGTATTCAACATTTTTTAGAAAGGACTCTTTTTAAAATTTATTAATAAACTTGTTACTTAAAAACAAATTATTTACTTTTATTTATTATTTCTTTAAATCACAAAAGTTGGATTAAAACCATAGGGAAAACCACCTTGTTTTTTACAAGTTAACTTTATTTTGCAGTTTTATTTTAGTTAGTAACTTACACTCAGTATTAACTTTAGTGAGCTTAATAGGTTTCTTGTCTACAGCATAAATAAAATAATAGAAAAAAGACTATTTCACTATAAATCTATCTATCTACTTTTTCACTTTTTATCTAATCTTCTACAAACTTTAGTTCGAACTGACTCCAGATCTAATTTAAATCTTTCAAGTAATATTCTTTTTACAAAAAACCTACCCTTTTTTCTTTTTGTTTTATCTTAAGTTGTTTTTAATGTTTTTTTGAATTCCAGCACAAAAGTTCATTTAAACTACATAAGGAATGTTTTTTAAAATTTGGAGTCTCTAGCTATAAAAAATTGAATGAGATAAATTTTAGTGAATTATCAAACATCTGCAGTAATTGACAAGAAAAAAAAAACTTGTGGTGCACATGTTTGTGTAAGAAACTTTTTATGAAAATACTAAATCTCTCAAGTTTAAAAAAACTTTCTTCTATAAAAACTGGATCATAACTAAGTTTATACTTAAAGCTTTTATATAACATCTAATACTAGCTTTTTTAATCTTAAACCCCTTATATAGCTTTAAATTGTTACTATTACTAAATATAATAATTTGGAAATGTACTTTTAAGTCCATGATTAAACAAAACAAAGAATATTAAAATAAAATATTATCTAGACTGATTTTTACATTAGTTTTATAATTTGAGTGTTAACAAAACTTTTTTGACAATAAGAACCTTTAACTGTATTTTTTTTCAAATAGCACAACTTCAGATGTAGACTTAGTTTTAGAACTTAGTAAAAGTTGATAGCTTATAAAATACAGTTTTTTATGTCTGCTAACTCTCAATAAAAACCTTGAAAATATACTTTTCATATTTCAATAAGTGGCTTCACTTGGCGTTTTTTATTTGTACGTTTAACGGTAAAGAAGGGGTAGACTACTTAATTTGGTCTTATTTTACATAAATAAGCTACCAGTTACTTTTTACAAATCATTAAAACTTAAAATGACTTTTAAGAAATAAGCAACTAAAATTTGGCAGTTGCATAGAAGTTCCTAATCCGAGGCAAAACCTAAAAAGGCAAAAAAAAATGTTTTCTAAAAATTTATCTGCTCCTACAATTTTTGAGTAATTTATAAAATATTTTCAGTTAAATCTTTATACAACTTATTGATGTTTCAGGTTTTCAATAAAAATATAACAATTATCAATTCTTCTTATTTTGGTCATAAAATTTAGTTCTTTAAAAACTTTTGCAGAAAGACTATATTATAAGTATTGAAAAGAACAATATAGAAACCTGAAAAACCAAAAGAACCTGAAAATCTGAGGTCTTTTGCCCTTAAAACTAGAAAACTGATAAATTTATAGTGAAATTTCAAGTTTCAAAAACATTGACCATGAAAAATTAAATAGAAAATTTTGAATAACTTTTTTAACAGAAAAGACTATACTAATTTATTGTTTAACTTTTATTGTGTTACTCCTTCCCTGCAGAGCAGTTCATTAAACACTAACAAAAGCTGAAAAACAAAAAATATACAGAGCAATGAATTAGAAGATAAAAATACAAATAAAAGTAAAATATGAGTTACCATTAACATGTTTTTTATAAACAACAAATGAGCATAAAAACATTGGCAGAGCTTCACACTGATAATATACTGAAACTACTAAGAGGATTATGGCAGCAAACTTATGTGTGTTTTTAACTGTTAACAATAGTGTCATTTAATTTACATTTTATCTGATTGTTGAAATGACACTGTCTTTTGAGAATATTGCTTTTAGTGTTATTTTATTATCCTTCTAATGATCTAAAAGAACAAAATTTAAATATTTTTTGTAAAAATAAGATATAAGTTGAAACACACTTAATTAAAATGATGATACTATTATCAAGAGTTATTAAGAGCCTAACAAAACAAGTTAATTGTTATAATGGGTTCTTTAATATTAGAGGCACCTATCATACATAAACAATATAACTAAAAGAAAACTAGAATAATAAATGGCACATTGTTAAAAAGGCAATATTATTAGACACCCAAGTTTTAAGCTAAAATGACATTCAGTAATATATATTTTTATTTTGAAAATAAAGCTGAAAAATATCTGTAAATTTAATAAAGTGTTTTGGGAAATTAAGATCTTAAAAATCCCCTATGTTGCCCTAAAAACACAAAACCTAAAAATGTTTCTAAATTTGTCTTTTAGTTGTAAATAATATACTTTACTTTTAAATGTTCAAAGAACTTGTTTTCTTTTCAATTAACATTTTAACAAAGAAACAAAAAGACAAAAATAAAAGAATAAAGGTTTTAGGGTGTTTTTAGCAGTTTCTGTAGGCCTTAATTTTGACATAAGTTTTAGGACTTATAGAGTTCTTTTAACTTTTAAAACAACAAAAATTGCTAAATAAAAGTTTACGTAATTTTTATATAATTATACTTATAGCAGAATAAAACCAAACACATTTTATAAAAGAGGAAACCCATATCTAACCGATTAAATAAAAATCTTAGTTTAATGTTTGATTATTAAAATGGTCAATAGGCGCTTGCCAGCCAAGTGCCCACTGTGAAACTTTTATTTTTAAACAACTAAACAATTTTTAAGAAAAAGTTAAAATGTATGTAAATAACTAAACAAGTCAGAACTTAAGTATAACCAAGATGTTCCACTATTTAAATCAAATTAACAACATATTTACTGACTTTACTCATTCATTTTAAATTTCCGCTATTTCAAATGATACTTTAAGATTCAAGCTACAATGCCCTACTTTTTCTATGGACTCTAGCACCAACCCAAAAAGCCCTAGCTTAATGAAAAAAACTAAAACTAGCTATACCTTTTTGATTTTTCGATAAATATTGTATTCATTTTAATTTTAAGATAAATTACTACACATTTGACTAAAATCGCGCTTAATTCAAAACAATGACATACATTTTGTTTATATTTAACAAAAGTTCGTTTTTAATAGAAGTATACTTAATTGTAACCAACTATTATATCAACAAAAGATTTCAAACTAAGTTGAACCAGTTCTACTTAAACAAAACTTATCAGATTTAAAGTATTAAATTTTTATTTTTTTGCTTTTTTGTATTAGAAAATAAGTTTATTTTAACCTTTCATAAAAGACAAATTACTATTTTCAAAATATTAGTTGCTTCTAAAAGTTCAGATTTGTTTAAATGATGTTAGATTATTTTTATTTATTGTAAAAAAGCTTTGAATAGTGATGTTAAAACTTGACTGTAATTTAGTTAGACGAGCCTTAAATATAAACTTAACTCTTAAAATTCAATTATAAATGTTGTTGATTAATAGGTGTAGATTTAAATTAGTGGCTTAGTAGTTATTTTGTATAAAAAATCAATAAATATTAACAATATTTGCGAATCCTGACACAGTAACGAGACTGTTTCGCAAATATAGTTTTTTAATCAAGAACAAATGTATTACAATCAGAATATATTTAAGTTATTCTATACAAGTTTAATATTACAGAATGAAAATAAGAATAAAAAACGACTGGTGAATAGAACTACCATCAAGTTCGTACAAAAGTTTTTGATTGCTACTTCAATCAGCGTAGTACAAGCAATTGATAAAAGTAAATTTACACGAATCTTGTACAAATCATGTATAAAATAAAGTTTTAAGTAGTAATTTTAAAGCATAAGCGTATTCATTTAGCATTTTCGCTTCACTTAATAATATGTGATATGTTTTTAGTAAATAGATGCATATTCAAAAAATCTAGTAAACTATTTCTATACCATTAGATTTTGTAGATGACAGCTTTTTTAATTAAACTTAAACCAAATTATCTATACGTCTATTTTTTTACAAAGAAACAAAGTAAATCAAATATAACGCCTACTTTAGTATAGAATAAAATTCGAAATAAAAAACACTTTTAAGGAAAACAAGTTTTATTTAATTTTATGATTATAAATTTTTAATTTATTTTAAACGTAGATGTAAGCAGAAACTTTTTGTAATTCTTTTTTTTTTTGATAAAATTATAATTAAATTTATTACGTAACTTACAAAAACTAATTGTTATATATTTAAAATGTATACACAAGTAAAATAAAGATACCTTTGTAAAAATTATGACTTTAATATATAATAAAATTACATGCTTGTTTTTACAATTGATTGAAAGTTTATTTTATTTTTCTTTTCTAGCAATTAACGATTGACTAATGTAAACTAAGTATGCTGCTTTTTAAAACTTTATATTTAAATCAATACATAAATTTGAAAGTTAAAGTTTTTATATTTTTAGTGTTAGTAATTTTCTTAAACTTTAAATATTTTTCCAAATTTAAATAAAGTATAAGATACAGTTTTTTCAGTTAATAAATGTAACTAAACAAAAAATTGTCAAACTATTTATGGATTCTTTTGTTACTACAACTTAGAATAAAATATTATTCATTATTACTCTTATAACTAAAAAAAATAAATTAAACATTCCAGAAAAACTTAGATTTTTGTTGAAAATGTGCAAGTTTTAAAGGTTCATGCTTTAATTTTTTTTGTTAACTATAAAACTAACTATATGACCGTTTGACTTTCTAAAAATTTTGATGTAAAGTTTAAGTAGGTGCAACATTGAAATAAGGTTACATTTGCACAATTATTGTCTCTTAATTGTAAAATTCATACCCAAGTTACTTTTTTTTTGCAGAATAAACTAATTCTGTATGTGCAATCTTGACATTAATTGTTAGATTTTTTTTCTTTACCCCTTACCATGATTACTAGTTTAAATTTTTTCAACATTACTCTAAAAATACTTTTAAACTTAAAGTCCTAACTGCTGATCTGTAAATTTTAAGCTTTAACACAAACTGTTAACTTTTAAATCTAAATCCTTTTTTATAATTTTATATATGCATATAAAAAAAAACTTGTTTTCTTACCATTACAATTAAAAAAGTTACCGAAAATACGTTATCTGTGTATCTTTAACCTTAGTTTTAAGTCTTAAAGTATAATAATAAAAGAAACCCTGAACAAGCCTGTGTAAAAACTACAAATAAAGAAAAAAATATCTTGTGTAGCTCTGACATTTCAAAAACTTTATATTAAACTAATAAACGTTTGAAAACTAAAAATCATAAACATGTTAAAGTTTGTTTAAAAAATGCTTAAGAATGCAAATCAGGTATTCACATAAACAGTTTTCCAACTCAAAACTGATTTATATATATGATAATTTTAAAGTTTTTACTTTAAATAATAATCAATGCTGTTTACACTGAGTATAATAGGGTTTTAAACATACATTAAAGAAAAGGATGAATAAGCTAAAAGTCGTTAAAAATATTCTCTGCTAAATATTTAAACAAAAATTGCTAGACTAAAACTCTTATTATTTTATTTTACAGGTATAACAAATCCTAAAACGTTTAAACAAATTATATTCAAGACCTCATCATTAAACACAACTATCAAAACAACATGCAAAAAGGTATCATTAGAGCTGGCAAGAATTAGTACTAGCGTTTTTACCGAATTCGAAGCTTTTTTGTATAGTCATGATAAAGATAAGTTTTACTCCTTTGTCTCAGACAATTTAACCTCTCCAAATTACTACGTCTACAAACCAAGCATTGACCATTTAGTAATGAAAAATGAGACTTTGGCTGATAACTCGTTAGTTGCCTGCATTAGTTACGGACTTACAACAACTAGTATAGTTTTAATTGTAATTGGAACATTAACTGCAGTGTCCGTCTTATCATGCATCATAATAGCAATTTGTAGCAGGCCGAAAAAACCTGTAAGTTACTTGTAGTTATGTTTTAACATTTAATTAAACACTTAAACACATAAGTCAACATCATTCAAATACATACTAAATAAATACATTAATGTAATTTATTAAGATATATCGACTTTAACTTTAGCAACAGATCCAACTGTATATAAATGTTGATCTTAAAAGCTTAAACAGATTGCATTTCAACCAGCATTTAGTAAAAACTAAAAATTTATATATAAATTTTTGCAACAGGGTTACGTCGCACTTAACTCAACTTCAGATGAAGCTGGAACTTCTACCAATAGACCAAGATCACCGACAATCAGTGAAGCGGAGAGTATAGTTAACAAACTAAGTGATGCAGAACGGCGTGAAATTTTGGACTCTTTAACCTCGGATCAACTGTTCAACGAAAGCGAAGACCAAAGAGTCTTAAGGTTTATTTTAAATTGGTAGACAAGACTTGCTTTGTAAATACCTGCAAACTAAACGTTACCTGTTTTTAAGCTTTTTTGTGATCATTTTTTTATTGCCTTAACTTTAACTGTTTTGTAAATAGTGCTAGTAATTTTAGATAATTTTGAGATGAAAATAAGCTCTATTCAGCATATTTCTATAAATAGTAGTGTTACAAAAAATGGTGAATTAAAAATCTAATCTGACATTTCAAACTGTAATAACTTTGAGTTATTGTAAACTACTTTTTTTTTAATATTTAAAAAAAACGTTATATTGAGGTTTACAATATTATTAATAAGATCTACATGAAATTTTTATTATATAACATTATAAACAATATGATTTTATTGATTATGTTTAGAAATATTTGATTTTATTTGTTCAAATAAAACTATTGTTTACATGTTATCTTTTAAAAACTTTAATATAAATTCAAATTTTTACCTTAATATTCTATTTAGTTAGTAATAAATTTCGTAGTTTTTTATTGAGCACATTTTTAAAGTAAAAACTAGTTCATCAAAATTATCCTAATTTTAATAAGGTTTAAACAAAAACTAAGATTATTTTAGACAAATTACCTAACTAATCATACTTTGATAAGTTTTTATGTTCTTATGTAAAAAGTTTATTATAACAGAAACATAGCTTTTGTAAAAAAGTCGTACATTTGTATTATTTTAGTTTGACAGAATAACTCAATTAGTTTTTGTTAATTGTCATTCATTTCTCTTTACTTGCTTAGCGGTGGCGTATTTAGGATTTAAAGTGGGGTAGCAAAACTTTTTGTTAAGTAGTAGAGTATTCTATATAGTAGTTTTTAATAAATCACTTTTAAAACGATGTAGGTGTTTAGTCAAATGTAAAAACGTTTGTTTATTATAATATGAATTTGAACAGTAGTTTTTAGTATGGTATTATTAGTATTTATTTTAGTCATTTATCTATGTTTTTTATGTTTTTTTTTAATAAACAGTGTCTAGCTAAAAAAGATCTAAAGTTTAAATAAGTATATAAGAATTAAGAAATAGACAAAATGGGAACTGGACTAAACTGCACGAAGACAAAATTGCACGAGAACAAAGTTGCACGAGTGCACAAAATTGCACAAAGCCAAGTTTGCACGAAACAAAACTTGCACTAGGGCACAAAATTGCACGAAGACCATTTTGCACCAAGGGTTAATTTTGCACGAGAGTAAAAACACTTAAATAAAAAAAATAAAGTTAAATATAGTTAAATAAGTTAAATAAGATAGTTAAAAATAAATGTTACTGACCTAAGGTAAGGGTTAGAGGTAACAGTGATAGTAAAATAACTAATGAAAGTATTATAAAAAACAATGTTAATAATAAGATAAAAAAAAATTCAATGAAATAAATAAATTTATTAAAAAAAAGCTACCGACCGAGAGTAAGGTTTAGGAGTAACAGTAATAGTAAAAAAAAATAATTAATTAAAAAAACAACAAATTAATAAAATAAAAACTAGAACAAATTACCGACCGAGGGTTAAGGGTAACAGAGATAGTTAAAAAAAAAAAAATAAATAAATATAAAAAAAAATAAACCGTGAAAATTGTCTCCGTGCAAAATTGCCTGCTCATGCAAAAGTGTCTTTGTGCAAAAAAGAACCTTCGTGCAAAATTATCTTCGTGCAATTTTATCCCCTCGGGTGAAAGTATCTTCGTGCAAATTTGACAGCTACCCAGATAAGATATCTATTTTAGAGAAAGTAGAAATCAACTATTGACTAAAGCTTTAAAACAGCACTAAAGAGATTAAAAGTTTAAACAAATACTTAAATAAGTATTTTACTAATATTTGTTGAATATGCAATTTCAGGTATTGCTATATTATTAGTTTTTGAAAACTTTTAGAAAAAAACTGTAAGTTAGAGACAACAAGTGAATAATTAAACTGTAAACTTTTATTTATTACAATTGTGTGTATTGCTAGTAAACTTTAACTACTGGTTAAAAACTTTGAAATAAAAACAACTAATAAGTTTTAAACAACCATTTATAACAAATTTATGAGAAAACTTGAATGAGCTCTAAAAATAGTCCAGTTTTAGATTGCTATATACAGAGTTGCCAAAAAACCGTGAATCCTGGAAAAAGTTGGAATTTGACAATTTAGGCTGAAAAAACCTATAACTTGAGAAAACTAGAAAAAAACCTGGAATTTTTAACAAAAATCACTAAAATACCTAGAAATTTAAAGCTTTTGCATCTTAAGTAGTAAAATTACGGTTATACACAAAAAATTTATCGTAATTAATAAATATTTTATCTTCATCACAAGTTTTTTGTAACAAACACATTTTAAGAAGCTATAAGATGTCTATTTAATGTCGTTTTACTATCTAATACAGTTATTTACTTAAAACTTAATTTTTAACCAAAAATAGATATTAAAACGTGTAATCTTAAAAACCTGAAAGTAATTTTGAAAACCTAGAGAAAGTTTACCAAAAACATTTGGAAACCCTGTATACATTTAAAGTAAATCAAAGTTCAGTAGAACTACAAAGTACCGCATAAAACCATCATAAAACCTATTTATGTTTATACAAAAGTTTTAAATGCTGTTATTTAATTTGTTTTTTGAGTTTTAATATATTTATTATTTATAAATTAACAAAATATAACAAGATAACGAATGCTAATAACAGTAAAACTTAAATGAGAGAAACTAATAATTCGCGATTTGTCAAACTTCAAAAAACTTTCCCGCAAAAAATAAATTGCTATTGGTTAACTTGTATGTTAGACTATTTGTAGCTGTACCTCTAGAAACTTCTTTAATAGTAAAATTATCTATTAAGCTTTAAACTTTGCAAACAAAAGCCTTTCCAATAAAGAATTTAGAAATTAAAGTAATCCGTAAGCCCAGGGTCAGAACAAATTCGAGTTATCTTTTATTTCACACAGTTAAACAATGTTATTCAATTAGAAAAGCTTTTTAGCTCAGAAAAACCGTCTAATTAAATACCAACCAAACTATCTACTCACAAGCTATTTACTGATGAAAGCTTTGTGAGTAAATAGTTTGATGGTATTTCACTAAAGAGTTTTTCTTGAGCTATGTAGCCTTTTTGCTCGAAAAAAGAAAAATTAGCAAAACCCTTATAGATATAAACAACGACAAGTATAGATAAAACTTATAGATAAAATTAAAAGATTCCATTTGAAATTATATTGTTCTGTCTCAGACCGTAAGATAACTATGGCATAAAGCTGAGTTGTATGTTTCTGATTATAGATTTTTTTATATAATAAGAAAAAAAATATTAAACACAAGATTTTGCTTTAGTTTTTTACAAAATTTCTTTATGCGAGTTCGGTTAATTATTACTATTAATCATTTTTTATTACTAAAACACAAACAAGTGTTCAAAAAAAAACTCAACAACTAATGTATAGTACAATTTACAAATAAAATTCAAGACACAGTTGAGCAGGTTTTTTCATTTTTATGTTGTTTATTTAAGTTTAGTATTATTAATTTCTTTTTTAAATCGTAGTTGAGAAATAAGATTTCACATTTTATAGTAACCATAAACTATATTTTAGTTACTTTTTAAATTTAAATTTTAACCGAAATATTAGCTTAAAAAAAAATTTAACTACATTTTAATCTAGAGTAGACCATTTTTTTTTTTTGCTTTTTTTACGTTCTACATCATTTTTTTATTTAGCAAAATACACTACAATATAGTTTATAAAAACTGTTTTTAGTTAAACTAATAAAATAGTTTAAAAAGGTATAGTATATTAAAACCTGAAGAGATTTTTTTTACTAGACCTGTAATTTCTGTAAAGACGAATTATTTATGTTTTTAGTTATTAGTATAGTGCGACTTTTGCACGGCTTCAGTTTATCACCGAACGTCATTTTTGCACCATTTCTTTTTCTTCTATTTTTGGTTAAGCGTCTTTTTTTAAAAGTTTGCTTTTTGACTGAGGGTTATTTAGCACAAAACAAACCTTTTTAAACTTTATTTAAAATATTTTGATAATACATTTTTAGTTATTAATACTAAGAACTCTGTAATATAAAATTCACGTGTTTAAAAATAAAAATTAAAAGTAAACAAGCATTAGATTTGTAAAAAAATAAAAATTTATTTACAGCTTTATTTGGGAAGCATTTCGATAATTTAAAAAAAGTAGTATCAAGTTTTTTGACAACGGTGTAAAAGTATATATAACAAAGTTTAATAAACAAATATAACTAAAAAGATTAAGCAAACACTAAACACTTTAATTTAAGAGTTTAATTCAATAAAAGAAAAAAGTTTTAGTTAAAGGTTAAAATTCCTATAAATTTAGAGCATTAACATTTATTTTGTTCAGTTTAATAAAAAGGTTTATAAATCCTCCTATTGCAAAGCTTTAGTTCGTGCAAAAATAAGACTCTGTGCAAAATTGACTCATCGTGCTAAAGTGACGCCTTTCAAAAGTGATGCACCGTGATAAACTGATCACCTGTGCTAAAGTGTCGTTGTGCAATTATGACACCCCCTAATTTCAAGCTAGGAGAATTTTTCAACATCAACAAACTTTCCCTAACAAAACCATGGCACGAAGTTACTGATTAAAACCAAATTATTTTTAGTTACTATCAAATTTAAGTGTAGAAAAAGCTTAGACCTATTTTGTAAATCTTTCAAGGTATTTTCTTGTTTTTAATCATAAAACCTTGTTCACAAAGTCCTTTCTTAAAATTTTCAAATCAAAAAAAAAAAATTCATTGGTCAAAAGTTTATCTATACAGTAATTAATGCTATAAATGTTTATATGAACAAAATAGAAGGTTTCATTTTGTATCATTTTACAACAACCAGTTTATTACTACGATTTTATAGTAGTATTTGTCTTAAAATCGTAAAAAATAATTTGAACTTTTGATAAACACTTATGTAAAAAACAATCGTTTAGATATGAAATCATTTAGTTGTATTATAAAAAAGTTAGACTCTTTTTAAAGTCTTTATAATGCTATTTATTTCTCATTGAAAAATCTAAAAGTTATGACTTTCATACAAAACAAAAAATAATTTAGGAAAAATATAATTCATTTAGTTTTATATTTCTGAAATCATGAAAAATAGATTTTAAACTAGATAAGTCTGGTTGATAATGAAAAACGTGCCTTCAACTTTTATGACTGTTTATATTTCATTAATACTTTTGTGTACTACTTTATAGATTTAACTTTACTCAGTGTTAACGGGTAGGAAACATGTGTTTAGGTATTAAAATAACAACTTGTTACTACATTTGTTTTCTCTTCTATAACATTTTATTCTTCTTATTTAAAAAACACTTTAATATGAAATAATCTACTTTATAAAACTAGACAATTAGTATGCATACAATTTATTTAGTAAACCATATTAAAACACTATAAGATTTGTTTTGGTTTAGATATTTGAACAACGAAGTTTACTTCCCGCTTCAATGCTTTTCTCTTCAACATCACGGTACTTTCTGTGGTACTTCAACGCAATAAAGGCAAAACAAAATGCAAACAAAGCCAAACACACAATAAGTCCAACAGCAAAAAAGCTTTGGCTTGCGTTGACAGCTTGCACAGCTTCCGAATGAGGCGTAGCGCAGGTGTTGCTCGAGACAACTTTCGCGGGATCGGCGGGCTTCAAACAAATAAACCTCTGCGCGTCTTGATAGCAGTCTAGCCACATGGCCAAAGCCGGTTGGTTCAAATCGTAATAGATGCCTGCGTGAACGCACGGTTTGAACCAACTGTTAATATGGTCGAAATAAAGCTTTCCGTGAACACTTTGATCCCAGACTTCTCCGTTTGTAAAGACTCTTTCCTGTTTGCCTTTGCCGCACGGAGTGATGTCGAGCCCGGTCATGAAAATGTCAAAACTTTGCAACCAGCAACCTTCGTGGTCGCCCGCAAGGATAGTCTTGTAGACGGCTGAAAAATCCTCCTTGTTGGTAATTGGCGCCAAAATTTCACCCTTTCCCGCGCAAACCTTCTTCGCTTCGCACATGGACATTTTTTCTTGGTGTAAAGTGAACCTGCCCGTGGGTGTGGTGACTTCAGATGAGCAGCTTTGATTCATTTTATGCTTATTCTGTCGAATTAATTATTTAGGCTTATGGTGTAAAGGCTTATATTTTAATTTAAGGTTTATAAACGATATAGTTAGGACATAGATTTTACATGCATTTTCAGAGGTACATTTTTATGAATTCATACAAGGTACATGGGTGCAAACTAGATTTTGAAAATGAATGAGCAAAACAAAGATCAACATAATTAAAGTTAAATAAACAATAGCATGATCTTCATAAGATTACAGCAAGCATAGCACAATTTACTTTTGATAAAAAATTATTCAGTGTAAAAAACTAAAGTTTTTCTCAAAACTGTAAGGTACCCAGCTAACGAAGGTATATACTATCTACTTTGTTGAAAGTTTGTACGTTATCGATTAACCTAATTTTATCTATCTTTCAAACTAATACAAAAATATTTTAAACCCATCAATAATTAGAAAAGTTATTGATTTTGTTTTAAATATTAGCAGATAAGTAAGTTGTTTTCTACTAAATTTATCGATTATTAAGGAAATAAAAAGTATAAGGATTACTTAGCAGTAAAACATGATAAATGTTTTTAATAATTACTTTAATATTTTTTCTTACTAGATTTGAGTTATTAAAATAGGGTTGTAATTCTGTGGAACAATAAATACTAGCCAGAGTTAGCCTGAGATTAATATATAATGGAAAGTGTATTAGGAGCAAAAAATAAACCAATCTTTTTTAATGAAACTTGAAATAAACAAAATAATTACTACTATAATAACTATATACAAAAAAAAAAACTACAGATTTTTTTTTGCAAGCCATAAAGACTAGATTAAAAACAAATTCAAATCGAAACTATCCTAATCTTGGCAACAACTGCAAAAATATCTTAGTTTTAAAAAATAACTAAAAAAGTTTCAAAAAAGCATACGTGTTTAGGGTTTTTATAAATACTTAACAACTTTGAGTGTGTTGTAAAATTATAATTTTTTTTTAAATGTAATTTTTCTTTACTCGTTCAAAATCACGATATTATAAATATTATTATATTTCAGTAAGATTTTAAACTATTTAAAGTAAATTTTTATTGAACATGCCTATGTCGTCAGTTGCATAAGTACTTAAATTATTATTAAGCACATATTTTAAGAAGTTATTCAGATAAGATATACAACTTAAAAAGTTACTACAGTACTGTACAATAACCTAAGCCATGGTACAATATTCAAATTTTTACACTACTTTTTTTTTTAATATTAACTATATCCTTAATAAGTTATTACTTGTACCAAATTTACTTTGTAAATTATAAATTTTGTTAAAAACTTAACCACTTAAAAATCCAATTTTAAAACAAAATTTTACAGCTTATAAAAAACTATTTTCAAGTATTTTTGTAACAAATAATGATTGTCATTTTCCTCTTTTGAAATAGATAAACAGGTAATACAAAAGTAAAAACAAGAAATGAAAGGTACTTTAATGTTTTTCTTTATCTTTCTATTTCAAATAACTTTCTAAAGTTTTGTTGTACAATCTAGTTTATCCAAAATGTAATTATTTAACCTAAAACAGCTTATCCATCAAAAACAAATATGGTGACTACATACTGTAAATTTATTGTAAAGTAATACATTAGTATTGTTTTAAAAAAAATATGTATATTTATTTTAAGCAACTCCTGAGGTTAGATCTATTGACATAAATTAAAAAAAAAAGAATTCATTCTTAATTGTATTATTAGGCAGAGTAAGCCACAAGAACTTATTACCTAATAATAAAATAAACTAATAAAACTACCAAGTATTAAAAATAGTTTGTCATTTTTTGTATCAGTTTCAATTGGTAAATCAATATTTTTAATTAAAAATCTTTGGCAAGTACTGTCTTTACTTTTAATTAGGGTTTTTAGTTTTTTTCAATTACACTTAAACTCATTTATGACCTTTATTTACACTATTTTTTTGCACCTAAGGGAAATATAAAAAAGTGTGCACACACAACTATGGCCAATGGTTGGTGTAAAGAAAGGGCGGGTGATCTCAGATATAAGTTTATTGGAAAATTAAAACAATAATGTTTTACTTTGAGAGAGAGAAAAACTAGGTGTTAGATTACAGTTACTAACATGGTTAACTAAACAATAGGTGTAAAAAAAATACTCGAGTATTATAGTTACTATACATTTTTCAGCAACATTTAAAGTATTTTGGTAATTCAATTTAAAAAGTTATGCGCTTCTTGCTCTGACTGATATCTTGAAAAATAATTAAATGTAATTAAATTTTTATCTGATTCTTTATTAAAAATGCTAGTTGTGCAGTAAAACTTTTTAATATTAATTTCTTTCTAGGTATACATATTGTACTATAATTACTATATTAATTAAATATATAACTGACTGATAATTTTATCTATACAACAAAACTGTATATTTTTATTTTTTATGGATAATGTTTTAAAACATCACTTCGTATACACATATAAAACTGATACTTTAGCATAGTGCAAAAAGTTTTGCTATTTATTTTTAAAGACATTTTGTCGGATTTGTAAAATTTACTTTACTAAAGCGCTGTATTCAAAGTTCTACTTTTTAGTAACAACAGAATAAATTTAGTTCCGAAAAATAGTACTTATATACAGTTTCTATATTTTAGTTTAAAATAAAACAAGGTCAAGTCTATACTCTATAGTTAAACTGATGTAAATTATCAGCATTTAACTTAAGTTTAGGTATTTTAAGTTAAAATTAAATAATAAGTATAGTAATATTCATCTACTGGGTTTTGTTGATTTTCCAGATACAATATAAATAGTTATTTAAATTTTTTTTTACAGTTATTGCTAAATCCTAGTGTTAGTACATTTACATTTACTAAAACTTACGTTAAACGTGCTGTATTTTTTTGCTGTAAAACCGTCTGAGCTAAGCTCTATTAATTAAAGGTTTATTAAATTAAATTTTTCAAAGATGTTAGCGCTTGAAAGTAACTTAAAGCTTAAAAACTTGTTACTTTACCTAAACAGGGTTTCTATCAAATAGAGTTTTCAAGATTTTTGTATTAAAGTTAATTGCAAGGAAATTATTTGAGTACGGGATTTTAAATAAAAACAAACAAAAATTTGTTAACAAAAACTCATTCTAAAATTCTGGCAACCCTGCTTCACGGCGCAAAGTTAAGACAAAACTAGTTCATTCTGGTTTCTAAAACTGTAATATACAACAAACTGTTTCCTTGGTTAAAAATTTGTACTTTATCTATTTATTAAACAAATGCAAAAAACTTTTAAATCTGTTGATAATTAAAAAGGTTGATGATATTATTTTAAATATTAGCAGATAAGGAAGTTGTTTTCTACAAGATTTAATCAACTATTATATCAGTAATAAAAAGTATAAGCATTTCTTATCAGTAAAACATGACAGACGTTATCTCATTTGATTATTTTTTTGGTATGTTTTTAATAATTATTTAAGTATTTTTGCTTACTAGATTTGAGTAGTTAAAATAGGGTCATTCTGTGAAACAATAAATACTAGTCAGAGTCAGCCTGAGATTATCATATACTTGGAAAAAAGTATAAAGAATAAAAAATAAACCAATCTAAACTAATGAAGCTTAAAATAAACACATTAATAACTATAACTATAATAATCCATATGCAAAAAAAGAAACTATAAACTAAGTTTTTTTTTTTCAAGTCAGCAGGACTAGATTACAGTTTTTTTTAATCGAAACTAGCCTAATCTTTGCAAAAACTGCAAAACATACCTGAGTTTTAAAAATTAATAAAAAAGTTTTGAAAAAGCATAAGTTTTTAAGGTTTTTGAAAATACTTAACAACTCTAAGTGTATTTTAAAATTATACATGTTTTAAAATTTCACCTTTTTAACTTATTCAAGAGCATGATATTATAAATAGTATTTTTCTTTTTGAAGTGAGATTTTAAACTATTTAATACAAATCTTAATTGAGCATTTCTATACATTTTCTTTATTGTCATCAGTTGCATAAGTGCTGAAATTGTCATTAAACACATACTTTAAGAAGTTATTAAGATAAGATATACAACTTAAAAAATTACTACTACTGTATGATAACCTAAGTAGCCATAGTACAATATTCAAACTTGTACGATACTTTTTTTTCTAAAAATTAACTTAACTTTTACCAATGCTTTATTATCAATTAATTTACAACCATAATTTAACATTAGAAGTTCTTTAATCATGTCGTTAAATAAATTGTTTCTTAAGTACCAAACTTTCTTTAAAAATTATCAATTTTTATAAACACCTAGCCACTTAAAAACCTAACTTCATAACAAGATTTTACAGCTTATAAAAAACTATTTTCAAATAATTTTGTCACAACAAACGACCGTCATTTTAATGTTTTAAATAGTTAAAAAGGTAATGCAAAAGTAAAAATAGGAAATGAAAGGTATTTCAATATTTCTCTTTATCTTCCCATTTTAAATAATTTTCAACATTTTTGTTGTACAATTGTTCATCAAAATTCTAATTATTTAATCAAAACAACTTATACATAAAAAAAACCATCTAGTGACTACATACTGTAGATTTACTTTAAAGTAATAAATTAGTGTTGTTTTTAAAAATATATACATATTCATTATAAGCAACTCCTGAGGTTAGATATACTCACATAAATTAAAAAACAAAACAAATATTTATAATTGTTCTGTTAGGCAGAGTAAGCCATAAGAACCTGTTACCGATTAATAAAGTAAATTGATTAAGTCCACAATTATTAAAAATAGCATGCCATTTTTAGTATTAGTTTCACTTGGTAATTAAATGTTTCTAGTTAGAAATCTTTGGTAAGTACTCTCTTTAGTGTTAATTAGTGTTTCTAGGTTTTAGCAAAAAAAGCACTAAAACTTGTTTATGACCTTTATTTACACCATTTTTTAGCACCTAAGAAAAATATAAAATTGTGTACACACACAATTATGGCCAATTGATTGGTGTGAAGAAAGGGCGGGTGATCTCAACTAGCTTTAAAGTTTTTTGAGTTAAGACAATAATGTTTAATTTTGTATGAAAGAAAACTAAGTGTTAGGTTACAGTAACTAACTTGGTGAATAAACAAAAAGATGTAAAAAAAGGTTTGAGAATCTCAGTTTTCATACATTTTTTAGCAGCATTTATAGTCTTTTGGTACTCAATGTAAAAAGTTATGCCCTTCTTGCTCTGACTAATAACTTGGAAAATAATTAAATGTAATTAAATTTTATCTGATTCTTTATTAAGAATAGTTTTTGTGCAGTAAAATTTTTGAATATTATTTTCTTTCTAGGTATACATATTCTACTACAAATTATATAGTAAATTTAATATACACCTGACAGATAAATTGTTATACACAACAAAAAAATATTTTTTTAGTTTGTACGGATAACATTTTATAACATAAATTCATTTACATATGTAGTAACTGATATCTTAGCATTGTGCAAAAAGTTTTGTTTTTCATTTTAAAAGACATTTTGTCGTATTTGAAAAATTTACTTTACTAAGGCGCTGCATTCAAAGTACTACTTTTTGATAAATACAAAGTAAACTTAAAGCGAAAAGTATTACTTATATAAAACATTTATACTTTAGTTCAAAGTTATACAAGGTTCAGTCGATATGTATGTACATCAACATTATATTTAAGTTTTGTTTTAATCAACTTAAAATTTAATAATAAGTATTGTAATATTCATCTACTGAGTTTTGTTGGTTTTCCAGAAATATTATCAATAGTTATCATAAGTTTTTCTAAGGTTATTCCTAGTGTTAGTACATTTAGCTTTACTATAACTTACGTTAAGGTTGCTAAAAAAATTCTTAGATCTTGATGTTATAATTTTTATTTCTTCTGTAAAACCGTCTGAGCTAAGCTCTATCAAGTAAAGGTTTATCAAAATTAAATTTTTTAAAGCTTTTAGTGCTTTAAAGTAACTTAAAGCATTGAAAAACTAGTTACTGTTTGTTACCTTAACAGGGTTTGTACAATATAAGTCTTTCAAGACTTATATAATAAAGTTGTCAGGAAATCACTTGAGTATGAGATTTTAAATAAAAACAAACAAAAGTTCATGCACAAATGTTCTTTTCTAAAATTCTTGCTACCCTGCTTCACGACGCAAGGTTAAGAAAAAAATAGTTCAATCTGATAAGTATAAATAAAGTTTAAATTATATTACTATTTTTGTTAGTTTTATAAATAAAAGTATACAATAAAACTATTTAGTTATCTTTTTGCTTTAGAAACTTTTTCAAAATTTTTGTCTGTTATTTAGTCAAACATTGCACCGTCCACTTGCATATATAAAGCTAAAATGAAATGATATTAAGTATTTAAATTTTCTTTTGTGTATTACGTTAAAAAGATACATAAAGCACTGTCACTGTACTAAAAATTAAAACACTTCGATTAAACACAATTTTTCAAAAAGATATAATTCTTTTAATTATAAGTAGTTTACAACGTTTTCAATTAAAATTCAACAAAAGTTGAAAGCAACAACTTTTTTAAACTAAACTTAAGTTTTTTTTTTATATTTAATATTTACAATAACTAAAATGTCTGCAGTTTTATTATTAAAAAATTTTTTTTTTAATTTATCAACTTAATTTAGTTTTTTTAGTTAACAAAAAAAAAATCTTAAGTGTTTTTTCTTAATTATTACAAACACAAGTTTTTATCATCAACTTAAAAATGATTTTGTGTGTATAACAATAAAACAGGAGATTTGCAAAACCCTAATAAAAAACTTAAAAATTTTTAAAATTTCATAAAGTTATTTGAATTTTTTTTGTTTAAAACAAATAATAATATCAATTAAATTTCTTTTACGTGATTTTCAAAAAATCTGTTTGAATAAGATAACTATTATAACTAAATATCTCTTTATTTTCATAAATTGAGTGTAGCATTTTTTTATAAATAAATTCGTGATACATTAAAGTTGCAAGAAATTAGTATGAGGTGTTTTTAAAACGAGCATAAAGTTATTGTTATAGGAAAATTTATTAATTTTTCAAAAAACATAAAACTTTAATGTCAATTATTTTCCTTATCTTAAAAGCTATCTAAAATTTTTTTTTTTTATTTTAGAGAACGCTCCTTTGCCTTTAATTTAAAAAAAAATTTTTTTAATTTGGGGTTGGAATTATTTCATGGGGTCCCTCCAAAAATAAAGGTTTTTTTTTCGTTTTTTTTCATCAAATGGTATTAGAACCAAAAATAAATATTTTTTTTTAATTTTTTTTTTTGATTTCCCTTAGTTTGCATGTTATAAAAACTCGTAAATAGTTATTTTATAAATAATGTTAATATCTTTTACGATTTGGCCCAAAATCAAAATGTAGTATATTACACTATCATTTGCCTTGGCCATTTCCTAGATAAAAAATTGATAAAAGGAAAAAAAAAGTTAATAAGAATGTGAATTACATCAAACTAATTTAAAATAAAATTATTTTATTACTAAGGGAAATCAAAAAAAAAAAATTAAAAAAAAATATTTATTTTTGGTTCTAATACCATTTGATGAAAAAAAACGAAAAAAAATCTTTATTTTTGGAGGGACCCCATGAAATAATTCCAACCCCAAATTAAATAATTTTCTTTTAAATTAAAGGCAAAGGTGCGTTCTCTAAAATAAAATAAAAAAATTTTAGATAGCTTTTAAGATAAGGAAAATAATTGACATTAAAGTTTTATGTTTTTTGAAAAATTAATAAATTTTCCTATAACAATAACTTTATGCTCGTGTTTTTAAACAGTAGTGCTTAGGAGAAATGTAAATAATTAAAAGTCCCTAATACAGATCACTGTAGAAAAGCTTGTTTGATAGTTGTGAAGTTTGAAGAATTATGTTAAAAGTTCCACATTATTTAAATTTAGGAAATAACATAATGATAAAATCCTGAGGAGAGCATGAAAATCCAGTTGGTTTTTGTTGAATTTGTAAAAAATTGCTTAACTTTAACATTGAATTTCTTTTAGTGATAACTATAAATTTTGTTTTAAACTCATACCTTTGTCTGGAATCTAACAAAAAAAGAAATGTTTTATATTTTACAGACTATCTATAGATATAAATAGAATATAGTTATAGATTTATATAGTTTGGTAATTAACTAAATTTAACTTAAATAAATGGTGTTGCACCAATATCAAACTAAAATTAGTTTAAAAAACAGCAAAAAATATGCTCTAAATATTTGGTCCTAAGACCTGGTGCACAAAAAAACCATTTGGTTATCAAATTGCACACCACGGATACCTTTTAACGTCTTGTCCAGGACTGATTCCTAAAAAATACAGGGTTGCCACTTTACCTGGAAACCTGGAACTTGACAATTTAGGCAAAAAAATCTGGAAAAACCTGGAATTTTAACAATTTTAACATGTTCAGTAGTAAAATTTCAATTGGACTCAAAAAATATACTGTATTGATAAAAAAAGTTTGTCATCTTCAAAATTTTTTTTAATGAAAAACACATTTAAAGTAGCTTTACAGTATCTTTTCTAAGTTTTTATACTATTTAACACAGTTTCTTACCTTAAAATTAGCTTTAAACTAAAACTAGACCCAAAAATGTGTACTTTTAAAATCCTGGAAAAATTTTTTGAAAAAACAAGTGGCAATCCTGAAGAAAATAAATTAAGTTAAAATAATAAAATTCCTAAAAACACCACTATATATGAAAATAAGTGTATGTGCATTATTTTGAATCTTGTAATAAATAAAAATTTATTGCGTACCTTACACTGTGCGTACTTCTTGAAGAAATTTTTTATTTATTATAGATAAAAGATGTTGTAAAAATATTAGTGTGTACCATGAGCAAGTATATCAATACTGTATATCTGCTTGGGGTGGTGCTGCTGAATGATTTTTGAAACAAATTGTTAGTATGCAAAAAAAAAAAATAGTGAGGTATGTTTGCAATGTGCCTGCTTTGATTCCAACAAACCCACTGTTTGTGAAAACTGGTCTGCTGAAATTAAATGATGTGTTTAAGTTGCAAGTTTGTAAACTAATGCACAATAGTATGACTGTATTTGATGTTGAGCATAAAAGTTTTGCTCTTGCTAGTTCTTTTCACTCACACATTACAAGGTTTTCTAAATAATTAAATTTCATAACTTAAAGACCTAGAACAAGACTTGGCCTAAACTCCTTTAGGTGTTTGGGTCCAAGGTTTTGGTCTAGTGTCCCAGAAAATAAAAAAAAAATAAAAAAAAGATGAGTTTAAATGCAGTTATAAAATTTTTCTAATAACTTGCTCCAAGAAGTAAAACTTGAGTGTTTTTTATCATATGTCTGAGTATATCGTCTTATACTTTTGTTGATTTATTAATTAATTATATTGTATATTTTGTTTTCCCTTTTGATTTTTGTATAAATTTAACTTTGAATATTTTATGTTTTTTATCTTATTCTTATTATTTAAAGGAACATTTCTGTTTATTTCTACTTTTGTTAATAAAGGTTACATGACAATTCAAATTTGGACAACTCAAATTTCGACAATTCAAATTCTTAAAAAAATATTTAAAAGACTATATCTCAAAAACTAATATAAATTTGAAAAAAAAAAATAGATATGTAGATCTTATCATTATCTACAAGCCACTTTTTTGTTTTTTGCAAAATCTGAAATAATTTTCAAGTTATCTTAAAATTACTAAAAATAACTATGTATTTTACTTTATTAAATCCATATTTCAAAAAATATTTAATTTTTTGCTAAAAGAAAAAAAGTGGCCTGTAGATATTACTATGATTGTATTTACAATTATTATGTAGTTTTAATTTTTAACAAATATACATTACTTTTTTTAATTGTAGCGGTTTCAATTTTAATTTAAGAATTTGAATTTTTGGAATTTAAATTGTCTGAATTTGAATTGTTGTGCACCTGTTAATAAATCTTTGTTATAAAAGAAAGTATTTATCAAGTTTTGAAATATTGATTAAGATTTGTTTGTTTTAGATTTAGATTTACATTTTTTTTCTTTTAGAAGTTTGTTGTTTTGTAGTTGTTTATTTTTTATTTATTCTGCTTAATGGTATTTGCTACTTTACATTTTAACAGCCAATTGTGGTATCACCTTGGTGGCAGTAATATCATAATTGGATTGTTGTTATTCTTGTTTTGTTCATAATGTCGGCAGCACTTGTTTAGAGATTTGAGCTTCAGGATTTTTCCACACTATGTGGTTTTTAATGTTGAGATTTTAACCTTGTGAATGTTTGCCAAATACCGTGTCACCAGGGCTTTTTTAATAACGGGTAAGAATTAGTTTTTTATTTTTATTTTGGTTAGTTAAAAATTAAAGTTCTGCTTTTTTTTGTTTATAAATAGATTTAGTTTTATTTTTTAATTAAAAGGTGAATTTTTCTTGATAAATTTAAAGATTGGGCACGGGAATAACACATGATAAGCTCAAACCACTTGCTTGTCCTTCAGAAAACGTTTATTGTTGCTTATGGAGAGTGAGTTCTGATGTTTTTCTACAAAAAAAATGTTTGTACTTCTTAAAGTGTGTACCTTGTTAATGTATCTATTTTGTTAAAAGCACACTCTTAAGTTATGGTTTAGATTTTAGAACCTAAATTGAAAGAAAATGAATATAGTTTCAGTTCAATATTTGTGCAACATCATCCTAGTTAATTACCCATTATTTTTATTCTATTTATTAATAGAATGTTAAGCCCATGGGGGGGGGGTCCAGCACTTTTTTTTGCAAAAAATTAACTTTGGCTTTTATATGAAAGCTTTAAGTACCAACTACAAGCTAGTTTGTGTAGAATTTTAAAATATCATATAACTTTTGAGATATTTTGTTTTTTGTAAAAGTTTTCCGATATAAATGTTTAGTTTAATATATTTTTAATTAATTTTTTTTAATTCCTTAGTAAAAGTTTTTTGTTACTGTATGAACATTAGACTGTGAAAGTTTGAAGAAGATTGCTCGAAAAATGTAGGAGAAGATAGATTTTAAATAAATTAGTATTTTTTTGCTGTTTTAGTTTTCCCTTCTCAAAGGGAACCTATTATGCAGCCTGATTTTGACTGGTCATACCTCAAAAAATATTTCGAATTTTTCAAAACGATAAAAACATCTTGAAGCTTAGAAAAAACTCTATAGAATAAGATCAACTTGTAAAAAACATGACACACCCCCCTATGGCCTTTATAAAGCAGCTTACATTTATTTAATAATGAGTACATTGTATAGTTTTTTAGTTGATAATGAGTTACATCTTCTTCTATTGATTATTTTCCAGCATATTGAATCATAAATAAATATCTTTCTTTATTTATACATTATTTTCAAGAGTGATTAATTGTCTGAAAGCAAGTCAACAAACATTAGAAACCTCTTGTTTATTAATTTTGTTCACATTATTTAAAAGACTTAGCATTGTTTAATAAATTATTCGAGATAATTGTTTAGTCAAGCTATATAGAAAAATTAATAATGCTTTTACTGAAGTAAGATAGTTTTTTTGCAAAACTAAGACTTTTGCAGGGTTGCCATACACTCAGGATACTCAGGATAAATCAGAATATTTTAAAGTTTTTTAAACTTTCAGGATGACTCAGGACATATCATGATAACTCAGGATGTTTTTTTTTTCGACTCAAGTTGACTCATGACAGTTTATTTTTTTGTGTAAAAAACTCAGGATAATTGTAAAAATTTTTAGAATTCTCAGGACATTTTACATATTTTAATTGAGATTTAATTCATTTAGTTAAGTATTTTGTAACTTATAAACTATTTTGTCAAAGAACTAGATGTTTAAAAGTTAAAATAACTTTTTTTAAGGACTTGAAAAAACTCAGAATGACTCAGGACAGTTTTAAAGTCACTTTGGACAGTTTTTGGTCACTCAAGACAGTTTTTTTGACTCCAAAAGTGGCAACCCTGCCTTTGTTTTTGTCCTTAAAATTGAGTTATTCAATTTTCAAATTTAGTTTTAATAAAATTGAGTCAATATTGTTATATAAACTTAAATATATTTTATGTTATTGTACTTGCATTTAGTTTTAGAAATTTATATAATAATAGTTCAACTATTAGGTAAAGTTGTGTTATTGAAAGCCTACACTACAAAATATTTCAGTTTTAGAACTTTAAGTTGTTTTTAGAATTTTCTTTTAAGATTTGTTGCCCCAAAATCTAGAATCCTGGAAAAACCTTGAGTTTGACAATTTAGATTAAAAAAGAAAAACTTGGAGAAATTTTGAAATAAAACCTGAATACAAATTAACTTAAAATTACCTTAAATCTTTCCTTCCAGCACAGATATTTTTCTCTATTTGATTTCTTTTTCTTGATCGTAATTAATTATTTGGAAAGTTGTACTTCTAAAATTATAAAAGAAAAATGCAATACTTTTGCTTAAAAATCTACAACTAGTTTCAATAAGTCATTTTCAAGTAGATATTAGAATTATGAACAGAGCATTTTTAGTTTAGTATAAAAAAATAAAAACATATAATATAATGACCTTACATTCATCTTTAATTTTAAGTAAAAAATAATAACATTTTATAGCACTTGTATTAGTTTTATTGAGATAAAGTAACTTTTTTACTTACTAATTGAAATTTTAAAAGTAAGGTTTAAATAAAAAAAATATCTACTTGAAAATGACATATTTATACCAGTTGTAGATTTTAAGCAAAAGTATTGCATATTTCTTTTATAATTTTAGAAGTACAACTTCCAGCATAAAAAAGAAATAAAACCTGGAATTTTAAACACAAATCACTGTAAAACCTTGAATTTTAAACAATTTGTACATGCTTAGTTGTAAAAAAAAGATTTTAAACAAAATATTATCATATAGATAAAAATTTTCTGTCATCATCAAAAATTTTATAATGATGAAACATATTTAAAGTAGTTTCACAGTATCTTTTTAATATCGTTAAACTATTTAACACATTTTTACCTTAAACTTAACTTTAAACTATAAATAGACCCAAAAATGCCTAATTTCAAAAACCTGGAAGAAATTTCTAAAAAACCAGTGGCAACCCTGAGTAACTTAAATAGCTAATTTAAATGATGCAAATTGCTACTGATATTTTTAGCAAGATTGCCACTTTTTAGGTTTATTGTCTTAACTTAAAATAGTTTGGAATCAACAAAAAAATCCACTTCAATCATGGTAATATGGTTAATTTCTTAAACTTAATTGGTTAAGTATAGTCTTTCTATAAAAATTATTGTTTTTTAATAATTATGTTGTAAATTATCTAACTTATTTTTAGCTATAACTAAGTCATAGTAAGTTGTTAAAGCTTAAAAGAAAAAATTAAAGATATTGTTAAGTGTTCTAATATTAAATTGAATACTGAAAAAGGCATCCTGTAGTATAGTTTTATGAAATAAAAATGAATATATATAATTTTTTTAAACTAATGAAAATATTTAAATATAAAAGGAGCTTATTAGTTATAAAAATATACTTAAATTAAATTTTTTTGATTTAAACACATATGTTACTGAATCTTGTTTTAATATATAAATTTTGAATTAATTAAATTTTTCTTAAGTAATTTCATAATTTGTGACTTCAGAAGTTTTTGTAGGCAAATTTTACTAGTAAACTAAAACCAGTAAAAATGACATTTTTCACTGACTCAAGTGTGATGTTTTCAACTCAATTTGCCTTTTTCTCGTTTGGTTGGATATTCTTTTTATTCAAGCTTTTCAAAGACTACGAGTGCCACCACAGATTGGTTCAGTTCTTATTTTCCACAGCATTTGCTCTTTCATGTACTATGTTTGAGCTGATCATATTTGAAATTGTTGGAGTTCTAAACAAAGATTCAAGGTTGTTCCATTGGAAACTGAACCTCTACTTTATGTTGTGTCTAGTGGTTTTCATAATACCTTTTGCCATTTCCTACTTTATTGTCAACAACATTAGACTTTTTAGAAATTTCAAAATGCCTGCAGCAGCAGGCATGTGGTGTGTTTTCATTTTCTTCTTTTGGAAAATTGGAGATCCTTTTCCAATTTTGAGCACTAAGCATGGAATATTTTCCATTGAGCAGGTCATAAGCAGGATCGGCGTTGTTGGTGTGACAGTCATGGCGCTTCTTTCAGGCTTTGGTGCTGTCAACTGTCCGTACACTTACTCGTCTTTGTTTTTGAGAAATGTTACTAATGCCGACATAAAAATTATTGAAAAAAAGCTTCTGCAGACAACTGACATGATTCTCAGCAAAAAGAAGAGGATTGCTATTGCCGAGAGACACCTTTCTATGAACAACAACGGTGATGAGACTGGTTCAAGCTGGTTCTCTCGCTTCAGAAGTCCTCCCACTTCACCAATAATCGCTGAAAACACCCAGCTGCTTCAAAGGGACATTGAGTCCATGGAAGAACTCAGCAGGCAGATTTTCTTGGAGCTGGTTGACTTGAATACTGAAAAAAAGAGGATTGTTGATTCTAAAACAGTCAAAGGTCGTCTCTATCACTATCTGGGCTACTTTTTCTCCATGTACTGTTGCTTTAAGATTGTCATGTGCACAATCAACATTGTGTTCAACAGAATTGGTAAAAAGGATTTAGTCACAAGAGGGCTTGAAATTCTGGACCACCACTTGGGAATACAAGTCGAGTTTGCAGTCTGGGCTCAGACTTTCTCATTCTTTCTGGTTGGCGTAATGATAGTGACTTCCATTCGCGGCCTTTTGATAACCCTGACCAAGTTTTTCTACGCCATATCCAGCAGCAAGTCGTCAAACATAATAGTCATGGCATTGGCCCAGATCATGGGCATGTACTTTGTCAGTTCTGTTCTTCTGATGAGAATGAACATGCCGGTGGAGTACAGGGAAATAGTAACCAAGGTGCTGGGAGACCTGCATTTTCAGTTCTACCACAGGTGGTTTGATGTCATCTTCTTGGTGAGCGCATTGGGCAGCATTGGATTCTTGTACCTGGCCCACAAGCAAGCACCTGAAAAACACATGGGCAAAGAGGTTACTTTGTCCACAGCTTTTATGGAGTCAAAGCAATACAGATGAGGTCTAAATACTCTAAGTAGTTACGCTGAAAACATTTTCTTAAGTATAGGGTATATTAATATTTGAATTTGTAATTAATTTTCTATTAATTGTTTATAAATAAGGAAAAGCTTTTATTATAAAATTTTAAAATATATGCTCTACAAATATACAATTTTTAATTTTTATATAATTAATAAGTAGTTGTATGAATATGTATGTGAATAATAAAATGTGGTGTTACTGGCAAAGCGTTTGCAATGTATATTAATATCTAATTTTAAAACCTTCCAACTTGATTATTATTTGTGACTGACTCCAATTTACCCTGTTGAATTTTTGTAAGGTTTTTGTAACTTAAAAATATTAAAGTTAGTTTAAATTTCTGTTGAATTTTAGGTGCCTTAAGTTATTAGGGTAAAACTTAAATGTTTAATTTTCATATGTCAATGAGAAATAATTACTCTTCAATTTAAATTTTAGTTACACTAAACATACTTGTCTTAGTTATTTTTCAATTGTTGTGCATTAACTTTAATGTATTTTTATTTTATAAGTATTGCTTTCTGTTTCACACTAGATTAATTAGTTTGTATATGGACTTAACTTTATTTATTTAGAATGTGTATTATTTTGTTATGGGAATTTGATTTTCTTTACACTTTAGACTCTTAGTACTAGTAGTGGAGACATTTTTTACACCTTTTTGTGTTATTTATTTGTTTTCTTCAAAATTTGTACTTAAAGTTAAAGACATATTTTGTCAGTGCTTATTTAGTTATCAATATATAATCGAAATTACATGAAATTGAAAATAAATAAATCAAATCCACTTACTGAAAACAAAAATTATTGAGACATTTTTATTTAGATCAAAAATAATTTATTTACTATGTGTAATTCAAATATTCTGAATTAACTAAATGCAGTTGAAAAATAATTAAATATTTCGTTGAAAAAAAACATTGAATGAAATTTAAGCACTGTACTAAATAGTTTACTTAAAGTGTTGATTTTTACTTTTGGACTTCTTTTTCTTGGTCCAATTATGAATAAAAATATCAAAAGTTGTGTTATAAACTTAAGGTTTGGTTTATTCTTCATTAGTTAAAAAAAATTTATTATGTTAAAAAATACAAGACATTTTATTGTTGAAGACAGATTTTTTTATAACTTGAAAAATAATTCCAAATCATTGTTTCACAAACACTTCTTGCTCAAGACATTTTCATTATTGTATATTTAAAAAAATTAACTCAAAATAATATTTAATGTATGCAACATGTGTTTTAAATTTGATCTAATCAAAATAATTTAATGCTTCGTGTTAGTAATGCAAAGTACAATTAAAAAAAAAAGTTTGCTTAAAATATAACATCTCTTCTTTTAAAAAAGTTGTCTACTTAGAATAGTATCATGTACTTAAAAAATTTCATACTAAGTTTGCAAAACAATACGTTTAAATAACATGACTTATATTAAAAACACAGTTTATTCGAACTAATTAGTTATGTTTGTGCATAAATAGATAAATTTAAAATGTTAATTTTCTGATACTGTGCAATAGTTTGAACACAAGAATTACAATTTTTGTTTTTTCAGCTTTATAATTAGATGTCAAAATTAAATGCAGGTACAAAGCAAAGTCCTTTCATTTGTTTTTATCTGGTCAAAAGAAATTATATCTTTGTCTAAAAATCCAGCTTACGATAGTTTATGGATGACTTCAGGTTGACTGTATTGATATTACTTCTTTTATTTTTTATTCAAAGCATTTTCTGAAAATTTGACAAATTTAAATGGATTGTCTTCTGTCAGAATCTAAATTTTGCGTCTTTTTGTAGATAGTCAGGCTAAAGTAAAGTAGTTTAAAATCTATAAAAATTACTTTAGCTCAGTCTAGTTTTATTTTTACTTAACAAATCCATTTTTGTTTTATTTTTATTAAAGTATTGATTTAGAAATGATAGTGTTGAGTAATTCTTTAGAATTAAACTTCCGTCTTTTTTTTGTCATTCAAGCTTAAATATTATTTAATTCTTTCTTGCATCTAGTTCAGAATCAGGTATAATTTTTTTATACTATACATTAAAGTACTTATATATATAATGTTATTTTTCAGTAGTCATCTGTTAGATTTTTATAATACAGAAGTTTTATAAAAACACCTTGAGCAAAATTTGAGGTAAGTTATAAAAACTAATATAGGCTTTGCCTAACTTTCTGAAAGTACTTAAAATGATCTTTTTGATGTAATTTATAGCACAACATATGGTAAAAGTGTTATTACCTTTTTTGTATTTGTACGTATATTCATGTTTAAGGTAAAGGATTGTTTAGGTACATGATTATACATATTTTTTTACAACTATGACATCATAAAAGCAAAAAACAGCTGAAACATTAATAAAGTTTTAACGCCCTCAATTATTACTTGCCTTTACAATTATAAATATTTTGGTCCTTTTTTGTTTACAAGAAGTAAACAAAAATTTAATAGCTTCTGCGTCTGCTCTTTCAGCTTGATAGTCAGATGTTAGTTTTTTTTGTAAAACATTTTCTATAAAATTAATTTTTGATAACTTTCACAGTTGACTTACAAAATAAAAACGAGTAGTTTAACTTTTAGATACAAACCTTAGTTTTAAACAGTTTTGATTTTTTTGAAAAAAACAGTTAATGTGTTCTAAGAATAGTAAACATAAAATACCAAGCTTAACAATTTTGAACGAAATTCCAGGACTACACCTGAAGGTTGTATGTTGAAACAAAAGGTTGTAAGCTAAATTATTGGCACGCATAATCAACTTTGATAACATAAAGCAGATAGTGTTGTGTCAACCAGGATGTGTAGTGTCTGGATGTTACCGCCACTATTGGAATAAATGAAAACCTAAACAGAATTCACACACTGTACAAAATATATGATGGTCCAAGAAAGTATGCAAGTAAAATTATAGAGTTTTAACAAAAAATTTTGAAGTCTTTATTGAAAAAAATTGCATCACATCGTTTAGACTAAATATTTTTTAGGAAAAATATAATATTTAATTTAAAAGAAAAGTATAATCAAATGCTTTCATTCTCATTGTCTTTAACTAATTTTGTTTCATGAAGCTCAATGGCAAGCTAGATGATAACAATGAAAATAAAGCCACAAAGGGAACGGGTCACTTTCCCACAAGGGTCACTTTTGCACAAGTTGACAATTTTCCACAGGATTCTTTTGGATGGAGGGTCACTTTTGCACAAAGGGTCATTATTGCACAAAAAATAAAATACAAATAAAAAAATTAACAACTAAAAAGTTTTATGTTAAAATACAAAAAAAAAAGTTACCTACCGATGGTGAGGGTTAAAGGTAACAGTGATAGTAAAAATAAGGAAGAAAATAATAAAAACCTAGAAAAAAAAGTATTGAAAAAACAAAAAAGAAAAAAAAACTTACCTAGTGTTAGGTGTAATAGTGATAGAAAAAAATATATATACCTAATAAAAATTATTAATCAAAAAAAAAAACAGAAAAAAAATATATTTAAAAAAACAAAAAAAAATACTGACTGAGAGTAAGGGTTATAATAACCGGTTAGGGGTAAAAGTGATAGCAAAAATAATTATATATTAATTATAATAAAAATAAAATATTAAAACATTTTCAACCTGTGCAAAAGTGACACCATGCAAAAGTCCTATTGTGCTAAAGTAATACTTGTGCAAAAATGACGCTGTGCAAAAGTGACACCCACCCGTTCTTATGTTGATTAAAACTTCAGAAATATTAGCCAAGACTTATCAAAAATATAAAACTAGCCTTGGTTCCACCTTCTAAATGTCTTGTCCACTCGGACGTTAACATACAAAAATTTTTGATGGTGACCTTAAAATGAGATGGCCATTATAGTTTAGTTTTTAAGAAGTTAAATTACTAGAAGAACCAAGCATTGGAACAAAAATAAACTGAAATTTTGGTAAAGCAGCCTCGGATGCTGTATAAAAAATATTGACATTTGGGAATCCATTATTAAAATATTTGATACTGCAAACACCAACTTTGGTGAAACAGTAGTCCTTGCAGGGTTGCCACTCGGTCAGGAAAAGTCAGGAAAAATTTAGAAAAATGACAAAAGTCAGGAAAAGTCAGGAAAAAATGGGGGGTTTTGAAAAAAAGTCAGGAAAAGTCAGGAAATTTGATAAAATTTAAGAAAAAGTCAGTTTAAATTTACAAAATTCCTTGTTTTCCAAAGCCTTAAAATAGTAAAAATTAAATAAAAGTCTTTTAAAGTCAGAAAAAAATTCCAAAACTTTCCTAGAAATTTACAAAATTATTCAACTTCCAATGCCTTCATCTGGTATAAACTAGTAAAATATACTTTATAAAACTGCAAAATTTTTCTATTAACATATTGAACAAAGTACCCTACTTGACAAGCAGATTTTGTAAACATTTAAGTATTGATGATCTGTAGCAAGGACACTTCCTTAGTGAAACTGTGATATATACACAAAAGTTTAAATGCAAGTGGTGTTCATGTACTCTGTCACTGTCAAATATGGGAAGAAAAGCACTCACTGTACATATGAATGGAGCTGGACATAGAAATAAAAGGCCAGAATTTTTCTATAATGCTGGATCAAGCTCCAGTTGGGTAAGTGGTGAGAGCAGCGGTAGAGTAGTAAGTTGTGAGAGCAGGGGTATAAGCCCATCACTAGGTTTGGTAAGTAAGTCACAAACCACAACCACTGAAATGTTATAGACATTGCACACTGTCAAGCACAATTACTCAGCTAGTTCGTGTAATAAACTGGCAGAGCTGAACAAAAAATGTTTCCTGACAGTGCAATAGCACAGTCATGTCAGATGGCCCAAACAAAATTATCATACATGATAAATTTTCGCCTTGGACCACATTTCGAAAACATCTTGCTGGAATAATAACGAAAAAGCTGTGTTTATAAGGTAATAATATAAGTGCTCTGCTGATAGAGCTGTTTATTGCAAATACATCAATTATACAAAGATGGTTCAAGTGATGTAATGGAAGTTTGATGATTGAATTCAACTAAAAAACTGTTTTTTTAACCTGTATTGAAATAAGATTGAAAGCTTTATTTAGTTTCAAGTGTTAGATTATGTATTTTAGAATAATTTTAAATTAAGAGTTTGATTTAGAAAAGTCAGGAAAATTTTGGTAAAAAGTCAGGAAAAGTCAGGAAATTTTTCTCAGCTTGATCAGTGGCAACCATGCTTGTGTTCTTTTACTAAAATTATTACAGGAATTTTTATTCAGCTAACTTGCCATGTTAGTGAGGGGTGGATGTCAAATATGTACAGTGGGTCACTTTTGCATGCAGACACTTTTGTACAGGTTTTTCATTAATTTTTACTCTTATCACTTACCCTTTGGTCGGTAGTTTTTTTATTATTATTTTTTTTAATAACTCTTTAATTTTTTGTTTTTAATTATTTTTATAACTATCACTGTTACCCTTGGTCAGTAACTTTGTTTTGTTATTATTAATTTTTATTAGTATTGATATTGTTTTATATTCTTTATATTTTTGTCTTTTTTATTTATTTTAGTTCTAATACTCTTGTGCACAAATGACCCTTTGTTCTAAAGTGGCCATTTGTGCATATTTGACCCGTCCCCGTTTGTGAGGTAGTGTAAATCCCTTGATATTGAAATATCTTAAGCTTCAAATAAACAGTTAGCAACAAGAAGTTTGGATTAAAATGAATGATATTAAAATGTCATTTGTGTTTAAACCAGTAGATGTTGCATCAGAAAATCTAAAAAGTTGATCAGAAAAGACTATCTTAAATTTGTTAAACTATGCATTCTTTCTTTAGGCACACTGGTTGTAGCATCCATTCTTTGAAGAAACTAAAAAGTAACAGAAATGCAAGAATGTGTTTGAAGTTTTGTATTTTTTGAAACTACTTTGCTGTCAACACAAACAAAGTATCTTAGTATTCTAAGTTTCAAAAAATTTGTTATGCTATACTTATCTACATTATGTAAAGAAAGCTGTTTGCATGATTTTTGATACCAATTTATTGCAGTTAACAAAACTTTTTCCTTCAACAAGTTTATTTGAGCAGTACTTTCAAATTTTAACTAATTTTCTTTTTAAAATAAAATTTATACTCACAAAAAATAATAATCAATCAAATATACCGGATAAACTTAAGAAACAATCAATAAGATATTAATTGAAAAAAAAACTAATCATTTTAATTAATTACAAAAACTATAAACGATTATTATAAAAAAAAGTTAACTATTTAAAAACATTAAGTGATTTTTTAGATTCTCTATCAGGACCTAGTTGATAATTAAGTTTTGACTTAAAATTTTTAGTCATAATTGCTTCAAATGCTAATAAACTACTTGGTTTTTTTCCAAATTTAATTACATCGAAACAGTTGAAAATATTTTGTAATTTTGAAAAAATATTTGTGAAAAAATACTGTACTATCTGTTGGCTAAGTGTGTTCTTATATTCTAACAAACAGTTTTTGCTTGGTGTCTCTAATATACTGGGTATCTAGATCTCCCAGACATTTTAACCTATAAATGAAGCAACTTCTCTAAAATTATTTATTGATTTTATCTTTCAATGAAAAACAGTTCAAAATTTCTTGTTCTAAAGGCTACTTGTATATCACTAACATTTTTTTCAATTTTTTTTCTGTTTCTACTGAACTTTTCTGAAATCTTTTTTATGTAATTTATTGTTAAAAACTGTTGTTTCTTAGAGCTTGGTTTTGATTTACTTTCTAATTTTTACAGTTTTTTAATTTCATAAACTAAAAACTTTAATGGATAGCCATTTCTCAATAAAATATACTTTATTCTACTTATTTTTTGTTCTTTAGTTCTTTGGATACTAGTCTTTCCTTTTAATAAGTAAATATTTCTTAAGTTATTTTTTCTCATGATTGGGGGTTGAAAGATAAAAAAAATTAGTAGAATTTATCAACAGTATTATTCGTTTAGTCAGTATCATTTTCATAGAAAGTGTTATAAAGGGTTTTAGGTAGGATATATTTAATAATTATTGTTTTTCATATAAACTTAGTTTGCTTTTAAACAAATGAAATATTAAGGGTGTTTAAACTTAATCAGAGTTTTAACTGTTTTGACATTATAACTGTAAAAAAAATGTATAAATAAGTACTAAAAATTTCTTAATGTTCAACTTTTCCAAAATGCCCTTAAACATTAACCTGCTTAAAGATAAAAAAATAATGTTAGAAGTTTTTGTCAATTTGTGCTATAACTTGCTAAATTGAGGTAAAATTTATTTATTTAAATTAATATTCTTTATAAATGAGCGAAACCTATTTGAAAGTTTCTTTAAATTGTTTCAAGTTTGTTTTTATGAAATTTAAAAATTAAAAAAATCTGACAGCTAAAACCTGTAAAATCAATTTTTTAAGCACCTTACTTAACAAATCCTTAAACATGCAGTCGACTGAAAATGATATCTATCATGATTATGAATATATGTAACCTTTCTTAGTAAAACTTTGTATTAAAAAAAAACATCTAAATTAAATATGTAACATTAATTGAAAATGTCTTTCGTAGATTTATTTTAAGAAACAGTTAAACAGCTTATCAAACAATGTCTTCCATCGGACCATCCCTGCCGCCCGAGATCGCTGCCAGATTGAAGCAGCGAGGGCAAGAGGAAACGAACCAATCAGGGCCCAGTAAAAACGAAACGTACCAATCAGGTCCCAGTGTTCCCGATGAAGGTTCCATCGGTCCAGCTTTGCCGCCCGGGTTCAAGAAAAGTGACGAAGTTTACGGCCCTCCCATGCCCAAGTATACAAGACCAACGGCCTCCATAGGGCCATCCATGCCAGCGAGTTTATCCAAAGATGATGGCGTTTATGGGCCTGAGATACCAGGAAAAACGTTTCAAGAACCTAAAGTTTCTTCAAGAAAAAGGTTTGGTGTGTTATGGAAACAAATAAAAGTTGTATATATGTATATTTTTTTTAAATTTAAATAAAAAGCATAACTCAAATTTATTAAAATATTTTTTGTGGTTTCTTTATGAAACACTACTCATTTTTTCTTCATTGTTGCAACATTATCTTAAGATCAATATAAATAAGCTTGAATAAAACTAATGCAGAAAAATTAGTGAAGAAAATGACTTTATGATTGGACCTGCTCTTCCTACTGCTATTGATAAGATCAACAACAGTTCCAATTTTGATGCCGTTGTTGAAATTGAAAAAAGGTAAGCTTTATTAAAGATAGTACTTGGTTGCAAAGTAGTCAGTGACGTCAGAAAAAGACATAACTAAGATGAAAGTTTTAAAAAAATAGTTTATAAAAATATTGTTTTTTAGCTAACTTTTTTTGTGAGATATTTCCAAAGCAACCATAAAAAATATTTGAAAAGTTATTTAGACCTTAAAACCATGTGACCTACTTGAAATTACTTAATTTTATTGAAAAAGTTTATAGTGTTTATTATTGTAAAAAGTTGTATTAAAAAAAATAGTTGAAATATATTTAACTACTAGTAAAAAGAATTGTTTTTGTTTATTTTTTTACTACAGATCACAAAAAATGCGAGACAAATTAGACGGAAAAGAAGAAGTTAAATTAGAACGCGAAGAATGGATGTTAGAACTTCCCTCTGCAAAGGAAGTGAGAAAAATTGTTTTGTTAAACATAAATTAAATATTTTTACAAAAACCTCTTAAAAAATAGGAAATAATATGTTTTATATTTAACTCAAAATCATTTTTTATAAACAAGGTGGTTTAAATGTTAAATCTATTGTAGAAAATAATAAATAACGTTGCTTAGAGCTTATTTTGATACACAAGCCTTTAATTTTTTTAATCAGAAATTCGGCATGGGACCCCGGCAGTTCAGAAGAAAAGAAAAAGTGATTGGAGACCGAAGTGTGTGGACTGATACCCCGCAAGATAAAGCAAGAAAAGAAAAAGTTGGTATTTTATCGTTTTTATGTTATATAGTTTGCTGCTTATATTTTTTTTTTGCAACGCTTTTCATTTAAATAAGAATTATTAAATGCAGGGTTGCCGAAAAACCTAGAAAAAACCCTAAATTTTTAACAACTTTAACATGTCAAGAAGTAAAGTTTCGATTTAACACAAAAATCCATCATATAGATAAAAGTTTTTTTTCATCAGCAAATTTTTTTTTAATAAAAAACACATTTAAAGTAGCTTTACAGTATCTTTTTAATGTTTTATAGTACTTAACACAGTTTCTTCCTTAAA
Source organism: Thalia democratica (assembly GCF_965202585.1). Taxonomy (NCBI): domain Eukaryota; kingdom Metazoa; phylum Chordata; class Thaliacea; order Salpida; family Salpidae; genus Thalia; species Thalia democratica. The sequence continues at coordinate 43,071,841 of NC_139165.1, forward strand.
ATTAACTTTAAACTAAAAATAGACCCAAAATTTTGTACTTTTAAAAACTTGGCAGAAATTTTGAAAACATGGAGAAAATTTGCCAAAAACATTTACCAACCCTGTAAGTAGATTTGTTAAGTTTTTGAAGTTTATAAAACAGTTTAGCTTGTTTTATGTACTGTTAAAGAGTTTAAGTAAAAAAAGGAAACTTTTAAAACCTTATTAAATTAAAAATAAGCGCAAAGTATACTTCGTTTTTACCTAGTACAATTTAAAAAACTTTTATTAACAATAGATTTTACTTTCTATTACTTAATACTTAAGTATAAATATTTTTTAGTGAAAAAATTTATTATTTATAATATAGAAACCAATGTAAAGTATTGTAAAGTAAGGTATTGTATTTAAGTTTACTAATTTACATAGTATACTTAATAGTTAAAAATTTTTACTTTTTTTAACTTTATATAAAGTTAAAAGAGTAATGATAATTTTTAAGCTTTTAATTCAGTTGTCTCAGTTGTTTTAAAAGTTCACTAAAATTTCTTAAGTAAATTTATGCTAAACAGGAAAAAGACACTCGAGAAATGTTGGAGGTTGAACGTCAACAAAAGTTTATCGAAAAAGACAGAGAAATTGAGGAAAAACTAAAAAAAGTAAGTAAACAAAAAATTACACTGTATAAGTATTACTAGTTACTATACATTAATTACCAAGTTATTCTTTATTTTCTTAAGATTAAATTTTTTTTTTTGATTTTGTTATGTTTCAAAACAACAACGAGTGTCGACTTAGTACTGTCAGTCACTACTAATAATATTATCTTTATTATATGTTGTACAACTAGTATATAGCTAGTTAATTTAAAAGTTATTCAATTTGATAAAGAATCTATCATAGATTCTAGAATAGATGATTGTAGTTACTATAGATTGATTACTAAATTTGAATGATTAATATTTTATTAATAAATAATCTCTTTTTATGTTTGAAAACAATAACGAGTGTCGACTTAGTGCTGACTGACAGCATTGTTCTATGTTGTACAACTATTATGTACTAATTAATTGAAAAGTTACTTTAATTTAATTTAAAAAATTTCAGATGAACGGCGAATCTTCCCGGAACGAGTCTCTGATGGACATGCACGAGAAAAAGAAGAAGAAAAAAGAAAAGAAGGACAAAAAGAAGAAGAAGAAAAATAAGAAAAAGGACAAGGATGAAAGAAGGCCGTTTGACAGGGATCTCGACCTCGGAGTAAGTTGAATTGAAGAAATCAACTTAAAGTACAATTTTATTCGTATTGTATAATTTTTTGAGCTCAAAATACGCTGTTTTCTAGTTGAGTAAAAGAATATGTTTACTTGAACTTTTAAATTTACATTTAACGTCATTTAATATTTACATTTTTTTAATATTCTATTTTTATAAGTGTTATGTAATCAGGGTTTGTAAAGTAAGTAATATTGTTCCCTTAGTAACGATTATGTCTATCAGACAGAAATACTTTAAAATCGGGGAAAATAAATTGGCAACATCTAATTAAGGTAGCGACTGTAATTTCCTAATTAATTTAAATTTCTTCAAAGTTAAAAACCCTGATGTAAATTAAGTTATTTGCTCACGTGATTAATAAAATACTAGTATATAAGTACTTGTATCAATTAAAACTTTGTATTGTATAGAAACAAGTTCATATTTTTCTTTGGTTACTTATTTGTCACATTACCCCAATTTTAATTTCATTTTTTTAAATTTAATTGACATTTCTTAAATTTTTATTAAATTCACATAACTTATAGTAAAATATATGAACAAGATTTAGTATTTAAATTGCCGAGTGATTATATTTGTAGTTAAAACTAATCAGCATAAAATACACTTGGTAATATTAATTTTCGCAACAGGTGAACAAGTTCGACAACGCAGCGAAGAAAAGAATGCTGAAGCAGGCGGCTGAGCTCGGCACCAGGTTCCAACATTCCACTTCGGGATCTAAATTTATTTGAAGTTGTACCGACGTTAAAGAATAAATTTGAAAACATTTGTTATAAACTTTTAGTTCATTTTGTTTTTTAGGATCTTTGTCTTTTTTGTATTTTAAAGATTTCTATCGCTAAATATAATGTAGTACAGTTAGTGAATTTATTATTTTTAGGAAAACAGTAATGAAAATAACTTTCTTTGATCTCACAATCTATAATTCTCTAAATGCATGCCGTTTAAAAAACTGAATTTGTGTTGTTGTCAAACAAGTTAATAAGTATAAACTAATAAATATATTTTCACGTTTATGAGTATATACAAAGAATAAAGTATCTTATTCATTAAAATTTACTTAAAGTTAATTGAATCACATATTATTTTTGTTGATATATATATATTAATGTATATATAATTTATTAAGAAAAGTAGATAACAAAAAACAAATTATGTGTTTCATAAAGCTAAATGCTTTAATCTTCAGCTAGTAAAGTTTGAAATAAGTGTTATTTATTTCGAACTGTACGAGCTGAAGATTAAAGCATTTAGCTCTATGAAACATATGTTCTGACATTTTAAAAATCTACTCTTCTTAATAAATTATTTAAAATACCTTCAAATGCGCTCTTTGGAAAGTGTTTAAATTTATTTAACCACGTTATTTTCTATTAATTTATATATATATTATATATATAGTTTATCAAAAAAATGCGATTATAAAAATTACCGAACAAATATTTCATAACAAAACATTCCAATTAAATTTGTCTTTAATCTTCAGCTGGTTCAATTTAAAATAAATGGTTTTTTAACAAACAATGATGTAAAAGTTTTACAAAAAAAACAAAAATAAATTTGTAAAACTTTTGCATAATTTATAGACAGAGTGCTATTTATTTTAAATTGAACGAGCTGAAGATTAAACACATTTTTTTGTCTTTATGAAACATATGTTCTGGAACTTTTAAAATCGCATTTTCCTAATTAATTATTTAAAAGCCCTTTAAGTGGACGGCTCTGTTGAAAGTGATTAAGCTTAAATAATCACCTTTTTTTCTATATACATAGACTACTTTACTAAATAATAATTAAAACTTATTAGAACTATTTGTTTAATTATCGAAAACAAAGCTTTTTATAGTTAATATAAGTGTATATAAATAACAGCTTCACAGAGTGTTAGTTTTTTAGCAACTGAAAATTTAAACTACTGCTATAAAAAGTATTTTTGCTTAGATTAACTGAATTTGTTGTTCAAATGTGCTTGTATTTACCAACAGATTTTTATGATTATTAATGACTAAGAGTTCTAAATATTTAACTTCAATATGAAATTTAATTTGGAGTTATTTTTCCACACTCCTTATTTAGCTTTATTACGAAACATGAAAGTCTGTTGCAATTTGAACGTAGCCACTTGAAAAAATTCTAAACTGAATTATGTTTTAACTAGATATTTTTTTTTTTAATTTCACAACGTCTTATGCATGTTTCAAGTTGAAATTTACAAAAATGAGTTTTGTCGATTATGAATTACCTAGTCTGCTGCAAATAGTTGGAAGTGAGGAAAACGTAACTGATGTGATAAGTTAGTTTGTTTTCAAATTAGTTATGTTATTAAGAAGTAGTTTTTTGTTTTGTTAAATTAAAGTTTACTACTTTGGTTAAACTTTACTAATAGATGTATTGTTTGTATTTTTATATAATTAAATCTAAAGTTTTTTGAAAAATACTAAAGGTGTTGTATTTTTGTTATATAATTTATTAATAAAATATGAGTTGTGTAATGCTAGCTTTTTTGTTTTGGTGATAGTTTATAATTTGTGAAATGTTCAGTAATTTTAAATTAAAAATAAAATTGGAAGTTTTTCTGAATTTGAAAGTGTTTTATTTTATAAAAAAACTAATTATTCATGAACAAAAAATATTTTTATCACTCAATTTTCACGTTTTTACTGTAAAGTTTCTGAATTAGTAGTGTTGTAATCATGTTTTATTATAAACAAGAAAACATTCTCTATTCTTTAAATCAAGCTTTAATTTTTAGATAGCCTCATTGTATTTTGTTGATAACATACGATGGTTAATATTACAGCAGTTTAAAAAAATAAATATCTAAAAAACTTTGGTTTGTTGTAAAAAAATCATTTTAATTCGTGAAAGGATTTGACTTTAGTATTTTGTAAAAAATTAAAGTTCACAAATTTAGTTTTATCAAAAGTAAATATTAAAAAAAAGTAAGTGTTTAGCAAACCATTATTAATTTCTGACTCTTATGTTTTTAAATCTAGTAACTTTATTACAATAGAAAACAATTTATCTAAAATGTATAAATTTCAGACGATACAGTTTTTGATGCTCACTCAAAGCAATATTGTAACCTTTCTGGTTCGTTTTATTTTTAATAATATTTCAAACCAATCTTAATTCAATCATTAAAACTATTATTATTAATTACATGTTATATTTGTTATTATTGTGTTTCCGATCAGTTGTAAAGCTCTTGATTTAAATAAAAAATTATTAATTTTAACAGTGCCGCAAATAACAACTTTTGATGCTCATTCAAAGGAGTTTTGCAACCTTTCTGGTTTGTTTTAGTTTAAACTTTTTTAAAATGCAAGTCAACTGTATCATTGATAATCAGTTTAATTCCCCGAATCGTGTCAGCTACTCTTGATCGAATGTTTATGTTTTCAGTGCCGCGAATAACGGAGCAACCGGCCAGCAAGCCTTTCACGTGTCTGGTGTGCATGAAAACTTACACGTCCAAAGTGTCGCTCATGACTCACATGAGAATCCACACCGACACCGGCTTCCAATGCGAAGTTATTTGAGTTTTACTATTTATTATTCAGGGTTGCCACTTTACTTGGAAACCTGGAATTTAACAATTTAGGCAAAAAAAACCTGGAATTTCGAACAAAAATCACTAAAAAAACCTGGAATTTTTACAATTTTCACATGTTTAGTAGTAACATTTCGTTTTGACTCAAAAAATCTATTATATAAATAACAAAAATTGTCATCATCAATTTTTTTTTTTATTAAGAAACATATTTAAAGTAGCTTTACAGCATCTTTTCAATGTTTTTAAACTATTTATCACAGTTTCTTACCTTAAGCTTAACTCTTAACTATAAATAGACCCAAAAATGTGTACTTTTAAAAACCTGAAAGAAATTTAGAAAACCTGGAAAATTTTTTATAAAAACGAGTGGCAACCCTGATTATTATATTGTAATTGAGATGCATAACTTTATGTTGTTAAGTTTTTCTATAAGTTTGTTAACTTGTACGAACATAGTAAAAAGAGTTATTTAAGTAATTTTTTGACCCGGAAATATGTTAGCTAGCTCTGATTTTAATAAAATTAGGACGTGTTTTATTTAGCAATAAAATAGTCTTTAAAAACGTTTCCAAGTCTTCATGGAGTATTTTAGTAAAACAGATTTTTTTTATTAACTAATATTTGCAATATAAAGTTATTCTAGCATTACGTAACAAGGTTCTATAAAGATGCTATCAACAGATTTGCATGCGAAAATTCAGCACAAAGGCTTCAAGAGACATACATTATCGAAGTCACAACGGTGAAAAGCCATATAAGTGCGATAAATGCGACAAGTTTGTTTTCCCTACTAGTTTTCTGTATGTACTTTTAATTTTATTTCAATGGTGTTTATCTACTTTAGTAGATGGAAGTTTTTTTTAATATACCTATACCTTTAGGAAATACTTTAAAATCGTTTAATTTTTTAGGGCTTTTGCAACCAATGGGAATTTGAAGAATCACATGCTTACACATTTAAGTGATAAGCCTTTCAAGTGCAACATTTGTCCAGAAAAATCTTTTAAAACAAAGGTATTTTTTATTCTAAGTTCTGTGAAACTATATTAAAACCTATTTAGTATATTAAGTTTAATAAAGCATGACAACTGTAAATTTATTTTTGTTTTAATATTTTATTTATTTTGCTAGGTGTTATAATTCGATAATAATTTAATTATTATATTATATTTGTTATCCTTTTTAAGTTTATTTAGTATAATTTTTCCATTCTTTTAGTTTGAAAACTCCTACCTTTTCTCTCTTAAATTAATACAACTTTGTTATATTTTTTTTGGGTAGTTGTCAAATTTGTACGAGCGGACAAAATTGCATGTTTAAATTGCACGAAAGGACTAAGTTGCACAAGACACTTTTGCACGAAGGGTCACTTTTGAAACGAAGACATTTTTGCACGGGTTGAATTTTAATTCAAATTTTTTTGTCAATTTTATTTTATTTTTCTATTTTAAAAATTTATTTTTTTCATTTCACTATTACCCCTAACGCTTACCCTCGGTCGGTAACTATTTTTTATGTTAATAATAATTTTTTTTTTTATAATTTGTTTTTGTTTTACTATCACTGTTACCCGTAACCCTTACCTCGGTTGTTAGCTTTTTTTCTTTTTAATTAATTTGTTTTAATTTATAAGTTTTTATTGTTTTTTTAAATAAAAATCTTTATTAATTATTTTTTAATTTTTACTTTCACTGTTACACCTTCCCCTTTCGTCAGTAATTTTTTTTTTCTTTTGCTTTTATTAAATTATCTTTTAGGTTTTCTTTCTATTTTTTTTACTCTCGTGCCAGAAAGACCCTCCGTGCAAAATTGTTACTCATGTAAAATTGACCCTTGGTGCGGAATTGTCTTCGAGCAAAGTTGACCCTTCGTGCAATTTTGACCCGTCCTCATTTTGGTTAGTATCTATTTCCATTCAATTTAACTTGCAATATACTAAAATTGTAAATTTAAGTTAACAGTATTTTTTAGACAGCTTCTTAACAAAAAATGAGTTATATTAGCCTAAACACATTTCATAAAATTCTAAAAAGTTCCGAATTCTGCTAAAGTTGAAACAACTTTAACAACACAGGTGGGTCTGCGCCAACACATGAAGTTTCACGAGACGCCCAGCCACGTGTGCCACATTTGCGGCAAGTCCTACCACACTGCCGGCAACCTCAACCCCCACCAGATGAAGCACTTCCTCACCTACTCATGCACCGTTTGCCACCTAGTGTTCAAAAACAAGCGGCAGCTCAACAAGCACGCAAAGTCGTGTCCGCAGTGAAATTTTTTAGGCTGACTGAGATTTGTTTGCTGCTGATAGCTCCTGTATCTGCCATGTTTAGAACTAACAAAGTTAAGTTAAAGTAATAAAAAAAGAGCACAACCGTATAATATTTTTGAGTCTGTAAGCTCCTATTTTATTTATCCTGAAATACTTACTTTATCAGTTTGTCTACAAAATTGAGGCGACTGTAATTTTATAATACGGCTTTTATTGCTTTTACAGACTTTAATATATATTGAAAGTTTTAGTCTTTGATTTATTTATAGCTTTGATTTGTCGATTAAATTCGTTTAAAAATAGTTCCCATCAGTATTTTAATAAACACTATTGTTTTTTTTTTGGTACACAAATTGTACAAACTTTAACGTTTTTATAGAAACAGTACAAACTCATTTTACAGGTCATATACTCTTCAGACATATACAATTAATCCATAACAAAACTTTGTTTAAGGGTTATAATTTTCGTAAGTAAGTATAGTAAACAACTAAGTATTATTGTTCTATTATTGTATACACAAAAAAGAATGAAATTTCTTTAAATGTTAAAAGATTTATAAAGATTTAATAAGTAAACTTGAATTATAAATGATTTTTTCATAATTGTTTTGTTTCGAGAACTTAATTGGTTTCATCATTAACAAAAGAGTTTTAAAATGTAATTAAATTTATATTCATATACATTTAAATATTAAAAAAGCATAAGTATTGCAGTTAAATATAAATAGTAGAACTAAAACATTTGAAAAATTGTATTGGTGTTACAGTGAGTCCAAAATAAAAATGTGTAACTTTTGAATCATTTAAAACATTTCAAACTCTAAAACGAAACATAGTTTTATACCTAAGTATAAAAAATACTAGACAAGCTGTATGAAAAAAGTTAGCTGTTTTAACTCATTTGATTCTTTTAAACCTGTTTTCATCGTAATTTTTTAAAACTTTGAATGTACTTTATTTTTATATGTCCTTAGCTTTTTTTTTCGTTACAAGTTCGTTATATATTTCAAGCTGTGTCATTAGTCTTTGATTTTGAAACAAAAGTTTTTAAATAAAAATATGTTTTTACCTCCAAGTGTTGCTAGCACTGTAAAAGCTGGTACTTTTATTTCTTTAGTAGTTGTTGTTATGTTCTTTAATGTTTACAAGTTCGTTTGTGTGTTTTTTGTTTTCAAAAACTTAACTGATTACTGAAAACTGTACCACATTGATAATTTTTGGTAATTTTTAAACAATAAATTTGAAGGTAATCAATGTATATATGCTCTCTTTTATTTCTACTTGTAACTGTTGTTGAATTTTCTGTTTCCACTAAAGAATCTTACTTGTTCCATTGTTGATAAATTTTCCCTTTAACTTGAAAAAAAGTTTTCACTAGTACTAAGCACTTTTAAACAATACTAGTTTACAAAGTTATACATAGCTCAACCTTAATCAATTAATTTTTTTTTAATGCTAAAATACAAAGTCTTTTTTAAGTATATAAGTACAACAGCATGCATTATTAGAGGGGAAAGCTAAGCAAACTATTGTTTTAAAGTAATCATACGTGAGGTAATTATTTTAGATAAATTATCAGTTTACACAGAATGAATTATTAAAATACGTTTAAATTAATTTTAATGATGTTAAGAAAGAAGGTTAAACAAGTATGATAATTAAAACTAATAATATTAAACTATTAATAGCTTTAGAGCAGGGGTTGGTTAACTGCGGCCCGCGGGTCGCATTGAAAAAATTTTCAACTAGTTTAATATATTAATATTCTCAAAAAACTATAGTTAAGTTTTAGTGTTATGTTTAAAGGATAATCTATCGCCTAATTTTTTATTGTTCAAAAAATTATCTTTAAATTTCTTTTTTAAACAATATAAAAAACGTTTGTTTTTTGACCTACCCGCCTCTGCTTTAGACAATGGTAGAGTTAAGTATAAACTGATGTTTTGTAGTATCGGAAATATTACTTATAGTATCAAAAATGGTTGCAGGGATCAACAGCTTTTAAAAGAGGCAGCTAAATTCATTTAAAAATACCTTCCACCATACTGATTTGTTAGATAAAGGTCTTAGCGAGTGTTAGTACTTTTGAAACGTTTGCTAAAAACAAAAAAGTTATGAGATGGTAAATCAACAACATCTATTGTTTGTTCAAACTCTAGTTAAAATCCCATATTTTATGGCTTATTGTTAAAACATATTTTTTTTCGGCCGGTGTCTGACCCGCAGGCTGTAGTTTGCGGGTCTTATATTATATTTTTCAAACAGAGTATATTGACACTGTTAAAATTTTTTGTAGATAATTAATTGATAATATTTTTTTCTTCTTTAAAATAATAATAGAACACCTAAAAACCACTAAACTAAAAAAGTATAAATTTTTAAACACTAGCGTATTTTTGATTATAGAAAGCTGTTTAAAAATTTGTAAACATTAAAAATGTTGCTTTAAGATACTTGCACTTTCAAATTAGAATGATCAAAAACACAATCCGTAAAACATTTTGGCAGAAGTCTCTGGGTAGCTACTCGATTTTAGCTTGTTTCAATATGCAGCTTGATTTTCTAGAGGAGAACTTAAATGATATAAAACTAAATATCACAACATAAGAAAGAATAGTTATTAGTGATCTACCGGGTGCGGATACTAAAAAAAATCCTAAAGATTTCAAGTTGCTTCCTAATGTATATAGAATAGAAGCTTACACATATCAAAAAAGTATAAATTACTGCTAAATTAGTAAAAAGTGTTTGAAGAAAATTATTTATTTGTAATAAACAAAACTATCGGTATTGTTCAAAGACTATTATAAAAACAAACAAAAAAAAACGTCTCGCTGAAAAATTTAAGTTCCATATATGAAACTTCATTCGAAACTATTACGTATACTACTATCTACAATTACAATAAACTTATATTTTCGCTTTTTGTATGCAAGTTAAAAACGAAATACAAATAATTTTTTTTTGGTAAACTTTAGGTTAAATATTTACTGTTACAAAAAAACAAACATTAATTTTCGTAACTGTTTAGAATAAGACAAAGTTACAGCTATTAATAACATGGATTTATGATAAATTGTAAATATAGTTTCAACTATAGTAAAGACCTGAAATAGAAGGGTTATACAAGTTATAAAGAGTTTTTACACTCGACTTAATATTAAGCTTTTGCCATTACAAAACAAAACTTGAAAATAATATAGAATACTTTCTTCGAGACTGTTTTAAACATAAATCGAACTAAATTTGTAAAAGTCAAATCTACTCTTTTAAACTACATAAAATCTAATTAAGTTTTTTAAATTGTGATGAAGAAATTAAAGCTTTTCAAAATTCTTTGGAAAAATCGAGTACGCTTTTGCTCAAACAACTTACTAACCTCAGAAAATAATCTTTCAAAATACACAGAAGATATATTGTTGAAAAGCTGGCAAGATATAGGTTTTTGTCTTGTTTCCTACAATTTAAGACTACAGCGTCTTCAGTTACTGTTACATTTTTTCAAACAAACAAAACCTTTTAATTTCTTGTTTAATATTTTAGTCTATCAACTTTTGCTCGTTTTCCTGGGTGGCTGTTATTGTTTGCGTTTCGAGCAAAGAATAGAAACTTGAAATTTTTGGTAACAACACTTGTTGAGGGTTGCGGTTTTAGAATTTTTGATGGTAATAAAGTTGAATCCTGTAGACAAGCTTCACAACAGGTATTGTTTTTTTATTGTAAAATATAGGATACATCACTCTAAAAAGACTTCTTATCAATTAAAACGGCGCTAAAAAATATGAACATTTTTACAGCCTAGAATTTACTAAGCAAAAATATAATAACTAAGGTATAAAAACAGGAACTAGCCGAAATGAGTAAAGTAAATTCAGTGATCTACCGACTAATTTTGAACAATAAGATAATTGTCGCAATGGAAGCTGTTTTTGTAAATATCAACAACAATAAACTGTTTTAGTTTGGTTCACTAACTTAAAAAACAACTAACTGTAGCTAAATCAATACTACTTAACTTAATACAAAATTAAGTTAACTCTATACTGACTAAATGTTTTATAAAACTTTATCATGAAATAAATTTTTAAATCTAATTTAAAGTCTAGAGCTTATAGTATTTGCACAGTTTGAAGCCTTAAACATTAAAAAGAATTCATGGATGTTTATAACTTACTTCTATGGTAGAATACATTATTAGTTAATTTCTCGCTTAGTTTAAAACATTTAAAAACTTACAACTTACCTACTTACCTGAAAAAAGTATACTTGAGAATATATCTAAAGTTCTGTCAGTGAAAAAGTCACTTTTGGTATCAATAAAATTTTATCTGAGATTTTTTTTAGAAAAAGTTCTTACAAACGTTTGAGCTTAATGTTTGAGCTTTTTAGCTTACTTGTTAAAAAGAATCGCTGTATTTACTCAAGCATGAAGTTTTCATGTAAAAAAAACAAAACTTTATTACGCTGCACTGCTGCAGTGCTCAAACGTCATAAAAATGTTGGCATTTTAACAAGTCCGCTATGAAATTTTGGTAATAATTTTTTTTTGTTAATTTCTATTAAAACAAAAGTGTTGCATAGTAATGAAACTGTGGTTTTCACATTCTGTTTTATTGTTTTGAATGTTTAGTAATGTGGAGTTAACACATATGAAAGTTTAAAGTGTGCATTAAAGTAAAACTATCAACTAGATACTCTATTCAGCCACCGTTTTATGTTGTTAAGATCCGGCCATTAGTTATAATTAGACTTATCTTTAATAACTACATGTTAATATAACAGTGTATGTTTGTTTTTTTAAGATAAAAGGTATATATTTAAACATTAGTTAATTGTTTTAACTACTTTTGAGTAAGATATAAATGTTAAGTTCCTTAATTATTTTTAGTTAAACTTATTTTTTTCTTAAGTTTTAATTCATTTTCAGTGATTTATGATAGTAATTTGTGTTTCTGAAATATAGTTCGAATACAATTTTATTTTATATTTTTAATAGAAGTTTGATCTAATTCCTTGTTGTGTCTAGCTTATATAAATTAGCCTCTACTATATATAAGAACTTGAAAACACCCTTTTTAAATACGAGTAATATTCCCTATAACTTTAGTATATTAATACCCTTTAGTTACAGAATGGTAATTTTTTTCGTTTACAATTAATGCTGCCATTGAGTTTGAGCTAGCAATTACTTGTAAAAAAAACAAATCCATTTACTTAATATGCAGTGTTTTTTTAAAGATATGCATATGTAGTGTAAAAAGGAGTTTTTAATATTTGACTCTAACTACAAGTAAAAAGAAAGCAAGTATTTTCATTGATCAGAATAAAGAAATCAATGTTGAAAAAGAACTTAGTGTATAAAAATCTTTCAGTCCTTAAGCAGAGCTACACATGTATTTTTTTCTAAAATTACTTTGAGCTAAAAAATAAAAAAAAATCTTTTTACTATTAAATATTTTACTTTAAAAAAAAATTTAAAAAAATATAAAGTTAAACATTTAAACAGGGTTGCTAAAAAACCTGGAATCTTGAAAAAACCTGGAACAAAATCACTAAAAAACCTGGAAAACAATTTTTACGTCTAAAGTAGTACAATTTTAGTTTGACACGAAATATCTACTACATAAATAAAAAACAACTGTCTTTATTAATTGTTTTATTAAAAAGACATTTAAAATAACTGTACAGTATTTTTTTTAATTTTGTTATAGTACTTAGCACAGTTTTTAACCTTAAACTTAGCTTTAAACTAAAAAGAGACCCAAAAACAAGTAGCTTTCAAAACCTGAAAGAAATTTAGAAAAACTGGAAGAAATTTCCCAAAAAAAAATTGCAAACCCTGATTTAATGAATTTTTAAAAGGTAGAATAAATTTTTTCTTTGAGTAATAATCAGATACACTTAAAAATATTATCCTAGTTGGTAAGCTCAGAATGTTTTAGTTTTACTTTAAGTTCTACACATTAAAGTTTAAAGCCTTACCAGTAAGAAAAAACTTTAAAAACAGTGGACTGCACAATTAACTTTTGTTGAATTTTAGCAGTCTAGAAAGACTGTAATGTTTTATTGGCACACTAAGCAAACTTTACTTAAAACTTTTAGTTCTTTGAGTTTTTAAATTAACTTAATCATTTTTTATTTCACAGGTTAAGCATGTCGCATCATAGGTTACGAGTTATAAAAATACTTAAAAGTATCAAAAACAACATTAAAAGTCTTAAGAAAAATCTTGTTAATGCTAACACTGAAAACTTTGAGATAATCAGAATATGCAAGGAGAACTCAACTGACTGCAAACATATTCAAAAATTAAGTAAGACACAAATTTTATTTTTTATTTATTTGATGTTAAATTATAATAACACACTTATTTTAACAATAAAGTATGTACCAGTTAAATTCAAAAATTATAAATAGGTTAATATTAATTTTGCCTTTTGGTGACTAAAACCTAAACTACATAAAGCTTATTGTAAAAAAACTGACGACCGTGAACTTGGCTTGAATCGCTTTTTTTGAATTTTTTTTTACCAAACTTATAACAAATTATTTTCAATTTTTTTAATGCTAACTTAGAACTTTTTTTTGTTTCTAATATAAGTTCTTTTGCTTTGCCTTTCACAATAATTAACATCAAATTGGGGTTTTATTTTTTAATGGGCCCCTTTAAAAATTTAACGTTTTTTTCATTTTTTTACTTAACACCTATTTAAAAAAAAAAAAAATTATTTTTTTTCAAGTTTGTTTTTTTTTAACATACTTATTACACTGAGTTTAATAATGTTATTAGTTTTAATAATTTTACTTTCAACTTTTTTTTATAACAAATGCCTAAATCAATTTTTCAGCAAAGTTCTAAATTTGCACGATTTTCGTTTTTTTAGTTTATGGTTTTATTAATAATTTAATATTTCTATATTAGTTTTTATTTTTAATGGACTTGTATATTCAAATTTTATGATGTTGTCATATTTTTTCTTAATTTATTATTATTTTTTTAATATATGACCCATACAATTTTTTATACCTTAAATTACGTAAACAAAGTACTCAAGTGATAAGAACTAAGGTAAAATTTTTATGGATTATATTTAAAAAAAAAAATTGTAAATCAAGAAAAAAATATAATAGCGTCATAAAACTTGAATATACAAAACCATTAAAAATAAAAACTATTATAGAAATATTATATTTTTGTAATAAAACCATGAACCAAAAAAAACGCAAATCGTAAAAATTTAGAATTTTGCTGAAAAATTGATTTAGGCATATTTTATAAAAAAAATAGTTGAAAAAATAAATTAGTTTAATAGTTATCTTAAAAAAAAACAAATTTGAAAAAAATAACTATTTTTAGAAAAAATAAGTGTTGAGTAAAAAAATGCAAAAAAACGTTAAGTTTTTAAAGGGGCCTAACTACAAAAATAAAACCCCAATTTGATGCAAACTATTGTGAAAAGCGAAGAAAAGAAGGAACGTTCTTTAGAACAAAAAAAAAAGTTTTAGTTTAGCATTAAAGAAATTGAAAATAATTGGTTTTAAAAATTGGTTTAAAAAAAATCACAAAAAAAGCCAATCAAGCCAAGTTCACGCTCATAAAAAACTGATCATCTTAATATATTTTAAACATTTAGCACTAATCTGACTATCAGTGGTTCAGTTTAGTGGTGATTGTGTTGGTGGAAGAATATTTTGATTTAGCCGATAATAAAAAGTCTTACTTCTAACTTGGTAGCGTTTACTAATTAAAAATTTCAAGTACTTACATATATTTAAAGTATTAATCGATAATTTACATAAAACATTTTGAATTGATGTATATTTAGAACTTATTCATTTTTAAAGTTTAAATGCTAATCAAAAATTAAAGTACCATGACTAAATTTGATTAACTATAAATTTGCTTTTAAACCATTAAAGTAAAACAAATGTCTTTTACCAATTCTTTTTAAAAACTTGAAGTGTTTTTCTTTTAGGTTTAAAAATAGATAAATGAAGACTTTTTGTCCAGAACAGTACTTAGAATTTTGTTTAGACTTAATTAGTAAGGTACCGGATCCAGGAATCGGCTTGGTTTTCCTTAATTTTGCTCTGCTCAAGATCCAATGTCGACCCGTATCTTAATTTGAAAAATATAGGATCTTGTTCCGGTTAGATCCTAATCTATTTAGTTTTGAGGAGCAGTAGTTTTTTGAAAACTTTTCGAAATCAACCACACCAAAATTAGAACGAAGTTTTCCTGAACACCCAAGTAAAAACTTAAACATAAACGATTTTAAGATACTAGTACATGCTTTTACAAAATATGATAAATGCATTTTGTAGGTTAACAGTATTAATAAAAGCATATAAACTAATTAATTTAAACTAATCTACCTACGACTTTTTAATCACAGATCAATAGAAAATTATAAAGTGTTTTGAGTACAGTCTAGTATATATGTTTTATGTAATGTATTTTGTTTATTTATTTTTTCTTAACTAAGTTAGTCTTTGCATACTTTTTTGATCTTTTATAATAAGGTTAGGAAACCTTTATGTAGGTAAGTGCAATTATATGTACAATACTAATTTGTTAGACGTAAGCTTTTGAAATAAGCTTTATTTTTGTTTAACTGAGAAATTTTATAAAATAAGTTGTGTTTATAAAGAACCTCTACTAAAAAAGCCGAAAGGTTACAAATTACATTCTTAAACTTTAAACTTATTAAAAAACCCAGTTATTCATGCATTAGAGAATATGCATTTGTATGTAAATATCTCTAAAAAACACAATACAAAAGATACAATACAAAATATAATAAAGAAAATAATTTACTTACATCATATTTAAATAAAACATTACAATGAAAAGCAAACTATAAACATGATTTTAGGTTAAAACTTATATGATGTCTGTCTTTACTGTTTAAAAAATATAGAACTGTTTTTCGAGCCTAATTTTAATAAGAGATAGAAATTATTTTCAAATTAGGGATTGGCAAAGTACATATTGTACAGTGGACCTAGCCTGCCAAGCAGAAAACTCTGGTGTGAGAAGTTTTTAGTTGTAAAGCAACATACATGTATTTATCTTTTTTATGCTAAATGTGATCTTCAAATGTACTATTGGTAAACCATAGCACTTAAAAGTATTTATTTCGAAACAACTTTGCTTTTTAGATGTGAAAAATGTATTTTGCACAACTTTGCATAATTATGCGACTTGTCGAAATATGTTTTCGGAATATGGCCCACAAAAGGCTTTTCTGTAATGATCTACCGAGTCCAAAAATTTCGGATTTAGCCGAGTCCGAATCCAAATCTTATTTTCAAATTAGGATTCGGCCGAGTCCGAATCAAAATTCAACTTTGAAATTTGGATTCGGCCGAATCCGAGTCCAAATATTTTAACATTATTTTACAAAATTTAATTGCTTTTGAATCCTTAATTCCTGGAGTTTCATAGACTTATAATCATCAAGGCTAGTTTGCCTGATATCTTCAATTTTTCTTTACTGTATTTAAAACTACGATGCAAAACATGATACTACTAAATACAAACCAATGTATCTTCAAATATTTATTAAGTTTATGCTATAAAAAGCTTAAGCTTTATTTATATTAACCTAGTGAGTCCAACTTACTTCATGAAATTAACAATTTAATCAAATTGTATTTTAGCTTTTGTATGTATTTACATTCCTAACAAAATAGAAAAAGAAATATTTTAATATAAGCATAATAGCATAGAGCTAAAAATTTGCGAAAATCTATTTCAATATAATTCATTTTTTTCTTATTTAAACGATTAAATTTATTAATATTTTTTGTCATAAAAGTTTGACATTAAGAAAAAAACTTAAAATATAAATAAAACACTTCTAAAATCTACTAACAGAACCTCCAAAATGGAAAAATTAACAAAATAAGCTTTATAAAGTTGTGAGAATATATAAAAAAACGTATTTATCATAAACAAACTACCAACAACATTTACATTATTCAGGGTTGTCACTCTTTAAGTCAAAAAATCTGCCCCGAGTGATTTTGAACTGTCCTGAGTCACCTCGACATTTTTCAAATCCTTAGAAAAAAATTAACATCTTTTCAACATCAATTAAAATCAAGTTTTTAACAAAATTGGTTATAAAATAAAGTTTTGAAACTAATTCAACTAAATCTCATTCAATACATATGAATACTAGCCTAAAATTTTTAAAGTTTTAAAACATCCCTGATGAATTTATTAAAAATTAAAAGTATCCTGAGCTCCCAGAACCTCCAAGAGATTTTTAAAACTTTTAGAATACCCTATGTTTCCCTGAATGTTGGCAACCTTGATTGTTATAATTGATAAAAGGTAACGAACAAACTATTTAAAAATATATGTTTTTTGTAAACATACTTCTGCTAAAACTAACTAAAAACAGTATAAAATTAGCCCAATCATTTTTTTAAAGCTGTTGTGTTTAAAGATATATAAGAAATAAAGGTCTCCACTTATTGCTAAAGACAGGGTTGCTAAATGTTTTTGGCAAATTTGTCGAGGTTTTCAAAAAATCCTCCAGGTTTTCTAAAGCACACATTTTTTGGTCTTTAGTTTAAAGTTTATTTTGAGGTTAAAAACTGTGTTAAATTGTATGCAAACATTCAAAAGATACTCCTTTAAAACTGTTTTTTTTATAAAAAAAATTGTGATGATGCTAAAAAAGATATCTATATGATAGATTTCATTGTGTAAAATCAAAATTTTACTACTTAGCATCTAAAAATTGTTAAAATTTCAGGTTTTTTAGTGATTTTTGTTCAAAATTCCAGGTTTTCTTGTCTAAATAGTCAAATTCCAGGGCTTAAAACTTTTTGGCAACCCTGTAAAGAGAATGATATAACTTTAATTATTTTAAAACTTTGTTTTCATAACAATCATTTACTCCAAAAATAGAACATCAAAAAAAAAATTATTAAGAACTGGTGAACTACGGATGTTGGTGGACCAACATCCAAAGTCTCAGTTGGGACTGGTTGACTGTCTGTGGGATGATTGACAACCTGACCTTTTTGCCCATATTTTCCAGCAGACGGGGTGACTTCTTAGAACGTTTATGCTTAGGACCCTATGCTGGCAGTTTGGTGTTTGTATTATTTAAGTTAGACATAATAAAAATAATATGCTTTTATACTAATTTATTATAATGTATCAGTGAATTTTATCTATCAATACTAAAGACTATTCAAGACTACTTTATATAAATAGTGAAGGATCTATTATACAAAAGAACCACGTAACAACTTTATAAAACTTCTTACTCAAAAAATAAAACCTGCTTTCAAAACTTAAATTACTAGGCAAATGTTTTTTAATGTTAATGTTGCATCATTGATTTTAAGCCTTATTTCTCATAACTGCAGCAAGCTCTAAATATTCTCTTAACGTTCAGAGTTTAACAATGAATAATGAAAGTAGTTGCAGCATTTCATTGCAAATTAATTAAGATTATATTATTAACGGATTTTTTTTACTTTTAGAATATTGTTTTAAAAATAAATATTAAAATGTTTTAGATTATATCATATAAATTTTAAATTAAATTTATCTGTTAAATAAATAATAAAACATTAGCAATAAATATATAGACAAAAGTATTCAAGCATCTGCTTTAATGTTACATATTCAAGTTGCATTTTTCTTTTTTTTGTTAAAATAATGCAGCAGTTCATAACAACGAGCAAACATAAAAAACTAAACATATGATCAATAAATAAGAGCAGCTATCCAAAAAGCTGAGATTAAACGCCTCAAGTGTTTACTTAATTTTATTTGAGAATCTAACAAAACTAATATATATAGTTTTCATACTGTGTGCAAAACTCTAAATCAAAATTGATAATGCTTTTATAAATGAAAAAGCCCGTTTTTTACCCACTCATGCGTAAAATCATTAACTAGTTTTAAATTTCATTTAACTTTTGACAAACAATTAAGTAAAATTCAAAAAGTTTAAAGTGGTCTACCGAGTCTAAAATTTCGGATTCGGCTGAATCCGAGTCTTATTTTGAAATTTTGGATACGGCCGACTCCAAATTGACCGGATTCGTCCGAATCCGAGTCCGAATCTTGGATTGGTAGATCACTACTTTTCTGGTTAAACCAGTCCATAAACTAGAAAATGTTTTATTCCCTATTGTAAGTAATAGATAAATAAAAGACATGATACTAAAGTATAATTATGTATTTAAAGTTTTTAATTTATTTAAATATTCGGAGACAGACCTTGCCGGTTCAAAGTTTTTTAAATATTTTTGAACCTGCCGGATCCTGATTTTTTTTTTCTCCGGTATAAACCCTTGTTTTCAATTCAATTAATAATTGTAGTCACAAAAGTTTAAATTTTTTTTAAGAAAGTTAGACGTAGAATTGTGCATAATTTTCTTTTTTTCTTTTAATTATTTCAATTTAGTCACAATTTGCGATCAGCTAAATTTGATATAAAATAAGTATTTTTTAATTTTTAATTTTCTTAGTCTGTGTAAAAATATAGTACTTGTTGTTTAACTTCAAATACAAATTTGTTTTAGGAAAACTGAAACCTACTGAGTTGGACAAGTTCATTGCTGTGTTGAAAACAAAGTGTTGTATTTTGTTGAATGAAGACAAAGAACATAAAGCATGCAATTTCATAAAAACAAGAATTGACGTTGACAACGTTCTAGCAGTTTACGCCTTTGCGCAGTTGTTCAAACTTTCAAACGTCTCCAAACTTTGCTTGAGGCTCGTTGAACGCTGTTTCTCCATTCTTTCCGAATCGCCGAACTTCCTGGAGCTGGACGTGGCGTGCGTGGCAAAAATACTTTCAAGCGACGAGCTGGACGTTGATTCCGAGATGGAAGTTGCCGACGCCGCGGAAAGCTGGCTGCTCCACATGCCCGACGAACGTTCCGGGTTCGCGCGCCGTCTTTTGCATAAAGTCCGCCTGCCGCTGCTGTCAGCTCCCGCCCTGAACCGTTTAACAAACAAACCGTGCTTCGGCGCAAACTGCGGCGGCAGTGCTGATGACGTCATAAGAGAAAACCCGAGCCCGCTCGGGACCACGACTCGGTACTGCAACCAACACAGCTTTGATGTGTTCGTCAGCGGAGGTTTCATTCATTATGGCATCGGGAACGCTTTCAGTGACGTTTACCTGGTCAGAGCAAACAGCTTTGAAGTAGAGAATTACCCGAAGTTGAAAACGGCGCGACACACCTCCGAAATGCTTTGCATAAGAGGAGAACTCTACGCTTTTGGCGGTCTTGACGCCGAGCGCCGGCCAATAAGGTCCGTCGAGAGGTACTCGCCCCGCGCCAACGCTTGGGAAGACATAGCCGAGATGTGCGACGACCGCTAGTTCTTCTGCGCGACTTCTTTCATGGGCGACGCTTACGTCATGGGGGGTTTCTACTCAGAGTGCTACGACCACGTGGACGTAACCGGCTCCTGCGTGAAGTTCAACTTGAAAAGCGGAACGTGGTCGGACACCGCGCCGCTGAACCCAGCGAGGAGCCACGCGGCCGTCGCCGTGTTCCGAGGAAGGCTCGTCGTTTGCGGAGGAAGGGAAGAGGCGGTTTGGGGGAAAAGCGTGGTAGCTTACGACCACGTGGAAGACGCTTGGACGCCAATGCCCAGCATGGTCGAAGATAGACAAACGCACAGGTTGGTCGGCGCCGGGAACAAGCTGTTTGCGTGCGGCGGCTCCTGCAAAACGTCGTTTGAAGTTTTCGACGCGACGTCCAACAAGTTCGTTTTACTGAACCCGCCAGAGCAGTTCTTTGATATTACTCTTAATTGCCCTGCCAAGGCCGTGACCATCGGTAAAGAGCTTCATGTGTTTTACAGTTATAAAAACTCAGTTGTTATCTACGATTTAGAAAAGGGTGGGTGGCGTGTAGAACCGTGTGGATTTAGAGAATATTTAGGATTTTACAGCTGTGCTAAACTGCCTCATTTTAAACTAACCACAACTTTCTCTCGATCAAAACCAGGTTTTACCAAACTGGGCCAAGTGGACTCCTTAGGGACAATTACAGAAATTTAGGGGGCTGTGTTCAGCAAAGGGGGTGGCATGAGCCGTTAAGGGGCCGGGGCCATGAGGTCATAAACTATTATTTTTACTATATATTCTAGAGTTGATTATAATGAAGCAAAAAAAAAGGTTTTAGGCGTTTTTAATAGCAATTTTAAAATATATACTAGATATTATGAAAAGTTTTTGGAAATATAGAAAGCCACAAGGCCATAATTTAAAACTTACACTAGGTATTCTGGGGATTGATGATGAAGAGCAAAAAAAGTCTTGAGCGGCTTTAATGGTAGTTTTTCGAAAAATATTGTCTGAGGGGGCCATAGCTTTTTTAATTTCTTTAAAGGGGGCCATTGAATAAAACTTTCAGAAACCCTGAAATAAAAAAAAAACTCTTATAAAACATATTTGAGTTTAGTTAAAATTATTTTCTTTAGATAAATGTAAAACACCTTATTATGTTAAAATTAGATACAAATTGTTTTTCTTACTTTTCGATTGATTTACTGAATAAATAATTTAAATAGCTTTAATTATGTTTCGTTATTTACTGAGATTTAATTTGTTTTTTACTTACTTGATTTAAAAAAAAAACATAATTTTTTTAGTTTAAAACCCTTTGTTGTTCATAATACTCGGCTTCACCTAAAATTTAAATGTTTGAGTGCTTTCAAAATTATTTTAAACTAAGTTTATCGAAACTATTTTTTAAGCAATATAAAATCTAGATATTTATGTACGCCATAGTAACAATTTCTGATATATTTTAAAGCTTTTACTGCAATTAAAACAATAGTTTTGTTTGAACAAATATAAAGTTTAAAAGTACTTATTTAGCGTAATTTTATATTAAAAGTAACTCATCTTTATCCAGTTAGTGTAATAAAGTTTTGACTAATTTTGTACGGAAAGCATTTATTTATTTATTTTATAGTGATCTTTTATAAAAACTAATGTTGTTTAATATACCAAGGAAAAAAAACATTTAAACAATTTAAGTTTGATTAGCAATTATTAATTACGCTGATTTAAAAATATCAAAATAAATCATTTTTTACTCCCGGTCATAAAGTTGAAAACAAAACAGTTAATTTACAAAAAGTTTTAATTGTTTTAACTGTTTTACGGCATCAATCTATTATAATTCAAAAACTTTATTTCATAAATTTCCTTTTTTTTTGAAAAAAAATATTTATATATTTAATATTTCGTGTCAGGGGCGTGTTTCGACCTGTTTCCAGGAGCCTCTGCACATCCTGAAACTATAAACAAGAAACATAAGAAAAAAAAAGCTTAGATTATTCATATAAAGCGTTGTTTTATCGAAAACTTTACTTTTATTTATAGATGATTTTTATTTTATGTTTTTAAAATAATAAATGTTGAATTTAAAAGATGTAACGACTAAGAAAAAATTTACATTTGATGTGCACAACTAGCTGTCAGCTTAAAGATATTTAAGCACATTATTTGATGATAATGTCATAATGAATTTATATTTCGAAGAAGCCGCCGATGGAAACTTTTTAATAAGTTTTTTAAAGTTTTTAACTGAAACTGTTAAAATAAGTAATAAATAAACAATTTCTGTGTTTTCAATAAAGAAAAAAAAATTTACTATAAAGTATTCAATGTAAATATATAAAAATTAATTACACTTAACTGCTCGTAAAAAATAAATCTTTGTGTAGAAACATCTGGCTATCATAATGAAAAATTTTTTGATGTGACTGTCGTATGAATCCTAAAAAAGATAAAAGCGTTTTCAGTGTACCAAAGGCTTATGGTCTGATGATGAATTGGTATGATCAGACTTTAAGCTAATTTGAGCTTGTTTCACGGGATACAAAAATTCAGGCTTAGGCTCTGTAGACTTTCGCCGATGTATTAATTGATTAAATTTTAGAAAGAACAAAATATTTAGTCGATATGTTTAAAGCCTATATTAACTTTTTTTAAGTTTAGTAAGTTTTTAAAAGTTTTATTTTGAACTATCAGTAATTTATTAGGGATATTATTTTATTTTATTAACTTGAAAACCGTTGCTACCACTTACTTATAGTTTGTTTCAAACAATATTTATACCGGCCAACATCAACAAAGTTGAGATGTTCGTACCATCAACAGTAAATAATGAACTTTACCACACGACCAACAACAACAGCATCCGAAACAACCTACGACCAGTTTCGTCATTGTTCGGACTACCTGCCTGATGAGTCCTAATAAGGACTAAACCGGTCGGTAAGCCCTTCTTGTTATTTAATACGGTAGCAATTAGTATTATTACATTAATCTCTTTAATCAGATTTAGTATTTAGTTACCTAGTAATCTGGAATTTGAGTCTGCAGCTGAGAGGAAAAAGTATGATCATCTAAATGGAAATTAAACTATAAAATAATTATTTTAACATCAGGCTTACTTTAAACTTTACTGAATAAATTAAACGACTCAAATTCTTTTATTTTAAATATATTTCTCCAATTTTTTTCAGAGAAGTTACAATTGAAACATTAAATTAAGCTAAAACGAAAACAAGGTATATTGTATAAATATACTAATTATTTAATTCAATTCAAGTGTAATCATCATATGTAAAAGTGAAAATTAACTAACACAAATTGCCTTTTAACTATGTAAGGCTTAAGTTTAACCAAATTATATTTTAACGGGAACCGTTCAGTTCCAACCCGCACACAATTCCCACCCGATCAATTCCAACCCAAATCAAATCCCACCCGATCATTTCCCACCCGATCAAATCCAACCCAATTCAAATCCCACCCGATCAAATCCAACCCGAATCAAATCCCACCCGAATCAAATCCCACCCGATCATTTCCAACCCGATCATTTCCCACCCGAATCAAATCCCACCCAATCAAATCCAACCCGAATCAAATCCAACCCAAATCAAATCCCACCCGATCATTTCCCACCCGATCAATTCCAACCCAAATCAAATCCCACCCGATCATTTCCCATCCGATCAAATCCAACCCAATTCAAATCCCACCCGATCAAATCCAACCCGAATCAAATCCCACCCGAATCAAATCCCACCCGATCATTTCCAACCCGATCATTTCCCACCCGAATCAAATCCCACCCAATCAAATCCAACCCGAATCAAATCCAACCCAAATCAAATCCCACCCGATCATTTCCCACCCGATCATTTCCCACCCGAATCAAATCCCACCCGATCAAATCCAACCCGAATCAAATCCCACCCTATCATTTCCCACCCGATCATTTCCCATCCGAATCAAATCCCACCCGATCATTTCCCACCCGAATCAAATCCCACCCGATCAAATCCAACCCGAATCAAATCCCACCCAAATCAAATCCCACCCTATCATTTCCCACCCGATCAAATCCAACCCAATTCAAATCCCACCCGATCAAATCCAACCCGAATCAAATCCCACCCGAATCAAATCCCACCCGATCAATTTCAACCCAAATCTAATCCCACCCGATCAAATCCCACCCGAATCAATTCCAATCCACATAATTCCTACTTGTTCAATTCCCAGTAAATTATCAAACCCGATTATATTTATTCTTGTACGAATTAAAAATTTTAATACGTTTGGAACTCACATTAAAACTTTTGTTTTTGTAGTTTTTAAAATCATTTGAAATATGAAATTAGTAAGGTAAAAACAATTTTTTTATTTAATCTAAAATTTTTACTGTTGCTTATTTTATCATGTTTTTAGTTTAATGTCATTTTTGTTTGTTGATAACTACGATAATTAAATAATTACGACTTGCGAACAACAGAAAGTTTTACTGTTACTTGTAAAATGCTATCATTGTTACTAAAGTTTAATCCAGATCAGGTTTAAATAATAAATAAGTTCTAAGTATTGGAACCATTTTCTATCATGGTAACTAACTTATGTCCAATTATTATTTTTTGTACGAGTTGGAACAATAGACATTGACACTTAATTATATTTTAGTTAAAACAACAAAATAATATAGTACTGTACAACATAGTTTTCTTTAATAAGAACTTTGGAATTTGAAAATTATATTAATGCTTATTTTATTAAAATATAGACCTAAATTACTTTTGTTCGTTGATTACTAGATTTTTTTAAGTAATTACGGCCGGCAAGAAATATTGGCCTATCTTTTGTAAAATGCTTTTCCGGCTAATACAATTCAGTCCAAATCAGGTTCAAAGCAAATTCAAGTTTTTTTAGTATCCGAACTATTTTTTATAACAAAGTATTATACGGTAGCTGGTTTATGTCCTATTAAGTCTACCTTTGTAACGACTATAGAAATTAATATTGCTCGGCAAAATTTTTTTAAATGCAATTTTTGGAAAATATTCTGTTTTATTAAGCTTAATGTTTCATATTTCTTGTTTAAAACAGTACTTCCTAAGTTTGATTTAAGAACAATTTTGAGTATTTGATGTCTGCGGCGCGAATAACTTATTATAGAAAAATTGGTCTTTTAAAAAAAAATTTTGTTTTATAAAAAAGTTCTTATTTGGTTGTTATTCAATTTCTTTAAGTCTTAGCTTTTAAACCAACTAAATTAATTGTGTACTATATCTACCTAAAAATGAGCTTATTTTGATTGTAACTATGAAGTTTTTTTTTTCTAAAACATATGTTTTATTATTTATGTGAAATTAGATGAGTTAAAAAAAAAATTAAACAACTAATGAAAACTTACAGTTACACAAAGACTGATGTAAATGTTTAAAATAATACAGGGTAAAATACATTTGTCTTACTGTATAATATAAAATCAAAATAATCGAAAATATGTTTAAATGCATATTTATCAATTGTCTTTTATGCTATTTTCAAACACCTCCTTAAAAATATTATAACTTATCTACCGCTATAGGACTTTTAAAAATTGAATTTTAAACATTTGTGTTAATAGCACTTTCAATAAATTTATCTTCATTAAGAATGTAGTATGAGAATTAAGCAATGATTTATAATTATAAATATTATTAACCAACTTATACAGATACTAATAAGTTGAAGTTATGGGCTTAAATGCCTCTTATAAAAATTGATTCAACTTGATCATAGCATTAATGATCAAAAATTTTTACATTTTTAATACAACTAAAGTTCTACATTAATAAAAACGAAAAAGTTACTATATATTAAAAACTAAAATAACTATCAAACAACTTTGTAAAGAAAGAATTTAAGACAAAAATAAACGAACACTAATACAGATGATACTTAATTTAGGTTATGTGCAATACCTCTGAGGAATTCCATAACAGTTCTTTGATTGCGCCCGATTACAATTGATTTTAATCTTTCGTCTAGGTTTTTGTATTTTTTCTGTTTCTTTTTATGAGGTTCACCCGAGTTCAATCTTTCGATTTGATTGCTTTGACTTTTTTGCTCTTTCATTATTTTATTAATACATTTAAACACTCCAGGTTTGGCACACTGCATGACAGCTTTGAACCTTCTGTGCCAACCCTCCACACAATTGTTAGTCCAAAAGCAGTTTGAAAGCGTTCTTTCATTGACATTTCAAAAGGTGATAGGAAACAATGGTGGTTGAGCGTCAACACCATTGCTACCAATATAGGTATTAATAAAATACCTAATAATTGGTATCGCTTCAGTTGGACAGTCGTTTTGCCGAAGCAAAAGATCTGCAGCCTCAATTACCTCTTCTACCGGTATAAACGCAAGAGCTGAAATGTGCTTTATATACAATGCAAAAGAGCCATCTTCAGCTTCATAGTTCGTTTTGCAGCCCTGTTAAAAAATATATATATCTATAAAAATTGTTGCATAGTCTTAATACTAATTTTATATATTTTTCATCATTTTTATGTATGACAAATAAATAAATTAATAGCTAAATAATATAAATAAATTATAAAACAAAATAATACTTTAAAAGTTTTAAGTATAATAACAACCTAATTAAAAATGATGTTAATTTAATAAAAATAAATCTCTACATTAGTTACATCACTGACTAACAACTTCAACTTAAAGAAAATAAGTACAAAACAAATTACTCACTTTTTCCACTACTTTACGGTACAAAGATTGCTGGAGATGAAAAAAGCATCCTCTTGTTGTTCCAGGAAAAATAAATTCAATGCTATTGATCGCAGCCTTTTCAAAGTCTGTTATCCACAGTTCTGGTGAAAGCGGTTTAATTCTATTTATTGTAGTCAAAAACATGGTGTATGTTTCTTGAGTTTTATTTTCAAGTAATGCAAATACCAATGGAAAAACCGCAGGTTTTTCATCTGTAGTGGTTTCCATGATTTCGCCGTGGATAGTATACAGTTGGCAGAAATGTCTAGGGGCGGTGCTGAACGTACCATCAGACATAACCTTTTTACACCTAGAAAGTAACTTAAGGTTTTTACTTGTGGCAAAAATTATTATTCTAGGGCCTTCTTCACCTTCAGAATCATACTGCAAAAAGTTAGTGCCATCATCTAGCTTGGTTAGAGCCTCCGGCAAGACTAAATCACGCAAGTTTTGGGGTTCTGGGATCACATTTCCAGCTTTTTTTCTTACCCGTCTGCTCAATTGTTTTAGGGCGTTTCTGCTTGGAAGTTGCATACCACAATTTTCTTCAGCCACCTCCAGCGATCGATTAACAGAGCTTTCTGTGTTTACCATGCCGGTCTTGCTAAGGGTTTTCAGCTCTTCTACTGCTTTACGTTTAATTTGTATAATTTAGCTTTAAGTTCTGATATATTTTATCTAATTATTCTAAAAAAACATTATTAATCAACTATTAATAAATCTACCTTTTTCTTTGTAGGATTTGGTAAATGTGAATGGGTACCTACTCTTTTTACTATTATACTTTCTTTTATGTGTACCTAAAAATAACAATAGTTATAAGAATCTACTTAAACACCTTAAAAATACTCCAAACTTTAGATTCTAAATGTACTTATAATTATAACTAAATTACTGTACTTTGCTATTAATTTTGAAAATATTTTTAGTGGTATTAATTTTACTATTGAAAAACTATTGTTTTTATCAAAATCACAGCAGGAAACTAAAATAGTGAAAATTAGTTAGCTAGGCTAGACTAATTACAGAATTGCCACTCTTTGAAACAAAACAACTGTCCTGCATAAAAAAACCTGCATAAACAATTTAGCAAAAAACACTTCATACTCTATGAAGTCATATTGACTTATACTTTATTTAAATGTTGATATTAGTAACTAATATCAATAATAAAAACGTAAAATAAAACTACTAATAAATTTACTTATTTAATTTTATTCAAAGAACAAAATAATTAAAACAGATTATAAAGTTTGTTTTTAATAAGTATCATTTTTATAAAGTTCAAAATTAATAAAAAAAGACTACACTGTTAACAATTTAACTAATTTAAGTTTTCTTTCTGAAAAAGATAGAAAAGAAGTTTGTTTGACAGAGCTTTCTCGTTTCTTAGCTGAAAACACACGGATTTGGATGAGTTTTGACACATCTTCAGGTGTGGCTTCTGTTTGGCAACGATAGTAAGCTAAGTAATCGTCCATTTTCTGCATAGCTTCTGTGTGAGAAAATGTACACTCATAAGGCTGGGAAACATCAATTTTGTCTTTAATACCATCATCAGCCTCTTTTTAGTTATCTCCAGTAATCATTGTAAAAATTCCTCGCTCGTCCATACGCTCATAGCCAGGTCCATTACAACTCATCCGGTTTTGAATATCATCTTCTGTAAATGTGACATTTAATCTCGCAAATTGCTGTATAAGCTCGTTATTGGAGTTTATAACTAACTATTGTAACTAAGCACGAACACTATGAAGTAAAACATAAGTTTGGAAGAAGTACTAACATTATAAGTTAACAACATATTGCTTGCTTCGTTATAAAAAAAAAGAATACTTTTTGTAGTAAAACTGTGATTTTTGCTAAATTAAATAAGTCTAGTCTACTTCTTGACTGAAACCGGCCGGATTAGCAGGAAACCGGATTAGCAATGACTGGATTAGCGAGAAAGTAGTTTGTAATAAACTACAGAACGTTCACTTAATTAATATTAGTTATATTAGTTCTACCTCAAGACAACAAAACGTATCATGTATGACTTATGAAAAGTAAATATTAAACTATACATAAATTTTAGTAGTTTGAAAATTACGTAGTTTTATTAGAAAACATAAACTGCTTTTAATAAATTATTCATTACCAGTGTTGCAAGAGTTATATTTTTTAAACCACCTAAAAACTAAATACTTAATAAAAGTTTTTTAATTTGTTTGTTTAATTTAAAATTTAACGCTCAAGCAGTTGACTTAAAAACATAGCATTTTGTTTTAACAAGTATGCTCTTTAAAATTTTGATGTGTTCTGACCAGTATTAATAATTATCTATCATTACTCTGAAATATTCTATCATATTAACAATTGTTTTATCTATTTTGACTTCAAAACTGATAGTTTTTCATACCACTCTTGTAATTGTTAAAATCGTTTAATTCTACTTTCATCTAGTTTTTAAAGCTGTTAATAATATGTTACAATATTAAACAATGTTCTTTAATTATTCTTAATTCTTAATTATATTTAACTATTAGAACTTGAGTTATAGCGTAACCAAGCGAATTTTCTTTAGCAAAGGACTAAGTTTTCGTATTCACTGGTCGCAATATAAAATATAAACATGCTCTCGAGCCACACTTTTACAAATATGGGCCACAGTTTGCCGAACCCTTGTGTAAATCATTAAAAAAAAGGTATCTCAGTGTAGCAGAGACATTTCTTGGCCTTTTCAAAGGGAGAACTATTTTTTTTTAGTTTAAAATGATTCTTCTTCTAACTATAAATAAAAGTTGTCTTTTAAACATATAAGCATCTACTCAACTATTAACATATTTGTTAACCATAGTATTTAAATACATAATGGTAAACTATCAATAATGTTTTTCAGTCAAATATCTATATTTTTTTGTCTGTTTCATAAATAGTTTCTCACTTAATAACCTTGTTAGTTTAGATAAATTTGATAACTATTTTACTCATTTAATATATCAAATGTTGTTAATATTTCATTATCTAATAACAAAACATAAAGAAAAAATAAAATTGATTTAAAATATAAAAGAACACGAGGTAATTGAAGTTAAATGGCAAATTAAAGAACATGTAGTAATGTCACTATATATAGAGGTCGTGTTTGAATAGTTTTGTAAAGTCTAGGTCTTTTTTAATGTATAAGAATCAAAACTGGAATAATAACAAAAAACACACGTTATAAATATAACATGCTAAAAGATGTGCTTGAATTAGCATGTATAACTTTAATAAACATGTAGTTAGAAGTAAAGTTGCAATATATAGTTGTAATTAACGCATAAGTTAATGAAATGTCTTCTTTACAAACAAAGTTTCAAAAGTTATTAGCCATTTATGACACAATGAAAAGAAAATAAAGCTTTTTCTTATTAGCGCATATCACAAAAACAAACCTTTTTTACAATGAAATAAAATGTTTGCATTTTGTTATTGCATTTGGTTTTCTAAAGCATTTTTAATACTCGTTGTTTTAACATTTACAATTTTCAAAGAAAGCACAAGCGAAACAAGTAAAAGTTTATAAATACACAGCTTTTTTGGTTAATACACGAAACTTTCTTTTTCTCTTTTTCGTCTTTTTTCATCGTCGCACAGGCTCCAGGCAACCAGTCTAAACACACCCCTGCAGTTAGGTACAGCTTATTGAAAATGAAAATAATAAAAATTTGTTAAATTAATAATTTCTCTCATTAAAAGTTATTATAATTTTTTTTTAATTGTTAAACATTATTAAAAAAAATCTTTTTTGGTCTAAATATATGAAGTAATATGAAATTTTAAACTTAAAAAGTACGGAACTTGACTGAAACTTATAGTCAATCTTTCTTCTAAACTCTACATGTACAAAAATTAAACGTATTAAAATTTATGCATAAAACTATGGATCTGAACTAACCGTATAACATATATAAAGGTTGGTAATTATTTTATTTAAAAAATTATAAACTGGATTGAGTCGAAAAAGAATTCATTTATTATTTACCTGGATGGGAATTGAACGTGAGGAATTGATCGGGTTGGATTTGATTTGGCCGGTAATTAGTTTGTGCTGGAATTGTGCGGGTTGGATTTGATTCGGGTGGGATTTTATCGGGTTGGAACTGAATCAGGTGGGATTTGATTCGGGTGGTAATTTATTCGGGTGGGAATTGATCGGGTGGGAATTAATCGAATGGGAATTGATTCGGGTTGGATTTGATTCGGGTTAGATTTGATCGGGTGGGAATTGATTCGGGTGGGAATTGATCGGGTGGGATTTGATCGAGTGGGATTTGATTCAGGTGGGAAATGATCGGGTGGGAATTGATTCGGGTGGGAATTGATCGGGTGGGATTTGATCGAGTGGGATTTGATTCAGGTGGGAAATGATCGGGTGGGAATTAATCGGGTTGGAATTGATTCGGGTGGGATTTGATCGGGTGGGATTTGATCGGGTTGGAATTGATTCGGGTGGGATTTGATCGGGTTGGAATTGATTCGGGTGGGATTTGATTCGGGTGGGATTTGATCGGGTGGGATTTGATCGAGTTGGAATTGATTCGGGTGGGATTTGATCGGGTTGGAATTGATTCGGGTGGGATTTGATCGGGTTGGAATTGATTCGGGTGGGATTTGATCGGGTTGGAATTGATTCGGGTGGGATTTGATCGGGTTGGAATTGATTCGGGTGGGATTTGATTCGGGTGGGATTTGATCGGGTTGGAATCGTGTGGGTGGGAACTGAGCGCGGGTTGGAAATGTTAGTATACCGTCACCAATGTATTAGTTTTCTGTTTTTATTGTAAAAACTAAGTATAACGTTACTAAATTATTGTTTAGCTCAAAATTATTGTTAGCATTCTGTTGCTTATAACAAAAAGTTATATTTTAAAAGCATGTGGTGTTCGACTTTATAACTGAAAGGTTTTTTTGTGCCTTAGGTTTTTAGATTAAACTATTTGAGCGTCTTTTTTATCTTTAAATATAAAATATACAATTTTATTTATAATATAGACACTAATTATGTACTATTTATTTTATAAATTTTTGGATGATGCAAACATGAAGTCTTTAAAATTTTTACTAAATATAGCGTTTTATGTTCTTTTTCTTTACAAAATGTTTAGTACATTTGTGTTTAAGAAAATAATATAACTTAACATTAGTTTTACATAATATTATAAAAAATTATATTATGAATCCTAAACAGACATAATAAGCATAAGTTTGTACTTGTTTGATATAATTTTAGTTCATCCGTTGGTTGTCTCTGTTTCACGATGAAATTTTATATTTGTTCAATTACGGTATTTAACTACGATAATTTTAACCAACAAAGACTTTTTTATCTTTGTTAATAGCATAGTATGTTGATAATTAGAAGTTTTTTTTTAAATGCGTTAAGTTAGTGATAATAAGTTAGTTTTTATAATTTTATTATGTAGATTTATACTAATTCAATATAATAGGTTAAATTTTGTTTTATGCGTATGTTTAGTAACAGTTTATGTGATACTATTTTTTAATTAAAAATACACAGTAGTTTCAAAGTTTTTATAGTTTATGAACTATTGTGAGAAGCTTTGAAAGTTAACCGAAAATTTTTAAATAAATTATATATTAAGTAAAGTAAGATAAACTTAAAACATAGCTAATTATTATAATAAAATATTCGCCAGATAACAGTTCTGATGAGAGTAGTTCTAATAAACTTTTTAGTGTAAGAGATGTTAAGAAAATTACAATACATATAGAATAATATATAATTGTAAAGATGCTTATTGTATAATCGTTAAGATAAAATGCATTTTCAAATTAAGAAGAATACTTTAGTATTAATTGTAAAAAAATAGCCTAGAAACATTAAAAACAACATAACAATCAAGTTAAGAAAAACTAAAATTTTTAATGTATAACTAAACATTTGTTTAACGATAACCATTTACAAAAGCAATAAGTCTTATTTGAAAAATTATTGAATTAAAATGACATATTTAAACAGAAAATAGTGAGTGAACATATTTAGTTAGGGGCTAAATACGTGAACTAATATTTGTTTTAATACTAATTTAAAATAACGTTCTACATATCAAGTTTTAAATATATTTTGAAAAAACTGTAAGTAATTTTATTGTTTATTTACTTGTAAACTATTAGAGTTAAACTTTGTTTTTTTGTTATCCTTCTATATTTAGTTTGTGAAAATAAGTCTTTTAAAAAAAGTTTAAGGTATAAAATTAGTTTTTGTTTTTTGCAATGACAACTTTATTTTAAGTAAGTATTTTTTGTTTTTTAAAACAAAACAGACTATAGTTAGTACAAGAAAATAAGGCTAATTAATAAAGTTTATACTTCTAAAATGTTACAATACTAATAAACTATCAATATATTTAAAAACAAAGATTTTAATTTATCATTGAGAATAAATCGTTGTATAAAATTAAAGCTAAATGATTTAAAAACATTGTATCTTAAACAAAGTTTAATTTTTTAAGTTACTTTTAAAGTTATGTAGTTTTAAAAATTAAATAAATTTCTAAGCTTAAACGTTCTAAAAGTTTATAATTCTAGTTACAAACATTTCTTAGAAATTTTCTCTTAAATTTTTGCAATGAAAACTTAAAACTAGCTTCTACAAAAGATTAATACACTTTTTATTAGTATTTATAGAAACTTCACTACTGACTTTTTTAACATTTTACAAACCATACTAAAAATAATTTTAAAAAATTTAACAGATTATGCTTGATAATTTAAGATTTATTTTAACATACAAGTTACAAACAGGGTAATTTAATTGGTTAGATTGTTCCTTTTAATTTGCTTCCTCATAAGTATTAGTACATTTTATAAATTTTGAAAGCTGTATAAGATAAAGATAAGTGAATAAAAATATTATAAAGTGGCATATTGGATAAAAAAGCCAGAATAAAAACTTTATTAAAATAAACTGTGCGAAAACATTCGTTAAAAAAACATTACCAAACATAAAACTAAGCTTTTAAACATTATTCAAATTATCACAACTTTCAAGTATAAATTTGCAATTTATACCTCATTGATTCGTCACAACTGATATGTATTGCTAGTTATTTAAACTAAATAGTCCACTGAAACATTTATCAATTTTACACATACATCTTTTGTATAATTACAATATTTTAAATACCTAATATTTTAGTATATGACGGTGTTGTTGTACTTTGCTAAATAATTTGATATTTTTTAATTGCTTATTTAAGTTCATTGTAGTAAAAAGTATATGTTCTTTATTTAAAAACTATTGCCCAGTTTTGTAACTTAAGATTTCACGAAGATCTTAGATGAACTAAAGTTCGTTTATAAAAATCTATAAAACCCCAAACTTTGTTTAGGATAAATATGTGTTTTAAGCAACTTAAAATAAAAATAAAAAACTTTATTAGCAGCTAAACAACTATAAAAAATGTTGAAAATGAAAGTGATTTCTATAAATCTCACAATTTTATCAATTGTCTCTTTTAAACAAATTAAAAACTGATTATTAGAATAAATAGGTATATTTACAAAACTTTTCTGTTGTAAAACAGTTTTTTTACTGAAACTATAAAAATTTTTGTACAGTTTAAAACAACATTAAAAATAGGAAGAACACAATTTAAAACTTTTAAAGAAAATAAATAAAATAATTTTAGTTAAAGAACTATACACTTAGCAAATTTTTGTTATTAAAACGTTTAAAACTTTATAGACATACTTGATGTTTCTATCAGAACGTAAAACTTCTGATAGAAACATCTAGTATGTCTATAAAATTTAAAACTTTTTTAAAAACAAAATTCTGCTAAAAGCTATGAGTAACTTTCTAAATAATTATCAGTTTTATCACGGTCAAAAATTTTTGAAGTAATTTAATGAGTTTGTTTTGTTAAGTACTTATAACAAACAAACTTTATTAATTTACTAACAATTTATTGAATGGATTTAACTCAACTGAACGAAATTAAATTTTTACAGTAAGTTATAAAAATGGAAAACTGATTAGTTTTAATTACAAGGTTTGAAGTATAAAAGTGTTATTTCAGTTATACTTTAACTTTAGCACAATATATTCAGATACGCATTATTACCTGAAAAAAATTACATAGTAATGTTTTACTTTCTCAATGCCTATTATTGTATGCCTTTGAAAGTTTAGTTTTACGCTTAGTGTAGTTTAAGTTCGTTGGGATGTTTTATATTAGTTGTAAATACTAAGAAGTTTTTATATTACGTTAAAATAATATTAATATAAGTTTTACAGAAATTTTATAAAAAAACAATAAAAACCAAAATAACTGTAATGTTTATTAGATTTCCTAAGCTCGTGTAACTATTAAAAAACATAAGTATTTTACTCTAGGTCATGGTTTCCCAAACTCATTTACTAAATCGCCCCCTTTTCAGTAACTTGAAAAAAAAAACGCCCCCCACGATTTTACAAAGTAGTTTTTCTTTTGAGTACAAACTTTTGAGCTAAAAAAAATTGTGTTCGAAATGTAATTTAGTCTTGTACTTCTTATGCACGCACTTTTGTGTTCAAAGTAGTTTACAGGGCTTGGGAAAATAATTTACAGTTATTTTCTTAGAAGCCCAGTAAAGTGTATTAAAATACTTAATTATTAAAAAGCCTTGAGTAATCTGTAATCAATCCTGTTTAAATATGATCTGTTTTGAAACTATTGAAACTTTTAGGTCAGTGGTGGAAAACTTTTGTAGTCAGCAATTCATATTTACTAAAAAATATTTTCTATTTTCAACTCGTTAGAAAATGTAATTGCGAGCTGCATGATTTAGAAAAATCACAAATAAGAAAATTAAAAAACTCGAGCAAAATTGTAATAAAATGATTTAGTATTATTGTGATTTAGGAAATACTTCTGTGAACTGAAAACGAAATGAAATCGTATATCAAAATATTAAATATCAAAAAACTAAATTTTATTTATTTCGGCAAGTAGTTTTCAATTTACTTAGCAGGTCGAAATTCGACTGGATCTGAGCCGTACGTTACCCACCTGAAATCCTAACTTAAACCTGACATTTTTATAATATCTCATATAACAAATTTTGGACATTTAGAAGTTAATACTAAGTAACTTATTTAAGCGGCACAAAATACTTAAATCACAGTATAAATAGGCTTTTTAAAAATATCTATACCAGAGATTAAAAAACTATAAAAGAATTAATAGTTTATTTTACACATAATGAAATAAATATTAAAACATTATTTCTGATCTAGTTAAAGGAAGTTTGACCGACTGGTTAATTATCTCACATGAAAAGTGGTTTCATCAACAGCTTCAGTTAATGCAGTAAATTAACTAATTTCAATGCTAAATATATTGTAAGCAAGTTAGTTGTAAAGTTAAAAATTTAATTTTTAACTTTTTAAAGTATTTGTTTCGTAGTAGAATACCATGAAATAGCATTTGACTTGAAATAATCTTTAGGGAACTAAACCTTAATTCTAACAATTTTTTTTTTATTTAAATTAAAAAAAAATCCAATGTTTTACAGTTAATTCTGTGAACAGAAAGTAATCAATTAAAAAAAAACTTTTAACTAGGTTTAAATTTTGTTTTGTAACTGTAGCAGTCTTTTTGATGGCTTATCTAGTTCTGTTTAAAAAGTTTTTTTTTCTAGCTATTAGCCTACAATAATTTAACAGAGGAAAATAGTGAAAAACTAAAAGCTAGTGTTGAAGTATTAAAATAAACTAAGTATATTCTAATTGCTAATATATATTGAATTAAGATAAAACAAAAAACAGTTGTTTTAATAGTTTAAAACTCCTTATATTATAATAAACTTTTGAACAATAATAAATCAAGTTAGAAAATAAAATTGTGTTTAAGAAACTTTTAAATTAAAAAGAAGAAGTCATTTCAAATAGAGACCTCAAATTTATACTTATTTAAAACCAAAAAAATCTTTATAGAAATAAAAACTTTAATGGTTGTCAAAACATTACAATAAGATAATAGTTTTATAGTGATATAAGTTGTATACAGATTAAACTAGTAATAACAAAAACCTGTCAAGTAAAGGTCTTTCAAACAAATGTTTTAATCACTATGCTATAAAAACTTTTAGTGTAATGTAAAACAACGAATATCAACTACAAAATTAACTAGCTCAAAATAAAATTATAAAATCTTTAAAACATAAACCACTTAATAAGTATAGTAGACTTCCGCTTGAGTTCGCACTTTGAAAAAAATCAAAAAGTGCAAACTCAAAAAATCATTATCATATTTTTTTTACAAAATGACAATTTTCAATTTGTTATATGCAATGATGTTATGAATAAACATGAAATCCACTAAAACATAAAACAAACTTTCATAAAAAAAAAGATCTATATAAGCTATTAAATGTTATATATATTTTGTTTTATTAATATTTAGTTAGTAATAGACTTTAATTTAGTTAAATTTAAGAATAATAAATTTGAACTTTTTTGGGTAAAAAGTGCGAACTCAAGAGGAAGTCTACCGTAAATAATATTTATTAGGCATTATGCAAACCTATTGTAGAATAAATAATTTAATAAAGTTGTTATTATCAAAAGACTACTTAAATACAATACAAACCAGGTTAAATAAGAAATACTTCAAAAGATCAAATAAAATTTTAAAACTTTCATAAAATAATGTCTGCTACTAAAGTTTAATATAATGTGAAGGATGAGGAATATAACTGCTTGCAAGTTTTTCTAATCTGATTTTTAATTAGTAAATAGAGCCTTAAGTCACCTCCTTTATAAATATCTAGATTAGACCTTTTGCTCAAGATGTTGATAACTGAACTGAAATTTTTCTCAACAACATAGCTAGAAGGAAAAGCTATAAACAACAATCTAAATTCCTCTAAAATGATTGGATACTTTTGCCTTAGTTTTTGTTGAGTCCAAAAGCTTTCATATCGTTCTTTGAAAGAATTTACTTTAAGTTCAAGGTCAGTTTGTAAGTCTGAGAAGGTTTCCTGTAAGTTTACTTCAAAAGTATTTGCCTCGAAGGGATCCTTACTTTTATCTATATGACAGCTTTTTTGTGTCAAGTCTAAATTTTACTATTTAATATGTTAAAATTGTTAAAAATTTCAGTAGTTTTCCAGCTTTTTTTTTGCTTAAATTGTCAAATTCTAGGTTTTTCCACGTTTCTAGGTAATTTGGCAACCCTGTATAGTTTTACTTCTTAGTCTAAGTTAGTGACTTTTCAAAAAGCAACTGGAAATATCATGAGGTGATACTTAGTAATAAATAACATAGATTTTTACAAACCTTTATGATCCCAAATAATATATATGTCAGGATATAAAATAGTGAGAGGGATTCCAATCGTCTATGATATATGTAATTGTTTTATATGGAAATATATAAATGAAAATATAGTATTTACTTGAAAGTAGGAGTCATAAGCACTAGATTTTTTTTCTTTTTTTTCATAAGTAAAATAAACTTTTTTGTTTAAGTTTTACCTCAGGGTCAAATAATTAATAGCAAGCTAAAAATAGTAATTTAGCAAGAAAAAAAGTAAAAATCTTATGACAACCCAAAAATTTAAAATCGCCCCCTTTTTGCCCCCTTACTAGTTATCGCCCACCCTTTCGCCCCCTTACTAATTATCGCCCCCCAAAATACTAAAATCGCCCCCAGGGGGGCGATATCGCCCACTTTGGGAAACCCTGCTCTAGGTTATTGTACTACTTAATTAAATCAAGGATTTAATTTTTATTTATTAGGATTAAAAGTTTTGATCAGTATAAATTACTAAAACTTTTAAATTCAAAAATAAATCAAGTTTTACATTCAGATGCTTTTTTTAAAGTTAATAAAGTTAATATAATTGTAAACTGTTTTATTGCTTTTAAATAGCTTTTATTTTTAAATTGTATCTTTTAATTACAATGATTTTTTTTATTTATAGCCAATCGTAGAAGTTGTAGTTAAACTAATACTTAGTTCTACCTGCTGTATATTTATTTTTAAGACTATTATTCGGTAAATTTCGTTTTAAAAGCGTTTTGAAAAAATTATCTTTATAAAGTTTTTGACACAAAAACTACTAATAACTAATATTGATGTACTTTTAACATTTTTTTTTTAAATAGTACTTTTGTTTTGTTTCTTAGATTTATTTAAGAAAAACTTTGGCCCGCGGGAAACTTTTTTCTATTCACGGCCCGTAAGTGTTTGTTTTAGAAAAGTTGCTTAAAAATATTTGCCGACTTCTGCTTAAAAACAAAAAATAGTTTTAATTGTTTTTACAAACTATCAACATTGATTTCATCAATAACTTCATTTACTTATTCTATTCGAGATTGAACATTACAGAACAGTATATTATTACGTCACTTGGAATAAAACGTACGTCATCATTGATCTGCATGGTTGTAAAATTTATAAAGATTTACAGAACAGTTTAAGTTTTATTAGCTGTCTATATTTACTAATGGGTTCTTCTTGTTCAAATCTCAAAAACAAAAAATCTTACTTAAAAAATGAAATATGGTATTTGATAAAAAAAAGTATTTTTAAATCTTTTAAAGCATATACTTACAAACATTAAAGAAAATTAAACGATAAGATTAAGTAAGAAGGAACAAGAAACAATAATCTATTCCAATTAAACAGCTATGTTTGAACTTACTGCTCAAACTACAAAACAACCCACATAACATGAAGAATAGATATGTAGTTATTTGTGTATATTAAAATAAATTAACTGCTTAAAATATAATATTAGTAAAATTTTTATAAGTTAATTATAAAGTTTATTCAAATTTTAATTGTTTATTATTTTTAAATTGCTTTTATTTATCAAATGTACCTTTTAGTTATAATGACACCATTTTTGTATTATATTATGTTGTTTAGATTTTCCAATGGGCTCTGCTTGTTTAAATATCAAAAATAAAATAACTATTTCAAAAAATGAAAAATGTTAATTATTTCTAAATCTTACAAAGTATTTAATGTTAATTAAGTTAATGTAATAAGAAAATAGCTATATCATACATTTCGAAGAACCAAATTAGAATGTTTTAATTGATACATTCATACATATAAAACTTTTCTTTCTATAGTTTTTTTTTTGAATTGTGATAAAATAGTTGTTAAGCTTGTTCATATTTTAAATGCTATCGTCAAATTTATTTTATAATCTCTTTTTCAAAGAAAGTTATACTTGTAATCCAACACCGTAAAAAAAATTTAACGATTTGGCAATAAAAGTTAAAGATCACAAGTCAACAAAGTAGTCACCAAACAGAAAAGCAAAAATAATTTGAAATTGTTTAAGCTAAACCGTTAGCTATCACTGCTTCAATATGAACTTGGACGCTTAAATGTTTGTTCAATTACGATATTCTTAGCAAACAAAAGTCACTGCAAATATCAAAACATGTTAAATTAGTTTTTATGGTAATTAGAAAACCTTTGGGAAAGTTTGAATATTTGTTTTGTTTTTTTTAAGTTTATTAATACAATTTAAGTTCGTAACTTATTTAGCATACACAGTACGCATGTTAAAACTGATATTTTTTGTTTTCGTAAGAAGACTTTATCTAGTTATAAACCTGTTTATTAGTATTATATATAGTATTTAGTTTTTGTTTAATCAAGTGTTAAGCTTCCTTTTTCTTTTGTATTTATCAAGCAAGACTTATCGGAAACTCAAAGATATTTTTTGAAAATGTATAATTTAGCTAATTTAAGATGAATTTAAACATAACTTTTAGTTGTTCAATAATCTAACACAATGGCTACTAAACAATAGATATAATGAATCTATTTCTAGTTAAGCTGAATCAAGTACGAAATATTCAGTAAAATCAATTAACATTCACAAAAAATACAACAATAACAAAAAGGCAACATGTGAAAAACATAATTACCAAATAACTAATAAAAACAAAGGTAGTTCAATTAAATTTAGATTTACTCAATAAGATTTTAAGTAAAATTTAGTGAAATGCCTAAATTTTCCCTCTAACTATTATCTCAAACTTAAAATTTTCTTATTGTCTTCGAATGCAATTTCAAGTCTCCCCAAATTGCAGAGAGTATAAATTTTTCCTGGTTTGTACGATGAATAATCTCCCTTTTGGTTATTTTTTCACATCGTCATTTTTGATTTTGTGAATAAACTACTTAATCTTGTACTTCCCATATTTATTGCGCTTTTTAAGCATTGCGTATGTTCATAAAATCTAGCTTTATATTTTCTTCCAGTTGAACCAGTATAAATATTTTTCTTACTCTTATGTATAACTGTTGCTTTATATTATACTCATTTAATAAGAAATTCTACGTTAACTGGACAATTGGCTTTAGATCTCTAATTACAAGACTTACTGTCTTCATAAGTTGTTTTGTTGGAGTTCTGAAGGGTTTTATAATTATGGTTGGAGACTTATTTTCCCAGGTTTCTAATTGTGGTTTGAGAATAATAAATTTTCAATACAGTACGGCCCGTAGTTGTTTTTTTTAGAATTTTTTTTTTTTTAATTTTACCAGTTGCGTAAAAAAAACTGCGGACTTCTGCTTAAAAACATCATTTTTTAGGTTTATTTAATGATTTATTTATTAAAATTGGTTTCATCATTAACGTAAATAAACATGTTTTACTTTTTCTAGTCGAAGTTATATTATTACGTCACATGGAATAAAACGTACGTCATCATTGATCTGCATGGTTGTAAATTTATAAAGATTTACAGAATAGTTTAAGTTTCAACTAATTTATTTACCAATTATTCAATAAGTACTTAAATTAACCAATGGGCTCTGCTTGTTTAGATCTCTATAATTAAACGATTAATTAATAATTGCTTAGTTATTTAAGCATTACTGATTTTATTTTTGCTTAATTACGTTAAAAACTTAATAAAGTTACTTTTTATTGTATTTTAAACTTGTTAGGTCTAAAGCTATAAAAACAAAACTCTTAAAATAATGTTAGTTTCTGTTTGATATTTTCTTTTGAACTAGTACGTGCTTAAATAAATAAAGTAAATAAATAAAAAATGTATATTACTCCAAAATAAGAAGATGATATTTAACAAAAAATATTTTTGTAAAGTTATAAAACTGTTCAACATATTTTAACAGTTTACATTAGGTAGTTTATTTTCTAGTTAGTATTAAAAAAAACATTATTTTCTTATAATGTTTAGATTTTTAACAGTACTTAAACAAAGTTAATTGTTAAAGTTTTTCTACTATAAAATACTGTCATGAAATTATATCTATAACTGCTTCTTACTTGAAGCTTTGAAGTAATTAAAGCAATCAAGCTTCATATGAAAACAAAACCTAACAAAATAAAAGTATTAGTTTTTTAACCAGAATAAATAAAACTTGTAAATGGTTTGATATAATTTTATCTGTTACTGCCTAACGATGATGTTTAAAATTTTATTTTTGTCGAATTACGATATTTAACTAAGATATTTTAGGCAAACAAAGGCATTTTTTTACTGTTAATAGCATATAAGTTTTAAATTAGGAAGTTTTAAAAAGAATAGTGTTTATC
Organism: Thalia democratica; assembly: GCF_965202585.1. Classification (NCBI taxonomy): domain Eukaryota; kingdom Metazoa; phylum Chordata; class Thaliacea; order Salpida; family Salpidae; genus Thalia; species Thalia democratica. The sequence continues at coordinate 43,114,599 of NC_139165.1, forward strand.
GTTTTTTGTTTGATAAGTTAGTGATAATAAGGAATTTTTTTAGAATTTTATTTACGAGATATGTTATTCTTATTCAATATATAACGGTATTTTTTGTGAGATACTGTTTTTGTTATATATATATATATAAATTTTTAGTAACAGTTTATTTGATACTTGTTTTTTTTATCAAAAATACAAATATAAAAATATTTAAAGTTTCATAGTATTTAATATATTGTGAGAAGCTTTAGAAATTAAACCACAATTTTAAAAAAAACTTATATTTTAACTTAAGTAAGACAAAACTTACCCATAACTGATTATATTAACACAACATGTACCAGATAGTAGTTCTAATGAGTGCAGTTTTAATAAACTGTTTTAAGTATAAAATATTTTTTTTAAATTAAATTAAAATTTTGAAGTACATACAGAATAATATATTGTGAATAAAAGAAAATTTGACTACGTGTTTTATATAATCATTAAGGTAAAAAAAATATTTTCAATATGGTTTTTATTTGTTGAAGTATTTTTTACAAAAATATACTTTTTTAATGAAAGTAATATTTTAAATAGTTAAAATTTGTTCACATGCTGACAGCGCATTTTAGAAAAATAATTTAGTGTTAAACGAAATTGTTTATAAATAGGTATGTTAATTTAGTGTTAATTGAAAATTAATAGCCAAACTTAATAGTTAGGTTAAGAGAAACTAAAAGTTTTAAGTAAAAATATTTTTTTGTTGTTAAACGATAAATAGATACAAAAGCAATAAATTTTAGTTGAAAAACTTTTCTATTAAAATACTTTGAGTGAACATATTTAGTTAAATGCTAAACACGTGAACTAATATTTGTTTTATTAGTTAGTTAAATAAAAAATCTCTAATTAAAGTGTTAAAAACATCTTGAAACAATTGTTAGTATTTTTGTGTTTATTTATTTATAAACTATTAAAGTTATATCTAAAGTGATATTTTTTTCTGTTATCTTTCAATATCTTTGTTTGTAAGAAATAATTTAGTGTAAAATGTGTTTTTCCTTTTTGTAACAACACTTTTATTTTAAGTAAGTGCTTGAAGAAAAATTTTTTTTTTTTAACTTAAAAAAATAAAACTATGTTAAAGAGACTTTTTTTGTTGCATAGTTTCAGAAAGTTTTTAAACCATACACCATAATGTAAAGTCTTTGATTATATTTTAATTCTAGTGATTGTTTTTAAATCCTATCAAATCACTAAAACTTCTTGAAAATTTTGAAACTAAAATTCAGAATGTTAGTAATTTCTATATTTAACTACAGCGGCAATAGGATTTCAGCACATTTTTATTCTAAATAGTTTAGGTTTTTATAGTTAATAACTATTTTTGTGAAATATATCTTGAAAGTATCAAGAACAATTTTCAAAATATCGAATTGCTTACCATGAAATACATTTTTTGTGTTACCAATGAATTAGTTTTCTTATTTTATTGTGAAAACTAATTTAAACTTTTCTAGATCATTATTTATTTCAATAAACAATATATTATTTGAATTATAAGATAGACACAAGTTATGTACACATAAGTTTTAGATGATAAAAACATGAAATCATTAACCTTTTTCTAAATATATTGTTTTATGCTCATTTTCTTTCAAATTGCTTGATAATTTGTGTTTAACAAAATAATATTACTTAACTTAACATCAGTTTTAGCTAATATTATAAAAACACTATATTATGATTCATAAACAGACATACAAGACATTTTACATCAAAGTTATTTAAAAATATGATAATATTTTTTTTTACTTCATTTAAATAAATAGTAAAAAGTCAAAAGTTATTTGTAAAAAGAAATGTTTGTCTTAACTATTTCGGTAAAATATTCTAGTGATACGAAAAAAAAATCCGACCTCAAAATCTCAAACCAATTACTATAAACATTGATTATTGTTTTTACTGATTTAAATATTATGCTATGATTAATATTTATAATAAAATTAAGAAATAAGTACAATTAAATGAATGGTTATTTTTCTAATTTTTACAGTAAAAATCTTTTATTAGTTTAATCTTTAACTATTCTCGTGTTTTTATGTTTATCACATTACGAACTAATCTAAAAAGAATATTTAAGTATAACAAATAAGAGTCTTGATACAAATAACATATTTTAACTTTTAATGTTTTTTTATCAGATAGTACAGTTTACATAACAATTAAATATCATTTAAAAATAAAAATAACTAAATTTGTTTAAAAAAGAGTACAAAACATCCATTAGCTACTTTTTTTTAAATAACTAGACAAATAAACTTAAAAAGTGTTTTAAGATTATGAACAAAGGAAACTTGTTGAGGTGAAATTTTCCTAAACGATTTATTCGCAAATGGATACATAACAGTCTTAAAATGTCCAAAGAGCTGTCACCAAAGATTACTTCAAAAAATGAAGCACAAAAATCTGAAGGTATACCTACAACATTGAAACTTGTACCTTTTTCTTCGGAAAATAAAAATTCAGTGTCAAAGGTTGTACCTATTTCAACGAAAAACCTACTTTCGACATCAAAAAATGTGCCTATTTCAACGGTAAACCTACCTTCGACATCACAAAATATGCCTATTTCAACTGAAAACCTACCTTCGACATCAAAAAATATGCCTATTTCAACGAAAAACCTACCTTCGACATCAAAATATGTGCCTATTTCAACTGAAAACCTACCTTCGACATCAAAAAATATGCCTATTTCAACGGAAAACCTACCTTCGACATCAAAATATGTGCCTATTTCAACGGTAAACTTACCTTCGACAATAAAAAATGTGCCTATTTCAACGGTAAACCTACCTTCGACATCAAAATATGTGCCTATTTCAACGAAAAACCTACCTTCGACATCGAAAAATGTGCCTATTTCAGCGGTAGACCTACCTTCGGCAACAAAAAATGTGTCTATTTCAACTGTAAACCTACCTTCGACATCAGGAGTTGTTCCTTTGACTTTAGAAGATGTGCAGTCGACATCAGAGATGAAGTTTTTAGACGCTAAATCAATTATGGGCAAAGTTACTTATAAAAACTATTTTCCTGATTTGTCAAACCTGTAAGTTTTGATGTTATAAAAACTTTTTTGTATCAAAACGTTATTTATAAGACGTAAAGTTAAAAATCGTGTTAAAGAAGTAAAGAGTGATATTTAAGATATCTTTTTTAAGATTTCTGTTATTAATAATAGGTTTTCACTTAGTAGAAGTTACTTTATTTCTTTATCAGCTCAAAGATTTTAAATATTCTCGTACCTTTAACAACTTATGTGATTATGTTTTAAAAAATTAAAATTTAGCTTAAAGAATTACTAGTTTTTGTTTTTGTACAAAAAAAATAGAACACTTAACTTATTTAGTAAGACATAGGTAAATTTATAAATAAAAAACCTTATAAAAAATTTCAGGAATCTTTCGGTAGAAGGCAACTATACCCAAGGAGCAATGTTCATCGGTGGTAATTCGAATGTAAAAAATCCAACAATTAATAACTATTTCGTTGATGGTAAAAAAAGTCAGTCTTATATTAAAACAATTTTTCGTTTAACTAAAATAAATATTTGTTTAATAAAAAAATTTATTGTTCTTAAATAAAATAGTATTTAAAATATCACTCCTTTAGAAGCAAATAAGTTCGACATAAATAAAACCAAGAAAGCTGCTAAGAATAATATTGCAAATTTCAAATTTCCTTTTGGGGGAAATTGGGATGTTTTCGAATCAGACTATGATTTAATTCCTGAAATTAAGGAAGAGGATAAAAGATTTGTCTGCCTAAAAGATGTTTTAGGGTAAGTAAAATTTTTCCTTTTTTGACTTTTGTATTTTAAATTAAAATCCAGAATAACTTTTAGTATTAATGAATCGAACAAAACTGTCAAAAAAAGTTATATTAGCATATCCGGCGAAGGAGGATCTGGAAAAAGCTTCCTAACAAGAATAATTGCAAAGAAGTACTATGAAGCTGATATTATCTGTTTTGTTATGGATTTGAGCTTAGTAGAGTTAGATGAAATTTTAAACTTCGCTCAATTTTTGTTAGATTACAGTTGCTGCAATTTTCTAAATGATCAAATAATCTTAGATGAACTTTGCACTTGGCTAATAAATAATGAAAATAAAGTTGTATTGGTTCTTGATGGATTAGATCAACTTTCAAACTTGAATCTTACGACTCGATTTAAGGCTTCTTTAGATGCAAGTCAGACTGCAATGCATTGGATTAGTGCTATTTTAGAGCGGAAAGTTTTAAGTAATTCTAAAATTGTTCTTACATCCAGGTCTTATGCTCTTTCTTCGTTGAATGGTAATTTTACACCAACTTGTAATTACACCTTAGATGGCTTTTGTGTTGACAGCTTGCAGTCTGTTCTAGAACTTTATCTTGATGAAACTAAAGCTAAGAAAACTTTTGAGCTGTTAAAAAGCAAAAGACTGACAAAGTTAGCTACGAATCCGAACAGTGCATTTCTCTTAGTAAAGGCTTTTGAGGAAGGTTTTAATTTTGATGTTGAAGATGTAACAAGCACTTTGTTGTATACCACAGTCTTTGAAAACATGTTTAGAACAAAATGTTTCGATTTAAAAAACAGTAAAGAAAAAATAACTGCATTGGAAAGAATTTGTTTTAAACTAATAAAAAACAAACAATTTAAAATTGAGAAAGAGGATTTAGAAAATATGTTGGAACTTGAAGAGATTGAGAAAATAATACCTGTAGAAGCAAGAATTGTTGAAAGTGCTTATAATAAAGATAAAAGAAAAGTAATACTTAAAATCAATCACCAATTTGCACTTGTAAGTTTATTACTTTATTAATAAGTTGTTTCATACTTTAAGTATTTTTTAAACATTGACATATGAACAAGTATTCTAAAGTTCCTAAAACTTGAATTTTATTTGCATTTTATTTGAAATTATAACAATATTAGCAACTCAAAGTAAAACAAAATATTCAAAAAAGTAACACAAAAATATTTTCAAATAAAATAGAAAAGATGTTTAAACTATTTATTTTAAAGCAGTATTTTCTATTACAGCTAGTAAATACGCTGCCTATAATTTTTATTGTCCTAAATTTTTACATCTTTTTTTTGCTGTTATATTTTACAATTAACTTCTTGCACAAAAAATTCAACCTACATTTAAGGAACTTTTAAGTGCACGGTTTATTTTAAATCAAATGCCGTACAATGAATTCAAGGATTTTGTTAAAAAAGGCCTGTTTTCAACATCGGATGAAACTTTAAGTTTTTATTCTCAAGTAAGAAGATTCATCTTCCATTTTATTAGTGTTAATTCAAAAAAAACAACAAACACTACTAGAAGCTTTAAAATGAAAGTTATAAACACAGCAAAATGGTACTTTTGTCCTACAAATGACCAAGGTTTGTATTAATAATAATTTCATTAGTTTAGTTATTAGTTTATCATATAAAGAAATAAATAAAATCTATAGGGAAAACATATTTTGAAATTAAATTAGAATTAAAGATTTCAGTTATACTTAAATTCAACCTAAAATACTTATTTATAAATTAAGTTAGCCAGTTTTATTAGTAAATGTTTGTTAAGTACCTTAAAAAAAACGTTTTTTTTACATTCTAAACGTTGTACTTTTAAAACTTAAATAAGTACTACAAATTATATTTTTTAAACTGCTCATATTACTTTAAGTTATATTTCAATAATCAATGCATAATAAAGTTATGTAAACAACAAGTAAGTACAATTATAACTTTTTTTAATATCATTAATTCAGTTCAGTATTACTTTATAAAAACCAAACTTAACACGATATGTTTACGTTTTAAGTTGTCGGGGAAAAAATGGGAACTTTACTGTCAATGCTGTCTATAAAATTAAAAAAGGAGTTGTTAGAATTTAGACGAATGTCTGGTGAAGTATTAACTGACCTAGACGCAAAGCGACCTAGTTAGTTACGAAAAGCTTTAATTTTTTAGTGAATAGTTTTAAACTTTAATTAACTTTTAATAAATGATGATAGAATTGTAAAATTAAGAATTATAACTGCTTGTTTATCTTAAATTTTGTCCATATAAAGTTTAAGATGTTAGTAAACTAAAGATTAAGTTTGCTGAAATAACGTAAAGTGTTTAAACTTTTAGTGTAAGTAGAAATGTTACGTTAAAAAAAAAGACATTTTAGGAATGATAAATTAATTTTCAAACAACTATATAATCTGATAGATAAAAGAAGTATTTTACAGTTAAAAGGGTTGAAATTTTTCTTAATTTTAATACAGCATTTGCAATTTAAGGTAAACAAAAGACTATTTTGTTGTTATAATTATTGCTTAAACGAAATGCTAAGTTTTGTTTTGTTATTAAACAAGTCTTTTATAGCATTTGTACCATGCGCTAGTTTTAGCCTTTTTTCAACTAAATTATAGTTTTAAATTCAATTCACCAGTTGTAAAAGATACAAATATTATGCTCAATAATTATGTGCAAAATAAAAACAACAAAGAAAATCATTTTTCTTTATTTATCTCAAGCTGTAAGTGGTATTTAAATACAACAAAAATCATCATTACAATAACCGAATGCTTCTCTGAGTTATCTAAGATAATAAGTGGTAAATAAATCATCATAGAATATATATAATAAAATTTCTTAATATTAAAACGTTTAAAATTTTAAAATACAGGAGGGGATAGTCGAGTTTTTAGATACCATTTTAAAGAGATACAAACTGCAAATTTTCAGTTTATTACATAGTGTTGACGCCGTTCGTATTTTCATCAGTCATTTTTAAATAAAAAACTGTGTAAAATAACTAAAAGTTAGTGTTAAACTGTTGGACATTAACGACAAATTATACTTTTTTCAATCGTCCATATATCGATTCATGCATCAGAGTTGTGTAGAAAACTCAAGCGTCGCGCATCGTTTTGTATCTTTTATTCGTGAAAGCAACAAATTGTACATAATTTTCGTTGTTTTGTTCATTATTAAATTAAGTTGCTACACCTATTTGTACCCGATAAAGATAAAGATAAAATAATATAGTATTATTCAAAAAAGTCAAAAATTATTAGTGTGTGGGTAACACCCATTTTAGTTAATTGTTTGTTTAAAATTTGGTTATAACGTTTAATTAAAATATCTTCGCAGATCAGGGTCTCAAGTTTACTTCTGCAATCTTTAAAAAAACAAAGTTGTTAATAATTATTCTTTTATCTTTACAAATATTACATTTACTAATGTGGTCATATACAGTTGTTTTACCTTTTAAATGTTCATTGACTCTTTTTATTAGTGGTCTCGAAGTAAATCTAATATATTGGATATTCTTATCCTTATATTCGTAGACTACGTTGATTTCTATTCGTGAGATGCCTTGTCTTTGTTACTGAATTAATAACCTATCTATTTTGTTTGTGGTTAAACTTACTTTGAAGTCTTTAAAATAATTCATTAATAATTTTTCTAGTTTATTATTATATTCACTACTTGATTTTCCAACGTAAGATACTTTTAGGATGCTTTTGAATTTAAACTATTAAGTGTCTTATTAGTGCACTCTTTATTGTTGTTAATATACCTTTCCATTAGGTCATCAACTAATTTCTATAGTTAACAATTTTTAATAAAATTTTCTTATAAGTTTGTGATTTATAGTTTGCAAATTGTATCAGTAAAAGCTATAACTTTTGTTAACATAGCATTAATACCATTTTCCATTTAATTGGTGTTACTGTTCTAAAATGTAAAATAACATCTTTATCATTTTCTTTTTTATATACCTTTGATATTATTTTTTTTATCGTTAGTTTGATTTTAAGATCCAAAAATGGTAGTTCGTTTCCACTTAATTGATACTTTATTGATTTATGTCGTTTGTTTAATTTTCTGTTTAAATTTTAAATAAAACAACTTTTCGGAAAGTACAAAATATTTCATCCAAATATCGGAAGTATAGCACTGGATTTTTTTCATCTTCTGTGTTGAACAGATTTTTTTCCAAAATTCCCATTAAATAATTTTCTATAGTAGGGGCTAATGGGTTTCCCATACTTACACCATCTATTTGTATGAATAATGTCTTATCAAACTGAAACAAGCCTCCAGTTACAGGTTCTAAAAGATTTATCAAGATTGATTTTGATATGGTACTTTGAGGTACTCCATTTGATAAAAGCATCTAATATATTGAAATAACTTCGAAACCACTAATAAAAAGAGTCAATGAACATTTAAAAGGTAAAACAACTGTATATGACCACATTAGTAAATGTAATATTTGTAAAGATGAAAGAATAATTATTACAACTTTGTTTTTTTTTAAAGATTGTAGAAGTAAACTTGAGACCCTGATCTGCGAAGATATTTTAATTAAACGTTATAATCAAATTTTAAACAAACAATTAACTAAAATGGGTATTACCCACAAACTAATAATTTTTGACTATTTTTACATATTTTTCTTTTAACATTGTAAAACTGTTTATTTAAACTGTAATTTTACATTTGTAATTTATATAATTTTAATGTACAACTGTTTTTATATATCTTATTATTTAATTTTTTCTTGTATATTTAGTTATTTAATACTATTTCTTAGTTATTTTACACAGTTATTTTTATTTGAAAATGACTGATGAAAATTTTAAACGGCGTCAACATAAACTATAAATTAATGAAACTAATAAACTATAATGTAATAAACTATAAACTTGCAATTTATATCTCTTTAAAATGGTGTTAAAACTTTGCATTTTTATTTTCTAGAATGTCAATTATTTATAGCTAACTTTTAAAATAACATTTAGACTAGTTATAAAACTAATCTAGTAAGTAAAGTAGATTTTTAAGTTTTTACGATAATATTATTTAGATCAAGTTAATTATGCACGAAGGTCAACTTTGCACAAGGTGACAATTTTACACGAGAGTTAAAAAAATAGTAAAAACAAACAAAGTGTTAACAAAAAATATAACTATTGACCAAGGGTAAAGGTTAGGAGGATTAAAAGTAATAATAATAAAAAATAATATTAATATTTATAAAAAAAAGAAATATGTTATTAAGAAAAATAAAAGTCGACTAAGGGTGAGAGTTAGGGGTAATAGTGAAAGTTATAAAACATATATAAATTTAAAAATATATATTTAACAAATTTAGCGAACAATGATAATAGGGTAAATATAAAAATGAAAATATTAGTTAATTGACAAAAAAAGATTTCTTTTTATTTAACTTGTGCAAAAGTATCTTCGTGCGAAACTGACCATTCATGCATTTTGACACCTACCTTATATTAATATTAGTAAATCAAACAAAACTTTTAGCGTTTGTTATAGATTTCAAAAAATTAGGTATATTTTTTTTATAGTTAAGTTACTGTAAATCTAAGTTTCGAAAATCTTATTGTGGATTTTATGATTAAAAACATTTTTTAACATATAAATGATCATTGTAGTAGGAAGTTTACAAAATCGTCAAAATTCTTTTGAGATAAATATTTTGCTTATACATTTATCATTCACTTGCATAAAAAAACCTTTATTGTTTTACTTTTATGTAAAACTTTATAAATATACATTAGTTTTTAACAACTTTTTTTAAGGTATTATACTTCATTTTTATTTTAAAATCATTAAACTTATGTCTAAGTTAAATTTTAATTGAAATATTTAAAAAAACTATTTTACAAATACAGTGTAAACACATAATGCTTAATATACTAAATAACTGTGTTAAAAGCAAATTTAGTTTCTTTACAGTAAAACAAAAGTTATAAAGATATTAAAGATTATAATAAACCTTTTTTAATGTAAAATAATTTCCTAAGCAATACATGAAAGTCTTTTTTTTTTTCGTAAGCAAACTAATGTTAATAAACATACAAAAAGAATAATACACCATTTACTAGTTTTAATATATATGTTACCTCATCTTTTAAAAACAAAATTAAAGTATTTTCAAAATAAACTTTATAGTGCCAAGGCTACAGAATTGGACACTTTAGCCTAGAAAGTAATGAAGAATTTATAATTAAGATTTATATGTTATTTTCTAGAACATTTTCATTTGTTTCAACTAATTGAAGACTTTTATGAACTGAAATCAATAAACTGTAACTTGGGTATAAACAATCCTTACAAATTTGTTGTAATTTCTGGTCACTTTGGTTTTAACTATGTCAAAAAATACAGTTGGTTTGTAAAAACCTGTTTTACTGAAGTTGAGGAGCTTACTGTTAGAGAAAGTTATGATGGAAGCTATTTTTCTGAAGTTCTCAACAACCTTACACACTTGAAGGTATTATTTACTTTACTTTTTTCACAAACTATATGCAAAATAATGACTATAATTGTTCTAAAAATTTTTTTATTTTTATATTTTTAGTTGTCAACGCACAACAACTTATTATATTTGATATAGATAAATAATATATATTCTATATCTATAATATTTTTAAAACTTAGTATAAATTTTTGACGATTAGTTTAGTTATACTTATCGTATTAAAAAAGTATCAAAAAAATGTGTTTAGTTTTCGCAAACTATACTCAACAGTTTTTAATACTTTTTCGTTACATAATTATGTTTTATTATTTACTCTTTTTATATAAATAAAACTTAAAAAGAGGTAAACTAATTTAGCCTCGTTTTGATTTATTTACAATTACTTAATGAACGACTGAAACGAAAGCACTAAAAAAGCTTGGTCCAAGGACCTGTGTACAAAAACAGTCATCGAGTCATAGTCTACAAACACATTTTATAAATTCTTTCTACAGGACTTTTATTTAGTTTTCGTATTTATCTAGACTAAACAAATTAAACACCTAAAACATTAAAAAAATTGAATTAAATAAAAGTCTTGGAAAACTTTCATGTTAATTTTATTAACAAAATTCTTTTTATTTCTTTTTTTTACGACGAATATTTCTAAACGCTTTAAACATTTTGTTAGGACGATTAAAAACATATACTGCTAGAAATCAACTTTTTAGTGACAGCTTACATAAGTTTACTCGTTAATTGTTTAGATACAACAAAAACCATCCTTTAAAAATATTAACTAGAACTACACAAACCTTATAATTTTCAAATCATAAATAAAACTTCGAAACATAGTTAATAACTTTACAAGCTTATGACCGAAAATTGCATTACAAAATAAAAACCACAAAAGCATACAAATGTATGTCGATTAGCTTATCAAAAATAGATTTAGTTTTTGTAAAACTTACTAAAGTACTACTTTTGTCATAAATTTTAATATTCTTCCAGATCAACTACATGCAAATAAGCTTTAAAAATAATGAAAACAATTTGTTCTATGAAATGTTACCATTTTTAAAAAACGTCGTTGAAGTAATTGACATTAGATTTCCTGATACTTTCAATAATTCGGATTTAGAGAAGTTTCGTAATAAATCTGCTTACGAAGTAGAGAATAGTTTAAAATCTGTAAGTTTTTATAATTTAACTTTACTAGATATAAAATTTAGTGGTTAAATAATATTTTATTTATTTTATAAAACTTATATACATTACAAACTTAATATTTAGCTGACTTGTGTCCGTTAAAACTTACCTATATTAAAGTTGGGCAGCTGTCAAATTTGCACGAATGCACAAAATTGCACGAAGATACTTTTGTACTACGACAATTTTGCACGAGGGGATAAAATTGCACGAAGGTAAGATACCCTTACCCGCAGTCGGGTAGCTTTTTTTTTTTTTTTTATAACAGTTTTTATTAGTTTTTTTTTCCTCTCACTGTTACCCCTATCCCTTACCCTCGGTCAGTAACTTTTTTTAAACTATCTATCAGTTTTTTTTTCTTTTTTTTTTTAATCTGTAAATACTTTACTCTCGTGCAAAAATTTAACTCGTGCAAAATTGACTCTTGGTGCAAAATCGTCATCGTGCAATTTTGTGCCCTCGTGCAAATTTGTCCTTTAGCAAAAGTATCTTCGTGCAATTTTGTGCACTTGTGCAGCTTTGTTCTCGTGCAATTTTGTGTTCGTGCAATTTAGACGTGTTACCATTAAAGTTATTGTTTCAATAACTTGCTTAAAACAAATCTAAATGAAATTTGTGCTAAATATGTTTATAGAGGTTAAGGATTATAATTTGCTAAACTTTAATTTAACAGGTAAAAGTGTTAATTATGAAACACAAGGAAAAACGTTATCATATAACAAACCTTAAAGTAAACGGTAAAGAAGAAAACAGAAATATTGTTTTTAGTTATAAAGAAAAAGGTAAGAATAAAATTTAGAATACGATATAAAATTATTTATTATTTAATTATATATAAAGGGTTTAATTGTTCAAACTTAAAACAAATCAACTCTTTTTATTTTTATTTGTTTAATTTTAAAGTAAAAATTAAGAAGATATATTTTAACAGTGCATGGAGAAACATATATAAATTTTCTACTTTCAACGCTCCAAAGTTCCAACGAGCTTACTTTGATTAATTCTGCTATTGAAATAACTAGAATGACTTTAGCTGGTGAAAAAACTATAGTTCAAGTTAATACTTTAGAAGAAATGCTACTTTTGTGTCGGTTATGCCATCTTGAAATAAATTTATATCGCTTGGAGATAATTTTTCCTTATTTTAATCATTTGGAATATCTTAATTTTGTTCTCTTTTTTAAAGAAATAATCAAGCTACAAAGTTTTAAGGTTAGTTTTATACTGTTTCCTTTTTTATTATTGAAGACTTTATTTTTAATTTAAAAAAAAATAGCTCATTTAAAATTCAAAAAAAAAGTGTGAACAAATTTTTATGTTTTATGTCAACTTTATTAGTTTTATGCACCGTTGAAATATAGATAAAAAAAGTTTTCGGTGCGTAGCGTATACAAAAAATATTATAAAACACATTTAATTATATTTATGTAAATACTTTCTATCAATACTTATAAAAACTGTATCCTACTTAATTAAAATTAGTTAAAGCTTAAATAAATATTTATTTTAAACGAGAAAAGTTTATAAAATAAAGAATAAAGAAATTATCAAGTACAAATTCAGAACTTAAAACTAATTAAATGCCGGAGCTAAAAAACATGACTGTTTACTATTGAAACTTGTTACATATAAAACCAAACTAAGATGAAATAACAAAAAGAATTACAATAATAAAACTGTAGTTTTTAAAATAATTAAGAATTTTTTTTTTAATTACTTAATTATAATTATTTAAAAAGTCTAATCAGGTATGCTAGTTAAAAAAAATATTGCGATTGTATAAACCTTGGTTGACAACCAAGGAGTGTGCGAGTGATTATAAAGAAGAGAACTTTTTAGTTCTTATGAGAGCAAATCTTTTTTAGCTACATATTTCGGAAGCCTTGACATTTAATCATTAAAGGCCAGTTATGTGAGCATAAAAATTCTTATATCAGACTAGACTCTTTAAATCTTTACAATAAGTACTTATTATAGTCTTTAGTTTTATAGTATCCTTTTTTATATTCAAATAAGTACTGAAAATATTTATATAGTAAATGAAATAATATTGTATCTTTTTTTTTTTTGTAAAAGAACTGATGCAGTTTTTTATCAGGTTTTTTATACCAGTTTCATTACCTATAGAAACAATATACTTTGATAAAAGAAAGACAAACTTTAAATATTACATAAATATACTAATTAATCAATTAACTAAATTTAAGCGTAATCAACATAAGTAAAATTGAAAACTAAACTAAAAAGATGGCTAAAGTGAAATCAAGTTCATTCTCTTTTTTAAATTAGGTTTATTTAAGTTTATTAGAATGGCTTTCCTTATTAATTCCAAAATATTTGAACATTGTCGCATTAGACTAAATTTTAAAACATCAAAACTGTTTCCACAACAAGTATTGTTTACTAAATTTTTAATTATAGCTGATTTTTTCATCGAATTTTTGACTGCTACGCTCTTTTTATTTTCATTGTCATTGATGTACTAAATAAAATGTTTTCGAAAATATTCTTTGATTCTTGATTTTAGGTTACGGGAAGTTTGTCCAATGTAGGTGATTTCACAGTAGATTTAAACTTGTAGATTTTAAGATTTTTTGCTTCTGGTAATATTCAGCCTTTTTCTGATTGATTACAATTATTTTCTTTTAACAAGTTAAATCACTAAACTTTTAAAAGAAGAAGCTGTCAAATAGACAAGTAAACATATGAAATTGATACCTTTATTAAAAAAATTGAGTTATTAAAATAGAATATAAAACAATGTAATTAGCATACTTTAACTTTTGCAGGTAAACAGTGCTTATTTAGTTGGAATAAGTTATGATGACATACGAACAGCGATCGAACATATTAACTCTGAAGATTTAATGTTTGTTTGTATTGAATTGTTAAGTGAAAATCAACTATCTTACTTGAGGTCGTCTCAATTCAAACAAGTAGTAATAAATTCAACTGCTTCAAAAGTTAGAACTAACTAAGTTATACATTTTTTAAAATTGTTATAATTCTTTTTTAATGGATGTCATAATTAAGCATACATAGATATAAAGTTAATAAATATACGTTAAGTAACAGAGGTGTATTTCTTGTTTCCTGTGCGACCTCTGAAAATAACTGGAACAAACTTAATAAGAAATCGATTGATTATAGTTTTCTTTTAAAGTAATTTAGTTAAAACTAATACCTATATTTTAACACTTTGATAATTTAGTTAAATTTAGTTTGTAGTTTTTAAAGAACTACGTCAAAAACTACCGAGTTTTATAACTTTATTTTTAGAAAAAAAAGTAAATAATAAGTCAGTGACCGGCAATTCGCATCCCTCGAAGAGCAAATTTGCGGCCCGCGATCAAGTTTTTATTTTTGATGGGATGCGACCCACAAAAAATAATTCTGTGGCACGCGAGAATATTGACCTGGCATACTAAAAATTATATTTTAACATGATTCTTTTGGTTAAAGTTCTGTATTTTGACTTAGTTCATTTCATGTGCCTGATAAAAAGTATCTTACTAGTTTTACCGCTTTAACTTAAAAAGTAAAAAAAAATATAGATTGTCTATTTATCATTACTTCTTCATTATCATTACTATAATTTTTCTAATGCGCGTTTTAGTGGCTTCCTTTTAAAACTTTAGCTTTGCACAGTAAATAATCTAAAAGTTGGTTCTAATCACACTAAGCATTTTGTTGAACAATTAAGTACGAGCATAAAGTTAATTTTATAGGCAAATTTATTAGTTTTTCAAAAAACATAAAACTTTAATGTGAGTTATTTTCCTTATCTTATAAGCTATCTAAAAAAAATTTTTTTTTATTTTAGAGAACGCACCTTTGTCTTTAATTTAAAAAAAAATATTTGGTTTTGGGTTGGAATTGTTTCATGGGGTCCCTTCAAAAATAAAGGGTTTTTTTTTGTTTTTTTTCTATCATATGGTATTAAAACCAAAAATAATTTTTTTTTTCATATTTTATTTTCTTTTTCCGTTAGTTTGCATGTTATTTAAACTCTTAAATGTTTATTTTATAATTAATGTTAATTTTTTTTACGATTTGGCTCCAAATCAAAATGATGTATACTACACTATCATTTGCCTTGGCCATTTCCTAGATAAAAAAATGATAAAAGAAAAAAAATAATTAATAAGAATGTGAATTACAACAAATTGAATTAAATTATTTTATTTTAGTTAAGTTTGATGTAATTCACATTCTTATTAACTTTTTTTTTCCTTTTATCAATTTTTTATCTAGGAAATGGCCAAGGCAAATGATAGTGTAATATACTACATTTTGATATGGGGCCAAATCGTAAAAGATATTAACATTATTTATAAAATAAACATTTAAGAGTTTAAATAACATGCTAACTAAGGGAAAAAAAATAAAATTTAAAAAAAATATTTATTTTTGGTTTTAATACCATATGATGAAAAAAAAACAAAAAAAAACCTTTATTTTTGGAGGGACCCCATGAAATAATTCCAACCCCAAACCAAATATTTTTTTTTTAAATTAAAGACAAAGGTGCGTTCTCCATAATAAAAAAATTTTTTTTTAGATAGCTTTTAAGATAAGGAAAATAATTCACATTAAAGTTTTATGTTTTTTGAAAAATTAATAAATTTGCCTATAAAATTAACTTTATGCTCGTCAATTAAGTTAGTATATGAAACTTTCCATCAAACACATTTTTCACTGCATTTTATAATTGATTTTTATAGTAACATTTTAAAAATAGTAAGAACATTGTTACTCTATTGATAAAAACACATTTTCACCTCAATTTAAATGTTTAAGCACAGTAAATTATTTCGTTTCAACCCACTACTTAGGATCTAGTATATTGTAGAAAAATTTTTTGTAACATGTTTTTCTGTAAAAAAGATATAAAAATCAAACTAAACGTTTTAATTAAGACAAGTTTTATTTACCTTATTATAGTTAGTAACCTATTATGTTAGTTTTGTTCAAGTATAACTTACTAATTTTTTTTTTATACCATGTATGTAAAAGTTGGTATTAAGAACGTTTTAGTAGGTATTCTACATTTTGTATATAATTTTAAACTTACTGTCAATTTTAGTACCTTCGAAAGTTTCCGTTAAGTTTGATAATTAGGTAGTTAAAATACTAAGCTAAAAATCATTAGTTTATTAGACAGGTAGTGAGTTAATTAAGACGAAAACCGCATTTTTACTTTTTTATAATATCAAAAATATATTTATAACATATAAATTATAATTTAAAACTCTTTTTTTTTATTTTACTGAATTAAACTAATACCAAATAATTTTAAATGCAAGTTAAAAATGTAACTGTTTCCCACAAAAATGATTCAAATTCTAAATTTGGCGCACGAGTTTCCAAATTTCCGACCCCTGTACTATGTAAATTTTTATAAGTACTAACGAAGTACATTTTAAAAAGAAAACTATTCATTCAAAATAAGTTAATTGACATAGTTTTAAAATACTATATTTGATTGATTTTACACCTTAAAGGGTTTCCTCTCTAGTTAAAACCATTGACCAACTCGCATATTGCTTTATTTTTGCAACATATTTATTTCATAAAGTTGTAAAACAATCAATTATGTCTGCTATTAGTTTGTTTTAAAAATTAAAATTTGTTTTTAACTTAAACTTTAATTTGATGATTGTTATTAGTTTTTTATAAAGAATACTGATAAAAAACTTTTTTAACTGCTTAGTTATACTCTGAACTAGCAATTCTTAACCTTTTTGTCATGTTTTACCTCTTTTAGGAAGGTTATTACTAAATGTACCTTTTTTTGGAATGTATTTACTAAATTTACCCCTATTTTACAAGATAGTATATAGAGTAAAAAATGATTTCTTAAACTTTAATTTCATTAATTATAAAAAGTCGTAAAACTAGAGAATTTAATTAACTTTAAACAAATTACAGTTAAATATTTACTAACAAACTAAAAAAGACAATCAATAACATTAGTTCACATAAGTTGTGATCAATAACTTAACCCCCTAAAACAAGTGATTTTACCTCAATGAGTAAATTCACCCAAGGTTAAGAACCACTGCTCTAAACTATGTCAAAAATTACAAAATTAACTTAAACTAGTTTGTATTTGTAATAAAAATTCTAAACATTGTTACAAACTCTTGACTAAATTGCTAAATAAATATTTTTTCAGATTATGATTATTACAAACCATTTCAAGCTAACATACGACGAGAAAGGAACATTAGCAATAGGTCCAGGAGTTATAAAAGTTCTCAAAAAACAAGATATTTAGTTATGTATTTAATTAACTTAACTGTAAGTTTTTTGTTTAATTTAAAAATCTATACTATCGACTCTTAAAAATTAATGCTAACACCTTAAAGTATTCTCAACTTTTAGCGTTGGGTAAAAAAAAGCTTTTAATTTTACTTTCTTAAGCTATGAACTAAAATCGTTTATTAATTTAATTTTCTTTTCAAATAATTCCAATAAAGTTTTAAGTAGATTTAAATGTAAATTTAGTTTACATTCGACTTTCTATTCATAAATTAGAAATACGTTAGTCATCAACACTTTTCTTAAATTATTTAGACTTAATGTGTTTATGGGGAATCGTAATGCTCAATAACTTTTTTAGATAAAACAATGAATCATTTTTAAATTATATAAAAGTTTTTGTTAAACATAAAATAAAATCTTCTTAACACTTAAAAACATTCGTTTTTAAAAATTTTTCAGTCTAAGAAATTTTACATTTTATGTTTACTTTTTTTCTCATTAAGCCTTTTTTTTCAAAATTTAACTATAGTTGTTGTTTAAGCTGATGTAATAATTTCAAAGTTGACTATTTTGAAATACATAGTGTAATATTTATAATAAAAAACTTTAGATTAACATATTTCATTAGTTTTAGTTTATTTTTTTTTCACTATCACTCTTACCCCTAACCCTTACACTCAGTCGGCATTTTCTTTTCTTTTCGTTTTTTTATTAGTTTATCTTTTATTTTTTTTTTTCAGTTTTTTTTTTTACTTTCGTGCAAAAATGACCATCCGTGTAAAATTGCTACTCGTGTAGAATAGTTAACCCTTGGTGCAAAATTTTCTTCGAGCAATTTTGTATTTATGCAGTTTTAACCTGTTTCTGGTTAAGTATTTATAGTTCATTGTTAAACGACAATAAATTTAAGAACAAAATGTGTTTTGTTTTTCTGTTAAAACGACAACCAGCTACGAAAGTATATACTTAGGTTGTAATAGTTTTGAGAAAGGATAAATTTAACACTATACGTTTAACATATCTACTATGATGATAAACAAAATTTGTTTTTTTGTTTATTTTAATTAAAAAAAACACCAACTTGTATAGTTTACGTATAGTGTTAAATTTGTACTGGAACCACTTGTACCACTTTAGTTTTGATTTTTTTGTAAACGTTTAAAAATTTAAACTACAAAACTTTATCAAATATAAATATCTTAATGTAATAGTGTAAGTTATTTTTTATATAATCACAGTAACACTTTTTGTTTTAGTGTATACAATATCTTTAAGTTAAAGTTTTTAACTGTATAACATAAAATATTGTTGAGTTTTTTTTTCCTGCATATGTGAACAAGATTTAATAAATCAAAAAAAATCAGTTTGTGTTATACTTTTATTTATAAAACGTACTTTAGTGAATGTCTTAAAAAGTAACTTTGAAAATTCATCCATACTAGAAGAAGTAGAGTCTACATTTAAGAATGATATTTACAGCAGTTTCATTGTTTAACTACTACTGTAAGTTTTAAACACATTTTATTTATTTCATAGAACGTTTTAGTTACTTTTTTTAATTTAATAAGCAATTGTTTGCAGTATATCTTAAATAATATAAATAACAGCTATAGAAATACCATGTTGCTAAAAATATTCATCTTATTTTATTTTGTATTAGTTTTTCTTTCTAATTTCAGCACAAAAAATTAACTTTTTCTTTAAAGACTCAAAATCTTGATTTGAATTTTCAAGGTTAAAATGTTTTCTTTTACTGTTAAATACAATGAGTAAAAATTATTTTCAACAAAATGAAAATACTAGTTACTTAGTTATTTTATTAGCAGTTAAAATAAGAAAGTTCAGGATCTTAAAAAAATATTGTATTGTATAATTATTTAGTTTATACAAAATATAAACAAAACATTATTTATACTTAAAATTATAACAATTACTTTATATTAGTTCTATAAATCTTTATAAGACAACTGACATCAAAGGTGCTATAAAAAATAATATTATATTGCTTTTTAGCTTCATGTAAACAAATAGTACATAGCCTAACGTTGTTTTAATAAACAAAATTAATATTTGTCTCAATTCAAAATGTAAAAAAAATAGTAGTAAAAAATATCAAATCATTACTTAGCGTACAACTGTTATAAAACCTATCACAGATGCTACTTTAAGTTAGTATTTTTATCAATTATGCTTTATTAAATTTAACACTGTAAACTAAAGTTTCTATAAAAAGTAAAGAACATAAGTGCTTAATAATTTATTATATAAACAAAATGTTTTATTGTTTTAACATATTAACTAAGATACTTATCAAAGATCTTTGTTTTACTTTTTAAAATACATTTTTTTTTTACAATATTTTTTTCTGATAATGAAGCTTTTTATTAAAAAGTTCAGTACTTATTAACGTTCGCTCACAATGTTATGCAGTTGCAACAAACGAACAGTTCACCAGCAATTCCAATTTCTAAAAACTCAATCGCAAAAATTAAACAAGCTAGTCAACTACTAAAGTATGTTTAATTAATTCTAATACATCAGATGAAAGTTCTAATTAATGACAAAAATAAGTGCATATTTAGTTGTATTTTTGTCAGCCAATACTATGGTCACTTGTGTTACAATTTTAAGAGTTCATCAAACGATTCTGTTGGAACTAAATTATTTCAACTGTTCTGAAGCTTTAAAGTATTTATTCAATTAACTTAAGTTTAAAGTGAACAATAGTATTCACAAGTACTAAAAGTTTACATTATCAGGTTATTTGACTATAAATAGAAATACAGTCAAATCATATAGATAAGTTTTTTAGTGTACACATCAAATAAAAACTTTTTTTCTGTCAAGTGTTAAGTAGTAAACTTATCTTTAAACTTGATGAAATGTTTTTATTGTATGACATAACTTACATTAAACTTTTTAATTAAGAACTAGAGCTAAATTTAAGTCATGTAAAAATAAACTGTTGTACAAACAAAAACGACAAAATTAAACGATTAAAAATTTTTATTCACATGCTTCTTACAACTGAGGGTACCTTTAATGCTAGAGTGAAGTATTAATTTTTAAAAAAGTACACAAACCAACAAGTTTCTATAAAATGTAGATAAGGAAAAATTTACTAATCAGTCACAAGTTTACTGAATTAAAACCACACCTTTGTTTTAATCACTTATATTTACTCACGTAAGTTGTGTTATGTTTAAGCAGTCAATGAACTGATAAAAATATTTAAACTAAAGAAAATATTTTAAATTATAGCAAAGATTTTTGTTATGAACATAGTTCGATTACTAGTATTTGCTAATTGTTTCTAAATCCTTTCATGCAAAAAGATACAAGTTTTAAAAAGCAAACAGTTTAAATTCAAAGCTTTGAAGTTTTTAAGTTCTATTTTGCTTATTTTTTATCCTTTTTGTAAAGTGTTTGGTGTTTTTTGAAGCAAAATTCGGTGCTCGACATGATGGTAAAATTTATTTTTGAAAAAAACAAGGTTTGAAAAAAAATATAGCGAAAAGTTTAAAATTAGCTTAAAACGTTCAAAGCGAGAGAAGAGAGACCTCGTGAATGTCACCAAGCGAATTTTTTGCACCAAGTTTTTATTTGTTATGTACAGTAGACTACCGCTTAAGTACGCAAATTGAACCCGACCAAAAAGTGCGTACTTAGTACGGGTAGTGCGTACTTTTTGACGACATAGTATAATATGAAATTTAGTTGTTTGTTTTCAATCTTACAACTACCCACCAAATAAACAAGTTGTCTTATTTTAAATAACATTTAATACATAATTCTAATCTGCAAAATTTTTTAATAGATTTTAAAATGATTTATTTTTTCTATAAAAAGTTTCTACATAATTAATACATACATCTAATATAGAAAGTCAATGTCAGTCAATGATATTAAAAGAAGAATATTAAGCCATATTTTTATATTGTGTTTTGTTAGAGGGAAAGTAACAAACTACATTGGGTTTACCAAATATTTTCAAAACATCAATGTGTGTACATTTAAATTAAATTATGACTTAACTATGTTGTATTTGTAGGTATTTTTAACTTTATCATCTAGATTTATTTATTTTATATAATTACAGCTCAAATATCATTATTCTTTCGTTTCAGAACAACGTTTCAGGACTGTTTTTGTAAGAAAGTTTAAATCAGTAAAAACATTTATAGTATAAGTGCACAATGATAAGATGCTCATTAATTTTTTTTAACTTTAGTTTTTTGTTGTTTTGTATTATGTCACATTAAAATTAGCCTTTCTTTTGCAGATCTTCTGAAAGTTTTTGAATAAAAAAAGACTTAGAAATTTTAGAAAAATTAAGAAAAATGGATGGAAAGCGTCAGAATATGACTCTATGGAACAAGTCTAAGGATAAAGGTATAGTTGCACCACCAAAGCCAAAATATTTCTCCCGTGATAGTATGAGGGAACTTATTAGGATTTTCAATGCGGAAATGAGAATGGATTCTCGATTTTGTCTTTCTGGATAAGCGCGTACTTAAGGCAGGGTGCGTACCAAAAAAAGTGCGTACTTAAGCGGTAGTCTACTGTAATTATAAAAATTTCTGTTTGCAGAATTTTTTAATGAAATAGCATTCATTTGTAAAATGTTTTGTTACTGGTAGCAGCTCTTGTCATTTTTTACTTTAACTTTACTTTCATAAACTATTTTAGAGTTTACCTTTTTATATGTTTTTTTTTAAGTAATAAAAGGTACTAAAAGCAGATACACAAAATCAATTACTTGGTTTGAAAAAAAATCAGCATTGTCTTTAACAGTTGAAACTTAAACTGTCTATGCTTGAAAAAAATGTACATAAAAGAAATCAATAATGTCTGTATGTTTTTAAAGTATCTTGAATCAACAGTCTTCTACTCTAACCATGTGATTCATTATCTTTTTTTCATGATTTCAGAGAAAAGTCTTTATGTTGAAAAAGTGTCTCAAATCAACAGTCTGCTACATTATATTAGTAATCATGTCTTTCTATTCAATCATAGTTGCACTGAAAAGTTTTATATTAAGCACAAACAAATTGGGCATCTCTATTTCAATTTCACAGCAATCATCTATATCAATCCTTCTAGCCACTAATCTTCTTGTGGAAATTTAGATATCAGGTCTGTTCTTGGTTTACTGCTCTTAGTGAGGTAAGTGCTTTATATGTTATACAAAGTATTTAATAATAAAATAATGAACTTCATATAAGATTATTTTTCAGGTTTGCCAACATTTAATTTATAGTAGTGCTCAGGTTTTTTTTAGATACTTGAAAATTAATTGTTTCTTTAAATATTGTCATTATTTTTGTAAATTTTAGAATATCATTAGTATAAATTAGTGCTCAAAATCAATTGGTATAAGTAAAGTACATAACACATTTACACCTTTTGCTGCTTAATTTCTAATTTTATCCAAGTTAAGATGAAATTTGGTTTTTTAGAGTACAGTTTTTGAATTAAAGAGTGGCAGCCCTGGCACTTATAAATGCATGTCATAAAACTAAGAATTAAATACAATAAAATTTTAGTTAAAAAATATCTTATAGAGTTTCTAAAGTGTGCAAAAGTAAATAACAGCTGTTACTAATAAACTTCATTAGCTTTTCTACATGTCAAAACTTATTTGTTATAAATCTTTATAAAGAAATTACAATGTAAACGTTCAATTATCATTTTAAAAATCAAGCTGTTATTTTGTTTAGTGAATGTTACAAGCTTGAAAATTAAGTAGTTAATTTTAAATCTTTGCACACTTTTAAAGACACATTTTTATTAATTGTTTAAGTAAATGTTTTATTATTTTGTTTTTATCCACTAAGCTGTTAAAGCTATAGTGTAAATTGTTTGTGTATGAGTCACTTATTTTTTTACATGTGAACACATAGGAGCACAAAAAACATTCAGGCAGCTTGATCAACTGCCTGATGTTTAGTGTTTTTATATGTTTATATAACTAAGTTAGATAAGAGTCTGGTTTGTTTCAGTCACTTGTAGTGATTATAGTTAACAGTAATAATAGAATTCAAAGTTTAAGTGTATTATAACTTTGAAAACCATTATAATTGATAGAGTTATGATAAGAAAACTGTAACTAGCTGACAAAAACTAGACTGTTATCTGACTATGTATGATCTTTATAAAAAGACTATGTTGTACAGATATGTTAAACTTAATTTTTTAGAGTACTTCAAAATAGTCTATGTTTGGAATTTAAACAGTGACACTAAAAAAAATATGTCACAAGCATTTATTTTTTCTTCAACTTGATGCTATGTGTAGCATTAAATAAAGTGTTTTTCTAGTTTAATCTCAATAAATATGAAATTCCATACAAAATAAATACTTATGATATACTATTAGATAACGTCACCACAAAACTTCTAAAGAAAGACTATTTAAACAATTAATAAATAATATGCAAGTGTGCTAACCATTTTTTTCTAAACAAAAAACACTGTCAAAAATTTTTGAAAAGAAATAGAATTTTCTGTTAAATATTTTTATAACTATATTGTATAGCAATTCTATGTTGTTGTTTAATAGCTAGTTAAGAGGAGTTTTTGACAGTGGTAGTTTAGATTTAAATATGTTAGTTGCAAGTATAGAAATTGAATAAGGTAAGTTAGGCTAAAATGTGTATATTTTAATTGGGTCGGCTGCAGTTGTAAGGTTTTGTATGTGTTTTCATTCATAACATTATGCAAACGTGTAAAGTGATAATTCAGCAGAATATTAAAAGCATCTACACCCCCAACCACCTTACCAAAATTTTAATATAAAACCTTTCCCTAACCCAAGTAAACAAGTAATATATTAGCCAATCACAAGCGACGTTAGAACTGCAGCCGGACCTTAGAACTATTAAAGATGCAAGTAGTTAAGGATTTTTAAAATGAACGAAAATGATTTGACATCAGGTAGTATGGTTACAATGCGTTAAAGTGATTTTTAATGTCTGTAAGGTACGCGATTTAAGAAATACGCACACGCATAAGGTACGCACTAAACTATTAAATACGCACACGCATAAGGTACGCACTAAACTATTAAGGCCCGCCACACGCATAAGGTACGCACTAAACTATTAAGGCCCGCCACACACTTTTTTCACAAATGGGGATTTCCCCAAAGTGAAAATGTGGCGGGAAATTTTTGAGATTGATAATAAGAATGATTTTTTAAGGCATTTCGCCGGGTCCCCCGGAGGAATTCTTGCTCACGGGACTTTTGCACAAATAACGAAAGCCGTCCTTTAGGCCGCGTCCTTATGCTGGTCGGCACCTAATTAGTTTTTCGTTTGATGTATGAGTAGTTACGCACGTTCTTTTAGTATGTTATTTTTCTCTTATATACTTGAAAGTATAAAGATGTATGTTTATATTAAAAATAACTGACTTACAGTAAAGTTTTATGTTTTATAGTAAAAAACATTGATGTAGTACACCAAATGGTACAGTTTTGAAGTAGACAATCAATTTATTATTCTATATATAACACTTCACTTATTGTAATTTGGTTTATTAGCATCATTCTATTGTATTTTGTCTCATAAACTTGCTAGTTGTACATACCAGTTAGTTTACCTATAAAAGTCTTCTGTCTATTGCATATATTATAGTAGCATTCTATTGCAATTCAAATTACCAAATTCAAGTTACCAAGTCTCATAAACTGCAAATAAATTCTTAGTTTAGTATTTAATTATACTTTAGACCAGCGGTTCTTATCGTTTTACCCATTATTGGAAATAATTACTTAATTAATCCCAATTTACATTACTTCGGTGCCGGTTACTCTATGAATTACTTAAGGCTCTCAAATGATACAAGAAAAGTTCCTGTATCATTTGTTTGAGTTACACTAGTAGATTACTTACTGAGATTTAAGCGTCGTTAGGCTTGAAAGAGAAAAACAATGGTTGTGCAAAATGTGTTATTAATATTGGTACATTGCATTCTTAATGGTACAGAACCATATACTTTTGTAAGTAGTATATCTAAGGTTTAAGTATTTGGAAGGTTTATGCCACTTAGACAGAAACTAAGCTAAACATTTATAAAAAACAAGTAAGTATTTAAGTCTTAAATTGTATAAATAAAGTTTGGACATCTTTTAAATTAGACACTTACAAAATACCGTTTTCGTCCACAAATTTTCAGGTAATTTTGTAATATTTTTTGTTTTCACCTACTTACAATTATTACGTCATGACCCTGTAGTCGCATACAGTAAAAACTTTGTAATTTTTACTTACACTTTAATTGTATATGGATATTGTCTTTTGGATTGTAAATTATTAATTTTGTTTCAAATGTATCTAATTGTATGTACATAATAAGTAATGGAGAAGGTGTATCTTAGTTAAACTAACAGATACAAACATATACGGCAATTAGCTCTTAAATATTATACTATATAAAAGAAGCTAATTTTTTAATTACAACAAATCTTAATAATACTTAATCATTAATTATCATGTTGTTGCGCTGGTTTATATTAATATATTTATTTAACTAAAAATTTAAAACATTACAATTCAAATAAAGATCCCATTTAGAGCCTTTATGAGTTTAAAAGTCTCTTTTAAATTTAACCATTATGTATAACTTTATTTAACAATTTGTGTGTTAAAATAATTAAGTAATGGTAGGTATAAGGTCTGTACTTTTGATAAATTAAATCAAATAACGTTACAACAACTAACTACCGTTATAATTTGTGGTTATATTTGAGTTGTTTTAAATAACAATTTTTATAGTGCCATTTCAGCCAAGGTTTAAGTTTACACGATTAATAATGCTTATTATATACAGTGTTTTCTAATGTCTTATATCTAAGCATAAATTTGCTGTCAATTAGTTTGAAAGACACTAGTATCTCTAGTTACGTATGTATGACTTTCATACTCTCTCTCTTGTAACATCTTACTGCAAGCTTCAGCAACTTTAAGCACAGTAGAAAGACGCAAACTAGCTTTCGACAGCAACTGAGAGCTGCTTTTGTTTTCCAGTTTAACTGCGGGCTCGACAAACACTTGTTGGCTTTACGAATGAGTTTGCTCAGGTCACGTGTCTTGTTATGTACCTCTCGAATCGTTGCATCAGTTAGCACGCAATAGTCATCTTTTACTTTTCTGCTTTAAAGGATCAAAGTTAATTTATAGCCGATATATGCTCTCATTTCCTTCAGATGAATTGCTCGAGTTGTCCGTGTTTAATTTATAATTACTTCTATAAAAATATAGTAGTTCATATTGAGAATTAATATGCTTAACATTTCTTTTATAGTAACTCTCATTTTAAAAACCGTCGATTACTTAGTCAACGCTTAAACATTGTTCGTTTGAAATCTCTTGTTATTTCTCCAAATTTGCGTTGAAAATCTCTGAAAAGAAACAAAAATCACAAAACTGGGAAATTACCCACTGTTGATACAAGAAGCTTCTAGCAGAAGTTGACAATTGTGTTGAAATGTGACATTTTTCCAAATTATGGCAAGTAGAAGACTTCAAAGTTGGTCAAACATATGCTCATCGGCTTTCAAGTGCAAAAACCTACAAGTTTGAAAGGTATTAGAAAAACCAAATAGTTCAAATTCAAAGCTTTGAAGTTTTAAAACTCCATTTTGCTTATTTTTCATCGTTTTAATAATTTTTTTGGTGTTTTTTAGCATTAAATTTTCCGCAAAGAACGATGGAAATGCTTATTTTTAATTATTGGCAAGTTTAAAACGAAAAAGAAAAAAATTCCAAAAAAATGTTTTACTCGTTCATAATCATTCAATTTTGTTGCATAAAAATTTGCATAAATTTAAATAATTACAGTCTACTTCAGGGGTTCCCAACAAGGGGTGCTCGCACCCCTTGGGGGTGCGAGATGGCATTTCATTTTTGATTGATAAATAAGGAGATTTCACTCTCTGATTAAGTTTATAAAGTTGAAAGTACATTTTGTTATAACAAGAAGTTGGCGCTAGTTTTCTGAATAAATTAATTTTGTTAATACGTCATAGAGCAAGAGCGCTTTTCTAGAAGTAAATTCATTTTACTTATTTCATTTAACAGATGTTAGCTTAGAATTAACATTTCAGTAAAGCTTTGTTAGAGTTTTACACCTGTGAATTTTAATCATCTATTCTTTAAATACTTTATTTTCTTAACTGGCCATTAATTGTTTAAAACAGTTTATGAGCTTGCATATATATTAATTTAAATACTAAGATAAAAATTAGTATCTTCAGCAGGTTTTTTATTAGCTGTTAAGAACAGGTTCTGTTAAGTCTATTACATTTATAATGTAATCTTTTATTAAGCTTAGTTTTGCAGAAAGTGGTGCTTAAAGATTTAACATCAGTAAATTGTAAAGTTCACAGCAATTACTCTATGTTATACCATTTAAGAAAACTTGTTTTTAGCTTTAGTGAAACCAATTTTTATAGATCAAAAAGTATTCAATGCATCAACTTTATTTCTATTCATTCCTTTTTTGAAGTTAAACCGTTTACCTTTTTCAATATACTTTTTTCTATTTATATTGTAAGCATACAAACTTTTTTTTTATTTGTTTTATACATATCTTTTGAAACTTTAAGACTGAATATCTTTTAACTTTTTAAAATCTTAACTCAAACCTTTATTATTTTGAAACCTCCTAGCTGCTAATAGTTTTGAAAATAAAACATTACATAAGCTTAACTTAGAACAGCTGATTTTTATTATTTAAGTACATATATTCATAACTAAATGTATAAAAAATTTAGTTTTAAGTTTAAGCCTAATATTTATTACTACTATTCTAGTGCTTTTTCCTCACTTCTAATGTTTTCTACCTTATAAAACGTTATAAACGTTCAGATGTTTTCTATCTCATAAAAATAGATAAAACTTGTTCGAATATAGTTTGTTATGTTTTTAAATTTCCAAGTATTTTATTTTTGTTAATATAGTACACTACCATAAAAATTAAAATACAATTTATTAATTAATAAAGTTAATGATTTCATAATCAAACTATTAATAAATAATTATAGCATATAGTGTTAGGGGTGCGAGATCAAATTAAGAAATTTTAGGGGTGCGGGGCATCAAAAAGGTTGGGAACCACTGGTTTACTTAGAAGAAGACAGCTTTTTTATAAAGTCTATTAATTTAGTTAGTTCTTTTACACTTAATTAAACAATACTTACTTTGACTAACAGTTTCATTAATAATTTTGTACGTGTTAATATAGTTTGTAAAGTTAAGTTACCCCTTGGTGTCCGTTTAAACATTTATTCACATGTTTATTGCAGCATAAATGTAATTGACCTGAAATGTTTATGGCGTTGAATATTAAAACTAATAGAAGTTTACTAAAACAAACCTAAAATAAAGTTTAATAAAAATTTGTTCTAAAAAAGTCAACTTGATTTAATGAAAGAAAAAGTGCATCTATATTTTAACAAATATATTTGTTAGTTTACTCTTGTGTTACACATTTATTGTTGTAAATAAGTTATATAGTTTTTACATTAATGTTTGTTTGTTTTTTAGACATTTAACTGTTTATAAAAACCTTTAAGTTTAAACAGAAGTTTAAAGCTGCAATTAAAATTTGGCAGAAATATTTGTTATCAACATATTTCAAATTTTCTGATTATCGAAGCGTTTAATAAGTTTCGTTCTTTCATTGAGATTTAAGCAACAAAAATCAAAACTGCGTTTAATATGTACACTGGCTCTGCTTATGCAGCTTTTGAATGGAAAATTTTCAAATATCAAAATTCACGTAAAAGTTTTGTACAAAACAAACAGCTTTATCTTTGTACGTGTATTTCAAATGAAAAGTATAACAACCATTTATAGTAAAGTTAGAAAGTAATAGCTAAATAAACTTGTTTAAAATTAAAGTTACCTATATTTTTTTGCACTTACGAGGTCTCTTACCGAAACATAGTTGGCATCATAGAGTCTTGAAAGAATTAAATATAATATTTCTCGTCTAGTAATTGAGATCTCTTTAATTGTTTTGTAAAAATCAAAGCATAAAGTATTTTTTTAACTTTAAATACCAGCATTGAAGTGATTGTCTTATGGCTTAGCGATTGTCAACCTGCCGCAAGAGCCGCAGGTAGTGAGGTCGAGTCCGGCGATCAGTACTTTTTGTTGATAAAATTTTAGCAAATTATTTCAGCTTAAATTGTTCAGTATCTTATGTCATTCTTTAACCTTTTTATGTACAAAAGTAGCTTGTACAACAGATATGAATAAACTTTAAACAATTTGACTTAAAAAATTGCGTTTTTGCGGTTTTACTTCCGTAATAGAAGGTTTTTATAAATATCAACGGATAAAATAAACTTAATTCAAAAAACATACGTTGAATAAAATAGTTCTAATGTCATTACAAACAAACACATTGAACTAAATATGGTCGGAAACATTGTTGAAAAATTATGCCTTGGTGTTAATTCTTCTGTGTTGACAAAATTTTTGTGTGCTTATTTTTACAGGAACTTTTGATTTTGCGACTGGAAAAAACTTCAAGTTTTGAAAGTAACATAAAAACACCATTTGCATAATTTTAGATAATTCTAAGAAGCTTTCACCTTACCTCCAACCGATTTTCAAAAAGTACCACCCCAATTCAAAATGTATGGGATCCAAAAAATGCGACCTTGAAGTTTTAAGCTGATTTTTTTTGAATTAGGCTACACACAAACAGATTGTGAACAATTTGAAACGACTAAAATAATTTTCTTGACTTTATGTCAATGCAATTTTTATCACTTTTTGTAAGTTTTCTTGATTTTCCTTTTTTTTTTTCAAAAAACGAGAAATGATACCAGAAAACTTTCTTTA
Source organism: Thalia democratica (assembly GCF_965202585.1). Taxonomy (NCBI): domain Eukaryota; kingdom Metazoa; phylum Chordata; class Thaliacea; order Salpida; family Salpidae; genus Thalia; species Thalia democratica. The sequence continues at coordinate 43,145,205 of NC_139165.1, forward strand.
AATATGTTAATAAAAAAAGTTACCGACCAAGGGTTTGGGATAACACTAATAGTAAAATTAAATAACTGCGCAAAAGTGCAATAAAAAGTGAATTGTCTTTGAAAGGTATAAAAAGCATCAAAGTTTGTTAAATGTTGTATTTATACACTAAAAACTAAAACTTTTTGATACAGCTTCAAGTTAACTCCATTGTGCTTATTCCAATAAATATTTTGGGTTCGAGTTTGATTGATAGTTGCCAAACTTTATATTAAATTTTTTGCATAAGCACTATAAATTTGTGAACAACTTGATAATATAATTGACTAATCAAGTTATATGCACTTAAACATTGTTTTCTAACTAAAGATGTTTTGTATTAATAAACATTGTACAAAAGCTATAATAGAAAACATAAAACGTCTAAAACTTTTGTTTATAATGATTAGTTTATAATGACTAGTATATTTTTATTAAAAAAATGTGCTTAAAGCAGTTTGATTTAATCTCGTTTGTAATTTAATTCAAATTTCAGGTATATTTTGTGATACTTGATTATGGGGTAACTCATAAAACATAAAAACATCTGAATTACAGTAAAGTTTTATTTTTTATAGTATATAACATTGATGTAGTGCTCCAAATAGTATACATTTGGAGTAGACAGTCAATTTATTATTCTATATATAACACTTCACTTACTGTAATTTGATTTAATAGTATCATTCTATTGTATTTTATACATACCAGTTAGTTTACCTATAAAAGTCTTCTATCTAATTTATGTTATTATTTAAACATTGTTTGGTTTGTATTGTATGTTTTTAAGTAATTTAATTCTACTTATAGCTCAAAGTTAAGTAAAGACTGAGTTTTAGTGTTATTAACAAATATGTTCGGTTTAAAGTGAAATATTTAATAGTATATATCTTTAAGTAATTCAAATTACTCAACAGTTTTACGTTGTAATTTACTTTATCAGTATCACTCTATTGCATTTCAAAAAGTTATATTGATTCAAGTTATTAAGCCTGATAAACAGCAAACAAATTCTTAGTTTAGCATTTAAATGTACTTTAGACCAGCGGTTCTTAACTGTTTTTCATGTTTTACCCCAAATTGGAAAATAATCACTTAATTAATCCCAATTTACAGTTCCTGCATCATTCGTTTGAGTTACAACAAACTATATGCAAAATAATGACTATAATTGTTCTAAAAATTTTTATATTTTTAGTTGTCAACGAACAACAACTTATTATATTTGATATAGATAAATATTATATATTCTATATCTATAATATTTTTAAAACTTAGTATAAAATTTTGACGATTAGTTTATTTATACTTATCGTATTAAAAAAGTATCAAAAAAATGTGTTTAGTTTTCGCAAACTATACTCAATAGTTTTTAATACTTTTTCGTTACATAATTATGTTTTATTATTTACTCTTTTTATATAAATAAAACTTAAAAAGAGATAAACTAATTTAGACTCGTTTTTGATTTATTTACAATTACTTAATGAAAGACTAAAACGAAAGCACTAAAAAAGCTTGGTCCAAGGACCTGTGTACAAAAACAGTCATCGAGTCATAGTCTACAAACACATTTTATAAATTCTTTCTACAGGACTTTTATTAAGTTTTCGTATTTATCTAGACTAAACAAATTAAACACCTAAAACATTACAAAAATTGAAATAAATAAAAGTCTTGGAAAACTTTCATGTTAATTTTATTAACACAATTCTTTTTATTTCTTTTTTTACGACGAATATTTCTAAACGCTTTAAACATTTTGTTAGGACGATTAAAAACATATACTGCTAGAAATCTACTTTTTAGTGACAGCTTACATAAATTTACTCGTTAATTGTTTAGATACAACAAAAACCATCCTTTAAAAATATTAACTAGAACTACACAAACCTTATAATTTTCAAATCATAAATAAAACTTCGAAACATAGCTAATAACTTTACAAGCTTACGACCGAAAATTGCATTACAAAACAAAAACCACAAAAGCATACAAATGTATGTTGATTAGCTTATTAAAAATAGATTTAGTTTTTGTAAAACTTACTAAAGTACTACTTTTGTCATAAATTTTTAATATTCTTTCAGATCAACTACATGCAAATGATTGATTCGGGTGGGAATTAATCGAATGGGAATTGATTCGGGTTCGATTTGATTCGGGTTAGATTTGATCGGGTGGGAATTGATTCGGGTGGGAATTGATCGGGTGAGATTTGATCGAGTGGGATTTGATTTGGGTGGGATTTGATCCAGGTGGGAATTAATTCGGGTGGGATTTGATTCAGGTGGGAAATGATCGGGTGGGATTTGATTCAGGTGGGATTTGATCCAGGTGGGAATTTATCGGGTGGGAATTAATCGGGTTTGAATTGATTCGGGTGGGATTTGATCGGGTGGGAATTGATCGGGTTGGAATTGATTTGGGTTGGAATTGATCGGGTTAGAATTGATTCGGGTGGGATTTGATTCGGGTGGGATTTGATCGGGTGGGATTTGATCGGGTTGGAATTGATTCGGGTGGGATTTGATCGGGTCGGAATTGATTCGGGTGGGATTTGATTCGGGTGGGATTTGATCGGGTTGGAATTGATTCGGGTGGGATTTGATCGAGTTGGAATTGATTCGGGTGGGATTTGATTCGGGTGGGATTTGATCGGGTTGGAATCGTGTGGGTGGGAACTGAGCGCGGGCTGGAAATGTTAGTATACCATTTTTAACATAAATTAGGTTTATTTAAATGTATTACAATGACTTTCAGCTTTATTAATTCTAAAGTGTTTGAACATTGTCTCATAATACTAAATATTGAAATGTCAAAATTGTTTCCACAATAAGTATTGTTTACTAAATGTTCAGCTATAGCTGATTTTTTCATCGCATTTTTGACTGCTACGCTATTTCCAATTTTTTATCACTGGTGTGCGAGATAACACATTTTGGAACATGCTCTTTTGTTGTTGTTTTTAGGTAACGGGAAGTTTGTTCAATGTAGCTACTTTCGCAGTAGTATTTAAACTTGTAGATTACAAAATTTTTTTTTCTTCTGGTAACATAGGGTCTTTTCTAGATCGTTGGATTATTGGTTTAGAAGTAAAGAAAATTCTAGGATTTACTGAAAAATAGGTTCTGTTTGTTATGTCCACTATCTTTTTCTCAGTTAGTTTTGAATCAGAACCGACATATTGTAGTTTCAATAACATTGGGCATTTTTTCAGTCGTAAAGGTTTAGCTTTGTTTAACCGTGTTAACTGCGACTTTATTGTTCTTTTCACTAACATTTCAGCGTACTTATTTAGTTTAAGAAATGTTTTTATTCTAGTTATTTAATCTTCTAAAAACTTAGGATGAACATATTTTCTATATCGAGTCTTTATTAATATAGAGTTTTAATCAGACTAATTTTTATGCATTTGCTACGAAAGTATTGAAAATTTAAGTAATTATTTGTAAAAGTTAGTTTTTATTTACTTTGGTTTCAAATTTACAACCAACACATCAAGATAGTCTAATTAGTTACTTGCTTCACATCTATTGGTGAGCTTGATAGCTTCATTTAACTCTCAAAAATTTAAGTTTTTTTTCCTCTTCATAACTTGTTATTACAAAACAACCGTTAACATACACTCGTATATCTAGCGTTAGGGTACTTAGTTTTTAATTTTGGGATTAATTTAAGTTCAAAACATCCCATTAGATTAGATATTAGCTAAAGTCGGGTCTGAAAGAGTTCCCCATAACAACTCCGTCGGTTTCACAAAACATTGTGTTATCAAAACTAATTTCGACTTCTTTCGTTCACAGTTTTGTAGAGTGTCTAAAAGTATTAGCAAGATTTAATAATTTTCTAAAATTGAGGCATTAAGAATTTAAGATACATACCAGACAATAAAAAAATAGTTTAAAAGTCATCTTACATGCAAGCATAATTTTAAGTTCAAAAACTAATGAAAACTAAAAAATATTTTGTCTATAAACTATTTTTCTATCTTTACTAAGTTCAACTTTTAACAAAGTTAAAAATAATTTTTGATAAAATATTCTATTTAATTAATTTTTTTTTATAACTTTGTTATTGTAATTTTAAATACTTTTTTTTTTAATGTACAAACCTATTTACTTACAGTTAAAATAAGTAATTGCAGCCTAAAAATATTTTATATAATTTTTTTTTTCATTTCAAATCTGTAATAAACAGTTTTCTTATGATACATCTCAGCAGAGTTTCATTCATAAATTATTTTTATCTCTTTTTTTATTAAGTAATGAAATACAAACCATGGTAAAAAGAAGCACAACTAGTTTTTATAAAACTAGTATAGTTTTAAGTTGTTATTAGTTTTTAAAAGCAACTGTTTTATTTTCTTATTATTAAAGCACAAAGTGCCTTATCCATTACCATCTTCAAACAGATTATTAGTTTTAGAGCCTATAATATTGACCTGAATAAGTCGTAGAAACTTAAATTCTACTGATAACTAGTAAAAGTTTTCTGGTTTTATGATATTAGCTTTATATTTTACCCAATACATAAAAATCAAATATTTCTTAAATAAAATCATTAATAACTTTATGGTTATTTGTAAAATTTAGTCATAGTTATGATAGATTTTGTGTTACTAGATTTAAAAAAAGACTAAGCATTTTTAAATTTTAGAAAATATATAGTTATTTGTCTTAACTAAAAAGAATGCTCAATTTACTGGAATGTAAAGAGCTTATTTAAATAGAGGTGTGCAAATTTAATAAATTGAATAAAATTTTTAATTTGCACACCTCTACTAAATTTTGGAAAAAAAAAATTTTTTGGAAGGCGCATATGTTTTTCTATCACCGGAAAAAAAACCAAATTGCACAAATTATTAGCTGCAAATGGTACTAAATAAATTAAAATAAATGCTAAATAATTCAAACTATACTTTTCCAAACAATTATATTTAAATGTTTTTTAACTATATCTGTAACAAAAAAATCTTATAGATTTAAATTTAAAAAAATCAGATATGATTACTATGAATCCATAATTAAATAGTTCTGAACTCTAAATACTCGTTTGCTCGTTTTAATTTAAAGTATACGCTCAGATAATTTTGTGGCGATTGTAAATAAAAGCCTTGACTCTTGAGACTATGCTTAAATTTACAAAAAAAGTTGTTGTGTGTTTAAAAAAAAAAACTATTAGGAGTTTAGAAAACAGTTTTAGTACTTTTGTTTTTTAGGTTCATAAGCATACTTTAGCTTTAGCTAACTGTTGATGTCAGTTGTAAACTTATTTTTAGTCTCTGGTGTTGCACCTGAATTGAACACTGAAGTTTTAGCAAAATCAATAAGCATGCAGTAAACTTACGAGCATAAAGTTATTGTTATAGGAAAATTTATTAATTTTTCAAAAAACATAAAACTTTAATGTCAATTATTTTCCTTATCTCAAAAGCTATCTAAAATTTTTTTTTTCATTTTAAAGAACGCACCTTTGCCTTTAATTTAAAAAAAAAATTGTTTAATTTGGGGTTGAAATTATTTCATGGAGTCCCTCCAAAAATAAAGGTTTTTTTTCGTTTTTTTTCATCAAATGGTATTAGAACCAAAAATAAATATTTTTTTTTCAATTTTTTTTTTTGATTTCCCTTAGTTTGCATGTTATAAAAACTCGTAAATAGTTATTTTATAAATAATGTTAATATCTTTTACGATTTGGCCCAAAATCAAAATGTAGTATATTACACTATCATTTGCCTTAGCCATTTCCTAGATAAAAAATTGATAAAAGGAAAAAAAAAGTTAATAAGAATGTGAATATACAACAAATTTAATTAAATTATCTTATTTTAATTTAGTTTGATGTAATTCACATTCTTATTAACTTTTTTTTTCCTTTTATCAATTTTTTATCTAGGAAATGGCCAAGGCAAATGATAGTGTAATATACTACATTTTGATTTTGGGCCAAATCGTAAAAGATATTAACATTATTTATAAAATAACTATTTACGAGTTTTTATAACATGCAAACTAAGGGAAATCAAATAAAAAAATTAAAAAAAAATATTTATTTTTGGTTCTAATACCATTTGATGAAAAAAAACGAAAAAAAACCTTTATTTTTGGAGGGACCCCATGAAATAATTCCAACCCCAAATTAAATAATTTTTTTTTTAAATTAAAGGCAAAGGTGCGTTCTCTAAAATAAAAAAAAATTTTTAGATAGCTTTTAAGATAAGGAAAATAATTGACATTAAAGTTTTATGTTTTTTGAAAAATTAATAAATTTTCCTATAACAATAACTTTATGCTCGTAGTAAACTTTAGAATAACCAGAATGCTTGAAATATTTCAGCAAAAAGTATTTTTCAAATGTTTAAAGAGGAAGAAAAATGTGAACACTCACATCTATGGTGAATGAATTGGTTTACTGTATTGTAACAACTATTTTGAGCTATTTTAATTTTTATAGTTATACAGATGGAAATTTAAAGGTTTATTAAAGTGGCCTGATGAGGTAGGTATCCTAATGGCCTTGAAAATTTAAATCCAATGGTTGACACATGACAAAATTTAAGTTATTTATTTTTTTTGACTACTAGCAATTAGTAGGGTTGCCACAAAGTCAGGAAAGGTCAGTAAAAAATAAGGGTTAATTAAATTAGGAAATTTGATATAAACATGCTCTTAATAAGAAAATTTATATTTAAAAACTGCACTTTGCCAATGAAGCTTTCTAAAATATTTTGTTCTTGCACAGAACTGTTGTTAAAATTGTATAAAAATAAGATTTAAAACTTTACACAATTTTAAATTTTTTGTTATTTGTTTTTCAATCATTTTTAGTAAAGAATTTGGTTAAGAAATCTCAGGAATTTTTTTCAGATAGATCTGTGGCAAACTTGAATCAGCCTTAAGAAGTGGTTATAAGATAGTTATTACAATAAGTAATATTTATTAATTATTGATAAGTTTAGAAATCACTTAATTATTTTAGACCACAAAAACTGCATAAGCAACTTTTGTTCAACATATTTTTATCTTTATGTTCATCATTTGTATAATACAATTTTAACTGTAATGAATTTAAACAGTGCAGTCACACATGCTAACTCAGGTTATTTTAAAATTTTAATAAGTATCATGAAAAACTCAGGCTAGTTTTAATTTTTATTTTGTAAGAACTTAGTCAAGATTAAGTTGAAACAGTTTTCCATTCTTAATTTTTCTTGCATTTTCTTCTACCATCTAATTTGAAATTTATAATTATAGATTTAAGGCCATAGGGGAGGTATTTCATGTTTTTTTTTACATGTTGATCTTGTTTTATAGAGTTTTTACAAAGCTTCAAATTGCTTTTAACTGTTTAAAAAACTCTAATTAGTTTTTGAGATATGACCGGTCAAAGTCAGGCCACATAATAGGTCCCCTATGGAAAGGGAAAACTAAAACAGCAAAAAAAACTATTTTGTTTAAAATATTTCTCTACATTTTTCAAGCAATCTTCTTCAAACTTTCACAGTCTAATCTTTAAACAATAACAAAAAAGAAACATTACTTTAGATTTTAGACTTTAAAATTTTTTAAGTAAAATTACATTTTAAGTAGAAAAAAAAAGACTTTTTTCTTTAACTTTTTTCTTTAACTTTTGTCATAAATTTTTATTTTTTTAATTGTTAAAGTTTATAAATAAATTTTTTTTCTTATAATGTAAGGAACATTTCCTGAAAATTTGAAGAAGTTTCCTTGAAAATTAAAAAAGGAAATAGATTTTAGTGATTTCTTAAATTTCTTAGAAAATTGAACCCAATAAATTTGCGGTCCATACATTTGTAGCTGAAACTTTTTACAAAAAATAAGATATCTCAAAAGTTAAATGATATTTTTGAATTCTATAAAAACTAGCTTGTAGTTTGTACTTGAAGCTTTTAAATAAATAGCAAAATTATTTTTGTAAAAAAAAAAATGTTGGACCCCCCTATGGCTAAAATTGTTAGGTAAAAAAAGCTTTTTTCAGCTAAATGTACTCTTATAATATTACAATATTTAAGTTTGTCAATTTGTCCTTCTGTTAGGTCAATAGTTATTTGTGATTTGTGAAATACAATTTTGTTGACATTTTTCAAACATGATGGTTTTTTATACATACAAGGTGGCCACTAAACCCGTAATCCTAGAAAACCTGGAATTTTGAACAGAAATCATTGAAAATACCTTGAAAAACCTAGAATATTTAAAAAAATTTTTACATGTTGAGTAATAAAATTTACATATGACACAAAAAATTTATCATATAGATGAAAAAAAAATTTGTCATCAGCAAATTTTTTTCATTAAAAAACACATTTAAAGTAGCTTTATGTAATTACAGTATGTTTACAATGTTTTTATACTATTTAACATATTTTTTTTTTACCTTGAACTTAAATTTAATCTAAAAATAGACTCAAAAACGTGTACCTTCAAAAGTCTGAAATAAATTCAGAAAACTTTGAACAAAATTCTCCAAAACCAGTAGCCACCTTGTACATAGTAAGTAAGCAATATAAACTTATAAAAGAGAAATTTTCATTCTCAGAACTTAAAATCATTGATTCTCCTAGAATTTCAAACCAATCTTCAGACTTTTAGAAAATGTGTTTTGAATATTACTCAATAGAAATAACATAAGAAAAATTAATAACTCAATTTTTAAAGTCGATAAATAAAATTAATGAAAAATATTATAACTTAATTTTTAAAATCAATAAATAAATTTATTTTTAACTTTATTAATTAAATTTTATTTTAAACTACAAACTAGAACAACAATTTTTTCTAAGTTGTTTATTGTTTTGTAAATATTAAACTGAAAGTTAAAATTATTTGCTTAAAAAATGTAGTAAAGTTTACATGTTCAATAAAAAGTCTAATTAATTAAGAAGCCAGTTGTTATCTCCAACTTTCATAGATAACATGTCAAAAATTGAACTCCAAAAAAAGTGATGAACGATGGTAGCTTAGAGATTAATGAAAATATTTACTCCTTACGTCCTTTATAAAGTTATTTTTTTAAATACAATAAAAGTATATATATATAATATTTTCAGAACAAAAGTATTAAAAATGGCTCCTAAAAATAAAACTGAAGTTGATAGGCTGGTCAACGAAGCAAAAGAAGACAAAACAAACAAAAGCATAAACAACTTAGTTAAGCTTGTAGATCTTGTTTCTTCCTCTTCCAGTGACCTTTCTCGCTTTCATGCCTTAAACGGCTCTTTGCAACTTCTTAAATATTATGTAGTGGAAAAAAAGTTTGGCATGCATAAGAAAAGCACTAAAGAGGATGAAAGCAAAGTCAATGCAGAAGACAAGGTGCCAAGTTGGCTGTTTGACATGCACTGTGATTGCTTGAAGCATGCTGGGGAGCTGCTAGTAGAAATAGAGAAGGAGGCTTTGAAGCAAAAATTGGTGGACTTATACTTGGAGCTTTTAAAAATGTCAGGGGAGTGCTTTTTCAATGATGACGAGTTTCAGGGAGGCTTGAGGCAAGAGGACATTGCCGCACTGGTCGAGTTTGCCTCTAAAAGAAAAGAAAATGAAAGTGGAAAAGAAAACATGGACTATATAAAGAAAAGTTTGTCCTGTTTGGATTTTTATCACGCGTTCCTTCATTCAATTTTAGCTAAAATTACATCAAAAAGAGACCCAGAACAGGAAACAATGAAGTATTTATTTGGGCTGCTCAAGTCAATAGCAGAAAAAGTGGAAGCAAATGAGGAGAAGTATTTACTCGATCCACAGCAACCAACAGACTTTGCTCTTAAAAAAAGGAAAAAGAAGCTCAGCTTAAAATGCGCTAAAAAGAAGTTTTCCAGCTGTTGGTTGGAGTTTCTGAATTTCAACCTGCCCAGTAGTATTGTGAAAAATGTTCTGATAATGCTCAAGGATTACATCATACCAAACATACAACAACCAAGGCTTCTTACTGACTTCTTGTTAAAGTATGTTACGTTTGTATAAATTTAATTATTTACTAATATAATTTTTACAGATAATAATTAAAGGAAGTTGTAAATTGTTTAAGGAGTTATATATATGAAATAGAGTTTTCATAAACTAAATTAAAATTAAATTAGAAATTAAGAGGGTTTAATTTTGGGGAATTTAATAAAATTTTTACATACTTAAAAAGAAGAGTAAATTTTATTAATTTAAAATTAATTATGAATACTTTTTGTTTAACTTCTAGTTTTCACAAAAAAGTACTTTTATAATTAAGATAAGTTATAATAGTTTTTGTTGCTTAATATTTTTTTAATTGTTTAACTGGTTTACCTTATTAGATGCAATCATATTAAACATTTAAATTATTTTACTAATAAGAGCAATATTAATACTGGTAAACTAAGAATAATTAGATATATTTTATAAAAGTCTATTACATTAATAGTTATGAGTTTTTAAGTATTTACTCTACTAATAAATTATGTAATTGTTAACTAATATAACAGCTAAGCATATATTTTGATAAAAAAATAAAATATGTAATGCTAAAATTTTTTAGATGTTGAATTTGTTTACAAAGTCTTAAAGTAAAGTAGTAAAGTTTTGCTTTGACAGTTTTACTATTAGTTACATCTAGTTTATTTATCAATGTTCTATATTTACTAAATAAACAAGTTAATTGAATAACTAAAGTATGAATAGCTAATCTTATAATTTAAAAATATATTAATTAATGGTGAAATTTACTAATGAAAAAATAGTTCATGTTTTATGGTATATACAGGGTTGTCACAAAACCTGGAATCCTGGAAAAACCTAGAATTTGACAGTTTAGGCTAAAAACACCTGCAACTTTAAACAGAAATCACTGAAAAACCTGGAATTTTAAACATATTTTTACATAATTATTTATAAAAATCTAAAAAGATATGTAACAGTCACAGAAAATAGTATTTAATTGTTTTAATACTACTTCCAATGACTGTTAAATATTTTTTAGATTTTTTATTTAAGCACTGATGAGGTCTCTTTGACCGAAACTTATTTTGCATAATAAAGTTTTGAAAGAATAAATATATTGTTTTACCTCCAGTAGTTGAGATCTCTTTATTTGTTTTCTAAAAATCAAAACATATATTAATTTTTACACGTTAAGTAGTAAAGTTTTGATCTGTCACAAGTAATCTATCATATATGTATGTATGAATTTTTATCATCATCAAATTTTTTTTATTAAAAATACATTTAAGGTAGTTTTACAGTATCTTTTCAATGTTGTTATACTACTTAACACAGTTTTTAAACCTAAACCCTACTTTAATTATAACCCCAAAAACGTGTATTTTCAAATTATGGAAGAAGTTTATCAAAAACCAGTGTCAACCTTGTATATTTATTTTCCAAGTTTTACTACTTATTTTATAACTAAACAAAAAGTATTTTAATGAAAGAATTTATATTTATATGGGCTTTCTTAATTTACATAAATTTAAGTTTAAGTATATGAAAAAAAAGTGTAAAAATAGTAACAAAATTTGCTATTGTAAAAAAATTGACAGTCAAATAGAGCTTAATTTTTATCTAAGAAAAAATTTCTTGTATGGAAAAAATTAAATAAACAACTTTTGATAAAACACAGTGTGTCAGCAAAAGGGTCTGGATTAGCAGTGCTTGCATTGGACAGCCTTTTCGACTTGATGGTGGACCACAATGTGCAAATTGATGATTTCTTCAAAAATCTCTACAACATGCTGCACCCAAGATTGTTCCAAGAACTCTACATGAAGAGGTAAATTTGTTCTTCTTTTTGCAGTAAGTTTGTATTTTTGTGTTTTTTGGTGAAGTTTTGCATATTGGTATGCATATAAACAATGCTTCAACTTTTTGTTTATTTTGTATATTTTTATACTACACCATAAAAGTTTATAAAAAGTTGATCACAAGGTCATCGAAGTAATCTAAAAGTTTTTTTAACAAAAATGAACATTAGCCTTTTTTTTAAACTTAAAGTATGTACTATAGGTTATTTTTTCAGTTTTTATAAAACTATTTAAATATTTGTATATAACAGTTAGTTTTGTAAAAACTTTTTGATACAAACATATGAAGAAAATCTGTTTACAGTAGAATTAAAAAAAAACTGTATGTCTCCTCATACATTTTTTTACAAATTTTACCTTAAATATTCAGAAAATTTTTGTTATAACATTAAGAAAAGTTTGTCTTAACAATTTTTCTAATTAAAAACAAAAATTATATGTATATAAAGTTCATATTAAAAAAAAAAATTAATAAAATATTTAAAAAATTCTTAAAACAGGATTGCTAAAAAACCTGGAATCCGGAAAAATCTGGAATTTGACAATTTAGGCTAAAAAACCTGAAATTTTGAACAACTTTTACATTTGAAGTTGTAAAATTTTGGTTTGACACAAAAAATCTATTGTATTGGCAAAAAAATTGTCATCATCAAACATTTTTTTATTAAAAAATACATTTAAAGAAACTTTAATATATCTTTTCTTTTCTAACTTTAATATATGTCGTTTTAAGATTTAACACAGTATTTTAGCTTAAACTTAAGTTTAAACTAAAAATAAACTAGAAAACAAGTATTTTAAGAAGCCTGGAGAAAATTTGCCAAAAGTCAGTGGCAACCTTGAATAATGTTAAGTACTAATACTAAATGATACAGTACAATGTTCGTTTTATTTTGCAATGTACTTTATTTCTTTGTAAGAGTCTTTATTTTGCAATCATTAAATTAATAGTGTTATACAACATTATCTTGCCTAAAATAAATAATAACTTTTTAATATTTTGTTACTTATTTATAATGGTAATTGAAGGATTATTTAATGGTTTTCTAAACACTTAAAACTGAATGAACTATGACACAAACATCCTGTTAATATACATACCACATCACCTAAATTTGTAAAGGTAGTTAAGTATACTTAAAAAGTTTTGTTTTAAAATTATTTTTTTATTACAATCACTAAGAAAGCTATGCTTTTTGATTTTCCAAAAAGCACCATTTTACAGACAAAATTGTATATTTAGGGTGATAATGACGTAATGATAAATCAAAAGCAGTTAATATGTCTTTAATTTATGTCAATAAGTATAAGCTTTCACTTAAGATATAAATTATAAGTATAGAACATGTATAACTGATTTTATTACTGTTTTAGTCAACAAATCGAAAAATATGTGATTTTTGGGGTTGAAATTAGTTTTTTGCGCGGCCTATTTTTTGCAATTTTTTTTTAATTTAGATTCTTCATATTGAAGCAAAAACACGTCCAAATCATATGTACTCATCAATCCAGCAAACATCACCAAAATACTCCCTACCTCTTAACATGTTAACTGTCATCTATCTAAAAATAAAGTTTTGAATTTAGTTAATTTGATAAGAATAACATTTTAAATTTCAGCATAACATTAACTATATTGTTAATATTTAATGTTAAGTACTAATTACATCTTGATTTACTGGCGCATTAAGTATATCAGCTTATTTAATATTTAAACATGAAGCAATGTTTTAAATTCTTATTTGTCTTTAACATAGACTTTTGATTTCATGAAAGTACAATTAATTAAACAGTTTAAAACTTAATAAGAACTATTTTTTAACTTAAACTTTAATTTAATATTAAATAAGTAAGAGTATAGTTGATTTGTATGTGTCTGTTTATACAGTCAACCCGATTTTCTTTAAAATGGCCAAAAAAAAAGTAAAGTTATAATTGTCACGTTAATAAGCAAGTCCTAAATTAAAGTTTTTGTCAAACAGATTTTACCCTAACAAACAGTGAAAACATTTTTCCTTGAGCAATAATTCAATCTTATATTAAATAAGTAATTGTTGTGTGTATGTTTTTTTACGATTAACTCGGTTTTTTTAATTAGCTAAAAACAAAAGTAAACAAATTAAGCGAGTTTCAAATTTCAAGTATTTACCAGATTCTTCAACCTTCTCGACGTGACGCTCAACTCCACTCACGTGCCCGAACGCGTCATCGCCTCGTTCGTCAAGAAGCTGGCCAGGTTGTCGCTCGTGGCGCCACCCAACGGTTGTTTGTTGTGCTGCAAGCTGGTGATCAACCTCACTAAGAGGCACTCCCTGCAGTACCTCATTCACCGCGAAGACAACTCCACTGTTGTTAGTTTCGTTGGTTTTTGTGGTGGTTTAATTAGGGTTGCCATTTTTACCTGGAAAAACCTGAACTTTTGAACAATCAAAAAATACCTGGAAATTTTATCAATTTTAACATAAGTAGTAAAATTTCGATTTGACACAAAAAGTCTATCGTATAGATAATTTTTTTTTTGTCATCATCATCATGTTTTTGTACTATTTAACACAGTTTCTTACCTTAAACTTAACTTTAAACTAAAAATAGACCCTAAAATGTCTACTTTTAAAGACCTGGAGGAATTTTGGAAAAAATGAGAGGCAACCCTGTTTAATGCTAGATCATTGATTGTTTTTGTTTTCTAAATCTATGTGTGGAAAACAAAAATAAATTTGCAATCTTCATAAAAATTTTACTAACTTCCTAATTGCTTTTATAAAAGTCATGTATTGTCTAATTGTAATCTTACCTATAATTAATAGTTAAAAAAAAAATCATCAAATCTTCAACAATTTTAACCAAAACAAATATGTGTATATATCATCATATACATATAATCACTGAATGCTCCAAAATTTTGCCAAAAATAAATTTTACTTGATCGTACCAACACCCACACAGCTGGAGTCCGATCCGTTCGACTTCTACAGCGAGGACCCGAGCAACACTCGTGCCACTCAGTCCTCCTTGTGGGAGCTGCAGCACCTCGCCGACACGCACTTCCTGCCGGCAGTGAGGAAGGTGGCCGACCCGATGCAGATGAAGGGGCGGCTGAACAGCAAGTTCGAGATGAAGATAGGCAAGCTGCTGGATGAGAAAGAGCACCATCTGATGGAGAAGTACAACGACATGGAGTTTGAGAAGGATCTTTTGAACGGGGTGGGGGACGCGGCTTCCACTGTGGATGAGCTTTTCTGTTAGGTCGTGAAAATGGAAGTTTTTGATTTAGGTAATTTTGTTTAAATTTGATCGTTTGCTATGAGCTTTCACTAGTTAAGGACGTTTAGACAAATTGTAGTTGTTAATAAGTATTAATGTTTAGCACTGAGAATGTTTTAGAATTTAGTTGTTTTTGAAAAATAAATTTTTAGATTTTTGCTAGTTTGGTAAATTATTTTACACTACTGCTGGTTAGGTTGCCAGTTGGCTGCACTTTGTTTGAATGCAGTTTACGTCACCAGCACTACTTATTTTAAAGCTTAAATTTAATTGTTTTAAAATTACTTTTTACTGATTTATTATTTAAGAGAACTAACAATAGTTAATAGTTTTTACTAGAGATTTTTATTGATAAATTGTGGATAAAGTTTTCTACATAGTGACTTATTTATACTTAGTTTTGAATTCGTCTTTAGAAATAATTGTAACGTTCAGTCTTTAATGAAGTTTTGTGAATAAATAGTTTAAAAGCAGAATTACATTTATTTCATACAGTTTTGTTTAATTTTTAGTTCGCAAAATTCTTATAGTTAATTGAAACCAGAAGTTAAACTCTCTATAATAGTATGTTTTACTAACATTTATCTATAAAAATCGTAAACGTTAAAATTTAATTTAATAATTTTTAATACGTTTTGAAATTATACCAAATATTTTATATTTATACAATACAATACTTGCTGCCATACTCCACTTTAAAAGTATAAAAAACATTCCTACTGATTAAAATGTTAGCTTATTTCTAATAGTCAAGTTATAATGGATTAAAAGCATAAGCTATATAAAATTTAGAACTACTAGTGAAAATATTTTCAAATTATTGTTTATTAGTTTTAAATTGTTATTGATAAATATTTTTTTTAAAGTTCCTACTAGTTATGTACAAAACCATGATAATATTTAATCAAGATCAATTTTTACATATTAAAACCCTTATTTTCAGAATTTATTACTCCAAATACAGTTCTATTTTGTTTTTTCTAAAATAACTAATAAATTAGGTTAACAAAAATGACAAATTTAGTTAGTCTTGTATAAATATATTAAAAAAAATCGAATAAAGTTTTCAGTGGGGTAGACCTAGTTTTTGTTGTGGGTTTGTTAAAGAAACGTTTTTGAAAATTTGCGCACTAGAATTATATTAGTAATATAAATAAAGTCAGAAAAAATGTTTTATTTAAAATGATTATATTAAACTATACTTTATGTTGGATATGCTCAAAGTAATCTACTATTTTGGAAACTAAACTTTTTTAGTCTAACAATTTTTCTTTATAGAAAGAAATGTATGTGAAAGTCTGCATTTTTCGTCTAAATCAGGGTTTCCCAAAGTGGGCGATATCGCCCCCCTGGGGGCGATTTTAGTAATTTGGGGGGCGATAATTAGTAAGGGGGCGAAAGGGTGGGCGATAACTAGTAAGGGGGCGAAAAGGGGGCGATTTTAAAATTTTGGGTTGTCATAAAATTTTTACTTTATATCTTGCTATTTTAATAATTTTAACTTGCTATTAAATATTTGACCCTGAGGTAAAACTTAAACAAAAAAGTTTATTGTGTTTATGTAAAATATAGAGAAAAAAATCAAGTACTTATGGCTCCTACTTTCATGTTAATTACATATATTTTCTTATTTAACAATTACATAGATCATAGACGATCGGAATTCCTCTCCCTATTTTTTAAGCTGAAATATATGTTATTTAGGTTTATAAATGGTTTGTAAAATTCTATGTTTTCTATATTAACTAAACCTCATGATACTTCCAATTGTTTTTTGAAAAGTCATTAAGTTAGACTAAGAAATAAAAATATACAGGGTTGACAATTTACCTAGAAACCTGGAATTTGACAATATAAGCAAAAAAAAATCTAAAAATCTGGAATTTTCAACAATTTCAACATATTAAGTAGTAAAATTTCGATTTGACACAAAAAAGCTATCATGTAGATAAAAATATAGATCCTTTTCGTGGCAGATCTTTTTGAAGTAAACGACTCACAGGAAACCTCCTCAGACTTACAAATTGGCCTTGAACTTAAAGTAATTTTTTCCAATGAACGATATGGTAATTTTGAACTCAACAAAAACTAAAGCAAAAGTATCCAATCATTTGAGAGGAATTTAAATTGTTGTGTATAGTTTTTCCTTCTAGCTATGTTGTTGAGAAAGCTTTTAGTTTAGTTATCAACATCTTGAGCAAAATATCTAATCTAGATATTTGTAAAGGAGGTGACTTGAGGCTTTATTTGACTGATTTAGAATCAGATTAGAAAAATTTGCAAGCATTCATGAACCTCATCATTCGCATTATATTAGAATTCAGTAGCAGACATTATTTTATGAGATATTTTATTTATTTATTTGATCTTTTAAAATACTTCATATTTAACCTAGTTTGTATTGTATTTAAGTAGTCTTTTTATATTAAAAATTATTCTAAGTTATTTATTCTATAACAGGTTTGCATAATTCCTAATAAATATTAATTACAGTAGATTTCCTCTTGAGTTCGCACTTTTTAACCAAAAAAAGGTGCAAATTTATATTTTCTTAAATTTAACTTAATAAAAGTCTATTACTAACTAAGTATTAATAAAACAAAAAATACATAATATTTAATAGCTTATATAGATCTTTTTTTTATGAATGTTTGTTTTAGGTTTTAGTTGATTTCATGTTTATTCATAACGTTATTGCATATAACATATTTAAATTTATCATTTTGTACAAAAAATAGTAACAATTTTTGAGTTTAATATTTTTGATTTTGTTCAAAGTGCGAACTGAAGAGGAAGTCTACTGTATTTATAAAATGGTTTATGTTTTAAATATGTTAATAGTTTTGTTTTGACCTGGTTAATTTTGTAGTTTATATTTGTCGATTTACATTACACTAAAATTTTTTATAGCATAGTGGTTAAAGTATTTGTTTGAATGAAATTTATTTGACATATTTTTGTCTTTACTTGTTTAATCTTTATAAAAAAAAATTGATAACCATTAAAGTTTTTATTTCAAAAGTTATTTTTTGGTTTTAAAAGAGTATAGATTTGATGTCTCTATTTGAAATGACTTCATATTTTATTTAAAAGATTGTTAAACTCAAATTTATTTTCTAACTTGATTTATTATTGTTAGAAAATCTATATATATTAAATAATTTTAAACTATTAATACAACTTTTTTTGTTTTATCTTATTTTTTAATATATTACCAATTAGAATATGTTGTTTAATTTAATATTTCAACGATAGCTTTTAGTTTTTCACTATTTTCTTCTGGTAAACTATTATAGGCTAAAAACTAGGGAAAAAATAAAACTAAACAGTTTTAAATAAGCCATCAAAAAGACTGCTACAGTGACAAAACAAAGTTTTAACATAATTAAAAAAAATTTTTAATTGATTACTTTCTGTTCCCAGAACTAACTGTAAAACATGTTATTTTTTTTTGAATTTAAATTAAGAAAAAAATGTTAAAATTAAGGTTTAGTTTCCTAAAGGTTATTCAAAGTCAAACTATGGTTATTTAATGGTATTCTACTACAAAAAATATAGTTAAAAATGTTTAAAATTAAATTTTTAATTTTACAACTAACTTGCTTATAATATATCTTAGCATTGAAATTAATAATTTTACTGCTTTAACAGAAGCTATTGATAAAACCACTTTTCATGAGATAATAAGCCAGTCGGTCAAACTTCCTAAAACTAGATCAGCAATGGTGTTTTAATACTTATTTTACTATGTGTAAAATAATCTGTTCATTCTTTTATAGTTTTTTAATCTCTGGTATTTAATTTTAGAACATGCCTATTTATAAAATAATTTAAGTATTTTGTGCGGCTTAAATAAGTTACTTAGTATTCACTTCTAAATGTCCGAAATTCGTTAAACGAGAGATAGTTATAATGTCAGGTTTTAGTTAATATTTCAGATGGGTAGCGTACGGTCCAGATCCAATAAAATTTCGACCCGCTAAGTAACTTGAAAAATACTTTTGCAAATTAAACAAAATTTAGTTTTTTGATGCTTATGATTTTGAAATACACTTTCAATTTGGTTTTCAGTTACTTTAGTATTTCCTAGATCACAATAATAGTATATCATTTTATTACAATTATGCTCGAGCTTTTTAATTTTCTCTATGTTGTTTTTTTAAATTATGCAGCCTGCAATTACATTTTTTTAACGAGTTGAAACAAGAAAAGATTTTTTAGTAAATATGAATTGCTGACTACAAAAGTTGTCCACCACAACCCTAAAAGTTTCATTAGTTTCAAACAGTTCATATTTAATCAGGATTGATTACTGATTAAACAAGGCTTTTTAAAATTAAAGTAATTTAATACACTTTACTGGGCTTATAATAAAACAACTGTAACTTAATATCCCAAGCCCTGTAAACTACTTTAAACACAGCCCAAAAGTGCGTGCATAAGAAATACCAGACTAAATTACATATCGATTACAAATTTTTAGGTCCAAAAGTTTGTACTCAAGAGAAAAAATACTTCTTAAAATCGTGGGGGGCGATTATTTTTCAAACTTCTGAAAAGGGGGCGATTTAGTTATTGAGTTTGGGAAACCCTGGTCTAAATAGTGTAAACTTCTGAGTTGAAATTGATAAAACAAGACTATTTATTTTGTAAGAACGAAACAGTATAAATATTGAAATATAAAACATGATAATTTTATTCTTACAAACATAAACAGTTAATTTGAAAAAACAAAATATAATCCATCACGGCTTTTGTTCATGCGAGAGGTCTGAGTAAAAATCGTTATTTTTTATCACTGCAAAATAAATCATACATCAAAAAATTTCAAAAAGTTGTAAAGTTGCATACCTTAAACTAATTAAACAAAGTTTTTGTAGGAAGTTACTTTTAATTTATTACTGTTCAGATATCAGCACAGGCAATTTTTTTGTATAAATGAATACAATTGTCCTTTAAAATAAATTTTGTAACGTCAAAATGGTAATTAGACTAGGGTCTTCCAAACTCATATTCTTAACTGCTCTTTTTTGGAAAATTTAGATAATGGTCATCTTCCTCCATTTAAACTCCAGAACATCTAGTATAAGTTTCGAATATCCCATCGCTTATACTATTATTTTTAATATCTAGCCTTTAAATTTCTTGAGTCTAAATAGTAACTCATAACAACTTTAAGTCTTGTTATTTCTATTAAAATTCACAAGTATTGATTCAATTAAAACAAAAGATTACGAAGTTTTAAGTTCAAATATAAAAAACTATATCAAGATACACTACAAGCTCCAAGATTTAGCTGCTCTTGACAAAGCTTAGAAGTTTAAATATTAAAAGATACCAATTAATTTTTTTATTGAATTAGTTTATTATACTCATTTTTCTGCAATACTGATTAAAAGAAGAGTTTTTTTCTGTTTTTAAGTTATTTTTACTACTAACCTAATAATAAAAGAAGTTTTTGATATTTTAGCCGCTTATAAGTACATTAAATTATGCTTAAAGGTTTAAAACTTAAAAATGTTTCAAAAAAAAAACTATACAGATTAGAGGCTTTAAAACTTTTAATATTTATTGATGAGCAAGAAATATACGAAAATATCAAAACTTTTTATACGTAAAATTTTTAGTTTTCTCTTGCAAGACGTTTTATACGTTAAATACCTTCGTGAAATGAGATTAAGATTTTCAAAATAAATTTTAAAATAAATCAGCAAATTAATAAAAATCTAAAACCTAAACGAGTAATTTGTTTTTTTTGGCAAGAGCAATTTCAAAAAACATCATTCTCTATCATCATGTTATGTGTTTACATATTAGTATTTATACTTTTTTATATAAAATATCTTACTACAATTTTACTACAGCGAAATCTACGCAATTAATCCTAAATAAAAAAGTATATCATAAGCTTGTCAAGAATAACTTGCTTAAAATGTATGTTATTAGAAACCAATTAAAATTATCTTATTAAACTAAAAATTCTTCAAGCAGAAAGGATATTAAGAAACTTTATTGTTATTTTTTTGTTTTATAAACTAAATTACGTGTAATTAATATGTTACCTATAACTAATTATCTTTAAGTTTTAGAACGTTTTTTGACAACAAATGTTATTAAAAAGATTTTGAACACTGATAGTATTTTAAGAGTATGGCGTCACTTGTTTAGTTTGTCATAGAGTGTAGTATTAAAAAAGTAAGTGTTACTTGTTTTTATACTCATTGCGCAAAAGCAGTACATTGCAATGCTCAAGAAGTATATTAAAGTTACGGTGGGCCTGAATTTTGGAAAAGGATAAAAAAAGAACTTTTTTCTTATAACTAGTGGTCAGAAAGCCTAAGTTTTAATGAACTTAGAGCTTCAAACGAAACTAAACAATTCCATCTACAACTAATCTTATGCCTGTTGACCGTTTGAAGCTCGTTTTGAGGCATTTACTTTAGTCAAATTTGGATAACTTTAAAATCTGAAGATCGACCTCAAAGGAAAAAAAAAAAAAAAGTTACATAACTTTTTTTAGTTTTAAATGTTTTTAATTGTATTTTAAAGTTTAGCTAGTTATTTACTAAAAGATAACTTTCAAAAGAAACTTGACCTTAGATTATGTACTTTTTGTTTTAAAATATTATTTTTGTAAAACTGTAAAGTTTGTAAGAAAATTATGCATATTGAGCTTATTAATATATATAAAATCAAAAAAAAGTTAAATTAGACTTGAAAAATTTAATTTAAATAGAAAAATGTTTTTGGTAAAATCATAAAACTTTTGGTTTTGATAAAACTTAAAAATAGTAATAAAATAAAAGTTTAATATACAATACCGCTTCCAGTTTAGTGTAATTAAGCCCTACTGTATAAACGGAGGAATGCTAATTATTTATTTTAAAACTAAAAAAAGGAAATTAAACTCTTATATAAGAGAAAAGTTACAATTTTTTATTAGCTTCATCTCATTTGCTTAAGCTATAGATAAAAGACAATTTAATATATATATATACCAGTCGGTAGCAGTAGTTTTTTGAAAATGGCAAGACAGAATAAAGGATAATATATTTTTAGTTTAAAATGTTAAAAGCAAACACTTCTATAAGCTTTGATATAAAACTGTAAAAGTTAGACTACAACTTAAAAAAATGTAACCTCTAAAAGCAGTGTTTAAAAGTAAGGCAATAATAGGTTTAGCATAAAAATAAATTAATCAGTATGATATTTTGTATGTAACGCTTATATTGAACAACTTTTAAAATTATATAGAATACTAAGGTAACGTTTATCTGTAAGGTAACTTTAGAGTTTTCTCATAATCAAAAATTAATACTATTAAAACGTTTATACTTTTCTAAAGATTTTTAAAGTATTTATTTTGTCTTTTTTTAGCAGGCAAGATTTAATGTTGTTTAGAAAGTTACAATCTCTAATAATAAATTAAATGAAACTTATATTCATGAGTTATTATGTGTTGTATTTAAACAAATTATCCAAAATCATTATTACTTCTAGTTTCAGAAATAGTGAAAGTACCATGTTTATATTTTTCAGATGCTTGTAGTTTATAATTTTGATTAAAAAACATCTACTCAACTTAGTTAATTTTTTCTTTATACGCAAGTTTCTAAACATCATTATAAGCTATAGTCTTATTAAAATCCTTTTGTAATAAGCAGCTTAGATTGAAAATAAAAAAATCAAGAAAATCTTTTATATCTATTAAAATTTTACTCTTGTCTTAAATTTCTGCATAGTTAGTAGTACTAACTTAGTACGTAAAGCTATATTTTTTATCATAAAAGCCGCTAACTTTGACATTTGCCTGTTTAAACTAAGTAATAGATACAAAAATGTGTTTTGTTAATCGTCAATCTTTAGCTCTAAGTGCAAGAAAGATAAAGAAGTGTATAATCTAAGTATTAAAAAGTTTAAAAATCTAGTCTTACGAGGAAAAATATATTATAAAATCTGATTAGTTTAACTACTTTAAAAATTACACACCATAAAACAAGAAAGGATAAAATATTTTTTTATTTTTGTAACCTAAGAAATATTTTTATTTAGTTTGTGACTTATTTACTAAAGTAGAGTAAATAGGATACGTAATACTACGCGTTGAATAGCAAGTGCTATTTTACATATAAAACTAACACTGCTGTTAACTTCCAAGTTCTTCACTTATAAAATGCTAAAGTTTTTTTTAACTATGCGTCTACTTTTCTAATAGAAGTTTTTTAAACTGTTTTGTATAAAAAGTGATAACAAAAAGTCATGTTTTAATATACAAAGACTAAATCTTCATTCTAGTATGGTAAAAATAAACCTAAGAAAACCTAGTATACGTTATATTAGTAGCTGTTTTAACTTTTTTTGACTAGATAGACTTAAGTAAGAATAGTTATAACAAATATATTATCAAATATACATTTATTACACGTATAACAAAATATTTCTAAACAGTCTAAAATAGTTTAACTTTTGAAGTTTTGTGTATACATAGTATATGAATAAGTAAACTTCTAAAATTTTAACAAGTACTCTGTGCTTAAGTGTTATCTTGTAATAAAAACCATACATTAAACATTATACAAAACTTTAATAAAATATTTGAGTGATAGTTGTTATTTTAGTTAAACTTGTATTCTATATGGTTTTTAACTAGGTTGAAACTCAAGCTTCTATCTTATTTAATAAATTTTAAGTTACAGCTTTGAATAGAACTTATTTTTACATGAAATAAATAAACAGTATATTAAACCTTAAATGGAAGAGTATAACTTAGAAGAATTTAAAAAGTATAGCTTTCAACAACAAAGTAAGTAACGCTTTCTTTAATAAGTGCTAAAGTAGAGTTATATAAATCTATTTATCATATATTAGTACTGTTATATAATTTTATAACAACAATAAAAAGTTATATTACCATCTAAGTTTTAAAACTTTAGAAAAATTATCGGACGACAACGAATGCGAAAATGACTACCTTGGCACAACAGTTTACGCTGAAGCTCTTGCTAGAAGGATACTCAATGTTCCAACTCCTCTGACCATTGGTGTGTTTGCACGGTGGGGTAGTGGAAAGTCGTTTCTGCTGAACAAAGTCGAAGGTTTGTTACTTTAATACAACTTTATGTTTAATAATATATATGTTTTTTTTTCAATTGTATAAAAAAAAAGTACTAATACTGTATTTGTGCTTTAAATATTATATTTTTTTCAAGAATTGTTTTTAAGTCCAATTTACCATTTACTAAAAAAAACATTGTATAAGTACAGTAATAAAGCTTATTCTAAAGTATAAACTTAAAAATTATATTTACCAATTGTATAATATTTAAATTTATTACCTCATTTTTTTTTTACTGCAGGCTTGAAATTATTTTAATCTAGTTTTTAAATAAGTGTTATAATAAAAAAAACCAGTCATCATATAATTATAAATAAATTTTTAAAGGTTAACACTGTTAACTATAAAATAGTAAAATTACTACGAGAAAAATTAACTTTCGTTTCCTATAATTAAAATAAACAAAACTTATTTTTTCAACGTTAAAACTAATGCAGGTTTTCTGAAAAAGTTTGAGCAGCAAAGCACGACCGAAGAAATTTTGGAATCAAACAAAAACGAGAAGAAGAGACCAACTGATAAAAAGTCGACCATCTACCACGTTTGGCCGATGATCGTCCTCATTTTTCTCATACTTACAACTATATTAGGCTTTATCCTCGTCCTCAGCCCTGAGATTGTCCTAACCGAAGCAGTAGAAGAAACCTACAACGAGACCACAACAGCAGCAAATGCAAGAGCAGCGACTGCGCGGGGGAAAACCACCGTGACGTCGGAAAATGACGTCATTGCGAATCATCTAAGGATCGCCGGGGTCGTCATCGTTGCAATGGTACTCCTTTCCGCGTTGTTCATGGTAACATTGTGCGTGGACGGCCTTTTCTTCACGTCAATCGAGCACTCGGCCCGCGACTGCCTCAACCTTTTTTTGTTCGCGGCCTTCACGAAGCTGCCAATCAACGAACCTCCGAGCGATATGGGAGTCAAGTCGCATGAGCCTGAGAGCGATATTAGAAGCAATCAAAACATGAACTTTGGCGTGGAAGAACTTAACCCGGCGAAAACTAATCGTAGGTTAAAAACTGTTTTTCTTAGTAAACGTAATACTTTTAATATTCTTAAGCTAACTGTTTAATTCATAAGGTGATAAAAAAAAGTTAACTTTAAACTTGCTACTTGTTAAGTATCATATATTTTCATAAACGATAATTTGGTTAAGTCTTTTTTTCCAAATCCATGCACATTCTGATGGGAAGCATTGAAATAACTACGCCAGCTTGGTTAGGCTGATACAAGGGTTCATCCTAAATGTTTCATCGTAACCTAATTAGTCCAATTATGACGAAATCAGGTGGAAGAATGTTGTGTGTATTTTTGTTTGGTCGTGCTCTTTAGTTTAGCGTAAATTAAAGCAGTAAAATATTAAAACTGAATATAAAGATTCATGGTTAGCTCAAAGAAGTTTAAAATTTCTAGAAGGCTTTGAACATTTTTCACTTTTTTCTAACCAATTCAGTAAAAAAAAATATATTGACAGGTTTATTTTTGTCAACTTCAAAGCGTGGGAGTACGTGGGTAGCGACACGTTATGGGCGGGAATAATCACCAACCTTTCTGACGTCATAGAAGCTCATTTCGGCGTCGTTCTCTGCCGTCTCTTCCGCACCGTCTTTCCTCTAGCAACATGCTCCAAAGAACCCGCTGAGATTAAAACAAACAGAATGAAAAATGAAATGCAAGAAAAAGGTTCATGCACGGGAAATTCCCTAAAGAACGAAGAAAACAAGAAAAAACCAAAGGACAAATTTCAGCGGTCTTTTTGCGCCCACCACAAGCGGTACCCGAAAACCAGCTGTAAGGTTCCCGTTTTGTACTGGTGGGTGTTGCTCCTGACGACCGCCGTCATGGTACCCGTGATGACGTACGTGGTCGCGGTCATGCTGAACCGGAGAGTGTTGATGGTTTGTGTGACGTGCTTACTTTTATTTTTGCAAAATAACATAACTGTCAAAATACACATATACTTAATTGCTTACAAAGTTTTTTTAAGTTATATTCCTAAAATTTTTTTAAGCTTGTTGTTTGATATTGTCTAGTGTACATACAGTTGTGTTCATTGTTCATTAGTGAACTACTTACATCTAACTTAACTTATGCTTGAGGAAGTTTACTGGAAACACGTGTATAAGCTAGCGTTCGTTTCAACCCATAAACCTATAAATGTAGAGCAAACTGATTCAAACTAAAACAAAACATCAAACTACAACTTTACTCACACCAGGTCCCGCGCACCGTGCCGGTCGGGGTGCAAATATTCGCATGGTTGCCCGGAGCAGCATCGTTGAGCTTCGTTCTGATCAGGTTCTTGTACGCCATGCTCAACTCGCAAGCCAGCAGGGTGCACGCGGCAATGGAAGGCAGCAGGGGTAACATGAAGGAACAACTGGGTTTCATGGACAAAGTAAAAACTGAAGTTAGTTTGTTTTAGATGTTGTAACATTTTTTAACGAGTTTGAATAAAACTACAAAGAGTCAATTGTTTAAGTTTACAAAAAATCACTTGACAGGTTCGAATAATGACCAATCTCTTAAAGTTGATTGAATACGTCAATCAGAGGGAATACAAGGTCGTGATCAATATTGACGACCTTGACAGGGTTCCTGTCGACAAAGTACGTTCGGTTTCAATAACTTTATTTTATGTGAAAATACGCTGTTTGTTCTTTACATTTTGAACAGTTCTGTAATCAAGACAGTTATAAGAGACTGAATTTTTCTAACTAAAAACATAAATGTTCAGATAAAGTCAATCTTGGACGCGGTGAGCATACTTCTCAGCGACGGTAATTCCCCATTTATATGCTTGGTGGCGGTAGACTCCCGCATCGCAGTGAAGTGCATCGAAAGTGAGATGGGGTCTAGACTGTTGAAGGCTAACGTGAATGGTCACGAGTATTTGCGAAAAATTATCAACATGCCATTCTGCATACCAGAGGTTCAAGAATTTTTTTTTAACTCGATACTGAAACAGTAATGTTTTTTATGCAGCATTCTCGAATTAACAAGGCTCATCTGTTTTTATTTAATTTCAGATCGACGACTCTCATAAGAAGAGCTTCATCGACGGACTGATGGATAAATCAGATCTCCATACGAGAATTATGATGTTTAGAAACAGCTTAGCAGGTAAGCAGATTTTTTATTACAAATTTTAGTACTACAAATTGTAGATGAAATTTTTTTAAGGTATTTCGTTTTATATTTACATTTTAAATGCTCAAGACTTAAGGTGGTGTTTTTGAAGTATAGCACTTAAAATAAGTTGAAATAGTTTAGTTTTTTCCTTACAACAGGAAAGCATATATACAACTTGTTTTTTAAAGTAAATAAAACAATGTTTTTTTTTTCTTTTACCACAAACACTTTTAAAACATTTACATTTCTTCAACTCAGGGTTTCCAAAGTAGATAATGTCGCCCCTTTACAGGCTATTTTGGCTATCATGGTGCGTTATTAGTAAGATGGCAACAAATTAACTGGGTAATTAACTAGTAAATGGATAACATGTATTAAATTGGATGATTATTTTTTAAATTTCTGCTTAGAGGGTTGAAAATAAATTTAGGAAACCCTGCTTTAAGATACATTTTATGCTTTTCCTTCGTTAATAAAAACTTTTTATATTTTGAAATAAATTCAATGTGTCTGACTAAAACTGTGTTTAACATTTTTGTTAAATTAAAATGTATATTTTGAATTAAGCTGTAACAAGCAACTATTTCTATTTTTAAAGCTCAAGCTCAAACTAGAAAACATCCAGCTTTGGGACAAATAGGGAGAAGAAACACAATTTCCACATCTATAACTTTTAAAAGGTAAATTTATATATTTATTATTTTTATAAATTTTAATCAAATTCAAGTTACAGTACTTTTTAATACTACTTATGATAATATAATCATTTACATACTTAAAGTATATACACTTTAAGTTGAAATCTAGTTATACCATATATTAATGATGACTCTTAAAAATATTAAAAAATGTAGATTTTAATTGAGGTCCCATTGCTATGTACCTGTCGAGATTAAACTTTGTTAAACTAAAAACTACTTTTACGTAGCTCATTTAAGTAATATCATTATTTTTAAGAGCTGGTTTTTCTCAGATGTAAAATATGAGTTATAACATGAAATAGTTTTTTTATATAACTAAAATATAAACTTTTACTTAATAATGTTCTGAATGAAACGTTCCTTTATATTGTTTTTAATTTTAAGAAGTTTTGATTATCATACAGAGATAAGTTAAAACTAAGATTAAAAACAAATATTTTTTTTTTAGTAATTTAAAAATTTTATTACCAAGCTTTCGTTTTTTTACGAAGCTAAATGTAATTTTTATATTTCTTTGCATTAAAAGTTTTAGATATTATATATAAAATTTAAAACACCACTTTTTGTTAATAAATATGGCAAAACTACAACCAAACAGTTTTACTTACAATATTGAAAAGTGAGTATTGGTAAAATTTACAAGGTGTCGATAGTTTAATTTATTAGCAGCAATTAAATGATTTTTTCAGAAAAAGCTTCGACAATCTTGATTCTATAGGAGAAATAGCAACACCTAAAAAAGTTGAATGTAAGTTGTATTTTAATTTTAGTAAGTAATTTTTATATATTTAAGTTAAGCTAAGTGGTAAACTTAGACTTGTAGACCATTGTTTTTTAACATCTTCATGAAACTATTTGTTGTAAGAACTTTAGTTTTAATGTAAGTGTTAAGTAAGGACATGATATTACACCAATCGATTGAAGCCAGTTGCTTTAAAACTATAAACCAAAATATAGTTTAGTGTAACTAGTTCAGTAGCAGTAAAGCTATTTTAATCAATAAGTCACACTATTTTAATTTCTTTGAATAAAAGTGTGTTAATAATTAGCTACAACTTATTTAAATAAAATCATAATAACTACTATACTACAACTAAAAATAAAACACTTTTTAGGTATGACACCAAATTTTGGAGACAGAAACTTTTTATTTGAATGCAGGTATAAAAAAGTGTTTGTTAAACATGAGTTTTATAATCTTCTGAGTACATTTTGTGTAATTATTATGCTAAAATATTTTTGTCTATCAACTTGTTTAAAGATCTGCGTAATATAATTTTAAACTCAAAAATATATTATTTAAAATTATTGAAAAAATTTTCTTTGATTGCAAAAAGAGCATTAATGAAATGATAGTATAAACCAAGTTTTTTATACATAATCTTATAAAAGAACTCTTTAGGCCTTTTTGTCTGGAAGCTTAGTTTGAAAAGTATCTTAGTCTTTATAACACACACTTTTGCAATGAACCTTTCATTTACAATATGTGTATTGAAGTAGATAAGTTATATTATTTTAATTTTAAATGACGACAAAAAACTGTTTATGAAAGCCTTAGAGCTACACTATCAAATAAACACTTTTCTTGAAATTATATTGAACTTGTTTACTTTTTTTTTAAAGTCAGAAAATATTATTACATATATTTCTTGCTACGTTTTAATAACTTATGAAGTTTGGCTACATTAAAAGTGATGTTTTTACAAAGTTAAAATTTTACTGTAAGTTTCAAAGTATAAACATAGTTTTATCTTCTTATTACAGACTTATTATGTTTACTGTTTTACAAACTTTGTTTATTTTTCAGCTACGAAATATCGTAAGTTGCCGTTGGTGTTTTTTTAGTAATTCTGTTTTTCTTTAATACTTTTGATTTTTTACAATTATTTCACTGATCAAATTTATGTTTAAAAACCAAGTAAAAATATACATATATGGTTTCAACTGCTATTTGTTATTATAAATAGGTTACAAGACATAAGTTAAACTTTTTTTCTTGAGTTTTTACTATCATAGTTTATTTTAGTTTGATATTCTTATAAAAGCTTGTGTTTTAAGTTTTGTAAGTTTTTAATAAAAACTTTTAAAAAGTCCAAAATTATTGAAACTTTTGTTTTGTTTTCAAAAAAAAAGTTTAGTTTATGATTTAATCGTTATAATAAATCGACACTATATAGGGTAAAAAAAAAATCATTTTTTTTCATATTTCCTAATTTTGTTTATGGGAAGTAGCTTTTGTAAGGATTTTATCGAATATACAGTCTCTAAACTAGTTTTACTGAATAAAGTAGTAAAATATCTTATGTATTATTAAGTTTAAATCTAATACCGTTGCATTTAAGTGAGGTCAAATAAAGTACTTTTCACTTTGAGTGCATGGTCAAAAGTAGCAACGTGTTTACTGAGTTTAAATGCTAATTGATTGTTTTTGCTTTTAGAATAAGGTTTCCCAAAGCAGTTATATCTAATACGGGGGCGGTCAGATATGACGAGGCTGATTATAAAATTACTAAGAAAACCATGTTTTAGTAGGGATTGGTAACGTTTTTGTAGGCGGACAATATAAGTAAAAATTTAGTCCTTGGCGGGCTAGATCGTTTCAATTTCATTTAGTTTACAAAAGTAGCTTTTTTTCTGCTTTTAATTTTTAAATCAAGAAATATAGTTTAAGTTGCAAATTTTGGTTTAATGGGCCAGATTTATATGCTCGCGGGCCGCAGTTTACCTTTTGCGGGCCGGATTCTATTTAAATTTTCAAACATCCCCTGTTTTAGAGGTTGTACTAAAGATAAAAACTATACATTAAATTGTCCAATCAAATTGCAGGAGATATTTCTATCAGAGTAGCACAGTGCATAAGCACTTGCACGGAATTCCAAACAATATCAAGCGTATTTTCAACATACTTTCAATCACTATATTGTTGATAAACTGCCACTACAACAAGGTATTTCAAAAAGAAGTATAAGAATTTAGTGCTTTTTTATCAAAAAATTATTAGTAGTTTTATTTAAATGCTAAAATTGTCCACATACTCTTTGTTAGTTTGTTGTTATATTAAAACAATTTTAATCACTGTGATTTTTAATCGAAAATTGAATTTTAGAAAAGAAAGCAATCTTCATTGAAAAATGTATCGGAAAAATCGAAAAACCAACATAAATATGAAGTCTTAAATCAGCCAACTGATGAAATCCTGATGAAAACAAATCAAACCTACGGTAATACAATTTAGTAAATTAAATAACTATCTGACGCATACAACGTTTTCATGATTAAATCTAAAACTATTAAAAAAAATTATATAAAAACTAACATATAGTTTTTAGCTCAGAACAACTGCGAAATGATTATCTACTAGATTTATTAAACTAAAAATTGTATTAAAAAACAATCCAAGTTAACTGTTGTAAAAAAATTCAAGTCTGTCCACCAAACAACTAAAACTAATACAATTAGTATGAAGGAAATATTATTTTAGCTCACACTATTTGTTCTAAAAAATACGTTTTGACTTAGACCCAACCGGAGATAATGACGCGCGTACGAAGCTGTTTGCGGAAAATTTGGTTTGTTGGATCATACTGACGGACCAGTGGCCGTACAGGATTAGTTTCATCTTGCAGATAATAGAAGATGCAGATCAGAGATACTTGGCAGGAAAGAAAGACCAGTACATCAACGAAGACATGTCTTTGCTAGCAATATATCAGTTTGTTAATTTTAAGCTTAGCCGGAATGTAATTTTAAAGTATATGTAAAAATATGAGCAATAAATTTTTAAATGTCTAAAAACTAAACTTTAAGTATTTTAATTGATATAATTAGTCAGAAATATTTTTAAGAATTAGTTATGTGAGTGTGTACAAAGTTGTTGTCTTATAGCTTCGCTGGTAGTTGTCCATTTTTTTTATTAGAAAACACGTGATACCCATGCTCCACCAGTTCAAGGCAGGTCACGAAAATGCGTCACTGATGTCACTGGACCACGACCCAGACATTTTGTACAGCTTTCTCGTGGACCTCGAAAAGGGAGACCGGCCCAGGCTGACCAAGCGAACCGTCAAGCTGCTCATGAAGTTCACGATCAATTTGGACCACAGCTTGCGGCAGAATATCGCGTATCTCCGGTCCGTCTTTGACGTTGATTCGAGCATGGACGCTATTTAAAGTGTTTAAAGTAGATTAAATATCAATTGTAAAAATTTTAGACTTATTGATTTTTTATTTATGTATATTTCATGTTTGTTGCTTGATCTCAAAAGTTTGTTAAAGTCAGGGGTCAGCAGCCTTTTATAACTAACGGACCAATTTCTTTAAAAAAAGTTGATCACGGGCCGCACTAAATAAAAAATAGTCTTTCGGGGTCGCAGTTGTTTAAAACCTTTGTATTAATCAGCACAAAATAAAAGTACCATTTTAGACGAAAAATATGATAAAAAAGCAACTAATGAAGCAAATTAACTAATTGAATTAAGAGCGAAGTTTTTAACTTTTACCACAAAAACTTGTCTTATTAATGTTTTTAAAATGGTATTATTTGAGCTCAATTAACTTCGCGAGCCGCAGATCTTGGCAAAAACTTGGCCTGCGGGTCGCAGTTTGCCGACCCCTGGTCTAAAAAAAGTATAATTAAAAATATTTGCGTAAATTAACTTGTTTAGAATATATGTTGTCAGGAAACTCATCAAAAGTGTATTAAAATAAAATTTCGTCAACTGAAGACAAGTATTATACTTTTTTGTATTGTATAAAACTATAAACAATTTATACACTTACAGGTTCCTGCTTTTTTATTTATATTTTTGTTTAATTTTTAATGTATAGACTTTTTTTTTAATCAAAAACTATCTAAAACTCTTAAACTATTGTAGTATTTAAAAAACGAGTAATTTGTTACTTTTGATAGTGTTTAAATTATAAGTCTTTATGAAAACATTGAAATTTCTTACAAAGTAATTAACTAAATTATGGTTACAACTAAGTACATAATTATAACATTTGTAAAACTACGCTTTTAAATTTCTTCACGAAGTATTAAGTTAAACAAATTTAAAGTTTTGTATTAAACAACTAATTAAAAATAAAAACCAATGTGTAGTTAAGAGTGGTTTTATTTTTTTAGTTTTTATAGTTTATTTTTCGATATAAAACATAAACAATTTTTACTTAAATCGAAATTTTTTTTAATAAATTTGTGCAATATTATACAGTCTTTAAAATATGAAAACAAATACTTATATTTCCTTAGATCAACAATAAATTAACTTATTGGTTTCCTTGTTATTTTATAAAATTTTATTTAATTTAAAACCGTTGGTGGTGGCAATTTATACTCACCATAGTCCAAAGAAAAAAATGGTTTTTTGTTTACAACTTTCTTCTTTAATAAATAATATCCTAAGTAAATCAAAAGCAGAAACCAGCTAATGTTCTTGATCAGACAATATAAATGTAGACTTTCATGAAAAATATGGAACGTATTTTTTTTTAATTCAAAAGGATGTGTGAAATTTAAAAAACAAAGAAAACTTCCTAAGTATTTTATAACCGTACTATAAGTATTCTTAAAATGTTTTATAGTCTAGAACTCTAGAACGACAATGATGATTTTTTCCTTCGTTTTTTTAGAAACATGAGTTTAAGTTGTTTAAACACAAAACTCGTAATGACTTATTTACATTGTAAAATTTGTAGAAAGTGTAGGCTTGAAATATCCTTAAGTTCAAAGTCAATGTTGAGAAGCTGTTTAAGTAGACTTCAGAACTAAATAGTTATTTATAAAAAGATTTAAATTTTAAATGTTTATATTCTGTGGGTGTACCCAGTCACGTGTGTATAATATATTTTATAAATATTTTTGTATTGAAACTTAATGTTTATATATACTATTTGAGGTGATGACTTTATTTGAATGTAGAACATGAACTTTAAATGTTAAAGTCTTTTTTGTAGTTAAAACAGTACGACTTTTCTAGTCAAGAAATATTTTTTTTTGTTTTTGATAAAAGTGATTTATCAAGGAGACTGATATTTCTAAAAGTGTATTTCATGTCAAAATTTTTAAATTACAACTTTTAGTTTTATTTTTTTGTATAAATTAGTATAAATTGATAACAACAGTGTTACAAAAAAGCAAAAAAAAAACCTTTTTTAAAGTCATTAGTTAAATTAAATATGTTAAAAAAGAAAATTGTTGATGTTATTTACTGATGTGGCTTTAAGAATCAAACTTAAACTTTAAAAAGATTTTTTTAAGAACATTTTTTTAGTATCAAACAATTTTTTCTAGTACTAGTTTATTAATGTAATAATTGTTTAAAATCTCATTTCAATTGAAAATAAGTACATTGAGTAAGCAAAAAAAAATGGTGAACTATAAAAGGTAAGGTAATTTAAACTTTTTTAAGCATTAATTAGTTGTCATATCATATCTTATATTAAAATGTTTTTACTTTCTAAAAGTTAAACTTTTTTTTGCATACAAAAAAGTATACATTTGTTTTATTTTAGCGAAATGATATATGTTCGTAATAAAATAGATGAGAGCTCAAACAAAAAAAATAATTTTAATACTTTCTAATTGCCCTAGTAATGATCAGTACTTATGTGATACAATTAAACAACAATTAAAACAAGCACTACTATTATAAGTTTTAAAAACATTAAAAGTATATTTTTTGCCCTTTTGCAGCTGTTTTCGTTTTTAGAGCTTAATAACATAACATTTATTTAGTTTGATTATTATTTTTTTTTTTTTTGTGAATATTTAAACACCTAACTTTAAGCTAGAGTTTTGGAAAAAAAACATAAAAGAACAAAAAAATGCTAAATAAAGTTTACTTTAAATGTAAAAAGAAAAATAGAAGTTTTAAACTTGTCTTTATATTATGTATGTTTGGTCACTGAATCTTATCATAAAAGTCGCTAAAATTTTTGATAGTTGGGAGTTTAAACGTATAAAAAGTAGAAAGGAGATTTTGTTATATAACACAAATTTTAGTTTTAAGTTAAAATAGATATAAAACTATACAATTTAGTAAACAAACGCATCAAAAACCAGCTTGTGCTAAAAAATATTGTTTAAAAAATTAATTTGTTAACATAAAAAAAACGAGTTATATCTTATTAAAAACTGTTTTACTTAAAGTATAGTTGTCTAACAAATAAGAGAAAGGTAAATATGTAGAATTTAATTGTTGGATAGTCAATGATTATTTAATTACAAAATAACTACAACAAAATTCAGAAAAAAGAAGAAGCTAAGTTTGTTTATTTGCGAGTGTTGACTATTGTAACATGTGTTTTTTCTAATAACTATCTAATATGAAAAAAAGTCCAAAACTAATTTCTCACTTTGCTTTAGTACAGGGGTCGGCAGCCTCTTGTAATTTGCGGGCTAATTTTTTCAGATAAAATTGCTTGCGGGACGATTGCTTGCTTTAATTTTAGAAAAAAGTCGCCAAGGGCCGCAGTTATCTAAAAACAAATATAGTAATTAGTAGAACAATACTATTTTAAACCAAAAATATAACAAAATAAGCAGTAAAATAGCACCTTTAAAGAGTATTTATTAAATCAAGAGCCTAATTGTAAGCCTTTATTGGAAAACCGTTTATCTTATTATTTTTTTAAGTATGTGTTTTGGCTAAAAAGTAGCTCGAGGACTGCATTTGGCTCGCGGGCCGCAGTTTGCCGACCCCTGCATCAGTACTTACTTTTTATTGTTATCATGCTACCAAGTGTTTGTACTGAAATCTATATCATAGTTTGTTTAAAATATAGTTATTTGTTAGTATTTAAAATATTTTTTTTTTAGATAGGCAAAAAAAATTTGAATAAAATTAGGTTTTAACAGTAAAAAAAATAAATTGACATAGTTTTTTTATTTAATTTTGTTTTGCAAAAGTTTGTGTATAAATTAGGTATAAAAGTATACTGCTAAAATTTATCTTTGTACTTTGAGCTTGAATGACATTGATATGTACTAATCATGAAATAACTGTTAAATACTTTTTAGTTAATAATATTAAAGTAAGCTTTATTATTGTTCTATTTTGTAATATTTATACAGTTTATGAAACAAATGATTTGAAATTTAATTATTTGTTTCAAACTTCAACTTTTAGTTCATAAAATATTCATAGAACCTTTTTTTTTCGTAAGTTTTAAATTTGAAGTGTTTTTCTTTTCCTTTTACACATTACAACATATAAACAGTTTATTGGAAAAAATGGAAGCGTATGAAGCAAAAGATTTAGAAGATTACAGTTTTTTACTACAAAGTAAGTTGAAATTTAAAATATTGTTCAAAACTTTGTTGAAGTTTTAAATTAGAAGATTTTTTAAAAGCAAATTTATTGTTTTGTATAAAAAAGTTTAGAGTAACTACATAGGTCTAAAATGTAACTTTTTTAAAACCTTTAAAAGCTAAACGGCATTGTAAAAAGTGTTTAATTAATAATAAACTTTATTTTTTTGTAATATAGTTTTTTATAATAAAATTACAAAGTAATGCCAACTAATAATTTTATTGCAATAGTTTTTTACTTTTATTTCAATTAATCAATAAATATCTAAAACATCTTTTTACCTTAAAACAATACATAAAACTTAAAAATTACATAGTTGAACGAAAATGTAGTATATAAATCATTAAAAACTTTAAAAAAATTGGTTATAAAAATTATTTACTTGCCATTGGGATAAAAAACTTTAATAGTTTACGTTTCATTTTAAAAAGTTTAAAAAGTTCAAAACTTTTTTTTCAATTTAATTAGTATAGTTGTCCAGTTTTGCAAATTTAAAAAGAAAGCTTAAGTTGACTAAAAGTAAAATAAGTAAAAAATTAAAAAAAACCGTTTGTGTAAATGAACTAAATGTAACCTAATTTAAAGCAGTCGTCATAATTATGTAAATGAAAGTGTTGTATAGTATAAAGAACATTTTGAAACGAGAAGAAGAAAAAGGTAGCAGAAAAATTTACTATACGCCGAAACGCGGCTTATTTCAATTTTAACACTACAAACTAGTTTCGTTGTAAAGAAGCAGCTTTTGTTGAAAGAATTGTTTCTTTGTTCCAACTATTCAACAGTTTTATATTTTTTCTGAAATAAAACATATTTTTGTTACTATTATTAGTATATTTTTTGTTTAACCAACTGGATACTTTAGATCAATTACGATATGCCTGATTGACTACCAAGTGGTTTAAAAAAAACTATCAGGCTTAAATAAACTTTTATTTGATTTTTTTATACAGAATGTGTTATTTAGAAAAAATTCAACAATAAATGGCAGATAAACCCTATGTGGTTAAACAAATTGAACCAGAAGGTAAACATAAAACATATAAAACTAAACAAAAATACTTTTAGTGAATTTAAAAAACTTTAAAAAACGTTGTAAAAAAGTATTTTAGAGTAAAAATAAAGTTTAGTTTTAATAAAATATGTTTTCAATCTGTAGGGATTTAAACCTTTTTATCTTATTTAGTTCTAACATTACTTTAAGTATTGTTAAATCTAGAAAAGAATTTTCACAACTAAAAAGTACTACATTTAATTTTTGATTTAATTTTTTACACAAAGGAGCTTTTAATTGTTCACATAAATCTACTAACTTTTAATTTGACGGTTTATGATCAATAAAAATAATTAAACAACTTGTTCAGTAAGATTTTAATTTTAGTAATATTAGTTTGTAAACTTTTCTTTTGGTTAGAAAAAATTGAGAAACTAGTAAAACAAAGCTTTTTGTTTGTGTTTGAAACTTTTGTTAACTTGACAAAAACTTATATCTAAAGTTATTTATTACATAACAAAGTTTAAGCATAAACCAAACAAAAACAAATAAAAATAAAAATATCATTATACCATGTAGGCAACTTGTTGAACGACAACGAATGTGAAAATGACTACCTCGGCACAACAGTGTACGCTGAAGCTCTTGCTAGAAGGATACTCAATGTTCCAACTCCCCTGACCATCGGTGTGTTCGCACGGTGGGGCAGTGGAAAGTCGTTTCTGCTGAAACATGTGCAAAGTTTACACCGTTTTAAAAACATGTTTTTGTATAAATAAGATGAAAAAATATATTAGTAATCTTTTTATAATTTAATTTTTTTTTGTTTGATAACGTGTTTCAAGTTTTATTTTCTTTATCTAAAATATTGTATAAGCGTAGTCGTTATTATCTTACAATGAAAGCTTCTAGCTGTTAAATATTCAAACTAGAAAATTGCCTTTTTGTGAGCTCTGTGTACAGTTAACATTTTTTTGTCTTTTTTTAGTTTCTAGCTTGAAAGAAATTTAAAACTATGTTATGAACTAAAAAAGGAACTATCAGTACGTAATTTTAATCTTGCTTGTATAAACTAATATTGGTAGCTATAAAATAGTGAAGTTAGCACGAAACAAACCAACACATTATAGATTGCAAATATATAAATCTTACACTAATGTAGATTTTCTAACGTTAACATTTACATAGGTTTTCTGAAGAAGTTCGAGCAGCAGAGCATAACCGGCGAGACTTTGCAGTCAAACAAAAAGAGAAAGCAAAACAAACCAACCAATAAAAAGTCGGCCTTCGGCATCGTTTGTCCAATTATAGTCCTTCTGCTTCTCGTTGTCAGCACCATATTCGCCTTCGTTCTTGTCCTCAGCCCTGAGATCGTCCTCAACCAAATCGTTGAACAAAAAGTTGAAACACCAACACCAACAACGACAAATGCAACAACCACTCAAGCGACAGTCGAGTCGACAAATGATGTCATAATGCGTCGGCTGAGGATTGCCGGTGCCGTCATAGTTGCCCTGGTGCTTATCTTCTCGTTGTCGATGGTGACGTTCTGCGTGGACGCCGGGTCCATGTTCAAGTCCACGGCCCACTCGGCGATGGACTGCATTAACCTGCTGATGTTCGCCGCTTTCACGAAGCTGCCCGTTGA
Source organism: Thalia democratica (assembly GCF_965202585.1). Taxonomy (NCBI): domain Eukaryota; kingdom Metazoa; phylum Chordata; class Thaliacea; order Salpida; family Salpidae; genus Thalia; species Thalia democratica. Next base: position 43,184,180 of record NC_139165.1, read on the forward strand.
AGAGCCAGCGAGCAGTTCTGGAGTCAAGAGTCATGTTCCCGAGCACGATATACGGACTAACCAGAACCTGCAGATGAACTTCGGGGTGGGGGAAATCACCCCGGCGAAAACCAATCGTAGGTTTAAAACTTTTCTTTTTTTGTAGATCAATGTAAAAAAATCAAAATCAGCTAATTCTACCTGAACATTTTTTATTTTCAAAATGGGGTGGATAGAAAAACTTTTATTTACTTTTTTTTTTTTTAACAGGTTTATATTTGTCAATTTCAAAGCGTGGGAGTATATTGGTAGCGACACTTTGTGGGCGGGAATAATCACCAACCTTTCTGACGTCATAGAAGCTCATTTCGGCGTCGTTCTCTGCCGTCTCTTCCGCACGATCAGCCTGGCTACGTGCTCCAAGGACCCTGCGGAGAGCAAGTCGAGAAAAAAGGAGAATTTCTGGGAGACTCTGTTCGTGAACCTTGGCGAGGAAACCGAAATAGAGTCTGATGAGCTCATTGACAACATGAAAGAATTTGGGGTTAGAAAAATTTGGTTATTTTTAATAAAATTTTAAGAATTAAAAAAAAAAAAAATAGTTTCTAGCACTTTTAGATGGGTGGTAAAAATAAGTTTTCTAAGTAAGTAGAAGATGCTTTATGAAGCATTTGGTTTGATGTGCTTTAAATTTGATTTTAATTTAACAGGTTGTTCACGGCTGCCACAAGTACCAGGAGTGGCCCAAGCGTTACCGGGCAACGAGGGGCGCGCAACGGGGCTGGTACGTGGTCGAGTTCACCCAGGCGTCCGCCGCCGTGTCGGCCTGCCAGAACCTGACATTGCGGGGCGTGCAAACGAGCCTGTCGGATCCGCACAAACCCGCCGTGCCGAGAAAGAAGAAGCTCGGGAAAGTTGAAAACATCGAAATGCAAGAAAGGGGCGCGCTCTTGGGAAATTCCCCGAAAAATGAAAAAGGCGACGAAAAACCCAAGGACAAGGACCAGCGGTCGTTTTGCTCTCACCACAGACGGTACCCGAAGACCAGTTGCCTAGTGCCCACTTTATACTGGTGGGTGTTGCTTCTGACGACCGCTGTCATGGTTCCAGTGCTGACGTATGTGGTCGCAGTCATGTTCGACCTGAAAGTTTTCAAGGTAAAGGTGTGTGTGTCGTGTCAAGTGGTGTTTGTTTTACAACTAAAAATTAGTGTTTTATCATAATTGTCACAAAACACATAATATTGCTTGCTCAGTAACATTTGTCACAAGTTAATTTTTATTGCACTTGCTGTATGCTTGCTGTGAATGGTTGTTTCGTAATTTGGTGTTTATACTTAACAACTATTAACTTTGCTTATTATCATTAACTTTAAACTGTAAAAACAACACTATTTACACTAGTACCCGCGAAGCGTGCCTGTTGGAATCCAGATATTCGCGTGGCTTCCCGGAGCAGCGTCGGCCAGCTTCGTCCTGATCAGGTTCGTGTACGCCATGTTCAACTCGCAAAGGAGCAGGGTTCAGGCGGCAATGGAAGGTAGCAGGGGAAACATGAAGGACAAGTTAGGGTTTATGGACAAGGTAAAAACTGAGGTTGGTATTCAATTTTTTTTAAATTAAAATTTAATAAAATAATAATGAAAAACATTGCATCCTTTAAGTTCAAAATCGTTTGATAGGTCCGAACAATGACGAGACTGATAAAGTTGATTGAATATGTCAATCGAAGGGAATACAAGGTCGTAATTAGCATTGACGACCTTGACCGAGTTCCTCTTGATAAGGTATGTTGAAGTTTTGGTATAAAATATATTATAACAGTTTTAAGGTTTGAAAAAACTTAAAAGTATAAACTTAATTTCCTTTAAGTTTTATACTTAAACTCACCATTAACAAAGTTTGTGTTTTTATTTTATCACTCTGTACATCTTTTAGCTGCGCATAATTGCTAATAGTATGTTTAGCTAATATTTTTTCTTCAGATAAAGTCGATCTTAGACGCGGTAAGCATACTTCTCAGCGATGGGAATTCCCCATTTATATGCCTGGTGGCGGTAGATTCTCGCATCGCAGTGAAGTGCATAGAAGGTGAGATGGGTTCAACATTGCTGAAGGCTAATGTGAACGGGCATGAATATATGCGAAAAATCATCAACCTGCCATTTTGCATACCAGAGGTTGTTTTTCAACTTTCTTGTGAACTCGATGTTTGAGTTGTAAATTTATCATGAAAAAGTATAAAGCGTATCAGAAATAACATTAGAATTTTATTTACTTTAAAACGAATTTTCGTCAAATAGAAAAGGGTTCATAAAGCTTGTTTTCGTAGTTGCCCCCTTTGCAGAAGTTTAATAAATGATCGCCCCTTGTTTTATTAGATATCGCCACTTTCCTAGTTCAATCCCATTTTTTGCCAACTTATTTTTTTCCTGGTAAAAAAAGACGTCATAAGGGGCGGCATCGCCTACTTTGGGAAACCTTGATCTACAGACTCTAAACGGGTCAGTTTTACACGAAGTCAATTTTACCTCGAAAAATCTTTGTACAAACTATAAATTCAAAGTTCTAACTAATAATGTAATTGTTTAATTTTTTTTAAAGAATTTTAGACTTTAACCAATATATTTTTATCATATCTTTTGGTAAGTAGAGTCATAAACATCATTTAATAGATATTAAAGAAATAATCCATTGCGATAATAACTTTCTAATGTAATACTTTAAGCTGATTTGTATGTATAAATTGTTACTTAGTATTTATTTTATACTCTGAGTAAACTTTTTACGCAATTGAGTGAAACACTTGCCACATATACTTTTACAATTTTATTATCTAAATTTGTGTTTATACATTTGTGCCAAATCTTAAGATATAAAAAAGTTGCTAACAAATTAGTTGTTGTGCAAAAAAAAATTTTATCAAAACTTACAGTAAATTTTTGAACCAATAAGAATGTTGTTTCTAAATAAATTTTAACTTACTTTATTGTTTGTATGAAAGTTGATGCAACAATACTGATTTTTTTAAACTTCAGATCGACGACGAACATAAGAAGAGTTTTATTGACGGATTAATGGACCAATCGGATAGGACCACGAGAATCATGATGGTCAAGAACACAAAAGCTAGCAGCTTTGCTGGTGAGTTGTTTTACATACCAGAACTTTCTGTCTTTAAAGAAGTAAAATGAAACTAAATAGGTACTCTATGCTTAGTTTACAATTTAACACTGTCGTCTTAAAAAATATAAAGAAATATGGCACTTTTGTAGTAATGCAATCATATAACTTATTTAATTTAACCTGAAAATTAGTTGCTTTCGAAAGCTTAAACTAATTATTCTATTAACAACCTTACTTTCTAATATTTAAATACTATTATTAAGTAGTTTAATACTGTTGTGTAAAAGAATATCATATAAAAAAAAATTAAACATATCTAATCAAAAAATATCACATCATGCATGTTTTTATGTTTGCTCAGTTTTTAAATTATGGCGTAACTTATATATTCTACTTTATTTTACAGCACCTACTACACAACATCCGACGTTAGTAGAAGTCGGAAGAACAAACACTTTTTCTACTCCTATCACGTAAACTTTTTTTATTTGTTTGAACCACTACTATATTGTAATTTTTATCTGTATTCAAGCGAATATAAGTTAATTACTTAACAATTTGTTCTTGGTTTTACCATAACAACTTTGAGTGTTTTAAAACTTAAATCAACTGAAAAAGGTTTTTTAGATTAATATACAAAGATAAGATAATATATTAAGACTAAATGCAAATAGTGCTTTTTTAACTACAAAAATAATTTTATCATCTTAAGTAATACTGATCTTACAACTTTTACTTTAAAAGAATTAGAACCAAGCGCTGTTTTTATTAAGGCAGACAAATTTTAAATAATTTTTATAAATATTAAATTTGTTTTTAACTAAATTACAAATAAAATGTGTTATGTTTTAAAATCTCATTCCTTAAAAACTATTTTTCTAAACTTCAAATCAAACTTTTACTTAATTAAACTTTTAACGACTTAAATTAAATACAAAACTAATCAAAACAATGAAAATCGTTTATATTATTTTCAAATGTTGTTTCTTGTTATTAAAAGCCTTTGTAAAATAAATCAAAATCTTAAAATATAAAACGTTTTACTTGGAAATTTAGTTTACCAACAAATTTAAATTTTATAAGATACATAAGTTAATTAAAAAACTATAATTTAACGAAAACAACCTTACAAGTTTATTTTACCATCAAATTCTATTTTCATAATGTACATAAATTAGATTATAAAAACTTATACTTTAACGAAAACAAACTAGCTGACAAAAAATTGGATCGTGGATTTTTTATTAGTATGAAACAAATCGTAAACACTTTCTGTCTGAAGTAAGTAATATAAATTGCAAGGTATCAATAGTTCATTTATTGTAAGCAATAAGCCAGCTAATTGACTGATTGTTGCAGAAACCGCTCCGATGACGTTGATTCTATAAGAGAAATACCAACTGCTAGAAATAATAAGTGTAAGTTATATTCTATTTTTTATTAGTCGCTATTTGATTTTGTTATAACTATAGTCATAACTGATCAATAAAAGTTTTAAATTATGTAGACACAAGGAAACAAGTTTTCAAAATTTTGTTTAAAAAAATTTAATCTTAGTAAAATGTTTTGCACAGCAGTTATTTATGATTAAAATCTAAATAAACAAAATTTCTAGTATTTTAACTTTACGATCATAAAAGTAGTAAATCAATAAAATATGCTATGTTTTTTAACTTTCAATATTTTAGTAGTTGATAAAATTTAAGTTTTACTGTAAGTGTTATTTAAAGCTATGATGTTGTGCCAACTGTTTAAAGCCAGTTACTTTAATCCCTTATAAGCCACATTATCGTTTAATGTAACTATTATAGTAGCTGTAAAGCTGTTTTTATTAATATTTCACACTATTATAAATTCTTTGAACAAATTTATTATACTAGTTAGTTCTAGCTAGCTTAAATAAAATCATAATTCTTATTGTAACTGATAGTATATAAAAAAAATAGGTATGACACCAAATTTTGGAGACAAAAACTTTTTATTTGAATGCAGGTATGTAATTTTTTATATTATACATAATTTTTAGAGTTTTCGAATAAAGTGTAGTTTATTTATTATGTATAAGTTTTTTATACTACTTCATTAAACATCTGTATACTTTAATTGAAAACCAAAAAAATAGTTATTAAATCTTAATGAAGAAGTTTTATTTGACAATATAAGCTATTTACTATTAAAGTAATTTGTATTTGGTTGTTATAACAAGCATTATAGTTTATAGTCCTACTTTATCTTATAAAGTATTTTAACAATATAATTTTTGATTATTAAAAATTTTAGTGAAAATTTTTAAACTATGTAAGTTATAATTTTTTTGCATTTCTATGTTTATCTTTTTTCTAATTTTCTTTTTCTTTTCAGCTTTGAAATAGCGTAAGTTTTCTTTCGATCTTTTCTTTTTTCCTACTTTTGATTTTTGGTTTATTGCTTTTTGTTTGTTTTACAACCATTTTGCTGTCTTCTTTTATACTTAAAAAAAAAACATAGAAAATAAATAATTTAAACTGCTAAACTGTAAAAAAAATTGTGTAAGTTTTTTTTTGTAGAATATATACATTATAAATTTAATTTAGTTTTTATACAGTTGAAAAAGCTTTTTTTTTAATTATGTGAGTATCATATAAAAGCTTTGATCATTTAAAACAAAGTTAAACTCATAAACTTAAAGTTTCTAATTTGGTGTACATAAAACAAACGTTTTAATGTAATTCATGAATACATCACTTATGAACATTATCATTTTGTTAAGTAAATTAAATTAGTCAACTACTGAACTAGTTAATAGTACTGTTCATATTAGATAGATTTTGTTACTGTATTTGTTGTACAGTTTAGTTTGGTAAGTACTAAAGTATAATATGGTTTGTAATCTAATGTTATTTCATTCGTTTAAGTTTAAATAAAATTTGTTTTCTTTTTCGTCTTTATTCAAAAAAGAAATGTGTATAGTTAAGTAAAGTTTTTATTTATACTTAATTTTTCTAAAGTATCCATAAAAGCGTATCTAATTAGAGTTTATATTAAAGTCTAAAACTTAAAAAGTTGCTGATAAAGTAATTGAAAAAATGGAATTGCAGACGCTTCTTCTACCAGAGTAGCACAGTGCATAAACATTTACATGGTGTTCCGAGAAATATCAAGCGTATTTTCAATATACTTTCAATCACTACACTGATGATAAACTGCTACTACAACAAGGTATTTTTAAACAAACATATGGTTTATTTATTGAACTGGTTTTTTAGGAAAGTGGACAAACTTCTGTTTAAGTGCTAATGTTATGAATAATTTGAACCTAAGTTACATGTTTTTATAACTTGGTATTGATAGTTTAAAAAACTTGATGTTTAAATTTTAGAGAAAGAAGCAAGCTTTCTTGAGAAACTTATCGGAAAAATCAAGAAATAAACAAAACAATGGGGCCATAAGTCAACCAGCCGGTAAAGTTATGATGGAAACAAATCAAACTGAAGGTAAGGCATTCTCTGATGTCTGCAAACAATTTGCGTTAATAAAATAAGTTTTAAAAAATGTCACAGTAAAAGTGCAGTTTTAGTACAAGACACAGAAATATTAGACTAATCGTACTAATTAAAACAGTTAGATAAATATTTTTAATTTTTTGAATTAACCATCAAAACTAATAAAATTAATAAAACTCAACAAAACTTGAAATTTTATTTACTAATCAAATTTTAAAGAAAACTTTTTAGTTATGTGTTTATTTTGTAACTTAGAACCAAGCGAAGACAATTACAAAGAAATAGACGTGCGTACGAAATTATTTGCTGAAAATTTGGTTTGTTGGATCATACTGACGGACCAGTGGCCGTACAGAATAAGTTTCATCTTGCAGATAATAGAAGATGCAGATCAGAGATACTTGGCCGGAAAAAAAGACCAGGCCATCCACGAAGATATGTCCCTGCTTGAAATTTATCGGTATGTGAAGTTTTTGTTTAACCTGGAATATTTCCCAAGTACCATAAATTTATGAATTATAAAATTTAAGTGTCTAAAATATGAAAGTAATAAGCATATAGTTTCTAAAAAATCGTAACAATATTTCGTTAGAAATAGAGATATAAATTTGTAGAAAAGTGTTAGTAACAAACTTCTAATTATTTTAAGTTGTTTAAAGTGTTTTAACTTTTTGTCAGAAAACACGTGGTGCCGCTGCTGCACAAGTTCAAGGCCGGCCACGAGGAGGCGTCACTCATGTCCTTGGATCACGACCCCGACATCTTCTTCAGCTTCCTCATGGACCTGCAGAACGACCGCAAGCCGCGGTTGACCAAGCGCACCGTCAAGCTCCTCATGAAGTTCACCGTCAACCTGGACCAGAGTTTGCGGCAGAACATCGCCTACCTGAGGTCCGTCTCCGACGTCGAGTCGTGCATGGACGCGATGGAGCCTACAGCTGATGTGGAGCCAGAGGTTCCGGAAAAGGGGAATCCCGTGAAGAAAGAGGACTCGGTTGAAATGTTACACCCGTACTTTTACGGGCCGGGATATTACGGTGCGGGTCTTTATAACGCCGCTTTCGACCCAAGGATGCCGTATCCGAGTGGCAACGACCCCAGAATGCCTTATCAGGGTGGCAACGACCCCAGGATGCCATATCCGGGTGGCAACCAGTTGAGACCTGTGAATTCGTTTACCGCTCAGCCTTCCGTTGCTAGCCAACCAGCTTTTTCTGCTTTGTCACCTGAAAAATCCCCAGTTGAAAAACCTCCAGCTGCAGTTGAAAAGCCAAAAGACGCGGTCGATGGAAGTTCAAAGGTAGAGGAAGAAGATTAATAAGTTGTATAAAATTCATAAACAAACTAAAAAGTAATTTTGTGAAAGCATATGAGTGACTTAAGTAAGTTGGTAGAATATGTACTTTTGAAAATTCTAGACCTTTTAAAGTTTAATTATTTAGGTTTTCTAATACTTTTGTATGAATTTAATGTCTGTTCAAGTGATTTTTTAGATAAAGTGTTAAAATTGACTACTTAGCATCAAAAAACATTCAATACTTTTTCTGAATAAGAACTCTTTTCAGCTGTTTTTCACTATAAATTACACAAATGCTATCGTTGTAATTACAGTACCTTATTTGTGCAAGTGTCTTTTTTCTTTCTTTTTTTACTGGGAGACTACTTTTTAGGCAAAGTTTTTGTTGTATAAAATATTTCTGAAAGGTTAAAAAATGCTGGCTTCAATATGTTTTATATTTTAGTGTTAAACGCTTAATTAACTAAATTAGTTGTTTTGTAAGTCAACAGTATTTGATACTAGTTTTATGAAGATAAACTTAAAAAACAATGCAGAGCGATCATCTATTACTTAAACAAATAATTTCAACTGAAAAAAGGAGGTTAATAAAAAAGTTTCCTTTGACATGGAAGCTCTTTTAAAATATAAACTCATTGTGACATAATTTTTAAATTTTTGTTTCTAAATCTCTTTAAGCTTACTGCTAGTTGTGCACAACATGCGTGAAATCTTTCTTAATCTTCTAATTCAATATTTGTTGTTTAAACACTTAGCAAAGTCAACTATCAACAGAAGTAAAGTTTTGGATAAAACAAAGTATATAGTATAAGTTTTTTTTTTATATAACTAAGGACGAAACTAAATTAACGGTTGTAGAACAACTAAGTAAACATAATGGTTTTTTTATTGAAAAAAAAAAACTAAGCAGGGGTGTCGTGGAGCAGATGCTCTAAAATATTTTTAATTTACCAACAGATTGTTGTATACATAGTAGTTTTATTTTACTAAATTACCTTTTTTAAATATCAAATAAGGAGGTTTATATATTTTTTTATTTTTTCCACTCCCTATCAAAAATACTACGCGTTTCTATTGGTTCGAAGCTTAACATTCTTTACCAAAAATAATTTACTATTTAAATCTCTTCAATTACATTTAAAAATATTATTAAACTGATGTACTTGAAATTTATTGTTAATTATATAAAGGTACTATTTTCTAGTTTATAAGATAATCGCCCATATTGAGAAACCCTGGTCAAAGTAAAGCATTATCCATCAACAAGTTGATAAATATTTAGCTGGGCTGAAACTAGTACACAACTAAACTTTAACAAATAGCACATGTAGAAATTTAAAAGTTTTATAAATAATTTGTAAAGAACTTAAAAACTATTTTTCAAGGCAATCATTATTATAAATATTAGATTATTAGAATATCCTTTCATAATTGTCGTTTAAAATATGTTGAAACCATAAACTATATGAAATAATTTTATATATTCTTTTTTTTCACTCTTTATTCATTAAAGAAATTTGGCATACCATCACATAAAACTACTTAAAAAAAGTGTTATAAAATCAAAGCTTTTATTTTTGAAAATTCAAAAAATACATAATCTGGTAAATTAAACTGCTTAATTTAAACAATAAAACGAAAAAAAAACACTCAATTTTTTTAAATTACAATTACCTTATAAAGTCATTTAAAACTAAGTAAACTGTACTTATTAATTAATTCAAATTGCTACAGTAAAAACATGACTTAAATTATTAGAATTTCAGGGATACTAGGTGTTTAGTTTATAAAAAGCTTAATTTTAAACCAAAAGTTTAAATTCATAATATTTTAAATCGAATAACTTCTTCTAAAACAACCAGTGTAAAAGGTGTGTATTAATAAACTCATTCTTAAAATGTGAGCTAGTGCAACTTAAACTGTCTATTTTGACTAAACTGCATAATGATTTGAAAGAAATTTGAAAATAAAAGTAAATAAAAACTCACTGGAGTACGGGGTGACTGATCAAAAGTTACTTGTTCTAAAAAAGCCAGTGCAATCTACCAGCACAAAGTTTGTGCTTGATAAGTGAGCTTATAAAATTCAGACTATCCCTATTTTGACTAGACCGCATATAAAAAACGTTTCAAAATGAAAACACGTAAAGTTCGTCGGAAAATGATCAAACGTTACGGACGCTTGCGAAACAGATACTCGGCTCCCTCGTTCCGAACTGTGAACTCGTTGATCGAACTTTCAATTACCACCTTGACTTTCCACTTCATTCGCATGTCCTCTTCCGAAGACCTCTTTCTCACCGAGATCACTTCACTTATTTGCGGCATCTGTAAATGTATTAACATTAATATTTGTTATTCACTTAATAATAGCAGTTTTCGATTTAAGTAAAATTTAATGTTGTACTCAACCTTCTAAACGGCAACGGGTCAAAATTTCACGAAGATACTTTAGCACAAGGGGACAAATTGCACCAAGGGTCAATTTTGCACGAGTCACAATTTTGCACAAAGGGTCATTTTTGCGCGCGAGTAAATTAATCAAAACACAAAAAGAAAAAAAAAGTTACTTACCGAGGGTAAGGGTTAGCAGTTATAGTAAAAATTTAAAAATTACTTATAAAAAGTATTATTAAAAAAAAAGTTACAGACCGAGGGTAAGGGTTAGGGGTAACAGTGATAAAATAAAAAAAAATCAACCCGTGCAAAATTGTCTGCCCGTGCAAAAGTGTCTCCGTGCAATTTTGTGCCCTCGTGCAACTTTGTACACTCATGCAAATTTGACAGCTACCCGTTCTAAACATAGTTTTAATAAATTGTGGTTTTGCAGTTTTGTATATTTTTTTTAATTAAAAAAAGTTAAATAAAAAGACTATGTTTTAAAATATACATTTTATCTAACCTTGGTAGACAAAAAAAACTAGTTATTAAAACTATTTTTTAATTTAAGAGCTTAAAAGACGTTTTTAGATTATATTACTTACACACAATACCATTTACACAATAAAATACAAAAAAAAAAAACTTTTTTAATCTAATTAACACTTTCAGCAACTTGAAAATGTTTAATTTAATTTAACAAACAAAGATTAACAAAATGACTAAAACATATTTGCTTATTGCGCAAAATTATTACACTTCAAAACCAACCAGTTCCTTTTTTAATTGAAAAGTAATACCTAACATAAAAGCAACCAACTTTGTCCAACAACTTGTACAACATTAATCTGTTCAAAGCAGAGCAACCATTATTTATGCTGCAATTTTCGGTCATTTTGTATGTGCAGACAGCTTCAATATTTTCTGAAAAACATCTTAAATATGAATCAGAAAAATATTCAAGTTATTTATAATAGTGTATATTTCAGTTGAACAAAATTTAAAAAACAAAAAAAAAATGAGGCATAAATAATTTTGTTTTTTGAGATAATTATGAGATTATTTACTTCATTATTTATTCTTTTTTTAGCTAATTCAAACAAAACTATTGTAAATAGCAGTTTTAGATTAACAAGTATTTGTTTACTTAAAAAATAAAAATATTTTTAAGCAGCTGAAGCTCTTTTGAAAAATAATACATACTTGTGGTTGAACGAAAATATAATAACAAAAACACAAGTAACAAAAACACTTTTGTTCTAATTATTTGTTTTAGTTTTAAAAATAAATCAACTTGACTAGTTTTATTTTGATTATTAAACTATTCATTAATTCTTAAGCTTACCCATATTTTGTTTGATTAATTATTTTTGTGTGTATTTATTTTGTTTTAAAAAGGAAATTAGTTAAACTTAAAAACATTGCTAGAATAAAGCTGCTAAAAAGAAAGAAAAATGTTATCTTTTGAAATTAATTGATAACTAAAGTAAACCTGAGAACCCTTGGACTTCTGGCTCAACTTTTATTTCCTTTTTCACAACAAGTCCTGCCACTTTTATATCGGCTAAGCGTGGATCTGTTAAAGGCTCCTTGAAAAAAAAACTTTCATTTAATAACTAATAACAATCGAGTTGTTGTAAAAAATGCTAATTATCAAGTCTATAAAAAAACTTTTTTTTTAAATAAGCAAAGTTATAAAAATAAAAAGGAAACACTCGAACAAAAACAAACTTTCTTGCAGGCGAAATCAGTGAATTTTTTCATACTTTTTGAATTAAGTCGATCTGTTATAATATAACTCTGTTATAATATAATAAAAAAACTAAACTATGACAACAACTGAAGGAAAAAAATATAAAAGAATCAGATACTATTTTATAATAAGTTTAAATTATTATTTTTATAATAAATCTTCAAAATATATTCTTTTTTCACATTTACACTTTGTCTATAAATGCATTTGTTAAAATCTTTAAATAAATCTCAAATTGGACTTACTTTTTTTGGAACTAACTGTTGGTTTTTCTTTTCGAGTTTTACTATGTGCTTTTTGTATGAGATTCTGTATAAAAACAGAATTATAATTTATAAACAATTATATCACTGTAATTTATTAAATTTTTTTTAAATGTAAGTGAGTCTTTTCTACATGCTCGAAATTTGTAATTTACTAATATTGATTTCTCTTTGGGTTGTTCTTCTTAGGTTAAAAAATATAATTAATACTATTTGACATATATAATAAAAAAAATTCTTTATATAAACAACTTAAAATTTGCAGACATGTTTTTCATTGCAGAATCATAATGACATTACTTTATTTTATTTTAGTTCCAGCTTACGTACTTTTGAATTTACAAACGTTTAAACTTTATCTTATAAAAACACGTATACTTGCTTATCGAATTAAAGCCTAAAGAAAAACCAATATTTATTGAAGACTTATTTTGAACACACTAACTTTAAAATATTCTACTTTTTAGTTTTATGTTAAAATATAAAAAAAAAACAAGTAAAACTCTTTTTATAACAGAGTTGAATAATATTAAATAGTGTTTTGCTAACTAATAATTTTTAACTAAGATATAGAACTCTTTTAAACTACTTTCATTATAAAACACTTTCTATAAAACCTACAAATAACAAGTATTCATAAATTAATTTAAAATTAAGAAATATTTTTTGTTTACATTTACTGAAAAAACACATACAATCCCAATAAACCCAACAATAAACGAAAACTGAACACAAACCTCATACTTTTTCTTGTGCTTGCTCGAAAGACAGTGATATTTCCTCGCTTTATCGGCCTTGCCATCCACGAACTTTCTGCACAGCTGGCAGTAAAATCCTGTCTCCTTAACTACATACTCCATTCCTTGATTAATATTTTGAAATTTGCAAGTTTTTTTGAGGATGCTTTAGTTGTGTTATTTTTTAGATACAGGGTTACCATAGGGTTTTTCAAAACTTTTTTAAAGTTTTTTAATTCCTCCAGGTTTTTGATATTACACCTTTTTTGACATTTTTTTAGTAATAAGTTAATCTTAAGTTGAACATGTGTTTTTCGTTAGATTACAAACATTAAAAAATCACAATTTCATTTAATAATCAACATCTATTAGCTCAGCCAACTTTGAATAAATAATAAATACTATTAGTGAGAAAAATCTATGTTTAATATGTACAGTTACAAAACAAAGTTTATTTATGTTGATATTAAGTACAAATTTTGATTTTTTATTTGATTACTTTGATTGATCTAGCTGTATTCAGACAACAAAATATTTTTCAATTGTTAAAACTAAAAAATACAAGTTTTTATGTTTAAAATTTTTAGCTATTATAAAACTTAACCTGAAACATTGAAAATATTAGTGAGACATGTCAAACATTTGTTTATAAATATTGTTTACATTAACAAAGAATTAACAATAAAGATATAAAAACAAATAGTAAGAAGTTTGCATATACTGGACAAAGTTGTAAAAAATATACAATAAACAAAATATTGAAAAAATTTATTTATTGGAATTTGTATGTAAAATTATGAGTATTAGTATAGGGGTAGGGAGTACTTGGGTGATGTTTGCTAGACTTTTTTTTCTTTTCGATATAGATGTGTTTTAGCATTATTATGAAGAATTTGATATTAAAAAAAAAAAAATTCCCAAAAAAAAAATTCCGAACCCAAAAATAGATTTTGACCCCAAAAATCACTTATTTTCATGATTTTTGACTTAAATAGTAATAAAATCACTTATACATGTCCTATACTTATAATTTTTATCTTAAATTAAAGTTTACAGTTATAGGCAAACATTTAAAGACATTTTAACTGTTTTTGTAACATTATGACGTCATAATCACACAAAATATGTAAAATTTGACTGTAAGGGTACATTTTATTAAAAAGAGCTAATTTATTCTGCTGTTGTGCTTTTACATTAGTGTAATGAACTAATGCTTGCATCATTCATTGTTGAACTCAAGAGAATATTTAGAGCTTGTTGCAGTTATGAGAAATGAAGTTTAGAATCAATGATGCAACTTTTTATCAGTTTTATTTTATCAGTGCAGTAAAACTGGCTAGTGCAACAAATCATCAATATATTAATTTTGAGTTTTAGATAAAAAGTTAAAGTTAAATTATATGTTATCTGCTTTAATTTATTTATTTTAAAAGTTTAATAGTTATTAAATTTTTTATAGTTTTATTACACACTAGATAGAAATTTATTTAATTTTTTGTTTATTGTTTAAGTGGTTTGAAAAGTATTAAATATCTACAAGATCTTCAAGTGTTTTATAGTTTACTCAAAAAAATTTGATTACTTACTTCTTAGTTGCTTTTGTACTAAAGATTTATAAAGTTCACTATACTGTTAAAGATTAAAAAAAACAGTTTTTGTTAATTTTTTACAGATGAATAATAGTAGTAATTTCAGTATAATTCTGGGAGATTGCTTACCAACAACTTATGATGTTGCTATTAACATTTTTAACATTTGTTATAACCCAAAATCACAAAAGATGAAAAATTGTGTTAAGGCGTATGCAACAGCTCTCATTTTACAGTGGACCAAAGCATTTGGTGAAGAATATGTTCTAAAAATAAAACAAGTACAATCAAAGTTGTTAACTGTAGTAAATAATTACTTTAGTAAAGTGTATAAGGAGCAGACCCGAGATAAATCAGGTGTCAAAAAGAGTTTGAGGCAGCTCAACAAAGAATGGAGACAATCTAATATCTTTACAGGTAGACATAAAAACGTACCTCTAGTTGTTGACAAGTTGTTTGACATAGGCAAAAACATGGATACTCTTACTGGAGATGAGGCATGTTTTTATACTGATCAACTAAGTTCCCGTTGTGGCCGTATAAGTGAAGATGTTGATTTGAAATATGTAACTGAAAAGCAAACTGAGTTAGAATTAGCACAAGCAGCTCTGAAGCGAGACATGTGTGAGGAGTCATACATTTCGGAAGTTGATGTTGAACCTTCATTTTCCAGTTCAAATGATGGTAGAAGTACTATCATTAGCACTAATCGTTCTGGATTAGTGCGTTTAACTAAAAACCACTCACATTTTGCTGTCCAGTGTTGTCTTTCTAATCGTCCTTCAGTTCGAACAGTTAGAAATTTTACTGATACTATAAAAAACACATTGTGTGAAATTTCAGTAAAATGTAATTTATCACTAGAAGCATCTAGGCTTGCGTTTAAAACCGCTTGTGGCTCATTTTATGGTCATAATTATTTTTTATCTAAAGATGAAGCCATCCAAAATCAATCTGAATTAGATTTAAGAACTTCTTTGTCGACTTCATCATCTTCTCCTTTATCAATAAAACCTCCCAAACGTAGTAGACTGTCTTCTTTCACCTTGTCTGAAGCTGCTAAAAACCTTCCGCACACTACTGAAGAATGGAAGATCTATGAGTTTGTTCTTCCAAGCACACGCACCTTAACAGATCACAAGCAGTTTAAGGCTGTGCAACATGAAAATCAAGCAGCAATGGCTTTATATACAATGGCTTGCCTATAATACATTATAATTTTTTAATGTTTGGTTATTTATTTTGTTGTTATACTAATTGAATAATTATCTAAGAGTTTTTTAAACACTTATGACTAAATGAATTATGACATCAAACATCACGCTAATATACACACCAGTACCACATCATTTGAATCTTTAAAGGTAAGTAAGAAGTTTGTTTAAAATGTTAAAGTAACTGTTACTTTTAGAATAAAAAATTTTAAATAGAGCTATGCTTATTAAATTTTTAAAAAGTACTATTTTATCGAAAACATTTACATATTTTGTGTGATTATGACATCATAATGTAACAAAAACAGTTGAAATGTCTTTAAATGTTTGCCTATAACTGTAAACTTTAATTTAAGATAAAAACTATAAGTATAGGACATGTATAAGTGACTTTAATACTATTTAAGTCAAAAATAATGAAAATAAGTGATTTTTGGGGTCAAAATCAATTTTTGGGTTTGGAATTTTTTTTTTTGGCAATTTTTTTATTTTAATATTAAATTCTTCTTAATGATGCTAAAACACATCTAAATCAAAAAGAAAAATATAAATTTTACAACATGACCAAAAAAATGTGGTGTACTCCCTACCCCTAATTAGTACAAAAAAATAAATAACTTGTTGTTGTAAAATACAAGTGTTTATAGCAGGGTATCCCAAACTGGGTCATATGGCCCCATTGGGAGCTATTTAAAAAAATTAGGGGGCCAAGAGCAGTAAATGAGCCACAGGGGGCCATGAGGTCATAAATTGAAACTTACACCATAAAGTCTGGAGTTGATGCTGAAGAGAAAAAAAAGTCTTAAGCGTTTTAAATGGTAGTTATGAAACTTATACTAGATATTATATGGAAAAAACTTTAAAAATTTAGGGGGCCACAAGCCGTAAAAGGGGGAGCCACAAGGCCATAATTTGAAATTCACACTAGATATTCTTAATTTGATGATAAGAGCAAAAAAATTAAAAGGTCTTAGGCAGTTTTAATGATAGTTTTTTTGAGAAGTCTTGTTGGAGGGGGCCATAGCTTTTTTAATTTCTTCAAAAGGAGCATTTTAAAATAAAGTTTGGGAAACCCTGGTTTATAGTATCATGAACTTTACACCAAAGATTTTTCAACTTGATTTTTGCTTTAAAATCTTTTAATTTGTTCTTTTTTTAATATCAAAAACATAATACTCAAATATTTACAAGTAACTATAACTAAACTAATTTAGTATAAAAATTAAGTTTTAATTTTAAGTTACAACAAAAAGAAGTATAAACACAACAAACTTTTTCATGTACACTTTTAAAAATATATATAAAAAAAAAATTCAAATACAAAATAAAATATGAACTTTTTTACCTGACTTAGATGTAAAGAATATTTATATATAAATAAAACATTTAGTCTTATTTCTAGTAATATGCTTATGAAAAACTACATTACTAATTTGACTAGCAACTAAGTTTCAACATAACAAAACTAACCAAGTACATTTTCTTTGCTTTGAATCTCACTATTTACCTACAACAAAAAATACTAAATTATCACTGATTGTGAGGTTTAATTTTTAATTTACTCATTCAACTGTTATAAGAGAAACAAATTAAGTACAACTATTACCTTACTTCCATCAGAGCTAGAGTTTAGGCTTCCAACATCTAAAAAATACTTTAAAATGAAAAACTTTTTCAAGATTAGTAAATAAATTCATCTACACTATTGCTTTAATTAAATTCTAAATACAAAACTCAAAAAAAAGAAATGTCAAAATTTAGTTCTTCTAAACCTAAATCTGATATTTGAAAACAAAGCAGACTTTATAAATAATAACTTTTAACATATCTTACAATACTAACTTAACAAACATTAAGACATTTAATTTTAATTTCAGCAACTATACTACAAACAACTAACCAGTAAAGGCATCATAAGCACTTTTTGAAGTTTTAAAGATGCGAAAATCTCTGTCAAACAAGGGCAGACCATGCTTTTTACGAGGAACCCTATCTAGGCGTTTTATTTGCATCCAATTTCTCTTTGGTGGCAAATCAATTACGTCTGAGGTTGAACAGTGATAGCTTTGCTTTGGCTCAGAATAGCTGTTATTACCATGCACAAGAGGCCTTGATACTTGGTTGCTTTTGCAAGCTTCAGAGTTCAAATCGTAAGTAAAGTCAAAAAAGTCCAAGTCTTCATCTGAGCTTTCATTGCTTGCCAACAAAGGCGATCTTAGTTCATTCGATATTGGGTCAGAACTGCAAGAGCTATTTTGTACAACTTCATCAGGCTGAATATTTTCCCAAGCATTGCTGGTTTCAAAAGAACTACTTGATTCAGGTATCTCACCTGGTTCAGAATACCTTTGCAAAGTTGTATTCATAACAAAAAACTTTTCTTAAAACTATGCTTGCTGTGAGTTTAAACATTTTTTAATTTTAAATTGAAAGATCAGGAATAATAATTTTCAAACATATTAATTTGAAATTGCTTAAAACATTTTAAATTAATATACTATCACTTAAATCAGAGATTTTTTGTGGACATATTATATTTTTTATGTGCACATAGTCTTAAACATTTTAGATTGTTTTATGAGAATTATTTGCAACATCCAATTTTTGTTAAACATGAAATTTGTTAATACTTCAAAAAAAAATTAATAAATTTGTAAAAACAGAGATAAATTAATTGAGAAAAATAGTAGCTTTTTGAAAAATAGTATAATTTTAGTGGTATAGTGCAGGACTAACAGGTGATAATATTATAGTGGGTGTGATTTAAACTACTTTGAATGTTATTCTATATTATAACAATTGTACAATTATATTAAAACTGCAGAAAAACATATATCTCTATAGAAAATACTGTATTTAAGGTAGTATATATTGCTATACTCTTCTATGATATCATAGCTTCTGTCACTTGTTGAGTTTGCACAGGTCTGATTTTTAAGTGCACCTCTGTGCAAACTTCTTTTTTTATTTATCAAGCACTATTTATACTACGTACATGTAAAAAAAAACAATAGAATAATAGTTTGAAAAATATACAACTTTTAGCTGTGAATCTGTCAAGTTATGTGTTACTAATCAATCTATTTAATAATTGAGAATCATTTTTAATTTTGTTTACAAATAGTAGACATTGTTTAGTTTTCTTGTTTTGGAGCACTAAAAAGTAAACAAAAAATAGATTTGTGAATTTTAAACAAATTAGTATTTTTTAAGATGTTATTTAATTTAATGTAGTACAAAACTTTTAAGATTTAAATTTAGAAGATAATGTTTTTTTGCAGAAGGAATAAGCAAGTTTACAATTTTTATAAAATTCTTGTTTTAAAAATAAATATTTGTTAATTATAAATTTCAACATTAAAATTTATATACTAAAATTAGAAGTTATCTTTTTTTTCAAGTGATTATTTGAGCAGTTAAACTGGTTCAAGCAGTTTTGAGCCAGTAATTCACAAAAAGAGCACATGAACTAGATTATTGTGCATCAAACTTTGAAACATTTGACTACAGAAGATAATTTCAAGACGTAATGATAATTATCAAAAATAACTTTTAAACAGAGTTTGTTTTCTTTTTAATTACTGTATAGTTAACTTAATAAAATGTTTATTGTATTTATTATGTGTAATATTTTACTTGGTGCAGTAGAACCATACTAGTATACCAATATCCCACTAAGACACTTTGGACAAGGACTTTCCAATATTGCATAATTCCTCATACAATGTGGTTACTGGTTATTAAAAAAAAGTCCTCTAGGTTTTAAAACTTTTTTTTTCATTTTTTTAATAAAAAGTACAAGTTTTCTTGGTATACTTTATTATTAAAAAAAAATGTAAAAGTTTGTTTTAACAGTACAAAGTTAGTGAAAAGATACTGTAA
The DNA here is from genome assembly GCF_965202585.1 of Thalia democratica. NCBI lineage: Eukaryota > Metazoa > Chordata > Thaliacea > Salpida > Salpidae > Thalia > Thalia democratica. Next base: position 43,203,879 of record NC_139165.1, read on the forward strand.
TGATACTATAAAGCGTATTTTGTAATAAAAAAACTACACTTTTTTGAAATATATAGCAATTGTACAGGGTTGCCACTCTTTGAGCCAAAAAATCTTCCCTGAGTGACCAAAAATTTCCCTGAGTAACCTTAAATTTCCCTGAGTTTCCCTGAGTATTTTTCAAATCTTAAAATTTTTTTTTTCTCTTCTAACACAAATTATTAATACCTCATTGTCATTTTTCTTCTTTAATAATAAAAGGAAGGTTGTATGTGTATGCTTCTGCATTAAATTTATGAAAAAAACTGTTTTCAAAAACTCAATCTTTGTAAGTTTACTTTTTTGTTCTCCTAACTTGCTCAAAGCATCACCTTTATTTGGAACATTTTAAGCAAAGCGCTGTTGCTCAAGATATGCTAAATATTGGGCCCTAGAAGATTTTACAAATTTTAACAATTCAGAACTTAGTTCAACTGTGCTTGGTTCTAGACTGTTTGCATATAGATGATCTTTGATCATTCTTCGGGACCTTATTGTCATCTCTCCCATATTAGTTGATATTACTTCCTTATTTAAGCTAAAGCCCCGTTCAACACTTGCCTGGCCATTGTGAGCACAAAAACAGCCTCAAGGACTCTTGTTAAATCTTTATACTTGCTTGGGATATCGAGTGTGTCAAAATAAAAGGTGTCTAAACTGTGACTTTTTTCAAGAAAATTTTCAAAAAGTATTTGAGTGTTAGAAGAACTTAACAAATCAATGTATTGATTAATGCTGTCATCACCCTCTTTTGCTTTTAGTATCTTCATGCTGACAAGTTGTTGGACCAACCTTGTAAAGTTTCTGACACAACGGTCTTTACCCATTCCAATTAGACATGCCGGATTTAAAACAGCAGCCCTTCTTAAAAAGTTCAAACCAACAGTCAGTCGTGTTTTAATTTTTATTATTATAGCAAATATAAAAAGTTTACATTCATTGTGAAATGACTTGAAAAAAATGTTAGAAACTTTACCTTGATTTAGCAAATCTCGAATTAAAGTAGAAGCAGCACATCCTAACTCTACATCTTTTTTGTGAAAACTTTTATCTTGAAAATGCTCATTATTTAGTTCAAGTAGCTTTTTTCCATTTAAATGGGCTTCCATGAAAGAAGTAGTAAAAACAATATTCATTAACTTGTATACTAACTTCTGTATATCATCATACATGAAAGGAATGCTTGGGCTGTTTTCCTGATAGCTTGTTAACTATGGAACCAAAATTGAGGCAACAAAGCTAAAAAAATTCAATTTCACAACATCATCCTTTATAGCATTGCTTATAGTTATAAAATCTTGACCTGGTGGCTGTTTGTAACCAGGCAGTTTTTTCCAGTACTGTACCATTTTAACAACATTAGGCCAAATTAAAATGGCTCTGTCAGCTACCTGCTTTGACTCTAACCATCTTGTGGTCTAAATAACCACTTAAATAATAAAAATTACTACTTTTGAACAAAATATTGAAACTGGATTAACTAAACCTCATTCTAGATCTAGAAAAAAATTTCCATGAGATTTTCAAAAATTTCCCTGAAATTTAGAGAAAAAATCAAAACTTCCCTGAGTTTCCCTGAGTTAAAAGAAAAATGCCAAAATTCCCTGAGTTTCCCTGAGATTCCCTGAGATTTTCTACAGTTTGAAAATTCCCTGATATTCCCTGAGTTCCCTGAGTGTGTGGCAACCCTGATTGTAACATAATAAACACCTCATTGTTTTACATATAATTATTGTACTAGACTCAAAGGTTTTTAAAATCTAAATCATATCTCAATATTGACATCATATAACAACTTCTCAGAACTTAGATTTAAAGTATTTTAAAATGTTCCTTCCAATTCAACTTGTCATCTAACGCCACAATTTAATATTTTCCCTATGCTCAATTACAAAAACCCCTTTACACTGAATTCACTCTTTTTTGCACAATTCACTATTTTGTAAAAACTTTCTATGTTTCCAGGTAAAACATTCACTTTTCTTAAACCTTCTGGATGCTTTCAAAGATTTTAATATTTTCCTTAGTTACCCAAAACTTAAAACCAAGTTTTACAACACATGTGACTTTTATACTGAAGATAAAGCAGGTTAAAATATAAAAATATAAAAAGATGTTAAAACAATAAACGTACAGGTTTTTAAATGTTTGTTAATATTTTAACTTGATTATTTTTTAAAATAAACAATATAAATCTTTATAACAAACAATTACATTTATTATAAACAATTACTTGTTTTATAAGTAAATATTTATTATAATTAACTATTTTTAATATTATTATTATTATTTGCCATGAAATATATAATCCAGTGTTTTCATACAATACTCTACATTTTATCTACTAGTGCTTTTTTATTGTTTTTTTGTCAAGTTTGTATTTTCATTAGTTATACAGTATAATGGGGACCCTGATAAGCAGCTCTTAATATTTAAAATACCATTAAAAAAAAAAAATATATATATATATATTTATATTTTTAAGGTTAATAAATACTTTAGTATAATTATTTTTGATAATAATATATTTTTTATTCCGTCTTTTAAAGAAAAAGTAGGTGTTAAAAGGTCTTTTCAAACTAGGTGTTGAACTTTTCAAAACGAAAAACAGTAGTGACATATATCCAAAAAAAAATGGTATGATTACAATTTTTTGTTTTAAAATATTATGATATAATACAGTGAATATGACAAACATGCACTGTATAAAATAAATTTTTTTTAAGCACTTTGTTCTTACTTACAATATAATCCTTAAATGAAAAAATATTAACTGTATTTAAAATAAAAATTAAAGAATATTCATAAGATTCAGAGAGAGTCGTAAACTTATGTATTTTAATGGTAGTGATTTATTTTTAAATTACAAGTTTTATTCATACTCCAAGGTCTTAAGACATGAACTAGTACTGAAAGTACAAATTTTCATCTCAGCTAATAGAGTAAACACTTGTATCTTACTATAGGATAAATTGTTGTTTTAATAAACCTGTTTTTTATAAATTTACTTAATTAAACCTGTTTTGATATAGTATTTTTTTTTAATTTGAGGCTAATAACAATTCAGCTCTATTTCTCAACTAATGTCAAAAGTTCATAACAGTCTAACAAAACTAGATTCAACATTTTAAAGTTTAATTTCACAACATGTAATCCAATTTTGATAGAGTAATTGATAAAGGCTGAAATAAAAAAGTGTTAGTAAGGTTGTTTGTTTTAAAATGTTTAAAAAAATGGTCACTTTGGCAAAAAATCATGTTGTAAATATCTTATCATTTTTCTTTTAATTAACTCTAAATAAAAACGCTTAATTGTTATTCCTTAAATTTCGTTTTAAAACGAAATAAAGTTATATGGTTCTGTTATCTAAATTACTTTTGTTAATGTATTACTTAAAAATTTAGTTCTTCTAATCATAAAACAGTTTCTTATTTCATCAGAGGTTTAAAAAATTTTGTGAATAACAATTAATCAAAACAATTTGTTTCTAAAGTTTTGTTATTTTAATCTAATTTATATTTAAAGTTAAATACTTTTTTACACTTGTCCATAAAAACTAGAAGTGAAGGTTTTTTAAACAAAACTATGGTGAAAAGTAACAGAAAAATAAGTAAAGTTTTAAGTTCAAAAAATTGAAATAAAACTTTGTTCTTTACTTTTTAATAGATTGTTTGCTTTGTATTACTCTCTTATCCATTACTATGTACTATTATTATTTTGTTTACTTTCTAATACTTTCTACTTACGAGTATTTTCGTGTTTTATATGTATAAACAATGAACTTCACCGCACGATCTACAACAACAGCATCCGAGACAATCCTACGACCGGTCGTAGGATTGTCTCGGATGCTGTTGATGTAGATCGTGCGGTGAAGTTCATTGTTTATATTCGATGGCATAAAACATCTCAACTTGTTGACGATGGCCGAAATAAATACTGGCGTGTTTTATATGGAAATTTAAATCATACATTCATAAGTTATAAATTTATTGAACAAAAAACAAACAAATAAAGATGATCAAAAATATTTTGGTCTAAAGACCTGAGTTTACGAAAAGACTTCTCGGTTGTCAAGTCGTTTATCACTCGTACATCAATTGAAAAATTATATCAGTATTCCATATATTTTTATGCACAAAAAACAGGCAAACTGCAAGATTTAAACCAACTTTTTAAATAAAATAAGTATAGATTTTTTACTTCAGTTTAAAACATTAAAACAGAGGTCGGCAGGTGTTTGGTAGTTGTTGGGCAAATTTCGATGTTTAAATATTTGTAGGCCTCAGTCGTAATTTTAGTTTTTACTCTTCATAATAAGTCAAAGAATATCAAGTGTATGTTTTAAACTTCCCGTAACTCTTTTTTTTTTCACTTCAAAACCTGAAATATATATAAAACATCTGATGAATTTTACACGTTTTAATCGTTTAAAGTCTTTTTTTATTTCATTACAAAAACTGTTATGTTATTGTTTTGATATCGTTTTAAACAATTATTAGCAAACTAATGTAAATGATCAAACAATATCAATTTTAGTCAAATAATTTCGTTTTAACTTAAAAGTTAAAAAAATACTATGTTTTCACATTTAAATTGTTAATATATCTGAAAGTTTTAAAAAGATTTTTTGTCGAAAACTTTTTGGTTTGAATCTACTTTTTTTAAGTTAATTATTTTTCATTAACAATACGTGTTTTCAACGACGTCTTTAAGCCCTAGACAAGACATTTAGCTAAATTCGTTGTGTATGTCTCAATAACTGAAAAGTTTTTTAGTACTAAAGGTCCTTTTAGACCAAAAATTAACAAACTTTTTTTCAAAAGGCCCTCTTTGAAGGTATTAAAAAATGTTATGACCCCTTCAAAAAGATTTCTAAAAACAACTAACATTAAAGCAACCTAGGATTTTTTTTATCTTTGTCATCAACTCTAGAATATCTAGTGCAAGTTTTAAGTTATAACCTTGTGGTTCCCCTTTTACAGCTCACGGCTCCTTTTTTGCCCATTTGCTGCTCATATCCCCTAAAGGGTCACTTGGCCTAGTTTAGAAAACCCTGTTTAAGACGAAATTTTCTGAGTGCTTTTTTGTCGTTTAATATACGATAACGTTTAGGTCTTTCAAGTATTGACAAAGTACAAATTTTCTTGGACCATATTATGTACTATTTAGTAAGTTATCTTATCTGTAATAGATAAACATTTCAAAACTAATACTTTCTACATAAATTTTTAATTTTATTTATTGTTTATTGTAGTTGATAAACAATTAATCAACTTAATTTTATTAGACCTAAACTATATACTTTATCACAGTTGGCCAAAATCTCGCTGAGATCAATATATAACTTTATTAATTTGAAATTTTCTAAAAAAAAATATATGTTAACATTAAGAAAACTAAATTTTAAAAGTTTACGCTAACTTTTATTAACTGATTTTCTAAACGAAAGAAGATTGTTTTAAAACAAAAGTTATCATACTAAACTTGTATCTTTCCAATAATTTTAATCTTAAAGTTTAGGTATTTTTTTAAACTTAATAAAAACAATATTAATATAAAAATATTAATTATTTTTACATAACTTTAAAAAATGATTATCTTGTTTTCAAAATTTCGATTAATAATTTAAATTATTAAGCAAAGGATTTTAATACTGTTTCAAAACTATGTATTAGTAAATTTAATAGTTTATAAGTATTAAAGGTCAAAAGTATTAAATTTAAAGCCGTTTGTTGAAAACAGTTTCTTCTTTAAGATTTTATCTTCTAGCTTTCAATTTATCTTAATTAGATTTAAGCAAAAACCTTTTAAATGACCTCACACCAACTGGAACAACTGCAGTTGTAGCTAAAATTTTGAAATTAAGTTTGAAGCTCTAAGCTCATTATAACCGTTGCTTTGTGAACATTTATTTTGTAATATTTTATTCTATATTTCTTGTTGCGGGTTCACTGTGTAGCTGCAACTCATAACTCATAAAAATGGTACAATATACTAATGAACATATCGTAAGCAGTATTTATTGCTTTCTTTAAATATATACTCTATACATAAGATAGATAAACATATGTTTTCACATTTTTTTAGTATCTTTTAAACGTACTTTATAAATTTAAAGAACTAAAATCTATTTGTTTCTAATAGACAAAAAAAAAGCATAGTTACTAAATAAAAAACATTGCAAAATTTAAAACATTTTTTTGACTTACTGACTGGCCTGGTCTTGTTTATGTTGATTTTAAAAACATTTTATCTTAAAAACATCTTAAATTTAAAAGTAAAAATTAATTAACAAAAAAAAAAAAAACCGTAGGTCGATAAAATTAACTAAAAGTTATTATATAATTTTTTTTTTTCTAAAATGTACTAAATTTAGTGTTAGTATGTATTGATTTTCATTGGATTTGTCAAACAAGAAAACTTGCAAAAATGTAAAAATACGCTACTGAAAATAGCTTGGAGTAAGTTACGAAATTCCAAAAATTAAGAAAATAATTATTTTTAGAAACGTTTTACTATTTAATTAATTTAGGAAAATATGCATGACTCATTTTAAATTATTATAAAAACAAATAAAGCTTGTATTGAAATTTAAAACTTTTAAATGTTTAGTGCAGCTTTAAAACGCTATTACAATTCTATTTTGTCTTACTGTAAGTAACTTGAAAAGTTGTAGTAATATTTAAAAAGCGTAATGAAAACACTACTTTGAAAAATAAAAGTTTAACTTTTTAATGCATGTTTATTAAAACTGTATTTAAGATATCGTAAAAAATTAAATAAATAACTTTATTTAACTTATAAAAGACAACATACTTCAATTCTTTTTAGAAAAATTATTAAATTTTTAAAATTAAGTTTTTTAAAATTAAATGTGGCTAACATGCTTATTTTTTTTTAATAAATTTAGCTCAATTTAAACAAATGTTCGTGTTTATTTTAAGTTTGTTTATTAATTTTGAACCGTTGATGTTAATGTTTGAATTTATTTAGTTTTAATTGTTTTTATTAAATTAATTTTTTTTAGTTACTTTTTTGTGAAAATATAAAAGCAACCAAAATTTTATAAGAAGCCTGTAATTTCAATATAAGAACTAAATAAAGGAGTTCAAGCTTGCTAAACTAAATGTTAATGAGTATAGAAAAAAGTTTAGCTAAGTCTTATATCTAGTAAGTAGGTTAAAGGTAAGCTTTTACGTTGAGCAACTTTTATCTTACTTGTAGATTTTCTTGTTAACATGCACCGTAAATAATAATCGTGCAATGCTTAGCTAGATAACAAAACACTCTATTTTGTCCACAGAGATTTAATCGGAAAATCTATATTTTGTCCGCTCATCAGAGTTGTCTTGAGTTTCAAGAGTTGTCTTAAATAATTTAGTACTAAAAACAGGTTTAGTAGGTCATTTTGAGAATAAGTTGGTTTTTTTCAGTTTTATTTCAAGTCGTAGCTACGTAGCTATAAGTTTTTTTTGAAACATTTTTGAAAACTTTAACCTATTTTCATAAATTAGTTTTAAGTTATTGCATTAACAGTTTTTAATTTAACTAAGTTTTTACTGCTGTGTTTTTTAAAGTCTCCGTTGTAATAGAATCTATGTGGTTATTAAAAACGTCTACAGTAAAAAATCCATAAACAAGCTTATATCTTTAGTAAGTTTTTCATTTAATTTAAATATAAGGTTTTTTTTAAACCTTCTTTTTACTAATAAGATACTTTTCTTATTATACACCACTATGTCGGTGATGGAGTTTAACCTACCTCAACTAAAAAACTATACTTTTTAGCAAAACAAAATTTTGAAGTTTTTGTGGTACCAACACAAACAAAGTTTTAATTCAAATTTTTATCATTTTTATTAAAGTTTGACTGTTTAACTTTGCTACTTTTTACTGATAACTAGGAGAAAACTAGAAGGTCTTATTTAAACTAAAAATGTATTTATTATTCTTTTGTTAGAAAATACTATTTTTCTAAAGACTTAAACATAAGTTTGATAGACAGTTACTGTATACCTTTGACTAAATTTAATCTACAGACCATATTTTGATTCAATTTTACATAAAACTTAGTAAAGCTTCTAATAATAAACTTTATAAATTGCATTTTAAAAATCATATTAACTACTTAATAGTATCATTTTATTTATAAGGCAAAGTTTATCTTAAGTAATGCTCATAATTTAAAATTACTTTTGATCTTCAATTTTAAAAACAGGAAATATCTTCAGACTAGATTACAAAATAGCAACAAAATGTTGTTTGTTTAAGTTTTATGGGTATTTTTGCATCGACAGTATTTTTTTATAAAACATATATATATATAATTTAAATTTGCTTTGAGAACTACGAAACTGCAGCAATTGATTTAAGAAAATGCAAGTTAGAATAAGTTTTTCAAGTCGATACTCTTTGTTTAAAAGTAGACTAATTATATATGTTGATATAAAGATCACACATTTAATAGTGTTTGTCTGTTTTTAACAGGTATGTTTTTGAAGACAAATGACAAACATCTTATAATAAAGCTGTTTTTAGTATCAAATGGCCTTCGGATTACTTAATAAAGTAATTGTAGAATATAATTTACGTTTATTTTTTATTTATTCTAAACAATAAAGACTTGTAAGTATGATAATAGATTATAAAAAATAATTTTCTCTAAACGATAATATAATAAACTAAAAACTTAAAATTTTTTTTGTCAAAATACTAATTTTTTTACAGTTTAGTTTTGCATTAGAAGTTTGAAAAGAGTAAACTATATCTTAGTTTATAGCTCTAGCCTTAGACTAATTTATAAGTAAATAAACAACTTTCTAGTATTATCTAAATGAAAGTTTCTTTAAAAAGACCTTTATACTTGATAATAAGAAAAGTAATTTAAAGTACTATTGAAACCTACTTTTGTAACTGTTATAGAAGTTATTAAAAGCTTTGTCCAAATTTAAATGCATTTTTTGTCATGAAATTATTGAACAACTAATACAGTAAAAGATAAAACAATGTTTATACATTTTTTTACTTTAAAGACATATTTTGCTTAACTTAATAATTTAAAAACGCTTATTAAAAATCAAAACTAAGTTTTGTACCTCATCATTTTTATTTTTCACAAATAAAAGAACACAAATTTGTACAACAACTTTAAACATGATAAAATACACAAAAAATCAAAATTTACAAATGAAATTGACCTTTATTAATCTTTGTTGGTGAATAATATAAAGCGTGTTTACAAGAAGTTTATTAAATCAAGCTGATAATGTTTAGTGCTGTTGACCTGAATAGATTAACATCGATAAATTTACTTTTTTGTTTTTCCTTAAGATAAGTAAAAAATGAAACTAGTTTAAAATACAACGAGAGCACACAAATAATCATGCGTAGACCGATGCTAATTCAAACACGTGCGGCCTGATAAGCAACTCGTGAGCTATTCGAGTTTTCGCGTAAAAAATGCGGCGGAATCTGTGGGTTGTGCGCGAGGTCTCGAACGCCCGATGGTCTAATTTGCGGTTGCCTTGCCGAAAACTTGTTAAAAATGTACATACGAACGTCTTTGACGGTATTTTTGAAACACGTTCTGACTTTCCCATCCGCGCAGTACACAGTTATGCTTTCAAACGCAATTTTAAGATAAGTCAACAAAATTGATGATATAGATAAGTAGTCGAAAGTTTCATAAAATGTTTTTGTAGGTATAACAGAAAAATTTTCGTTTGCGTTTAATTGAATAGGGAAAGATAAATAGTGCATTATATAAACAGGAATAACGCTGATGGAAAAGTAAATAACAAAAAAAGTAACTAATTTTAAATTTTTTATTTCTGTTGTCTTCCTTTCTCTAGTTGTCTGGTTTTGTAAATTTTTCTTTTTATAAAACTTAAAGAAAATGCATAGGTATACACAAATCAAGAGTATCAAAATAACTGTTGGTATCAAAAGTGTTACCACCATAAAACTTTTACTGCTTCTACCAGTTATAAATACAAACGTACTTCTAAATAACTTATATCGAAGAAATTGATGTTTAGTAATTAAAGGTAAAACAGATAAAAAAGCAGAACATAAGAAAATAGAAATAGTAATAACAACAGAAACTTTTTTACTATGGTTTTTATGGTTTAAGTAAAAAACAACTGCACAAATTCGATCAAAAACACTAAACAGTAGAGAACAGCAAGAACCAAAATAGTAAAACAAGGTAAAAACACCAAACAAGTTTGAAATTAATGTATAATTTGTTGTAATAAGTTTATTTTTGTTAAGATTGAAAAAAAACATGTCATCATTTTGGTAAAACTGCCTTATGAGTTTAAAGCTCGCAACAGTAGGTTTGTTAGCTTTTTTCAAGTTTATGAAAAAAATAGTTGAGATCGCTGTACTATAAAAGAAGTTATAAGATATTACTGAACCTCTAAAAATATGTGCTGAGCTTCTAGAACTTTTCGACAATCCTTTGATACTGATTAAAATTGAAATTGACATAATCATCGTTGCAACTCCTAAAACTACTATCGTGTTGCTCATCTTACTGCAAATTGAAAACAAAAACTAAAGACTTAATCAAAAAATGAAAGGCTGCTTATTATCCATAATTTATATTAAAAGTGTGTCACACTATAGACTGAATAAACTAAAGTTTTACTTAGAGTTAAACTTAAAACTTTTTATAAGTTCAAAATTTTAAGCTTTCCATTAAAAAATTAAATGATTAAGTATGCACACAAACCGAGTATATGTTTATTTAAACAATTAAATATTTTATAAAAAGTTTACTGGTTAAATAAAAACTGTACGTAAAGTTTTAGTTAGTTCTGTAGTTAAAAAATCCCTAAAGTAAACAAAAAAAAAGGCTAAAAATAAAGTTTGAGCTTCTAATAATGTTAACTATTTGTTTTTTATTATTGAACTTACCTTTTACCAATATTTATTTCTTTAAGGTCGGTAGAAACACCAGGTAGCATAGTCCAGGTAATATTAAAAATATCAAAATGTTTGAATTCATAAAAACTTAATTTTTTAGCCGTCAATAAATCATATGAGCTGAACATCGGCACTGATATGCAATTTTCCATATTTTCGTGAATAAAAGAATTGTGTTTTAATAGCATACTCGAAAGTTCTTTATTGTTTAGTTTCAAAAGATGTTTATCATTTTTTTTAGTCCACTCAGTTAATGATTTAGAACACATTTTATAAAAAGTTTTTTTGTCACAAAAGTAGGCGTACAAAACAGAATTGAAATCAGTGTAAAGAAAATTTTGCTTGCTACATTCGTATTTAATAGACGAAGTGCAATTTTTCTTTGACATTTCAATGAAAAAATAATTTAAAGAAAAAATATTCGACGTGTATAAAAACCCGTCATACGCAAGTTCTTTAACATTCCTACACTGCGGGTCTGTTTTGTACACCTCGTTGTAAAAATTCTTTTTAAAATATTTATTTGGTTGAACAAAAACAATTAAAAAACCAAAAGTAACTACTAAAACACAACTCGTATTCATTTTAATTAATAGTTAAGCCAAACCAAAAAATAAAATCTATCGAGTTTAAAGTTAAGATTCAATTGCTTTTTTATTTGGAAATGTTATACTTTTTCTATTGTAACTCGTAACTTTCAATGAGGTTTTATCTCTCTCTTTTTTTTTGGCAGTCGCACTAAGCTTTATATTACGAGGAGAAAATATCTTTTACAGTGAAAAGTTTGTAGAATCCTTGTGACCTTTTACAAACTTAAATATTATAAATAGCATAAATAGTTTGAAAAATCTAAGCAGCTTATATAATAAATATTAAAACAGCAAAATATATATAACGTAACATGATAGTTCAGACTTCAGACCCTATAAATAAAGCATATAGTAACAATAAGTTTTCTGTCAGCATATTTTTAAATTTAAAACGTTTTGAAATTGTGCTAGTCCGAAGGAGACTACTTTTTATCATATATTTAAAGTTAACCTTACTAATTTATGATAATCCAACTATAAGCTGATTATTTTCGAGGTTAATGCTGTAAATTGCTTAATTTAAATTTTTTGTTTTCTTCGGATATGTTTATACTAATGAACTATAATAAATTTAAACAAAAGTTTTTGGTTATTTAAATTATAAAGCTTTTAAAATTTTTTATAGCCCGTGGAGTTCTACATTATTTTAAGTTATAAAATTTGTCACAGTTTTACGGTAAAAGTGTTATGATAAAATTTTCTTTTAATTTCTGTACTGTTATAATTGGAATAATCGTCAATTTAGTACTTACAAAAATAATTAAAGATTAAATTACTAAAAAGTATTTGCATACCTAGTTTTTTCAGCTTGGATATTACATAACTAAACTAATTTTTATGTTTATAATATTTAAGTTTTCATTTTAGTTCTAAGTTTTAATTAATTTAATTTTTCATCAACTTAAAAAGGGGTCGGTAGTCCTTAATTAATCAGGAACCAACTATTATAGAAAAAAGTCTTCAGCGGGCCGCAGTTCTTATACAAAGTTTATTTATAAATATAAAAGTACTACTTTTAAATTAGAAAAGTCATGAAACAAGCAATAACAAAGCAATAGTTTGCAACTTATTAAATTTTAGAGCTTTATTGTAAGGCTTTAACAAAAAAAACGTTTTTTAAAAGTTTTGTTAAGCATGTTTTCAGCTAAAAAACTACATCGTAGGCTGCAGTTTGCCAAACCCTTCAATAAAGAACAGTATATAAAGTTTTAAAACTAACTTATTTTGCTGTAATTAAAAATTTAATATATACCATATTCTTGTTTAAGTTTTTTGATTATTTTAAATAATAAGATTTTATTGCGTTAGTTTATCAATTTTGCAATTAAGTAATTCTTAAAGTTTTTTTTAAACAATGTTACTTAGCTAGTTAAATTAATTTACTTATTTTCCAACAAAACTAGAAAAAATATATTTTTTTTATATTAAACTATAACATATTTTGATTATACTAAAGATTAATTATAAGTAAATGATTTAGTACATTTACTCATTAGGGTATCTTTATTTTCTGTACGAATATTAAAAAAGTTATTGCAATTAATTCTTTAACATTAATAGATTTAGAATCGAAGTTTAGAAAAGAATAAAACATTAAAAACACTAAAAAAATAAGTTTTCCAAAAATATGGCTAGATAAATACACTTGATGCTCTTTAGTTTTCGGTATTAACTTCTTCCTTGCTTTCGAAATCTTTTTTTACTTCCGCCATGATTCTCTCTTTATTTTCCTTTATAAAATTTTTAACATATGTTTCGTCTCTCATAATTTTGTGACACAATTCGAACCAGTAATCATAATCGACACCCATCGGAAAGTGAGCCTGCAGTATATGTCCTGGTTCAAATCTGTAGCACATTTTAAACACATGAAGTTTGTAATCACCCCAACGTTGTATAAATTCAGCTTGAATTTCTTTAGAATTGTCACCGCTAATAACCTTAGCAAGCGACACTATTACAAATAGTGTCATAAAAACTTGGCAATTTTTCATTTCTTATTTATTGTTATCTGTTTTAAAGAGGAATGGTATTAGCTATTATAAGTTATTTAATGAAATAATTAAATTTCAACTTTGGTATATAAAGTCTTACGGATTTTACATTTTGAAATCTTAAACGCCGTAAGATCTACAAAATCTACTTTTGCTTTAAAACAAAAACCTATAGAAAGTAAATATGTATTTCGAAGTTTGGAAAAACTACATCCAAACATAAGTAGTTCGAAAAGTGTTATACTTATATTTTAGTCTATTATTTATTTAAATAAATATAGTAAAGATGTCATAAAAGACCGTTGAAAATTGTTGTTTAAAATAAGTATTACCCATTCAAACTATATAAAAGTGATGAAGCTTAATATAGTTCTACGATTTGGTTGTATTGAAATAAAAGTTAACAGCCTTTACTAAACACTTACAAAACCAAAAATAAAAGTTAAAAAAAAACGATTTACTTAGTACTTACTGTTTTACTAAGGTTCTATTTGTTTTAAGAAATTTAAAGTTTTAAAACTAAAAATCTTTTTAACCAATCAAAACACGTTTTTATTATACGTAAATTACTTTTAAAATCTTATGAAAATGGACAGTCTACTAGACATTTAACAATTTGAAAGCTACAAAAAAATAACAAAGCTTTTCTTTGATGACTTTTTGATAAAAATTTATAGTATATATGTAGTTGAATTATTTGAAATATTAATTTTAAGATTAAAGTAAAATCTAAATTAAAAGAATAAATTGTACGTAAAACAACAAAACTTTAAAAAAAAACATAAGTTAACCAAAAACTAAGGACTTATATATAAGTTTAAGTGAATGACACTAATACTTTGTTAATCAAAGCTCTAGTTAAATGTTATACACTTTTGTTAGATTTAAAGTACTTATGATATTGTGCAAATAGCAATAAAGGTTTATGTAACACAATTGTTTTTAATCTTAAACTAACAATGAATATTAAAAAAAGATAATGATTAGCTACTGTTCGAAGCTACAACTACTTATAAAAATTTTATTTGAAAATAAAACTTTTGTAGTAAATGAAAAATTAAAGTGTAGTGTTATTAATCAAAAAAATTCAAGTATTTGTTTGTGTTGGTTTACAAAAGATTTCTTAACACAAAGTAACGATATTCTTAATGTTAATTTAAAACTGAAATATATTTGAAAAAAAAAGTTATGCAGAAACTAAATTTCTAATTTATTAAATATTTTATAGTAAATTAGATACCTAAGTTTCAAAAATTGCTAAAAATAATAAATTTTTGAAGCAAGTTGTTCTAGTTATTTAGTTATTGAAAAAAGAAATTAAAGTTTTTGTAAACATGTAACGAAACAAAGGCGTTTTTGAAAACGATAAATTCTGCTAATTTAGGTAATTCAATAGGTATTCAAAAATTTCGAGGAATTTTTCAAATCAAATTTCTAAAAATGATTTGCTAAAACAGTTTCAAAACCGAAATATTCGGTTTACTCAAAAAGTTAGAAATATGATAAAAGAAAAACATAAAAATTTATGTTTTATATTAAATAAAACTACAATTATAAAAATATAATTTTCATGTAGACAAATGCAATATAAACGTGCAAAATTAAAAAACTTCTTGCAAAACTGACACCAGTGCAAAAGTGACCCACCGTGCAAAAGTGAATCCATGCAAAATTTTAACGACTCGTGCAAAACCGACTACTGGTGCAGAAGTGACTCTTTACAAAAAAAATTTCTCTTGCGAAGCAGACTAGTCCCCAGTTTTTTATATCATTTATAAAGAAAATCCATGTAATTTATTAGATTTAAAAGCAAAATAGAATAATTCACTAAAGATCTTCCTTAATTTTTTGATCAAGTTATTTCACACTTAATAAAAAAATCTTTTATATGTAATAAGAACTTTTAGGAAAAAAATCTATGATTTTTTATCAAAATGATTTATCAAAACTGAAAATAAAAAAATTGGATTTATCTTAATTTAGGTCATGTAATTTTCAAAAATCTTTCACATAAAAATTGTTTGTAATATAAAAAAAAATATTTACTAAAGTTCTTAAATAAGAAGCTTTCAAAATGGAGAAACGGGTATAATTTTTTAACATTTTTTTAAATTTTGATAAAGTTGACCCTTAAAAAATTATAGTTTATACATTTGCATTAACTGAGATCTCAATAGCGGTTTTTCGCGACTATGCCTGCCTGATGAGTCCTAACAAGGATGAAACCGGTCGTAGGTTGTCTCGGATGCTATTGATGTTGATCATGTGGTGAAGTTCAATGTTTATTACAATTATTTAAGAAATTTATACAAAGTTTGTTATATCTTCTATATATTTTTTTTGTTTTATAAAATATATATTATAGCATAGAAAAAGGTTAGATATAATTAATTTTATCTGTTAATTCTGTCTCTTAAAAACGAAGTCTGTTTAACTTAACCTTTTATTTTTTAGTAATAGTGAAAGTTATTTTGATGTTTTAAATAACTATTACATGTTTTATATAAATGTTTTTGCTATCGAATATTATTACCTGTAGGTTGTTTTACAAATTTTATGCAAAGTCTGACCAAACTTTACCTTTTATTTTTTTTATCAAAAAATTAATTAGTTGTTTTAACTAAGTACTTTTCGTTCCTAGACATTAATAATCTTAATATTGTTTTTCAAACTAGTTGTACTAAAGACCTTTTTTTTAGTTATAAAAGCTGTTGTTCATTACTAATTAATTGAGTGAAAAGTTAAATTAGTTCTTGACAAGGCTTTAAAAGGTATCCGTAGTGTACGACCCAATAAGCGAAAGGTTTTACGTCCTAGGTCCTAGGGAAAAATATTTAGAGTGGTTTTTATCATTCAAGTATTAATATAGTAGTAAGTTTATTTTTGTGAAAGTACAGAAAACTTTAACATAAATCAATTAAAAAATAAAAGTTGTTAAAAAAAAATTATGTCACAAAACAAATAAGAATTTTTTCAACAGTAAGTTCGACTTTTTTAATAACAAAATTAATTTAGTTTAAGTAATTTAAATAAGATTATTAAATAGCTTAAGAAAAAAGTTTTAAATTGGGGAAATCTTTTAAAATGAGTAAACTTTACCTACCCACGTAAGAAAATTACAATGTGTCGTCACTGATAACAAATAGAAAATAAGTAATTATTATCAGTTGATCTTCTATTAACTAAAACCAAAGTTTAACATCAAATTATGATTAAGAAGAAAAATTTAAACTTTTAAAAGTCCACTTTGTTCTCGTTGATAAATTTTTGAATTCAGTTTATTTTATTTATTATAGTAAATAAATACTGTAAATGAAAGAAATAATATCGGTGATAAATCAAGTTTTATAATAGTTTTGGAATAAAAAACAGAATTTAGTTCAGTTTTAACTGTTTTTATTTTTCTACATGTATCCTAAACATTTCTTTAGTCCAACCTTCAAGTAAAAGTCTATATTTAGAAGTTTTATATTGCTTGAACTCGTTTTTTCTAAAGTGTATACAACACTAAATTGATACAACAAGTCATTACTTATTATTAGTTTAACGATGATGCAATACTTTTTTAGTTTTACTTTCTTAATGGACTTATGTTTATAAAAATTTATAAAAGATTTTATTAAAATTTATTTATTAGCGACTTTGTACACTTCAAGTATGATTTCACATTCTCTGTCAAAAACTACACTCTTTTTAAACAATGCAATTTATTAGTACAAATAAAAAACGAAAGTATTCATAACATTGTAAAAGTTTATTATAGTTTTGATAGTAATTGTTAACTAAAAACTAGCTCTAAATTTAATTATGTAAACAACATTCTAGTATTTGTATATATATTATTACAGTGGAAATGTTTGTTTATAAAAAATTTGATAGCGTTTACATCAATAAAAGTTCACACTTTAAGCTTATGCAGTTAACTTGGTACCACTACTTAAGAGTTTTTTAAACTATGTAAAATTATTTTGATTATCAAAACTATTAAGTGTTAACAAAAAAAAAATGTTTCATAAATTTTATACAAAACTAGTTTATAAATGGAAAAAAAACTAATAAAATTCTAAGAGATATTTAATCACCTTATTTAGCATAAAAATTTAGAAAGACAAGATCAATAAACACTAAAATATTGAAAATAATAATATGCAAGACTATAGTATGTTCACAAATCATACTAGCTTTGTTGGTTTAAAAAAAGAACGTTTCAAAACGATGAAAACAGGTTATTTTGAATATTAAAACTTTATTACAAAAAAATAAAAGATAAAAAACATAACATTTATTGAGTTTATGTATTAACTGGAATTCGTTTTAATATAGTTACAAGCAACTACCTAGTCATATTGGCAGATAAAAGGAAATGACGAATATTTTGACATGTTAGAAATAGTATAACTCTTTTCTAACAGTACTACTCTTTTATTTTCGTTTATAATGAGTTTAGAATTTTCGAACTCACTTATTCCGCCAAGTCGTTCCGTTTGTTCAATAGTTTCTTTATACGCAAAAACGTTTTTCTTCTCATAATACAGTACGACATTGAATAAATTGTTAGGTCCTATTTTATCACCGTTGAGTACGTCTTTTACAAATTTTCTGTAATATTGTAGTTGTCATTGAGTTAGCTACATAATAACTTTCTTAAAAATATTTGAAAAAGAGAAAAGCTTTACTTATTTACATGAACTACTTAAAAAACCATCGATAAAGTTGTTTAGAAAAAAAATAGTACAAAGTTATGAGCAATGAATTTATTGTTTATAATACAAAATTAATGTTACAAAGTTATGAGCAATTGTTACTATTTATTTTAAAGCATAGGACTTAAAAACTAAATTTAAAAAACAAAGCAACCACTTTATTTATTTAGTTGTTAAATACACCTTTAAAATCATTTTTATTTTAAAAAGTATTTCAAATTTGTAATAAATTTAATAAATTGTTCAAATCAAATGGTTTTCAACTGTTTCAACTTATCATAACAAGTTAACCTAAACCTATTCAACTAACAAGTATAACTTTTTTATACTGAATCAAAATGTAAACTAGAAGACTTTAAAATATTTTTCAACAAACTAACCGTCTTGAAGCAGCGTTTTTCCAGTCTTCTAGTTTAAAAAAGCGAGCTAGGCGTCCGCCAAACTCTTCCTTACAGTAGTTTTCTGCATCAGCAACATTTTTTTCAATATATCTGCCGTTTTCATCCTTTAGAATTATAAACTTCGGTCCTTCTGTTTCTGTGATAAGTATTAAACTTTCTTTCACTTACTTCGAGTTTTTTTTAAGTTATTGATTTAATTAAAAAAGGTTGATACAATAAATACTAATAACAACTGATTGTTTTAAAAGTTTTACTCTTGTTGGTTTCTAAAAGTTTTATATTGTTTTGTGGCTTCAGCTAAAGCAAAAGCTGTTTAAGGTTTTAGACTTTTGCATTGTTTAAGCAAAACTGCATCTAATAGTTTTTCAAATAAAGCAGATAGCCAAGCCTATATTATGTTTTTATAATGTAAACTAAAAACTTTGTTTTTACTTCTAGATAAATAACAATAAGTTTGAAAGTACCTGGGTCTTGAAAAGGTTCACTTGATGCACCGACGGTAAAAGCAAGTGCTAAAGTGCCACAGCGAATGGTAAACCAATAATTGTGACAAAAACTAATACTTTTGATTTTTTTGAACTCAAATTTTTTCCATTTTAAAATGCTTTCAACCAAACTTTAGTTTATAAAGGCAATTTTGTACTAAACAATTTTAATTCACAGAAAGAGAAATTTAATATTTACTTGAAACACAGCTTTTTTATACAAAAGTAATCAACAACTAATTTTATCTAGTAATATAAACAAATAAAACTTTAATGACGACATTAAATGAGCAATTTAAGGTAGGACTTTTTATGGGTAGTTTTAAATATTGGGTACTTTTAATTGCAGCAGTTTTGCAAAAAAAGTACCCAATATTTTGATGATGTCATTAATTTTACTTTGGGTACTTTTGAAGCTTAAACTTTGTAAACAAAACAAAATTGCTGTCTAGGCCTATGATAAATTCACTTTGTTTATTTTTCTAAATATAAAAATAATTATATCTGAAATAAAACAATAGAATACTACTAAACATTTCCCTATGTTAACAAAATTATAGAAATTTCAGATTTTGAAAGAGCCACACTCTTCAATAAAAATTTTCAAAATGTATTTAAACAAGATCAAAATCATCAAAGTATTAAGCAACCTAAAAAAACATGCAGTAAAATGAAAAGTTTTATTATAAGTTCTCGAGACATTAACACATCGACGAAGCATCTTAAAGATAAAATTGTTAGAACGCCTTAGAAAACTCCACCTTATTTTATTAAGCATGCTATTCCATCATTAGTTTTTTCTTTATTATTAATTTTTAATTGCTTCCTAGTATTGTCAGAAATACCAAAACAATGGAAAACATCTTATGTAATTCCAGTATACAAAAAAGGTATCAAACACGACCCATTAGATTATAGGCCAATATCCTTAACCAGTACGTTTTCCCGAATTTTTGAACACATTATTTCCCAAAAAATATTTAACCACCTCTTCGACTTTAATTTACTAACACCAAAACAATTTCGCTTCGTTCCCCACCGATCATCAGGAATTCAATTATTAACATGTTTACATACTTGGCTAATAACTTACTTAAACAATGAATCAGTCACAGTAGTCTATACTGACATCAAAAAAGCTTTTGACTCTGTGTCACACATTAGATTATTAAAAATTATGACTCAATATGGTTTTGATGATAACTTAGTGAATTGGTTAAGCGAATTTTTAAATAATAGGACACAAAGTGTACTCATTAACAACACATTATCAGATCCTCTAAAAATTCACAGTGGAGTACCACAAGGTGGAGTCATTGGTCCTCTTCTCTTTTTAATTTACATCAACGATATCACTTTTAATACTCACATTAAAAGCGAAATAAGTCTATTTGCAGATGACGCAAAAGTATTTAGCAAGTCAAAAACTTCTTTACAATAACATTAGATAATATTCACGAATGGCTAAAAACAAGAAAACTTGATTTAAATCCAAAAAAATGCCAAGTTCTAACCATCAATAAAAATAAACTTTTCTCTATTAACCTTTTAATTAATAAAACTAAAATACCAGCAGTAAAATCTTTTAAAGACATGGGAATACATATATCTGAAAATCTAAAATGGAACAAACATATAAGTTATTTATACAAAATTGCTCAAAACTCATCATATCAAATACTCAAAAGTTTTAAGACCAGTTCTGCTTGTATTCTCACTAAACTATTTAAAATCTACGTTCGCCCTAAACTCGAATACAATACCCCAATATGGTCACCCTATTTAAAAAAAGACATTATTAGGATTGAGTCTGTGCAGAGAAATTTTACCCGTTTTGTTTGTATTAGATGCAACATTTCAAATACCTCATACAAAGATAGATTGGTGAAACTCAGACTGGAGTCTCTAGAGTATAGAAGATGGCAGTTTGACTTGATAACACTTTTTAAAATTGTTAATGGTAAATATAAAGAATTTTTCAATAAGTTTTTTGTTTTTTATAGGACCAATTATAATTTGAGAGGAAATAATAAAAAAATAAAATGTAAATATAATTTTAATAACAGTCAGTGGCAAAACTCTTTTTTCTGCAGAACAATAAATATGTGGAATAGGTTACCGCAGGATGTGGTTTCGTGTGGGAGGGTGGAACAATTTCGATTAAAACTAAAAAAATTCGTTTTAAATAATATAAACACAAGTAAAATACAGTGATTAACGAATAAAAATTCATTTTAAAATATTAGTATCACTAAGACCAATTTTTCTTCCTTACGCCTTTCCCCTACAGATTATAAGTTTTTATATATAATTTTTGTAAATGTGTAATCTTTTCTAGTCTATGAATAGGTTTTTATATGAGAATTTATTTCGTTTTGTTCTATGTGCATACTAAGTTATTATTTATCGTACAAGACTACTTGTTTGTAATTTTTTTAATTTTTTTTTTTTTTTTTTACTGTGTTGTTTTCAGATTTTTATTTTCATTGAATGTAATTTGTTTGTTTCTTTTTTCGTGTGTATCGTTTAAGCGGCTCGGGTTTTAATGCCCGAGTCCATCTTTGCACAATAAACTCCAATAATAATAATAATAATTTTCAAGCTTGATATTTTTTGTGTTAGTTACAACTTTAAATTCAAACAAAAGTTAAGCTATTGATTTTTAAAACTTTTCTTTATAGTTTGTTGGTGAATTTAAGTCATAGAAAAACTTGAACTAGTTATACATAAGTTATGTACTTCAATTAAAGCTACCTTTTTTTAGTTTGAAATAAAGTTAACAGGGTGGCCATCGAACCTAGATGCTCATGGGAATCTTGGAATGTTGTATAAAATCCTAGAATGACTTAAAACTCTGATCACTTTTTTTTCTAGAAAAATAATTAAGACTTGCATTTTAAAAAATGTATTAAATTTAGAAAAACTGAAATAAGTTTCAAAAAAACTTTAGGAGTCACCTTGGGTACAGGAATGGTGTAGATCACTTTTATTTCAAGTTGATGCCACTTTATAAAATTTAATCTAAATACTAGTAGCTTTATACAAATTTTTATACCAAAACAAATTTTTGAAATGTAACATTAGATAGGAGAGTATAGTAGGTTTTGATTGTCATACATATTTTTTTTTGTTAATAAATATTGAAAGGAATACTTCCTTAAAATTTGAGCAGGGTTGCCAACACACCTGGAAGTTGACAGTTTAAACAAAAACTGGGAAAACCTTGAATTTGTGAAATTTAAAAAAAAAAGAAAAAAATCTGGTACTTGAAACAAAAATCTGTAACTTTTAAACTACTTCTTCATGTAAAATAATGAAATTTTGATAAAATATGATAACTTAAAGTCATCAATAAACTATAAAAGAAAAATTTAAAAAATCAATAGCTTAATTTGTGTTTGAAATTAAAATTGTTACTTACACAAAAAATATCAAGGTTGAAAATTATATTTCTATAATTTTGTTGACTTAAGGAAATTTTTAGTATTATTTTATAGTTTTATTTCAGATATAATTATTTTTATGTTTAGAAAAATAAACAAAGTGAATTTATCATAGGCTAGATAGCAATTTTGTTTTATTCACAAAATTTAAGCTTCAAAAGTTACCAAAGTAAAATTAATGACATCATTAAAATATTGGTACTTTTTTTTCAAAATTACTGCATTTAAAAGTACCCAATTTTTAAGACTACCCATAAAAAACCTTACCCGGTAATAATACGTAGAATTGTTAGATTTTATTCATCAAAGTGTAAATTGACAAGTTAATTTAGCATAAAAGTCGTCAATTTATGTACTTTTTAGTATAACTATTAAGAATTATACAGAGTAATTTTAAAAATTTAATGAATAATTTCTATGAAGAAAATAATGCTTATCAATTCATTAGTTAAGAAAGCTTTTACTTTTATATTTCGTATAAACGTTTTTAGTACTCTCTTATATAAAAATATCACTAGTTTGAATAAGAATTACTTTACTGTGAACAGAAGGATGTTAATAACTGTGAAAACGTTTAAATTGAAAAATTATTATTGTAAGCTTATTGAACTTCTAAATTAATAAACTACTTCTACATAAATTTTAGAACATTTGATACTAACATAAACTACTTTAGCTAGTGTTTAGCTAAACAGTGAAAACAGTGTATGAACAATTTTTATTATTATTTCACAATAACCCGTTGTTAGTTTGAAGCCGATGCTATCACTAATAAACTGAACAAAATGTTTAAAAAATGTGAAGAGCAGTTACTTTTAGTTTTTTAATCAATTAAAACACATTCAAAAAGTTTGTGGAATATCAATTGAACTGTTCTTAATTGTATTTATATACTGTTACCAAAAACTTGTAAGCGTTGTTTTTGTATTAATTAAATTGCTAAAAACTAATATGATATTCATGTGCAATAGAAGCTAATAATATATTCAAAACTTTTAACAGTAAAAAAAAGTACGGTAATTTTTAAAACTAAATTTAAAAGCTCTGTTTTTAAGTCTAAATAGAAAGTAGATAATTGATTCTCGAAAGCAAAAAACAAAAAGTTCAAGGAATAAGCTAATAAAATTTATTAAATTAAATTGAAAAATTTTGTTTCTATAAATAATATTATTAATAACTTTTTAAACTATTTTATGCAAACAATTGTAAAGTGATGTACATTTAGTTAAGTTTTGTAACAAAAGTAAATAACTAAATGTTTACAAAAAACATAAAAACTTACCTTTTACTATCTATATTTAAATTAATTTGAAATTTTTTATTAAAATACAAACAATAAATAGTTTAAGAAAAGTTTAAACTTTTTTTAATCTAAAAATTATACTTTAAATCAATGTTATATACCGAGCATTGAACTTCAATGTAGTTTTGTGTAAATGTTGAATTTCAAACAAATAATAGGAATATTTACACAACTAGTTAGTGATTTAGTAGTTGGTAAGAATAACATAAATCGTATTTACTAATTTTAATATAGACTTAAGTCTTCTCCAATAGTAGATAATATATAAGACTGAAATAGTGCTTATGAGACTAAGTTGTAATACTTACTTTCTTTCCATAAAAATTTGTAAAATATTTTTATTTAAATTTAGAAGTTTTAAGAAACTTTTGATAAAAAAAAATTTAAATGGCATAACAATAAATATATAAATAAATACCTTAGGTTAAATTTGATTTTTTTTTCTAACAGTTTTTTTTCATAATGTCTAGTTCCCGTTGTTCTAACGAAATTACAACCCAAAACCTACCTGAGGACCAGTATATTGTCGAAAGAATTATAAAAGACAAGTTCGTCAAAAAAGGAAGGAAGAAACTGTATCTGATCAAGTGGAAAGGATATCCTAGGTTAGCTTTGCTGTCAAAATGGCAAGGACTAAATGTAATTTTAGTTGACTAGCAGCTTGTTTTCTCATTGAATTGATAAATTTAGATAAAAAATATAAAAGTAATTGGTGCTTCATATTTGTGGGATTGATATTAACTGTAAACATATAATTTATTTCCAAAGTAACAGTGAAAGTTTTATTTGAATAAGATGCTTATTTTGACTAATAACCTCATTAATTTTACTAATTCTTTAAGTGTTTAATAAAAAAATTCGTAAACTAACAAACTTGGTTTATAGTTAGTAATTATTAATTTAGTGATGAAAATACTTGGGAGCCAGAGTACAATATAAACGAGGATGTTATCGCAGAATACAAAAAGCAGCAAGCTGGTTCGTTCATATGTTAAATTTCCATTTATCTAGTAATGTTTTCTAAATAAAGTATTAATTAAAATTATGTAGAGTTGTCGTATAACCACAAAAAGTTTACAGTTAGTGAGAATTAATAAATACAAGAGTTAGTTTGCTGAACTTTGAGCGTTTTTATAATAAGTAAATACCTCAATTTGTAACTTAGATTTGCTCTTTGTTGGTTTAAAAGCTGAAAATTGTTTAGAAGAATTTCCTAGTTGTTTTTATATTAATTAGTAAATACTTGAAAACAAATTTAGTTGAAAAAAACACTCACAACAAAAGTAAATATTTTAGAAAAGCGCAACGCAAAGGGAAGGGGTACACCGTCAAGAAGAAAGCGCGAGCCAGCAAAACTTGCAAAGCTGAACAGTAGTGGCAAGTTGAAAAGAGAAAAACAGGCTGACTCTCAAACACATGTGCTTTATAAAGGTATTAAAATTACGACTTCTTTATAAATTTTAATTATAGATATAGAATAAATAATAAAATTGTTAACTGAGTTTTAAATGATTTTACTCACTAAAGCCACGGGATAAACTGAACCTTTTCAAGCTGAATTAATTTGTATTGACAGCCACTATACATTGTAAAAATTAAAAATAACTTTAAAACACGTAAATAATAAAGTTAACTTCATTAGTTTTCAGTTTAAGTCAATGTTTAGTTAACTATATTCTTAAAAATTTTTAAGTTTCAAACATAGTCAATTACAGTCTGTATTAAATCTGTACAAGAATATTCGTTTAGCGTTTAAAATAAAAAAACCTACTTTTAGACAATGCATAAAAAAAAAAAGAAACAAAACAATATTTTATCTATTGTTATCCAATAACAGATGCACTTAAGAAAGAAAGCAATGTAGCCGACCAACTTGTTATAAGCAAATTGAGTGAAAAGATAATTGTAGACAATACACAAACTGAGTCGAAAAGTTCTGAAATTGTGAACGAATACACTGGTTTAGATACTGATAATGATGAAAGTATCACTGATGCAGCACATAATAGAAACGAAAAGTTGAAAATTGCTAATTGCTCAGCTTCAACAACACTGAAATTAGATGATGACGTAACACGGAAAGGCATCAGAACTGGTTTGTTTAAATACTTAAATAAAAGCATGAATTTGTATACAAGAGTAAATAAATTGATATGGTGATAGAAATTCTAAGCATATAAAAAAATTATAGCACGTTTTAATTTTCTACCTTTGTAGTAGTAAACTGTTCAACAAAAATTGTTTATAAAAGTTTATGATTTTTTTCAATAAACAGTTTCAGAAAGTTTCACTAAGATTTTACAAAAACTAGAGAAGTATTTAAACATTAAGTAGTAATTAAAAAAATCATTAAACGTAGAGTAACGGAGTAAATGCTCACAAACGTGACTGCTAGTGATTGATATGTTGATTGACATAAATAACTGTAATCCATTTTCTGTAAACTGTAACTAAATTAACTTCATCTATTCAAATATTTCAAAGCAATACTTTTTAGACTTTATTTACTGTTATATGTGATGTTAGAAACATCTCTACTTAAATATACTAGTACTAATATTTACCAAGCTTGTTATTGTTATTTTTTCGTATTTACATCAAACGCTCTTTGAAAAAATAAACAGAACCAGGCATCGACAACGTCATAATGTATACAAGTGACGTCGATTACGAGAGAAGCACGCCTTCCGCAGAATCAGAGGCGTTCGGAGAAACAAACCAAGTGAATGGTTTGATTACCGACGACGTGGTTAATTTAATGCAATGCGATTTTGCAACGAAAAACGTTATTGCACTTGACGAAGTGAATGAAGTTGAGAGTTCTGCAGTTGTTAGTGACCTCTCGTTACAAAATTTAAACAATTCGAGTCAATTGACTCCAACAACAGCATCACGAGGTTTAAATATTTTTAAAATGTAATAAAAAAAGGATAAAAATTTAGTTCATTTAAATGAAAGATTATACAGAGTTTATTCGTATACTAATATTTCAGAAATTTAGCTAAACAAAAAAACATTAGCTAGTTTCTATACCGTTTTAAAAGTTTTCTGCTTTTGAAAAATAGGTTTTGCATGTAAACTGAAATATTACGTTTTTAATGTGGCGTGATTAAGTTTAAATTAAATTTGACATTGGTAAAATAAGTAATTTATAAGTTTACTGCTATAAATATTAGAAAACTTATAAAATTTCAACTAGAACAAAATACGAAATATTATTAAACAAAACATTAACATTTAACGGGCAAAACCTTCCGTTAAAATTGATACTTACAATTCGTATTAAAACAGACGATAATGAGGAAAGTAGAAAAATTTTAAAAACAGAGTACGTCTCTGTAGTTGACAACAAATTTGCATTAGCAACAGTTGAGATTTTTCTCGATAAAACATACAAAAATTAAACCAGAGAAATATATTTAGATTCATTACAGCCCTTTGGAAAAATCAAGTGTTTCAGAACAACTTGTAGCTTTTTATAATTATTTAAAAAGTTTTAGGAAAGATGTATTACTTTTGTAAAAGTAAATATAGACAATATAGATCAATTTAATCTGTTTTTATCTATTAATTGAAACAGTTGAGAAAGCAATAAATGAAACCAGAGTACCTGTTGTAAGCAAATTGAGTGAAAAAAATATAGCCATTACAAATGTTAAACTGAACAGTGGTGAAATAATAAAAGGAAATATTGAATCGAATGCTGAAAAATACAAGCGCATCTCTAACGTTGTTACGGAATCATTACAAGAATTAAAAAAATCAAGTAAGACGCTTGAAACTAATTTAGTCACTAGCTACCACCTGAGCTAAATACTACCGTAGAACCATCTAACCAAAATAGTTACAGTATAAAAATTGTTTGCCACTAAGTGAACTTTTATGTGATCAAAAATAACTATAACTTTATGAATACAACCTAAAAAAAAACATTAAATGCATTTTTATACAACGCTTTATATTGTAGTTGCTTCAAATAGCGAAAAATCAGAGGAAGCTTTAAGTTGCGATGAAAACTTTCTGTCCGTAAAAAGTTTTCAAAGTACTGGAAATGACAACAACAAAACAATAAACAAAGCAGAAGTAAAAAATTTTGACGAGACTGCGTGCGGAACCACAGCCAAAACAAACAGCGGCTTGGAAGAAAACTTTGATAAGTCTTCCAATGACAGCTTCCATGAGTTGATAGAAAATAATGTAATGTTAGGTTAGCTTAGTAGTTACAACGAGTATAATAAAAGTATAACAAATCAAATGACTTTAATAGATAAGTAGAGTACCATGGCTTTGTATGTAGATAAGAGTAAACTAGTACTATTCATACTCAAATTTTAATTTAGCGCTTATATGCTGGTTAGGATTGACAAAGGTTTACTTGAACATTTATGCAGTGTATTTCAACATAAAAAGTGCTTTAATTTAAAGCAAACTGAATTGCAAACAGATGAGGGATGCAGTGCAAGCGATAAATTTTCAAATGAAATGAGCGAGTCAACTGTGGAAAAAATAATTGGTGTGACAGACAACGATGGAGTGACAGAGTTTCTTGTTTTGTGGTAAGTATTGTAGTTACTTAAGAAAAAAAGTTTTATTCAATTAAATAGTGTAGCTACATATACAATAATTAAGATAGTTTTTACTCAGAGTGGTTAGTTTAAATAAAGAAATATCCTAATAGTATCAATTTTCTAAAATACTAGTTGTTACATTTGTGACTAAGTTGTAATGCAACATTTATTAAGAAGTCTAATGATTGATACTTAAAAATAGGAACGAAAAGGACGTAAGGTCTTATATAACTTCAGACAGAGCAAAAGTAATATGTCCGCAAAAAGTTATAGAATTCTGTGAGGAAAGAATAAGGTGGACGGATTTCACAGAAATCTAACTATCTCGTTGTAAAATTTACCTAGCTGAACGTTTTCTTGATTATAAGTATTTAGTTAACGTGTTTATAAATTGCCTAGTTTCGAAGTTTTGTTTTATGTTATAGAGCGTATAAATAAAAACGGTTACAAAAACTTCAGCTAATGAACTAAATACTTATGTCATATACGAGATATATTATGTTCTAATTTTATATAAACATTCACATTTTTTACATTATAGATATATATATTTATACAGTTTTGTAAATCTAAATAAAGTTTAAATTTGATAATCTAGCGTTGAAGATTATCTAACTTCAGTTATGTCTTATACATCAAATTATAGTAAAATAAAGTTGAAGCTTTGCATTAATACTGCTGTATAGTTCATGTTTTAAACACATTGAAATACTCAGTGAAAAATTATTGATACAGCTGTTAAACACATAAATTTCTTATACAATATTAAACTAGTTAATACATTAAACGTAATATTTTACGTCCTGAAAATCCTATACCAAAAGCTATTTTAATACTAAAAATTTCAGAAAATCTGCAATATTAGCTTAAAAAAAACAATTACTAAATAGTTATTATAATTCCAATAAATATTAAATATTACTACCTTAATGATATACTGCTTAGCTTAAATTATCAACAAGAAAAGTGTATGCTTTATAAAACAATTTTGTCAGCTTCACACAATCAAAAAGCTATGTCGGTAATATAAAGACTAATAAAAATAAAACGAAAAACTAAAGTATAAATTAAAAACATTTTTATTACTATATATTTATTCTTTTTTTGTGAATTTGTAACTCCTTTATCCTTTTTTCCAATAACTTAACTTAAATCGACAAAATTCGTAACTTTTACTATTTTTGTAAAACTAGTGTTCAAAGTATACATATTAAGTTAGTATAACTTATCTAATGTTTAATATAAAAATCAGCTAATAAAAGTATATTAGACATTTAGAGCATTTAAAAACTTAAGCCTTTTTTTGTAGTCCAACTAAAAAATATAAACGTTAATGCCAAAATAAATACCCGTTATAAATATGCATAAAAAGTTTAGAAAAACTATAAAAACTTTTATGATGATATTAGAAATTCGCTTAGTGTAAAAAGTCAAAAAACTTAGTAATTATAAATATAAGTTATACAAGCATTACATTATATTTATAAGCATATTATTACGTAATATGAAAATCAAAAGAGTGTGTTTTTTGAAATACATTTTAATGATTTAAACAATTTGATTATATAATTTATGTTTCACTCAACTTCAAATATTGTATGAGCGAAAAAAAAACTCTCATTTAGCTTTTACATCTTATACGCATACACAGATAGTATATTTGTTTAAAAAAATCCTTTTTACTTTATAAAACTTCGTTTGTGTTTAAACTTCTAAACAAAAGTTAAATTTGAAACTGGTATTACTTATGAAAAGCATAAAGTTTAAAAACAAGTTTAGTTTTATTTAGTTTTATTTATTCTTATGAACTTTCTGCTTTTTCTACACAAAACCACTTACAGTATAGCTCCATAAAAAAAAACAAAGCTACTTTTGTTTTTAAGTTTAGCACAATAATAACAATATTTTTATTAAAATTACAGAAAACACTTTGTTTTATATAAACAAAATACTTTTTAATTTAATTTTTTTTTATCTTAGGTTATTATCCAACATATTCCTCTAACTAAAAAGAGTATTTGTTAGAAATTATTAAGACAAACTGCGCATATAAACTCTTAATTTCATAATATTATGTTCTAGTAATCAGTTTAGCTTAATTTAGAACAGGGTTTCCCAAACTTATTTTGAAATGACCCCCTTTAATAATTAAAAAAAGCTATGGCCCCCTTGTATTAAGATTACTCAACAACTACCATTAATAAAAACCCATAAGACCTTCTTTATTTTTTTTGCTATTCGTCAGCAACTCCAGAATATCTAGTGTAAGTTTTAAATTATGACCTCATGGCCCTCTGAGTATCTGTCATGGCCCCCAAGGGGGCTACTTGGCCCACTTTGGGAAAACCCTAATTTAAAAGAATATATAAAGAACAGTTTTTTTTAATTTATATAGACTTGATACAATCACACCTATTTACTATTATTATAAAGTAAAAAAAATCTCAAAACATGTTCCTTTAGTTGTACCGCTGTATATGAAAAAAAAAAGAATCTTTTCAAAGTATCGACTGAAAACACACCAATAAAAAGACTACTACTATACTTACAACAAGATATTTAGTGTTAGTATTAATCATTATTTTAGTTATTGTGTATTAAAACAAGAATGTTTGAGTTAAAAAAATCAGAATACTCTACAAATCTTAATTTAAAACAACTTAAATAAGACTTCAAACATAGTACAAGTTATAATGATTATATAAAGTTATTAGAACACAATTTTGGAATATGTAAAGCAACTTTTTTCTTACTTAAAATTTGAAAAAAACATCTTTTTTTAAGATTAAGTTCTAAGACTCAATTACTTGTACTTTTGTGTGTTTTGTAACTCTTGATTTTAGTACTCAGTATTTTATTTAGTTCTAAAATATCATATAAAAATCTTTTGTCGGTTGACTTTTAAAAGAATTTATTTCTTGTAAAAAATAAACTTTCAATTTAAATGTAGTAATTTTTGAGAACATAGAAATAACAACGTTTTGCAAGGATAATATTGAAAAATTAATGCTTGTTAGTATAACAACGTTTTTGATTTACAAACGTTTATCCTAGTTGCTTAGAAAGTTACATAATACTTTAAAACCTGGTTAAGACTTTTTTTCTAAAAGTTTTTTAAATGTTAAAGTGCAATTTCAACAGTAATAAGTAAAATGTTTACAAACTTCTTTTTTTCTATACCGTCTTAAAGTTTAAAAAAATAATTGATTATCTATAAAACATAAGTTTTTGTTTCTTATATTTATCCAGACTTTATTTGATTTTACAAACATTTTACATTTATAATTAAAGTAAAACCAACTGAAATTTTGCAAAATCATTTAAAAAATAGCTATAAACTTTTTACTAACATAATTATTTTATACATAATGTTTTATATATTTTTTTTAGTTTTTTAACATCCAAAGTTAATTTTTATAGATGACTTTAGTGATTTTAAACATACCTTTTCAGACACTTTAAGCCTCTATTTAATTTAGTAAAGCTATAACTATATAAACAAATTATTTTTAAAAACATAACATAAATTTCACAACATTACCAGTGACTAAAGTTCTAATTTTTATTAAGCTTTAGAAATTTCGTTCAATTAAGGTTAAGTTTAACACCTAAATTACTTAGATGAATTTTCCTTTTTAATAACTTAAAAACTATAGAAAATTTCTGTTTTAATTTATTTATTTCAATATATAGTGAACTAGTATCTGCAAAACGTTGAACTTAAATGCAATTAGATGCTTTAAATTTTAATCTTTTTTCGTTAGAAGCTCTCTCAAGTTGAGATATTGTCAAAACTTTTTTACAAAGTATAGTGCTTTAGCTAGAGAGCAGCTTTTTGTTTGTAATTAAAAGAACATTTTTATGATTTACAGAATTTTGTAGTATTGCATGCTTAAAAAATATTCATAATAAGCAATTTAATTTACCTTTATTTTTTGACAGAGTTCTTTATGTTTTTTAGTTGTTAGAAATAAAAATAAAGTTCAAGTTTAGTATTCTAAATAAGTATTCTGTATTTGATTAAGCTTAGAATATTTTCATAAGCAAATAATTAAGAAAAAATTATAAATGAATTGTAGCATTATAATTGATTGATAAAATTGTTTGACTATTATAAAAAAATTAGGTTTAGTAAGAGTAAAAGAAATAGATAAACGAAAATGATCATCGTTAAACACTTATCATAGTTAAATGTTTTAGGAATTTTAATTGCAACGAAAACTTGTATAACAGGTAAAGCTTAAATTTTTACCTGTGCCATTGTATGTTGTCATTTATTTCAATGTTAGCGCTATTCTTTCCTGACATTTAAATTGTAAATCTTTTGCGCCTAAAACTTATATGCTTATGCTAAATAATATTTTGATAGAATACTTTTCTAAACTCATTTTGTTAAAAATTTCAAATACTATATGTTTAAATTAAAGATGTGATACAGATTTTAGCAAGTGAAAAGTTTTATAAAAACTTTTTTTGGTTTCATGTTTCAAGTTCTCTCGTTTCAATCCGCACGATTTCGCGGTCTTCAACCATAACGCACTCATTTCTTACCTATAAAAACAGTTCGCAATTATGTGTGTAACAGTAAAAATTAGCATAATAACGGGTAATTGAGTGTTGAGTAGAGATTTAACTTTTTGTATCAGGCTTTTTCGTTTTTTGAATTGGATAGTTCTATGTTGTAGTATATTATCTGCATAGAACTAAAAGAAGTATTTCTAGAATTCTCCTTTATTAGACTTGCTGTAAAATAGTTAGAGCTCAGTTTTACTTCCGTACTCAAGATACCTTTGTTTAAGTTTCAACAAAGTATTTTAAGTTTAGTTCAAACGAAATAGTTTTGTCAAAGACTTTCTGAAAACTTTTATTTAAAAGACTTCAATACTTTTTACAATCAACAACACTTTATTGTATTGTGATTAATCATCTTTAAGTCAAAAACTAATTCGTTACGCCACGTAGAATCAATATGTTTTAAAACCATCAATTTATTTCGTTTACAACGATAACGCTCAAGGCACTTGCTGGTCAACTTTTATAACTTTACTTTTGTTCAAATATTACTTGAGTTTTATATGTGTTTATTACACTGCTAAATAAATAAATTAACATAACATTTTATTAGTCAGTTGCACCTTATTTTTATTGGGAAAGTTTTTTTTTCTTCTTTTCAAAGTTTTAGGACGTTAATGATAAAATATCAACAAAAAGTAAAAAAAAAATAACTAGTTATATAAGTTAGTAAACAATTTTAACTTAAAATATTAACTTTTTTTACAGTTTATCTCATAAAGCTCTTTAAACTAAACAAAAAATTATAACTCTATGAAATAATGTTTAAATTAAGTCTTTTAATGTTAAAAAAAACGGAGATTTCTACTTGAAAAGAAGAAATAATATAACTTATTTTCTCTAAACTTTTATAAGTAAAAAAAGTTTTGCTCAATGAGCTCATAAGTAATTAAACTAAATTTTATTTGACCAAGAATTAGTTTAAGTACTGAGTAACTTATTAAGCGAAACTTTGTTTTTAACAACGAAATGTAGAAAGAATAATTTGTTCAGTTTTTTATCGGTAACAGTATTTAAAACAAATAAATTTAATTAAACAACTTTACTGTAAATTTAAATTTTATTGAACTACAAAATGTTAAGTCAATCTACTTTAGTAGTTTTTTTCAAAAAAAGCTTTATTTTTATGATTTTTTCAAAGAATAATTAAAACATTAAAAATATAACTACCTTACTTGATTATTTGAAAGTTTTATATTTGAAAAAAAAATATTTCTGATAATTTAAGGATATTTAGTCTGTTTTTATGAATTTTGTAACTAAATATAATTCAATTTGTTAGTTATTAAAAACTATATTTAAAATAATTTTAAAATTTGAAAGCTCTTTTAAACATGATAAAATTTACAGAATGACTCATTATTTATAAAACTGCTCTATGTTAACTAAGTAAGGTTTTTTGAACAACTTAGGAAAAAAGTAAGGAATGTCTAATTTTATTTATCTAATCTAACTTTACTCTTCATTTATAGTAAGTCTAAAATACGACATTAAGTAAAAAAACTTATAAAACAATGTTTATTTAGTTGTAGTTTTTACCTTTCAGTAAGGTTTCAAATTAAAAAAAAATACTTAATATGTTTTAAAACTAATAAGCAAATAATATTGTATTGCAGCAGTTGTATTTCTACGAAAGGTTCAACAGAAAAAATATAAATGCTTAATTAAACATAATAAACTATGTAATGAAATCATTTTACTTGTGTTTTGTGTTTGTATAAGCGAACTCAAAAAATAACAGTTTTTATTTTTTATTAAAAATTAAGTTAGAATTAAATATTCAAGGCTGATAAGTTGAAAATAAATAAGTTTAACAATTAAGGTATTTTTAAAAACAATAAAAATCACATTTATTTAATAGTCTTTCATTTACCTAAAAAATATAATCATGATTAAGCGTTCTAAATTTAAACCATTGGTTAACAACTAAATTTAGATTTATTTTAAAGTTTTTTTGTTCGCTTTCCGGTTTGTTGATTTTTGGTTAAGTTATAGTCATATGTTTAGTTCAAAAGTTTAGAAAAATTAAAATTACCTTAAACATACTTCTTGATATTACTTTAACAATAAAAAGACTTAATTATTTTATAAATTAAACAATAATTTTTTTTTTGGTAAGTTGATAAAAAAGTATACAAAAACTAAAAGAATTTTTTTCCTATACTTTGTTTAAAATAATTTATTGAGCTTAGTGCTCATTAACATATAAAAGAAATTAGTAAATTATTTGCAGTTACACAATTCAAACTGATTAAGTTAGAGAAAAATGTCAGCTACTAACAGTTTTTTTTTTAAAACAAAAAATTGAATATTTAATAACAAGCAATTACTATCCTAATTTCCGAATGAAGCACTCAAACTTGAAACGGCCTTTAAAGTAGATGAGGAAAATTTAATGCCAGCAAGCGAAAAATTGGTGGAAATTTATTCCAACTCAGCAGCACTTTCATTACCAAAAGTAATATTGATTTTTACACTGTTATGCCAGCTATGTGCTTGCGGATTGAGTTTGAGTAGTAACAGTGTTGAAACGAATGTAAGCGTTCCATTGAGAACCTACCACCAGTTTATTCGGTGCAAAGAAAGAATTTCCAGTTCAGGATGCATCGTGAAAGGTAACTAAAACATTTTTTTTATACAACTAACATAATAATTACAATGTTGTTTTTACAAGAAATGCATTTTATAAAAACAAGGTTAAACTGATAAGATAAAAACTTAAAGTAAGGTTTTCTTCTAGTTGCAGATTCTAGGTGCTTCTAATTTGCTAAGACTTTACCTGTCTACTTATAACAATAAAATTTATGAAGAATTTTTATTTTTGACTAAATTGGGTTAGGAGTAAGAAAATAGACTAAAATTTTTTAGTAAAATTGGTTGGGGAAAGGATTAGATTCTATTTATAAGTACTGTAATACCACTTCATCTCATTTTCACAAATGTATTAATAAAAAAATTTCAAAACATTACTACTGCAGCTCACCAATTCATTAAATTATTTAGAAAAAATAATATTCTACATATTTCTAGCTGTTGACATTTTGTTGTTTCAAGTAAACTTGATATTCAGTTCTCAATTATACTTATACATGTGTTCATTCTAGTTTACATAACAATAACAGAAACATCAAGCGTACCATCCAACAACGGCAGCGTACCGGCTCCGCAAGCCCGATTATCCGACGTTTCTTTCTACTTTGCTAAACTTCCGAAGGAAAACAAAATACTCATGCGAATACAGTGGTTTCAAAAAAGTTCGTTGAATTCTTCATTTTGCTGTCTAGCTTTAACTGTTTAAATTTGCAAATCTAAATTTAGTTTAAAGCATGGATTTTTAACCTGGGGTAAATTTTCTTCAACTATAAATTATGTAGATTAATGTTTACCAATTGTCTTTTTAATTTATAAGTTAGTATTTAATTGTTTTTTTAGATTGAATAAAAACTTAAAATTTAACGATTTTATACGTCTAATAAGCTTAAATTTCAATTTCGTTTTTGATCAGTATTATACACTTTTTTATATACTGGGGTTAAATTTGGTAAATACCTTCCAAAAAGGAGTAAATTTGTTAAAAAACTTCCAAAAAGGGATAAAACATGAAAAAAGGTTAAGAACCGCTGGTTTAAAGCAATAAAGCTTTTTGATAGAAATATAAAAATTAAGTAGACACTGTTCTTCTAAATCTAAACTTAAAAAACCTGGAGAAAAACTTTTTCTCGAGTAGAATACACATGTTCTTGTAGCACAAGATCAATATACTTATACACTCTCTAAGAAACCCTGAAAAAAAGAAAAATTTAAAGGAAAATTTGAAGATCTTCCCTTAAGCTACATGCTAAATATTTAAAGTTAAGAATTTTTTTAATTTCAATTATCTGATTGTAAAATGTTCAAGAGCTTTAAATTTACATGCCATCACAGTCTTCATTGCTATTTATAAAATAAACGGTTTTTTTTTATTTGAATGACAAGCAATACTAAAAATTGGCAACTGTATAGTTTACTACAGTCACGTTTTTCTCTATAGTAAAACTTTTCAATTTATTTTAGCTCTATGCAAATGTACAGACACTTTATGTGCAAAAAATATATTAGTTTGAAAGATATATACGGAGTTAAATATAATACATTTAATTGGAAAATATTTCCTTTAAAACAGTATGTTTGTATATTAATACTGATGTAATATAGTAGTTGATAAAGAGGAATACAAATTTTTTTAATTGATTCTGTCTAGATAGTTAAAGATTCATACTTTTTTGGTTTACGTGTTTTCAAATATCATACTTTAATATAAACTTAATAATGTAAGCAGTTATTTTACTCTAAATTACTGTTTTTTAGGTTTTAGGAATGTAAAATAACGTGATTTAAAAGTAATTTTCTTTAAAAATATCTTATTTTGGTAAAATCAGCAATCAAAGTAAAATGCTTTAATCTTACTGATTATTTTTATCAATATACAGAAAGAGTACATAATATTTGTAAATAAAAAAAAATGAATAAGTTTATTTTAAACAGCGTCTCATATCATCGATTTCGTTGAAGGATACTACATCAACATTGTTCCTGGCGGGCACTTATCAGGATTTAAATTTGTTGTTTTCATAAACAATAAAAAAATTACTTCAACTTCTTCTAATGACACTGTTAGTCTCTTTTTCACTTTGTTTTGTAAATGTTCTAGTCGCAAATTATTTATGGTAAATAAAAGTCAAATTATTCCATAAAAAAATCATTTAAAATTGTTTTAAGCAGCTTGGAAACATTAAGAAATGGTGATAAAATTATACAGTTTGAAACTTTGTTTGCAACGTACATGATTTTTGACAAAACGACAAGGGGAAAAAAGTTATCTTATTTTATTTTATTTTCATGACACTTATTATCGATAAGTTGCGGATAACTTGTACTATGTTACAATTAATTATATTTAAACTAATGTCACTTTTCCAGACGTACTTCACATACGAGGGGTACGGTAGACACCCGGAACACGCAATTCACCCCAACTGCAACTACATAGTGACACTTCAATCGCTGCCCATGTACATTGGAGAAAATAATCAGGTCAACAGTGTCATTACTGCGGATGTCACGTCTCCAGGTTGGTAAAGTTATTAAGAAAGTTAACACATGCTAAAGTTTTTTAACAGATAATGAGTACAAGCGTCGTTTTTAGTAAACACTAGCTAAAAGTTCTTAAAAGTTTATAAAAAGTTGTTAAAAAATGAACTAAGTTGGTTAACAAATGCTTAAAGTTCTTTAAAAAGTGAAAACTTGTTCAAACAAATAAATTAAGTAGGTTGACACATACTAATGCTTAATAAACTAAAAAGTATAAACCACGTTATCAAGTTGTTTTATTATATATGTATTTCAAATATGTATAGATGTTTTACAAATAAATCAAAGTATCCTCTTTTTTTATATTTGTATTGCATAGTTTGAAAATTTAAACTAAGCACCGGGTTTAGTTAATAAAGTAATATTTAACTGTGTAATTTTTACTAATTTCAAATTCTGTGTTTATCACTGTTTAATTTTAAGTAGAATTTTTTTACCTTATGAATGTTGTTTAATGAACGACAAAAAATACGCTCAAACAGTTTGGTCCAAGGACCTGGTATACAAAAATATCTTTTGGTTATCGAGTAGCACACCAGAACAGCTTAACATCATGTCTAAAAATAGCACTTTTTAGCGTTTTATACTTTTAGATTATTAAATTATGTTTACCATAAGTAAAACATCAATTTAAAAACAAAAATTTTAAAAGTAAATCAAAGTAAAAAAGTTTAATTTTCAGTTTTTAAATTGTGTTAGCAAAATTGCTTTTCTACATGACTGCAAAATTTTGATAATGTAACAAAACTTGCGTTTTTCGACTAACACATCTCATAAAATAAATCATTTTACCAATATTGATTTATCAAACGAACTCATACGCCGATTATATAACCTTGGAAAAAAAGTTATATGAATTTTAAAAATTCTAAATTTTATTTTGTCATATTCTAATTATTTAAAGTATACATATTTTACTTTTCTTCGTAAAAGCTCTTTCTAAATAATAAACTGAAAACAATATATTGAATAATTAGTGAACAGTTTAAATAATCTTTGAAGTTTGATTAACTTTTTTGTTGTTACTTTAATATAAAAGTTTTAACTAATTATTTTTGTAGGTATGGTCTTTTATATAGTTTTACTTGTAAGCATTATCAGTATACAAAAACCATATCTAAGATAACTTGACTAAATTTAAAAATAGAACAAACTAATTAGTTAACAACACGACATTATTAGCTTGTAAATCTACCAGAAATAGGGCCATAAAACGACTTTATTTTGCACAGTTTAACTTAAGTGATGTTTTGATTTGAAATTTAACAAAACTAATATTTTATGTAAGTTTTATAGGCTTTAAAGCTTTTAATTAATATTAACACTGTTATTGATACAAATATTGATACTTTTGTTGTTTTTAATATAAACTAAGAAACTTTGTTTGATTCAAATGTTTTTTAAATTGAACATTTTTTATTCTAAAGGATGCCCATCAGACAAAATATTAAAAAAATATCCTATGGAAGTTTGTCGGTCTAAAAAAGAAGGTAAGCATCAAAATTTTTTAATGATCTTTTATGCTTTTCTTACTTATAACATTGAAAAACTATGTATAATGACTTTTAGTCTTGCATAGATTTGTTATTATTTCTTAGCCAAAAAAAACCATAAGAACAATAAAAACTCGTCTTATAGGTTTTGTAAACAACGGTTTGTAATCATTGAATTTATTTTTAACAATGTTTAACTTAACTTGATTCTTAAAGATAAGATCTGAACACAACTGATAAAAGAAAATTTAAACAGAGAAGGAATTGTATGATATATACATTGATTATATAGAAAATGTTAAGCGTAGAGGAAAAGATTACGGTTTGTTACTTGTCATAAATAAGATAAAAATGTTTTTTTGTTGATGATAAGAGTAACTTACAAACAAATTTTATCACTTTTAAAAAAGTAATTATAAAATTGTATACTTTTCAAAAGTGTTTTAAATTTTTTAACTGTTGATAAATTATAGTTGCTCAGCACTTGTTTGATTCACATAATTCTGCTAACAGAGTTTTATCACGATAACATGGGCAGAGATCTTCAAAAAAACCACAACGAAAATTCAGGTGTCGTCTACAACAACTATACAAGTCAGTGTTTTTTAAGACATTTAATAGTTTAACATGGTCATCAAAGTGTTGGTTTGTTAAGCTTTACATTTCTAAAGTGACTCTTAATTAGCATCGTTTACGTAACAAAATTAATTACAGTTTTTATCCTAGTTTCGTAAGAAAAAATCAGGCACAAAATAGATGTTGAAACAACGTTTTTAGGTACTTTAAAATGTAATCATACCTATGAGAAACTAAAGCTTAATTATTTTATAACAACGGTCAAACTATTTTTTTATTTTTTGTAAGAACTAGGCTGCTAACTCATTTTAAAGAAACCTCAAACAACCGTTTTGACGTCAAGTAACTTTTTTAATACTTGTAGTAACTGTTTTTTCTTTTAACAGAAGTGCTATCAATAATTGTTTTTACAATTTGTTTTTTCATACTTATAATGACCGTATTCTTGCAAAGAAAGAAACTAAAGAAGTTCTTCAGTTCTAAGAGGAAAAATTCTGTAATAAACAGATGTAAGTTACGTAATAACTGAAATTTTAATAGCTATTTAGAAATTAAAATAAAAATGCAACTTAAATCTATAAGAAAACATGCCTGTTTTATAGCATTTTATTATTAGAGCGTATTGTTTATCCTAGCGCAGGGGTTGGCAGGCAGTTGGTGGTCGCGGGCCAAATTTCAAGTTTACGAAGTCTTCGCGGGCCAAAGTTTTAGTTTTGGTGACATTTGAATAATCTTTTGGTTTTAGTTTTAGTCACACGAGAGAAAAGTTTTACTTTTATTCACCTTATCATTTTAAATAATTATTAGCTGTACATAGAATGCTTATTTTAATAAATATTTATTAGAATAAAATTTACATTGACTAATGTACTTAAGTGTTAATAAACTATGTACTTTCATAAGCACTTAATAGGTTAAACTTTATACTTTTGTAATTTTACTTACAACCTACTCTCTATAAAAAACAAACTTGAAAGATAATTTGTGGGTTACTTTTATATATTTGTCATATTACTAAGAATACTTACTTCAAAAAAAAGTTTTTGTGTGTTAAATTGTTTACATTAATTAAAAAAACTAGTAATTAGTTAGCTTAATAAAATTAATACCTGTTTGTATTCCAGAAAGCTAGAACAAATTCTTTAACATTATTAATTCTCGAATACTTAAATAAAATATCTTATTAGTAACTAGTCTTTTACATAGTTGCCACTTAAAAAGCAAAAATGTCTGAGTTGTATAAAACCAGCCTAAGTTTATTAAAAGTTGAAAAAACTAATAAATCGTTGTTAATTAAGCTTAAA
This sequence comes from Thalia democratica, assembly GCF_965202585.1. Taxonomy (NCBI): domain Eukaryota; kingdom Metazoa; phylum Chordata; class Thaliacea; order Salpida; family Salpidae; genus Thalia; species Thalia democratica. The sequence continues at coordinate 43,245,391 of NC_139165.1, forward strand.
TACCTAGTAAAAATATCATCACCATCAAAAAGTACACAAAGTGTAAGAAAACAAGAAAAAAACTACAATTAGTAAACTACACTACAGTCATAAAAACTATTCTGGGAATTAAAAGATTTCTTCTAAGTGTTTGAAATAAAAGTTTCACATAAACCTGAGTTTTCAAGCTTTTAAAATAGCCTGTTTGTGTAGAAACCCAGTTAAAACAAAGTCCACAGCATAAAGAAATAACGAAAGTTATTAACAGTAAATAAATTACGTGCCAAAAGAATTATAAGTCAGCTGGAATGGACAATTAAGTTTCTTAAGCAATTTTAACAAAAGTATAAAACTTTAATGAGTCATTAGCGAAATAGAAAAACTTATTTTTTATTAAGCATTATAGCAATTCTTTATCTGCAATAAGAATATTGCATTTAAAAATGTTGATTGTAAAATATAAGACGAGCTACAAAAATAAAAAAAACGTTAGTTAGGAGTTATTGCGAGAAACGATAAAAAAACAAATTACCAAAGTCAGTTCCAACAAAGCACATGATTATCTTCAGTAACTACAGAATTATCAGAAAAAAATTGTTAAGGCAAGTTATAAAGAAGAAATTTTTTTATTTCAAATGATATACCGTTTATAATTGAAAACTTTTTTAAAGAATTTATGTTGGCAGTAATGAAAAAGTTTTGTTTATTTCTTCAATGACAACAAAAAGTCGTATTTAGGAAATGCATTAAGGTTATAAAGTCGCATAAACCAATTTAGGACTTTTATCAATATGTTAACATGAGAGCACTGATAGAAAAACTATTGCTCATCTGAGAATTTTTATTAGAGATGTTTTTACTAACTTTGACATTTTAGTAGAATTTCTTGGTTTAGTTCCAACACGAAGCACAACAATCGGTGAAATTTTACAAGTTAAGGTGCAATGCACCAATACAAAGTTTTTAGAAGTACAATTCCTTCTTTTATTTTTAGTATAAAGTTTAATTAAAGTTTAAAAAGTTTCTTAAAAAATATATCAATATTAAAAACACTGTTAAACTACTTTAATATATTTTTTAATAAAGAAATGTTTGTTTGCTAAATTTTTTGTGTCAAATCGAAATTTCATTACTTTACATGTGAAAATTGTTTGAAATTCCAGGTTTTTTCAAAAATTCTCAAATTCAAGTTTTTTTCCAGAATTTTTAAGCATAAATTTTCAAGTTAAAAGCTTTTCGGGATTCAAGTTTTTTGGCAACACTGATTGTTCACACTTAAATGTACACAATATTATGAATAATATATTGAATTATATCAGCTGCAAGACTTAAAATTTAACATATATTATAACTTAAACTAACAATGTGGGTTGAGCAAAACTTACATCATAAGTTTAATTTGCCACTCTTTCAAGCAAAAAAGCCAACCTGAGTCAAAAAAAACATTTCTGATATTTTTGTATACAAAAAACAATTCTAGCCAAAAACTTATAAAATGACTTAGTTGGCCTGAGATTTGAAGTCTTCAAATAGTGATAGTCTGAGTGTGTGTCAATGTTTAGTTGTTTATTTGCTTGAATTTGAACTATTTTGATTAACAATGTACAAACTTGATAAATTTACCATCCCTAAGTCTAGTTTATATTAATTAGGTAGCTCCAAAAAACAACAAATGTGTGTATTGATATGCAAGGCATAAAAGTTAACTTAGTTTGACAAAAACAATGTTTGAAAAATGATAATGTATACCTGACAAAAACTATATTAATCTATGTAATATATATTGTTTAAAATGTGTCTGTACAAATTTAGATATTACATGTAGAAACAACAATGTTAGAAAATTATGCATAAACTAAACTAAACTAACTAAAGTATTAAATAAAAAGTGGTTTAAAATATGAGCATCTTTTTAAGTTGGTGTGCATTTAAATTAATTTAAGTGCAAGGAAACTTCTAAAAAATTAAAATGAGTCAAAATAAAAGTTGAATAAACCTTATTCTTATTACTACGTTATTTTAAATGTTTTTACACTAAAATATAAAATTTATATATAAAAAATCTATAAAAGAAACTTAGGTATAAAAAACAGTGGAAAAGAATATCTAAGCTATAAAGAAATGATACTTTAGTTAATTACTGTGCATTACTTTTATACAAAATGGAAAACATTTGCATTTAGTTTATTTAATAAAAAGGTATTATATAACTAACTTATTAAATTCAAGGACTCTTTACACTCTTTTTTCAGATAATTACTTGGTGTTGTGTAAAAGAAGTTATTATGAAACTTGGAAAAATATCCTGTTAGAATGCAAATCTGTCTTTTTCACATTTTTAAACTAAAGCAGTAATTTCTTCTAGTTATTTTAAAATGTTATACAGAGACTTAAAACCAAACTAGTCAAATTAAATCGAGTTACCAAAATAAATTAACATTGAAATATATTTTTGCTCAGCGGGCTACAATTACATTTTCGCGGGCCATAAAACTTTACTTCGCGGGCCGCATTCCATTCAAAAAAATAACGTGCTCGCGGGCCGCAGATTTACCCTTCGCGGGCCGCAGTTTGCCGACCCCTGTACTAGCGTAATGATATATCAAATAAACGATAACAATTATGAATAAAAGATTTTGTGATTAACCTTAAAAATTTAAAAATCCTTAGCAAATTTATTTAGTTGTTGTAATGTATTAAGATATTATATAACTACGTTACAATTTAAATGTGAACTTCTAATAGTATTTTAAGTTTTAGAACTCTCATTTGCTTACAACTCAAATACGGTCTAAACTTGTTTTATTTAACTAAATTACTATCTTTAACTTTAAAGGTAAAATTAAAAAAAAAATTATGCTTCATCTTATTAAAAAATTCTAAACCAGGGTATCGCCTCTTAGTGTGATTTTGCTGTAACACTTTAAAAAAAATTCCAAATTTTTAAATATACCATTTTTCTTTTTTGTATACTTAAAAATTCTTTAGAAATAAACTACAAAACTAAACATTTAATTAAAAATATTAATGAAAAAAATGTACTAAATCAAAAAAGTAATGAATCAACAGTTTTAACATTTTTTTCAGGTGATTCTACAAAAAGTAGCTTGCTCGACGAAAAGTCGGAGCTCCTGATCATTCTGGCTCCCACTATGACGTCACAGCGCGCGCAAAAGTCGAGGCAGTTCGCTCAGCTGCTGTCCACCAACATCCACCGGATAGTCACTCCCCCTCGTATAAGTTCCGGCCAAAAAGTCCTACCTTCCTGCAAGCGGGTCGAATGCAACCTGTGGTCGATGGTCCAGTCTGTGGACACGAAAATGTGGCTGAGCAGAGTCCTTGAGTCGGCGGAGGAGGACAGCTTCACTCTGGTTTTCGTCGATTACGAATATGACGTAATAACGGAAACGAAAGAGCTGGCAGTGAGGAGCGCAGTGATGAGCCAATTGGCCAAGGTGGTCGTCGTGAGCTGCTTCGAGCCTCAAGGAAAATTTCCCCGAAATTTCCCGCACATGCGCTTCGAAGTACCATTAAGTTTGAACGAGCTTACCACCGAGCTGGTAAGGACGATTTTTGATGAGTCCACTGTGGCGAACGTTTATGAAATACTGGACAGGGAGGGAGGAAACACTCTAGTGACAAGCTAGTTGAATAGTTGATATGTAAATAAAATAATAGTTTGAGATTAACAACTAGTAACAAGTAGAAAATTTTCAATAGTTTAAATGTTGTGATCGTTTTTAGTCATTTTTTTTTTAAAGTTAAAATTAAAACTTTGTGAACACCTCTCAATGGTACCATATCACCTCTTTTTAACTAGAAGTGATTCAAAATAGTTTTCAATTAAAAGCTTTCTTGTGCCAAAAGTATAAGTTGTTATAATAATTTATGTTTTAAAATTTGAACCGGTTGTGTCAAATTAAGTTAAATATTTATTTACAAAAGTTAATCCCTTTGATATCTAATAAAAAAACAATATGAGTTTTTTTGTTAATTTACTAATTTATTTATGAAGCAACTTTTTCCTGACTTACCTAATATTGAAATATTTTTGATTTAATGCTTTACATAAATCTAACAGTTAAAAAAAAAGCAAAAATCAATTAAACTTTAAGTAAAATTTGTGTTTTTTATATTCTAGTTTAAATAAAGCTACTTTATTTCTTACACACTTTTATTGCTTATTTCTTTTATTGAGTGTGAAAGTACATGTTTTAAACTATGAAGTTTTTTGTATTGATAACTTTTAGTACATTTGTATTTATGTTTTAATGAAGTTTTGTTTTGTTTTAAACTGTGTCTATTGCTGCTAAGTTATAATCAAATTATGGTATTTCAAAATAACGAAGTACTTTACCTCAACTCGTGTAAATAAACTTTATACATTGAATAACTAAGTTATGTGTTTTTCTAATATTAATCCATCCAAAGCGTGTAATACAATTACACTCAAAAGCTTTATAATTTAACGTACTGAATTTTAACTAAATGTAATGTCTTTTTTCTAATGTTAAAAGAAATTATAAATTTAATCATAAGCTTTTAGTAGTAATTCGAGGTTTTTAGTCAAAACCACTCATACATGACGAAGTATCAATGAAGTAGATGCCAACTTTTTATCATGGTGTCTGCAAAATTCTTCTTGGAAAATAAATAACAATAAAGTTCACACTTTTTATAACAACTGAAGCATACCTTTATGTAGTGTACAAGAAAAGCTTCATCATATTAAGATAAAAATAAAAAGTTACTTATATTCATTTTTTACATATCTTTCTAACTAATTTTATAAGTATTTTTTTGTTTGCAATTTTTAAACTTAAATTGTTAGCTAAATCTAAACAAAAAGCTACATAATTGCACAGTAAACGTTTTATTAAAATAGTCGTAATGTATACTATTAACTTTTTCAAAATGTTTCTGATCTATAAAACTAGTTTTTCAAATCAATAGCTCTTTTTAAGGTAGATTGTTAGTACTTATATCTAGAGTACTACGTTGTTTAACACTTATATAGCTATGGTATAAATTATTTTTACAATTAATTATTTAAGAATTTATATCATAGCTATATAAGTTTTTTATTAGTGAAAAACACTAAAAACCTTACACTGTCTTAAAAATAGCTCAATTTTTTTATAGATAATAGTCCACTACAATTAAAATTATAAATTATTCAAATATTATGTTTTCGTTAAAGTGATTTGCAAAAAAATTTTAAGATTAAGTTACATACTAGGTTTATGAATTTCAAGCGAAGTTAAAATATAGTTAGTATAAAGTGATCAAAAACAAAACTTTATAATCTAATTCTAAGTAGTTAATTGATGAACAGTTTGCTTTTATGTATCATGCTTTTTTCTGTTAATACTTTAATACATAAGTTTTATATTGTGTTATATCTAATAAAGTGCTTTTTAATTTTCGAAACCATAAAGTTAATTGATTTTTTTTTATTGAAACAATATAGTTTAGCTTAAGGCATAATTGAAATATCCTGTGTTAAATGCCTCAAACCTGTACTCTTAAAGTAAATTTATGTATTTTTGGAAATAATTTTCTATCACTAGTGTGATAAAAACTCTAAAGCTAAAATGTTTACTTTTACAAAAACATTCTTGTCGACATAAAAACTTAATAAACTTTCTCTAAGTTACTAAATCTATCATATATATCAGTATATGTATTTGAATACATCAATAAATATATGAAAAGTATCAAGCATAACTCATATATATTTTGAGAAGACAAACTTGTAACTCAACCACACCAGGGGCGTGTTTTGAATGGTTTCCTGTTAACCCCCTGAAAAAAAAAAGAAAAAAGAAAAAAAAGATTTTTAGAATATCACTTTAACGTTGTTTATTGACTTTTTTTTTGTTATTTGATAAACTTTGAATAATGAATGTTGAATTTATAACAGTGAAAGATTATTAAGTTTCCTTAACAAAAAATGCTCTATTTTGCCCAGCTGAAATAGATTCTAAATAAAATTTTATTGTGACGTCATAATAGGTAAAAGTTTTAAATTTGCACTTTTTTTCTGGGAAACATTTTACTAATATGCTCTTAGTTTTCATTAAAAGTTGTTACTTACTGTAAACAACTTAAGATTAAGTATTGTTTTTCAACTAGTAAGTACAATTTTACTTAAAATATTTCCAATATAACCACTAAAGTTTTATTTTACTTAGTTGATTGTATATAATAATGGGTTATGCTTAACTTTAGGTGAGCACCAATATCAAGCTGAAATTATAATACATTTGATGTCTTATTTGACCAAAATTTTAAGCTAAAAATGTTTTTTTTTTAAATATAAATATATGAATAAAATTAAACTTATTTATCATAAATTAACAAAACTTTAATATTTAATCGCTTTTATTTTACAATATAAAGTGATTATATCAATACAATAGTTTATATTGATTATGATATTGTAAATCAAAATTGGTTAAATTTTTTGGTTTATAATATAAAAATTTAGTTTTTACTATGTGTTTATATAGCTTTTTTAAAACAAACTATCATTTTTTTAAGCTTAAAATTGTGGTTAAATAAGGTATCGAATGTGTTATAATTTCAGCTTGATATTGGTGCTCACCTAAAGTTAAGCATAACCTAATTATGTTCTGTGAAGCTTTTGAACCTTAAAAAGTTTAATTCAGAGCGTTTTAAAAATTATCTTTAGACCACTACACAACCTAGCAATTTATTCTTTTATCATTTAATTATTTTATTTTATATAAGTTATTTTGTTTTTGTATATCTGTTGGCTATAAAATTTATTATTGATTTTTTGAAATTTTCAACTTAGAGAGATTTCAAAACATCATTAGAATCGCTGCACCATCAGGCAAACATTTTATTGTAATTTAAAGGTATTTTAATTTAATTGTATAAGTCTACACATTTTTAAAGTGAATTTTCAAACTTTATTTAAATTGTTTAATTTTGTATATCTGTTAGCCACAACATTTATACATTGTAATTTTTCTAGATTAAATTAATTGAAAAACCATTTATATTTTAAATAGATACATAAATGTAAGGAGTTTAAAATTTGAAAGAAAAAATTGTAAGTAGTTTGCTATATATTGCGTAGTACGCACAATGAATACTTATCTGGCAGTGCATAGCTAAGAAATGTGTACTTAAGCGGCAAATTAACAACGATAAAAAATTGTGAACCCCCTTTGAAAAATGTCTAGACACGCCCCTGAACCACACTGTGTGTTTTATTAATTATATATTATTATGAATGAAAAACTCGGTGAGCACAAAAATTATTTTTTTTAAATAAAACTCTAACTCTATATTTGTATTAGTTAAGTTATAGAAAATTATATATTAGCTTTAACTTTTAAAATATTATAAAAAAAAACATGAATTTAAAATACTAAATATTTCTTATTTTAAATGCTTAAAAAACTTTCTTTTATAAGTAATAGTAAAGCGTTTCACATGTTTTGTTAAAAGCAATTTTGAATGTTAGATTTTTTCTTGTATTAACTCAAAAACTTAAGTTCTACTTATAAATAGTGTTACTAAGATTTATAACATTATTGTACATTTGTTAGTAAAAAGATAAAAATAAGCTCTTTAAAAACAATCAACTTTTTAAAATTAGTGTGAAAAAAAACCTCATTTTCAACAAAATTCAAAACTAGCAGTAAGTTACAAAAGTAAACGAACAAAAATAGTAAACCGTAACATTAAAACGTAGAAGCCCTGAAAAGTTTAGGTTAATATTATTAAGAATGCCTAGTAGAAACTAGCAACAGAAATGTTACGTTACATTTTAATACAAAGAGTAAAAACAAATAGAAAACATAATAAGTTTATTAGTTTATATAACTTTTATGTAGTAGATACGTTGAGTTTAATTTTAAACTGTTTTAACTGTTTCTTTTTCGAGAAAATGATTGAATAAAAATATTAGAAATTGAAAAATTAAAAGTTTTATTTTATTTAGTACAAAACAAAAAGAACGGTGTTCTAACTTAAAAAAAATAATCGAATTTCATTAAATTTAGATGTGTACACCTGAAACTAGAACGATGGATTTTTAAATAATACTTAAGTAGTAATAATTTTTTATAGTGTTTACAACAACTACAATTAAAAAAAATATAAGTAAATAAAATAGTTGGAAACGAAGAGTTTTTTTTAATAAGGTAGTCAAGTTTTAGCTAATTACAATGATAGAAAATACAAAAATTGAAGAGTAAAAAGACATTATTAAGTATTTAATAACCTTTTAAAATATTTAAAGAAACTAAACTAGTTCATTACATGGTCTTCAAGCTAATCAAAGTGTGTGCACCCTGAAATGCAAAGTTAAGATTCAGCGTACCCCAATGTGCGAATAACTAGTATAAGCTTCAAGTTTCCGTAATATCTATTGCAGGGTTTCCTAAAATGTTTTCACCATTAAACAAGATTTATCAAAAAACTACCTAAGACCTTTTTTTCTCTTCATTATCAACTTTAAATTTTCTAGTCAAAGTTTTAAGTTACAGCTTTATGCTCTCCTTTTACGGCTTGTGACCCCCTAAATTTCCAAATTTATTTCAATAAAATCTAGTATAAGTTTCAAACCTACATTTTAAAACACCTAAGACCTTTTTTTTTTATTTTTTTTTTTGCTCTTCTTCATCAACTCCATAAAATATAGTTTCGATTTTATGACCACATGGCTCCCCTGTAGCCCCTTTACCCCTCATGGCCCCGTAAATTTCTATAATGGTCCCACTTGACCTAGTTTGAAAAACCCTGATCTGTTGTAACTTTTAAAAAGTTTATCTTAATATCTAGCGTACGTTTTATACTTTATGATATTTTTTCAAGTTACGATAAAATAGTTAAATAAAATTCGTGCACCCAAAAAGTTTTGTTCACCCCAAAATAAATTTCGTGTTCACTAGTGTGCATCTTTTAAAGACCACTGCAATACATAATCTAATTATAAAAAAAAACAATAGTTTGTATTCTATTTTTTATTAATGAAAGTTTTTGGTTAAAAAAAGTATTTTATTTATTTTCTTTAAATTATTTGATTCAGTTTATACTAATTCTAAATATATAAAGAATGGTCTAAACAATTTGGTTAAACACCAAACTGATAGTTCGTTTTATAGTATTTTGAGTCAAGTTGATCAATTACCTAACTTCTTTTATTAAAGTTTTTTCAAGTCAAATTACAAAGCAAGTAAATAAATTTAACTAAAACTAAACACTAAAACTATCATCCTACATTTTACCTAAAGCATTTTTTACTATAAACCAATCATTAACTAATGTCAGTTTCTTACATTTAATTTCTTCTTTTTTAATGTTAAATTTTTAATCGGACTTCGTGTAAGCTGATGTTAGTTTAAATTTTTTTTGGTTTATTCCTTGTTTCTTTACTTATGTTTTTGTTGCTAGTTTGTTGTACTATTTTGAATAATGTAAATTTAGTTTACTTCTAGTAGAAAAAACTGATAAAATGCTAGAAAGAAAGTATGAAATTTTTTTAAAAGACTACTATTATTTTTTATAAGCACAACAAGTGAGACTTTTTAGACTTAATTAATTGTTTATTTAAAATGTTTTTTTTATACATACTTTAAGTGGATGCTTGTAAAATAAACACAGAGTATTCATTCGTTAGTAATTTTATTGTTATAAATAATCGTTGCATGCTTTTTGTTTCAGCTAAAAGATTTTACGTAACAAATTTATATTAATGTTGCAAAGAAAATTTATAATCACGATTACATTTATCAAAAAAAATTATGTAGTATTATTTTAATTTCTTCTGTAGGATGCTATATAAAAGATAATAGTTTTATTTAAAACGAAATGATTGCAATTTAATTAACAAAAACAATCATTTAAAAATTAAATATGTTATCTCGATTTATCAAATATTAAACTGATTTTAATTTTAATTAGTTTGTATATCAGGTTAAACAGTTTTAAAACTTAATGAAATATGGTAGGTTTTCATCGTTAATAACTAAGTCATTTTAATTTGATTTCTACTTAAACTATAACACAAGCTTTGATATAAACAATAAACTTTTTAAGAAACAAAACTGTTTAAATTCTAGAAAACGCCTTTTAAATATAGTTTTATTTTATTGTTTAAAGTTATATGATTCTTGTAGCCGACTACAAGTTTACCTAACATAAAAACCATTAGAGTATCTTATGTAAAAATATCTAAATTTTGGTCATACGTTAATAGTCTTCGATTGACTAAGATTTAAATAAAAAATGTGAATTTAGTTAATATTACAAACTGTTTAAGCTTTTAGAGAACATTTCACATTTTAAGCTTATTACAGCTTTACGCCAAAGTTTTTTAGTGAAATGTACATTATACAAAACAAGAGTACAATCTAGAAGCTCTTATTCACATTTTGCTAAAGTCAAAATTAAATTTATTTGATTTACATACGAGTCGTTGTAAAGCTTTTTGAACTTTAATGAATAGAAAAAATGCTGTTTTTTACTAAAAAATACGTGAAACTGATTTACTTTAAAACTAGGCTAGTAATAAAAATCAAGACAAATAAATTAAAAACAGCATCTAAACACGAATTGTGCACACAGTATAAGCTATACTTTGTGTTAAACATTTTTTTAACCCAAGTTAAAACTGACTTGAGAAATGAAAACAATCCTCGGTAAATTGCAGCCATCAAACGTTTTTTTTCTGCGACGTACTGTTTAGCTAAAAAACAGCTAATGCAAAAGAAGAAACTTTTTTAACTATACCAAAATTAAAGTTTAAAAACTAAACTGCTATTCTATGTTTATTTTAATATACAATTGCTTGAATGTATTTTTATTACTTTTAAGTATATTTTGTTTTAAAAATATACCCCATGAGAAACTTTTTCCGTAAATATTTCGAACTCATTGTTATTGTCGTTTTCTTAAGAATTATTTTCAAAAATATTTGTTTTTTATGTTGCTTTTAGTAATATTAATATTAAATTATTACTTGGTTACAAAATATGTGTCCTGATATTTCTGCAAGCAACTTTAAACAAATATATTAGATTTGATTTCATTTTAAAAGAACTTAAGATAGTTTTAAAGTGTATTAATTTAAACTATTTTTTTAACTAATTTTTAGCCTTTTGTTAATCTTTTTAAATTCGTTTTCCGATTTGAGTTTTAATACTGTTTTACAATTTTTGATATTACGATTTTCAAGCTCAAGTCATTTTTTAACACTAATGAAGTTGACTCGAAATATTTCAATTATTTTAGTTTAAAACTTTGTACTCCAATCCGTGTTTTAATACTTCTTTTTCTTCTTTAGAACTAAAATATATTACTGTTGCTGGAACTTTAGACATTATAACAAATTTAAAGTGTCACACTAAAAGTTTTGAGTGTATTTTAGCTATCAGATAAAACAAGTTTTAGTAAAAAAATTAGTAGTAGCTTTAAAACTTATCCAAGTAACAACCGCTGTTATTATTATTAATGTAACATAAGTTTATATTTTCAATTTTTCCTTGAGGTGTCTGTAATTTTTTCAGTTCACATAAAATTTAATGAGTAATACAAACAACTTTAAGAGACATACGTTTGATGTTGTTTTAATTTAACGGTCAACACTAGTCATCACAAAAAAACACGAAGGTGAAAGTTTTAAGCACCCGTTTTATTTTAAAATATTTTTGTAATGTCAACATTACTTCATTGAAGAATTCGAACAGATCTAAAAAATTTTAGTTTTTTTCTTAATTATTTCTTAATTTCAACTCTGTTTAGATAAAATTTTATTCAAATTATATATATCAAGAACACTTTTTAGAATAATAGATATATGTAGTTGAAACTTAATATTTTTTCACGAAGGCTCTCAATTTATTTAAAAAAAATTTACTACAATATAGCACTATTAATTCTAGAATTATGTATATTTAAAAACAGAATATTTTTTTAAAACTTTTAGTATTCTAGTATAACTATGCAGGGAAAGTACTTAGGAAGTTAACTATTTTTCAATTGGGTAGTTTTCATACTAGTTTAAATTATTTTTTTAACTTAAATGCTAAAATGTACGACATACTTACACTACTAAAATGTCTCAAACATAAATATTTTAAACTTAAGTTGAATAAAAAAACTGCTTTGTAAGAATAAAGCTGATTTAAGTAAATTAAGTAAAACTTAGAAACATTAAAAGTACTTATAAAACTTTTTTTAGTGTTTGCCAATAAATCAACTAAGCTTTTATAGTTAAAAACTACTATTTATAGTAAAATACACTTCGATTTATGTATAAGTAACAACTGAAGTTGCTTTAAGACTATAAATTTTTTAATGTTCTCGTTAGTTATGTTTGATTAAAAAAATTAAAATATTGCTTAAAACAAAGTTACATACGCGTAACGGGTGTTTTAAAGCTAAAAAATAAAAAAATCCTAATCTAAAACAAAAGATAAAAAGAACTTATAAGATAAGATACTTTAAAGCTTAATTTTAAATAAATAAATCAAGTTCGAAAGACTTTTTTATCTTAAACAATAACTATAAAGAATTATTTAACACTTTTATAATATTAAAAAACCTATTACATGTATGTATTGAAGAAAACTAGAAAAAAGTGACATATAAGCAGAATGTTTAATTGTGATTTTTGCTGAATTAGCAACAACAATTTTAGCTAAATCTTACATTTACACAATACTTTTATTAAAGCGCGTTTTTTAGTTTGTCATATTTTGCAAACATTTATTTAAAATTTATTTGACAACTTTATAACTTTACGAGTTCTGAATATTTGTGTCTAAGCCAGTGCTTCTGAAATGGGGTTCCGCGGAACCCTAGGGTTCCGCAACGCCTCTCAGGGGTTCCGCGAAGCCTTTCGAAATTTAAAAAAGAAATTTAAAAGAAAAAAAACATAAGCACTAAACTTCAAAAAAAATGGAACACATAAAATGGAAAACATATATAATTATAGCATTCATTGATCTGCTAAGTGTGTATCTAGCGGTAGGACTTTAAATGGGTATTCATTATTAATAGGTGTCCTGGTTGCCCAATTTTTTTGAATTTCTGTTTTTAGTAAAGTCATGAAAATACTTGTATTATCACTAAAGCAAACAAAACAAATTCTAAATGTTTACACAATAAAACTATATAAAAAATCTTTATCAGAAACTTATTTCTGGTATATTATATTGTTTCAAATGCTGTAAAAATGTTTAAAAAGATGTCTATTAACTTGATTTGAAATTTAATATGTATAAAAGCTTATTTTTAACTTAAAAAATGCTACTGTAATTTAAAAAAAATCTGGTCAGGCCTATAAAATTTTAACAGAAATTGAATTTTAAATAGTTTTTTTAAACTTACATGATAAAAAATGATACTCTAATTTTTAAAAATTGTGGCCGGGTCTTTAAAATTTTAACAAAAATTGAGTTTGAGATAATTTTTTAAATATACATGATAAAAATGTTTAAATGTCTATGTGTTAGCAAAGTTTTAAAGTTTGTTATTTAAGTAATTGCTTTTTCTGTTTAATTATTATAACTCAATGATATTTTTTTGATATTCATTAATAAAAAAACTTCTGTTGAAGTAATGAAATGTGTCGAAAATTATTTCATCAGCAAGGGTTTAGAGTGGAATAAATATGTCGGCATTTGTACTGACGGTGCAGCGTCTATGACTGGGTCCAAAAATGGTGTAGTGAGGAAAATGAAGGATAAAGCAGTTGAAGCTAAATGGATACATTGTTTTTTACATAGAGAAAATTTGGCAACAAAATATCTTCCTTCTTGTTTACAAGAAGTTCTCTCAGCGTCGATTAAAACTGTTAATTTTATAAAGAAAAGTATGAAAACACAAAAGCCAGATGTCTCAAAGACCTATGGGAAAGTTTAGATGCTGACCATCTGCGACTTCTTTATCACAACGAAGTTCGCTGGCTGTCGAAGGGGCGGACACTGGTTCGTCTCGTTGAATTAAAGAAGCAGGTGTTCACCTTTCTTAAAGATGAAGGCTCAGAATTAGTGAAGTTCTTTGAAGATGATGTTTTTTTGGCCAGGTTAGCTTATCTCACCGATATTTTCAAAGAATTGAATTCTTTGAACTTAAGCATGCAAGGGAAGCAAAACTCAATTTTTTGTCATGACAGACAAGTTTGAGGCGTTAAAAGGTAGAATTAATTTTTGGAAGAAAAAGGTTAGCAATGGTAATTTTGCGATGATTCACCGGTTTGATGAGGCCCATGAAAAATGCATAGAATTCAACTTCTCTGACGAAATATACAACCACCTTGATCTTTTGTCTATAAAGTTTCAACATTATTTTCCTGAAGATGTTCGCATCGGAAATTTATGGATTTTGAATCCTTTTATGTGTGATATTGCTTCAGAAGAAGTGAATCTTCCTACAGATACAGAAAACGAATTGCTGCAACTATCTGAAGATAGAAATTTAAAATTGAGTTTCAAAGGGAAGGAGCTTTTAGATTTTTGGATATGTGCAATTTTAGAGTACCCCGTCTTAGCAAAGCGTGCAGTAAAATTTCATATACCATTCACCACCACATATCTTTGCGAGTCCGGCTTTTCGCATGTAAGAAGCATTAAAACGAAGCAAAGGAACTGTATGCTAACTCCAACCTTATCTGCCTGTCTCAGTCTCAGTCTATCCAAAATCCAGCCGCGCATTGACATGCTTGTTGCAAAGAGTCAAGTTCAAGTTTCGAACCAAATGTTTTTTATTTATTTTTCGTTAGGCATCTTACCCGTTTATTACGGTAATCTGTAAATTTGATTAGGTTCATGTTCATTTCGTTAGTGTTTGTAGCTCTCGTTTAGTTTTTATTATGCAAGGAAAGATTTTTATGACGTTGCGATTAATCATGTTTGTTTTCGTTTATTTATTATAGAATCATAAAATACCTATTGCCTCTGGCGCACTTTGAGTTTGATTCGGCTTATTACTACTACAATTGGTATGATTTTTAACAATGATATATTTTTGCTAAAAAGTTCGTTTTTCACTGAAATTCTTTTGTTTTTGCAGGAAATATTATGTTAAACATTTATGTAAAATTAAATTAGGGGTTCCGCAAAAAAGTTGACCTTTAGAAAAGGGTTCCGCCACTAGAAAAAGGTTCAGAAGGACTGGTCTAAGCCATTGCAAATTAACTTTAAAAAATTAAACAGTACGTCTACATTTATCGTCAACAAAAAGAAATAATGTTTATAAAACGTTATAAACACGATACTTGTGGCTATTCTAAATTTTACTATTAAATAAATTTTGTTTTTAAATAAAAAAATGTTGAAAATGTTCATGATTTTTGCTGAGACATCTCTTATTATATTTATATTCACTTTTAAAAAATCGAACACTTAAACTGTTATGTTTAACTTAGTAAAGTTTAAACTCAGAAGTTACACCCAAAAGATTTAATGGCTTTTAAATTAGAAATCGGCAAATTGAAGCACGCAAGCATATTTGAGATGAGATGGTCAAGAAAAGTAAAATAAATTGTTTCAAAGTTAAACTGCATACACACTAGGTTTTGAATGAAGGGCAAAAAAAAAGGTTTTAGGCACGTTTCACAGGAAATTCAAAACTTACACTAGATATTTCGAGCATGTTACTAAGAGTATAAAGTGAAACTACAACTTTGGAATATGTAGATAGTATAAAAATTATAACTACAGATAATGTGATATATACTAAAAAAAATGTTATTTTTCCATTGTGCAAAAAAGTTCGAGTAAATATAAGTAATTTGACTTTTTATTTTTATTATTTTTTAACTTCTACAGATAAGCTAAGTACATAATCATCTTAGTTTATAAAACCCTTAAATCGTTAAATTTTTTGATTTAAATAGATTTTTAAGTCTCCATCGCTGCTTTTCGTAAATCGTATAAATGTAATATATATAGTTTCTTTTAGTATTCTAATACTAAATAGTCGATATTTCCTGACCCTATTTTTGTTATCAAATAACTTTTTATTAACTTCAAACTAACTAAACCTCATACATTTGACATTATATGTTAAACAAACGTATTTGTTAATATAACCAAAAATAATAAAGTACTTTAATTTAATGTTGTGTTGTTTAAGAGCTTAAATAAATAAAATACAATGAATATCAATGTTGCATTCAGCTACAGGTTCTAGAATATAATTTTTACATTGTTGATTTTTATAATTTGTAGAATTTACTTAATTCTAAGTCGTATGTATTGCCATCGCTCGTAAATCGTTTAGATATAAAATACTAACATTGGAGTAACTAAATTAAGTATTACTTTAAAATTGTCGAAAAAAAAAACTATTATAGGAAATAAAGTAGTAAATTAAAACAAGTTTAATTTCTTTATATTGTTTTTTTAATTTTTAAGAGTTAAATTTTTATTTCTGTTTAATATAATTCGGTCAAGACAAATCTTGATAAAAGTTAGTTTTATATAAATTTCTTAATTCTTTTATTTAGTAAACATGAAAAAGTTTTTTGTCGTTAACGAGAAATAGTGTTTTATTTAAAGAATGGATTAAGTAAAACATTGGTTTAATATTTCGCATTGATTTAAACTTATTTGTTTAGTATTTGTTTTTAAATTATGCAAATTTGTAAATCACTTAAAATATTAAACTACATTAAATGTTCAACTATAAATCTTTGTATTTAGTGTTTACCACTATCAACAATTAACGCTTGTGTAAACTTTATATGAAAAATATTTACTGCCTAATTAATTGCTTTAAGTCTTAATTCTATAATTTTCGAAGTAGTTTGTGTAGCTTCTGAGTAATTTTTATACTTATGAAATTTCTAAAGCTTTAAACAACATAAATATTTTTATATACACTGTTTACAACAATAGTGGATCAGTTGAAAACAGTTTAAAAAAAAGTTTTTAAAATAGTTGTCGTACTTTTTAATACAAATGTGAAATTAGATTATTTTAGATTAAAAATCTATCTTTTGAATGTCACTTATGCATAATTCATCCAAAGTTTTTTGTGCAAAAAGTACATCAAGTATATAAATTGGTCAGTACTATTCAAACAAATAACTACAAAGTTTTTATTAATGTTGTATGTTTTCAAATAAACTTATAGGTTTTTTATTTTAATTGTAAATTAAGTTTGTTTTAAGAAAAGAATAGAAAATATGTTGACGGATAAATGTCATGCACTATACTGCAATGCTTTCAAATCATTTTTTATTATAAATAAAAATTATTAGTAGTATAGAAAATATACTAAATTTATTGTAATTTTAGACAAATTGAAATTTTAGACAAATTGAAATTTTTGTATATCTGATTACATTGCTATTGTGTTTTGTATTTAACTTCGTTTTTTCAAAAAATAATTTTAACAGATATTTAAAATACAATCACAACAAGTTGTTAAAATGAAAGTAGTTTTATGTCTATTGATCGCATGCGTGTTCAGTCTTGCAAACGCAACTGATTACAAAGACGAACATACGCTTCCATCGGACTCTCAAGACCTTATCATTGCCTACATGAAAAAAGCCCATGAGTATAGAGAGCATTTAGTATGGATGTGTACTGGCTTTGATTTTAACAATAAAGTTACCCCCGGTTTTCACTATAAGGTAGATTACGACTACTGGTATAAATTGTGTTGGAAATTTAATTATGAGAAAGGGTATTTTGTTGAGTTCATGAGAACTGAAAGAGCTCGAATAATAAAAGAGGTAAGAGAAGAATTTGCAAAGGAAGGAAAACATTAGACACTTATATTTTTCATAACCTTTTTCTGTTTTCCTAAAATTAGTATTTGCGGTGTAAGCGTTCATGTGCTAATAAAGAAAATTAGTTAAACGTTTGAATTAAATATTTTAAATAAACTTTACAAATCATTGAAAAAAAGTGTTTTAGCTTTTAAGTTGTTAAGCTAACTGTAAAAATTAAAAAAGTCATAAGTAAAAACATAATACTATTCTAGCGAAAGAAGTCGTGTTTAGAAACTTATATATTAGAAATTTTTATATTAGCTACTGTTTTGAATATAGTCTCTGACTAGGTTTTGGTTTGATTAACAAATATTCAAAGATAAGTAGCTTAGTGTTGAAGTTCTACAAACTAGATTTCAGAACTAAGGTTGTTGTAAATAAATTTTTAGTGAAAGGTTATGCAGCTAATAGTTAGGTTGGAAAAAAGCTAAAAAGTATAAAACTGATAAATTATAATTAAAGTTTATAATTTTGTACTACTGGTAACGTAAAACCATAGTAGGTTAATAGGTAAAATAAGTAATATTTCCGATAAAGTTAGAAAATAAAATGATTGTTTTTAAAATTTTATCTTTATACAGCGATTTTAATGATTCCATAAGTCATTTTTGTAGAAAAATTGTCCAAGAAATAAACTATTCTTTAACTATTAGTATTGAAAAAAGATCAGTCTAAGTATTTAGTAATTAAGTTTTTATTTTTGAGGCAAATTTGAAATATTTAGTTGACAATAATTATTAATTTAAACCTTTTAAACAATAACAGTTTTTTTTATTGTACATAAAATTAGTTGTTAATAAAAGTTTTGATTAATTTATTTTTAATTGTGATTAAGTAAGTAGTTTTAGTATTTGTTTAAGTATCCTCTTACAAGATTGAGTAAACTAGTAAACTTTAAAATGACTAAAATTTTTCAGTTTACATAATTAATTTTTTTATTAACATATTCATTAAAATGCAAAATACTTTTTTAAAACATTACGACTAACAATTTTGTCAAATAGAAAAGTAAAAAAAGATTTTTATTTTTGATTGTAATCTTAAAATTGATTTGAGTAACTAATCAGTTTGTTTATTCCCAAACAGAAACTTTACTTTTATAACCTTTTTTAATTCATATACTTAAGAAAATTTTCTAAACAACAAATATCTTCAAAAATTAAATAAAATAGAAAACATAGTAAAAAAAAGACAAACTACCAGATTAATTTTCCAAGTGATTAAATTTCTACCTTTAATAGTACTGAACTATAACTATAGTTAATTAAAATTGTACTTCAACCTAACATTATTTTTAAAACATTAGCATATGAAATAGTTCATCAATAATAATCATTTTATAGTATTTATTCGAAAACATTTGCTAAGAAATCCTGTTATTCAGTTTTATAAACTTTTAAGCAAAACAGTAGTTCTTAATTGGAGTTTTTATAAGATTAATTTCACGTATATGGGCATAGAATCAAAATAAAGTAAGCTAGTTTCATAAACTCCTATTAAACTGATTTTAAATAGTAGATTTAATTTTTGATAAATAACTTTAATGGCTTAAAATATGAAAAGTATGTTAAAAAAAGAAAAATAAACAAGGTTTAACTGTTTATACATTTGTGAAAGTTATTCTATAATCTTACTTAAAATGCAAAGCTATTATAAATAGTGGAGATAAGATTTTACATACTTAAATCATAATTAGTTCTATACATTTTATAAAATAATTTTTACAATTCAAAAAATGTTTCTATTAAAAACTACCTATTATTTAAAGTTTTTGAAAAATTTGATTACCAAGTAGTTAAAGTATTAAAAACTCAAGTAAAACAATTGTTTTACAATTAAAAATTGGGTCCCAAAATACTAGAGAAGTTTTTGAAAAAATGAAAAAGGCGGTTTCTTTTACTCGAGAAAGATTACTGTTAAAAAAAAAACAGGTTTAATGTGAAATACTTTGCGACAATTTTTAAAAGCTTCTTTTTACTACAAAAGAAAAAGAGTGTTTCATAAAATGATTTTTGTTGTAAAATATGTTTTAATATTTTCATTTATTACTGAGGCAGAACTATTAAAATTTTTTAATAAAATAAACTACGATACTTTGTTAAGCTCAGATTTGCAATGTAAACGAATAAAAATCAAATCTTACGAGTCTGGTAACTATTGATACGAAGGTTTCTACTTGTACGACTTTTTTGAAGAATTAAAAGATAGAAAATGTTTTAAATCAATAAAAGAGGAATGCAACTACAGAAGTTTTATATTCTCCGAATATACAATGCTTATTTATTACAGGTTTTGTAACATTGACAAGCTAAAAAGTTATTGCATCCCTCATTTAGTTGATCAAACAGGTTTTGATGTAACGTTTTTCAATCAGAATGATTGGATAAAGATTGCAAAACTGACATTTTCTACTGCAAAAAAGAGTTTACAATCTAATGAGCTAACACAGTGTTTAGCCTTAGTTTTACTTGAAAATATTAAGTATCATAACGACTTACATTATTATGAAACGAAAAAGTTAAACGGGTTTTTATGCTCCTTTTGGAGCATAAAACTAGTTGAAAGTAAAAACAAGTTTAGCAGTAATCCCGATTCACAAATGTAAGTTATTAAAGCTAAGTTTACTAAAAAATCACTATTATTTACTTTTAGAATGGTTTTTTGATGATTTAGTATATCAATGTTTGTTTCAAAACAATAAATTTAAATAAAATATATACAAATAAATATAACTTTAAATTAAACATACTACATAAATTTATATGTTAACCTAGCTTTTGTTCTACGTTTTACAAATGTTTTAAAATGTGCTTCACCAGTCAATTGTTGCTGAATGACAGCTTGATGGTAAAACATTAAGCTTGAAAAACACATTAAATACTTTTTTTTATTCTAAACATGTATCTTTATTTAGTATCGACCAATAGTACCTAGCTTGAACAAACTACCATAAAAACTAAATTTTTAGCTGTATAAGTTGTTAATTTTTTCAAAGGATTATAACAAAACAGTTTTATTTAAAGCATCAAATCAACCTAAAATTTCTATTAAAAATAAATTAAAAAGCGAAAAAAATTGTAGTGACTTAACTGGTAAACTTACTTCACACAAAATTTTACAGGTGTAGTACAAAAACAAAAATTTTCTCAGCTTTTCTTTCAAGCACAGCAGCAATTGGAACGATTGTATCTTTGCTTTTAATGTTAGTAATTTATAATGTCGATCGTCTTAGTAAAAAAAGTTTCCATTACCACTATCTTTCCTTAGCACTAGCTAATTTAGTATTTTGCTTATTGATTTTGTTTAATGATGTAGTTAAACTTAATAAATATAGTGATGATTACTTTGCTTCAAAAAATTCTCTAAAATTAAACTTTAGTAGCAGTGATAATGTTTACAGTATTCAAAATTTTAAAAATTTAGAAAAAAAAAAGATAAACGTAATTTTTGAAAATATAGTTGAAAGTGCTTCTTATTTTTATTGCTTTATTTCATGTTATAGTATTCTTTTAATGTCTTTGGATCGTCTATTTGCTGTTAAGTTCGCGCTAAAACATAAAATAATAAGTGTCAAAGCTTCTAAAATAGCCAATTTAATATTACTAACTATTGGCATTGTTATTTCCATAATACCGGTTTTTGTTAACAATTACAACTTATTTTATTATAAATTTGGAAAAACCTTAGCGATTCCCTACGGCTATCACAGTCTTTTGTTTTCGTTATTTTTGTTTGGTCTTCCATTAATTAGTAGTTTACTGACAAACATACTTTGTCAATACTTTTATAAAAAACGTTTGCAAAAAACATATAGGACAGGTCAAATAGAAACAACTCAACAAATATTAAAAAGAAAACGGGAAAAGAAGTTAGCGCGCACATTAAATGTATTGAGCTTATATTATTTTTTCAGCGCGTTACCGTTTTTTCTTATCATAATAATTAGCATTGCAATCGATTGGAACAAAAGCAACTTAGAATTTGTTTATATTCCTAAATGGGAATATTTTTCTGTTTTCAATAGTTTTTACCCAGTTTCTCTTTTTTTGCTGTCCTTAAATGGGCAGCTTCAACTTTTTATTTACACAAAAAACGACAACAAAATTAAATCGGAATTGCTTAAGGTTTACGACAAAGTTCGTTTTTGGATCATTAATATTAAAAGAGTCGTTTTAAATTGTTTTGTAAACAGCTTTAGGAGAGTTTTCAATGACATCTTTTTAGCATTTTTTCTTCGTTTATTCAGAATAGTTCAACGTTTTTTTCGAACAATCTTTAATTTTACCGATAATGGTTATAGAATCGAAGTAATACCTCCGCCAAGGGCACCTCAAAACCAAGGGCGGGCCAATGTTTATGACGAACATCAATTTTAATGATAATAAAAACATTATTAAGAAATAAGCAAAAATTACTGTTGTTATGGTTTAATATAAAGTCTTAACAATCTTTTTTGTGAGTTTATAATCGAATAAATGTGTATTGCATGATGTATGTTAATTTTTTATAATTTTTTGATTTTTTTTTATTGGTTTTATGTAAATCTTTTTGTTATGATTTTTGTACTTATAACGTTTTGAAATGAGTCTATTTTTCTTTTTTAGAGTCAGTATTTTAAAAACAGTGTAACTAAACGCTCATTTAAAAAACTGTTTTTATAAACTTTTTAGAATTACTTTTTATTACTAGATCTATTCACAACTACAATTAATAATAATGTGTTTTTTTTTTATTCAGATATAGTGATAAAGAATTACTGGTTATTTAGTTTTGTTGAATTTTTATGCTTATCATTTTATGGTTTTACGTGAAACATTTTTAAAACATTTGTATGTACTGTTTTTCGTTTTGTACGTTATTGTAAATAAATAAAACTTTACACAGTTTGTTTGATGTTCATAAATGCTTTTCAAAACTTTAGTTTTTGTAACATGTTCTTATTAAAAAGAATCTATTTATATTTTTTTAATTCTATAAAACTATCGTTTAGCATAAAAAACTTAAAACTTTAATTTAAGAAATTATTGTTGTTATTTTTACTTTTTTATAATGTAATTTAATTAAAAGTTTAAAAAAAACATTTATTCGAATGATATTGTTTTAAAATTATAAGTCTAAGTACATGGATAATTTTAAGTAAGCAAAAAAATATGGCACAATTTAGTTCAACTGTGCCTTATGTGAACAAGAAACTTACACTTTACACAAGAACTTTCGCTTATTAGCTAAACATCTTATGTATAAAAAGGCTTCTACTACTAAAAAAAATTTAATTTTTATTATTTACACATATTCTAACTGTTTTGGTTTGATAGAACAATATAATTTGCACTGACTAGTTTAGATTTATGATTGATTTAATAATTTTAAAGTAAGCTTAAATACTTTTTAAGTGGTTGAAAAAATTAGTTTAATTTAAACCGTTAAAAAATGTTCAGTAATAAAATTTTTCTTTATATATATATATATCTTTAAAATAAATCAAGAAAAAATTGAAAAACATATAAGCTAAAAGTATTCTATGAATATTATGATTTCCTTTTACTTAAATAAAATACTTTTGATTTAAATAAATGCTTACTTTCTACCATAAAACAACAAATAACTTCTTTCAGTAAATAAATTAGTTTACAATATTAAAATAGAAACTAATACTCTTTATTAGAAATACGTTGATTTTGAGAAAAACCGTGAATAAGTATGTCACGGGAATTAAGTAGTTTTTACTTACAAAGTCCATTGTTTCAAAACCAAATGAAAAATTTTAGTAACAACGTATTGAAATATAAAACAAGTAACAATGGTGTTCATACCGATTTTTTAGCTGCTAATGTTTGTTTTTTATACATAATAAATATTTCACAACGTTAAACAAGAAAAGAGTATCAGGAGTTAGTTTATTGATTTTCGCACAAAAAATAGGTTATTCAAATCAGATAAGCAAGTTTACGCGAGAATGGGACTACAAAACGCCATGGGAATTTAAAACGTGTTAATAATACATAAGTATCTTAATAATACATAATTATGTACATTGATTAAAAATATATTAATGCTGATTTTAAAATAGTATTAAACACAATGTAGTTCAATGTAGTAAGTTTAATTAAAATATTAAAAATTAATTAAAAAAATACTTTGTCGTCATATTAAAAAGAATCAGTTTTTATGATTTTACAAGTAGTTGTATTTTGGAAATATACTTCACTTAAATTTCGTTTGAAATAAAAAAATATTTTTAAGTTTTAATATGAGAATGAAAATCAAGTTTTTGAGTGAAACATTTTCTAAAAGCTATTATGTTATTACATGTCATTAGCTTAAAGTTGCATTACTATAACATATGCAACTAAAAATTAAACAAAAACGAAAAGCTTATTAAAAACGTTACTGGTATTGAAAGAACAAACAAGTAAGAAGGGTGGTTTTTCTATTTTTTCGTACTGATTAATTAACTGCTAATGTTTATTATCACTATGTATAATAAGGTGAGTTAATATTCGGAGTACACTTTTTTTATTTAGTCAAAATGGGTAGCTGTCTAATTTGCACGAATGCACATAATTACACGAAGATATTTTTGAACGAATAATAATTTGCACGAGGGCAAAAAATTGCACGGAGATACTTTTTCACAAGCAGACAATTTTGCATGGAGACATTTTTGCCCGGGTTTTTTCTTTTTAATTTCTATATTAGTTTTAATTATTTTTTTTATTTGATTTAGTTTTTTTACTATCACTGTTACCCCTAAGCTTACCCTCGGTCGGTAAGTTAATATATTTTTTTCAATTTTATTTTATTTTTATTTATTTTTTTATTTTTTTTACTATCACTGTTATCCTCGGTTGGTAGCTTTTTTTAAAATTATTATTTAATATTTTTTTTACTTAAATTATAATTTTTATTAGTTATTGTTTTTTTACTATCATTGTTACCCCTAACCCTTAACCGGTCAGTAACTTTATTTTGTTTTTTTTTGTCTGTATTTTTTTACTCCCGTGCAAAAATACAACTCGTGCAAAATTGACCCTTGGTGCAAAATCGTCTTCGTGCAATTTTGTTCCCTCCTGCAATTTTGTGCCCTCATGCAAGTTTGGTTTCGTGCAATTTTTTGCACTCATACATTTTTGTTCTCTCGAAATTTTGTTCTCGTGCAATTTAGTTCCCTCGTGTAATTTAATAACCTCGTGTAATTTTTTCTTCGTGCAATTTAGACCCGTTCCCAGTCAAAATACAATAAGTTCAAATTTAATTAATTTTAGATTTATTTTGAAAAAGAATAAGACTATAATAAAAAGAATTATAAACAACATCAAGAAAACTACAAACTTGTTAAAAGAGAAACACTTTCAACATCGAGAAATTTTATTAAAAGTCTATCTGTACACTGATTTAAATATATCAAAGGTTACAATCATGATTTTATTTCGCTGCATGAACGTAAAGCGTACAATTAAATTAGTACTAAAAATTCTTGTTTATACTTGAAAAAACTTACACCTTTATTATGTAGGCTTATAAAATATTAAAATATATATCTCTTAGATTTTTAATAAAAACATAACTGTTCAAGTCAGTATAAGATTAACTTATTAATAATATAACTTCGATAAATGACAAACCCATAAATGATAAGATGTAAACACTAATAAATGTGCTTACGTTTACATACTAACTAAAACTCCATACTCCAATTAAATATATTAAAATGTTTTTAGAAATTAACAAAAAGAATCAGGTAGTATACAAACTTATTATGTCAGTTAATCAAAACAAGAAAAAACCATCACTTATATACACCAAGTTGTTCTTAAATTCATAAACAATATTAAAAAAGTATTAATGTTAAAATATCAGATTTTTACCATAATTTATTTTAAAGCTTATCTCTTTAGCTGATACTTTTAATTTTAATTTGTAATTAGCAAGTTCCCATAACATGCTCCCTTAAAGTTCCACTAGAAGTGTAATGAACAAGGTGTTATTTTTTTTCAGATAAATAATACGTTTAGACAAAGAAATTCATGAAATTAGTCTAATTTCGTTAATTGGACATTTGTGTTTTATATAGATGAAAACATAATGCTTTGTGTAACAAGTTGATTAGTTGATAATTTTATTTGTTTATAAAACCAAAACTTTTGTTATTATAAATAGAATTCATGTACTACAATTATCGTCTAAGCCTGTGACTAGATTCGCTTTTCCTAATAAAATCCCTATCTTTGAAGCTACAAAGTAGGTTATTGCAATACATTTTTGTTTTAATTTAATGTATGTATTTACTATGCAGTTGTTGTCAACTTATTGATTCAAGCCTAGCTGTGTGCATACTAACGGTTCAAGACAAATTCACATCGCAGCTTTCGTGATCATTAAAAGAGTTGCTTTAAGTAAAATAATACAAATGACAAAACAAGAACATTTTTTAAATGTTTAAGTTTTAAATAAACAAAAACAAGTCCAGAAAAGTACAACGGTTAAATAGTTTCAAAAACTATTCAATATATTCAAAAAACTGAACTTTTGTTAGAATAAACTAAAGTATTTTAAAATTTTGTATCTAAAAGATTTTAAACGTTTCAAAAGTAATATACAACATATTTCATAAACCAAATCAACGCAAACGTCGTCAACATAAAACTAAGAAAAATATACTTAAAAAAGTAACGTAACAGTTAAAACTTTAGTCACACAAAGTGTACTTCACAGCAAAAATTAACAATTCTCACATGCATAAAATGTATTCAAACTCGTCTATTAGCTGCTAATGTTTGTTTTTAATAAATGATAGATATTTTTACGGTGTAAAACAAGGATAGCTTCTAAGTTAACAGTTTGTTTATTGTTTTGAGCGCAAAAAATAGGTTATTCAAATTATATAAACATTTTTAGGCGAGAATAAGACTACGAAGCAACATGTGAGTTTAAAAATTTTTAATAATATATAAGTAGAAATTACATTTTTCAAAAATATATTAACGATTATTTTAAAATAGTTTTAATCATAATGTAGTTCAAAGCAAAAGTATTAAAGCGTAAAAGTTAAAAGTTTTAGAATATTTAAAGAACTTTGATACTACTTAGAACTTTATCTCTATTTTTAGTTTATAAAGTTTAAAATTTTACTTTAATCTAAATTATATTAAATTTAAATAACTATTTAAAAAAGTGTGTTTACACAGATTTTTAATTATATAAAGTTAAAAAGTAATGTTAGGTTGGACAAACTTGTTGAACTTTGCATTTTAATATATTCTTTAATTTATTTTTTTATAAAAAAAAAAGCTTTAGGAAGTTACCTAAAAACTAAGACAAAAGTACTACGCTTATTGTCTTGTCTACATTGAAAAAAAAGGAATAAATTTAAAATATTTTTTTTTAATTTATAATCATTACTAACCAAATTAGTAAGATATCATAAGCATAAAAGTTATTTCTTAAGATTTAATATTGTTTAAATTTATAAAATCGTTCATTAAAACTCAGCTTTACCTTTAAAAAGTCAATTGCTATTCAAAAAAAAATCAAACTTAGTTTGTTTGTGAAACAGTTTATTTAGAAACAAAAAATATTCTCAAAACTGTAAAAAATTTTTACTAAATAAGATTTTTACCTTACTTGTAAATAGTTAATTGCTGTTCAAAAAAAAATAAACTTTATTTGTCTGTTATACAGTTTGTTTAGAAATAGAACATAATCTCGAAATTATAAAAATATCTTACTAAAATAAGATTTTAGAAGCTCATAATGTTTAAATATACTCGTATATTCTATATAAAAGTTATCTCAGTATCTTTTGGTTTTCTCAAAAGTTGTGTCTATTAAAAAATTATTTAGTAGAAAATATTTACATAATAAGAAAGTTATCTTACTTACATATAGCTTTTAAATTAAACAAAATCAGTGCTTCAGTACTAGTACAACGTTATTAATTGTATTGTGTAGTATGTTCATTACTCAACTGTTAATCTTTACTAATGATAAGTGAGTATAACATTAATATAAATATAACATTAAATTTTTAAATAAAAAATAAACTAAATAAAAAAAAAATTTCAAAAACTTTTAATGATTGTAATCTTTTATATATAAATCACTTGCACTTGTGTTAACGAGTTAGTTCTTTTTTTTTTGTTTTCTACGTTGTTAATAAAATAAAGGTAGATTAATGTCAGTTGTAATAGATCTAGTATTTTTGAATGCTAAAGTCTTTAACTTTAGAGTTATTAGTTTAATTAACTAAAGAAGTAAATAACTGTTTTTTTTTCAATAAAAAATTAAATCTTTTTTTTTTGAAAAATATGATATACTTAAAAAATTGATAGTAAAAAAATAATAACTCCATAGTATTAATTAATATTAAAAATGACAAAATTTAGTACAAAAAAAAACGTAGAAGTAGTAAAACAGTATAAAATTAGTTTAAAAAATTTAATCTTTAATTAATTTTTTTGAAAACTTTTTTTAAACTGAGTTATTTGCTTTAGATTCATATCAGTGAATCTTAATATCAAAGCAGTCAAATATTTTTTTAAATATTTCTCAATAGTTCACTTAACTAGAGTAACTTTGATATTTACTATCAACTACAAATAGTTTAAATATTTTTGAAAAACATAAAGAAAAAATATTATGTTTAGCTAAAAACATGATGCAACAAAACTTAAACCCTACCTTTAAGAATAGTTATCTACATAGTGAGTTACGCTTTTAGTACATATGGTTATTATGATTTAAATTGATATTAAATACTTAACTTTTGTAATAAAAGACTTAAATAATCTTTTTTAACTACTACTACTTTAAACAACTCAGTAGTAAAAAGTAAGTAAGTAGTATTCATTTACTAGCAGAAAAATTTAGTACAAAAGTCGACGGTATTGACCTTTATATATACTTAACAATTATTTTCACTGTGGTGTGCTATATTTAACATTAAAACATTTATTTTATTATAGTCGACAGTTTTTATCTTTCTATCTTAACTAGTGTTTAACTTTACTTTGAATTTGAATAGTTTTCCAAAAAGTAGGTTACTCTCTTTTATTTAAATGGTGTAATAGTCAAAAGTTTTTTTTTTTTTTAAGTTGATGACCTTTCACAAAATAGTTTCACATAGCTGTATATTTAGCTTTATTTTAACTAATTAGTTTAAACAATTTATTCATACCTACAACATAAACTTAAAGACATTTGTAGTAAACGTAAAAGAAAATATTAATTTCGACGCAAGAGTCTTAAATTTTGAAAACAACTCAAATGCGTCAAGGGAAAATTAATCCCTTTAATAATGTTTTTTATCAAACTTTTAGTTAGTTTTTTAAAAGATTGGTTTTCAAATTATTGCTTTTATTTGCAATATATAGAGTGCTTTGAATTTATTAATTATTATTTTATATTATTATTTTACAAATTATTCATTTAGTGACTTGATTTTCACTATCGAAAAATTAGTAAGTAAAACTTACAAAAAAAAACTAGTCTTTATTTATTACAATCTGAAAGGTTTAACAATAACGCTTAAATACTAAAATAATCTCCTAAAAATGTTTTAGTCTTAAAGTTTAAACTTTAAAACCTGTTTAAAAAGCGTATATTTTTTACTTTTATTGAACAAATTTTGTCTTAGCTAAAATAAGTCACTTTCAAGTTCTTAAACTACTACAATCTAATGCTTTATCATAACTTTGTTTTAACATTTTTAATCAAATTTTTAGTATTTTCATTATAAATACAAATTGTGACATTTAAACTTTGAGATAAAAAACATCATTATTTAGTAGATTATTGTAGTGTTTAAGCAGTATTGTTGAAGCATTTAGATTGTAGTACATATAACTAGTTTTTTTTTTAAATTTAAACAAATTTTTTATAAATCTATGCTACAATACATGAGTATAAGTTTTACAGGTCTGTTTAAAATATTAACTACTGAACAAATAAGGTTGTTAAACTGTAAAAAACTTGTGAATATTAAGCTTTATAATACATTACAACTTAGGAGAGCATTAAAAATGTTTGGTATTAAACTCCTAAGAAATATTTTATAAAAAATATTTTGTTATCGTTTCGATAAACTTCTTAAATAACTAATATTTTTTTATAGGTTCTCAACAACTTGTTAAGTTGTTCAATATAAAATTAAACTTGTTTTAAAAAAATAATTCTGTATATTTCTTATTTGTGTCGCAATTTTTTTTTCGTAACACAGAATGTAACAACAAAAATGCTTATAAATATTTAACTGAAGTGTACAAAATTAAAAAGCTTTGTTTATTTTAATGTTTAAGTTTCAATTAAAGCTTATAATAACTTTTTTTGTACTACTGTCTATTAACAAATCTAATAAATTTTATTTATCTTTTATGCACGTACGTATAGAACTGATTAATTTGGTATTCTTCAAAAATATTTTAATGTTTATTAAACTAGTTAATATATAAAACTTAAAAAAAAGATACAGCTAAAAATTGTAAAATTAGTTTTATGAATTGTTACGTACTCAGTTATATTGAAAGTTATAACTTTTTGAAATAAATACTAGTTAATAACAAAATATTTTCGCTTAAAAAAAGTAAATATTATAATGATTTTTGTAATAATAAGTTAAATGCTTTGAAAAATCAAACTTCCACTATAAGCAACTTTTTGCGTAACTAAATAAATTATATTGTCTTCAAGAAATAATAATACAAGCAAAAAATTATTTAAATCTTAAAGTGTAATATCAACTTCACACATAGATATATGATTTTATGACTTTGTTACTTTACAGTTTATTTTTTTATATCTTGATACTTTTGACCTCTAAAATGATATCAAATGATGCAACATACGGAAGTTTATTAGTTTACTTTAAAAAGTACAGAAATGTGCTGCAAGAAAGGTATCCAAGTGGTGTGCGTCTCGATAACCGAAAGGTTTCTTCGTGCATCAGGTCCTAAGACCAAATATTTTGAGCGCTTTTATTTTTGTCGCGCAATAAACAATATTTTTGTCATTCTATAAACAATATGTTTTGAGAATTTATTTACTCTTTTGTCTTACATTAGCGTTTCGTCTTGGAATTTTCTTTTTTGCTAAAACCTTTACTTAATTTCATTGGGGATCAAATTACAATAAATTTAGTATAAAAATATTCACGTGCTAAATATTCACAAATTATAAAAATATTTTTCTTTATTGATGAATTTATAGAATTTAACAACTTTTTTTTAAGTTTCTTACATTTAAAAATTCATCGAAATTGTAATTTTTACTTTAAGTTTATTAAGACTTAAGCCTAACACTAAAAAGATTTTTTTTTAATTAAAACGAAGTTAAACCTATAAGTTTCTCATTGTTATTACATAAAACGTACAAGTTTCAGAATTGAATTATAACTATAAAACTTTTTTTTTCATTTTTTGGTTTTATAATAAAAACAAGTTTTTGTGTGGTTTTATGTACATAAGAAAATCTAGTATTAAGAAAAAAATCAAGAATCTATAATTTTCGACCTTGAAATTTTTCATAAAACTCATGAATGTTGTAAAAAAAAGTAAAACTTACTAAATTACACCGTTCTGACCCTTAGAAAAAGTTTTCAGATATAACTCTAGAAGAGAAAAACTAGTTGATAAATTACATTGAATTTTTTTTAAATTTCGTAACGTCCGAATGAACTAAATTTTATTTAAAAATCAAGCATAATCACAGTTTAATAGTACAGTATCAGCTGATAAAGTATCGTCAACAAAACATTTAACATGCTTCTTTTGCCAACAGTCTGTTTACTTTTCAGTAAACTTAAACTATTTCAACTATAACTATCTACTACTGTGACACACAAATGTTTTTAAAAATATTTAAGTTGTAAAAGCTGGAACACTGAGAAAAAACAATCATATTATGATATTAAGTTTTTGTTAAAAAGAATTAGAGTTTGTGTCTAAACTTTTAGTGTAGTTTTCTAAACAATAATCTATTATAAATAAAAAACTATAACGTAAACTTATCTTTACATAACATGAATTGGTGGTAAAAGTTTAACAATCATTCGGTTGAGTAACGCATATAAGCTTATAGATTAGTTTGTTTGCTGCTAGCTTTCAAATAGAAAAATTCTAAACATTTTCATCTCTAATCTTTGAACCTTAACTAAGCCATTTGTTAACTCATTAAAACAAAAGCTTCTACGTTTTAATGCTGTTTAGACAGTGCTGTCTTTCTAACAAAGCGTCCGATAAAGAAAACAAGACTTAAGAAAGATATACTTGAGGTGACGGTTTGTAATTTAGAGTTAAACGAGTAAAATTATAGAACTTTCCTACTTATTAACATTGTTAAGAATTAACAAATGACTTTAGTAAAACAAGTAATTTAAAAACTTTTTTTTGTAATGCTTCAAAACTTAAATTGTTTCAAATAAACTGGATATTAGTTAAAGGGTTTTGAAGCAACTAAATGGAGTTTTGTTTTTAGCAAAATGTGATTAAAGCCTCTTAAATTAACCTCTTATTTGTATTTTGTACATTTCACTTAAAAAAATTGCGTAAAGCTTAAACAGTTTGTAATATTAATTAAATTCATATTTTTTGTTGAAAACTTATTTTGAAAAATTTGAATCTAAATTATTAATGTATGACCAAAATTTACGTATTTTCACATAAAGTACTCTAATGGTTTTATGTCAGGTAAACTTATAGACGTCTACAAAAATTCTAGAACTTTAAAGATTAAAACAAACTTATATTTAAAATTAGTTTAAGCGTTTTCTAAGTTTTAAATTAGTTATATACTTTAAAAGCTTATTGTTTATAATTAAAGCTTGCGTAATATTTTCAGTAAAAATTAAATAAAAAAGACTTAATTAGTTACGATAAAGACCTACCTTATTTCATTTAGTTTTAAACACTGTTTTAACTAAAATAGCAATTAATAAAAATCAAAATCTTTTAATATTTGAAAAATCAGGATTATAAGTTTAACCTAGATTTTTTTTTTGTTAAACAATATGCTATAATCTTGTTTTAAATAAAACTAATTTTATTTATATAGCATCCTACTGGAGAAATAAAAATAATACTACCTAAATGTTTTGTTAATAAATGTAATCGTGATTATAATTTTCTTTTGTAACATTAGTATAAAATTTGTTACGTTCAAATCTTTTAGCTGAAATAAAAAGCATGTAAAGATTTATTATAACAATTAAATTACTAAAGAATGACAATCTTGTAAAAAATTCATTTATTTGAAAAAGAACAATTTAAAGTTAAAAATGTAAATGGTTATACTAACTTATACCAGGGGTCGGTAGGTCGAAAAAGAAACGTTTTTTACGTGCTTCAAAATATGTTGTTTACTAAATTTTTTGAACAAAAAAAAATTGGGCGATAGATTACCATTTAAAGATAACACTAAACGTTTTTAGTACTTTATGAAGACTATATTATATCAAATTTGATGAAAAAAAACTTTGAAAGAGGCCCGCGGGTCGAAGTTTGCCGACCTCTAACTTATACTTTTGTTACAGGAACTTTTGAAAATTTAAAACTATTTTGAACCACTTCTAGTTAAAAGAGGTGATATGGTACCATTGAGAGGTGTTCACAAAGTTTTAATTTTAACTTTTAAAAAAATGACTAAAAACGATCACAACATTTAAACTATTAAAAATTTTCTATTTGTTACTAGTTGTTAATCTCAAACTATTATTTTATTTACATAACAACTATTCAACTAGCTTGTCACTAGAGTGTTTCCCTCTCCCTGTCCAGTATTTCATAAACGTTCGCCACAGTGGACTCATCAAAAATCGTCCTTACCAGCTCGGTGGTTAGCTCGTTCAAACTTAATGGTACATCGAAGCGCATGTGCGGGAAATTTCGGGGAAATTTTCCTTGAGGCTCGAAGCAGCTCACGACGACCACCTTGGCCAATTGGCTCCTCACTGCGCTCCTCACTGCCAGCTCCTTCACCCCCTTTATGACTTCATACTCGTGATCTACGAAAATTAAGGTGAAGCTGTCATCCTCCGCCGACTCAAGGACTTCGCTCAGCCACGTTTTCGTGTCCACGGACTGGACTATAGACCACAGGTTGCATTCGACCCGCTTGCAGGAAGGCAGGACTTTTTGGCCGGAACTTATACGAGGGGGAGTGACTATACGGTGGACGTTGGTGGACAGCAGTTGAGCGAACTGCCTCGACTTTTGCGCGCGCTGTGACGTCATAGTGGGAGCAAAGATGACCAGGAGCTCCGACTTTTCGTCGAGCAAGCTGCTTTTCGTAGAACCATCTTAACAAATGTTAAATTTTTGCCTTTCAGTTTAATAGTGTTCGATTTAAAGCACTAGTTTAATTAATACTTTTATTTGTATGTTTGTTTTTGTAATTTATTTTTAAACACTTTATAATTGTATAAAAACAATAAAAACAATATAGTTCAGATGTTTGGAATTGTATTATATGTTTTGGTTTTAAGAAAACAAATAAAAAATATTCTTTTGAATAAGATTTGTTTAAGCACTGACGAGGTCTTTGACCGAAACTTAGTTTGTAAAATAAATTCTTGAAAAAATAAATTCATGTTTGGAATTATTTCAAAGGCATATAGAAAAATTCATACTAAGGGGCGACGTTGCCCACTAAGGGAAACCCTGATTTAGACTTAAAATGTTAAATGAAGCATAACTATTCAGAAATGTTACTTGCAAAGTGTAGGAAATTTATTTGTTAAAACAAAATAAGTTTAGATTGTGTTTGCGTTGTAAATAAATGAGAAGTCTAAACTTTTAAGACTATCAAGAAATTGTTTAAAGTGTAACTTAATAACATTTAAACAAGTATATTCATACGTAGGGGTTTTTTACTTATTAATTAAATCATAAACCTTTAAAGGATTATTATTTATATTAAAGAAAATTTTATAACTAGTTTATTGCAACTACTAAGTAAATGGAAAACCATTTACTTTCTAAGCTTATAAACTGTTCTTTTATTTGATCTATCACTACGTTGGTATAAACAGTACGCATTAATAATAAAATGCTAAAAAACTAATATGTTTTCTAATAATTTTAGTTTTCCGTTTTTTATTAATTTTTATAGCTGTTAAATTTTCAACTATTACATAACTTACATCCGTTTATTACAGAATTTTTGTCCTTAGAATTGAATAATTTCCTTAGTTTCTTTCTTTGCAAGAATACATTAATCACAAGTATTAAAATACAAATTGTGCAAACAACTATTGATAGCACTTCTGTAAAAAAAAAAACAATTACTACAAGTACTAAAAACGTAAAATATATTGTTTAGCAGTCTATTGCCTACATAACATAAAAAAAAAATTTGCCTGCGTGTTAAAAAATAATCAAGTTTTAGTGTTCGAGGGTATAGTTACATTTAAAAACATCTAAAACTGTTGTTTTAACATCTATGATACATTTTTTTTTCATATAAAACGATAATACTAATTAATTTCATGTACTTACTCTTTGAAACTCAGATAAATTTTGTAATGAACGTTATTAAGCAAACAATGCTACATAGTAATTAGTCATTCTGAAGTCGATTAGAAGTGTCTTTAACAATTTAGAAATTAACAAATATAGTATTTTATTGACCATGTTAAATTGTTAAACGTTTTGAGAAACACTGACTTGTATAATTGTTGTAGATGACACCTGAATTTTCGTTGTTGGTTTTTTTAAAATCTCTCTTCATGTAATCGTGATAAAACTCTGTTAGCAGAATTATTTGCATTAAACAGTTAATGAACAACTGTAACATTTCGAGTAACAAATATCAACAATTGAAAAATTTAAAGACTTTTTAAACTAAGATAACTTTATGAACATTTTAAAAGGTGATAAGATAAAGCATTTTTATGTAAATTAATCTTATCATTAATTCAAAAAAAACAGTTTTGTTTTATTTTATGATAAATAACAAACCGTAATCTTTTCCTCTACGCTTGAAATTTTGTGTGTAATCAATGTATAAATCATACAAACTTTTTTCTGTTTTAAATTGACTTTCTTACAAACTTTTGTTCAGTTTTAAGCTTGAAAAATTTAATTAAGTTAAACGTCTATTTGTCATAAAAGAATTAAGGCACAGCAAACTAATACATTATTGTTTTTTTTTTCTAATATAAATTTTTTCAATAATAAATATATGTAAAACTAAAAAATGTTCTTAAATTTTTGACATCATAAGTAAGTAAAAAAATTGAAAAAAATAAATATTAAAGTTCTTACCTTCCTTTTTAGACCGACATACTTCCATAGGATATTCTTTTAATGTTTTTTCTGATGGGCATCCTTTGGAATAAAAAAATGTATGCAATTAGAGTGAAAATAATTAAAAGTATCTATGAACTTCGCAAAATGTCTTTATATATATATAAAATAAGGTTAATGTTCAAACTTAAACACTTTCTTCTGAGCCCACTTGAAGGGCTTTTAAATAATTTATTGAAATGGCGATTTTAAAAATTCTGGAACATATGTTTCATAAAGACAAAGAAGATTGTCTCTAATCTTCAGCCAGTTCGAATTTAAAATAAAAAGCACTTTGGTAAACAAAGATGCAAAAGTTTACAAAAAAACAAAAATAATATGACGTAAGAATTGAACATTGTACATTACACATATCCAGTACAAAAATCGATCTACCATCTAACTAATCAAACAACCAAAATTAACGAAAACAACAATTAATTGACTATAAACTACTTCAAAATTTGTTGTATTTTAAGAGGAGCTTTTCATATGTCGACAAGACGATATAAATTCGCTCCTCTTATTTAAACAACCTTCCTTTTTTAACGCATACATAACGGCTGTAGTTCTTTTAAGCACAGCCTACAAACAGCGTTGCTACCATCTGCTATTGGCTGTGCTCTTTTTATCACCTCCCAAGTTAATTTAAAATCAATGTTTTTGCGCTTAAGGCCGCAAACATACTTCGAAAGCTCAGTTTCATTTTCGTATACACCACCTTTAAATGATTTTTTATGGTTGGCATACCAAAATCTGAATTGAGTGGAGCATAAGCCGATGTAGAATTCTTCTCAAGGTCAGAGTTAACTGTTGCCTTGTAAATAATGTTCTCTGACCGGCAATTGCCCCCCTTCAAATTATATTTACAGCCACCAGCGCAATTACACTGATTTTTGATTAAGTTACTTTTGTTTAAAATCCTTAGGTTATGTGACTTAATTAATCTCTCCAAATTCGCCATACATAAATAACTTATTCGCATATTATGTTTGTTAAAATCTTTGATAATGGGTTATTTTTGTTGAAATGTTTTTTACTAGATTTATGAATTCTCTGCCGATGTTTGTTTTAACTGAAGTACAGAATGGGGGATTATACCAAATTATATTTCTCTTTCTTTTACTTTTATTGGTCGTTTTGTTTTTTTGCTCCGTTGTTTCAAAATTAAGTTTATCATTGTAACCGCATTTTTTCATTATTAGTTCGTAATCTTGCTTTGTCTTTAAAAAGTTTTCTTCGTTGTTTGATCTTTTGTTTAAACGTTGATTAATTATTTTTGGTATTTGGTTTATAATATTTTTTGGGTGGCTAGAACATTTATTTATATACATAATGTTTGCGTTTTGCTTTTTATAAGGCATATAGGAGACATCAAAGATCAAACATTATCCATCAAGACATCAATTATCCTAATTAAGTTTCAAGTTAAGTAACACTGAACTTAAAAAATCTAAAAGAAAGTTTTTTTATTGCTCTGAACCTCGTATCTTTGTACATATGCAATCTAAGGATGTCGTATTGTTAACTTAATAATTTGTTATATTATCGAAACCTAGTCTTAATATCTTATATATGGTTGCAGTATACTGATGTTGTACAACAGTAAAACTACATAAATAAGCACACCTACAAATATAATTAATTTAAACTCAAACCAATGACAAAATCTAAATCAAAACTAGAAGGTTGTAGTAAATTGTTCATTTATAATTTATTTTTTTTGTTTGCAGTTTATCAAATGTTTTTAAAAGTCATTTCATGATAGAGAGAAAATTCTGTTTACTAGCAAGCAATAAAAATATAACAAAACAAGATTCGAGTATTTATAACATTCATATAACTTTTTTCCTAAGTTATATAATCTTCGTATAACAATGAGTTCGTTTGATAAATCAATATTGTTAAAATGGTTTGTTTTATGAGATGTGTAAGTCGAAAAACGCAAGTTTTGTTTCATTATCAAAATGTTGTAGTCAGGTAGAAAACTAATTTTCCTAAAACAATTTAAAAACTGAAAGTTATACTTTTTGTTTCAGTTTACTTTTGGCAACAAGTATTTTTTTTAATTTATGAGCTAAACTATTTTATAAGAATTTAAAAAAACAAATCAAAACAGTTTTAAAAGACGTTTGTACTTTTTTGTTCAATTGTTTTAATTTGTTTGGTCAATTTTTAGCTCGTGTTAACCTAGTTGTTAGTTCAAGTCTATACATAGTTACCATATGTATTCATTCAAAAAAGTTCACAAAAACATGTAAACTTTTTGCTTGTTAAGCACTTTGATTAAGTTTTAGCATGTTTCGATAAACTCAACGTGCTTAACAAGTAAAAAGTATAAAAGTTTTTGTAAAACTTTTTTACTATATAAATATAAAGACTATGTGTAGACTTAAGTAAATAAGCGAGCTAAAGTTCACCAAACAAATTAAAAATAACAAGGCTACTTATACTTCATTTTCATTAGGTTTTATAACATTTCTAATATACATATAAAGTAAAACAACTTAAAAACGACGCTTGTACTTTTTATATTTTAATCAGGTTTGTTTAGTTTTAGCATGTGTCAACTTACTTAATTTATTTAATTGAACATACTTTCACTTGTTTAAAAGAACGTTTAGCTCGTGATACCTACTTATTATTAATGTAAATCAATACATAGTTACTTTATATATTCAGTAAAATATTTTTTTTTAAGTTTATACCTTTTAATTGATAAGTGCGTACAAGTAATTAAAGTTTTAGCATGTGTTAACCAACTTAATAACCAACCTGGTGATGTGACATCCGCAGTAATGACACTGTTGACCTGATTATTTTCTCCAATGTACATGGGCAGCGATTGAAGTGTCACTATGTAGTTGCAGTTGGGGTGAATCGCGTGTTCCGGGTGTCTACCGTACCCCTCGTATGTGAAGTACGTCTGGAAAAATGTCATTAGTTCAATATAATAAAAGTCCGACTGCAAATTGTCATTACCTGTGGTATGAAAAGAAAAAAGCCAAAAAAGAAAATAGGTGTTTGCCACCTGTTGTTTGCTACTATACTTCATGTTCTAAAAAGAACAATAAAGTATTTTATTCAGTTGCCCGTACCCATCGTAAATAAAGTATGTCTAAAACGATTAGCTGTAAAATTTCCACGAGCGTACAAAATTGCACCAGGGGGCAAAATTGCACGAAGATACTTTTCACGAAGGGTAACTTT
Organism: Thalia democratica; assembly: GCF_965202585.1. Classification (NCBI taxonomy): domain Eukaryota; kingdom Metazoa; phylum Chordata; class Thaliacea; order Salpida; family Salpidae; genus Thalia; species Thalia democratica. The sequence continues at coordinate 43,284,622 of NC_139165.1, forward strand.
TGTATGGAGACACTTTTGCACGAGCAGACACTTTTGCACGGAAACATTTTTGCACGGGTTGAACTTTTTTATATATTTTATTATTTTTAGTATTTATATTATTATCTTTTTTGATTAATTCTTTTATTCTCTCACTGTTAACTCTAACCCTTAGCCTTAGTCAAAAACTTTTTTTTTGTTTTTTTTGTTTTTTCTTTTAGTTTTTATATATATATTTTTTCTGTTTTTTTTTTTATTCTCGTGCAAAAATGACCCTCCGTGCTGAATTGCAACTCGTACAAAATTGACCCTTCGTGCAAAATTGTCTTCGTGCAATTTTATCCCCTCGTACATAAGTATATTCGTGCAATTTTGATCCGTTCCTGTCTGAAACAGTATTATACTAGTTTATCCGCAATTTATCAATTGTTAATGTCATAAAAATAAAAGTTTGCTGTTTGTTGTTTGTTTCAAAAATCAAATGTGTAAAGTAAAAAAGTTTTATAACGTATATTTTAAAAAATTTTAAGCTTTTTTACATCCAAAATTAAATAAAAAGCAATACTTACAGTGTCGTACGAAGACGTTGAAGTAATTTTTTTAATGTTTACAAAAACAACAAATTTAAATCCTTCTAAGTGACCGCTTGGAACAATGTTGATGTAGTATCCTTTAACATATTCGATGATATGAGACGCTGTTTGGTTTATTTTTTCATTTACAAATATCATCCACGCTTTATATATACTCATAGAATAGTATACTCATCGAATTAAAGCTAGATTTTTCTTTTATTTGCTAAGTTATAAAAAAATAAGATTTTAAAAAAGTTGTACTTTTAAGTATGGTTTTTATAAGTAATTCAGAACTAAATAACATTTTGCGTTATTAAATTAAAGTATAATATATAAAAACATCAAAAAAAAAAGAAGACAAATTTTTAAATATCTTTGAGAGTTCATCTATGTATGGTGAGCAACTAATAAAGTACATAAGTATTAGTATACAAACATACTGTTTAAACAATTCAGTAAAGAAGTATTTTTCAATTAAAAATATAATGTTTTATACCGTATATATCTTTCAAACTAATATATTTTGCAAATAAAGTGTCTGTACATAAAAGTGCATAGAGTTTAAGAAAATAAGAAGTTTTACTATAAAGAATTACTGGGATGGCATGTAATGTGATAGTGCTTGAACATTTTGCAATTAAAAATTAAATAAGAGTGGTTTTTTTCTTAACATTAAATGTTTAACATGTAGTTTAACCGAAGAGTTTTAATATTTTTTGTAATTTCAATTTTTTAAAGGATTTCAAAGAGAGTTTATAAATATTTTGATGTTGTGCTACAAGAACATGTTTATTCTAAAGCTTCAGTTTTCTGTAAAGTTTAAATACAGTAAAACAGTGTCTACTTCATTTTATACTACTATCACGACGATATTTTTATTTTAAATATTGTTTAATTAAGTTCAATCTTAACAGTAAAACTAAACAGTTACACAAAATGTATCCATCAACAGACTTCTTTGAAACCACTGAATTCGCATGAGTATTTTGTTTGCCTTCGGAAGTTTAGCAAAGTAGAAAGAAACGTCGGATAACCGAGATTGGGGAGCCGGTACGCTGCCGTTGTTGGAAGGTATGCTTGATGTTTCTGTTATTGTTACCATATATTGGCGTATACATAAGTAGAACTGAGCACATTATATCACATTTAATTAAAACAAAAAATATCAATAACTGCAAATATGTAGAATACTGATGTTTTTTCTAAATAATTTAATGAACTATGGTGAGCTTTAGTTGTAAGATTACGAAATATTTTCATTAATAATATTATGCAAATTAAGTAAAAATATATCACAGTACTATATAAATAGCATCCAATCCCCTTTCCCTATACATTTTAACTATTTTTTTTAACCTATACCCTATTCAAACAAATAACACATAAAAAAGATAAAAAAGTTTTATTAACTTAATCTTAAAATTAAGATAGATAAAGCCTTAGCAAATCAATGAGCACATAGAATCCGCAGTTAAAAGAAAAAAATACGTTAAGTTTTTATTTCATCGGTTAAACGTTGTTTTAATTTCAATTTCATATATTGAAATAACTACATTGTAATTATTATATTAGTTATATAAAACAAATGTTTTAGTTACCTTTCACGATACATCCTGAGTTGGAAATTCTTTCCTTGCACCGAATAAACTCATTGAAAGTTCTCAACGGTGTTCTTTCACTTGTTTCAACACTGTTACTACTCAAACTCAATCCACAAGCACAGAGCTGACATAACAGTGTAAAAACAAGGTATAAAATTTCCACCAATTTTTTGCTAGCTGGCATTAAATTTTCCTCATCTACTTTAAAGGCCGTTTCAAGTTTGAGTGCTTCATAGGAAATTAAGATAGTAATTGCTGGTTGTAAAATATTCAAGTCTGTGTTTAAAAAAAATGTTTGTAGCAGATATTTTTGACAAACTTAATAAGTATGAGTTGTGTAACTGGAAATAATTTAATCGAATTTTTATTTTAATGTTTATGAGTACTAAGCTCAAAAAAATATTTTAAACAAGGTATAGAAAAAAAAATAATTTTAGTTTTTTGAAATCTTTTTTTATTAATTTGCTAACAAAGATCTTTTGTTTACTAATTTAATTAATAAAGTATTTTTATTGTTAAAGTAATATTAAGAAGTGTTTTAACGTAATTTTAATATTTAGATAATTTTGAATTAAATATATGACTATAGCTTTAACAAAAAGGTAACAAACTTGAAAGCTAGGAACAAAATAAATTAAAATAAATCTAAGTTCTTAACAAGATGATTATCAATGATTTAACTTTAGAACTGTTTATCATGATTATACTTAAAAGATAACAGAAAAGTTTTTAATAAATGTGATCTTTTTAAATTTTGAATGCACTTTAATTCTAAAACTTATTTTAAACATATCTATCTTGATAATTTAATTTTTGCATCATTTGTAATTAAACAAGATAAAACTTTTTATATTCAAATTTCGGGTAGATAAACAAAAAGTACAGTATTTCAAAAAATTACATCAATACATTTGTTCTGTTTGTTTAAGTATTTATGCGTTTGCTTTTGAACCTTCCTTGGAGATACAACTGAAGCAAAACGAAATTTTGTGCTCATTTGTTTCAAAAAATAATAAACAATTTAAAACTTTACTGAAAGGTGAAAAGTACAACTTACAAAATACTATTTTGTTAAAGTTTTCACTTATTGTCTTATTCAAGATTAAGTTTAAGTAAAATTAAAATTAGACTAAATAAATAAAGTTAGAACTTTCCTAATTTTATTTTCCTAATTTGTGTAAAAAATCTAACTCAGCGAGCATAGATCAGTTCAGTAAATAAATAAATCAGATCGTAATTCATGGTCAAAAGTGGTTTCAAAACTTTGAACTAATTTTAATAGAGTTTGATTAACAAATAAGCATTTTTAAATATAAATAATAAATTTGAAATGCATTTAGTTAAATAACCATACTTAGTTATAAATTAATCTTTTTTTTAATGATATAGATATACTAACTATCCTAAAACTATCATAAATATTTATTTTGTTACACAACTTTGAAATATTGAGGTATTTTATTTAAGTTTTTAATATCATAATTACTTTTTAAAACATAACCTATGAAAACAAAACAATTTTGAAAAAAAAAACTATAGATATAATGTAGCATTATCTAACGTTTCAAAGTTTAGTTAAATTTACAATTAAAGTAAAGTTATTTAAGTAAATTTATTTATTTTAAATAGTTTTACCTATTAGAAAATTATACTATTTTTTCCTTTTAAAATTTTATCAATTAAATAAAGTTTCGCTTACTGAACACATCACTACTTAAGTTAAATTCTTAGCCAAATAGAATTCAGTTTAAGTACATATAAGCTTGTTGAAGGAAACTTTGTTTACCCAATAAAACTTAAAAAGAACAAGTTTTATTGACTCTCCTTTTAAAGTAAAGATTTCTCTTTTTTTCAAAACATCCAAACGTAAAGTAGAAAAAATATTTCAAAAAGTTAATAATTTTTGTGTAGTTTAAAGAGTGTTATAAGACAATCTGTAATATAAGTAATTAACAATTTAAGTTACAATTGCTTTCTAACTATTATGACTAGTTTTCTTTTTCCATTTTGTTTTTACTGGTGTACTTTATAGATCACATAAGTTTCTAAGAATTTCTATTTGAATAAGATTTTTTTCAACTGATGAACTCGTTTGATTTAGCATAAACGAGTGAAACATTGTTTCGTTTATAAATTTAGAGACTTACATTTGTTTTTACTTTATCATTTACATACTAAAAGATAGAAATTAGAAAATAAACTTTCCCAATAAAGTTTCAGTGCAATTAACTTATAAAAATTAATGTTTGTGTTTTTATCTATTAATGTAAAAACACATAATCAACTCAAGCTGTTGTTGAATAAAAGAAAAAAACATAAAACTTCACCAGTATGTGCCTTAAACTTTTTTTAAATACGTTGATTTTTCGTGGCCTAACAAATTGGTAATAGCCAGGGGCGTAGCGTGGGGAGGTGCACTGGCGCATGCGTGCAAATCCCAATAAAAAAAGAAGTAAAATAGAATGTATTATCTTTATCCTATAATTATTTAATTTCCCTACTTAACATTTTTTTCAACTATGCTTTTGTAGTATATTCGCAAAGTTTAACGATTTTCGAACACCAAATATACTGATTCGGTGCGTAAACATCATTGTGTACCGGCTTTGAAGAAAATTTCTGTAAGAAAATTTTTATAAAATCATAAATTCATAAGAATTTAGACTCGAAAAAAGCACAGCTATTAATTAGCCAATTGTCGAAGTTTAAAAAGATCAATTTGTAAAGTAGCAGACCAACACCAGATGTTTCTATTGCTAAAAAATTAAGTTCGAGTGGTATGAAGTTTGCTCTATTAATTTTAGTAAGATATTATTTATTTCAAAACTCGCCATCTACAATTTTTAACAGATCTATGTTTAACAAAGCTTAAGAAAACAACATAAAAAATAAAAATAAAGTCTACTAAAACAAGTTTTTAATAATTTTTTCTAATAAAAAATATAAATGTTTAAACTTCAAATTTTTTCTTTTGGTGACGTTTTTTTTTTTGTTATTAATATGTCTTAATTTGTATAATGTTTTGGACAAGTTTTAATTTTGTAAGTTTTCAAACAGTGAACTATTAAATATATTTTAACTTCCTTGTTTATTCTGTACATTTAAAATTAAGTCTGACTAAATTCTTTTTTTTTTTTAGTTTATGTATTTTTTGAATTAAAGTTTTTTATACAAAAAGAACAACTGAATTTAACTTAAATTTAATCTTTATTAAAGTTTATTATCTTTATTTTTTTAGTTTGCAATTAGTAAACTATTAGACAAATATTACTATATTTGTTAATTGTGTCTATTTGAAGCAACGTCTGACTAAACTTTGCATTCTACTTTTTACTTGCATTGAGAATAGTTTTGACTTTTTGAAAATTATTACATGTTTTAGATAAATAATTTTTAAATTATGTACTATTATCACCTGTAGTTTTTTTTTACATGTTTTTTGCTTAGCCTGACTAAATTTTTTTTTCGACAACTAAATAACCCAACTAAAATTTTGTTTACCTGTTTTAAATAAAAAAAATTTATAAGATATTAATAACTTTGTTAATGTTTTCCTAGTTACTTGCAAAAGATTTTATTATAATATAAAATCTGTTGTTTATTTTAAGAAGTTAAATAATAAATTATCTTGGTTACTTGACATTTTTCTAAGAACAGAAAACTGTAATTGAATTTTAATTAAAAAAAAGTTAGCTTTTGTTGCTTAAAAAATGCTTAATTTTGAAATAAATAAGTATACCTTTGAACAGTATCCTAGTCTTTTTTTATAGTAAAATTATTTTAGATGTAGTACTTAGAAAAAGGTTTTTGTACAGCTTAAAAAAAAGTTTTAGACTGAGGGATTTTTTTATTGAAATAAGTAAATTTTGCGCATCCCTTAACAAAAATACTACGCTACACCACTGATTAAAGCTAATATTTTTAACTTAAGGATAATTTAATTACAATACAAGAAAATATAAATGATTTTAAAAATTTCAAACGTTTTTATAAACTAGAAGCTTTCAGAAAGTCTTATACAAAAATTTTTCATTCGAACTAAACTTAAAATATTTTATTGAGACATAAACAAACGTATCTTGAGTACAGAAGTAAAACTAAACTCTAACTATTTCACAGCAGGTCTACATAAAGGAGAACTCTAGAACTAATTCTTTTAGTTTTATGCAGATAATATACAACAACACAGAACTATCTAATTCAAAAAAAAACGAAAAAGCCTGATACAAAAAGTTAAACCTTCAATCTGTACACATGTACTGTTTTACTATTTAATATTGAAAACTTTAAACAAAATGAGTCTATAAAAATATTTCATCTATACAATATTTAAGATAAGGATAAGTCTTAGTCACAAGAGGTGCACATTTCAAATTTAAGGAAAGAATAGTACTTAAATTTTAACAAATAATAAAACAAAACTGGGTAGGGAAAAAGTTTTAGCTTTACCTGTTATATAGTCTTCGTTGCAATTAAAATTCTTTAAGCATTTGTCTATGATAAGTGTTCAATGATGTTAATTTTAGTTTATCTATTTATTTTACTTTTACAAAAGCCAATTTTCAATATCAGACATAAATTTACTCAAGTAATTGTAATGCTTAATAATAACATCTTAAAGTATATTGTTTTTAAACTTTTTATGATTAACGCGATTCTTTTTTTTTTTTAATATGCTTACACTACTTGATTTGATCCTCTTTAATTTAAACATTTCTACATGATTTTACTTACATCTAAATGATGTGAAAATGTTGTTTTATTAAATATCTTTTTAATTATTTCATTTAAAAATTTGGTTTTTTTTTTAAGAAATGTTAATTACGAGCAATCACTTGTTTATTTTAAGAATTATAAATATATATTGTTTTGCAATATCTTTAAAATAAAGTGTGCTTCAAATTCAAGCCAATGAAAACTGTCTCTCAAAACTAATCAAGGTTTTGTAGAAACGCTTTATAAAATAATTAAACAAGTAGTAAACTAATATTCGTTTTTTGTCGTCTTTAGAAATGAATCATCATTAAAAAAGGGTGAATTGTTAAACAAAATGTAGTAACTTTAAAGCATAACTTTATAAATTAAAAAAAAAAACTTTTCATTTAAGCAGGTTTCTTAATGAATTTATAGTTTTTTTATTTATAAATATCTTTAAAATCCTAGTTTTTAGTAAAAATTTGAGCAACATAAAATTTTTCTTTATTAAAATACTTATTGTTAGAAAATATTTTTGTTTTTAATCTGGTTATTAGTTATTCTAAGCTTCTTCGAATACAAAAACTTATTCAGAATAACTAAACTTAGGTTTTATTTTTATTACTAACAGCTTAAAAACATAAAGAATTCGGTTAAGTAAAAAAAGTAAATTAAATTGCTTGTTATGAATATTTTTCAAGCATGAATACCTTCAAGTTTCTGCGTATTATAAAAATAAACTTTCAACAAAAAAACAACTGCTCTTTAGATGAAGCACTATCCCTTGTGAAAAATTTTTGACAACAACTCAAGTTGAGAGAGCTTCTAACGAAAAAAGAATAAGATTGAAGCAACTAGTTTTGTTTGTGTTTAACATTTATGTTTTGCAGACACTAGTTTACTATATAATGAAAAAAACAAGTCAAACAAGATTTTATAGTTTTTAAGTTATTTATAAGGAATTCATCTAAGTAATTTAGTTATTAATAGTATTTATATTAAAGATGTAGAAGCTTAATGATTTTATTTTTTTGCTCATAGAATATTTCAAATTGAGTAAAACATAAAATATATAGTCAAATTCTATACATAAACAAATAAGTTGAAATAACTTAGTAACTCTCTTTAGATCTTTAGATTACCAAGCAATGTACTTATAAGTTAATGAGTATAATATATTGCTTGTTTTACTAATATTTATAATTACTGAGTCTTTTTGTAGTTTTACACTAAACAAATTTTACACTAAATTTTATAAACATAAATTAAATTGCACTTAATAACTTTAAAACTGTTTTTATAACCTATATTTAATTTTTATGTATGTTAATAACGGGTAATTAACTTGGTATTATAGACTATATTTTTCAGTTCAATAAAAAAAGAGGCTAACATTTTTTAAAACTTAACATTTTTGTGCATCAAGTGCTACATGTTTAAAGAACGCATACTTAGCAGATCTGAAGTTGTATATAAATTTTTTTTAAATGTTTCCAATACAATCAGTAAATTGTATTTATTATTAGCTGGTTTTTATATTAAACATTAAATAAGTTATAGTTCTTTAATACGCTTACTTTTTAAACTTCATTCACAAAACTTACGAACTTACTTTGTCGATTAAAGTTAAGTTATGGAGAAACGTTCAAGGGAGTCTAAGATTCACAAAAAACAGATAAGTCTAATACAGCTAAAATAATTATTATCAGTTTGTCTTTTTTTATTAGTGTTTATATTACCGACATAACTTTTTGATCGCGTGAAGCTGACAAAATTGTTTTATAAAGCATACACTTTTCTTATTGATAGTTTAAGCTAAGCAGTATGTTATTAAAGTTGTAATTTTTGATATGTGTTTTTTAGTCTTTTAAGCTATTATAGAAATTTAGTTATTCATATAGCTTTCGGTCGTAAAGCCTTATTTACATGACGTAAAATATTACTTTAATGTATTAACTAGTTTAATATCGTTTAAAAAATTATTAAGTAATTTATTTAACAGCTTTATCAATTATTTTTAACAGAGTGTTTCAATTTGTTTTAAACATGAACTATACACTAGTCTTAATACAATGAAAAGTTTAAATCTTTTAGATTTTATCTGTTTTGATGGCATAGTGGAAAAACTGTTACTGTTTTTAAAAGTCGTAAATAAAGATAAAACTTAAATCTCTAGTGTTATAAGATTTTATAACGCTAGAGATAAAAATTTTAGCTTTATTTACAACTTTTAAAACAAGTTTTATCGTTAACAACTTTTAATTAAAATAATAGAGTAAACCACACAAAGTTAATGGTTATGGTACCAAACCTAAACTTTTTTTCTAACTTTTTAGAAGTTTTATTTATAACTTATCGATATTCAACACCTAAGTACGAAATTTCCTGTGTGCTTAACTTGTAAACTTTTGCTGATGATTTGTGTTACGCTCGTGAATTCGTAATCTAGAACATGTTTGTGCATTAAATATAATTAATGGCTGAATATAGTTTTTAAACAAAAAGTTTTTACATCCAGTGCACATGACTAGTAAAGCAATGTCAAACAAAATAAATAGTATTTTTTTATATCTTGTTAAAAAAAGTTGAAACTAGAAAAACAATAAAATAAAATTAAGATAATTTATATATTTTAAGCGTAAAGTTTAAAACGTTAAATTAAAGTTAGGTTTTAATTTCTAAGAAGCAAATAAGACAACGTCTTTGATTTTTTTATTTCAAAATATAACTTTAAAAAAATATATACTTATGCGTTTTAAAATTTTCTACAAGTTTTTTAGAATTAGAACAAAACCAAGTTTTTTTTTTAATTTATTTACATAAAACAAAATAGCGTTTAAAAAAAATTCTAAAATTCTTAATTTTCTGATCTTTAAATATTTCATAAAATTCATGAATGTTGTATAAAAAATAAAACTAACTAAACTACACCGTTCTAGATCTCAGAAAATGTTTTCAGATATAATTCTAGAAGAAGAAAACTAGTTGATGATTTATATTGAATTTATTTTTTAATATTTGTAACGTCTGAATAACCTAATTTTATTTAAAACTCAATCATACTACAGTTTAATACTGCAGTAGCAGCTGATAAAATATCGTCAACAAAACATTTCACATGTTTCTTTAACTAACAGTCTGCTTAATTTTCAGTAAATTTAAACAATATCTACTATAACTATCTACTACTGTGATGCACAAGTGTTTTTTGAAGAAAATTTTAAGAAGTTTTCGGTTGAGTAACGCATATAAGCTTAAAAATTAGTTTGCTTGCTGCTAGCTTTTATAAAAAATTACTCTCTACTTATGTATTATTCAACCCTTGAACCATAACTAAGCCATTTGTTAAGTCATCTGTTTCGACAATGCTGTTTTTATAACAAAGCGTCCGATAAAAAAGACCAGATTTAACTAAGATATACTTGAGGTGACGGTTTGCAACTTAAAGTTAAACATGTAAAATTAGAGAAATTTTTTCTTATTAACATTGTTTAGCATTAACAAATGACGTTTAGTAAAAACGAGTAATTTAAAAACTTTCTTTTTTGTAATGCTTCAAAAATTAAATTATTTCAAATAAACAGGATATTAGTTAAAGGGTTTGATATAAACAATTTGCTTTTTTTGTTAGCAAAATGTGAGGCCTCTTAAATTAAACTTTTATTTTTTGTTTTGTACATTTTACTAAAAAAAATGGCGTAAAGCTAAAACAGTTTTTAAAACTAATTGAATTCAAATTATTTTATTGAAAATTTTTTTAGAAAAACTAGAATCTAAATTAGTAATGTATGACAAAAATTTAGGTATTTTCACATAAAATACTTTAATGGTTTTTATGTTAGGTATTTTTGTAGTCGTTTACAAAAACAGTAGAACTTTTATCAATAAAATAAAAATACATTTAAAATTTGTTTAGGCTTTTTCTAAGTTTTAAATAGTTTATTTACTTTAAAACCAAATTTTTTATATCAAAGCTTGCGTTATAGTTTTCGTATAAAATTAAACTAAAACGACTTAGTTATTTACAATAAAAACCTTACTTATTTCACTTAGGTTTAAACAATGTTTAACCTAAAAAATAATATTAAATAGTTTAACATTTATAAATCAACATTAAAAATTTAATTTTAAAATATTTTATTTTGTTGAATAGATTGCAATAATTTTGTTTCAAATAAAACTATAGCATCTTACAGAAGAAATTAAAATAATACTACATAAATGTGTATCAATAAATGTTATCGCGATAACAAATTTCTTTTTAACATTAATATAAAATTTGTCACATTAAAATCTTTTAGCTGAAATAAAAAGCATGTAACGATTTACTATAACAATTAAATTACTAAAGAAGGAATACGATGTGTTAGTCTAACAAGAATCCACTTAGAATATGCGTAGTATAAAAATTAAACCTGTTAATTAAACAACTAAACTAAGTTTAAAAAGTCACATTTTTTGTGCCTTTAAAAACAATAGTATCGTTGTAGGACTTTTATACTTTGTTTATAGGTTTTTATCAGTTTTTCTGTTGGTATTAAAAATTATATAAGTACAACAAACTGAAAACAAAAATATAGGTAGAGGAAAATATGAAAAAACTAAGAAAAGTTCGTTAAAAAAATTAATTTCAGTTTACACGAAGCCCGATTAAAAGTTTTGACATTAAAAATAGGAGAAACTAAATCAAAGCTAACTGACATTATATTAAAAAATGCTTTAGGTAAAATATGGAATAATAGTTTTGATGTTTAGTTAAAAATTTAGTATTTGCTAAATAAATATTTAATATACACAACTTTTGAGAAATTTTAAGATACTTAGGTAGTTTCTGCATAAAATACACGAGTATATTTAAACTTTATTGTGTAGCTTGTAAAAACTTATTTTAGTATAAAATTTTTATAGTTTTGAGATTATGTTCTGTTTCTACAAAAACTATTCAACAAACAAACTAAGTTTACTTTTTTTTCGAATAGCAATTGTCTGTTTAAAAGTAAGATTAAGTTTAAATAAACAATTCTTCAAATATAAACAAAATTAAATTGTAAGAAACTACTTTTATGCTTTATTATATCTTACTAATTTAATTAGTAACGATTTAAAAAATTAAATGATTCATTTTAAAAATTATTTCGTTTTTTTTCAATGTAGATAAAACAATAAGCGTAGTACTTTTGTCTACTCTCTTAACTTTTAGGTAACTTTCTAAAGTTTTTTTGTTATAATTAATTAAAGTAAAGAATATAACAAAATGCAAAGTTCAACAAGTTTGTTACACCTGTTACTACTTTTTAACTTTATATCATTGAGAAGCTGTCTTAACACATACTTTAAATTAATTGAATAAATAAAATGTATTCTATAAAGAAGTATTGACACTTTTTTTAATGTTGATAAACTAAAAGTAGAGACAAAATTCTAAGTAGTATTCAAAGTATTCTTTAAATAATCTAACAGTTTTAACTTTTACACCTTAATACTTTTGCTTGTAAATACATTGTGGTTGATATTTTATTTAAGTAAAAAGTAATAAAAATATTCATAAAATACTTTAAACTTATATGTTCTTCGATTATTCCTTGATTTTTTTAACGATATATACGTTTTATAGAACTTTTTAACGATTTAGATTAAACTAATTTTTTCAATCACTCGAAAAGATTTAAGCTTATTTTTAAGTTATTAAGTTAGTCATAAATCTAAACTAGTCAGTGTAAATTATATTTTTCTATAAAACCAAAACAATTAAAATAGGTGTAAATATTAACAGTTAAATTTTTCTAGTAGTAGAAGCCTTTTTATATACAAAATGTTTAACTAAAAAGCGAAAGTTCTTGTGTAAAGTGTAAGTTTCTTGTTCACATAAGGCACAGTTGAACTAAATTGTGACATATGTTTATTGCTTACCTAAAAATATCCATGTACTTAGACTTATAATTTCAAAGCATTATCATTCGAATAAAACAAAAACTTAATGGAATAAATTACATTACAAAAAGTAAAAATAACAATGATAACTTTTAAAATTAAATTTTTAAGTTTTTTATGCTAAACAATAGTTTTATAAAATTAAATAAACTATAAGTAGAATTTTTTTAATAAGATTATGTTACGAACACTAAAATTTTGAAAAGTTTTCAAAAACTTTTATACCCATCAAACAAACTGTGTAAAGTTTAACTTATTTACAAAAACGTACAAAACGAAAAACAGTACATAGAAATGAGTATCAAAAATGTTTCAAGTAAAATCATAAAATATTCAGCAGAAAAGTTAAACAAAATTAAATTATCAGTTTTACCTCAGCTAGTTTTGTTAATATAGTTTTTGAATATTTTGTACATTTATATTATCTATTTAAATTGCTTAACTTCATCTAAATAATAATTTCTTACGAGTTTTAGTATCTAGTTACTCCTTCTTGGTGAAATTAAGTCATACTATAAAATTTAATAAACAAACACTGTTTCAACAAAATGCAAAACATAAACAAAAATAAACAATGTAGTCCAGGGATTCCAAAACTCGTTTAAATAAACGACCCTTACTCAGCAAGTTAAAAAAACGTTTAACTGTCGTGAAACGTTTTTTAGTACCTTTTAAAACACTTTATTTCCCTTTTACTCGTCAAGGTATCCTTTCGGCACCTTACTAACTTACCGTCCCCTGCCTTGTTAAGTTTGTTTTTTTACTTTTGTTTTACTACCACTGTCACCTCTAACTCTTACCCTCGGTCAGTAGTTTTTTGTTAATTATTTTTTTTTTATTCTTTTTTTTATTAGTTTTTTTTTGGTACTTACTTTAACAATAAATGTTACCCCTAATCCTTAACCTCGGTCAGTAACTTTTTTTCTGTTTTTTTCTATATTTTTTCTGTTTATTTTTGCTCTCGTGCAAAAATGTATATTGTGCAAAACTGACTATTGGTGCAAAATTGTCTTCGTGCAATTTCGTTTCCTCGTGCAAACTTGTCTTCGTGCAATTTTGACTCGTTCCCGTCTACAATATATACATGTATTAGAATTGTTTTAACTATAAAAACGTTCATTAATTGTTTTAATATATAGGCTTAAATAAATACTTTTAACTTAAAAAAACCTTTTAATTATTTTTACAATAATTTTTTTTTTTAGGTTAGATATAATTTATTTTTACTTAACAAGTAGTTTTTGATATAGTTTTACATTAAACAGGATTGTTATTCTAAAACTTAAATATGATTTACAAAAATACTTAAAAAGTTAAGTGCTGAATATAATTTTAGTTATGACAAATATTGACAACAATGTCAGTATAAAGAGTAGTTATTAAATTTACTTTAATCGAAAATTAAATTTTCAAATCTTAATTTACAAACGTTAAAAATAGTTTTTATGAATATTTTGAATATTACTAAGTCTTACCTTATTTAGTTTTAGCAAAGTTTAATTTAAACTAAATAAGAATTTAATTGATATACATCATTTATATAGTATCTTTTAATTAAAATATTCATGCTTTGCAGTTTTCACAATTATAATGCTTAATTTCTTTTTTATTGTTATAATTTTAAAAGACTGAAAATTTTATCTTTAAAGTTTAATATAAATTTTCAATCAAAACAAAGCAGTTGTTAATAATAGTGGTAAGTTCATTAAAAGAATTATTTAAAAAAATATCTACTTATAAGGGCTTTTTATGTTTAAAAAAAATATTTTAGAGGTGATGCTGAACTAAATAATACTTAAATTACATTATAAAACTTTATATTGTACATAGTAATGAAATTTCATAAGAAACAAATTTATTTAAAATTTATTTTTACTTGAACTTTATAATAATAGTTTCTAAAAGTTTTATAATACTCTTTGTAATATTTTTAATGAAAACAGTTTAGTTAAATAATGTAGGTTATGATAAAATTTCGACTACAAATACTTTCGTATAAATGTCTTATCTTTTTAGTAAGCACAAAATGTATTGTTTAATAAAAGGTTATTATTGTTTTTTCTAATCTAAACTAATACTTTTTTACAGTAACTTTTATGAGCAAATTATTATTTTTTATTTATTGAAAAGTATTAAATTTTTTATTATTTCATCATATTAATACTTGTAGCATAGAAGTTTTTTTTATTATGTTAGATTACCCACATAATAACTAAACTCTTTTAAACTACTTGTAAAAAAGTTATAAAAAAATACTCAAATAAACAATGAAAGTTAAGACAATACAATGTTTAAAATTAACTTTATTTTTTGATACAAATGTGCAGTTGGATATTCTTAGATTAAAAGCAATCTTTAGAATGTCGCTTATGTTAAGTTTGTTTAAAAAGTTTTGTGCAAAAAGTACTTTGAGTATATAAACTGCTTAATAAATGAAATTTACAACTAATAAGTTTTATAAACTTTGCATCTTCAACAAAAAACTCGATTATTATGGCGTTCAGCCATGAGTTTAATTTAAAGCAAAATAATTTTTTGATATTCAAATAAACAAAGACAGTAGAATTTTTTCTAAGGATAACTGTATACGAGAACTAATAAACTTTATAATTTTAGTTAAATACTTTTTTTCTGAGTATATAATTTTGTACAACCAGATACAATGATTTACATTTATGAAAGTATAAATAACTTTAGTTATTAATTCAAACTATGTGTTGGTAAAATGCAGTTCGCAGGCTATAATTTTAACCTGTCGCAATTAATAATTTTCTGACTTGTGACGTCTTTTTAACTGAAAAACATTAGAAGAAGAAAATTTGGCCTTTTTTTGTTATTACTTTACAGACATGTGGCCCGCAAGTAGCTTTTTTTAACCAAAACTAATCTGTTTCTTAGAAAAGACTGCCGATCTTAGATTAAAGCTATAAATAGTTGATAATGATATTAATGATTGTAGCTTAGGAAACCAGCAACCGCACTAATGGTTTTAGAGTTGTGAGTAGTTCAAGCTGCGTTTGTCAAAGTCTGTAAATATTTATTGTTCTGCATTGCATAAAACATTTTATGATAAATCGTAGCATATAAAAACAGATTTTTTTTGTAATGTATGCCAAAGTATTTTGTTACTTGTCGTTATTAAGGAAGTAAAAAGTTAAAAAATTGTTTAAATATTGAATATATATGTGCTACTGAAAAAAGTTAGCCAAGAATTTTTTCAAAGTTTGCAAACTGTTATCATTGTTATCTTAAATTGCTAAACCTTAACTAAGTTAAATCAGAGTTTGAAGCCAACTTAGTTTAAACAGAAAATAATGAACTTAAAACTAATTCTGTGTTTAGTAGCCTTGTGCGTCCTGTGCCAGTCGAACGCGAAACCGGTTCCGTACCAGGACGAGCACACGCTTCCCACCGACTCGGAAGAGCTCATCGACGAGTACTTGAAAAGGGCTCACGCGTACAGAGAAGAACTGGGCTACAACTGCACGGGGTTCGTACACGAGTGGCCGTTTGCGCCTTTTTCTCATCCAAAGATCGATTACGAACACTGGTACGAGTTGTGTTGGAACTTTCAGCATGTTTATGGTTATTTTCCAAAGTATATGAAGCCCATCAGAGCTAGGATAATAAAAGAAGTAAGGGAAGAATTCGCACAGAAAGAAGATAAGTAGAAAGTATAAATAACAGTCTTTTTCTAGTTTCATTGTGTATATGCAGTACTTTAACTTAGATTTTAACAAGTATGTTTCAGAATACATTTTTAAATGTATCAAAAAAGTAATATTTTTTAGTTTTTTAAATTAGAATGTTGACAAAAAGTATATTTTTGTATTTACATATTTTTTATACAAAAAGTGCAAATAAGTCTTTTTTTTGCTTCTTTTAAATTTAAATTTGTATAAACATTTTACATATTTATAAAAATTATACATCGTATTTACATGTTTAAGCTTAATTAAACTTAAATACACCATAACGATTTATATTATTTATTAACTACAATTACGATAAGTTTTAATTGTTTCTTCTTCCTAGCTATTACACCTTTTGTTGCCGCTGCTGTATTAAAGTTTATTTTTATGAACAAGTTATGCAGTGGCAGTAAACTTAAAACAAACCATAAAACATTGTAACAAGCTGGGCAGCCTTTTAAAACTTACTGGTGAATTTAAAAGGGTAACCGCTCAGTTCTAACCCGCGCCCAATGATGAATTCGATCAAAATCGATAACTGCTTACCGATCAATTCTAACGATAAGGGGTAACAGTGATAGAAAAAAAAAATAAAATAAAAATAAATAAAAAAATAAAGAAATAAAAAAGAAAATAAACAAATAAAATGAAAAAATAACTTTGGATGAGAACTGATCGCGGGTTAAATTCTAAGTATACCATTTAAAATACAAAAACATTTAAAGTAGTTATAGATACTTTATTAAAAAGAGTTTACAGTTTTTTATTCTAAAAATACCTATTAGTTTGACACAATACAATTAAATGCTATAAACTGATATCTAAATTATGGGTGCACGACTATTCAAATTCGGACAATTCAAATTCCGACAATTCAAAATCTTTAAAAAAAAATGAAAGGGTAAAAACTAAAAAAATAATGTATGTTCGTCAAATATAAGAAATTCGTATGTAGGTCCTATTTATATCTAAAAGCCGTTTTTTTCATTTTGCAAGACATTGAATATTTTTTGAGATTTGGCTTAAATAAAGTAAAAAAAAAACATAGTTATTTTTAGTAATTTTAAAATAACTTAAAAAATATTTAAGATTTTGCAAAAATTAAAAAGTTGCTTGTAGATTTAAATAAGATCTATATATGTATTTATTATTATTTCTAACTCTTAATTATTATATAGTATTTCATGTAACCCTAAGTTATATAAAAGTAAAATAAAGATATATTTTTTTTTTGTTATAAAGAACTTAATTTAGAAAATAATTCTTTATTTTTTAAGAAACTTTGTCTACAAAACGTAAATATACTATCATGAATAAGACTTTGAAGTATCAGAGTAAGTAAATGTTTCAATATTATTAATAACAAACACTTAGCTACAGTCTATAAATTTAGTTAAAAACTATTTTAACTAGCATAATACACATATAGAAAAATATATTTAATAAATTTAACTAAAATTAATTTTAAAAACTTTAAAGTCAATTAGGAGGGTGCCTATTTTAGGTTTTTTTCGCGTGTTTAAGACTTTGTAATTCTCTCATATATGTCGACTAGCAATAAGCGCTTGGACGACATTTTTTATAAGTTAATCAACTTTATTATTACAGGCGTTAAAATGGAACTCTAGATATAATTTTGTAATATTATTTAAAAATTAACAAACTGGTGATTTATACAGTACGAGTAAAATAAGAGGTAACCACGTGATAAAAAGGTGAATTAATTGTTACAAATCTACCAGCAACTAGCTATTGACTCATCTGATCATTCAGACTAGATGAGTAAAAACTACAAATGTGAACCTAAAGTCAGGAAACAATAATAACAACAAGTTTGACTTTCCTTACAAATCATGTTCAGACCAACAACAACCGTTTTTTTCGCAGAAAAACTTTTCAACTTAAACACTAAAAACGTCAATTCTGTTTCTCTCTCTCTTGTCTACATTATTACGTCACACAAAAATTCTGTGAATTTCCATTTCAACAATAGTTGACTCCTTCGTACGAATTTACAGAGACAAGTAGAAAACTAATACTAGTTATAAAACAAGTACAAAGAAGTTAATATATAATTCTATATAGTTGGACAACTTTTCAAGTATAAAGTCTCTGTTGGCCGAGCTATTTTCAAACATATTGGCAGGTTTATAAATAAGCATTAACTTGTTTTAAAGTTAAACTAATAACATTTTACCATAAAGACATCGACTTTTTATAAGTTTTTCAAATGTTATTTTAAAACTTAGAATTATGTCAACGGCATTCTATTACTAACCCCTATCGCAGCTAATTTGCCAAGAGTTTAAAAGTTTGAGAAAAAGTTACTTAATTATAATTCTTACCTTTAGAAATCTTATTAATACTATGTTATACTCAACTAATAAGTAGTTTTTAAAAAATTATGTTTTGAGTAGAATTGTTCTTAGTAAAGAGTTAAGTACAAACTAGTACTAAAATAAGTTAAGTTTTAAGAAAGGTATGCTAATAAAATGGTAAGAAAGTTGTAATATTTATCTCAATTACAGTTTACTGTAACCCAAAGTTTTATAAAAATATGTACATGACAGACAACTTGGTATTTGACTTATCAAGTTTAAAGTAAAATAAATAGAATATTAGAAAAATCGTAGTTAGAAATTTTATTATTTTTTCATCACGTTGTAAAATAATTGTTCACATTATTTTACAATTGCTTCTAGTTTGTTTTCAAGTGTGTTATTTATTTTTGATTTGACTTTTAACTTTTCGACAAATTATTCTAACTAAACCTGTAAACTGCGGCTAAACGCATGTTTTTATTTAAACATAATGCGGCTTATATAAGAAAAATTGAAACTTAAACTAGGTACTCTTGGAAAATTTAAAACTGAAACTGCAGCTTCCGCATGCAATTATTTATACTGTCGAAATTTGACCCGCAACCACCAAATGCCCACCAACTCCCATCTAAGGTTTTATGCAGGTTGTCCTTTTCATTCTCTTGGTCAGTTATAGTTTGCAACCAACAAGCACAGTCTACAAAAAAATGTTTTTTTTTTCAAAGTGTGTACCTGTGCACAGTAGGTCCTGGAATACATTTAAAAAATCAAAATCTATAGAGGTTACACCAATTGTTTGTAAACTATTTGAATAAGATAATAGTAATTGAAAATTTATAACTGTCCACAACTTAATAGTATAAGCTACTTCTTAAAAGTAAAAATTAAAATAAAGAGATTTATTAAAAAAATATTTTTAACACGTTGATTTCGGTGAGAAATGCTGAAAAATATCAATGCCGATAATTTCCCTAGCTTGAAATTTTTGTTTTTAAATAAACTAAGGATCTTTAGTAGTATTAAAAAGGAAGTATAGTTAAAGTAGTTAAATCACATTAGATCGTTCACTAAATTTCGTTTTTGAAGATTATAATGAAGCTACTAAGCAAAAAATAGTATCAACTTTAAAACATCTTCCATTTTATAAAACTATAACAGATTTCTTAAAGGTTAAAAAATATTATTAGAATTCTTTCATCCGTACAACTACAAAGTTATCGACCTACGAAAAAGTAGGATTAAACTACTTTAAAGAGATAAAAGAAACTTTTAACCAAGTTGAAATATATTGGCGGCACGCTGCAGCAAAACGACAACATTAAATAACACATCGTTAAATCTAAAAAAAAAACTTTAAACTTATTCAAAAATTTTTAAAATTAAAAATGAACAAAATCTAGATTTAGTTTTTTTTGCAATAATTTATACACAGTCTTTTAAACATTTGTTTTAATGAAAGTATTAAAGTTTTATTAAGTAGATTAAAATTCAAAAATAAAGTTTAGTCAGAATATCACAAAGTAGAAAAAACTATTTTTTGTAAATTAAAAGAAGTATGTTTTGTGAAGAAACTTATAAACAGTAATATGTGTTTAATCTTTTTATAACAAATTTTTTTAGATTCAAATTAAGACAAAAAAAGACTAATTATTAGCAGTTAAAAAATTGATAAAGTTTAAACTTTTTATAAACACTTACTGCTAAAAGGTAAAAGGAACTAACCATTTTAAAACTAAGGAAACTATGAATTTTGAAAAGTTTTATATACAGTTATATTTTTCTAATAAAAGTTATCTAAGTATAATCATTCATATAACTTAAAGATATTTTTTATAATTGTTATAGTTTTGCATAATAGTTAACAATAAACTAATTGTTGTCAACTTAAAACTAGAACTTTTTAAACTTATTGCATTCAATAACCTTAGTTGCCAACTAAGCATTTTGTCTAAAAGGTTTATAGTATCAATATATCATCATCAAAATTTAACAATTACCATTTTTTAACCCTTTTTAAATAGATAACTTTCAATTAAAACAAAACACAAAGACATACTTAAGTTGAAACTACTTCTTTAATAAAAAACAAAATGTCTTTTTTTTACCTTTCTACGTAAAGTTCATTCTTACTTCTTTTCTATTAGTAAATTTATTGATATATTGTACTTTAAAGTTATCACAATTCGTTGTAAGATTTCGGCCAACATATATTACGCTTAAAAGATAACTTTTAAAGTAAGTATTAACAGTTTATTAAATTAACATAATTTGATTGCAGCATATTGTAAAATACAACATAAATAAATTTTAACTTACTAAAAGCTTAAAATTGAGTTCAAAATTAAGAAGTTAGTATTTACTTTAGTGCTATGTTTTCAACATAATATAAATTTAAAATAAAAATTTGGTTAAAAGTTAAAACGGCATCAATAATAACAGTTTAAAGTACAGCTCTTTTGATATTTTTAATTTTCAAGCTCTGATATAGTAAATGGCTATGGTACAAAACTAAAACAATCCTGTTAAATTAAGTAAGAAATAAAAAAAGCATGACTACTTGGGATAGAAAATAACCAATAACCAAGACATATCTAAGCGAATTTTAACTACACATATCATTATTGTATTCATTATTGAAATTTGTTTAACTTTTAATATAAAAAAGGTGTTATTTATTTACAGATGTATTTTACAGTATCTATTACATAAAATGGATAGCTTAAACTGTAACTGGCTTTTAAAGTTGATTTGCTTTTTTTTACAAACATCTAACTTAATTGAACAATAAATCGTCCAAGAACTAAGTTTTGTAAATTTTAACTAAATAATTTTTAAACTAAGTAACTAATAACTTGGAATAAGGTATCATTTAGTACAAAAACTAAGATTTCGTCTAATATGAAAGCTCAAAGTAAAGACTACAAGTCAATTTATGTAAAATAACATATTAAATTTTTATAGACTTACATTGGCACTAAAACAAAAGTTAAAAGTATGCAATACTATTAAAAAAAATATTTATGGATTGGGATCTTTTTATTGTCTATTAATTTTTTAAGTATTTTGCTATTTGTAAGATTATACATTTTTTTAAAACTTAAAGTTTTTTATAACCTAAAACTTGAATATATAAAACAAGAATCTGTTACACTTATCATATAATTGTTTAAATTTCTATAATTATTTTTAGTGAGTAAACAATTTAAGTAAGTACTGGAAAGTATAGTCAAAAAGAGTAAGTACTGTAAAACTTTGTTAAGTTATATATCAATTATCATATTGAACCATTATGCAAGATTTTCAAGAAACCTTACTTGCTATAGTTGATGTTTCTAATTTGTTTAGGTACCATTAAAAATTAACCTTAAGTTAAAGGTAAAATATTTTTACTTTGTTCGTGATTTGTTTTTACTATATATTAAATTCGGTAATTTATTTACTTTAATAAAACAAATAACAAAAATAAAAGTTAGTTGTTAATGTTGCTAACATGTCTATCAAAATACTTAAACTGAGTTATTATGTATGTAGCTTGATTTTTGTACTTTTTCGCATCGAGTTCGCGGTTTTTTGTTCGCTTTTAAAATAAATTGTTTTTATGTTAAAAATTTATGTTTTTATTAACACGTTAAAGTATTGTTCAAAATATTTCTTACTGAATAAGTAATAAAATAGTACATTTGTATTTACATTATAATTAACTTAAATCTTTATGACTCCAATTAACAAAATATTCCGATTCCGACTCCAAATTTCAAAATAAGATTCAAATCCAAATCCGGTCGAATCCTAATTTTAAAGAAATATTCGGATTCTGATCCGGCCGAATCTAAAATTTTTGAATTCGATAAATCAATAAATATTTGTGCTTAATATTACAAAATGTTTTTAATAACTAGTTTTATATGTTAGAGCATGGGTCGGCAGGCAGTTGGTGGTCGCGGGCCAAATTTCAAGTTTACAAAGTCTTCGCGGGCCGCAGTTTTAGTTTTAGTGACATTTGAATAATCTTTTAGTTTTAGTCACACTAGAGAAAAATTTTACTTTTATTCACCTTATCATTTTAAATGACTTTTAGCTATACATAGAATGACTATTTAAATTAAATAAAATTAGAATGAAATTTACATTGACTAATATACAAAAGTGTTAATAAACTATGTACTTTCATAAGCACTTAATAAGTTAAATTTAATACTTTTGTAATTTTACATACAATTTAACTCTCTATAAAAACCAAACTTGAAAGACAGTTTATTAGTTACTTTTATATATTAGTTATATTATCAACCCCTTTTTTCATATTTCTAAGAATATTAACTTCAAAAAAAAGTTTTGGCGTGTTAAATAGTTTACATTCATTAAAAAATTTAGTGATTACTTAATTTAATAAAACTAATACCTGTTTGTATTAAAGAAAGCTGGAACAAATTCTTTAACATAATTAATTCTCGAATACTTAAATAAAATATCTTATTGGTAAATAGTCTTTTACATGGTTGTCACTGAAAAAGCAAAAATGTCTGAGTTGTATCAAACCAACTTAAGTTCATTAAAAGTTTAAAAAGCTAGTAAATCGTTGTAAACCAAGCTTAAGTACCTAGTAAAAATATCATCATCATTAAAAAGTATACAATATGTAAAAAAACAAGAAAAAACTACAATTAGTAAACTACACTACAGTCATAAAAACTATTCTTGGAATTCTAAGATTTCTTTTAAGTGTTTGAAATAAAAGTTTCACACACATCTGAGTTTTCAAGCTTTTAAAATAGCCTGGTTGTGTAGCAACCCAGTTAAAACAAAGTTTACAACATAAAGAAACAACGAAACTTATTAAAAGTAAACAAATTACATGCCAAAAAAATATAAGTCAGCTGGAATGGACAAATAACTTTCTTAAAAATTTTTAAGAAAAGTATAAAACTTTATTGAGTCATTAGCGAAGGGAAAAACTTATTTTTTGTTAAGCATTACAGCAATTCTTAATCTGCAATAAGAATATTGCATTAAAGAATATTAGTTGTAAAATAAAAGACGAACAAAAAAAAAAAAAAAAAAAAAAACGTTAGTTAGGAGTTATTGCGAGAAACGATAAAAAAACAAATCACCAAAGTCAGTTCCAACAAAGCATATGATTATCTTCAGTAACTACAAAATTATCAGAAAAAAATGTCAAGGTAAGATATAAAGTAGCAAAATCTATTACTTAAAATGAGATTCCGTTTATAATTGAAAACATTTTTAAAGAATTTATGTTGGTGGTAATGAAAAACTTTTGTTTATTTTATTCAATGACAACAAGCAGTCGTGGTTAAGATATGCATTAAGGTTATAAATTTGCATGAATCAAATTAGTACTTTAATCAATCTGTTAACATGAGAGCACTGATAGAAAA
Organism: Thalia democratica; assembly: GCF_965202585.1. Taxonomy (NCBI): domain Eukaryota; kingdom Metazoa; phylum Chordata; class Thaliacea; order Salpida; family Salpidae; genus Thalia; species Thalia democratica. The sequence goes on from NC_139165.1 coordinate 43,308,815, forward strand.
ACTATTGCTCATCTCAAAAATTTTTATTAAAGATGTTTTTAATAACTTTGACATTTTAGTATAATTTCTTGGTTTAGTTCAAACACGAAGCACAACAATCGGTGAAATTTTACAAGTATTTATTGCAATGCACCAAAAGTTTTTAGAAGTACAATTACTTCTTTTATTTTTAGTATAAAGTTTAATTAAAGTTTAAAAAGTGTCTTATAAAGAATATCAATATTAAAAAACACTGTTAAGCTACTTTAATATATTTTTTAATAAAGAAATGTTTATTTGCTAAATTTTTTGTGTCTAATCGAAATTTCACTATTTTACATGTAAAAATTGTTTGAAACTCCAGGCTTTTTCAAAAATTCTCAAATTTAAGTTTTTTTTCAAAATTTTTAAGCATAAATTTTCAAGTTCAAAGCTTTTCCGAGATTCATGTTTTTTGGTAACACTGATTGTTAACAGTTAAATAATATTCTGAATTATATCAGCTGCAAGTCTTAAAATTTAACATATATTATAACTGAAACTAACACTTTGGTTTGATAAAAATATATAACAAAATGCATTTCATTTTCTTTAAATTTATTTAACTACTTTCAAGTAGGACTCGTCAGAAATTGTTTCCTACTGGGTTGGAATGAATACAAATTGAAATAAAATTATACTGCAGTTTAAAGTTTTAAGATATAAAATGACGTAATAATCAAATGTTAAAAATTAAATAAGTGCTAATGCTAAACAAATTTGGTATACTGATAAAACTCGGTAGAATTAAAACAATCTAAATAAAGAAGCGATAAAAATTTTAAATTAAAACTATGCTTAAAAATAAAGTTTAACAAGAAACTAATTACTTTAAAATTACTAATATAAGGATTTAAAAAGTCTAGTTTGGTAAACGAACTTTTTCTGCTTACATAAACTGGGCCTTAAAGATTGAATACATAAGGCTTCCAGAATATGCAATTGAAAAGAGTTCTCCGCTCTTAGTAAGACTGAAAAATTGTCCTTTTTATAATTCTTAAAACACTCAGGATTGTCCAACAAATGTTGCCCAATCGCCGAGAAGTATTTTTTAGTTGGTTTTCAGAACGGCCATCAAACCACTTTTTCAAGACTTTCGGAACATGTTGATCGATTCTTACGTGAAACCTTTGAGATGTTTTTCCCACGTAGTCACTACCACAGTGACAACTAAATTTATAGATGATGTTACTTTTTCCATGGGTGGGAGAAACATCTTTGTAATTCCATTTAGAGGTCGATCAGTATACAAAACTGTTCTTAAATGAACAGAGCTGAAATCTTGGCTTATTTCCTCTGAAATTTTCTTAGAAAACCTCTCAGAAATATTTCCAAGGTAAGGAAGTTTTAAGTATACTGGACACTTCTGAGGGCCAATCATTTTTAAAGCTGTTGAACTTCTAGCTTTTGTTATAACTTTCGAAACTAAGTTACCTGGATAACCAAGCGAAAGGAAAGTGTTTTGAAGTTTCAACTCGCCTTCAAGAAAGCAAGGAGAACAAAGTCTAATGAAACGCTTCACCATACCCGTTAAAACTCCTAACTTCTGTTTGACTGGACCAAAAGATGCCCACGGAACATATAATGCTTCTGAATTTAATTTACGATGAATTTTAGTTAAAAGTTCCCCCTCAACTGATCGTTGGACACAAACATCTAAAAAGTTTAACGAATTGTTGTGTTCTTCTTTTGTAAAACTAAGATTTTTGTGAAGATTATTAAGATCATTAAGAAAACTGGAGCTCTCTTGTCTATTTTCAAACATAACAAAAGTGTCATCTACGTATCGAAGATACATGAGAGGACTTTTACAGTTCAAAAATAACTTACTTTCTAGGTAACCAACAAAAATATTAGCCAAGATAGGACCTAAAGGTGAACCCACTGCAAACCCTTTGGTTTGAGCAAAACTTACATCATAAGTTTAATTTGCCACTCTTTCGAGCAAAAAAGCCAGCCTGAATTAACTAAAACATTCCTGATATTTTTGTATACAAAAAACAATTCTAGCCAAAAACTTATAAAATGACTTAGTTGGCCTGAGATTTGAAGTCTTCAAATAGTGATAGTCTGAGTGTGTGTCAATGTTTATAAACCATCCCTAAATCTAGTTTATATTAAATAGGTAGCTCCAAAAACCAGCAATGTTGTGTATTGATATGCAAAGCATAAAAGTTAACTTAGTTTGATAAAACCAATGTTTGAAAAATGAAAATGTATACCTAACAAAAACTATATTAGTTTATGTCATATATATTGTTTTAAATGTGTCTGTACAAATTTAGATATTACATATAGAAAAATTAAACTTAGAAAATTATGCATAAACTAAACTTAAACTAACTAAAGTATTTTATAAAAAGTGGTTTAAAATATGAGCATCTTTTTTAAGTTGGTGTGCATATAAATTAATTTAAGTGCAAAGAAAACTTCTAAAAAATTAAAATATATTAAAACAAAACTTAAATAAACCTTTTTTTCTTTTTACTATGTTACTTTAAATGTTTTTACACTAAAACATAACATTTACAATTAAAAAATATATAAAAGAAACATAGGTATAAAAAATATTGAAAAGAATATCTAAGCTATAAAGAAATGACACTTTAGTTAATTACTGTGCATTGCTTTTGTACAAAATGGAAAACATTTTCAAGCACTCTTTACACTCTTTTTTCAGATAATTACTTGCTGTTGTAAAATAGAAGTTATTATGAAACTCAGAAAAATATCCTGTTAGAATGCTAATCTGTCTATTTCACATTTTTAAACTAAAGCAGTAACTTCTTCTAATTATTTTTAAATGTTATTCAGAGACTTAAAACCAAACTAATCAAATTAAATCGAATAACCGAAAAAAATTTTACTTGAAATATGTTTTTGCTCAGCGGGCCACTTTTACATGCTCGCGGGCCACAAAATTTTCTTTCGCGGGCCGCATTCCATTCAAAAAAATAACGTGCTCGCGGGCCGCAAATTTACCCTTCGTGGGCCGTGTTTACCGACCCCTGTGTTAGAGTATGAATTAAAGTAGTTTTTTTATTAAAAAAACTGTTATAGTAACACGTTTAACCATTGCTAACTTTGATTCCTAAGTGCGATTTAGAACTGATTATAAAGTAAAAATGACTTTAAAGTATTAAAAAACATTTTTATACTTTAACATAAAAAATAAAAATAACTAGCATAGATTAATGTTTTCTAATTCAAAACTTATTAAGTTTATCGGAGTTTTATTATTATTTTAAGTACTTAAGTTTTTAGTAATTAATATAAGTTGTTACCAAAACTTGATATTGCAAAAGCAGATTATGTTCAAGGTTTTTAAAGTTGTATTATTTTTTCTAGAAGCTTTTACTTTCTTTACCTAATAAATATTTTTGTTACGGTTTAGCTTATTAAGAAACTTTGATTAATAAACTTTGATTTTTTAATAATTTGTTTTAATAAAAACGTTTACCCAGGAAATAAGCACCAAACTACAAATTGCCTGTATTAAGTATAGTAGTATAGTCTATGAGGCCGCACTAATCTATAAAAAGAACCTTGTCTTAATGGTTAAAAAAATTAAAACTCACATAGTATTAATTATGGGGAATAAAATGTCGAAAAATGTTGAGACTTAAGCTTTACAAACTATAAAAAAATTACAAATCATGGTTTTATTTAGTTTTATTAAACATTTTATAAGCGTATATACAATATTTACTTAACATAAAAATAACTGTAAAAATCAAAATATTAAGGGACTTTGATTTAATTGAAACTTTTACGTCATGGTTTTAGTGAGTTGGTAACAATAGTGTAATTACTAAATTTATAAAATTTAATTTTTTAAAACATAATTTCTAAGCTTGAATTGGCATTTAAATTTTTATTTATTTAGTCAAGTGAAAGTAGAAAACTGTGCCTCCTGAACATATTTTAATGCTTTCCTTCCTTTGCGAATTCTGCTCTCACTTCTTTAATCAATCTGGCTCTGACGGGTCTCATGTAGTTAGTGAAGTACCCCTTGACGTGTCTGAAGTTCCAACACAGTTCGGACCAGTGCTTGCGGTCAACTTCAAAGTGAAAGTATGGCTCCACGAAAACCGGAAAATGAAAGCCAGTGCACATCCAATCCAGGTTTTCCCTGTACTCGTGAGCTCTTTTCATGTACACTTCGATAAGTTCTTGAGAGTCGGACGGTAGCGTGTGTTCGTCTTTTAAACATTTTGCCTTCGCAATACTGAACAAGCATAAGGTAAACAAAAATAAAAACACTTTGAGCTCCATACCTTTATATGGTAGTACTAGTTGTTTCTGCAAAAAAAAAATATATACGTTGATAATAAAACTGTAGCAAACTATTAGAGTGGTTGAAACTAAATATTACTTTTTAAAATAATACGAAAGGTTGTAAACTTGCTTTACAAATCTTATTCAAAACATTAAACAAGTTTATAAAAACATACAAAGTTTAGAAAACTTAGTAGTTGAATGTTTGTGTTTAATCAAGCAGTTTATATACTCTGTGTACTTTTAGCACAAAATATTTTAACGAATAAAGCATAAGTGACATTCAAAAGAAACGTTTATAACCTTACTTGCACATTTGTACGACAAAAAAGTTAAAATTACTTCTAAACTTTGTATTGTCTTATTTTCATTGTTTATTTGATTGTTTTTGTTTTTCTACCAGTGTTGTAAATCTTAAACTTACCATTATTATTTTTTTAAGCTTTAAAAACTTAATAGTAACTGCAGATCAGAAACTTTCCATTATATATAAGATTTAAACTTTAACTAAAGCAAATGCTTTTAAAGTAGTGAAATCTTTGAACTTATTGTATAACGAAAATAACAACAAAAACATGTATACTAAAAGTATATTAGTACAACCAAGTTCTTAATCCAGCGTTTTTTAACCTTTTTTATCATACTTTAGCCCTTTTCGGTAGGTTTTTCCAAATTTACCCCCAATATACAAATAAGGTTTTAATTTTGAGAAAAAAAACTAAATTTTTGAACTTTAAGCTATTTGAATATAAAAAGTTCTGAAATTTAAAAAGTTTGTTTAATTAAAAAAACTGCAGTGAAATAATGGCTTATAAACTAAAAATAAAACTAATAAATATTAAATTACATAACTTGTAATAAAAAAAAATTGCCCCCAAAAACAAACGAATTTACCTCCAGGGGTAAGTTTACTAAGAATCGCTGGCTTAAACAGTTGTAAAAGTTGGTATCAACTATAAATATCTATTAAATAAACAAAAACATATACAAATAACGAAACTAAAAACTAAACTTATGTTTTAGTTGTTTTAAAACTTTTTCAAACCATTTATTGTGAATGAATGAAAAACTTTTGCTTTCTACTTAAATAAAAGCAGGATATTTTCTTGAAAAGTGTATATAGTCAAAATATTAGAAAAAAATTATTTTAATTGTTCATATTAAACATAAAGAACTAAATAACAATATTGACATACAAAATATTAACAACAAAGAATAACCACAAACATATGAGAAATAAGAAACATGTAAATTATGTTTTATATTTTATAAAGTCAATTTATTCCTCAGAAATTTTCTCAAGTACATTAAAATAAGTAACTTTTAATATTTTAAATTTTGTTTGAGTTAATTATATCTCTACTGTTATTTTATATTTAAAATTTTTAGAAAAAGCAGTCTTACGAAATAGTACAACTTAAATAAAGTATTTTATACAAAAATAACAGTCAATAGTTTTTAAATACTTATCATCCTAAATTTAACCTTGATATTTATTTTGCTGTATTTCTTTTTTGAAACGGTAAGTTAAATTCCTTGACCTTTAATTTTCATATTTAAAACAACACTTAGTTATTAAATGTTTACATATATATAATTGTCCTAGGAACAGCTTGGCAAATGTACTTACTTTAGGTTAGTTATACAAACAACTTTATACATCTACAGACTATCATTCAATAATAAATAAATAAACAAAATGATTTTATAAATAGTATAAAACTTTTAAAGCAGCTGTTTTATTGATACTTTTCTTTACTTTAGAATACTTTTGTTGCTTTTGTACGATTATAGTTACATTCTGTTTAAAATGAAAACTTTACTTGCTAAATGAAACAGCTTTATTTGCTATAAGTTTACCTTTAAAAATGAATCTATATTTTAATTTAAAAGCTTTAAAAATGTGATGTTTATTAATTGTTAACTTATAAGTAGAGTAAGTCATTTAAAAAAATATTTTTAAAAATAGTTTGTTAAGTCTAGAAAATAAAACTGTAAGCAAACAATATATTAAACTAACTATGTGTAGGGGTAAAAATAATTATATGTTTTCTGTTAAATTAATTATAAAATAAGCTTTTGTACTCTACTAAAAAATATCTAAAGAAATTAGTCGCTTTTTATTATAAATAGTTTATTGGACGATAAAATAAGACGCTCAAAATGTTTGGTTCTAGGACCTGGTGCACGAAGAACTTTTTGGTTACAGGGTCGCACACCACAGATACCTTTTATATAAGTATCCAGAACTTTTATTTCTTTTAAAAATAAATTAAAAAATTTAAAACAAATTGTATACATTTACATTTTGTTACATAAAACTATATAAAAAACTTGTCACAGTTACTAAGAAACTTATCTTTTAAAAAAATTGCTTTTATTTTCTACGTATACTTACAAGTTAGAAAATTAAGCTAGGTAAATTTTTCTAAAAGAAATTAAAAATTAATAAAAAATATTTTTTTGTAACACTTTTTAAATAAATAAGTTTTTTTTTTGATTTAATCTATTTTGTTATGTGGGACAGACAATTACAATTACGTCTTTTTCCCAAAGGTGCTCTTACAGTCAAAACTGGAAGAACATGACCACCAGCGAGACAAATGATCGAGCTGAACTCAAACTCCACTATGCCAACAAACATCCAACATCGAGCAAAACCTTTGAAGAAGCATAATCAATCACTTTTACAGACTCAACAAGCAACCACACGAACTTAGACTATTTAGAGAATAAGTGGGTCAATTTATTACAAGCAAGTATAAACATAAATAAAACAATACTGCATTTTTAAAGATAATGGCAAACTTATAAAAACAATAATCTTACAATAACCAATTTTCTATTAAGATAGTTTTACTAAGAATAATTTTTGTTTCAGAAAAGTTTTTAATCGTTTATTTATTTGATAAATAATTTTTTGTTGAAAAAATATAATTTTTTTCTTTATTTATTTTTTGTTATTTAAACTTATGTTTTGTTTCAAAAAAGTTATTTTTAGTCATCGATAATATTATTTCTTTAAGACAAGAAGTTTGTAAGATACATTTTTTTATTAAAATAGGTTTTTAAATTAACTTTAAATATTGTTTGGCAAAAGTTTTTGTCTTTATTTCATCGATAACAGTTAGTGTTTATTAAAAATAACTTACAACAAAAAGTTCTTTACTAAGATAGTTTCCAATTTAAGGTTTATATTTGAAAAGTTTTTGTTTTTATACTCATTTTATTTAGATTTACTTTTAAATTCAAAAATATCATTATAATGCGAAAATCTTGTAGCATTTACAAATTTGCTTTTATACATAGTTTTGAAATACTAGGTCATAATATTTTTTTGCATGAATGTGTTTCGGTTCTATTAGTTTATCATAAGCTCACTGAAGACGGACTTTTGTCTGAAAGCGTTTTAAACTAAAGCAGTATGCGATGAATTTTAGATTTTTCTAACCATCGTTTGATTTGCTATAACTACTGATGCAGTAGAAAAATCACAAGTAAAAAATTGACTGTGTCCTGGACTGATTTGAGAACTTTATATATAGTCTTTTCTTACCAAATTTTCAAGCATTTTTTGAAACTCTAGTAAAAAAAAACATTAAAAAAGGTAATTTTCTTAAACTTCTAGTTATTCGAGAACTATAATACAAAATTAATGGTCCAATTTTCAGACTTATAAAAAATGCATCTAAAAAGTAAATCCACTTTTCTTTTCTTTAAAAAACTAACAAATAGTTTAATATTGTAAAGGGTTTATTTAAGAACAAACGATATTTTTGTTAAACAATTTTGACTAATTAAAGCAAAAACTGAAAATTTATACTATTTAAGTATGTCTTATGTAACCTTCATTCGTGCTGTTAATATAAGACATGATTTATAGTTTGTACACTGATTGTTCAATCTACCCGTAATTAAAACCAACTAAAAAAATAAAAAAAACTACTAGGTACTTTTTTTATTTACGATCAATTAAATTATGACTACTTATCTACGCTTGTTTACAAACAAGCTTTTAACCTAATCAAGTACTTGACTAGCTTGTCGTAGGATATTTTAAAATATTTAACGAAGACTATTTTTCAAATCAAATACATTTTTCTTTATGGTTTTTATATTAGTTCTAAAAAATAATAACAATTTATTTAAAAATGCATCAAGAAGATTTTTATAATCATGCAAGCAACAAATCCTAAAAGTTTTTATATTAGTATCAAAAAAAACTGACTATATCTTGAAAAATAGCTTTTTATTCAAGTTGGTTTAAAAGTTCAAGTACTGAACCTTCAAAATAAAACTTTCAAATACTTTAATGGTGGTAAAACGACGTAAATAAAACTAAAATAAATACCTAATAAATACAAAAAAGCAAACTAAATATTTCATTATTTAATTTTGAAAAAAAAATCTATTTATTAAAAATAATACATGTTAAGACCTTTTAATTATATGTGCTTACTATACAACTCGGTTTTGTTTAACATAAATATGTAAAACAGAAGAATTGTAGCAATTAAAAGTAATTGGCTTTTACCAGTTCTTAAGTATAATTTTCTTGCGATAGTTATAATCTACTGTAAAAAATTTTTTTTTAACAAAAGTGAACAAAAAAAGTGTTTTTTTAGACTTTAATTATAGTATAACCTGTCTTGTAACAATTGATCGATACTAAACAAACTTTGAATAACAAAACAAAAACAAATAAAGTTATTCAGAAAAGATAAGAGCAGCTTCGTTCTGATTGGCTTAAAAAAAAGAACGATTTTTGAATTAATTGTTTAAATAGAATGTAGTAAGGGTGTTTAAACTATGTTTTTGTTTACTAGGCTAACAGCATTCTTTAAAAAAAACTTTAAACTAAATACGAACTTCTACATAAAATAAAAAGATGTAAGCTACTACCCTGCTTTTATTAAATAGTTTCATATCCTTTGTACAATACTAAATATTAACCTAAAATGAAGTTACTTTTAAAGATAGATCATGGTACTTCAATGTTTCCTTAGTAGTACTAATTTAAATTTTTACTGAAATGAAATTGCCTATAACTTTTTACTGGAAAGAGAAAAGCTAAATTAAGTTTTGATGTTTATTTACAATGATAAGAGACCAAATTCGAAAAAAAAGTAAAAAGATAACCAATTATAAGAGAAAAAATTAGAACTAAGAAAGAAAAAATACTATTTTTTTGCAGCGTAAAAAGAAACGCAGTCTAAAGTTATTTTACATATATAACATAAAACATTTGAATCGTAAGATATATGAAAATCTAGATTATAGCGTCTGAATATACTTATACAAATAAATCTAAATATGATTCTAATCTTTACTTGTTATGCTCTTTTTTTTGCTAAAGTTTCTGGAGCCCATTATTTCGATATGTTTACAAAAATAAGCTATCTAGAATTGATTAATGATGACAAGCAATGTTTTGAGATTAAAGCTAAATTTTATGAATCTAATTACTTTTTAAGTGGTAAATTTTCATTATATGATTTTTTTAAGCAACTAGAAAAGAAAAGTTGTTTTAAATCTATAAGAATAGAATGTAATAAACGGTCATTTAACTTTTCAAAATTTACTACCTTTGTATATTATAGATTTTGTAATGAAAAACAATTACAACAAAAATGCTTATCATCTTTAATTGATCAAACAACACTTATTAAAAATAACGTTTACAACTTAAGCTGGAAAAATATAAGCAAATTAAATTATTTTATGGCAAAAAGGCAACTAATATCTGGGAAAATAGGTTTATGTTATTTTTTGATTCTTTTAGAAGAATCTTATATTAACAAAGAAATTAGTTATTTTGAAACGAAAAAATTTTATAATGTATTTTGTACTATTTGGGACGTTCATATCACGTTAAATAATACACAGATTGATGCTGGTTCTAGTGCAAATAAGTAAGTTATGTATAATTATATAAAGACTTTTTTTTAAACTTAAACGTTTTTGAATTTTTAACTTTTGACAGTTTTCATAAGTTAAAAATTTCGTAAGTTAAAGTTTTAGTAAATTAAAGTATTCACAAGATATTGCTTATTTATAACAATACGTTTAATCTATTTGTTTTTTTTTAATTTTTTTTAAGTTGTTTTAAGTTTTATGTTTTATAGTTTTGAACTAAGATAAACTTACACTATGATTTTCATTATGGTAATCTACATCGAAAAAATTAAAACTAAAAACTTATTAAAACAAATTTTGTTTTATAACTTAAATTTAAATAAAATAACTTATAAATATACTTGCTTTAATACTATCATTAATTAGTTAAATAAGATTATAAAAAAACAGTTGCAGTCAAGGCAAAATCACTGTCCTGATTATTCTGTCAATAACTTTGCTTATAGGATCTACCAGCTCTTTCACTTTGTTGTATATAATCAAAAATATTAAACCTATTCTAATACATTCATTTCATGTCCATAAATTTACCTTAGTTGTAGCTAATTTAATGTTTTATTTTTCAATTTTAATTAGCATCATAAACAATATTTATAAAAGTGACAACATTTCGTCCGACTCATACAGAGCTATAAAAACTGACTTTAGTAGTGATGATGACACTTATATTTCAAAAAATTTTAAACCTTTAGATGTTAAAAAAGATTTTTTGTTTTTGGAAAAACTTGTTTGTGTTTTGTTTTTACTTTATTACTACCTATCATCCTTTGGAATCCTAATTATGTCGGTTGATCGTTTAATTTCTGTTTGCTTTCCACTGAAGTATAAGACTAAAAGTGTGAAAGCTTCTAAAACAATTAACTTAGTTAACTGCTTTGTTGGAATCGTTGTTTCCATATTACCAGTTTTAACCAACAGTTTCGAGCTGTTTTTCTTTAACACTGAAAACACTTTATCATTTCCAGATGGATTTTATAGCTTTTATGTTCTATTTTTCTTGTTTTTGTTTCCATTAACATCTAGTGTGCTGGCAAACATACTTTGTCAATTTTTTTTGAAAAAGAAAATGAAGTTAGCTGGTATAACTGGTAATATTTTAACAACAGCAAACGTTTTGAGGAAAAACAGATTTAAAAAAAATTCAAAAACTTTAAAGCTATTAAGCTTGTATTACACCTTTAGCTGCTTGCCTATTTTTTGTTTAACTATATTAAGAAAATCAATCAATTGGAACAGAAGTGTTAAAGAATATATTTATATTCCTAAACAAGGCTTTTTTGAAACATATAATTTACTCTTTTTCATTTGTTTAATTATACTTTCTTTCAATTCTGTTGTTCAACTTGTAATTTATAACAAAAACGACAAGAAAATTAATTATCAATTAAGAAAATCTAAAGATGCACTAAAACATAAACTGCTTTCAACAAAAAACACAACTCTTAACAACTTTCCTAACAACATATTTACTGGTTTATTAAATGTTTATAGACTTTTCTCTCGTTTTTTATCTCGCTGTGTACGCATTGTAAACAGAAATAACGAGGAAGTTGTGATCGAGTTCATCTCCCCGCCAAGAGCTGCTCAAAACCCGGGGCGGGCGAACGTTTTTGACGAAAATGCTTTTTAGCTTAAAAAGCATAAACAACATTTTACACTGTTCAATTACACTATGTTTTGTTTGACTATCTTATCGTCGTTTCAAACATTTTTAAAGCTCAATTTTGTGAAATGATATGTGCATGTTCTTTTTTGCATTCTAATTGTTTTTTTTCGTAAACTTTTGATAATAAAAAAATCTCAAATTGTTTTATTCAAGTTAAAAACTTACATATAAAAAGTATCAAAGTTTTTTTTTTAAGTTTTACATAACATATATTTTATACAAATTAAAAGTTGTCTGATCAAAAGAAAAACTAATGTATATATTGTAGAATAAAAATACAATTAAAGAAAAATAATTGATTATTATAGATTAAATTAGTTTATCGCTATAACCGATTTAAGATAAGAACACAGCTTGAAAATGTAATTGAAATTGAGCGAATTGTATACATTGGGTCATTTGACTATATTTTCGAGCGTCGATTTATTCGTAACGTTCTATAAACTTTATCAAGTAACACTTAAATAAATTAAACATTTTTATAAAAACTCAAAAACTTACCTTACCAATAAAACAAAAAAAAACTTTGTATGAAATACTTTAAAAGCACTAAATAAAGCCTTTTAGTTCTTACTTTAAATAAGTTTTCTGATTCTATAGTTTTTCTAACTGTTTGAGTCTAAAAATAAAACTTATGAATTTCAAATTCAATAGTTTTTATTTCACTGGTAGTTAAAATTACTATGATAGTATAAATAACAAAAATCGAAACCTCAATTGTTAAATATGCCTTAAATACTTAAGAGTATTTAAAAAAAATTTTACTTGTTTTAAAACACAATACAACATGAAAAACTATATAAGCTTTGAAGTAAATCGAATAAAGTCAAAATACTTTAAATAATTTTATCATAACCTTAAAATAATTTATAATTTATTGTGTTTACGAAGTATAAGCTTTATTCTTATATTAAACTTTGTATTAAGAAACAACAGCTCATAGTTTTTTTAAACGTGATTTTAGTATAACAAAAAAAAATTAATTAGAATTTTCAATAAAGTTTTTAAGTTACTTCAAGTTATTTAAAAGTAGCTTAAATCGAACACCTATTGTAAGCAGTCTTATTTAAATATAAAATTAAAGTTAATTATCCTAGAACTAAAAACATTTTAGTTTGTTAGACACAGTTAAAATAAGATATTTCTAAATAAAATCTGTTTGAAACATTTTTGTTCTTTTCGCTAAATTAGGAATGTGATAAAGCAATGTATTTTTACTCGGTAAACTAACTTGAATTAATCTTTTTCTAGTTATTTTAACATAAACCAATACAATTATGTATTATTTTAAAAAGAGTTGTAAGGAAATGAATGATAATTGTTAATATTGGAGCAAACTAAAAGAAGCTTTCTTTACTTTTAAACATTTAAAAAATGCTTTTCAACTGTTAAATTTTTTATCTTAAGTTTTCTAGTTTATAAATTACATTGATAAACGCAAATAAGTTATTCTGAAGATAAGTTTTTTGAGTAGTATGATAATATTTTTAGCTTTTTTAATGTAATAAAATGTATTCTACTACTTGTTTTATAAGTAAGGTATCAGAAAACTAAAGCTAAAAATGTCTTTTGCAGATCGGACTTCTTAATCAGTCAGCGTTATTTTAAAAAACTCTACAAAAAGCAAAAAAAAAATAATTTACTAACAAAATTATTATTTCCTTTAATTTAAATATACAGTAAAAAAAAAATTGTTTTGATTTAATAGTTTTGCACAACTTTAAAAAATTAAAAACGACGTCACAAATAAAATATTTTAATTTGACGGGCCGGAGCTTGCATACTGTTCTTTATTGTTTGTTTAAGCAATATATGGAAAGAAAATATATATATGTTATTTTTATCATAACATTAAGGTTTTTAAGTTAAGTTTATTTTCTTATACATATTTGCAAATATTAAAACCATCAATACTTAAAGTAGAAACGAAAAAAAAAAAACATTAACTAAATAATAAAGCAAATTCATTCACCGTACCACCAAGATATAAGTTTTATAACTTTTACTTTAAGGAATAAATTTATACTTATGTTTGACAAAATAAAACAAACATTAGATTTTCTTTGACGTGTTCTATATTTGTGACTTAAAAAAAGATAGTTAAATAGTTTAATGCAGCGTAATAAAAGAAATCGCTTACTTAACAAGTTATCAACTTAAGAGAAGTTTTTAAAAGTAGTTGACCTCTTTTGTTATTAATCGTTTCATTACTACTTAATTACCCGTATTTTTTTTTACTAATTTGCTAGTAATTGCACCGCCCAAGATAAACAAAACCAATTATCTTATTCATCAAAGCACTTATTTGTTTTGTAAATACAAGTCTAGATTTTGTTTTATTATTTTACAATGAATAATGTTTGTTAAGTTTGAAAAATTTTAACTTAGTTTAGTATTAACTTAATGGATTTTATATGATTATTACAATTTTGAGTAGTTTTATTTTTTAGTTGTTAGATTAATAGTAGTTTAAAATTAAATTAAAGATTAAAGATATTCTTTATAGAGTTTATAGGAAAAGAAACAATTACAATAATTTTTGACATCTTATTTTAAATACTTTATAAAGTTTTAACTGACTTTATAACATTAACGGTTTTGAATAAAAACCAATAAAAATGTTTACTTAATTTGCAATAAATATTATTTTTGAGAACTAAGTTAAACTTTTTAAATTCAAACTTTTGCGAGAGTAATTTGTTAAATACTTTAGACCTTAATTTCTTTAAAAGAGCCTAAATTAATTTTTGATTTACAGCAGCAGTTTGAATACAGATTATAATAACTTTAAATTAAATTTCTTTGCAATTAATTCGAAGCAGTCATAATACTAACGGTCTTAGTGTAAAAAAGCGTAGCTTTGAAACTGCATGATTAATAAATTGAAATAAATATGGCAACTTTGCTTCAAACTGCTTAAAGTTTAGCAAAAAATTAGATTAAAGACTTATTTAGGTTTAATAAGTTTTAAGTGTTCAGTTTAATAAGACATTTACTTTTAGTTGTGTACTCATGTTAAAGTTTCGAAGTAAATAAATTATCATTGAAGTATGTAGTTCAGAACTTATAAACAATTTACAATTTAAAAAACAATAATTAATTTGTTTTGCTTTACAACAATTTACTTATTTTTCTTTTTTATTTGCTAAAAGTTAACAATTCAATTATTGTAGTTGGAATAAAAACAATTTAAAAAATATAATAAACAAGATTTAAAGAATAAATCAGTTTAAGTATTTTAAAATTTTATCAATTTTCTATAATCAATACTTTGTAGTTTTTTACTAAATTTTATGTCAAGACAAAAAAAGCTTTTCATAGGAATAAATAAAATAATTTAAAGTAATGTTCTATTGCCAACGTATAACTAAAACTATTAAAGTTAAGTTCAACGAAACTTCTTTAGGAATTGAAACTTTCATAAAATATTACTCTTTAACTAACTAAAAGTAAATTTGATAAAAGAGGATTGAACTTTGCATCTATTTTAATCTGAACTGAAACAAACTAAAAAAAAATATTACCATTATCTCGCTACATCAAACTAAAAATAACCTTACTAAGGATATAACACTTATCTAAAAAAAGTACAAAAAAGGCGTTGAAACTATTTTTTTTAGGCGGTAAAGTTTGCATTATAAAAATCAATACTTTAGCCATACTAAAAGTAGGTCGAGCATGTGTTGTTCATTGGGGGCTTACTTATTGATTTATTGATATATATCTGTTTAAATCAAAGATACTTTTTCAATGATATTGATTGTATTACCTATAATCATAAGTTTTGTAAAACATAAGTAAACAATACTTATAAAGCAAAATTTTTATTAAACTTAATCTATTCTTATTATTTTTTTAAAAAGTTTAGGAAAATTTTAAGAATTTTGAAGTAGTATAAATGTTTGTAAAATAGTTCTTAATTAGTTTATCATACCTTATTGGACAAACTAAAAAAATATTTTATAATACATCTATTTCATTTTATATGTTTTTCAGGATAAGGTTTACTTTATAGTAACCGTGTTTTCTTATTTTTTGAATAAGAACTTGTTACATATCATTACTTTTTCAACTATGCATCAAGATCAAAAGTTCAAAAAAATGATAATAGCTTTTTAAGGTCACTGAACGATTTATCTATTTTTATTAAATGATATTTTTTTTTTTACTTTAGCTTTTATACTTCATAAAATTAAACCTTTTTTTCTCAAAAACTTACTAATAAAAATCTTGCAAGCAAATCAACCCGTATAATTGAAAACAAATTTTTTTTTTATTCAAACACTATAATTTTTATCAAATAAATTTATGTAACAATGCTTTTATGTCTAAACTCAGTCGTTAAAAAAGATTAAGCAGTAATCTGCTGCAAGACTCAAAACCCTCGGATTTTATTACAATATTTAAAATTTAAGCTTTGTTTTGTCATCATAATGAAATAAAAAATTTTCCCGTGGTTACAAAATGATTATATTTTGCATAAAAATGTTTCACTCAACTTTTGTTTAAAATAAATCTAAAAAAGATAATTCAATTTAGGTATGATAACTATAATAAAACAAATGTTTAAGCACTGCTTTGGTTTATTACCGGTTTCGGTGAGCCTTGGCCGACCTTTTCAAATAATTTCAAAACAGTAAATAACATTTAGACATTGGCAGTAATGTGAATCTGAACTCATTGATGCGTAAAAAATAAATAAACATTAACTATTCAAATTTTAATGAAAAATGCATAATTAGGTGAACTAAATATTGGTATTAATTAATAAATAAAAATAAGAGAAATTAAAAAACTAAATGCAGTAAACGAAAACACAACAAAATCTTAACAAAATTCTGAAAAAACTAACGGATGATTAAAATGCTAAAAATATTTAAATTATTAGGTTTTAGACTCATTCCAATAGAATAATAAAAATTTGTTTCTGTGCCTGCAAGAGCTCATTACTTCTGATCTTTTATTAATACAGTTCTTATCTGCTTGTAGGATCTTTAATGCTTCTTTCAAGCACAACCTGCACGTCTCGATTCTCGGTCTTGATTCATATTCTTTTTCCAGTATTGTCCAAGTCAATTCATAATTCTTATTTTCGTTCTTCAATGTGTGGATGTATTTTGATAGCTCAGTTGCTTGTTTGTATTGAATATAATTTCTATCTTCTGGGTTGCTATTTATTGTCGTTCTGTGGGTTGCCACTCTTTTTTTAAATTGGTTGGCGCTTAGACCAATATATGATTTAGTTGCATTGTCAGTTTTTACTGTGGCCTGGTATATGACATTTTTTGCTCTACAGTTACCGCCTTTCAAAGGACATTTCTCTTTGTTTCTACAGTTACATGTTTCATCTTCATCATTCTTGTTGCAGTTTGTGAGCTTCTTGTTATGATTCTTTATGATTGTCTCAATGTTTGGCAAACAGCTGTAACTTAATTTGATGTTGTTCTTATTCAAGTATTTTTTGAATTTACTGTCTACTCCGAAGTATTTGTTTATTATTTGGAGAAATTTCTTGCCAATGTTTGTTTTTATTGATTTGCAGTATGGTGAATTAAACCATATTATTTTTCTTTTTCTTTTTCTAGGCTGTTTCTTTTCATCATCTTCATCTTTGAACTTTATTTTGTAATTATAGCCACTTAACTTTATTGCGTCATTGTAATCTTTACTTATTTCATTGAATAGATTTTCATTGCTAGAATTTTTGGAAAGTCTTTCTTCTATCATTTTTGGGATTTGTTTCAGTATTGCTGGAGGGTGGTTGGACTTTGAATTAATATATATAATTTTGCTGTTTTCTTTTCTATATGGTTGGAATGTGTGGTTGTATAGATTGAAGCTTAAGTCTAGATAGTTAATTTTACGTGAAGGATTTTCAATATCTAACTTTATTCCCATTTCTTTTGATATGTTGTGCATGGATTTTTTAATTTTCTCTATATCAACATTACTTTTGTTTTTTTCTATGACCATTAAGCCATCGTCGCGGTACAATCCTGTTGTTAGGTTTGGGAGCGCATTCCTGAGTTTATGTAGTATATAGAGACCTACTAGTTCGCATATTTCCGCTCCATGCTTACCTCCCATGGTGATGTCGAAAAGTTCATTCTCCTCTGTGTTACTCTTTCTTTTTACCCATACTTCTTCTTTATTATGTAATACAGATTTAGATGCGTTTAAGATGATCTTAATTTCTTGTTCGCTTACTTTTGTACTTTCTTTTGCAAAAGCTAAGGCTTTACTTAATAGTTTTTCTGATATGATAACTAAAAACTAAGTGTTCTCGGAAGATATTTTGTAAAAGTTGTATGTCATTTGTTTAGAGTTATAGCACTATTAACATAAGTAGTTGACATGTTGAATATAACAACGTTACTAATATCAAAATAACAAACAAGTAACAATGGTTATAATACTGATTTATTAGCTGCTAATGTTTGTTATCACAGTGTAAAACAAGGTGAGTTAGTATTTACAATTTACTTGTTTGTTTGTTTAAACTAAGCCTTGTTTATAGACTACTTCGTTAAGACTCTTGTTATAATAAACAACATTAAGAAAAGTTGAACTTGTGAAGATATTTTCAACATCAAGAAATCTTGTTAAAAGCTTGTCTGGCCTTATCAAAACATTGATCGAATTAAACATATTTACGGTTACAACCATGATTTTAGTTCACTGCATGAATTTAAAAGCGTAATAATGAAATAAGTACTAAACATTTTTAAAATCCCTGTTTATACTTAAAAACCTTATAATTTTATACTATAGACTTATCAATTATTAAACCATATAATTATTACGTTTTTAGTAAAACTGTTCAAGTAAATATAAGATTGATTTATTAAAAATACAGATTTAATAAGTGGCAAACTTATTTTATGTTATAAGACAAACCAAAAAATTATAAATGTGTAAACACTGACAAAAAATTCAATGGAACATATTAACTAAAACTCTATGCTTCAATAATAACAATATAAGAAATAATAATGTTAAGATGCTAGATTTTTTACCTAAATATGCCTTACAAGCTTATTTCTTTGGCTGATATGTTTAATACGTAAATTTAATTTATATTTAGCGATCTCCCATCATATCCAACATGCTATTTTGAAGTTTTTTTAGATTAAATTTGAAATTTTTGTATTGTTCAGTGTATCCAACAAAGTTTTCGAATAGTACCGAATTTATTTCAGTTGAATAATACATTTAGACAAGCAAATTCATTGGTATATAAAAATAAAATCATTCAATTTATTTTTTATATAGTTTTATTAATTAGGACATTTCAGTTCACATTTGTGTTTTAAATTGATAAAAAACAAATGCTTTGAGTAAAAAGTGGATTAGTAGAATACTTTACTTGTTGAAAAAATCCTGTTTTTTCAAGGTAGATTTTACTACTATAAAAAAAATATTTACGACAAGAAAGTTTCATTTAATGAACGGAAAACTACAGTCTGAGGCCTAATCTAGCTATTATAATAAAAATTACTGACTTTTTAAGCTAAAATAGTCTTTTGCAAAACATTTATTTGTCTATACGTATGTACTTATTAGGTATTAAAATATTTGTTTCTAACTTAAAAATTCAAGCTTATTTCTGTGCATCATATCGGTTTAACTTAAATTCACAAAGTAACTTTAGGGATGATTTAAACAGCTGGTTTAATTACAGCTTGTTAATAAGTACTTATTTATTATTAGCACAAAACTTAAGTCGATCAATTTTTATCTACGCAAAGTGAATACTTTTATTTTTATTATATTATTTAGTAATTTTATATTTTAATAAGAATTATACTTTCTAGTTCTATATAATTTTTACTCAAAAATATATCTACCACATATAAGAGAAATATATTACTGTATTTATCGAGTTCTTCAATACGTAGGTTATAAGTGATAACATTTAGTTTCAATGACAAAGAGTAAAAATTTAAATTTAATACCAATAACAAAGCTATGAGGAAACAAATCTTTCTATCAACTTTGGAATTCGTTTAAAAAAAAATTAAGACTAGTAAATAATTGTACTTGAACTATTACACAAAATCAAAGAATGTGTGGTTAATGTTTGAAAATATATTGATTTCTTAGCGCAAAAGTTTTCACTTTTGGAAATAGTTCAAGTATGTCAGAGTAAAAAATATATTTAACAAAGTTTAAATATTTAATTATTTAAAAAGATATTTGAAAAAGTTTTTTTAAAGTAATTCAAAAAAAATTAAAGTCAAGTTTATATATTAGGAGGAACAAAACTTTACGCAGTATTTATAACTAATACAAAATAAAATTTTATATTGAAATTAGAGGTTTTGATAACATAGCTGAAGTTAAAAATGTTAAAGCGCTTTACATAATTTAAAATACAGTTAATTTTAATAATCCAAGCAAGCTAAATGACAGTAAAAATAAAATTTGAAGGCATTTAAGTTTTAAATAAATAAAAATATTTTTATTGAAAGTACTACGATTCGATATTTTTGTAAATTTTTTATTTTAAAAAGTAGACATTCATTACAATGAACTAAAGTATCAAAAATCCATTTGAAAAAAATACTGAAGTTATATAAATTAATATTTCTAACAGACAACACTAACGCAAATGTCGTCAAGATATTACTAAAAAAAAAAGAAATTTAGGCAGTAACGTAAGATAAAAACATTAGTCACATAAAGCGTACTTCAGTGCAAAAATTTTACATTTCTAACATGCATAAAAATGTATTCAAACTCGTTTACTAGCTGCTAATGTTTGTTTTTATAAATATTCTTTTTTTTACTATTTAAAACAAGAAGAGACATGTTAGAAGTTAGTTTATTGATTTGCGCACAAAAAATAGGTTATTCAAATCAGATAAACAAGTTTACGCGAGAATAAGACTGAAAAACATCATAAGAATTTAAAACTTGTTAATAGTATATAAGTACAATGCTCATTAATCAAAAATATATTAATGCCAATTTTAAACTAGTTTTAAAAGTTTCATATTTCAATATAATAGTATTAAAGCGTAACAACTAAACTTGTTATGCTCTTTAAACAATTTTGATATTGCTTAGAAATGTACGTTTAATTTTAGTTTATAAAGTTTTAAAAATAAACCATTAAAAGTAAAAAAAATCTTACATTTAACAGTTTATTTTAAAAGATATGTTAGGACAATATCTCAATTACATGATGTAAAAAAGTGTTACGATGTGTATTTTAAAACTACCATAATAATTTTGCTAAATTAGAAATCTTTTAACGAAAAGCATAGAAGTAGTTTATAATCAAAAATAATATTATATTATGAAACTTTTTTTATTTCATAAGCTATATTTTGTTCAACATGATTATTTGCGTTAGTATAAGTGAATATGAAAGCTATCAAATAACTTTTTTTTTTAAGCTGAATTAGTTAAAGACAACTTAAACATAGATTTTTTGACACTTATTGTTAATACAAATAATATAAACAATGTTTAAAAAAAAAGCCTTGTGAATATTAAAATACGATATGAAAAACTTACAAACTGGTTTTAAAATAGTAACAAACATAGTGATTTACGCTTTGCGTAGTTTTGATTGTTTTAGTATGAGTTGACAGTGTAAACTAAGTGTATGTAATAAAATATAAATATATGTTTTTGATAACTTAACTTACTAATTTAGTAGTTAGCTTTAGCACTATAAAAGTTTTCATTTACTAGCAATGCAGTTTAGTGCAAAAGTCGAGGGTGTTGTACTTTGTCTATATTTGGCAAATATTTTACTGTGATCTAGTATATAAAACACTAAAAAAAGTTTTATTGTATATAAATCTTTATTTTTGTATTTTTAACAAAGAGTTCAATAGTTTTCTGCTTTTAGTTAACTTTCAAATAAATAGGTTATAAGCTTAGCAAAATATTACTTTTTGTGTAAAATATAATGTGCTTTGAATTAATAGATTATTCATTGAGTAACTTGATTTTCTCTATCGATAAATTAGCACGTAAGATTTACAAAAAAACTAATTATATTTAATATCATTCTAGAAATTTTAACAAAATTTTTATGAGCATGTTTTTTTATCGCTTGATAAACAATTTTTTTCAAAAAAATATAAGGAAAATTAATATTATGCATTTATAAAACCTTGAGCAGTATTTTGTTGTACTCAATTGATCTTTTTAATAATAATAATAATAAAACTGTAAAATCATAAATATTTACTCAATTAAAAATATATTGAGTTTTTATCTGTTTTTAAATACTTTTATATATTACCATTTTTTTGCAGCAATATATTTAAATGTGCTGTACCCTTTGATTTATGCAATTTAAACTATTATTTCCAAAATTCTCATGTTTTTTGAAACCATTTGCGAATTAGTAAAAACGATAAAAAAGTTGTTATTTTCTTGAGATTTAATTTTTTTTTACATGAAATTTTTAGACACAGCTTTTGATACACAAAATGTGTATTCATATCAAATAAAAAATAAAGTTAGAGTACATTCCTAGCCTAAATTTTTTAAACATGGTAAATGTTTAATTACGTTTACGAATTCTTTTTTAACAGTTTAAAACAAAATAAATACTGTTTTAACGTAAGCACGAGTAAGTTAGAAGCTAGTCTTTTTTAAGTTTTACTGTGATGTGATAGTCGTAGTGTTGCAATATACTATGATGTGATAGTCGTAGTGTTGCCTTATAGTGTGATGTGATAGTTGTAGTGTTGCGATATATTGTGATGTGATAGTTGTAGAGTTGCCTTATACTGTGATGTGATAGTTGTAGTGTTGCGAGCGATATACTGTGATGTTATAGTTGTAGAGTTGCCTTATACTGTGATGTGGTAGTTGTAGTGTTGCGATATATTGTGACGTGATAATTGTAGTGTTGCGATATACTGTAATGTGATCGTTATAGTGTTGCAATCTACTGTGATGTGATAGATAACCTTCCTTTTAAACAAAGGTGTTTTAAAAAGCTCGACTTTACAGTTTCAATTAATATCAAAAGTATGTTAAAAATTATTCATTTCGTTGAAAATTTTTTGTTGCTCTTTAAACTATAATGATCATTTATTTTCGAGTTTAAGACAACTTTATAAATGATACATAAAAATAAACAAAATTAAATTGTTAGAAAATCTATAGTAATTTTAAAGTGAAAATTTAAGCTCATACAGATTTGATAATGAATTACTAGTACCATGAACAAGGTAACGTTACTTTACGATTTACATTTATACTATTTTTTACAATGGCCATCTTATTTTGTTTTAAACTTATAAACATATTTGTGATTAAAATAAAACTTTTATGTTGTTTTGATTTTTGCGAATCAAAAACTCTGATTTAAATGAAAATAATCACAGCATTCTTTATATACTACTGTTTAAAATTGATATATTTTTACTAACAGATATATATTTTCATCTTCGTTTTAAAGTATTAATGCTTTAAACAAATTAAAATAAAATCATATACAATTTTAACGTAGATAAGTTTCGATTTTTAAAATTTTGGTTTAAAAAACAGTTAAATAAATAAAAACTAATCTAATAAGATGTATGTAGTGGAGTACAAAAACTTATCTTAAATTTTTTTATTAGAAAAAATGTTTATTATTTTTTTCCTTACACAAAGTAAGTTTAGTCGACTGTTTGTTTAAAAAAAAAGACTAGTTTCTTTTTCTAAGACTTTTTAAAACTATCTATTTTTTATCTTAGTTAATATGGTTACTGTATTTAAAAGTATACAATAAATGATATCACTTTTATAAACTTGTAAAAAAATGCAGATTATTTTTTAAGATAAACTTGTAGCAAAGAAAGCTTTTTTAGTTTAGCAAGTAAACCTTTTATTTTCAAAAATATGTAACTCTTATCGTACAAAAGCAACAAAACTACTGTTAAGAGTGAAAATTATTAGTCAATTTAATTAGTAAAGAAAAGTATCAATAAAAAAGTTTTCTTTTAAAATTTTTATAGTATTTATAAAAACACTTACACATATTTGTATGCAAGTCTGTTAATAAACTTAATAGTTGATTTTGCTAACCTACTTTTAAATTTCAAACGTAAGAGTATTTGTAAAGCTATTCCTCGGAAAGTTTAATAATTAATGATTAGTAAGAATATTTTTGAATGAATTTGTTTTCCCTAGACGTGATTTACTTATCTCTAAAAAAGAATAACTTTTGTTTAAAATCAATATAGTTTTCATTTTAAAGACATAAGGTTTTGTTTTTATTACATTTCAAATATACGTTTTTTCTGACCAAAATTTTTGATTAAAATTTAAAAATTCATGAACTACTCATTAGAGAGCTGTTTAAGTGTAAACAACTGGGATACATTTGTTTAACTACAGTTGTAGTAGTGTACAAAACAAAATATTAATTTTATTGTAAATTTTAAGCAAGGTATTGCAAAAGTGTTCGCTATGTATTTTTAAAGTCAATGTCATTGAGTTTTGCGCTAAACTGTAAGCCTGGTAAAATAACACTACTAAAGACATTAAATTAAAATTGTTGTTTTAATTTTCATTAAGGCTACCTTGTAAACTGTATTAACAACATTCTTTTACACATTTATTTTAAAATCTTAACTTTCGCAAATCTTTTACAACTGTATTGATCTTACGTATATTTAGTTATATCAAACAACTGCTATACAAATTTTATATTATACATTCTTTAAAAAAAAATTTTAAATTGTAGTTATGTGTATCTATAAAAAATATCTTTACGAAATGATAGAAGAGTATCAAAAAAAAAATTACTGCACGACTTCGTTTTCTAAGGGTTCACTGTTACGCATACAAGGAACCATAATTATCTTAGCTACAGAGTTAAATAAATAATGATTTAAAATAACTGCTACAAACTAAAATTTTAGGAATACTGTTTAAATTATAATAAAAACAGTTCTTTATTGAATTAATATATGTTTTTTTTCAACTTGTATTACACCTTTAGCTGCTTGCCTATTTTTTGTTTAACTATATTAAGAAAATCAATCAATTGGAACAGAAGTGTTAAAGAATATATTTATATTCCTAAACAAGGTTTTTTTGAAACATATAATTTACTCTTTTTCATTTGTTTAATTATACTTTCTTTCAATTCTGTTGTTCAACTTGTAATTTATAACAAAAACGACAAGAAAATTAATTATCAATTAAGAAAATCTAAAGATGCACTAAAACATAAACTGGTTTCAATAAAAAACACAACTCTTAACAACTTTCCTAACAACATATTTACTGGTTTATTAAATTTTTATAGACTTTTCTCTCGTTTTTTATCTCGCTGTGTACGCATTGTAAACAGAAATAACGAGGAAGTTGTGATCGAGTTCATTTCCCCGCCAAGAGCTGCTCAAAACCCGGGGCGGGCGAACGTTTTTGACGAAAATGTTTTTAGCTTAAAAAGCATAAACAACATTTTACACTGTTCAATTACACTATGTTTTGTTTGACTATCTTATCGTCGTTTCAAACATTTTTAAAGCTCAATTTTGTGAAATGATATGTGCATGTTCTTTTTTGCATTCTAATTGTTTTTTTTCGTAAACTTTTGATAATAAAAAAATCTCAAATTGTTTTATTCAAGTTAAAAACTTACATATAAAAAGTATCAAAGTTTTTTTTTTAAGTTTTACATAACATATATTTTATACAAATTAAAAGTTGTCTGATCAAAAGAAAAACTAATGTATATATTGTAGAATAAAAATACAATTAAAGAAAAATAATTGATTATTATAGATTAAATTAGTTTATCGCTATAACCGATTTAAGATAAGAACACAGCTTGAAAATGTAATTGAAATTGAGCGAATTGTATACATTGGGTCATTTGACCATATTTTCGAGCGTCGATTTATTCGTAACGTTCTATAAACTTTATCAAGTAACACTTAAATAAATTAAACATTTTTATAAAAACTCAAAAACTTACCTTACCAATAAAACAAAAAAAAAAACTTTGTATGAAATACTTTAAAAGCACTAAATAAAGCCTTTTAGTTCTTACTTTAAATAAGTTTTCTGATTCTATAGTTTTTCTAACTGTTTGAGTCTAAAAATAAAACTTATGAATTTCAAATTCAATAGTTTTTATTTCACTGGTAGTTAAAATTACTATGATAGTATAAATAACAAAAATCGAAACCTCAATTGTTAAATGTGCCTTAAATACTTAAGAGTATTTAAAAAAAATTTTTACTTGTTTTAAAACACAATACAACATGAAAAACTATATAAGCTTTTAAGTAAATCGAATAAAGTCAAAATACTTTAAATAATTTTATCATAACCTTAAAATAATTTATAATTTATTGTGTTTACGAAGTATAAGCTTTATTCTTATATTAAACTTTGTATTAAGAAACAACAGCTCATAGTTTTTTTAAACGTGATTTTAGTATAACAAAAAAAAATTAATTAGAATTTTCAATAAAGTTTTTAAGTTACTTCAAGTTATTTAAAAGTAGCTTAAATCGAACACCTATTGTAAGCAGTCTTATTTAAATATAAAATTAAAGTTAATTATCCTAGAACTAAAAACATTTTAGTTTATTAGACACAGTTAAAATAAGATATTTCTAAATAAAATCTGTTTGAAATATTTTTGTTCTTTTCGCTAAATTAGGAATGTGATAAAGCAATGTATTTTTACTCGGTAAACTAACTTGAATTAATCTTTTTCTAGTTATTTTAACATAAACCAATACAATTATGTATTATTTTAAAAAAGAGTTGTAAGGAAATGAATGATAATTGTTAATATTGGAGCAAACTAAAAGAAGCTTTCTTTACTTTTAAACATTTAAAAAATGCTTTTCAACTGTTAAATTTTTTATCTTAAGTTTTCTAGTTTATAAATTACATTGATAAACGCAAATAAGTTATTCTGAAGATAAGTTTTTTGAGTAGTATGATAATATTTTTAGCTTTTTTAATGTAATAAAATGTATTCTACTACTTGTTTTATAAGTAAGGTATCAGAAAACTAAAGCTAAAAATGTCTTTTGCAGACCGGACTTCTTAATCAGTCAGCGTTATTTTAAAAAACTCTACAAAAAGCAAAAAAAAAATAATTTACTAACAAAATTATTATTTCCTTTAATTTAAATATACAGTAAAAAAAAAATTGTTTTGATTTAATAGTTTTGCACAACTTTAAAAAATTAAAAACGACGTCACAAATAAAATATTTTCATTTGACGGGCCGGAGCTTGCATACTGTTCTTTATTGTTTGTTTAAGCAATATATGGAAAGAAAATATATATATGTTATTTTTATCATAACATTAAGGTTTTTAAGTTAAGTTTATTTTCTTATACATATTTGCAAATATTAAAACCATCAATACTTAAAGTAGAAACGAAAAAAAAAAAAAACATTAACTAAATAATAAAGCAAATTCATTCACCGTACCACCAAGATATAAGTTTTATAACTTTTACTTTAAGGAATAAATTTATACTTATGTTTGACAAAATAAAACAAACATTAGATTTTCTTTAACGTGTTCTATATTTGTGACTTAAAAAAAGATAGTTAAATAGTTTAATGCAGCGTAATAAAAGAAACCGCTTACTTAACAAGTTATCAACTTAAGAGAAGTTTTTAAAAGTAGTTGACCTCTTTTGTTATTAATCGTTTCATTACTACTTAATTACCCGTATTTTTTTTTACTAATTTGCTAGTAATTGCACCGCCCAAGATAAACAAAACCACTTATCTTATTCATCAAAGCACTTATTTGTTTTGTAAATACAAGTCTAGATTTTGTTTTATTATTTTACAATGAATAATGTTTGTTAAGTTTGAAAAATTTTAACTTAGTTTAGTATTAACTTAATGGATTTTATATGATTATTACAATTTTGAGTCGTTTTATTTTTTAGTTGTTAGATTAATAGTAGTTTAAAATTAAATTAAAGATTAAAGACATTCTTTATAGAGTTTATAGGAAAAGAAACAATTACAATAATTTTTGACATCTTATTTTAAATACTTTATAAAGTTTTAACTGACTTTATAACATTAACGGTTTTGAATAAAAACCAATAAAAATGTTTACTTAATTTGCAATAAATATTATTTTTGAGAACTAAGTTAAACTTTTTAAATTCAAACTTTTGCGAGAGTAATTTTTTAAATACTTTAGACCTTAATTTCTTTAAAAGAGCCTAAATTAATTTTTGATTTACAGCAGCAGTTTGAATACAGATTATAATAACTTTAAATTAAATTTCTTTGCAATTAATTCGAAGCAGTCATAATACTAACGGTCTTAGTGTAAAAAAGCGTAGCTTTGAAACTGCATGATTAATAAATTGAAATAAATATGGCAACTTTGCTTCAAACTGCTTAAAGTTTAGCAAAAAATTAGATTAAAGACTTATTTAGGTTTAATAAGTTTTAAGTGTTCAGTTTAATAAGACATTTACTTTTAGTTGTGTACTCATGTTAAAGTTTCGAAGTAAATAAATTATCATTGAAGTATGTAGTTCAGAACTTATAAACAATTTACAATTTAAAAAACAATAATTAATTTGTTTTGCTTTACAACAATTTACTTATTTTTCTTTTTTATTTGCTAAAAGTTAACAATTCAATTATTGTAGTTGGAATAAAAACAATTTAAAAAATAAAATAAACAAGATTTAAAGAATAAATCAGTTTAAGTATTTTAAAATTTTATCAATTTTCTATAATCAATACTTTGTAGTTTTTTACTAAATTTTATGTCAAGACAAAAAAAGCTTTTCATAGGAATAAATAAAATAATTTAAAGTAATGTTCTATTGCCAACGTATAACTAAAACTATTAAAGTTAAGTTCAACGAAACTTCTTTAGGAATTGAAACTTTCATAAAATATTACTCTTTAACTAACTAAAAGTAAATTTGATAAAAGAGGATTGAACTTTGCATCTATTTTAATCTGAACTGAAACAAACTAAAAAAAAATATTACCATTATCTCGCTACATCAAACTAAAAATAACCTTACTAAGGATATAACACTTATCTAAAAAAAGTACAAAAAAGGCGTTGAAACTATTTTTTTTAGGCGGTAAAGTTTGCATTATAAAAATCAATACTTTAGCCATACTAAAAGTAGGTCGAGCATGTGTTGTTCATTGGGGGCTTACTTATTGATTTATTGATATATATCTGTTTAAATCAAAGATACTTTTTCAATGATATTGATTGTATTACCTATAACATAAGTAAACAATACTTATAAAGCAAAATTTTTATTAAACTTAATCTATTCTTATTATTTTTTTAAAAAGTTTAGGAAAATTTTAAGAATTTTGAAGTAGTATAAATGTTTGTAAAATAGTTCTTAAATAGTTTATCATACCTTATTGGACAAACTAAAAAAATATATTTTATAATACATCTATTTCATTTTATATGTTTTTCAGGATAAGGTTTACTTTATAGTAACCGTGTTTTCTTATTTTTTGAATAAGAACTTGTTACATATCATTACTTTTTCAACTATGCATCAAGATCAAAAGTTCAAAAAAATGATAATAGCTTTTTAAGGTCACTGAACGATTTATCTATTTTTATTAAATGATATTTTTTTTTTTACTTTAGCTTTTATACTTCATAAAATTAAACCTTTTTTTCTCAAAAACTTACTAATAAAAATCTTGCAAGCAAATCAACCCGTATAATTGAAAACAAATTTTTTTTTTATTCAAACACTATCATTTTTATCAAATAAATTTATGTAACAATGCTTTTATGTCTAAACTCAGTCGTTAAAAAAGATTAATCAGTAATCTGCTGCAAGACTCAAAACCCTCGGATTTTATTACAATATTTAAAATTTAAGCTTTGTTTTGTCATCATAATGAAATAAAAAATTTTTCTCGTGGTTACAAAATGATTATATTTTGCATAAAAATGTTTCACTCAACTTTTGTTTAAAATAAATCTAAAAAAGATAATTCAATTTAGGTATGATAACTAAAAACTAAGTGTTCTCGGAAGATATTTTGTAAAAGTTGTATGTCATTTGTTTAGAGTTATAGCACTATTAACATAAGTAGTTGACATGTTGAATACAACAACGTTACTAATATCAAAATAACAAACAAGTAACAATGGTTATAATACTGATTTATTAGCTGCTAATGTTTGTTATCACAGTGTAAAACAAGGTGAGTTAGTATTTACAATTTACTTGTTTGTTTGTTTAAACTAAGCCTTGTTTATAGACTACTTCGTTAAGACTCTTGTTATAATAAACAACATTAAGAAAAGTTGAACTTGTGAAGATATTTTCAACATCAAGAAATCTTGTTAAAAGCTTGTCTGGCCTTATCAAAACATTGATCGAATTAAACATATTTAAGGTTACAACCATGATTTTAGTTCACTGCATGAATTTAAAAGCGTAATAATGAAATAAGTACTAAACATTTTTAAAATCCCTGTTTATACTTAAAAACCTTATAAATTTATACTATAGACTTATCAATTATTAAACCATATAATTATTACGTTTTTAGTAAAACTGTTCAAGTAAATATAAGATTGATTTATTAAAAATACAGATTTAATAAGTGGCAAACTTATTTTATGTTATAAGACAAACCAAAAAATTATAAATGTGTAAACACTGACAAAAAATTCAATGGAACATATTAACTAAAACTCTATGCTTCAATAATAACAATATAAGAAATAATAATGTTAAGATGCTAGATTTTTTACCTAAATATGCCTTACAAGCTTATTTCTTTGGCTGATATGTTTAATACGTAAATTTAATTTATATTTAGCGATCTCCCATCATATCCAACATGCTATCTTGAAGTTTTTTTAGATTAAATTTGAAATTTTTGTATTGTTCAGTGTATCCAACAAAGTTTTCGAATAGTACCGAATTTATTTCAGTTGAATAATACATTTAGACAAGCAAATTCATTGGTATATAAAAATAAATCATTCAATTTATTTTTTATATAGTTTTATTAATTAGGACATTTCAGTTCACATTTGTGTTTTAAATTGATAAAAAACAAATGCTTTGAGTAAAAAGTGGATTAGTAGAATACTTTACTTGTTGAAAAAATCCTGTTTTTTCAAGGTAGATTTTACTACTATAAAAAAAATATTTACGACAAGAAAGTTTCATTTAATGAACGGAAAACTACAGTCTGAGGCCTAATCTAGCTATTATAATAAAAATTACTGACTTTTTAAGCTAAAATAGTCTTTTGCAAAACATTTATTTGTCTATACGTATGTACTTATTAGGTATTAAAATATTTGTTTCTAACTTAAAAATTCAAGCTTATTTCTGTGCATCATATCGGTTTAACTTAAATTCACAAAGTAACTTTAGGGATGATTTAAACAGCTGGTTTAATTACAGCTTGTTAATATGTACTTATTTATTATTAGCACAAAACTTAAGTCGATCAATTTTTATCTACGCAAAGTGAATACTTTTATTTTTATTATATTATTTAGTAATTTTATATTTCAATAAGAATTATACTTTCTAGTTCTATATAATTTTTACTCAAAAATATATCTACCACATATAAGAGAAATATATTACTGTATTTATCGAGTTCTTCAATACGTAGGTTATAAGTGATAACATTTAGTTTCAATGACAAAGAGTAAAAATTTAAATTTAATACCAATAACAAAGCTATGAGGAAACAAATCTTTCTATCAACTTTGGAATTCGTTTAAAAAAAATTAAGACTAGTAAATAATTGTACTTGAACTATTACACAAAATCAAAGAATGTGTGGTTAATGTTTGAAAATATATTGATTTCTTAGCGCAAAAGTTTTCACTTTTGGAAATAGTTCAAGTATGTCAGAGTAAAAAATATATTTAACAAAGTTTAAATATTTAATTATTTAAAAAGATATTTGAAAAAGTTTTTTTAAAGTAATTCAAAAAAAATTAAAGTCAAGTTTATATATTAGGAGGAACAAAACTTTACGCAGTATTTATAACTAATACAAAATAAAATTTTATATTGAAATTAGAGGTTTTGATAACATAGCTGAAGTTAAAAATGTTAAAGCGCTTTACATAATTAAAAATACAGTTAATTTTAATAATCCAAGCAAGCTAAATGACAGTAAAAATAAAATTTGAAGGCATTTAAGTTTTAAATAAATAAAAATATTTTTATTGAAAGTACTACGATTCGATATTTTTGTAAATTTTTTATTTTAAAAAGTAGACATTCATTACAATGAACTAAAGTATCAAAAATCCATTTGAAAAAAATACTGAAGTTATATAAATTAATATTTCTAACAGACAACACTAACGCAAATGTCGTCAAGATATTACTAAAAAAAAAAGAAATTTAGGCAGTAACGTAAGATAAAAACATTAGTCACATAAAGCGTACTTCAGTGCAAAAATTTTACATTTCTAACATGCATAAAAATGTATTCAAACTCGTTTACTAGCTGCTAATGTTTGTTTTTATAAATATTCTTTTTTTTACTATTTAAAACAAGAAGAGACATGTTAGAAGTTAGTTTATTGATTTGCGCACAATAAATAGGTTATTCAAATCAGATAAACAAGTTTACGCGAGAATAAGACTGAAAAACATCATAAGAATTTAAAACTTGTTAATAGTATATAAGTACAATGCTCATTAATCAAAAATATATTAATGCCAATTTTAAACTAGTTTTAAAAGTTTCATATTTCAATATAATAGTAATAAAGCGTAACAACTAAACTTGTTATGCTCTTTAAACAATTTTGATATTGCTTAGAAATGTACGTTTAATTTTAGTTTATAAGATTTAAAGATCAACCATTAAAAGTAAAAAAAATCTTACATTTAACAGTTTATTTTAAAAGATATGTTAGGACAATATCTCAATTACATGATGTAAAAAAGTGTTACGATGTGTATCTTAAAACTACCATAATAATTTTGCTAAATTAGAAATCTTTTAACGAAAAGCATAGAAGTAGTTTATAATCAAAAATAATATTATATTATGAAACTTTTTTTATTTCATAAGCTATATTTTGTTCAACATGATTATTTGCGTTAGTATAAGTGAATATGAAAGCTATCAAATAACTTTTTTTTTTAAGCTGAATTAGTTAAAGACAATTTAAACATAGATTTTTTGACACTTATTGTTAATACAAATAATATAAACAATATTTAAAAAAAAAAGCCTTGTGAATATTAAAATACGATGTGAAAAACTTACAAACTGGTTTTAAAATAGTAACAAACATAGTGATTTACGCTTTGCGTAGTTTTGATTGTTTTAGTATGAGTTGACAGTGTAAACTAAGTGTATGTAATAAAATATAAATATATGTTTTTGATAACTTAACTTACTAATTTAGTAGTTAGCTTTAGCACTATAAAAGTTTTCATTTACTAGCAATGCAGTTTAGTGCAAAAGTCGAGGGTGTTGAACTTTGTCTATATTTGGCAAATATTTTACTGTGATCTAGTATATAAAACACTAAAAAAAGTTTTATTGTATATAAATCTTTATTTTTGTATTTTTAACAAAGAGTTCAATAGTTTTCTGCTTTTAGTTAACTTTCAAATAAATAGGTTATAAGCTTAGCAAAATATTACTTTTTGTGTAAAATATAATGTGCTTTGAATTAATAGATTATTCATTGAGTAACTTGATTTTCTCTATCGATAAATTAGCACGTAAGATTTACAAAAAAACTAATTATATTTAATATCATTCTAGAAATTTTAACAAAATTTTTATGAGCATGTTTTTTTATCGCTTGATAAACAATTTTTTTCAAAAAAATATAAGGAAAATTAATATTATGCATTTATAAAACCTTGAGCAGTATTTTGTTGTACTCAATTGATCCTTTTAATAATAATAACAATAAAACTGTAAAATCATAAATATTTACTCAATTAAAAATATATTGAGTTTTTATCTGTTTTTAAATACTTTTATATATTACCATTTTTTTGCAGCAATATATTTAAATGTGCTGTACCCTTTGATTTATGCAATTTAAACTATTATTTCCAAAATTCTCATGTTTTTTGAAACCATTTGCGAATTAGTAAAAACGATAAAAAAGTTGTTATTTTCTTGAGATTTAATTTTTTTTTACATGAAATTTTTAGACACAGCTTTTGATACACAAAATGTGTATTCATATCAAATAAAAAATAAAGTTAGAGTACATTCCTAGCCTAAATTTTTTAAACATGGTAAATGTTTAATTACGTTTACGAATTCTTTTTTAACAGTTAAAAACAAAATAAATACTGTTTTAACGTAAGCACGAGTAAGTTAGAAGTTAGTCTTTTTTAAGTTTTACTGTGATGTGATAGTCGTAGTGTTGCAATATACTATGATGTGATAGTCGTAGTGTTGCCTTATAGTGTGATGTGATAGTTGTAGTGTTGCGATATATTGTGATGTGATAGTTGTAGAGTTGCCTTATACTGTGATGTGATAGTTGTAGTGTTGCGAGCGATATACTGTGATGTTATAGTTGTAGAGTTGCCTTATACTGTGATGTGGTAGTTGTAGTGTTGCGATATATTGTGACGTGATAATTGTAGTGTTGCGATATACTGTAATGTGATCGTTATAGTGTTGCAATCTACTGTGATGTGATAGATAACCTTCCTTTTAAACAAAGGTGTTTTAAAAAGCTCGACTTTACAGTTTCAATTAATATCAAAAGTATGTTAAAAATTATTCATTTCGTTGAAAATTTTTTGTTGCTCTTTAAACTATAATGATCATTTATTTTCGAGTTTAACACAACTTTATAAATGATAGATAAAAATAAACAAAATTAAATTGTTAGAAAATCTATAGTAATTTTAAAGTGAAAATTTAAGCTCATACAGATTTGATAATGAATTACTAGTACCATGAACAAGGTAACGTTACTTTACGATTTACATTTATACTATTTTTTACAATGTTCATCTTATTTTGTTTTAAACTTATAAACATATTTGTGATTAAAATAAAACTTTTATGTTGTTTTGTTTTTTGCGAATCAAAAACTCTGATTTAAATGAAAATAATCACAGCATTCTTTATATACTACTGTTTAAAATTGATATATTTTTACTAACAGATATATATTTTCATCTTCGTTTTAAAGTATTAATGCTTTAAACAAATTAAAATAAAATCATATACAATTTTTACGTAGATAAGTTTCGATTTTTAAAATTTTGGTTTAAAAAACAGTTAAATAAATAAAAACTAATCTAATAAGATGTATGTTAGTGGAGTACAAAAACTTATCTTAAATTTTTTTATTAGAAAAAATGTTTATTATTTTTTTCCTTACACAAAGTAAGTTTAGTCGACTGTTTGTTTAAAAAAAAAGACTAGTTTCTTTTTCTAAGACTTTTTAAAACTATCTATTTTTTATCTTAGTTAATATGGTTACTGTATTTAAAAGTATACAATAAATAATATCACTTTTATAAACTTGTAAAAAAATGCAGATTATTTTTTAAGATAAACTTGTAGCAAAGAAAGCTTTTTTAGTTTAGCAAGTAAACCTTTTATTTTCAAAAATATGTAACTCTTATCGTACAAAAGCAACAAAACTACTGTTAAGAGTGAAAATTATTAGTCAATTTAATTAGTAAAGAAAAGTATCAATAAAAAAGTTTTCTTTTAAAATTTTTATAGTATTTATAAAAACACTTACACATATTTGTATGCAAGTCTGTTAATAAACTTAATAGTTGATTTTGCTAACCTACTTTTAAATTTCAAACGTAAGAGTATTTGTAAAGCTATTCCTCGGAAAGTTTAATAATTAATGATTAGTAAGAATATTTTTGAATGAATTTGTTTTCCCTAGACGTGATTTACTTATCTCTAAAAAAGAATAACTTTTGTTTAAAATCAATATAGTTTTCATTTTAAAGACATAAAGTTTTGTTTTTATTACATTTCAAATATACGTTTTTTCTGACCAAAATTTTTGATTAAAATTTAAAAATTCATGAACTACTCATTAGAGAGCTGTTTAAGTGTAAACAACTGGGATACATTTGTTTAACTACAGTTGTAGTAGTGTACAAAACAAAATATTAATTTTATTGTAAATTTTAAGCAAGGTATTGCAAAAGTGTTCGCTATGTATTTTTAAAGTCAATGTCATTGAGTTTTGCGCTAAACTGTAAGCCTGGTAAAATAACACTACTAAAGACATTAAATTAAAATTGTTGTTTTAATTTTCATTAAGGCTACCTTGTAAACTGTATTAACAACATTCTTTTACACATTTATTTTTAAATCTTAACTTTCGCAAATCTTTTACAACTGTATTGATCTTACGTATATTTAGTTAAATCAAACAACTGCTATAC
The DNA here is from genome assembly GCF_965202585.1 of Thalia democratica. Classification (NCBI taxonomy): domain Eukaryota; kingdom Metazoa; phylum Chordata; class Thaliacea; order Salpida; family Salpidae; genus Thalia; species Thalia democratica. The sequence continues at coordinate 43,345,068 of NC_139165.1, forward strand.
AAATTTTATATTATACTTTCTTTAAAAAAAAATTTTAAATTGTAGTTATGTGTATCTATAAAAAATATCTTTACGAAATGATAGAAGAGTATCAAAAAAAAAATTACTGCACGACTTCGTTTTCTAAGGGTTCACTGTTACGCATACAAGGAACCATAATTATCTTAGCTACAGAGTTAAATAAATAATGATTTAAAATAACTGCTACAAACTAAAATTTTAGGAATACTGTTTAAATTATAATAAAAACAGTTCTTTATTGAATTAATATATGTTTTTTTTCAACTTGTATTACACCTTTAGCTGCTTGCCTATTTTTTGTTTAACTATATTAAGAAAATCAATCAATTGGAACAGAAGTGTTAAAGAATATATTTATATTCCTAAACAAGGCTTTTTTGAAACATATAATTTACTCTTTTTCATTTGTTTAATTATACTTTCTTTCAATTCTGTTGTTCAACTTGTAATTTATAACAAAAACGACAAGAAAATTAATTATCAATTAAGAAAATCTAAAGATGCACTAAAACATAAACTGCTTTCAATAAAAAACACAACTCTTAACAACTTTCCTAACAACATATTTACTGGTTTATTAAATTTTTATAGACTTTTCTCTCGTTTTTTATCTCGCTGTGTACGCATTGTAAACAGAAATAACGAGGAAGTTGTGATCAAGTTCATTTCCCCGCCAAGAGCTGCTCAAAACCCGGGGCGGGCGAACGTTTTTGACGAAAATGTTTTTAGCTTAAAAAGCATAAACAACATTTTACACTGTTCAATTACACTATGTTTTGTTTGACTATCTTATCGTCGTTTCAAACATTTTTAAAGCTCAATTTTGTGAAATGATATGTGCATGTTCTTTTTTGCATTCTAATTGTTTTTTTTCGTAAACTTTTGATAATAAAAAAATCTCAAATTGTTTTATTCAAGTTAAAAACTTACATATAAAAAGTATCAAAGTTTTTTTTTTAAGTTTTACATAACATATATTTTATACAAATTAAAAGTTGTCTGATCAAAAGAAAAACTAATGTATATATTGTAGAATAAAAATACAATTAAAGAAAAATAATTCATTATTATAGATTAAATTAGTTTATCGCTATAACCGATTTAAGATAAGAACACAGCTTGAAAATGTAATTGAAATTGAGCGAATTGTATACATTGGGTCATTTGACCATATTTTCGAGCGTCGATTTATTCGTAACGTTCTATAAACTTTATCAAGTAACACTTAAATAAATTAAACATTTTTATAAAAACTCAAAAACTTACCTTACCAATAAAACAAAAAAAAAACTTTGTATGAAATACTTTAAAAGCACTAAATAAAGCCTTTTAGTTCTTACTTTAAATAAGTTTTCTGATTCTATAGTTTTTCTAACTGTTTGAGTCTAAAAATAAAACTTATGAATTTCAAATTCAATAGTTTTTATTTCACTGGTAGTTAAAATTACTATGATAGTATAAATAACAAAAATCGAAACCTCAATTGTTAAATATGCCTTAAATACTTAAGAGTATTTAAAAAAAATTTTTACTTGTTTTAAAACACAATACAACATGAAAAACTATATAAGCTTTTAAGTAAATCGAATAAAGTCAAAATACTTTAAATAATTTTATCATAACCTTAAAATAATTTATAATTTATTGTGTTTACGAAGTATAAGCTTTATTCTTATATTAAACTTTGTATTAAGAAACAACAGCTCATAGTTTTTTTAAACGTGATTTTAGTATAACAAAAAAAAATTAATTAGAATTTTCAATAAAGTTTTTAAGTTACTTCAAGTTATTTAAAAGTAGCTTAAATCGAACACCTATTGTAAGCAGTCTTATTTAAATATAAAATTAAAGTTAATTATCCTAGAACTAAAAACATTTTAGTTTGTTAGACACAGTTAAAATAAGATATTTCTAAATAAAATCTGTTTGAAACATTTTTGTTCTTTTCGCTAAATTAGGAATGTGATAAAGCAATGTATTTTTACTCGGTAAACTAACTTGAATTAATCTTTTTCTAGTTATTTTAACATAAACCAATACAATTATGTATTATTTTAAAAAAGAGTTGTAAGGAAATGAATGATAATTGTTAATATTGGAGCAAACTAAAAGAAGCTTTCTTTACTTTTAAACATTTAAAAAATGCTTTTCAACTGTTAAATTTTATATCTTAAGTTTTCTAGTTTATAAATTACATTGATAAACGCAAATAAGTTATTCTGAAGATAAGTTTTTTGAGTAGTATGATAATATTTTTAGCTTTTTTAATGTAATAAAATGTATTCTACTACTTGTTTTATAAGTAAGGTATCAGAAAACTAAAGCTAAAAATGTCTTTTGCAGACCGGACTTCTTAATCAGTCAGCGTTATTTTAAAAAACTCTACAAAAAGCAAAAAAAAGATAATTTACTAACAAAATTATTATTTCCTTTAATTTAAATATACAGTAAAAAAAAAATTGTTTTGATTTAATAGTTTTGCACAACTTTAAAAAATTAAAAACGACGTCACAAATAAAATATTTTCATTTGACGGGCCGGAGCTTGCATACTGTTCTTTATTGTTTGTTTAAGCAATATATGGAAAGAAAATATATATATGTTATTTTTATCATAACATTAAGGTTTTTAAGTTAAGTTTATTTTCTTATACATATTTGCAAATATTAAAACCATCAATACTTAAAGTAGAAACGAAAAAAAAAAAAACATTAACTAAATAATAAAGCAAATTCATTCACCGTACCACCAAGATATAAGTTTTATAACTTTTACTTTAAGGAATAAATTTATACTTATGTTTGACAAAATAAAACAAACATTAGATTTTCTTTGACGTGTTCTATATTTGTGACTTAAAAAAAGATAGTTAAATAGTTTAATGCAGCGTAATAAAAGAAACCGCTTACTTAACAAGTTATCAACTTAAGAGAAGTTTTTAAAAGTAGTTGACCTCTTTTGTTATTAATCGTTTCATTACTACTTAATTACCCGTATTTTTTTTTTTACTAATTTGCTAGTAATTGCACCGCCCCAGATAAACAAAACCACTTATCTTATTCATCAAAGCACTTATTTGTTTTGTAAATACAAGTCTAGATTTTGTTTTATTATTTTACAATGAATAATGTTTGTTAAGTTTGAAAAATTTTAACTTAGTTTAGTATTAACTTAATGGATTTATATGATTATTACTATTTTGAGTAGTTTTATTTTTTAGTTGTTAGATTAATAGTAGTTTAAAATTAAATTAAAGATTAAAGATATTCTTTATAGAGTTTATAGGAAAAGAAACAATTCCAATAATTTTTGACATCTTATTTTATATACTTTATAAAGTTTTAACTGACTTTATAACATTAACGGTTTTGAATAAAAACCAATAAAAATGTTTACTTAATTTGCAATAAATATTATTTTTGAGAACTAAGTTAAACTTTTTAAATTTAAACTTTTGCGAGAGTAATTTTTTAAATACTTTAGACCTTAATTTTTTTAAAAGAGCCTAAATTAATTTTTGATTTACAGCAGCAGTTAGAATACAGATTATAATAACTTTAAATTAAGTTTCTTTGCAATTAATTCGAAACAGTCATAATACTAACGGTCTCAGTGTAAAAAAGCGTAGCTTTGAAACTGCATGATTAATAAATTGAAATAAATATGGCAACTTTGCTTCAAACTGCTTAAAGTTTAGCAAAAAATTAGATTAAAGACTTATTTAGGTTTAATAAGTTTTAAGTGTTCAGTTTAATAAGACATTTACTTTTAGTTGTGTACTCATGTTAAAGTTTCGAAGTAAATAAATTATCATTGAAGTATGTAGTTCAGAACTTATAAACAATTTACAATTTAAAAAACAATAATTAATTTGTTTTGCTTTACAACAATTTACTTATTTTTCTTTTTTATTTGCTAAAAGTTAACAATTCAATTATTGTAGTTGGAATAAAAACAATTTAAAAAATAAAATAAACAAGATTTAAAGAATAAATCAGTTTAAGTATTTTAAAATTTTATCAATTTTCTATAATCAATACTTTGTAGTTTTTTACTAAATTTTATGTCAAGACAAAAAAATCTTTTCATAGGAATAAATAAAATAATTTAAAGTAATGTTCTATTGCCAACGTATAACTAAAACTATTAAAGTTAAGTTCAACGAAACTTCTTTAGGAATTGAAACTTTCATAAAATATTACTCTTTAACTAACTAAAAGTAAATTTGATAAGAGAGGATTGAACTTTGCATCTATTTTAATCTGAACTGAAACAAACTAAAAAAAAAATATTACCATTATCTCGCTATATCAAACTAAAAATAACCTTACTAAGGATATAACACTTATCTAAAAAAAGTACAAAAAAGGCGTTGAAACTATTTTTTTAGGCGGTAAAGTTTGCATTATAAAAATCAATACTTTAGCCATACTAAAAGTAGGTCGAGCATGTGTTGTTCATTGGGGGCTTACTTATTGATTTAGTGATATATATCTGTTTAAATCAAAGATACTTTTTCAATGATATTGATTGTATTACCTATAATCATAAGTTTCGTAAAACATAAGTAAACAATACTTATAAAGCAAAATTTTTATTAAACTTAATCTATTCTTATTATTTTCTTAAAAAGTTTAGGAAAATTTTAAGAATTTTGAAGTAGTATAAATGTTTGTAAAATAGTTCTTAAATAGTTTATCATACCTTATTGGACAAACTAAAAAAATATTTTATAATACATTTATTTCATTTTATATGTTTTTCAGGATAAGGTTTACTTTATAGTAATCGTGTTTTCTTATTTTTTGAATAAGAACTTGTTACAAATCATTACTTTTTCAACTATGCATCAAGATCAAAAGTTCAAAAAAATGATAATAGCTTTTTAAGGTCACTGAACGATTTATCTATTTTTATTAAATGATATTTTTTTTTTTACTTTAGCTTTTATACTTCATAAAATTAAACCTTTTTTTCTCAAAAACTTACTAATAAAAATCTTGCAAGCAAATCAACCCGTATAATTGAAAACAAATTTTTTTTTTATTCAAACACTATAATTTTTATCAAATAAATTTATGTAACAATGCTTTTATGTCTAAACTCAGTCGTTAAAAAAGATTAAGCAGTAATCTGCTGCAAGACTCAAAACCCTCGGATTTTATTACAATATTTAAAATTTAAGCTTTGTTTTGTCATCATAATGAAATAAAAAATTTTCCCGTGGTTACAAAATGATTATATTTTGCATAAAAATGTTTCACTCAAATTTTGTTTGAAATTGATTTAAAAAAGATAATTCAATTTAGGTATGATAACTAAAAACTAAGTGTTCTCGGAAAATATTTTGTAAAAGTTGTATGTCATCTGTTTAGAGTTATAGCACTATTAACATAAGTAGTTGACATGTTGAATATAACAACGTTACTAATATCAAAATAACAAACAAGTAACAATGGTTATAATACTGATTTATTAGCTGCTAATGTTTGTTATCACAGTGTAAAACAAGGTGAGTTAGTATTTACAATTTACTTGTTTGTTTGTTTAAACTAAGCCTTGTTTATAGACTACTTCGTTAAGACTCTTGTTATTATAAACAACATTAAGAAAAGTTGAACTTGTGAAGATATTTTCAACATCAAGAAATCTTGTTAAAAGCTTGTCTGGCCTTATCAAAACATTGATCGAATTAAACATATTTAAGGTTACAACCATTATTTTAGTTCACTGCATGAATTTAAAAGCGTAATAATGAAATAAGTACTAAACATTTTTCATAATCCCTGTTTATACTTGAAAACCTTATAATTTTATACTATAGACTTATCAATTATTAAAACATATAATTATTACGTTTTTAGTAAAACTGTTCAAGTAAATATAAGATTGATTTATTAAAAATACAGATTTAATAAGTGGCAAACTTATTTTATGTCATAAGACAAACCAAAAAATTATAAATGTGTAAACACTGACAAAAAATTCAATGGAACATATTAACTAAAACTCTATGCTTCAATAATAGCAATATAAGAAATAATAATGTTAAGATGCTAGATTTTTCACCTAAATATGCCTTACAAGCTTATTTCTTTGGCTGATATGTTTAATACGTAAATTTAATTTATATTTAGCGATCTCCCATCATATCCAACATGCTATCTTGAAGTTTTTTAGATTAAATTTGAAATTTTTGTATTGTTCAGTGTATCCAACAAAGTTTTCGAATAGTACCGAATTTATTTCAGTTGAATAATACATTTAGACAAGCAAATTCATTGGTATATAAAAAAAAAATCATTCAATTTATTTTTTATATAGTTTTATTAATTAGGACATTTCAGTTCACATTTGTGTTTTAAATTGATAAAAAACAAATGCTTTGAGTAAAAAGTGGATTAGTAGAATACTTTACTTGTTGAAAAAATCCTGTTTTTTCAAGGTAGATTTTACTACTATAAAAAACAATATTTACAACAAGAAAGTTTCATTTAATGAACGGAAAAATACATTCTGAGGCCTGATCTAGCTATTATAATAAAAATTACTGACTTTTTAAGCTAAAATAGTCTTTTGCAAAACATTTATTTGTCTATACGTATGTACTTATTAGGTATTAAAATATTTGTTTCTAACTTAAAAATTCAAGCTTATTTCTGTGCATCATATCGGTTTAACTTAAATTCACAAAGTACTTTTAGGGATGATTTAAACAGCTGGTTTAATTACAGCTTGTTAATAAGTACTTATTTATTATTAGCACAAAACTTAAGTCGATCAATTTTTATCTACGCAAAGTGAATACTTTTATTTTTCCTGCAGTAATTTTATATTTCAATAAGAATTATACTTTCTAGTTCTATATAATTTTTACTCAAAAATATATCTACCACATATAAGAGAAAAATATTACTGTATTTATCGAGTTCTTCAATACGTAGGTTATAAGTGATAACATTTAGTTTCAATGACAAAAAGTAAAAATTTAAATTTAATACCAATAAAAAAGCTATGAGGGAATAAATCTTTCTATCAACTTTGGAATTCGTTTAAAAAAAAATAAGACTAGTAAATAATTGTACTTGAACTATTACACAAAATCAAAGAATGTGTGGTTAATGTTTGAAAATATATTGATTTGTTTGCGCAAAAGTTTTCACTTTTGGAAATAGTTCAAGTATGTCAGAGTAAAAAATATATTTAACAACGTTTAAATATTTAAGTATTTAAAAAGATATTTGAAAAAGTTTTTTTAAAGTAATTCAGAAAAAATTAAAGTCAAGTTTATATATTAGGAGGAACAAAACTTTACGCAGTATTTATAACTAATACAAAATAAAATTTTATATTGAATTTAGAGGTTTTGATAACATAGCTGAAGTTAAAAATGTTAAAGCGCTTTACATAATTAAAAATACAGTTAATTTTAATAATCCAAGCAAGCTAAATGACTGTAAAAATAAAATTTGAAGGCATTTAAGTTTTAAATAAATAAAAATATTTTTATTGAAAGTACTACGATTCGATATTTTTGTAAATTTTTTTATTTTAAAAAGTAGACATTCATTACAATGAACTAAAGTATCAAAAATCTATTTGAAAAAAATACTGAAGTTATATAAATTAATATTTCTAACAGACAACACTAACGCAAATGTCGTCAAGATATTACTAAAAAAAAAAGAAATTTAGGCAGTAACGTAAGATAAAAACATTAGTCACATAAAGCGTACTTCAGTGCAAAAATTTTACATTTCTAACATGCATAAAAATGTATTCAAACTCGTTTACTAGCTGCTAATGTTTGTTTTTATAAATATTCTTTTTTTTACTATTTAAAACAAGAAGAGACATGTTAGAAGTTAGTTTATTGATTTGCGCACAAAAAATAGGTTATTCAAATCAGATAAACAAGTTTACGCGAGAATGGGACTGAAAAGCATCATACGAATTTTTAAACTTGTTAATAGTATATAAGTACAATGCTCATTAATCAAAAATATATTAATGCCAATTTGAAACTAGTTTTAAAAATTTTATATTTCAATATAATAGTATTAAAGCGTAACAACTAGACTTGTTATGCTCTTTAAACAATTTTGATATTGCTTAGAAATGTACATTTAATTTTAGTTTATAAAGTTTTAAAGTTAAACCATTAAAAGTAAAAAAATCTTACATTTAACAGTTTATTTTAAAAGATATGATAGGACAATAGCTCAATTACATGATGTAAAAAAGTGTTACGATGTGTATCTTAAAACTACCATAATAATTTTGCTAACTTAGAAATCTTTTAAACAAAAACGTAGAAGTAGTTTATAATCAAAAATAATATTATATTATGAAACTTTTTTTATTTCATAAGCTATATTTTGTTCAACATGATTATTTGCGTTAGTATAAGTGAATATAAAAGCTATCAAATAACTTTTTTTTTTAAGCTGAATTAGTTAAAGACAACTTAAACATAGATTTTTTGACACTTATTGTTAATACAAATAATATAAACAATGTTTAAAAAAAAAGCCTTGTGAATATTAAAATACGATGTGAAAAACTTACAAACTGGTTTTAAAATAGTAACAAATAGTGATTTACGCTTTGCGTAGTTTTGATTGTTTTAGTATGAGTTGACAGTGTAAACTAAGTGTATGTAATAAAATATAAATATATGTTTTTGATAACTTAACTTACTAATTTAGTAGTTAGCTTTAGCACTATAAAAGTTTTCATTTACTAGCAATGCAGTTTAGTGCAAAAGTCGAGGGTGTTGAACTTTGTCTATATTTGGCAAATATTTTACTGTGATCTAGTATATAAAACACTAAAAAAAATTTTTTGTATATAAATCTTTATTTTTATATTTTTAACAAAGAGTTCAATAGTTCTCTGCTTTTAGTTAACTTTCAAATAAATAGGTTATAAGCTTAGCAAAATATTACTTTTTGTGTAAAATATAATGTGCTTTGAATTAATAGATTATTCATTGAGTAACTTGATTTTCTCTATCGATAAATTAGCACGTAAGATTTACAAAAAAACTAATTATATTTAATATCATTCTAGAAATTTTAACAAAATTTTTATGAGCATGTTTTTTTATCGCTTGATAAACAATTTTTTTCAAAAAAATATAAGGAAAATTAATATTATGCATTTATAAAACCTTGAGCAGTATTTTGTTGTACTCAATTGATCTTTTTAATAATAATAAAAAAACTGTAAAACCATAAATATTTACTCAATTAAAAATATATTGAATTTTTATCTGTTTTTAAATACTTTTATATATTACCATTTTTTTGCAGCAATATATTTAAATGTGCTGTACCCTTTGATTTGTGCAATTTAAACTTTTATTTGCAAAATTCTCATGTTTTTTAAAACCATTTGCGAATTAATAAAGACGATAAAAAAGTTGTTATTTTCTTGAGATTTAATTTTTTTTTACATGAAATTTTTAGACACAGCTTTTGATACACAAAATGTGTATTCTTATCAAATAAAAAATAAAGTTAGAGTACATTCCTAGCCTAAATTTTTTAAACATGGTAAATGTTTAATTACGTTTACGAATTCTTTTTTTAACAGTTAAAAACAAAATAAATACAGTTTTAACGTAAGCACGAGTAAGTTAGAAGTTAGTCTTTTTTAAGTTTTACTGTGGTGTGATAGTCGTAGTGTTGCAATATACTATGATGTGATAGTCGTAGTGTTGCGATATATTGTGATGTGATAGTTGTAGAGTTGCCTTATACTGTGATGTGATAGTTGTAGTGTTGCGAGCGATATACTGTGATGTTATAGTTGTAGAGTTGCCTTATACTGTGATGTGGTAGTTGTAGTGTTGCGATATATTGTGACGTGATAATTGTAGTGTTGCGATATACTGTAATGTGATCGTTATAGTGTTGCAATCTACTGTGATGTGATAGATAACCTTCCTTTTAAACAAAGGTGTTTTAAAAAGCTCGACTTTACAGTTTCAATTAATATCAAAAGTATGTTAAAAATTATTCATTTCGTTGAAAATTTTTTGTTGCTCTTTAAACTATAATGATCATTTATTTTCGAGTTTAAGACAACTTTATAAATGATACATAAAAATAAACAAAATTAAATTTTTAGAAAATCTATAGTAATTTTAAAGTGAAAATTTAAGCTCATACAGATTTGATAAAGAATTACTAGTACCATGAACAAGGTAACGTTACTTTACGATTTACATCTATACTATTTTTTACAATGGTCATCTTATTTTGTTTTAAACTTATAAACATATTTGTGATTAAAATAAAACTTATATGTTGTTTTGTTTTTTGCGAATCAAAAACTCTGATTTAAATGAAAATAATCACAGCATTCTTTATATACTACTGTTTAAAATTGATATATTTTTACTAACAGATATATATTTTCATCTTCGTTTTAAAGTATTAATGCTTTAAACAAATTAAAATAAAATCATATACAATTTTTACGTAGATAAGTTTCGATTTTTAAAATTTTGGTTTAAAAAACAGTTAAATAAATAAAAACTAATCTAATAAGATGTATGTTAGTGGAGTACAAAAACTTATCTTAAATTTTTTTATTAGAAAAAATGTTTATTATTTTTTTCCTTACACAAAGTAAGTTTAGTCGACTGTTTGTTTAAAAAAAAAGACTAGTTTCTTTTTCTAAGACTTTTTAAAACTATCTATTTTTTATCTTAGTTAATATGGTTACTGTATTTAAAAGTATACAATAAATAATATCACTTTTATAAACTTGTAAAAAAATGCAGATTATTTTTTAAGATAAACTTGTAGCAAAGAAAGCTTTTTTAGTTTAGCAAGTAAACCTTTTATTTTCAAAAATATGTAACTCTTATCGTACAAAAGCAACAAAACTACTGTTAAGAGTGAAAATTATTAGTCAATTTAATTAGTAAAGAAAAGTATCAATACAAAAGTTTTCTTTTTAAATGTTTATAGTACTTATAAAAACACTTACACATATTCGTACGCAAGTCTGTTAATATACTTAATAGTTGATTTTGCTGACCTACTTTTAAATTTCAAACGTAAGAGTATTTGTAAAGCTATTCCTCGGAAAGTTTAATAATTAATGATTAGTAAGAATACTTTTAAATGAATTTTTTTCCCTAGACGTGATTTACTTATCTCTAAAGAAGAATAACTTTTGTTTAAAATCAATATAGTTTTCATTTTAAAGACATAAAGTTTTGTTTTTATTACATTTCAAATATACGTTTTTTCTGACCAAAATTTTTGATTAAAATTTTAAAATTCATGACCTACGCATTAGAGAGCTACTTAAGTGTAAACAACTAGTATACATTTGTTTAACTTGAGTTATAGTAATCAACAAAACCAAATACTTGTTTAAATTTAAATTTCAACAAAGTTAATGCAAAAGTATTCGCTATGTACCGTTAAAATCGATGTAAATAAGTTTTGCGCTGAACTGTAAGCCTGGTAAAATAACACTACTAAAGACATTAAATTAAAATTGTTGTTCTAATTTTCATTAAGGCTACCTTATAAATTGTATAAACAACAATCTTATGCACATTTATTTGCAAATCTTAACTTTCGCAAATCTTTTACAACTGTATTGATCTTACGTATATTTAGTTAAATCAAACAACTGCTATACAAATTTTATATTATATTTTCTTTAAAAAAAAATTTAAACTGTAGTTATGTGTATCTATAAAAAATATCTTTACGAAATGATAGAAGAGTATCAAAAAACAAAAATTACTGCACGACTTCGTTTTCTAAGGGTTCACTGTTACGCATACAAGGAACCATAATTATCTTAGCTACAGAGTTAAATAAATAATGATTTAAAATAACTGCTACAAACTAAAATTTTAGGAATACTGTTTAAATTATAATAAAAACAGTTCTTTATTGAATTAACATATGTTTTTTTCAACTAGTTAACACGTTTTCGCAGAACTAGAAACAATAAGTACTGAAAGAAATGATTAGAAGACAAAATAGGTGAATACGTCTATTTATTAAAAGATAAACCATAAAAATTATAGATAAAAATTCAATAGAAAATCAATAAAATATATGTCTTACAATCCGACTTAAAGTCATACATTGTGTCTAATATTAATTATTAGTTTTGAACGACTATTGCTTTTATTTTTGTAAAAAGACATGTTCATCTTCTTTATTCTCTATACTTGTCTTGCAGTAGTTATCATTTATTACCAAACTTCATGAAACTGAACTAACTTGTTTATCACAGAGAAACATGTGTTAGTTTAGTAAAGGTAAATACTGTGCAAGTAGTTTTTATTATATATTCGAGCAAACTTGCATCGCTAGGACCTGTTTTAACAAAATATTAGCTAATATTTTTGAATATTTACACCGTTTATGTTTTAGTTCGTCTAGTTTTAATTCACTAACGGTTTTCTTTAAATATGAACTTAAAAGCTAAGGCTTTGTTACAATTTATTTTCTTTAACTGAATATTGTAACTTTTCTACTTTAGCATTAATTTTAAGTGTTTCTACAAAAGTTATACAAGAACTTCTTATTTTTGAACTATCATGTTTAGATTAATTTGTTATTATTAAACATATCTTTAACATTTAAATACATTGAGTTTATATTCAAGTGAAAACAAACATGTTTTGTCTATACTAGAATAAATAATTTAAACTCTTTAAATAATTAGATGTTCGATTTAATTTTGTTTTGGCTTATTTTATTAAAAAACTTAAACAAATTAGTAATGTGTTCTAAACTACTTTATTAAATGTTTTTGATAACTTTTTTAAATTTAAACCAGTTATTCAAATCAATAAATGATTAAGCTTAATTTTTTATGAATATAAACAAAAAATATGTCCTGGACAAGACATGAAACTGTATCTGTGTTGTATGACTCGATAACTAAAAGTTTTTTTTTGTAAAATGGTCTTTAAAAAAATACTTTTTGAGCACGTCGTTAAACAAACAATAAAACATTTAGATTTCAACTTTTATTCCTTTAAAATCTATCAATAACTGTTTTCATCGACTCCTGATATTTTTAAATTTATTAAATATTCAATTTTAAATATTCTAAATATTTAATTTTAGATATTTCGTTTACAAACACTACTTTTAGTTCAAAAGTTTATGTTAGGTGAAACTTTTTAGACGAAAGTTTTTAAAAAGCTGTAAAAGTCTTAAAATGCTCAGAAAATATTTTATCTTAGATATGGTCATAAAACATAAATACTTAAACGGTTTACAATAGCTTATGGAATTTCTACTATTGATATTACATATTTAAATTTTAAATCATGTTTATTGTGGTAGTAAACACTTTACTTTTATATGTTTAAAAGTTTTAAAAATTAGATTTTAACACGAATAACCTTTTAAATATACTTTAATAAAAGATCCGAATAAAGTAAGCTAAATGCATTTAAAATTTTTACAAACTTACTCATTTAAAAGTATTTTCGAGTTATAAGAGAGTAGTTAATAAAATACACAATATAATTAGAAAGTCAATATTCAGAAAATTTTTAAGCATATTAAGCTGCACAGAAAACTGGAATTAAACAAAATAAAGTTTTTAGTGAGAATATTAAATTTAAGGATTTAAGTTGAAAACGTCAAATCCTAATTTGATCAAAGTAAAACAATATTCGCACTAAAATAGGAAAAAAGACTTAAACATATTTCAAATGTAAAAAATTCTGAGACTAAGTATATCAACTTAGTTGGTGATTTGAAAAGAAAAATAAATTTGATCTATATATTTTTATAAAATACAGAATAGAATTCAAAAATTTATAACTATTTGACTCAACTAAAAAGTTTCTTAAACCTTTTTTTATGGTTAATTTAGTATGTTATTGCTAAAAGTTTATTTTAAGTTTTTGTGTTATAGTAACTTAAAACATACATTTAAGTTCTTACTTTTTTTCAAAACTTTCTAAGTTAAGTTCATATTTTCAAACATACAGAAGGTAATACAATACTTTCTCTAAAAATACTAGTAAAAAACAGATACATTTATATAATAACAAAGCTGTTTAAAATTTTTTTATAGATTTAGTCAATTTTTACACTTCAGAATTTATAAATAAACTTTTCATGTCCAAACCTATTTAACAAAGTAATAAAATTTCTTACATGCCAAAAACTTTTGTATTACAAACTAATATGATAGCTGTAACTAATCAATAGATGTAATTTTACAAATAGTTAGTTATATATATATTTTTATAATATGTAATTTTTTTCTATGCGTTTTATTAATTATTAATCTTGTTTTCGTGCAACACAGATTATCTGATTAGCTCGAAAAAATTAATAAACCCCAAGAGAATATTTCTCACTTTGTTTTAAATAAAGCGTGAAATATTTATTGTTATCAAAAAAAAAACATTAACACCTAAAAAGTCAGTAGTATCACTATTTAATTTAAATGTTTTATCCATATTTGTGTTTTGTTATTTGTTTCATTTACTACATATTGATGTAAGTAGGCTACTTTTACTTTAGTCTTGTAAAATACTTAATTATTAATAAGCTGTTTTTTAAGCCTAGAAAGTAGTATTGTCCTAATATTATTATCTTATAAGGTAAGCTAACGCTACATGACAAAAAAAACTACACTGTGGTCATTGTAATAAATAGCTTGTTTTTGAATTTTTATAATTTTTCTAAGCGGCATACATATAAAAGTGCTAAAACCCAGCTTAAAACAGTATAATTAAATTATTAACAATAAAATTACTTTCAATAGTCGAAACTTGAATTGTTGTATTTGAACTATCGGTTTTGAATACTCAAAGTAACTTAAAACTACAATAAACTATCCATATTACAAACAATCGTACTTTTTTTTTTCTTCTTAAAGTATTACTTCTCAAGTTATTTTTTTGTACTTTACTGTTTTTACTTAAAGAGTCAAGCTAGTGTTTTACGGCTAAAATTTTATTTGAATAACTTTTAAGTTTTTAGTTTTACGTTTGAAAATATCAATTTACTAAATGAAAATTATTTTGAAAGCGAACTTAAAGGTTAACTTCATATAACCTTAAATTTTTGTATGTGAACCTTTAATACTTTATAATTTTTTAAATGTAAGAGTATTAATCCTGGTTCATCAGCTAGTTAAATAACTAATTTTATTAACTTATATAATAGATGCTAAATCGTTTTAAGTAGTAACATTAAACTTTTTAATTTTATTTTAGAACGCAGGAAAAATTTTAATACATACTTTATTAAACAAATAACAAGACTACTTAACTATCAACGAAATTAAATAAATAAACTACAAACTAAATTACTAAAATGTGTTTAAAGTTTACAAACTAGAGTTATCTTTTTTGACAAAAATCAATACGAGTTATTTTTTTTTTAATTAAGCAAATTGAACAATGTTAATTCAATAATCAATAGAAACAAAGTTCATGCAAATTACGAGAAAAAATTAAAACGCACATAAAACTTACTTATACAACATAAACCAAACTAAAAAACAAACAATAAAGATTGAGCTTTTTAATAATACTAACTATTAAAAGTTAATAAGCTCTTTAAGTCTGAACACACACGTAAAAAAAGCTAAGTAAAATTAATTTAATAAAACTGTTTAAAAAATTTTAAATGTGAGTTAAAATAAGGTCAAAACTGAGCTTCATTATAAACATTGGCCCGCCCTGGGTTTTCAAGTACTCTGGGCGGAGGTATAATTTCAACTCTATTTAAATTTAAACGTGCAACAAAAGTGTTTTGCACGTTTTGGTAAAAAGAAATTAGAAAATTAGTAAAAATGTTACAAAAATGCGATAAAAAACTAAAGCAGTTTGAAAATTTAGTTTTTATAAATACAAACTTGTAGTGGAAGCTGTCATAAACTTTGTACAAACCACTTTTAATATTAGAATCATTTTTTATTAAAATGCACATTTGAAATACACCGTTTAATGACAAAAGAAAAATAGATAGAAAAAACAAAGCATTATGTAGCTGAAAAAACGAACGTTTTGGGATATAGGCTACAGAAAAATTGTTTCTATTCCAATTAAGGGGTAAAGAAATAAAAAGTAAAATAAATAGTGGAATTATAGTAGTTATTGAATATGCACTAATAAAAAATAAAGTTCGAAACATTTGTTTTTCTCTTCTTTTTAGTTTTAATTGGTTAGTTGATAAAATGCGGTCAACCTTATAAACATTTTTTAGTCTCTTTTTAAAAAAATGATGGCAAAGTACATTTGTCATCAAACTTGTTATCAAAGGAAAAAGATATAAAATAAGTAAAAAAAGTAAACTTTGAACACCATTCGGAACACTGTAAATGTTTCCATATTTGAAATAAAAAAGTCTGAAATCATCCACTATTATAGGTATTAATGAAATTAAAAACCCAATTAAAAATATGACTGTAACAGTTATTTTTGAAACTTTCAAACTATGAATTTTGTATTTCAAGCTATACTTTACTGCACAAAAACGATCGATTGACATTAGTAGCATAGTGTAGTGTGATATAAAAAAGTAAAAAAATGAAAATGAACCTAAGACTTTTTCAAAAACTGACTTGGAGTTTTTGTTAGAATTATTTACAAACTTATTCTTACGAAATGTTTTGTCACTTACACTAAAATCAACTTTATCTGAGCTCTTTGAAACATAATGATCATATGAATTTTTAAGAATATAATTTAGAAAAATATAAATTGTTACAGCACAAAAAAATAAGTTTGACAAGCAAAGAAAGCCCTCGAATATGTTAAAAGAACTTTTAGACAAATGGTTAATTTTTAAAATTATGTAAATCAATGTTAAAGAAGCAAAACATTGTAAAGTAGCCGTTATGATTAAAACTGTTGAGATGATTCTATACTTCGTTTTACATCTGTTTAGAATTAGTTTTTACATTACAAAATCGTATCATGATATTATAATAACTAATAATTTAGTTAGTTTTAACTTATTTTTGTTTATTTCTTTTGTAAACATTTAAAAAGTTATTGTTTTTTAAAGTTTTTATAGATTAATAGTTCTACTTTACTATAAAGCTCAAAGAGAAAGATTTACCTGCTTATGTAATTACTAAAAGTTTACTTTTTTATCTTATCTTAGCATTATTTTCATTATATTGGTTTTATTTTAAAAGTAAAAATGTTTATTTAAAATAATTTTTATTAACTGCATTATCATCTTTTATATTTTAAACAGAATTTTTAATTTGTAAACAAGTAAAGTTTTTAAAAAATAAAAAGAAAAATAAATGATAAAGCTAAAAGTAAAACTAGTTTAAGTTTTGACTTAATTTATAATCTTAAAGTTGTTTATTATGAAACTGCTTTAACTCACTTGTTAATAGAACTGTCGTATAAAGGTTCACTGTTTTTTGAGATTTGAACACTCCAAGAAGTACAAAACGAATTAAAACTTTTTTTTTCTACCAATTTAAAATCTATTTTTACACTCTCAATTAATATGTGTACTATACATTTGTCATCTATGTCTACATTACCAATGTTTTTTTTAGCGATTGTTAAGTATTTTTGTTTTGTACTGTTCCAATTACTTTTAAAATTTTTAGATTTATTTAAGTTAAGTAAATTTTCTAATCTTGGTGTACATACTTTTTTGAAGTTTTCCGTTTCGCAAAAATGATTATAAACTACTTCTGTAAAGCTAGAAAAATCGAACGTTTTGCGTTCGCATTCTAGCTTTAAAGATTTATAACACCTTTTTTCATCTAAGTATTTAAAAAAACTTATCAAACTAAACTCTTTGACTGTAAAAAATCTAGCCTGGTAAGCACTTGTTTGAAACTTTTCACATTGCTTATCAAGCTTCGACAACGCGTCAAATTCAACTTTTGTAAAAAAACTGTTGGAACTTACACTACACAAAAATAACAGAACAATCGCTAAAGTTAACATCATTATTTATAATTTAATACTTCTTAACTTTTCTTTTGTTTTAAGACTGAGGTATTAATATGCTCCTTTATGAACTCTATATAAACTATATTAAACTTTTTTTTCCAAAATCTCTCTCTTTTTTTTTGACTCAAACTGTGACTATAGCGTTCTTCATTGAAAAAAGTTTTGTTACAAAGTTATTTAAAAATATTCAAAAACTTGTATAAACTGGTATAAATTTAATAAAATTTAAAATAAAGTTTGCTTAACTTGCATAACTAAAGAAACGCGCTTTAACGGTACTAATATTTAATTGTAACCTTTTGCTCAATATTTAAATAAATAGATACCATATACAAACAGAAAATATTATACAATTTTAAATAGGCTGGGAAATAAAGTTTGAAATAAATTAATTCATATTTTTTTAATGTAAACTTCTGAAAGTTTTTACTATAGTATTTACTTTCATCTTTTTTTTAGACTACATTTTATCAATTTTGTAACTATAAAAAAATTTTTGTATAACATTTTGTTAAACAGGTTTGTTATTTTACAAAACTAATACATTTAACAGAACATCAACGAGTTATTCAGTATAGTTTGAGGTTAAATATATATATATAACTTAACTACAGTATATGTCACTATAAATAGTATTAATTTAATGTTACTTAATGTGCTTTAAAAGTTTAATTTCAGTATTTTGAAGGTAATTAAAAACATGTTTAAGTGTTTTTAATTTTTTCTCAATTTCACTCACTTTGTTTTCACTAAAAATTAAATAGAAATTATACTTTTAACATCACATATTCAGTAGATTACTAAAACTAAATAGTTTCTGTTATATAATCTTCGCATTTATATTATTTCCTTTGCTTCTTGTAATCACGACTTGTTAAAGACTAAATGGTTTACATTTAAAACTTAAAATAGAATCAAAATTATATTTTTTGATTTGTTGAAAACAATACACAAAGAAATCTACTTCTCTAAGAGAATTAGCATAGTCATTTTAAGACTTTAGTTAGTAAATCAGCTCATTAAAACAATGTTTATTTTTAAATGCAATCAGAAAAAAGAAGCCTACAACTAGGTTTTAATACTATGGTTTTATTTTAATCCTTTAGACTAATAATTAGCCAATATTTAATAACTAAGGTGAAACTTAAATAAAGGTTTAAATATTATCATGCATTTATACTTAAAATTAAAAAAACGGTTTGTTTTGTTTTCTATGAAAAGTTTTTTATTACATATTATTTTCCATGACCGTTAAATATATCTTTCTATATTTTATATTAGTATATTCTGACGATGTCTTTGACCGAAAATTAATTTACTAATTAAAGTCTTGAAAAATAAGCCATAAAAATAATGTTTGATAGTAAAACAATTAGATGATATTAAGTTGTAATATTATTATTATCTGTTTTATAACATTTTTTGGATTGTATGGTTTACCAGTTTAGTTAAAAAACTGACTATTTATGCAAAAACTGCTTTAAGAAACTAATCTACAAACTTATTAATTAAAAAATATTAGATATTCAAGGGTTTTTGTTGCTCAATTATGTTAAAATTGACCATAAGTTTAAAATAAATTTGCTGTTTAAAAACAAAAACAACTACAAGATGAATATATGCTACATTCTAACAAACTTTAGAAAACGTCAACAATGTTTCTAGACAAACACTATTTTTTTTAACTATTCAAAAGTTTTATTTATATATGGAAATTTAAATTATTTTAGAACTAATTTAATTGATTTAAAAAAGTAGAAATGTTACAATTTTTATTATTTTAATCATATATAATGAAATTATGTTGGCCTTAAAAATAGTTTACAATTCTAAAAATTTAACGGGTGCTTAAAACTTTCAGCTTTGTGGTATTTTGTGATGACTAGTCATGACCGTTAAATTAAAATAACATCATACGTATGTCTTTTTATAACTTTTTTTATTACTCAATAATATTTTATGTGAACAGAAAAAGTTACAGACACATCAAGAAAAATTGTATATTCAACTAGAATTTATACAATACTGTTGCAATAACTGTTATTTTGATAAGTTATATAAACAGTGCAATTTTTCGAAATTATGTTATCTGATAGAAAAAATAAAAAATTTTCAGTGTAACACTTTAAATTTATTAGTGGTGTACGATTCGGTAACCGAAAGGTCCTTAGACCAAACTTTTGAGGGCTATTTTAACGTTCATTAAACAATATTTCTAATATAAACAATCCCAGAAATATTAATCTGTTTTGCTTCTAGTTTTTTAAACTAAAATTTACTAATGATTTATCGTATGATTAAAGAACTGTAGAAACCATTAAGTCAAAATAGCATAAAAAGATATTATGTTCAAATAAAGAAATAGAACTATTTTTGTTTGACACTATCTAATGTTTTCCATCCTTTTTAAATTCTTCTCTCACTTCTATTATTAGTTTTGCTCTGTACTTTCTCATAAATTCCAAAAAATATTCTTCATCATGATTAAACTTCCAGCATCTCTCATACCACAAATCGTAATCAACTTTGAAACTAAAGTTAGGTTCAAATATTACACTGAAATCAAAAGCAGTACACATCCAATATAAATGCTCTCTATACTCATGGGCTCTTTTCATGTAAGTTTCAATGAGCTCTTGTGAGTCAGTAGGAAGTGTATGTTCATCTTTGAGAACTTTCGAGCTTACAAGATTAAACACACATATGGTCATTAACAAAATAACTATTTTAAGTTTCATAGTATATTACGATAGTTTAATTTGTTTCTACAAATAATTTGTTAATTTATTAACGTTAATTAGAAAATTCTACAGATGCTATAACATCTATAAAAATAATTCTTGTGAGTATCACAAACTTATTTATTAAAAAATATCTTGAAAGTATTACTAGTCGTTTATAATTGACAAAAACATTATATTGATTTTATTCAACAAACTAATTTTTTATAAACATTATTAACTCTAAAATTTTACTTAACATATTTGAAAGCTTTTAGATTAGATTGTAAATTTTAATTCAACTTTTTTGGTTTGAAAATTTCCAAGCTACATATTTTTTCAAGACTACAAAAACTAGTTTTAACGAAACAAACGTAAAAATAATTTTTATAGATGTGTGTTTTTTGTGTCCTTTATATACTTTTTAAAATTTTTGCACAAAAAAAGTTAAGGAATAATGCATAAGTGACAAAAAGTATATTAACTTAATCGTCAAATATGGTCTCATTGCACACTTGTGTTACATGATATTAGATTTACTTTTAATTGTCACACGACTTTAAAACCTACACTAAAATAGTCTATGTGTTTGTTTTTTTCGTATTGTTTTCGATGAAGTAATTATTACACAAAACAATATTTTTTATGTTTAAGTTTTTATACATACTAATTACCATAATTCAGCTATAACAAGTTAAAAGTATTTGTTTAAGCAATCATGTTACGATAGCAGAAATACTAGCCCTAACATTGTAATAAAAATGTTTTAAAACTTTTATTTATTACGTCAAATACATTATCTATCTATGTATAGTTTAAAAAAAGTTATTGATTTATACGTCCTGGACAAGACGTTTTACTGCATCTAAGTAGTGTCAATAACCTAAAGCTTTTTTATACACTAGCTTTTTTGACTATTTTTTACGAGTTATTTATTTTGTCATTCAATAAACAATTTTTGTCATTAGTAAAAAATATAATGAAATTTAATAAAACACATTTATGAAACCTTGAGCACTATATTGTTGTATCTTTTTATTGTTAACAAAAATAAAATTGTAAAATCATAAAGTATTCAATTTAATTAAACATATGTTGGAATTTCTATCTGTATTTATATACTTTTACTAACACCCATTTCTTTGTAGTAAAATATCTAAATGTGTTGTACCCTTTGCTTATGCAATTTAAATTTTTATTTGTAAATTTATCATATTTTTTGAAATCATTGGCAAATTACTATATACGAAGAAAAAAATACTTACTTTCTTTGGATTTTTAATATTTTTTTACACATAGCCTTCAACACAGCTTTTGATACTCAAGATTTGAATTCTTATCAATTAACAGATAAAGTTAAATTATATTCTACGCCTAAAATTTTTAAACGTGGTTAATATTTAATTATATACAAGAAATTTTTTTAATAGTTAAAAACAAAATAAATACTGTATTAATGTAAGCAAGAGTAAAATAAAACGTTTGTCTTTTCAAAATTTTATTGCTTTTGAGCAAATTAGAGCTCTTTTTTTTAATTACTTAAAATTGCTGTTATTTTTGTTTTATATTTTTAAATTGTTTCTACCCAGTTTAAGTATCTACATCAGGGTTTTTTAAACTGTTTTTCAAAAGGCCCCCTTTGAATAAAATAAAAAAATCTATGGCACCCTTAAACAAGATTTCTCAAAAAACTACCATTATAAACTATTTTTTATCACTTTTCATCATGAACTCCAGCATATCTACTGTAAGTTTCAACTTATGACCTCATGGGTCCTTGGCCCCTTTGCTGCTTATAGCACCATAAATTTCTGTAATGATATCCAGGAGGCCACTTAACCCACTTTGGGAAACCCAGACTATTTATTTGTAAAAAACAATTTCTTTTCTACAAAAAAAAGGTGTCATTTTAACTTTTAACCACAACTTAACTACACACAAAAAAACTTTTAATTCATGAACGTACATATTTGAATTTTTTAAAACGTTTAATTTAAACATAAAACAAAATATCAAACTTAATGTGTTAATATTTTAAAATAATAATTGAAGTGTAAAGTAGATAAATAAATATAGATATCTAAACATAAAAGTATTTAATTAATAGTCTTTAAACGTTTACATTTTAGTTTAAAGTAAAGTGAGACAGCTTAAAGATGGGAATGAATAACTTATGAGCAAAAGTTTTAGCTAAAGTACAGAAACGCAAATAATATACAAACCGAAGCACATGCACTACTATTAAGTATAATAAAATACAGTTTTTATGTTGTACAACTTACTCAAAGTTAAAAGATCATATTTTGTTAATAAAAATATTTTAAAACAGCCTAAAAAAACGAATCAAAGCACACATTGTGTAACAGAATATTATCATGTAGTCATTATTACAAAAGAAGTACTAAAACACGAAATGGATTACATAAACTGAAATTTGTTTTTGAATTTGTTTTTGTTAACCAAGTAAACTCTACTAGAATTAAAAAACCAATTAGAAAACTGTTGTGATTATTGGTTTGGAAGCATCGTTTAAAATTCGAAAGGAGTTTTACTTAAAAACGCTTTGAAACAAGAGTTTCATGCACTAATCGACAAGTAATAACGTTCTACATCAATTCCAATGCTAACAAATCGTGTTGCTCGTCTACACGTAGTTACTATACTAGTTTATTTTATTATTCTAAACAATTGTGTTAGAAAAATCTCAAAATTTGTACCTACGTTGTATATACACTGCATATATTGTAAAAACTGGTACAAACTAAACATTATAATAGAAAGTTATGATAAAGCATTAGATTGTATTAGTTTAAGAACTTAAAAGTTATTTTTTTAGGTAAAAACTAAAATCTATTAAAAAACAAGTAAAAAATAAAACTATGTAAACAGCTTTTACTTAAGAATAAAAAGTATCATTTTTAGAAGACTATTTAAAATACTATTTAAACAGTATTGAAAGCTTTTAGATCATTGTTAAATATACACAGCGTCCTATTTTCTTAGTAAATACTTTAATTTATGCTAGTAAATGTACAATACTTAAACAGTTTTTACTATTGAAATAGTTAGTGTAGTAGTATAGAAAATAATACCGAAGTCTTTTATCATACATTTAGTTTACAGTATAAACTTTAATTTTTTTAGTCATAAGCAAACAAAGCGTAATTCACTTTGTGATGACTATTTTTAAAAGTAAGACAAAAGTTTTGTTTCACCATATTTTTAGTTCAGGATATTTTTTTCTTTATGTTCCTTAATAAAGTTTAAGTTATTTGTAGTGGTTAAGAAATGTCAAAATTACTCTAATTAAGTAAACTCTTGAAGAACAATTTAAAAACTAATTGACTGTTTTGATAACTGGATTTAATGATAGTAACGCAAAAAATCAAGTTAAAAATATCAAACATTAAAAAAAATTAAAACTTAAGTTAACTAATTTTATAGTTTTCAAGTACTCCAACGTTTTAAATGTAACAAGTTTTGAAATTTTAAATAGCTATTTTGTAATGCATTCACAATACATTATTGATAATAAATAGTTTCATGAGTATCAAAATAAAACTGAACGGCCTATTATTAAATAAGAAATTTGCTAATTGCAAGTAACTTGTAATTAAGTATAAAATGTATAACACAGACTATCTGATTAGCTCGAAAAAATGAATAAACCCTAAGAGAACATTTCTCACTTTGTTTTAGATAAAGCGTGAATTATTTACTGTTATCAAAAAAAAAACATTAACACCTAAAAAGTCAGTAGTATCACTATTTAATTTAACTGTTTTATCCATATTTGTATTTTTGTTTTTTGTTTTATTTATTACATATTGATGTAAGTAGAATACTTTTACTTTAGTCTTGTAAAGTACTTAATTATTAATAAGCAGTTTTTTAAGCCTAGAAAGTAGTATTGTCATAATATTATTATCTTATAAGATAAGCTAACGATACACGACAAAAAAAATGTTACACTGT
Source organism: Thalia democratica (assembly GCF_965202585.1). Classification (NCBI taxonomy): domain Eukaryota; kingdom Metazoa; phylum Chordata; class Thaliacea; order Salpida; family Salpidae; genus Thalia; species Thalia democratica. The sequence continues at coordinate 43,369,734 of NC_139165.1, forward strand.
AGTCGTTGTAGTAAATAGCTTGTTTTTGAATTTTTATAAATTTTCTAAGCGGCATACATTTAAAAGTGCTAAAACCCAGCTTAAAACAGTATAATTAAATTATTAACAAAAACAATACTTTCAATAGTCGAAACTTGAACTTTTTATTTGAACTATCAGTTTTGAATACTCAAAGTAACTTAAAACTACAATAAACTATCCATATTACAAACAATCGTACAGTTTTTTTTTCTTAAAAAATTACTTCTTAAACTATTTTTTTGTACTTTACTAATTTTACTTAAAGAATCAAGCTAGCTTTTTACGGCTAACTACAGTACATTTTATTTGAATATATATTTATCTGTCATACCAAAACTATTACTACCAACTAATACTTTTAAGTTTTAAGTTTGACGTTTGAAAATATCAATTAACTATAAAAAGTTTATTTTTTTTAAAACGAACTTAGAGATTAATTTTATATAATCTAAAGTTTTTGTATGTGAACCCTTAAAACTTTATAACTTTCTAATGTAAGAAAACTAAATTTGGTTTAACAATTAATTAAATAAATAATTTAAACTTATTAAAAATAATAATAGTTTATGCTAAATCGTTTTAAGTAGTAACGTTTTACTTTTTAGTTTTAGTTGAATATACACAACAACTTTAATACATACTTTAAAAATATTTATAACAATATTACTTAACTATCAAAAAGATTAAATATATAACATATCAACTAAACAAATATTTTTAAAGTGTACAAACTATAGTTTTTTTGTTTGACAAAAATCAATATCATTAACTTTATAGAAAAAGAAATCAAGCAAACTGCATAATCTTTAATTAAAAAATAAATAGAAATAAAGTTCATGCAAATTACGAAAATAACTTAAAACACACATAAAACTTACTTATACAACATCAATAAGGGTGTTAAAAAAAACAATAAATAAAAATTAAGCTTTTAAAGAACGCTAACTATTGAAAGTTAACAAGCTCTATAAGTCTAAACACAAACGTAAATAAAAGCTAAGTAAAATCAATTTTATAAAGTTTTTATAACAGTTTTTAAGTTTGAGTTTTTACGAAAGTAAGGTCAAAATTTAGCTTCATCATAAACATTGACCTGCCCTAGGTTTTCAAGTACTCTAGGCGGAAGTATAATTTCTATACTATTAAAATTTACATCAAAATGTACAACAAAAGTGTTTTGTACGTTTTGGTATAAAGTAGATAATACATATCTAAAAACGTCTACAAAATCTATTAAAATGCTAAAGCAGTTTTAAAATTGAGTTTTTATAAATAAAAGTTTGTAATGGAAACTGTCATAAACTTTGTACAAACCATTTTTTTATATTAGAATCATTTTTTGTTAAAACATAAGTTTGAAACACACTGTTAAATAACAAAAGAAAAATAGATAAGAAAAACAAAGTATTATGTAGTTGAAAAAACGAACGTTTTGGGATGTAAGCTACAGAAAAATTGCTTTTATTCCCATTAAGGGGTGAAGAAATAAAAAATAAAATAAAAATTGGAATATCACTAGAAATATAAAAAGCACTTATTTTATTTTTATTTGATTGGTTGTTAAAATTTGGTCATCTCTACAAACATTTTTAAATTTCTTTTTAAAAAAATAATGGCAAAGTACATTTGTCATCAAACTTGTTATCAAAGGAAAAAGATATAAAATAAGTAAAAAAAGAAAACTTTGAACACCATTCGGAACACTATAAATGTTTCCATATTTGATATATAAAGTCTGAAATCATCCACTAATATAGGTATTAATAAAATCAAAAATCCAATTAAAAATATGACTGAAACAATTATTTTTAAAACTTTTAAACTATGGATTTTCTATTTTAAACTATACTTTACTGCACAAAAACGATCGATTGGCATTAGTAGCATAGTGTAGTGTGATACAAAAAAGTCTAAAAATGAAAACGACCCCAAGACTTTTTTAAAAAAGGACTTTGAATTATTTTTATATTTGTGTGAAAACGATTTTTTAACAAACATATCATCGCTTATACTAAAACAGTTTTATCTGAGCTCTTTAAATTAAAGTTATGATATGCTTAATTTAGAAACAAACTAAAAAATGCATAAATTATAACTAAACAAAACATCAAGTTTGAAAAACAAAGAAAACCTTCGAATATATTAAAAGAGGTTTTAGACAAATGATTAATTCTTAATATAACAAACAGTACAATTAAACTGACAATACATTCAACAAAGGCTAGGAGTACGAAAGTTATCGAAATCGTCTTGAGTTCTGTGTCACATCTGTTTTATAATAAAAAAGTTTTACTTTTATATGTAAGTAGCTGCTAATAAAATTAATTTTTAATACTTTAGTTTATTTCTTTTGTAAATGTTTTCTAAGGCAAGTGATTCTTTTTTTCTTTTTTTTTTAAATAAGTATAAATTAATATATTTACTTTACTATAAAGCTTATAGAGTAGAAGTTAAACACGGGTCAGAAATTTATAAAAACTTTACTTTTGTATATATTAGAAGTAGCTTATTAATATTAGTTTTATTTGAAAGTTAAAAAGTGTTTGTTCCAATAGTTTTAGTTGACTGCAACTACACTACATCATTGCTTAATTCGTTAAAAAACAGTTCTTTATTACGACTAGTTTTAAACAAAATTAGAGTACAAACAAGTTTATTAATTAAAGATATAACGTTTTTAGTTTTACATAAACAAATAATTTAGAAATGTGTCTAACAAAAAGTTGCTCAAACTAACTTGTTCAAACTATAAGTGTCGTCCGGAATTGTCTTATTTTTCAAGAGAAATATACCCCAGTCTAAACAAATATACTTAAACTGTTTATATTCTATAACCTTAAATCTTTTGACTTATTCTAAACTTTCAATTAGTAAATGTGTTAAATACTCGTCCCTAACGCCTACTTCTTCTAAATTGTTTTTAAAATTAAAGAAAAATTTCGAGTTACATTATTTAAACTACTTATTTTAAACTACTTATTTAAACTACTTAAAGTTCTGTTTTATTCAAAATTAATAAGTTTCATAGCTTAGTTTTACAAACATTTTTATAATTTTCGGTCTCACAAAAATGGCTATAAACTGTTTTTGTAAAGCTAGAGTAATCAAATGTTTTTTGATCACATTCAAACTTTACAGACTTTGAGCAATTTAGTTTATTTAAATCTTTAAAAAACGTATCAAACTAAACTTTTCCGCCGTGTATTGTCTACTTTGGTAGGCATTTAGTTTTATTTTCTCGCATTTTTTGTCGAACTTTGACAACGTGCCAAAATTTATTTTTATATAAAATGGGTTGGCATCTACGGAAGAGCAGAATAAACCAAGAAAAATTAATATTACCTTCATATTTTTTGCTTCATAAAAAAATACTGGCTTTTTATACACTTAATTTCTTGTTATGCTCTTGTTTTTTAGCTAACTCAGACTGCAGTGTTTTTGATTCACAAACTTTTTAATATCAAAAATCATCGTTTTTTTTTTAAACTTCTATCTTTTTTGTTGACTCAAACTGTTACTGCAGCGTTTTATTTTTTGAAAAGTTTTTTTTACAAAATAAAAAGAAAAAACATGAAAATTTATTTAAAACAAAAGTTATTGAATAAATTTTGAATAAATTGTTGCTTATTGTGAAAGATTAAAGCAAACGACTTTTATTGATACTACTCTTATTCTAACATTTTATTATAGTTATATAAGCTAAATAAGCGAAAAACATAACTACAGCCTGCTCTTTAAATACATTTCTTTTATTTCTATTGAGTTTCAAAATATTACAAAATGTTTTTATTTATAGGCTAAAGTAAAGTAGTTTTATGAACTTCATTTTCTTTAGAAAAGTTAAAATATCTGAACTGTTTTGTCATAGTTTAATTTTTTTTTATTTTGATTTTAGAACTTTTGTTTTTGTAGTTTTTGATGTAGTTTAATATAAAAAAAGTTATTACTTTTACTTAAATAAAACTAACAAAAACATTAAAAGAGTTATATATCTAACATAACTTTAGTTTATTAGATTACTATAAAAGAATAACTATTAAGTCTTACTTAATTCAAATAACATAACTTAAAAGTTTAGTTAAAGTACTAGCAAATATTTTAAAAAATGTTTTATAAGTATTTAAGTATTACTAACTTTTTATTTAATTTAGTGCAAATAGCTTTATTTTCAACTAAATAAAATAACATAATTTATTTAGCAGCTTAAACATAAATAAAACTTTCTGGTAGTTAATTTTCGCATTTTCTTTTTTTGTGTAGTTTTTAAAATCATTTAAAACAAAGTTCTAGTAATTTCTCATATGTCTTATTTTGATCCATTTTTGTAATGTAAGTTTAGCAGGTTAGCTGAATAGTTGATTTTAAAACTTTAAACTGACCAAAGAACTCAATCTACGACCCACTTTTAGAAAATTAAGTTCACTATCAGTTTTCCTGCACACTTATGTTAAAAATATCAAAATTTATAAACTAACATGCTGTTTAAAAAAATATCTTAATTTTTATTTTAAAATGACTTTTTTTAAAGACGTCAAGACTTTTTGTGTTAAAACGTTTGTTTTAGACCATATGTTTTACTATTATAAAGTATGTTATATATATATATACAAATGTATAAAAGTGTTTTTATACGAAGGCAGAAAAAAGATTTGTTTTTTAATTAACAAGTTTTACACGTATTTTAATTTTTTTAAATAAAAATAAGGTGACTATAAAAAAAACAGTTCAAGATGTGCAAACTTTTTCAGCTTTGTGTTATTTTGTGATGACTAGTGATGACCGTTATATTAATATAACATCAAACGTATTTTTAAATTGTATGTATTATCCATTAAATTTTATGTAAACTGAAATAAGAGATAGGCACATCGAGAAAAATTGTATATACAATTTAAAATTACACTCTAGTATAGAATTAATCACAACTGTTACCATAATAAGTTTTAAAACTATAACTACTTTTTTTTAAACTTATTTTATTTGATAGATAAAGTGAATTTAAACTTTTCAGTGTGACAATTTAACTTTATTCTAATCAATCCCAGCAATATTGGAATACTTCGCTTCTGAGTTTTGACACTAAAACGCAATAATGATTTATTCATATAAATAACGAATAACAATAACGAAAATATAATGTGAAAACCATTAAGTATAAGTAGGATAAAAAGGTATTTTTCAATATATATTAAGGAAGTAGAATTATTTATTGTTTGAGGCTGTTTAATGTTTCCCCTCCTTTTTAAATTCTTCTCTTACTTTTTTTATTAAGTTTGCTCTGTATTTTCTCATAAATTCCACAAAGTACCCATCCTCATGACTAAATTTCCAGCACCTATCGTACCATAAATCGTTATTAACTTTAAAAATAAAGTCAGGTTCAAAATTGTTACACATCGATGCTAAATAGTTTCTGTACTCATTCGCTCTTTTCATGTAGGCAATGATAAGGTCTTGAGAGTCCGATGGAAGCGTATGTTCGTCTTTGTAATCAGTTGCGTTTGCAAGACTGAACACGCATGCGATCAATAGACACAAAACTACTTTCATTTTCACAGCTTGTTGTGTTCTAAAATTCTCTGCAAAATTGTTATTTCAATAAAAAGTATAAAAAATTGTTTTATAGAAAATTGAGAAGAAAATTAACATTAAATCATTAATGTTGTTTTTTTTTTCAACAGTTTGATAGACTGTAAAACAGTTAAAAAATACGTTTTTCAGACTAAACGCAAAAATACAAAACAAAATTCAAAAAAGAAAACTAAGTTAAAAAATCTTGGTATTTGAATTTTTGTAGTTAGCTAAGCAGTTTATATACTTTATGTTCTTTTTGCACAAAAAAAGTAAACGAATTTAACATAAGTGACATTCAAAAGATATGTATTTTTTCTAAGATTATCTTATTGCACATTTGTATCAAAAACACGACAACTACCTTCAAACATTGTTTTATTAAACTGATTTGTATCACAAAAATGACAGCATATTAACAAAATTGTTTAATTGTCTTAAAAATACATACTGTCTTAACTTTCATTGTTTGTTAGATTAGGTTTTTTTTAGCTTCCTTTCCAGTATTAAACTTTTTAATTTCCACAACTGTTATTACTTTTTTTAAGTTTTAAGATCTTAATAGTTACTAAAGTTAATCAAAAACTTTCGAGTTATACAAAAAAAATCAGCGTTTTAAATAGAAAAACTTAAAAGTAAGGTAAAAAAAGCACTTAAATTAATATGTAACTAAATAAAAACATGCAAACTACAAGTCTTTTAGTACTTACAACCAATTTAAGTACAAGTACCTATTTATTCAAAAAAAAACAGATATAACTTACAAAGTTTAAAACTAAATTTTTATTTAAGCTGCTTTAAAATTTTGTCAAACTATTGTTTGTTTATGAGTATAAAAACATTAATTAAATAATGATATTTCCATAAAAAACATATATAGCCGAAACTTTATAAGATACTTCTTATTATAACAGTTTATATCAAAGATAAAAAATTACATACACAAAAATATGAGAATGAGAAGCACTTAAATTGATTTATATCTTTTAAAAAGCTCATTTATTCCTCATAATTTTTCTTAAGTACACTAAAGTAAGTTAATTTTAATATTTTAAAATTTGTTTAGATTAGTTACACCTCTGCGATTATTTATAATTAAACGCTTTAGAAAATCAGTCATACTAGTTAGTAAAATTTGAACTTGAGTATTTTATACCAAAATAACAGTCAATAGTTGTTTAAGATTTATAAACTTAAATACAATCTTGACATTCATTTTACTGTATTTTTTGATTGAAATGGGAAATTAAAATCTTTAGATCTTTAATTTTTATATTTAATACAACATTTAATTAATAAATGTTTACCATGTGTATAAGTTTCAAAAAGATTTAATCCACAACTTTTTTGTGAAACATTATTAGAAAATCAAACAAGTATGTTTGAATTAGATAAAAGATTCAAAAAAGTTTGGTAAAACTTTAGCTTCTTATAAGGCTTATAATAATAAAAAATGTAAATAATCTTATTTGTTAGTTGGTTTATTTTTAAATAAAAATCTAATTTAACTCACTATTTGAAATCTAATTTTAAACACTTAGCTTAGCATAAAGGAGTAATAAATAAATCTTATTTTCTATTACACTTTATACTTTAAAAACTTTTAGGAATGCAATTTAAGTACTTTGAATTTTTAATAAACTTACATACTTTATAACTTTTTTTTGTTTTACGAATTAACAAAGTTAAAAATAAATAAGTTGTTGAAATTTTTACCCACTTGATAACTTTTTTAACCGCTAGTTGAAGCAAAGAATAACATATTTTATAATTCTACTTAACAATTTTTTTTTTACAGAAGTTTGAATTAATTATCAATCTATTAAAATATTTTGTAGTTGAAAAACATTAGCAATCATTGTGTAAAAGTTCGTTAGCTATTAAAAAAATGAAATATACAAAAAAAACTTTAACATAAAAAAATAAAGTATTACAATAAGTTTTATAAAGTTTATAGATTTGAAAACCACAACTTAGACAGTTAAATTCATTCACTAGAAACAATAAATAACTTTTTGAAGACAGACAATGTTTTAAATCAGTTAAAATTTACAAACCTACTTATTTCATCTTTAAAACAGGTTTGGTAAAAAGCTAAAATACATTTAAAATACTTTTTGATCAAAAAACTGCCTAATTTCAATGTGTGTTTTTTTATCATTAAATTTAAGCTTCTAAAACTTAACAATGTATGTAAAAACGATTAATATGTGTAAGTTATGTATATTTCAAGTAAAAAAATTATCTACAACTAGTTGTTATGTTCTAGAAAATATGAAGCATCAAAACAGTTCTAACAAGTATTGATGTGTACGACTCGATAACCGAAAGGTTTCTTCGTACACCAGATCCTTAGACTAAACTTTATGAGCGCTTTTATTATCGTTCAATAAACAATATATATGTCCAGTTAGAGATATTTTTTTAACAAAACACTAGAAATAAAACATTTAATACCTTTTGTGTATTTTCGATTATGTTTATGCAAACTACAAAAGTTTCTTTTTTGGTAGCAAACTGTTTTTTTTTACTACGACCTGCACTATAAACTGAGTTAAAATAATTCTTATAACGTTTCTTTTAAGTACGCTGAAGTTGGTATTGATAACCAAATGACAAAAAAATATTGTTTTATACTACTATGTATAGTTTATTTTTCGTTTACAATTAGATCTAAGTTTTTATTACACTAAACTACTTCAATGTTTGCTTATTGTTAATAACTTTTTTTTTCCAAAACATCATTCAATTAAGTTTTTTCAACACAGTGAAAATAAATCAACTTCAATATTTTAATGAAGGTAAACTAATATTCTTACTAATTTAATTTAATAAAGTAGTTATCAGTTTTAATGTTAGTGGCTTTTCATATCTTACAAGAAGAGTTTTAGTTACTTTTATCCAAGTTTTATTGAAAATACAGATTTTTTACAAGTTTATATTTCAATTAGTTTATAATTGGTTTGTTAAAATACTATACGACTTCAAGGTATATTGTTTATGTACAAAAACTTGTAGATTAACTTTTGGTGAACATTGAACATTTAATTTCACATACACAAAAACTTGTTTTCTTTTTTAACTTTTAATTTTATTTAAGTCATCATTTAAGACCCTTAAATTGTTTAAATAATAACTGCAAGTAAACTACTTTTATCAAATAAAAATATAGTATATTTTTGTAGACCTTAAAACTTTTGTTTAAACATAGTAAAACAATAGTTTATTTTTATTGTCAAAAAAAATTTCTTTCCCTAAATAAACCATTTCCACTTACACGACAGATCATTTCAAGGTCTGGATCTAGTCTTTCTAGTACGAATGTGCATTGAAATAGGCGCTTAATGTATTAAAAACTTGCATTATCACCCTCTGAATTTAACATGCTTTAATTAGCACGCGTTCACGTACAAAGCATGCTTTTTAAAATCACGTGCATTTGAAATTCTTTTAAGTGCTATTGATTAGTTTTGTATAATTAAAAAAAAACACTTTTAAGGTGTTTTTTTTTGAAAAAACTTTCTAATTTTTTTTTAATAATTCAAATAGCTTTGTTTTTTTTAAACAAAAAAAAGTTTGTAATATGCTTTTATTAAAGTACTTTTTCTAGATTGTATAACTTTAAACCTTTATAAATTTTTAAGAAGAACACACAAATTGTATAAATTAAACTATGTTTTATTGAGCTAAAATATAACTTAATATATAGTTTTCAACAAGTTTTCTTTACCACAGCAATACGTATAAAACATTACTAAAATTTTATAATTAGATTAATAAATTTCTTATTGTCCACATGAAAAAATTTATAATACTAAGAAGTTTTGTTTCAAAAAACTTTTAAGAGCATCATAATGTCATAAAAAAGTAAGTATTTTTTTAAACTCTACTTACCTTACCTTATATCTTATCATACTGTTCTTTTTGTTTTAAAATACAATGATGATAAACTACTGTGTTATCAATTATTTAATGTAAGTTGTTTATAGTTTTATATACTTTAGCTGAGTTTTACTTTGAATTGTTATAAATAAGTTAAATTATGTCGTAAATTTAATTTTAGACTTACGTTGTACAATAAAAAGTATCTAAAATGTAATACTACTTTAACAAAAACACACAACAAAGTGTTTGAAATAGATTTCTTTTATTTAATGTAGTATTTTGTTAAAAAGTGTTTCATACTATGGTGACGCGTAAAGTTTATTTATTTAAACTGCTTTAATATTGATACACTTACACACTAAACGTTTTTTTAGTGAGAAAAAAATAGTTCAAGCATCAGAAAAGCTTAACAGACACAAAATGCATGAATTTATTTTATATCAAATTAAGGACTTTTCGAGAAAAAAGTTTGATTTTTTCAAAAAAATTACTGTTTAACCTTAATTAATCAACCCTTCTTCAAGCAATTAACGACTATTCAGCTGTGGTACATAAAAAAACAATTTTTTAACCTTTTTTACTAAATTATTAACGTTTTTTTTAAACAAAACAATCCAGTATCACGTTTATGACAACTTAAAAACGATTTTAACGTTTTTTCAGTTAAAAAAAAATATTTCAAAGTGATTAACTTTTAAAATAATGAAACAGGAATCATAACAATGCTCGGGGAGAAAAAGTTAAATTTATTGTTTGTCAATCTGATATTACCGACTAAAACTCAGGCACAAGTAACCATCTGTTATTTTTAACTGTAAAAGTTGTTTTTAAAAAAATTTTTGAACTGGTCAAAAAGTAACTATAAGGGCCTATGTAGAATCAAACTGAATTATTTTGATTTGAAATTTAATTACTCTTCAATTTTAATTAATGTATTTAAGGTATCTTTTTTTCCTTGTGTTGTTTTTAATAGTACGACTTTTAGACACTCTGTAAACTTGTAAAACATATTTTTTTTTCTTAATTCTGACGTACTTATCTACAATAATATAACATTATTTCCTGAATAATAAATGTATGTATTTTATCAAATAAGATTGTTTTAAAAAGCGTTATACTATTTTTCATAACATAAAACAGACAATAGTCTTTTAATGAAATTTAGGGTTTGAAAACTAGTGCACCTAAAATGTACTTATTTAATTTTAAATTACTGTTTTAATCCGGATAGAAAAAAATATATAAGTAAATATAATATTGTTAATTGTTATTTTCATTGCAATTAATTAAATATAAATATTGTTGTAACTTATTAAACGAACAAAGAAACCTAAAGTATAGCAAAATATACATTTTAAAGTTTATCTTTTCTTTAAAATCACGTACATTTTTACTCACAGCTACCTAGATGAGATAGAGAGACCAAATTAACTTTAATAAGTTTTATTGTTTTTAGCAATAAAAGAGATTATAGATATGAATAACTGTTTACTAATAAAGCTTATTACATATACTAGAATTTAACACGTTTCACATGACTTTATTTTGTTTTAAGTCTAAGTTCATAACAAAGTAAAATAGATAAAGTTTAAACGTTGTCCTTTATAGTTAACTTTTGATAAAAATAGTTATATTGTGAACTATAAACAAATATTAAATAAAAATTACAATCAAGTATAAGTTATTACTATTGCTCAGCTACTTAAGTGTACATTTATAACAGTTTAACTTTTTAAGTACTAAGACACTTTAAAACTAAAGTTAAGATTTTATGTTGAAAACTTATTTTGTTTAAATTAAGTATTTTTAGCTAGAAATGCTCAAAAAGTGAAAACTCAGAAATCAGCTCGTTATTTAAATATTTTTCTTCTCACGCTCGCGTTCAGGAGCAGGCAAGTTCCGGCGAAGAAACACAAACGCCTCCCCAATTCCGCCCAAAAGCTCGTCTTTCGCAACGTCAGCGCAATTTTCTACGTGGCTTCAGCACATTCCTGTTCAAAGTCCGTATTTCACGCACCAGTGGTTTTGCTCTCAAGTTTGATGAAGTCACTGCGGCCGCTTTTAAAAGGTGACGTAAATGCATGCATGCATCGGGATTGAAGTGGCTTAATTTCATTGAGTGCGTGGGAACTGTGTTAATTTTAGACATTTTATTCGTGATACAAAAGTAAGTTAAACGTTACACTTTTTTTTTCAAAACGTTTAGCTAATCTAAAATTTTGTTCTCGAACCAATTTATTTCACAATTTTAACAATATGACATCAAGTTAACTTTTTTTTAATTTTTATTAATCGAACGTTTAAAGTTTTAGTTATACAAGTCGTTTTACTATTCCTTATAGTTTTAAATTTTTGTACAACATTTTAACTTAAGAACAAAGCTTTGAAAAAGTACAAAGTTCAAAAGTATAAGAAAAAAAAAACAGTCACGTTACAACATAAACAACACACAGCATAAAACTATTTCCATTTTTATTTTACAAGGTCCTTAAATGCTCCTTTAACAACTTATCACTCCTTTAATAAATAATTTAACGCTTTTAAAAGTTTCACTTTGAAATGAAACACGGTAGCTGAATTTTCTTCAGTTAAAAATAAACTTCTTATCGTATTCTCCTTGTTGCAAGCAGACAAGCCTCGCAACAGAGCAGACAAAACATTCGAATTTTTTCTCAACACAATTTGCTTCGAGCAAGCTTTCACGGCATGCGCGCAATCACGCTTTCAGCACGCACAGCGCACAAGCAGCGCACGCTCAACGAACGCGCGCTCCTGATTGGCTCAAACTCCATTCCGCCCATCGCTCTCTCATGCTCTGATATTACCGGCTGTGGCTCAACAGAAAAATTCATACCGTTCGAGCAGAGCAGCAGTGAACATCTATTAGAAAAAAAGAGTTCAGCTTTGTTTTCTTGTTTGAAACTTCTAGTGGAAGCAAGTAATTTTTTGATTGAACATTTTTTACTGTCATGCGTTCAATTCCGAGCTCACCCGTCAACAATTGTGCAGAAGATTTTTACGAGGTTTGTTTGTTTGTTTTGTTTAAGAAATGTTGCTTGTTAGGTATTTTAGTTTAAACTGGTTTTCACAATTTCGCTGTTAAGTTTTTTTGTAACTTTTAAACAATGTTTTTGAGGCTACTTTATTAAATTATATTATTGAACTATTGTTTACAAACTCATGTATGTTCTTAAAACTTTAGCTAATGAAAACTTTATAAAAATACTTTTTTGTTGTTTTAAATATGCTACTTTTTAGATTTGTTTGTTAAAAAAGTTTCAATTCAAAAATAAAAACATAAAAAACTTAATACAAAAGTACGACTTTTTGTTACATAATCAAATATATGCGACCCAACCCTGCGCAGCATGCGTCGCGCGCAAACAAAACTGTGCCTCGCGCGTGACCAGCTCATGCTTCAACAAACTCGCTTCCCATTGGCTCGCAACGGTGGGTCACGCTTCAACAACCTTTCTCTCTCGTTTTTCTAACTCTCTCGTTTTTTCTTCAGAACACAACGACGACAACCACTCAGAGCTACTTCGACTTCAACACCTCCCCGCAAACAATGACCTCCACCACCCACGCCATCAGGAACGTGTCCTCGCCGAACCTGTACCGCGACCAGGAGAAGGAGGCGGCCGAGACGCTCGTGTCGCTGTCCAGCCAGTCGTGCGGCAACATAAGCGAGACTTTCAGGAGAGCCAAGCAGTCGAGCGTCAACTTGCCGCCCAGGCTGAGGTTCAAGGCGGCCGGCAAGGAAAAGAGGATGCGGCAGGAGCAGAGGGAGAGCGAGAGGGGATCCAACACTGCGGATGTGGCTAACGTAAGTTTTTTTATTAATTAATACAACAAGCGTAAACAAAAAAATGCTAAGAAAATTTTGTTAAGTTTAACACTATAGAAATCAAATATCAGAGTTTTTATAAAAAAAAATAAATAAAATTTCTTTTAACAGATGACACCTCCCCAGACCCCGCCTTCCAACGAACAACCTTCCCAGCACCCCAAGCTGCACAACATGGAAACCGTCTCCAACACCACCCCGCGTCACCACGGCGACGACCGCCAGTGGGCGCCTAGCGAAGCGAAGCGAGCAAGGCACGACAGTGGCTACGACGGCGGCCAGAACTCGCGGGAGGCGTGGCTGAGAGCTGCGACCAATCAGCAGCGGCCGAAGCCAGTGAAGAGCTACATGCACGTCGGGCCCTCCTCGCCAGAGTCGAACCACGAGTCCGAGGCCGACGAGCCGATCCACTTCACAGCCAAGCCGTACCCGCCTCAGCAAAAGCAAAAAGCCCCTAAAAAGATACCTCAGGCCCCGGTCATGCAGCAGATGAACGTTCCGACCATCCAGCAGCCGTCCGAGATCCAACAGTCTCAAATACAGCCTGTGGTTTTACCAAACGGCAGCCAGTCGCAGTTCCAGCCCATCCAGCAGCACTCCAACATCCAGGCAATGCCGGTCATTATCATGGGCAGCGCGCAGGCGATCCAGCAAGCGGGAAGCGCGGTTCTATTGATGGTGAACCCCCAGAATCAGAACCAGCCGCAGGTCATCTTCCACCCGGCGGCGCAGGTGCAGGTGATCCAACCCCAGCAGCAGCGGGAGCAGTTGGTGACGGAGCACAAGACGAGGAAGAAGGTGAACGACCCGAACAGGAGGAGGATACACGCGTGTACGTACAAGGGCTGCGACAAGACCTACTTCAAGTCTTCCCACTTGAAAGCGCACCTGCGCGTGCACACCGGCGAGAAGCCGTTCGAGTGCAACTGGGAGGGCTGCGGCAAGCGCTTTGCCAGGAGCGACGAGCTGTCGCGGCACAGGAGGACGCACACCGGGGAGAAGAAGTTCGCGTGCCCGATGTGCGAGAGGAGGTTCATGAGGAGCGATCACCTGACGAAGCACATGAAGAGGCACAAGGGCAACAGGAAGTTGCCCAACTGGCAGCGCGAGGTGCAGCTGATGAGCGCCCGCATGAAGGGGGAAGCCCCGCAAACGCAACAAAACCAGCCCCAGCCTCAGACCAACTACTTCAACCGCAACCTGATGATGAAGAACCCGGTGAAGATCGCGCCGAAGCCGGAGCAGGCGCAGCCAGGCCAGACCCCAATCATGCCGAAGCCTGCTTCAGGGGGCCAGCCGCAGGTGCAGTACGTCCAAGCACCCCAGTACGCCACTTACGCAATACAGCGGTCTAATAACTAAAAAAATGATTTTTTTTTCAGTTAAAAGTGTTGACCAAAATTTTTTGACCTCGAATTTTCTACTTTTCTTCTCAAGTGCAATACAAGCACACAGCACTTTCTAAAAAAATTTTTATTAAATATTTTTGATCTGTAGAGGATATCAAAAAATGTTCTTTTACATGTAATTTACAGCTTACTAACTCTATATCAATCAGACGTTCTAAAGTTTTACGTGTTGTTGTTTAATTTTTATGTTTGTGTTTTTTTTTCTCGGGCCCAATCACTGGTTTTTAACCAAATTTTCTTGCTTGTCAATTTTGGTTTTGACTGACTTTTTATATTTTTTACTGTTTCGTGTTTTAACTGTCGTAAAATGCTATTAAAAATTGTTATAAAATAAAAACAGTGTTCTATATTCTTCAATAGTAAATTATCAGTATAAAAACAGTTGAATTTATTAATGATAGAAAATATATGAATATTTGTAAGCTAAAAGTAATGTTTAAATGTATGAAGGTAAAAAAGTCAAAGTATAAGTTTTTACTAAGATAAATTGTAAACTAGAAAAGTTAAAGTAGTTTTGGCAATGACTTTGTAGCATTTTTAATTTTTTAGCTGTGTTAAACATAAAATTTCATTAAGAAGTACATGCTTCAACATTTTCATGTTATTAGTAACATTTTTGTCAACTTGATAAACAAAAGTATTCTATAAATAAGTTTTATAGGTTTGTTTATTAACCATAACACTCTATTCTAGGATAACACAGACATTACTCAAATATTATTAAAGACATTAGACAGAAAAATAAAGTCGTTTAAAAGTATATTTGAAAAATAAATAATAGTAATAAATTATTAATAGAATAACTACTAGGCAGCAATATTTACCAGTGTCTCTGTTGACCACATTTAAAAAAAAATTAAACTAATAATACATAAAAAAAAAGTTGTTAACAAATTATTTTTAGAAAATTAAATGATAGTTTAAATAAGCTTGATAATCTAAAGATGTTTTATAGAAACGTGTTAATATTTTGCTAAATAAAGGTGTTTTTATAGCTGAACAGATTGACTTTATTCTTTAATAATAATTAGGTTTGATATACTTTTATATTTTTATTCAGATTCATTTAAAGTTAAACGTTCAAGTTAAATAACAACTTAATCCAGTCAAATAGGCTTTATAGTGTTTTTACTTATTAATTGCAACAGTTTAGGTTCTATACGTTTGACTTTTTTTTGCTGTATTGTAAGTACTTAGACCATACTATATTCCTAGTTTTTAAATTTCTAATTATGTTTATGGAGTTTAAACCCTTAAAAACTATTAATTTTTTGTAACAAACTACAAAAACAAGTGGTAAGGTTTCTATCGCCAAATTGAAAAAAATAAGCATAATACTTTAATTTAGTTAGTATTTATTACATGATTCAGAGTTGTAAATAACAAAAAATTTTTTAAGAATTTCAATACTATCATAAAATACAAGTTAATAAAACTTTAAATACCTTTTATTAAAACTGTTATGTAACGCAGAACAAATTTAAATAAAGTTTAAGCATTACATGCTTTTAAGATAAGATTACATACTTCATTGTTAATTTTATGCAATTTAACTTTGGTTCTTAGTCATTTCCTTGATAATAAGCTACAAAGTAGTGTTTTTGTTGGTATATTAACAATTATAGGAATAAATAGTTTGAAAAAATTAATACGTATTTTTCACGTTGTTATAATATACAAGCTGTAGCCAAACTTTAAATTTTTTTAAATTACTTGAGCTAAATGGCTATTTTGTTTTGTCAAATTTAAACTTTAACTCATTTTTTAAGAACTTTAAATTTTATTGTATAAATATTTTGTAATTAAGTATGTAAGGCTTATAGTATTAGCTTTTTAAAAAACAACAATAAGTTTACTACAAGTTATACTTATATAACAGACAATGTGTTTATTAACATATTTCTATTACATTCAAGTATACACTTGATTTATTTTTAAAGTGTATGATAAAAAAAATCATATAATGTAGTTATTGTACTTTAATAAATGAAGTTTTTATAACAAGCTTTTTTAATTATTATAGCAACTTTACTAGAAGTAATAGTTATATAACAAACGACGCTAACTTATGGTAGGGTGGGTTTTGTGACATTTCATTTGGCCAATCAGAAACTGAAGTTTGAACAAAAGTTAGGGGCGGAAACTGTTAAGCTTTTTATCAACTTGTTGATTGTACATTTTCATTTATTTTTTGCAATAACACGATCAATACTGATTCAAGTTGGAAAAGAGACGCTGGTTTTTATCTTATGTAAGTTTAGTTTTCAGAAAGCGCTCGTTGACTTTTACTTGTTACAACTAACAGCGTAGTCAGAGAGGACCGTTAATAAAAAGTTTGATTGGATGGTGTTAGGGTGTTCAATTATTTCTTGGGTATATAATTGGTTTAAAAACTGCCAAGTGCCCCTTTTTTCAATTAAAAGCTGTAAAAACAGTTACATAACTTTTAGAACAAATTTTCGAGAACTATTAACTCATCAAAGTCTTAAAAAATTACTTTATATACTTTAGTTTTGACCAAAAGTCTACACACAATAATGGTAGTGTTTTAAAGTCTTAGAATTAAAAATTAAGATAGAATATGACATTTTGTTGAAATGAAAGTAAACACTTATAACCTTTTTACTTTAAAGTTTTACACGTTTGAAAAGCTAAATATTTTAAACCGTTTTTAAATTTTGAATGTAAAGAATTCCTACATTGTTTTTAACTATTAAAATAAACTAATCACTAGCCTTAAAAACTAATCTCCCAATAGCTAGTTAGACTTTTACTACTTAACGGGTCACAGCACCATTCTCAAAAGCAATTGGAAACTTGCAATTGGCCATTGCAGAGCAAACCTTTTACTCGGTAGCACTGTTGCAAGCGCGAATAGTGAACGCGTTGTACTTTAGACCTCTCAACATTGGCTGTTGCGCTTTACGATAAACAAATAGCCCTTTACGTAATGTTCAAGGTAGTTTTCCATTCAAAAATCTAATCACATAAGAATAGTTAAACTATGGTATAATGTTTTTCAACAGTTTTATAATGGTTTGAACAGCACGTTTTTGTGTATTACATACTGTACACGTTTGCTTCCTTTATTTAAAAAACATTATTTATAGTATAATTAAAAGTTTATTTTTGTAGAAAAAAAATAATATTTCTGCTTTAATATATAGTTGATGTAGAACCAATCTTTATGTTTAAAATCTGTGAACTTGATTTTAAATAATTAAAAAACCCATGGTGCAAGTCAGTTTTATTTTTGGAAAATTTTGTTATTGAGATTTAAAAAAGGCGAAACAATGTGACTATCTTCTTTAAATAGTTGAATGTACTATTCTAAATAAAGTATATTTTCGGAAATAAGATTGATATTTAATGTAAAGCTTTATGTGTTTGTATCCGTTGTTTTTTGTGTAAATATTTCAAGCTATAACTATTTATATCGCTAAGTTTTTCAACAATGACTAAAAATCAGGTAAAGGTCACTAAAAAGATGTCTAAAACAGCTACTACAGGCAATTCTGATAATTTCCTTTTCAACTTGATTGAAAATATGCTCTTTTTACTTTTGAGTTTTTTTTTTCAAAGTCTTTGGTTTTAAAAAGATATTAGAAATGTTTTACTCTATAACTTTGATTTGTATCTGTTTTCGTAAAGCAAATCTTTTGAAATTAAGCAACATCTACTTTTTACATACTTTTTAATTTAACAATTTAAAACAAAAATCTTAATTACATTATTTTAAACATATAGCTATTATCAAACAAACACTAAATGCAAAGAAGAAAAATTGTTACATAAATTTTAAAAAATTCTAAAATATCTATATTTTTACAAACATTTTTTTAATAAGACTTTTTCATATTGCGAACTTTTAAAAAAAATCCCAGCTAGTTTATTTTGTTTGTAGAATGGCTGTTTATTATTTTTTTTTTTAGTAAACAACACTGTGGTTATTAGAAACATACATATTAATAAATATATCGGAGTTTTGTATTCATTTTAACTTCGTTAAATTAGTTTCTTAAAACATGTTTTAAACTCTACATCAGTAGCATATAAAATAAAACTGTTTTAAATATTTTCTGAAAAGGTTTTACAGTTACGTAAGCAACTTGTTTTTGTCGTTGAACGTTTTTTTTTGCAACTTTTAAATATAAAACTAAAAGAAAAAATAATGTTTCATGTGCACAATTTTACATATTTTTCAGAGTACCTCAGCTTAGTTTTTATAGCGAAAACATAACTGAAATCTAATTGGTCCACACAGCGCTTTTTTTAAGAAGACACGTATGATTGGTCAAAAGAAAGAGGTGAGCTGCATTATTTTGCAGAAAACAAAAAAAAATATCGCTGTGCAATTGAGAAATTTCAACAGTTGGTTAATTAGGTTTCAAACTTAATTTCTAGCGTGCAGTCAAGTTTTTTTTTAGATTTACAGCAATACTAACTAAGTTTAATTCTTTTCTTTTAGATAAAGTTCATGTTTTTGATCTAAATAGTTTTGAGTCAAATAAAAGACTTAATCAAAAAACAAACGTTCTAAGAAATAAATATTAAGATATTTGAGACTTATAAGATTTTTTAATGAAGCCATCAAAAAGACAATTGTGTTAAGTATTCAAACAACGAGCTTGTTTTTAATTGTTTTAAAAATAAAGCGTCTTTGTTTAACGGAAAAGTATAGAATTTCATTAAGCTAAAAGTATTAATATAAAAACAAAAGAAACATTTTACAGACAAAAACAAGCTTATTACTATTTTGAATTAAAGTATAGACTAAAATATATTAAAACAAAACTAATCGTTATTCAGTTAAAAAAATAAGTTTTTTTTCAATGTAGAGAACAAAATAGTAAATTTTTAAAGCTATGACTAAAAATCACTTAAACTTTAGTTTATAGTTTCTTCTTTCAGTTTTATATATTATGCTTTAATCTCAAATACATTCCCTAAAACTCTTTTAGTTTATCATTCTTTACAATTTTGATAATTAACTTAAAAACTACTTCAACTCTTATGTTTATTTTAATGCATAGTAAATAAAAATAAATAAACAAAAATAATTGTTTCAGGCTTTTTTTCGCTAGAAAAGGTCAAAAGAAATTTTACAACGATTTAAATTAAACTAGTAAATAAATAAACAAATAAATACATATATACGCAAAGCATAAAAATGTTAAATCTAAAATACTATTAAAAGCTTATTTTTATAATGTTTATCATACTTTTTATTATGTAGCTACTAATATTAATTTCCTTATAACAGTTGTTGTTGTAATTTTTGCTTCGAGACCATTTTTAAGAGAAAAAGCTACGTAACAATGCAGTTTACTTTAAAAATTTAAGCCGAAATTTCATTTGCTTGACTAACACTCCCATCGATTGGTCTTATGTAAGACTTTCAGTTGATTATTTGAATAAAGTCGCAATACTAGATTTGATCAGAAACAGCAATTAGTGTTAGCCTATTTGAAAGAAAACTAAAAAAAAAGGTTTTAAAATTTTAAGTTAAACATTTATAAAAAATTTATGCTTTAAATCTTCGTTTTTAATATATAAGTTAACAACTGTTATGTAAAGACTTTCAGTTGATTAATTGAATAAAGTCCGAACACAAGTCATTAGATTTGATCAGAAACAGCAATTAATGTTTACCATTTTTAAAGAAAACTTTAAATGACTTTTAAAACTCTAAATTATAAATATTATATAGAATTTATGGTTAAGCTCTTAGTTGTCAACAACTGTTATGTAAGACTTTCAGTTGATTATTAAAAAAAAAGATGGAACAAAAGTCATTAGATATGATCAAAAACAACAAGAATTTCAGCCCGTTTTTTTTATTTGACTAAAAAGGTATTTTGCTAACAGTTCAATAAAAATAATGTTCTTAACGCTTAGTAGTTAATAAGAACTAGCTAAAACAAAAAATTATAACGACACATTTTTCAGACAAGTCATGGAAAAAAATTATGGTGATTTTTTTATGAAAATTCCCAAAATAAACACCAATTTAACTTTTAAATGTGTGTAATTTGTAAAACAATATTTGTTTATTTATATTTGTTACTTTAGAATTATTTATCTAAATTATTGCGTTACGTAATGAAAAATACAGTAAAAAAATTTAAACAAAATGAACAACTAAAGCTATCATAAAAAAAGATACTTAAAATTAATCGAAATTATAAAAAATAGTTTTCTCTATGTATTTTTTTTATCTTTTAAGCTAATTTACATTTTATATACATAACAAAACATAAACAAGTTCAAAATCAAGCAAGCGAAATTTTTGAATAAAACTTGCTTTTATAGGCTTTAATTTTTTTGTCGTATATTTAATTATATATTTTTAGCTAGCCATAATTTTAGTAAATTAATCATGTGGCAAAAAATCGTATTTTCTTGTACAATATTGTTTGTATTTATGTATATGTAATCTTTCAAGTGAAAAAAATAATAATAACAATGCTGTGTTTTACTTTAAAGACACGTAAACCGAATGTATAGAACAAAAGATACAGTTCAGCTAATATATATATATTCATACTTTTAAGAAACATTTAAAATAATTTAAGTTAACACTTTTTTTTAATATTTACTTTTTTATTTAATGATTTACAATTTTAATACACGAAATACCTTGTAAAAAATTGGTTAGTAACTTTTTTTGTACTGTTTTTATCGAGTCATTTATTTCTATATTCTAGTCATATACTTTTTTTTCCTTTTGTATGCAAAGTTAAATACGTGACTTAATTTGTTGTGACGTATTTTTGAGTTTTCTCTAAACTATACACTTTTAAAAAACTTCAAATTTGTTTTCTTTGTATTTTGGTCTTTCTTAAAAAGCAATAGTTATTACAGTCACTTTATGATTTAATTTTATTACTTTATTAAACTTTATATACTTTTATATACAACATATTTTATCAAAAAAATACAGTTTTTTTTGATAACACTTGTAACTTTTTTTTGAATGATCCTTTTAATATTTTATGAACTATTTTTTATAATTTAAGTCCAGTGATAAAGTTTATTTGGGTTAAACTTGTAGATTATAGCTTTTTTATGTGTACGTAATATCAGTTTGAATATATTTTATTAAAGCATGCTTCTTAATCATGTGCTTTAAAACACTTGATAGGTGTTAAAACCTTACAACAACTTTATGAATTAAGCACATACGTTAAAGTGTAATTATAGCATCAATAAAACAAAAGTTTTGTAATAAACCTTTTAAAAATATCTTATTATATGAAACATAATACGAAATAGTTATTTATTTATAATTTTAAAATAACTACTTCAGTATCATGTGCTATTAAATGTATTTTTTAAAGTTTCAAGAAAAAAAAAAAGCTTAGATTATTAATGTTTATAGTATATTTTAAAAATAATGCAAAATTAGCTTTTAAGATATTTAAGTTTAATTGTTAAAGTTTTCTATAACTTTATGTTCTTTGTTATAAGTATTTAGCTACTTTTATTTAAGTTTTTTTATATTTTTTTTGTTTATTAATCAGTTTGCATTTTTCGAATTGAACTCAGCTAAGAGTATGATTAATAAAGTTGTTTTAATAGCTAAAAACTTAATTTAGAAAGCTTGTTATGAATGTTATAAGGTCTTAAATTTATTTTGCAAAACAGTATCGAAAAAGTGTTTCATTTTAAATGCTATAACTCTTCAATCAGCCAATTAAATCGAAGAAAAAGAAGGGTGTGCGCTCGATTTCACTTCAATTTTTCAGTTCATTTGAGCAAATATGCATAGAAGGTTGCGTAATCGCCTAAAAGTGACAGTTGAAAGATAGTAGGAAGAGAAAACATTATTTGATAAAAAAAAATTCACAACAGAGATCGCCGGCGGCCAATATTCTAACACATCTTGTGACCATGGAAATCCAACTCACGCTTTACTACGATAGGCGTTATGGAATATTGGCCAATGAGCGTGGCGCTTTTGTTGTGCAGCCAATCAGGACTGAGGCATTTGAATTTTAGCTGCTGCACGCTCAGCGCGTGAACAACGCATGGTGTGTACGTGATTTGTATATTTTTTAAAGTTGTTTGAACTCATAACTTTACTTGAACTCAAAAAATAAACATTAAACACTTAATTATACATTTTAGGAAACAATTTTTGTGATCATATACTATTGAAACATTTTTGGTTAAATTTTAAGTTGTTTGAATTTTGAATATACAGTAAACTTTGGTATAGAAGCTAAGTAAAACCTAAACATACCTAAATGATCAAGTTTAAAGCAATAAAACCTTTTATGTTGGATCTCAAAAGTATAAGTAATAAAGCTTTTTTGTTAAAATCAATAAACAATTAATTTAGTGAAAAATTTGAAGCGTCTTTACAGTGTGATTTGTACAAAACTAAACTGAGTTATAATACTTTTTCATATATATATGAACTATACTTTAAAGTTTTTGCAGTCTTGGTATAAACTTTTATCATTTAGTTGAAATGTTTTAAACTTATTTACATTTCAATTTAACTAAAGCAATTTTTTATTTTTTTAAATAGATAATTATGAATTTTACTAATGTTAAATAATGAAAAGTACTGTTTTACTGAGTAAATTAATAAACAAAGCATATAAAATAGTTAAAAAATAATCATCTAATTAATAAATTCTATATAGATTTTAAATTTAAACTGTGCAAGTTAAAAATTAAAATTTTTGACATTTTAAAAACATGCAAACTGTTGGTACAAAACAGTTTGAAAATTACTAAAAGTTTCAACTTTTTGTTTAACAAGAAATTAACTTTTCAAGTAAACCCTTTAAATGTTTTGCAAAAGGTAACATTTTTGTTAAATAAGAAGTATCTTATACTTTTCTTATAAGTGTTGAAGTTTATTCAGAAAAGTGTTAAGTTAAGTTTGAAAACAAAAGTGATGTAAATTTTATTGAAATTTTAATTTTTTAATTTTTTTTTATTTTAACTAAAAAAACTAATAATGAAACAAAGTTTTACAATATTTGGAGAACCTTTTATTTAGACCATGACTGTTTGAATATACGTGAGCAAACATTTATAGAAAAATATGTATCAAACCTACCACAAACTCTATTTACTGAATGAAATTTAGCGGCCAAGTTTCAAGGCTTTTCGAGGTTAGATAAATCTCTATAAACGAGATGCATGAACATATGCATGCTTATAATGCATGGTACTGTGCATGAACAGCTCATGTTGAACATTTTGCAATTGTTTTATGTATTTATACACTCTAGCTTTTTATTTTTCTTATAGTTGTTTTCTAACTTAAAAATTAGCCTTTTACAAAACTTGTGTTTGGTACTTTTTAAGTTAAAATTAAATTAATTGCATACCTTGGGATTAAAACAATAACTTTTCTAGTAGACATATGTTTTCTAGTCAGTTGGTTTAATAATACTTTAAGCTTTAATTCACACTTAAGTCAATAAAAAAAATAGTAACATGTGATATATAGTTGTTTAGTTTTATACAAGCTACAATGCTTTTACATCTTACAAAAGCTTACTACTGTAACTGGAAGCTGATAAATGATCAGTTTTTTTGTTACTTACAACAAAAAATCATTAATATTAAAGTTATAAACTTTATCATAATTGCTGCTTAATATTGCTGTAAACTGCACACGTTATTGTGCAGTTATCAAGTTAGTTTAATTGCAGACATTGGAATTAAAACAAAAAGCTTTTCAATAAACAAAAAATGTTATTGTTAATCAACATAACTAATTCAAAGGTGTTAGTCTATAACTAGATCAAAGCAAACACTTCAATTGTATGTGAAATCTAGTTATTTTAAATTTCATACTTGCTACAATGGCTTTATATCTTAAAAATGTTGGTAAAATATTACTAATGTACTGAAAAATTAATGTAGTGTCAGGGTTTTTTTGGTACTTCCTATCAAAAATCATTAATATTAAAGTTATAAAATTTATCATAATTGCTACTTAGTTATACTTTGAAATGCACACGTGAACGAAAAATGCGTGATCTGTGCGTGGTTTTAAAGTCATTCAAGCGTAACCTGCACGTGTTGCTTAGTAACTGTTCAAAGGACATTGCATGACTATTTTATTGATAATTAAGCAAATTAGTCTATTTTAATATTGCAAAGCTGTCATTATAAGTCATTAATTAACGACCATGCTGTCGTAATATGTACTTATGTTTTTAAGTTTAGTAGTTTTATAGATTTTAAATTAAAAAACGTATAAGTTGTAAAGTAAACTGGTTTAAAATGTTGAAACTTATTAAAAGTAAAATAAATAAAACAACTAGCAAATCGTCAAACATAACTCTACTGAATCTTTACCCTGTCTATTAGAAAAGACAGCTAAACGAAGTCTTACGAAATCTGCATAACAACTTATTTCCATAATAATTTCCATAACAAAGTCTGCATAACAATTTATTTCAATAATTTCCGTTCAACCTTCCATTAGTAATAAAAGAATAAACTATTTTTCTCATCAGTTTCAATAAACTGCAACAATTGTTTTCAAATTTCTAATAGTTTTGTTTGTTAGGAAAAGTAGGATTAAAAGTTCTATTAGGTATAAAAATAATAAATTTCAGCAAAAAAAGGTTTTGTTTCATGAGGTTGTTCGTTAATTCAGGTTGCTTAGCTACAATTTAAAATATGCACCAACAAAACTTTATATAAACATTTCATACATTTTTTATCTAGTCATTTTCAAGTAAAGAATTTAAACAATGGATAAAAAAATACTTTATTAATTTACTTCGAGCAAACAACTACCACATTCAGTTAATTTAAACATTCATGCGTTTAATAAAAAAAATAGTCACCCCCTTTGTTAGACATCACCCCTTTAGGAACAGTTGTAGCTGTCAAAGGCAACAACTAGTAAGAGAACGAAGGTAAATTGGTAGTAACCTAGTAAGGAGGTTATATCTAACAAAGAGGGCGATTATTTTTTTAAATTTCAGCCAAAGAGCCGACTGTAAAAACAACTAAACGACCCTATAAATAAATCCGATGATTTTACTTCTGAAGCTAATTTATGTTTGTTTTAAACTATTGTTAACAATTAAACTTTATACTTATAAAAATGACTAAACTTTATACAATGATAAACTATTTAGAAAATTTTAAACAGGTTAAATAACAAAGACTAAATTACGTTCGTCGACTGACTCAATTAAGTACCTTGAACTTTTTATAATGATTTGAGCTCAAACAATTTATATTAACTTATACTTCTTTAAATACTTTGATTATAAAAAGACAAACTTGTAAACGTTGCTGTTTGTCGTAGGAAAGTATTTTGTTTCATTTTTGAATATTTGAATCCATTTCATCGTTAAGCATTTTGCTATAAGTTTTTATCTCT
Organism: Thalia democratica; assembly: GCF_965202585.1. NCBI lineage: Eukaryota > Metazoa > Chordata > Thaliacea > Salpida > Salpidae > Thalia > Thalia democratica. Next base: position 43,395,838 of record NC_139165.1, read on the forward strand.
AATTGTATTTCCTTTTTCTTATACAAATCGGTTAATTAAAAAGTTGAAAAAAATAATTGACTATTAAATTATTCAAAGGTTAATTTTTAACCTGTACCTTACATGCGTATTTAAAATAGGTCTTATGTTACACTCATGCTTGTTTAATGTAAAAATAATGTAAAACAAGTGATTAAACCTCTAAAGTCATACATAAAATGTCTAATTAATTAAAATTTGTCTTTCTCTGGACTTAAATCTAGTAAACTAAACTTCTAAAATTATTCATTAAAATTTTAACAACATAAAAATTGCCTTATTTTACAGAACGATTTTTAACAAAAGCATATTTTGTGTATACAGACTTTGTTGAAATAAATTGCTTATGCTCATTTTATTGTTTAATGTCATAATAAAATAAAAACAAGTAGCAAGTTTACAGCCAACTTTTACATAAAGAATCTACATTAAAGTCAGATGCTAATTTAAGACTTACGCTAGATAGTTTAAAAACACTAGTCTACAATGAAAACAAAAGTTATAGCTTAAGCTAAATTACCCTCTAAGAGACTTCTTACTAGTGTAGGGATCGGCAGGCATTTGGTGGTCATGGACCAAACTCAAAAATAAAACATTCGCGGGCCGCAGTCATATTTTAGTTTTCACTTTTTATCGCAGACCCAAAATATCTAGTGTAAGATAAAACCTTACTTTGTTGTACTTCACTCCCAACCTCAGAATATCTATGATTACTTTTTTGCGGGCCTCATTTGCATGCTTACTGGTCGCAGGTTATACTTTTCAAGGGATAGGCTTGAAATGTCATGTGACCTGCGGGCCGCAGTTTGCCGATCCGTTTTTAAGCATCTGCCATGTAATTAAAAGTTCATTCTAAGCATATTGATTGCTTAAAAAATTTAAAACAGAACTGTTTTTAAAGTTTATAAATTTTAAGTTAAAACTAACTAGTATGCGATCACTATTATCCGCCATTCGTTTCTCTAAAATAAGCCGGAACGCGTTGATAAAAAATTATAAAAAAAACGGTTTAAACTTTTTTTTCAAAATAACATGTTCTTAACTTTTTATATTGAATGACAGTATTCGTCGAATAACCTTTAGAATTTACTTTTTTTCAAATTACTATATTCAAGTATTCCTTACATAAACCGGTGATTGACGCATGCTGGCCTTGTGTTTCATATTAAGGTGAAATTTCCAAAATACCAACGGAAAATTTTTCAGCAGATTGCGCAAGAAAGGTGAAATAATGAATTTTTGAGAAAAAGTTGTTGGAGGCGTGGCGTTGTCTTTATGACGTGACAACGCGTGGCAGAGGCGTGCAGTTTTGCATGTTTCTAAATTTAACTTCTTCTTATAAATCGCTAGTACGTCAATTGCCAAGTGAAGTCGTAATTTGCATTTGCAAAGACCAATAGGAATGAAGTAAAATTTTAATTAAATAAAAAAAGTTGCTTTTCAGAACCTCTTCTTTATTAGTTCAATCTTCATTATTCATTGAATCAATTAATTCAACCTTAATTAAAAAAAAAACATCGTATTTGTCTGCTCATTAGACTATTCATGTTTTTATTCAATGCAATAACAAACCGCCTTATACTTAGAGCTCATGAAAGGGTTCAAAGATCAAGTATAAATATAATTTAAGCTCTTATAGTATTTCAATTGTTAGTATTGTAAATTGTAATTGTTTCAAGTGTTAGTATTGTATTTTTTTATTTTTAAACATAATTTCCCCAGTTACATTAGCAATTTTATGTATTTGTTATAGAAAAAAGTTTTTATTTTAGATAAAAAAGAGTTTTAAAGTAGGGGATTTTTTTTTTCTGCACCACCTAAAAAAATACCACGCGACGCCACTGAGTGTAATGTTATTCTTTTTAACCTTGTTTAAAACTTTGATTACTAAACCCATGAAGAATCATGTCAAATACACCAAATCAACTCAAAAGTATTCATCCAAAAAACAAAGCCTTAACAAACATTATTACAATAAGCTATAACCATCAAAGACTTTTTTAAATTAATACGCTTCTGTTGTTAATTTCATAACCTTAACAACGAACTATACTTATTTAATTTTTGACAATGCATGCTAATACAGCTGTAAAATATAAAAACAAAGTACGAGTTACATGAACTAAATAGCCTGAAATATTAAAAATGACTTACTTATATTTTCAAAACATTATTTGATAATAATTTATTTGAGCCTACTTTTTAAACTGTTTTTTAATCTAATTTTTAAAACTAAAAAAACATTTGAGTAAACAAACAATTTTTTACTTTAAATTAGTATACAACAGACTTTGTCTGTTAGAATATTAAATACCTGTATGTAGAGTTTAACTCAGTTATTACTAAAAATCAAAATAAAATTTATTTATTCTAACAATAATTCTAAAAAATATTAAATTTTTATTTATTTTTATAAATTGAAGAAAAATTTGACTCAGTTTTAAGAACATGAAGTGTTCTTTTGGTCTGTGTTACCAATAGGAAACTTTTGCACAATTCTGGTCTTAAAATAACCAGCTTCTTATTTAAACATAGTTCCCAAATTGACGATGTTCTAGCTTATTGCTTCTTAATTTATAAGCTACTGATGTAGATAAATGTTTTTTTTAACTACTTGTAAGAGTTAAAAAACGTCAGTAATTTTTTTGTGTAATAAAATATAAAGTTTATATATTTCAATTCTAATGTTTACTATCGTGTGAGTCTTGACACAACTTTAGACTTATTCTATTTAAAAAAGATAAATTTTTTAAATATTGATTAAAAAAGATTCTTAAGTATGACACTTTCAACCAGTACCTAGCTTCAATTTTAAGTGATTTTAAAATAATTTTAATTAAAACATTCTTACTAAAAACTAGGTATAAAACAGGTAAGAAGTGTTTATTTTATAAACTGGTTTTAAAGTTTGCGTGCTAGAAATTGTAAATTAATATCATGTGAATTATAAGAGTACTATGTTATTTATCAATGTGATAAAAGAGAAATGTGCAAGTTTAAAGGAATTAATATTGTTTTTGAACAATTATAGTTTTTTATTTATGTATGAAGTTAAAACATTAAAGTTTCTTTTTTTTATTAAAAACCTTAAAATTTTATCTCTTAACCGTTTGCATTAAACCATTAGTTTAAAGTTCTAATAAACAATGCATTATTGTTTTCTCAAAATAAAATCTTTTTTTTTTATCATTAGTTTGAAAAACTTTTCTGTAAAATTATGTTAACTTGATACTTTCTAAATTTAAATAAATTAAATTTATTACAAAATAAAAAAACGACACAAGACCACTTTTTGCTTTTGTTCTCAAGTAAATACAATAAACTTATAGTTTGAAACTTACAAATTTTTAAATAAAGTGCTTGAAGTACATTTTAAATTGAAAATATTGAAAAAATCAAAGAAGCTTAAATAAAATAAATTCTATTTAATAGTTATACTTTTAAATGCACATGTAACATTTAAAAGCATGATTAAAGTATGATAGAAGAATGATAAAAAATATAAATGTAAAACATTTTTACAAAAGTTTAAAGTTGTTATATATAAAATAGATTTTAATTGTAATTCTACACATCTTGAAATTATGTACTAAAATAAAACAAAATTGACATAAGTTCTTTTTTCGAGTGAACAGTAAAGTTTCTTGAGTTAAAACATGCTAAGTTTTTAATAAAATGCGTAATGAATAATAGAAACTTAATAATATTATGTAAAAATTAAGAAAGTTCAATAAAAGAAGTATAACTGTAAATAGTAAAAAAAATTATACTCTTAAATGCACATGTTAAATTTAGTTCATGATCGATGCATTATAAAAGCATGATAGAAAACCAAAATGTATTTTTTTTACTAAAGTTTAAAAAGATTCTATATAAAACAATAAAAAGTTGTTATTTTTTACATTTTAAAAACTATATACTAAACGCGAAAAATAAACACAAAATAGCAACTTTTATTCTCCAGACAACAGTTTTTTTTTTTTAAGATGAAACACACAACAGTTTTAATAAACTGTTCTAAATAATTGAAACCTAAAAAATATTGTATAAACATAAAAAAATTCAAAAAGATAAGCACAATTTTAAATAGTATAAAAAATAATACTGTATAATGCACATGCGTATTTAAAGCATGATCGAAGCATGATAGAATAATGATAGAAAATCAGTGGAGCGTAAAGTGCGCGTGTTGCTTTCCAAGGTGGGTGTTGTTTTGTGAGTTTAATAAAGTTCTGATAGTAAAACATAGAACAAGCTGTGAATATTTATGTTACATAATAAAGAAAATATCTAACCTACTTTAAAATACAAAGTTTTGATAGAATAGAAATTAATTTGTACATATAAAACTGTTTGTCAATAGTAAAAAAGTTTATAATGACTTAAAACTTGAAAAAATTTAAAGTTAGCTTTAAATCTTATACTAGATATTATGAAAATTTTTCAGAAAATTAGGGGCCATAAGACCATAATTTGAAACTTATACTAGATGCTACGGGAAAAACTCAATTATTTTTTTTTAAGGGGCCTTTTTAAAAAAGTTTGTAAAACTTTGATCTAAATAAAATAAAAAACTTGTTCAAGTATTTTATATCTATTATTATTATATTTTGTGTGTTTTTTTGTAATGAAAGTTGTTATAAAAAAATGAATCTGAGCACTTTAAATAAACTAAGTATATATGTATACTGAAAGGTTTTTTTAGTGGACCAAGTCTTAAGACAAAATATTTTTAGCGCTATTTTTTGTTCAATAAACAATATACACGAGTAAAAGGAGTTTATTCATTTAAACTTGTTCATATTACTATAAAATATAAAACTTTAAAGATTTGCTATACAAAAAGTATTTTGTAAGAAAATGTTTGTACTTAGTATTATCTAACATAAATGTAAACACCGATTTGTTAACACTTCTATTAAAAATGCAATCCCCTTTAACACTTTACTAATAAACTTATATGAAAAGTTTATCTTTCCACTGTAATTCTATTACATAAGCTTGTTTTAGGTCGTGTGTGTTTAAAACTTAAAAAATTTTGGTCTTATTTAGTTACAGTACAAAATGTTTAGATTTATTTTATTGGTATAACTTGTTTCTGGTAAAACATCTACTTTCTTGTTTGTAAAACTTATAGGTACGTTTAAAAACTTTTTTTGTAATAAAAGACAAAAGTTGTTGTTGGTATAAACTAGTTTTGTGTTTCAAAAACCTAATGTTTTACTAATTTATTAAAGAGTACAAGTAGTGAATAATTTGTATTTTATAGTTAGAACTTATTAATTTTTCCTTATGTAACACTCTTTCCTCTAGCACTTTTTTTGTTCACACCAGTTATTTCAAGTCACGTACACAAAAAGTATTATATTTTTATGAATGCTTTTAATTTTTCAAAAAACTATAAAATTTTGATTAAGGTACTAAAAATCTATATTTGTGCATTTGTATAACTTAGATGAGTTATTTCAAGAATCTATAAAGCATTAATTAGTTTTGATCAAATTTTGTAAAATATTTGTTATAGAATAAAAGTCTATTATTGTAACATTTGTTAATACTTTATAATATTATATATATTGAATATGAAGCATAGGTACGAAATATTCATTACGCAAACGGTCTGACTTCATAAACAGAATGTTATTGGTCGCTGCACTTTTCAAAATGAAGTTAATAAAATTGAGATTATTTTACAAACTGAGTTTGTAATAAATTTTGCTTACTAATTAAACATTATTCTTATATAGTTTATGGAACCTTAAGCGTGTGTTAAACAACAACTAAAATAGATTTATTTTAGTAAGTCATTTGATAGAAGCTTAATCTTAACTGACTAGATCTAACTACCAGTTCGTATTTCTCTAACCATTAGTTTACTTATAAATAAAATACCAAATTTGAGTTGTTTACAAATTTCTAACTAGAACAAATTTCTGCGATCCAACTGATAAATGACGTGTTGTTTTATGTTTGCTTTAAGCGAAAAGTAAACAGTTGTTTAACCTTGATCAACCCATTTCAGCAAATAAACATTGAAAATAGTATTTTAGTTTGTTCGACATGCAGCTGAATGACATCACAACGCGTGTTCGATGCATGCTTCTTATATGCTAACTATGACCTCATCTTTTTGTATGTGACGTCATAAAAACCGCTTCGTCTGACGTTTAATTACATACGTCAGCAAAGAATGTTCAAACTTTTGAAAAAGTTTAAATTAGAACATACTTTTTTAGCGTTATATATTGCAAAGATGTAATTGTTTTAACGTTTGTGCCTATGTACCTTCACCTGTATGAAAGCTATTTTAAATTTTTAATTTACAACAAATTTAAAAAATCATAGTAAACAAAATCTAATAAATACAATAAGGTTTAAAAAACAGATTAGACATACCTAAAATTTCATTCAGTACAAACTTCATTAAAGTGAAATATATATCATCATGTTGTTATTATTATACTTTTATTGTTCAATGTTGGACTAAGGCATTAAAACCTGAGCTACTTAAATAGGACACACAAGAAAAAAAAATTATAAACTTATGTTCAAAAACTTAAGCTAAAATAATTAACATTTTAAAAATTAAAGAAAGTAAAACTTTTAATGAAGTAATTTATACTTAATCTATTTGTTAAATGTAAAAGACAATAACTTGGTACATACGAAAAAGAAATAGTAAATGCACATTTATCAGAAAGTACAACCAAATAGATGATTTTTCAGAAGCGTTGTATATAAGACATAAGATATTTTTAGGAAATTAGTAAAATCAGTTTGTAGTCTGTTGGGTATATAAAGATTTTCTTTTCATAATCATCTATTTTTGGTTTTACCACTTTGTAAGTATTATATTTTTGTTCAAAATGTACTAGCAACATTAATGACTACATAACAAAAGACAATTTTTTTTTGTTTTATAGTCGCTTTATTTTAAATTTGTTTTATTGTATAGATAAAAAACCTAAAAAAAAACTAAAAGCTACTATAATGTTCTAACTTTTTGTCCTACAATAAACTTAACGACTTCGTTGAAAGAAATAAAACATTTACTGAACTATAACTATGCGGCTCTAACGGCTATTGGTTTACACAAGTTTTAAAAAATTGAGACAATACAAAACAATTAATGTTACTTTAGGACAAGCTCAAGTTTTAAGGTGTCAAAATATTTTTTCCAGATTAATTATCGAAATAAACGACTTCAATAATTTCTTAACTTTTTTAATTACCCTTTATCTAAAAATGTTTACTTGAAACTTTGATTGAAAAAGTTTACAAAACAATTTTTACTACTTTTATTATACTTTATGGGAGATACAAAGATAAACTACACTATAATATGTTTTAACCTACAATTGTATTTAAAAAAATTAGTTATTTTACTTAAAATTGTGTTTGTTTAATATACTGGTCTCTAGAAATTTATAGTTTTCAAGTGACAATTTGATAAAAAATTAATGGTTAATCATTATTATACTTTTATCAAATTTATGTTAATGACACACTGTAGATTTGATTTATTAGCTATGAACTTTTTACCAAGATATGAGCTAATTCTTTTTTAACACTGTCATATAATTAAAATGGAAACGAGTCAAAGTTGCACGAGGTGACTAAATTTCTCGAGAACAAAATTTCACAAGTGCACAAAATTGCACGAAAAAAAATTTTCACGGGGGCACAAAATTGCACGAAGACAATTTTGCACGAAGGGTCAATTTTGTATGAGTTACATTTTTACACGAGAAAAAAATAAATAAAATAAAATAAACAGACAAAAATATATAAAAGATAAACTTTAAAAAAACAAAAAGAAAAAAAGTTACTGACCGAGAGTAAAGGTTAGGGGTAACAATGATAGCAATAACAAAAATAAAAAAACAAATAATAAGAACTTATTATATAAAAAAAAAAAATAAAGAAATAAATTTATTAAAAAATATATACAAGCTACCGACCGAGGGTAAGGGTTTGGGGTAACAGTGAAAGAAAAAAAAAGAAATTTAAAATTTAAAAAAAAAACTAAAGTAAGTTATCGACCAAGGGTAAGGGTTAGGGCCTAGGGGTAACAGAGATAGTAAAAGTAAAAATTTGATAAAAAAAAAAAAAAAAAATTAACAAAAAAATAAAAAATAAGTATTAAAAATATTCAACCCGTTAAAAAATGTCTTCGTGCAATTTTATCTCTGTGCAATTTTATCCCCTCGTGCGAAAGTTTCTTAATGCAAAAGTATATTCGTGCAATTTTGTGCTCTTGTGCAATTGTGTACGCTCGTGCAAATTTGACAGCTACCCAATTAAGTTGTATTTTGTTAATAATATTTTTTTAACTAAAAACTGTGACACTTTTTAATAGTTATAAAGACAACCTGTTTAATTTTTTATTTTATTTAAATGTTTAAATACCATAGGGGTAAAAGTGTAAAAAGTTTTAATTAAATTTAAACTAAAGTAATCTGCTCTATTTAAACTTTAGAATTTACTGTTTTTACAGTACAATAAGACCAAATAGTCGTTAAATGTTTCTCATCTGTTTTTCACATTGAATAAAGTACTATGAAAAAATATGCTTGTTAAACTAAACAGTAAAACAAATTGTATGTATCAAGTATTTCACAAAACAATTATTTTAATACATTTAGTTAACTTAAATTATAACAGAAGTTTCACACTATCAATAATTTTTTTTTCCATAAAAAATTATATTTATTTTTAAAAACAACTATTTTTATAGTATATTTGTGATTTCTTTAGAATTAATTTTCTTTAAATTAAAAAAATATAAACATTTTAATGATATTTATTAATTTAATGTTTATTTAATGATTTTTTTTGTAAAACTCTTGTTTGTAAGAAATCGTAAGTTTTTATTATATTGAAATATATTTTGTATTATTTTACCCTCTTTTTTTAAATGGTTTTGATCACTAACAAATTTCATTCAAAGCACTTATTTTCATATTAATAATACCATACAAAAGTCTTGATTAACCGGTAAGTTTTTCTTCCAAATTTTAACTTAATTTCGTCAAGTATTCTAATTTTTTATAGATTTTTTAAGACCTTCTATTAATTAAAGAGTGAATTTTTAGTCTATTTTCTTTATTAGTTATATTTAAGTGTTATTTCACTGTTCTAAACGACTGAAAATACTAAACTTTTTGTTACATATAGCTATATAGTCTGATTTTTTTTTTTGTAAACTTTTTCGTGCTTATTACTTTGATTTTAAAATTCAAATTAACTTTATGTACATATGACTTGAAATATCTTAAAAAGAATTATGAATTTAAAATAGTCAAGTTATTTCAAATAAAATAATGAAACAAGTTTCGGTAAATTTTAAGAAGTTTAGTACATGATTACTTTTTAGTTCTTCAGAAACTTTTAAAAGTTATTAAAAGTTACAAACGTGACTAACTCTTTAAAAATAAAGATTAAAGTTATTATTATAACAAATATTAATGCTTTTTCTAGAAGAATTTACTATCTTTAATTAATTTTGAAACTTTTTTTTTGTCAATCCACTGCAGTGTGATAATTTTTTTCGTATAACAACTTATGAAAGATGTCTAAAACTTTAACCAAAATTTTTATTTCTTCAAAACACTTTTTTTTTCAATTTAAAGTATTACTAATATAACAAAACCTTTTTATCTGGTCTTGCACTAGTTATACAATTTAAAAAATTTTTTGAATTGAATAAGTATAAACTATATGCTTGTGAAATAAGTGTATTACTATATTTTTACTTAATTTCCTATAAAAATTTTAAAGTATTCAGTAAAGCTAAGCAAAAATCACCAAAATTAATTTTTACTTCTCCAACGATAAATATTTTACGAATTCCTTTTATATCTTTGTACTGGACAAGACGTTAAAAGGTATCTGTGGTGTGCGACTCGATAACTGATGGATTTTTTTTATACACCAAGTCCAAGGACTAAACATTTCGAGCGCATCTTTTTATCGTTCAATAAACAATATATATTATAACTATTTAAATTAATGTATAAAAACAAAGCTAGCTTAATGCGAAAAAAATTGTTTCTAATAGTTAACATTAACTCTACAAAATAAACCAACTTATAAAACATATTTTAAGCTGGTTAAATTATCTTAAAAAACTTCTATCAAATACTCAGCATAAGTTATTTTTGAATTATTTAAACCAACAATAGTTTCTCAAAAATATAATAAACTAGCATGAGTGTAAGGCAAACATGTAACATGCTGATTTTTTTGTTAAAATGTTTGTAAATTTTTTCAATATACTTTCATACTATTATGTACTAACAAATATTCTATAATGAAACTAGATTTTTTAGGTTTATCACAACTAAAAACATAGAGTTGTAGGAAATATGCAGATAACCAGGTAAGACACACTTTTGTAAGTAAAACACCAGATTTGTTCAAAAATATGTTCGCTAGCAACTGCAGTTTCATAAATATTTTCGAAAATATGAAAAAACAATTATTCACAAAAATAATTTATAAAAAAATAATTAGTTAGATATAGGTGATAAATGTATGTGTACTACTTAAATTGTATCCTCGCTTACCCGGTCCTCACTTATCCGGCTAGTTTTAGCCAAGAAGTTAATAAAGTTAATTCGGAAAAATTAAATGTTTTCACTTTGAAACTTAGAGGTCCTAAAGAGACAAACACATTTAAAATCCCTTAGAAGTTGGATAGACACGGGTTTTAATAAAGCATCAAATTCTAGTAGGTCATTAGATTGCTGAACACTTATTAAACAACTATGATTGCGCAAAAAATTATAATGATGGTCATTTTTCAATTATAAGTAAAGCACGTAATGAATATCATCTAAGTGTATTAGAAGATTTGTTTATAAAAGCGCATAGACCTAATTTATGCAAACAACAGTACGTTTATAAATCTAACTATATAAGTTGTTATAAGTGCTTTGTCTAGTAACTAGTTTGTCTCTTATTTTATTTTACTTATTGTTTGTTTTACTTTAATTCTTGTACGTATTTTTATCTTAGTTAAATAACTAATTAATTCATAATTATGTATTATTATACTTTTAGTCTATATCTAATTAATTTTGCTTAATTTTATTAATAAGATTTAATTATGTTCTTATGAAACCTATAAGTGTTTACTTACTCAAAGTTTTTTTTTTTAATTATTTGCTGACGAAAGTAGTTGATAAGGGTTAGCTGAAATATATTTTACTTGTTTGTCTCAAGTTTTTGTTTAGTATCTATAGTACTAAAAAGTTATTTAAACTATTTAAGTAAACTAATCAGAAGGTAGTCACTCTTTTAGGTATTATAACCAGCTTGAGTGAGCAAAAACTAGTCTAAGTTACATCAAGCTAGTCCAAGTAAGTCTGAGTATATAAAAAAATACTAAAGTAACAAAGAAAAGTAAACAAAAAATTGAAAAAAAACTATTGATTAAGCTTAAGTACGTAAAAGTACAAAAATATTAAATAACAACTTTATATTTACATCATTTTTAAGAATAAAATAGTTTTACACTAAAAAGAAAATCTTATACTTAAAAATAAAATTTAAACTAGCCTAAGTTTTAAAAAAAAAAAGAGTATTGTTAGTGTGTCGTAAGCTTATAATTAGATAACTATTATCATTAAGAATATAACTAAGTGGATAAAACTAAATACTATGTTAATTTTTGATAGTTTTTTTAAACATATTCTAAAACTGCTGCTTTCTAGTATACAATGTTTATTTAATACTAACATTTTATTCTTTTTTTTACTGAACTTTAAATAAATTTTCAAAAAAGTGCTCAAAGCTAGGAAGTAAAATATTAATTTAAATTTATTTAAGTTTATTCTGAGGTTTTGTAGATAGTTTCTTTAATTAAAATTATTAGTGTTTCAAATATTGTTAAAACTAAAAAAAAAGCTAACATATTTAAGATAAGTTCAATAGGCAAATGTAGATCCTTAGTTTTTGATATAACATTAGACGAAATTGTCAGAACTTTTATTTATCAATAGTAGTCATCATATTATTAAGAATAATTCTTACTAACAGATTTTATGTACTATTTATGTAATCTGTTTATGATACTATTTAGAACTTTTATTTAACGTTAACAGTTTTAAACTATATTGTTCTAATAAATATATATATAATTTATACTAAAAACTACACTTATCAACAGTGGCGTCGACTTATATTTTTATTAGGGGGTGTGGAGAATAAAAATTTCCCCAAGCTTAAAACTGATATTTTAAACTAATTCAAGACATTTTAGTATTACAGCTACATCAATTTGTAAATGTTACAAAATATTTGTCTGCTAAAAAAATCATAGTTACTCTAAAAAAATATTTGGTGTAAAAAATACAATTTCTCTATGATTATAACTACTTTTTATCAAATAAAAAACTATTCTGGGCCTGCTAGAGTTACCTTGGCTCAAATTTTCCCTGCTCGAGTTGTTTCTTTTCGAGTTACTCCTGCTCGAGTTCAACTTGCTTATACCTATCTTCTATACGTTCTTATTGTTTTGCAATGTAGTAATTTTTTAAAAAGAATCATGACGTTCTGTAAAACTAATTTATGTAGTTTTTTGATCAAAAGTATACTGAACAACTTCGCTGTAAAACAACTTATTAAGCTATATCCACGCAGCTCTATTTCAGAGGAAGTTGTCTGTTAGCAACGGTCTAGATATTCTAAAAACTAGGTTTTTAGGGGCTATCGTACTTTTATAAATATAATTTCAAACTAAAAATATTGTTTTGCACAAGCTATTTAAATAAAGAATGGTTGTTTTTTAGGAGTGCCAGGATTTTTAAAACTTAAAACTAATCTAAATATCTTAATGAAATATACAGCTTAAAAAGTACTTAATTTTAATTATTGACTTGTGTTTGTTCATAAGTTTACATAATAAACTTAAACTTTTTTTATAGTTTAACGATTTTACTCAGAATTTTTTTATCTCAACATATTGGTCTGCAAAAATTTAGAGTTTTAAAATCGTAATTTAGTAGAAGTTATTGGTAGTAAGATTTTTTTATAATTTTAATTAAAAACTAAAAAAATAGTTTTTTAGCTTATAAGATTATTCAGCGAATCAGCTAACTTATCATCATTACAGTCTTATAATTAAATAAATTATACATAACTATAGTTTTACGAATAAACTGATTCGAAAAAATATTTTTTAACAAAAGTTGTATTCGCAGAATATAACATTTTTTAAGTTACAATTTTTTTGCGAATTTTTATCAGCCGGCTGAATTCTGCGCAGCCAACATGAAAAAAGTTTATACTTTATCTAAAATAACGTAGGAGTTTATGTTTTATTTATTGTTGTTTCAGCTTAATTAAAACTTAAAATAGTTTGTTGATCAAACAAAAAGATACTCAAAAAATGTTGGTCAAAAGACCTAGGTTCACGAAAAGACCTCTCGGTCTTTTAGTCACACACAAAAATGTTTAGAAAATATTGCAATCAAAAATTATAATATATTTTTAAGTTATTATTTAATTTGATTTAAAAAGTATGGAAATAATTTTAAATATTAAAAATATACTTCCTACTTAACTAACATCTTTTAAATTTATTAATATTAAAATTAAAAAGATTCTGCTACGTTAAATCTAATATAATTTTTGTTTTGTTATAAGGCGTTATGCCATGCAAAAACAGCTATACTTTTCTTCAGGTATAATTATTATGATCCTTCGCTATTTTTCTGTTACTTTTGATTTTAAAATTTGGAAGTGTAAAATGTTACAACAAATTCTGATAAATATTTTGATATGAACACTTTTTAAAACTGCAAACAAGTTAATATTTTAATAATAATTTTAAAATAAAATTAGTTATAATTTACTACAAGCATTTTATTTTATATTTACAATAACTTATGAAGTCTGCAAAACAAGTTGCCGTTTTGGTAGTATTGGCGATTAAGCATGTCTTTCTGAATTTGTCTTTAAAGCTCATTTGAACCGCAGAAAGGATCTACTAGAAACATGAATAATTAAACGCAGATTGAGACCGGTTGTAGAAGTATAGTACAACCTATTATTTTTAAAATATATAAAATAATTCGAATTAAAAAAGTATACACCAAACACATAATTCTATAAATTTAAGAGTGATAGTTCAATTATAATAAATAAATCTTCAGAGTATTTTTTTTTCCAATATAGCTAGATAAAGCATAGTTGAAGTTTTTCCTTAATTATTTGACTTAAAATTAATACCGAAACATTAATAAAAATCAAATCTAACTAGCGTACTAACTTGAATTGATCAACGTTACGTTTGTACTTTTATAGTAAATACAATAAAGCAATTTTTGCAAAATTTACAACAATTTAACTAAAAAAGTTAAAACATTTCATTTTTTTTAATAGTTTCATTAATATGGTTGTTAGTGCAGAAAGCAATCAATTAAACATTTTAAATAAACTGCATACTTAACATATAATACACATAAATTCTAGGTTATTTCTAGGTTAATACACGCTATCACATTTATTTACCATTGAAGCTACTAGAATGGAGAAGATATATTTTATAACGAGAAAGTCCAAAAACATGTCTTTAGTAAATACAAACTTTTATTAGTTTCAAAATCATTTTGTTTTGACACACATTACTTTACAAGGGCTTGTTTACAGTATCTTCAACATAACTATTGAATATTGGATTGCAACTGTTTAAACATAGTTTTAAGTTAATAACTTTTTATTTCAAAATAAGTCCTTAAAACTATCTAAAAACTTAAGACGATATTCTAATAGAAAAATCATTGTAGTTTATGAACATTTTAGAAGTTTGTGATTGAAATTTTTTAAATGAGGAACAGTTGTCCAATAAAAAACTATAAGTTGACATCGTTTTTAAGATATTACTTTAAGAGTTCTCTTACCATTGTACTTACTTAGACAGGGTTGCCAAATATTTTTAAGAAATTTCTACCAGATTTTTAAAATATATTTCAGGTTATTAAAAGTACAAGTAAGATTTTGGGTTTATTTTTAGTATAAAGTTAAGCTTAAGGTACAAAAAAACTTTCTTATATCGTATAACAACATTGAAAAAATACTGTAAAGCTACTATAAATCTGTTTTTTAACAAAAAAACTATGATAACAAAAAATGTTTATTTATATGATTGATTTTTTCAGTCGAATCGAAATTTCATCACTTTACATATAAACATTATTTTAAATTCTTGATTTTTTAGTAATTTTTTGTTCAAAATTCAAGGTTTTTAAAAGTTTTTTTTCTCAAAATTTCTCAAATTCCAGGATTTCAAGTTTTTTGGCAATCCTGTTAATAAACAAACAATAGGAATTAATTTTAATTTTTAATGCAGATTACTTGTATGTGCTTTTATAAACTTTATGTGCTTTGAACAAGACAATGCTTTCATTAATTATAGAACTTTTTTTTTCTTTAGAGCAAATCATTATAAATTAGATTTTTTTTTTATGTAAAAAACTAAATCATGATAACGATTCATATTTCAAAAATTTAAACAATACTTCTTTTTAAATCAATTAAAAACGTTTAGAAAATTTTTTTTAAACATTTATTTAACTAAGTTATGCTATTTTATTCTTTAACAAAACATTAAAATAGATATATAACAATTAATCGTATCAAGTAAGTTAAGCAAAAGATATACTTTTAATGCCACATTTTAATTGATTTCTAATAAATAGGTAAAAAACTTACGACTTCGGTATATAAATATAAAATATTACTACTCAAGTACTATTTATAAACTCATTCCGAAAATCACAATTTTAAATTACATGCACATTTTTGAAAAACAAGAAATTTACTAGAAATTTCAATATACACTTTAATATTGATTTAGTCAATAATACTTTATTAATGCAATGTTTAGATTTATTTATATAATAAAAATTATTGCTGTTATAATTCTTAAAATTAGTATGATTTCAAAGGCTATCTTTTATATTAAGCAAAAGTATTACAAATTTCAATATTTTTTTTGAGTATATATCTATAAAAACAATTTTATTAGTTTATTCTACCTCCTGTGTCTCAATTTACAATATGGAGATATTAATTTAAAACAATTACATCATTGCAATTCGACCTTCCGCGTTAGATGGGTTCGCAGATATAAAAAAATAGTTTTACCAAAACAATTCTGGTTACAACAAACTAAAAAAAGTTTAATAGCTAAAATAGACCGTTGCACAACTGTGTGTTTAAAAACATACAACGACTAATAAAATTAAAAACTAAATTAAACAACTAACAGTTGTTTGTAAACTATAAACTCATAACAACTCAGTTCAAGTATTAAGTTGAAAATAAACAAAACAAGATGTAAATTTTGCATGCAGTGTTTTAAAAATAAAACCGATTAATTAATATGCTAGATACTACATATAATATTTTAAAAAAATCGGTAGGATTTATTATAATATAAAATCAGCTGTTATTGATTTTTTTTTAATTACCATAAAACAAATAAAATATATAAATTATCTTTATATTTCAAAAGCTAAAAGTTTTGCAGATAAATTCGTAAAAGCTGGAATATTTTAGTAATTCGTAAGTAGTTTGCAAAAGCAAAGTAAATTATAGTAGAACCGAAAAGTATTAAAAAAATATAATTTAGGTTTCCATAAACTCAGTTGAACAACTCATAAAACAATCATGACACACAAACTCAAGCTGAAAGGGAGTAACCGAACACTTTTGAGCAAAACATGCAAACTTGTGTAAAACTTTCGCCGCACAAACACGGCTTTAATTTTCCACCCATCCGCACAAGCAGATATTGGAAGAGAACAGCATTGCGATGAGACCGTTGCAAAGTGCTCAACGAGTTTGCGCTGCATTCACGAGCACGTTTCAGTGGCATTTTAATTGGGGCACGCTCCGTGTAAAACAAAAGTAATTTAAAATAAAATAGAACAAGTTGAGATTAGAAAATGTACTTTCTTTTTTGAAATTGTAAAAAATTGCGGTTTGTAAAATAAAAGTTTTGCAAGTTAAACATCCAAAATGCTAAAAATTATTTCAAATTATTGCAAATTCAAGTTCAGCTTGAATATGCGTTTATTTAGTTTTACAAGCAATAAAGCAATTCGGACTTTGAACGGTTTAATTTTCTTGTTATTAAGTCAAATATGAACAAATACACTCAAAGATAAGCTAATCCTTAAAAGCTAAATTGAACACAGCAATAAAACGTAACAGCAAAATTATTTTGCCCAGCCAAATATTGTACTAATGGATATAATTTCAAATATATTATTTTGCCCAGACAAAAACTAAAGTAGTCAATACAATTTCAAATATATCAGTTTGCCCAGACAAAAATTATACTAATTAATATAATTTCAACTACACATAAGTTTGCCCAGGCAGATAACGTTGAAATAATTCAGCGCAAAACGCAGATTATCGCACAAATGGTTTTTCAAAACCAATTCGCCCGGGCAAAGTCGCCACGCGCTAAACCGTTTCCCGATCGAAACGCTTGCTGCACGATTGCAATTAAAATGGTTGCAAAGCTGCTTTCATTAAGAAAAATTGCTGGAAGGAAACAACTTTTTGCAGCCGCACTGTTGTTGTGTGACGGAATTTTTCAGCCATGAGTCATAAATTGTTTGCCTAACACGGTTTCAATACAAAATATTTTTTCTTGTATCAAGCTTTTAAATTACATAACTTGAAAAACAAAGTATGGTGCAAGTTGTGTTTAATTGTTTTCTACACAAGAAGAGGTTTAAAGTACAAATGAAAATAAATAAAAATGGAGTTTTTTTAATGAACACTACTTAGCTACATGGAATAAAATGTTGTTTAATAAAAAAATAATTTTGCATAGTAAAACTTACAGTGGTGTTTAGCATAAACGCATTCACGAGCTTACCTTTAATAAAATAAATTTCTACAACAGATTTAAACTTTAAGGAAATATGATTCATAGTAAACAACAAAATTTGACAAAAAAATCACAGTAAAACATTCGATAGGCAGTAAAAGTCAAACGACACAAAAGAAGAACTTCTGCGCGCGACTTGAAGAGGTCACTCAGAAAAGCACTCGAAAACTTTCCAGCGCGCTCTGCATTGCTTTCAGCGAAAAATTCAAAACTTGACAAATCAATCGACGACGACGTGAAACAGCTCCCTGTCCACTCCCAGTTCGCCCAGTGTGCGATCGAGACCTTTCAACTTGCCGTGGTGCTGATTGCAAATATGCACCCTGCCTCGCTCCACACTTTCAACAGGAACCTTGCATTTGCGAGCGACTTTTTCGAGAACGCGTCTCAACGTAATGTCCGACCGAAGCTTCATCGACACCCTCTTGCCGGTTATTGGCAATTTCAACGCGATCTCAACTTGATTTATTCGCACGTCGGCCAACTTATTAGCGACGTCTTTGACGTCACAATTCGCAGTTTGCTTTTTCACACCGGTCGCTTGCTGTGGAGGTTCTTGTGAAACCTTGTTGTTCGTTTCGTTGTCGCCGGAACAACTTGGTTGCTTGTCGGAGCTGCGGGTTATCTTGGGTAGGACCTTCTGGTATTTGGATAAAGAGGACGGGGGTCTTTTGACGGAGGGTAGACTCGCGGCGGAGACTTTGTTGTGATCGCCTGCATAGTTTGATGGTTAACTGAACAAAATCACTTTTGATTAATTGTTTGTTTCGTGCGTATGAAAATATTTTAAAACTTACTTACTTTTACTTACTTCAAAAAAAAAAGTTTTAAAATAATTTACAGTTCATTGATAGCTACTGATTAGAAAAAACATATGACTAAGACCTTTAGTAGTATGTAATCAAAGGGCATTATAATAAACTTTGATAGAGATATAAATGCAAAATAACAACATAGTATAATAACAATATATAGACACGATTGCGTTTTTTACAAGTGGATAAGTAAGTATATGCAATAAAAATATAGGCAAAACATTTGATTTATTTTTTAATACTTTACTTTAATTAATTTGAATTCAAGGGAGATGGAAATTAAAAATATTGAATTAATATAAATTATATTTAAAAAAAATTATATAAACTCTTTATAAAATTTTAAACATATGTCTGCTAATTTTAATTTTTATACATAAAACAAGTCTTTTTCACAACACAAATATATTTCAACAATTTTCTTCAGTGTGATTACAATTGTAACAAGGTAAAACAATTTTAAACTTATATAGCCTTTTTAATTATATGAGAAATTATCAATCAATTAGTAAAAAAAACCCTAAACTATAACAAAAAATTAAAAACAACAAGGAAAACATAATTAACTGTAACATTTAAAACAAAACAAAATTAGTCTAATTTAAACAAGGATAAAGAGTAATCAAACTCTCTTTGTTTGCATAATTCTGGCTTGTCTAAGTGAATATAAATAGCTTCTATTTTAATTAAATCAAAAATGTTCGTGCAACTTCTTAAAACTTTGAACTTTGTCTCACTGTAATTATTACCACATTTAGGATTTTTTACTAAGTGCTCTGAAATTGATGATCTTTTTGTTGCGTTTAAGGTTGCAATACTCATTTTCTTCGGTTGATTTTTGATATGGTCTTTCACGCACTTAGGTACGTGCTCTTTTATTCTTGTTTCTAAATGCCTAGATGTTTGTCCTATATAGCTGTTTGCGCAACAGCATTTATACGTGTATACCACGCAACTTTTGTGCTTGTAGGATATTAGATCTTTACCTCTAGGATTTAGGATAGCAGCAGATGTAAAAATTACTCTTGGTTTAGAAGCATGGTAAACTTTTTCTGTCATATTCTTGATATCTCTTTCAACTTGTTTTGATTTTTCACCCACATAGGGCAAAATTAATAGAACAGGACATTTCTCTGGTCCATAAGGTTTTGTGTACTTTAGTCTTCTCAATTCAGTTTTGAATACCCTATCAATCAACGGATTGGGGTATCCATTCTTTATTAGTAATTCTTTTATAACCTTAAGTTCATTCTGAAATACTTCTGGCGAACATATTTTATTTGCTCTATGAAATAGGGTTTTAATCAAACCAATTTTTCTTCTTTTACTGCAATATGATTGAAAATTAAGGTATTGACCAGTAAATGGTTTTCTGAAAATAGACGTTATGAAATTATTATCCTTTCTTTTGATTAAAACATCTAAAAATGATATTTGATCATTTTCTTCATTTTCTTTTGTAAATTTAATAGCACTATGCAAAGAGTTCAACCTCTCAAACAATAAATTACTAACTTTTACACTATCACTGATAACAAAACAATCATCCACGTATCTCATGTACTTACAATTTGAATCGAATTCTGGTAGAACTTTGTATTCAAGATAGCCCATAAATATGTTTGCCAATGTAGGTCCTAATGGGGAACCCATGGCAATACCATCAATTTGTCGGTATAATATATTATTAAAACTGAATTCAACTTCTTCTGTTGCGAGTCTCATTAGTCGAACAAAATTACTTCTTTTCAGAGTCGGATTTTCAAGGTTATATAACATTTCTGCACAAATATCTATCACTTCATTTAAAGGTACACTTGTAAAAAGACTTTTTACATCAAAAGAACAAAGAAACGTGTCTTTAGCTCCCTGGAGTTTTAAGTCATCTACAAACTTGAAAGAGTCTTTTACAATATATCTAGAAAAATACTTCAACACAGGATCTAAAAGACTATTTAAGTATCTTGCCAATTCATGTTGTGGAGATCTTATCATAGAAAGTATAGGCCTCAGAGGTATATCCACTTTGTGTAGTTTTGGTAAACCATATAAACGAGGTCTTATGGAACCTACCGGTCTAATTAAATTATAATGTTCTTGAGAAAGTTCATTTTTATCAACCAAATCTTTTAATATTTGAATAATTTTCTTTTCCAACTTAACTATAGTTAGCTTATCTCCTACAGGACCTATTTTCAAAAACTTCTTCTCATCATTAATTATGTTCAACATTTTAGAATTATAGTCCTCTTTATTAAGAATTACGATTCCTGAACCTTTGTCAGGTTTGGTAATGACGATATGTTCATTACTTTTAATCTTAGTCAGGCTACTTATGATTTCTTTTGAATTAATTACAGAACTATGTTCTGGCTTAAGTTTGCAAAAGTTGTGTGCAACTGAGACTAAGTTTGCTTTCAAAGCAACTTCATCCTGTTTTGAACTTGGCTGGAGATTTAAAAGTTGCAGTAAAAGAAGAAAAATTGGTTTGATTAAAACCCTATTTCATAGAGCAAATAAAATATGTTCGCCAGAAGTATTTCAGAATGAACTTAAGGTTATAAAAGAATTACTAATAAAGAATGGATACCCCAATCCGTTGATTGATAGGGTATTCAAAACTGAATTGAGAAGACTAAAGTACACAAAACCTTATGGACCAGAGAAATGTCCTGTTCTATTAATTTTGCCCTATGTGGGTGAAAAATCAAAACAAGTTGAAAGAGATATCAAGAATATGACAGAAAAAGTTTACCATGCTTCTAAACCAAGAGTAATTTTTACATCTGCTGCTATCCTAAATCCTAGAGGTAAAGATCTAATATCCTACAAGCACAAAAGTTGCGTGGTATACACGTATAAATGCTGTTGCGCAAACAGCTATATAGGACAAACATCTAGGCATTTAGAAACAAGAATAAAAGAGCACGTACCTAAGTGCGTGAAAGACCATATCAAAAATCAACCGAAGAAAATGAGTATTGCAACCTTAAACGCAACAAAAAGATCATCAATTTCAGAGCACTTAGTAAAAAATCCTAAATGTGGTAATAATTACAGTGAGACAAAGTTCAAAGTTTTAAGAAGTTGCACGAACATTTTTGATTTAATTAAAATAGAAGCTATTTATATTCACTTAGACAAGCCAGAATTATGCAAACAAAGAGAGTTTGATTACTCTTTATCCTTGTTTAAATTAGACTAATTTTGTTTTGTTTTAAATGTTACAGTTAATTATGTTTTCCTTGTTGTTTTTAATTTTTTGTTATAGTTTAGGGTTTTTTTTACTAATTGATTGATAATTTCTCATATAATTAAAAAGGCTATATAAGTTTAAAATTGTTTTACCTTGTTACAATTGTAATCACACTGAAGAAAATTGTTGAAATATATTTGTGTTGTGAAAAAGACTTGTTTTATGTATAAACTCTTTATGTTATACATTTACCTTTGAACAGCCTAAAATTCTTGTTACAAACTTCAAGTTTTAAATATTGCAATTTAAAATTCAAACAACGTTATATTTAAAACTAATTTTAACATAATTAAATTAAATAACATCATTTAATTATTCATATGATACAGCTAATTAAATCAAGCAACTTTTAGATTTATTAAATATAAATTATTTCCATTACAAATAAATTTTCAAGAAAGTAACTTATTTGCAATAACTTGTTCATAATTTTAATTTTATAACGTTAACACATAAACTTTACTAAATTATATTTATCAATCATAAAAATTGTTATAAAAACTTAACCAATTGAAAAGTTTTAACGAAACAAAAAAAATCATCAATGAACAGTGAATAATCCCTATTTAAAATACCATAAACATAAAACCAAAATTTTTTAACCCAAAACTTTCATTGTAAAAAAAAATTTAAAGGTACTCTAAAAATATATTTTATCTAAAAGATTTTAAAGAGCAATAAGTATTAGTAGAATATAAATATGCATCATTGTTTTTTCTTTAAAATATATTATTTTAACTAGTGCAAATGTATAACTTTAGTTACTTTATATGTGATACTGAAAAGAAATTAAGAAGTCAGTGTTAAATTTACCTTTTACATGTGATTGCAATGGATTTTTCACAACATTTGGTTTTACTTTTGAAACCGGCGAATGAAATCTAAATGTATAATGTTGCACTTAATCAAATATTATTGTTAATACGGGGTGGCCAGTAAACTGACTTTTTAGAAATTTCTTCCAGGTTTTTAAAAGTTTTCATTTTCCCTTTATAGTAGAAAATTAAGCTTAAAGTAAAAAAGTGATTGTATTAGTAAAAAATTATTGAATAGATACTGTAATGCTGCTTTACATTAGTTTTATAATCAATTTATCTTTGAATAATACTCAAAGTTTTTAGAGTATATAACAGTTATTTATTATGTTATTCAAAAACACAATTTTACAAATAAAAATGATTTGAAGTTCCGGGCTTTAAGGATTTTTGTACATAAATTTCCAAATTCTAGGTAAGATGGCCACCTTACCAAGGTAACAACTTTATTATACAATACTTGAATCAAGAGTTTGGAAAAAATAAATTCAACATAAAAATGGACACCTTTTCTCAAATCTACTGAACACTTCAGCAAAAGATTTTTGGTAGATGTGAGAAAACAGTCGAAAACTATTTAACCATAAAGCTTTTACAACAAACTCTAATAACATAATTTTCAAAACTTTTAAATATAATTGTTAATGTTGTTGATTGTTAGAAGTGAATAATTAAAATTTTTCAACCTATGTCAAACATTGAAAGCAAAACTTATTTCTAACTAAAACCAAAAGTGCTGAATGCAATATCTACTGACTTTTTGCTCCCATTGCTGTTCTCTGTGCCTGCTGAAGGTGATGCGAACAGGCGCTGGTACCTGCTCGGCCTCGTCCTTCCCTTAGCTGATTTGGGGCGTTGCGGCTTGTGCATTTACATTAAGTATTTTACTCGCCTGTTTTCAATACAAAAGCTTCTTTTTAACAAGTAAATTTTTGCAGCTGCCACGCACATTAGTATACAAAAACTTCATTTTAATATAGTGCCATACAGTTTTAATGCAGGTAATATTACAGTATAATGGACGCAAACTTTTTAAGTTTGGGCTCAAAAAAGTATTAATTAAAACCAACATGTAAACTTAAAAATTTAACTCAACTCAAAATTAAACTCTTGTAAATATGTACACACAGATAAAATGCTTATCTTTTTCTTATATTTAGTTTATAGATTTTGTAGACTTGAATATTTAACATTAACAACAATTTTAAGTAAGTAGGAAAAAGGTAATTAAAAATAAGTAATATAATTCTGGAATGCAACATACTTAATATATGTGACAAAGTATTTGGTATTCTGTATAAGAGCAGATCTTAAGTAAAATGCTATTGAGACTAATTTACATAAACTTTATAACTAAAATATATACTACATAGAGTTAGTTGATACATAAACTATATTGTGTTCAGTACATGTATAAAAGTAAATATAATAACATGTGCAAACCTAAACAACAAACTTTGAAACTTAAATAACATTAAACGTATTTACATTGAAAAATAAACTGAGTTCATAAATCTGTGGTTGAAGTAAAGTAACAATGGTCGAAGGCGATGGAAACATTAAAAAGAAGTTGTATTACTTGAGCTGGCTCTGCACTAACTCGACTGCTAGGCACTCGCAGCCTTCAACAGATAGTCCTGAAAGTCTCTTTTCAGCCTGTCGTAGAGCCTAGTTCTCCTTGCAGATATGTCAGGGTACTTCTTCTTGTACACTTCAATGTCCGACAGAGGTATTTCGTTTGGACACCCATCCATTTCAAAACACTCGCACTTGAGCATGTTGTCCAGGGAGTCTGGTTTTCCGTAGTAGGGAAAATCCCTGGGCGTTTCAACAGTTTCCAAGCCGCCCATGCAGCTGGTGCAAGGCGCATCGCCAGCTCCGCTGTCGTTTTCATCTGGGGTAGTGGAGCAGTTCTCAGTCTGCTCGCTGTTGTCCTCCAGAGACTCCAGCTCGGCCAGCATCTGCTCCCTTTTCTTCTGCTTCTGCTTGTTCTTTTTGTTCTTCTTCTTCTTGGCCGACTTGGTCACCAACTGCTTGGCATCCTCGCCCAACTCATTGAGTATGTTCTGAATGGAGCTGTTGCCGTTCTGCTGGTCAACGCACATCTCAAAGTTTTTGACGATCAGCTCCAGGTTGAGGATGACGTAGATGGTCCAAGTTTGCTCGAAAGTGAGTTTTGTGTGCCAGAGTTTGTGGAGACGGTTGTACAAGCACAAGGAGAGACAGGTACAAACTTCTTCCTGGGCAATATCGATTGTCTTGGCGTGCCTTTCTTTTCTGCCACCAGTTATTTCAGCGTCTGCTAAAGTCAGCATGTGAGCAATGAACCCTCGTTCACTGCACACGTGAATGTGAGAAGATTCTTTGCAGTATTTCAAGCCCTCATATATGGCAGAGCAATACCCATTCTCTTCGTCATTGTTGATTTCTTTAGTCAAAATGTGATAAGCTCGCATTACTTTTGCTTTGCACTCTGAACAAAAACGATGTTTTTTAAGGTAGAAGTCCATTGTTTGGTTCACATAATCACAATCTAACATAGTTATTTCTTTTTGACAGTCTTTACTGCATTGGTCCCATACGTCAATGACAGACTGACCTAAATTCTTGGCAGCAGTGTATTTGTTATCATTAAGTTGCAAGTCATTGGGCTTCATCATTTTCATTGAATGAAACTTGCACCTCTTATTCTTTTTAGTTGACATTATGGAAGCTTTGATTTCTTTCAACTTTGGATAGGTGACATAAAGCAACTTGTGAAGTTTTTTACTTGAGTTTAAATACTCTTGCGAAATTGAAATACCACCATTTGACACATCAAAGGCTGAAAACACGTCCATTACTTTGGCTTTCCCCAAAATACTTTCTACAGATCTTCTACAGCTCACACATGAAATATTTTGCTGTAAAGTAAAATTAAAGTTGCTTTCATGGATTGTAAGTTTTTGCTTCCATTGGGCTTTACTATTTGCAGAAAAAGCCTTATTGAAACTTTCAAAACTTTTTGAAGGTTTTCCACAGTCTAAGCAAGGTGCAATTTTCATTTCTACTATTACTGTAAACTTATTTTCAACTTCCAATGAAACTTGACCCTTTTTAAGATTGTTACAGGGCTCATCGCCAGGTACAGTGCAGACAATTTTAGACTCTACAATCTGACCACAGTCAATACTCATATTTGCTTTTTATTATAACCTTATATACCTGAAAAAAAAAATATTTTACCTACAATGTCAAGTATACAAAATTGTAAAATTTATAGCTTAAGCTATATTTATAAAGAACTTGTAAGTATTCTATCATCAAAACTAACAAAGTATCAGCACTAAATTAATTATTATAAGTTAAAAAACTTAATCTCAAATTGAATCATAGTTTTTTTTAAATTTGCAAATTTATTTTTACCAGATATAATTTTTAGATATTAGTTTTGATTGTAATGTTGAGAGAAGAAAGATGAAAACCGTGTGGGTGGTATTTAAAACAATTTTGCCAACATTTTTTGATCTACAAAGATTTTAAAACAATTAATTTTAATCATTAGAGCACAGAATTTGCTTTCGAAAATATTTTTAAAGAACAAAAAAAAAACTACATATTTACTCATAACTAAAGTACACAATTAATTCTTAACTTAATTTAACATAGCACTTATAAAGTATTTTGGTTTATATTACAAGCTTATTTAAGTCACAATAAAAAATTCACAAAAAATTCACAATAAAAAAAAATACCATGTAAAAAATATATTATAGTACAGCAGTAAAATATATCATTATACCATTTAACACAGACTTTATAAAAACTTATGTAAAACTTCAATTCATAAATTGGTTACACATTTTTTTTAATTTATAAAACTACTCATAGTGTTGATACATACTAGGAGGTTTTTACTCGAGCATAAGTATTTACTGTTTTTTTAGGTTTTTATTAAAATACAAATAAAGAAAAAAATTAAGGTAAAATATTGCTTCTTTATATACTTTTATTATTATTGTTATGAAATAGTTTATAAATATAGCACAAATTATAAATCATTTAATGGTTTTATTACAATGGAAATAAAGAAACTATTTCAAAATATTTATTGAGGTTCATACACAATTGTCTTCATTGTTATTTAACCATTTATAAGTAAAGCAAATTTATTAGTTTTTTAATGGTTTTATTTCAATGAAAAGTAGATAATTTCAAGTAATAACTTGTGGCTTATACACAAACTTTGTCTCTTATTGTTATTTAACCAATTATAATAAAGCAGAAATTATAAATATTTTAAATGGTTTTATTAAAACAAAAACAGTGCATTTAAATTGAACATTATCTAGTTTTTTTTTCTCTTTACTATTATCTAAACATTTATGAGTATATAAAAAAATATGATATACTGAGTTTTGGTGTCTTGTATTTTAGAAATTTGAATTAGATCTATTGAAATTAATTACATATTGAATAAACAAAGATGTTGGAACTTTTTAAATAATGAATAATTTACACGCTAAAGTAAAAAGAAGTATTTAAGGAACAGCCACAGTTATAGTAAAATATTAAAATATTTTTTTAACACATTCAGCATCCTTATAACAAAAAAAGTTTATATCTACTTATAAAGACTTGCTTTTCATACAGTTTAATTAATATTTTAGCTGTTTATATATAAACTATTTATATAAAGACAAATTTATGTAGTGATCTAATTTACATTTGTGAGTCAAAAATTACCACTAGTTACAAAGGTTTTATATTTATATATACACATTAAAAAAAATTTTAATTTAACTAATTTATATAGTTGAGATCTAGTTATTTATTTATTTTTTTGTGAAAAACAGCTCATACATTTAACATGTATAAACAAACCTTAAATCTATTTTCAATAATTAGTACACAAGGTAATAATAACACTAAAATACCAGTTGTTGGTTTTTAAATTTAATAAAACTTTTTTTAAATAATTAATCTGAATTAGTGAGTTCAATAGCTTCCTTAAGCAAGGTGATGACTATAAAGGACCACTTATTAGAAAATTGAACTTCTCTAACAGTTTCAAATTGATCATTTTCAAAATATTTCAGCCTAATTTTTAATGAATTATAAAAACGTTTTAAAACTGTTTTTTTTTTTTATTATATTAAAAAAATGACTTTTTTTTAAATTATGTTAAAAAAATGACTTTTTTTAATTGAAAAACTTTTTAGATTTGCTTTTTACAAGTTGTTCTTAATACAGGGTTGCCACTCGTTTTTTCAAAATTTTTTCCAGGTTTTCAAAATTTCTTCCAGGTTTTTAAAAGTAAACATTTTTGGGCCTATTTTTAGTTTTAAAGTTAATTTCTATATAAGAAACTGTGTTAAATAGTACAAAAACATTTAAAAGATGCTGTAAAGTTACTTTAAATGTATTTTTTAATAAAAAAATTTTTTATGACGACAAAAAAATCTTATTTATATGATAGATTTTTTGTGTCAATTTGAAATTTTAGTACTGAAAATGTTAAATTATTAAAAATTTCAGGTTTTTCCAGGTTTTTTTATCAAAATTCCAAGTTTTTACAAAATTTCTCAAATTCCAGGTTTTTCCAGGTTATTTTTGCCTAAATTTTCGAATTCCAGGTTTTTCAAGGTTTTTCCAGGTAAAGTGGCAACCCTGTTAATATTTCAATCAACATTTCCTGAAAACTAGAGATAAATTGCTTGTAAGACTTAAAACATAGATTTTTAGTATTTTTTCTAATGATAAGATGATGGCCATGAACTTTTTTTTTACACATTTGTATCAGATACTCTTTTAAAACTTAATATATTATGCTTTATTTAGTATAGGTTTAAGGGTATAGGGGGTCAAAAAAATTTTTTGAATTTTGTTTTATTTTTCACAAAACTAAAACAGCCATCAGTTACTATTTACTGTTTGATGAAATTTAAAATAACTTTTGTGATATAAAGGATCAAGTTAAAGAGTTCTACAAGTTTTCTTTGGGAGGCACAAATTAAAAAGGCAATAATAGACTATTTCACTAAAAATCTATCTCATTCTTCATTTTTTGAGCAATTTTATTTTTTCAATTTCTCAAAGTAATCTTTAATAAACTTTAAACAACATTAAATAAACAGCTTTTAATTTTTTTTGTAAAAAAAAATCAATAGATTTTTCTTTTCTTAATAATTTTTTTGTGTGTTTTTTTTTCTGCTTCCTACAAGTTTTTTATATTACTAAAAAGAAATTTTGAGGTAAAATGTTTTAAAAATGAAAGCAAAGATAGATTTTTAGTGAATTTTTCAAATTTTTAAGAAAATCTGCTACCAAAATTTTTGATTACATACAGTGATATATTGGATTTTTTTACAAAACTGACTATATCTCAAACAATAGTTGAACTTATTTTTTGTTTTTAATAAGTATCTTGTTATACATACTTTAAGTTATTTAATAAGAGCCAATGTAAATTTTTGTGAAAAAATATTGCACCCTACTCTATGCCTATAATATGACACAGTCAGCTAAATTTCTCAAACTAAAAAGTTGTAATACATACATTGCAGGACTTAACAATTAATAACAGTTAAAAACTTTTAGGCTCAGTTCATTTAATAAACTTCATATACTAGGAAACAGAATCGAATATATAAAAATAAATTCTAAAAAAAAAGTAAAAAAAAAATAATTTCAAATAGTTTAACTTAATATTGTTATCTATACACTAAAGGGGTTAACTAATATTTTTGAGAATATTTCTTCCAGGTTTTCTAAAGTACAATTTTTTGCTCTATTTTTGTTATAAAATTAAGTAAGAAGGTGAAAAAATGACTTATAGTATAAAACCATTGAAAAAATATTGTAAAGCTATTTTAAAATATACTTTAAAATTGAAATATTTTTATTGATAAACAAAAATTAATATCTTTATTACAGATTTTTTGTTTTAAATCAAATTTCCATTATTTTAAATGTAAAAATTGCTTAAAATTCAGGTTTGTTCAGGTTTTTTAGTGATTTTTATTCAAATTTCAAGGTTTTTAAATGTTTTTTTTAATTCAAGGTTTTTTTGGCCTAAATTGTTAAATTCCAGGTTTTTTGGAAACCCTGCACTACTTAAAAAAACTAATTTTGAAATGTTAAGTTGGATAAAAAAAATACCAAGGTATAAAGAATTACATTTTATACTAATATTAATTATCCATTAATCAATAGAAATAACTAAACTTAAGTTTTTTGCCATATAAACTATCAAATATG
This sequence comes from Thalia democratica, assembly GCF_965202585.1. Classification (NCBI taxonomy): domain Eukaryota; kingdom Metazoa; phylum Chordata; class Thaliacea; order Salpida; family Salpidae; genus Thalia; species Thalia democratica. The sequence goes on from NC_139165.1 coordinate 43,425,895, forward strand.
GGAATAAAAAGGGAGATTAAAAAATAACTACCACTTAATCATTAAAAAGACTTTTACTGCATACTTGATATTCTGATATCCTATACATTGTTAAAATTGTAATATTTTAAGAAACCATTCCAATACTTACTAAATTCTTTAAAATTTTAAAACTTAACAGATAAGTTCTTTAGAGAAAATAACTGCACTTTCTTTGATTTTATGGAGTTAATTAACTTTTAAATTTAAAACACATTTTTAGTTTGTCTTAATTTATACATTAATAACTAGCTTGAAGCTGTATTTAAATATTTTTTTTTATTTCAAACAAATTCAAAGTGACTTTTTAAGATTTTAGAGATCAAAGTTGGATAGTTCAATAAGTTCCTTATGGTAGTAGCAACTAAAAAGGTAAAAATTTATTTTTTTTCTTAAATTTTTTCTCCTACAGAATTTTAACAATCATTTCTACTCCTAATGTTTTCGAGAAATTATTTTTAAAGTTTTTCGGTCTTATCTTAAACAATTTGTTGAAATTGTAAATAAACATTTCCTAACAATCTAAAGTAATCTTTAAAATCTTGAAAAAGCATTTTAGTAAACTTTTTAAGTTTTAAATAAAACTACTTTTGAAAGTTCTCTTACTTTTAGGCTTATATTTACATAACTGATAACATCAAAAAAATTAAAAGTATCTCATAGCACATACTTCAAACTATGCAAGAGGTAGAGTTTGAGACTGATGTTTTTCACTAGTGAAAAAATATACAAACTAATATTGATTTTATAAAAAATATGTTGTCCCTCCTTTGGCCTTAACTAATTTACTTTGTTAACCTTTACTAATCATTTCTGTATTTGATCGATATATTTTATAACTAGAAGTTTAAATGATCATATTCTTTTTATTTTACTACAGTTAACAAACTCTTATGTACTTAAATTTTTTTTTTTAAAAACACTAGCTTATATCTTGTATTTATGATTATTTGGTAGATTTTTTATCAGTAAGACATGCAGCAGTGAATGTAAGTTACTTAGAAATATTTAACTTCAAAAACATGTTTTTAAAATTAAAATGTTTAGTAAAAAAATTAACACTCCTAAATTCTAAACTATATAAATGACTAAACTGTCAGCTTTAAAAAAACTTTTGCTTGTGACTTAATTAGCTGGAGGCATTACAACAAAAAACAAATATTTCAAAATCATTTTAATTACATTTCTGCAAGATTAAGCAATTGCTTGTGGTTGAACATTGCTATTGAGCTAAGTGCATTTTTACTTCACAATTAGATTCAGCTTTTGTGTTGTTTTTGTTTGTTTTATGGTTTACTATTATTCACCTTTTGGGAAAATTGTGGTTTGTATTTAAGGAAGATTAGAAGCAGCAACATACAATACAAAATAAATCAAGGACAATGTTTTTTAGGTTTTAATATTAAAAATATAGCGATAATTCAGTTTTAATAAAAATATAAATATAATTAGTATAGTATTAAAAAAAACTTTTTTCTATAAACAAAATTTTTATTTTATCATAAAAATTACAAATAAAGAAGCTTATAGTTGCCATAATTGGAGTACTGGTTATATCTAACGCAGGATTTCCCAAACTTAAACTTGCAAATGGCCCCCTTTAAAAAATTTAAAAAAGCCATGGCCCCCTTCCTCAACAAGATTACTCATAAACTACGATAAAAAAACACCAAAGATCTTTTTTTTTGCTCTTCATCTGCATTCAAGAATATCTAGTGTAAGTTTCAAATTGTGATCTCAGGGCCCCCTGTGGCTCCTTTACTGCTCATGACCCCCTCTTACCCCTTTGCTGCTCGTGGCCCCCTAAGTATCTGTCTTGGCCTTTTTGGGAAACCCTGATCTAACGGTAGTAAATGTTCTACTTTATTAAACTTAGAAAGTCTAGCATCAGTTTCTAATAAGTTAAAAATTTTGACTAATTAAACAGTTTGATTTTAAAGTTTCTGCTTCTTAACTGTTCGTTGAAACGAACAATAGTTTATTGAAAGACAAAAAAAGACGCTCAAAAATTTTGGTCCTAGGATCTTGTACTCAAGGAACCTTTCGGTTATAGAGTCGCATACCACAGATACCTTTTAACATCTTGTCCAGGCCTTAAACTTCTAATCACTTCTTTAAAAAATGTTTTGAAGTTATAAAAAAAAACTATCATTCTTATTGTTATCAAAAAGCAATAATAAATTTAAAAGTATAGATTTTTTTGATGAGTAAATGGTATATATTCCTGAACCTTTTTTATTTTTTGCTTTCGTAACAAAAGTTAGTAAGTATTTATTAAAAAATAATTGATAAATATCAAAAAATCTAAGAAGAAGAAATAAACTAAATATTAAAAAAAAATACTTATTAATCTAAGTAGTTACAAATTTTTAAAGACCAGGATTAGTGTAAATTTGTAACTTTATAAACAAAAACTAGTAGGAATAATTAATACGCATTAAAATGTTTATTAATACGGTGGCTTTTAAGTTTTTAGAAAGATTTTTTTACACTTAGCCAATTAACACGTGTGAACTATTTACAATATAAGAAATTATTAATTTCGTGAAAATTCTTTTTTAAACAATTGAAAAAATTCAATAAACTTAAATTTTAGCGAAATAGTTTAAGGTAAGGTTAGTCAACACAGGCTGACAATTAAACATGTACTAAAAATTAATTTATTATTAATATAAACATAGATTAAAAAATAAAACTTGTTATTTTTATACTTAAGTTCTTTATTATTTACTAAGCAAAGACTATAACTTAATTTATTTTTGTCGTGAAATAAATTTTTAAGGTATACTTTTTTTTATATAGTTTTTATATAGTACAATCTCAAGTTTTAGGTTTAAATCAATAGATATAATTATAAGACACATCTTTGAAACCTATCAATAGATATATATATATATTACTTATATGTTGTTTGTTAAACGACAAAAAAAGTGCTCAAAATAATTAGTCCCGGAACCTGGTGCACGTAAAAACCTTTCTGTTTTCGTTGCACACCACTTGCAAATTAACTTTTTATCCAAGACAATAGCTCTTCTTTCTGTTATATCTAATCTAATTGAACCGCCTCTCATTTAAAACTTTTTAACTGCTTTCCATACAGTTAAGTACCTTTTATATTTTCGCATTATATTCAATCAAAATGTTATATAATTCTATTAAAATAATTTTAATTAAGTTTAATTCTAACTTATAAATTTAATATTTCAGGTATTCTAAAATTTTACAGAAATAAAGTTCTTGACTTAGAATAAAACTTAGATAGATAATAGACGTATTTATTCAGTAATTCTTTTTTAATGTAGCATTTTAAAGACTTTGAAAAATACTAATATGTAGATTACGACGATAAATTTAATATCATTTACAAATTTACTTGCTCTGCCTCTTTTATAGAAAAAATATAACGTTAAAGTATTCTAATAATGGCAGATCTCATGAAGAACTAAATAAGTGTTTAATGTCTATATGTTTACTTAACTGTCTGTTTAGTTATAAATTTAAACACGGTAACTAAAAGTAATTTAAAGGTAACATAAAGGAGTAATCAAAAAGAACTTTATAGTTTTACAAAGATGGTACTAGAACAGTAAAAGTAAAAATTTGCTAACCATTGCTTAGAATTAAACACAAGTACTTAAATTTCAAAGTTTTTTCGTTTGAACTATTGTTGGTTTATACCTAGTTTATATATGGCTCTCCTACACTTTGATTTTTTATTTACGTCATAGTAGCTTAATATTTTCTTTTTTATTTGTCTACTACGCTGTTTTTAATTCAAAATTATTTTTCCACAAGGGTGTTTTGTTACATGTTAAGAATTTTTAAAATTAAACATCACAAAATAGATAATGATTTTACTCTTACCGTTAGTTGCAATCGGTTGAATAAAACAACGAAATTTTTTAAAAAGGTTGTAGGTATATCACTACAGAATAACATAATTAGTTGCCAGATTAAAATGAGCAAGAGGCCGAATATTATTCAAATAAAAGTTTTTAAATCAGAACAAACAAATACTTAATCAGTATTGAGAATTTTTTTTTGTAATTCTGGCAGTTCTGCTTTGGGAAGGTTAAGAAGATGGGTTGTTGCTATTTAAATTAAAACGTAGACCTTTATAAACTAAAGATAGATATATGCGGTTAATAGCCAATAAAATGTTAACATTTATAAAACTAAATAATCAAAACTTGTATGTTTAAATGATAGTCATATTGACGTGGGAAATCCTATTACTGTTTGCTATTTATTATTTATTATAAATGCATAATTAATTATTCAAGATTTTTATTGAACTGAAGCTCATTTTGTTATTAATATTTATACTAGTGGTATATGTTTACATTTATACTTGTTTTCGTTTCGAATTTTTCATTGTAATTAAAATCCTTACATAGAAAGAGTTTTTCGTCATGAAAAATCTTTTTCAAATAAATAAATAAATAACTATTTATCTAGTATTTGACTATATTCAGTATTAGGTCCCTTTCAAAAACGCTTTTCTTAATAAACAACATTAAAACATGAATAAGTTATTAAGATTCGAATACTTTATTAAAAAATACACTTATTACAAGAACATTTATTTTAATTACCAGCAAAACGTTTTCAAACAAAACAAACAGACTTAACAATAAGATGTTCATCAAAAACAATCTCTTCATCTTCGCTCTTGAACACAGTCTTCCCGCCATTTATTTTGCCATCTTCAAAACGAAACGTTGCTATGTGAATAAAACCTTGCGCGTTACTGTACCAGCGACTCATCGGGTGAAACGCGTACAAAATGTTTCCCATCAACATCACTTTGTACGGGTCCAAGGAAGAAGAGTAACCAAAGTGTTCGCTCAAGGCCCCGCAAACACTGAGCTCTTTCAGATAGAATCGATGCTTTTTGACATCAAAAACCAACGTTGGCAAATGGGTGTATTCCAAAGAAAGGTTCGAATAAGAGTAAGTTGGAGAAGCGTAACCCACATCGATCACCAACTTTTGTTCTTTTTCGTCATAAGAATATTTTTGAAAATTTTTTGTATACACAAACATTTTGTCAAGTGTAGGGTTCTCAATTAAAACTTTATCGTTTTTGACAACTGACAGTGTTTGAACACAAATGGTCATCATGTATAATTCATTTCTGATTTCTATTTGTTTATATGTTATGTTTTTAAATTTGTCTTCGCAGTAAATAATGTAAACTTTGTTTTCTGCATAAAGAGTAAGCAGCAAATACATTTTGCCGAAAACTGGCCATTTTCCTTCGAACGGCTGATAGAAATTTTCACTTGCAGACAACGCAACTTTTCCACAGACTTTTTCGTAAACTGATAACGACAACCGGCTAGATACCATACATTTTTCAATGACGCTAACAACAAACAGTCTATCGTTGCCGGAGCAAATCATGGTTTGATTAAAGTCTTTTTCATTCGCTGGAACTTCATCGTACGCTAGGGTTGATATATAATCAACTTCTCCCGACACGATGTCATACAACAGCAATGAATTTTCGTTTTTCGGATGTTTTTCCGGATAAGATACCGCAAGCGTGGTGCTGAAACTTTTCATTTCGTATCTTTCCTTTTCAGGAATTTTCAGTTTAATCTCGTGGAGAGAGTTGGTTTTCGCGCAATACATTTTCAAATGCCGAATTGTGGACTCCCTCTTTTCAGCAACCAAAAAGTAAAAACCTGAGTAAGAGGGCACGCCGCTCCTTTTAAACTGCAAAGCTACTTCTTTGAAACCATCACCCAAAAAGTTGTGCTTTTGCAACGATCTCAGCCGGTTTTCGACGTTGCCGCCGGTCAGGTTGAAAGCGAAATGGTCGAGGCAGAGCTGCTGCAAACCAGCCATTCCCAAATGAACGGCGAGCTTGTGAACTTCAAAAAGGCTGTGTTTACTGAAGTGAAGGCTACCCTTCTCAATGTAGCGTGCGACTTGTTTGAAAATAGTTCTGCTCGTTTCAAAGTTGACCTCGAAGAAACGCGAATCTTTGCAGGTATTTTTTAGAACGACTCGAAAGTACATAGATCTTTTAATTAATTTGTTTTTGTTGATGTTCACGACATAAACTTTGTTGAATAGCAGTTTCACACTTTCTTCATCATCATTTTGATTATTATTTAAACAATCAATTTGTTTTAGATTTGTATAATCACCCATAACTATTGTCCAAAATAATAAACCACTGTGTTATAATATTAAGTTTCAGATCATTTAACAAAAACTGTATATAAGTTTGATTTTATTTAATTAGATAATTAATCCAAGCACAAAATTTTATAGTTTGGAATTTAGATTATCCAGTTAGTATATTATAAAGACGGCTTTAGGTTATTTTCAATTACGTAGCACATACCTTACTTGTCTCAAAATATAAATTTCAATAATTTTTATTACAAAACTTCCAAATTAAAGTAAGTGTTAAGTGGTTTTTAGTAATTGATAATTATAACATAAAGTAATTAAGTCTTTAATGACTTAGTAGTTAGATAAAATTTATACTTGTGTTGGTGAGAAATTTTTATTCTACAAAGTAAAATTAAAAAAAAAAAAGCCTTTTATTTCTTTCTTTAAAGTACTTCTTTTTTAGTTTTCAACCAATATCTTTTTTATTCTTTACTTTTATAATTAACTGTTGTAACACTATAATATTTTATTTAAAGTAAAAGTTTTAAGTTTATTATCATTACAATAATTATTTTAAATTATTTTATTTTAAGTTTTAATGCTTATTTGATTTAGCAAAAACAAAATCTTAATAAAACAAAACTTAAAGAATTTATCTATATTAGTGTATAAGTATCTTAAAAGGATAAATAAACATAAAGTAAGACAAATGGTCTCATTGGGGGCCATTTTAGAAATTTAGATGCCATGAGGTCATAACTTGAAACTTAAACTATGAGTTTTGGAGTTGATGATAAAAAGCAAAAAAAGGTCTTAGGAGCTCTAATTGCAGTTTTAGAACTTATATTAGACATTACCTAAAAAATTAGGAAGCTATAGGGTGCCACAAGCCGTAAAAGGGCAAGCCACAGGGACTTAATTTGAAACTTACACTAGATATCATGGAGTTGAGATGAAGAGCAAAAAAAAAGGTCTTATGTATTTTTAGTGGTAGTTTTTGAGAAATCTTGTTGGAGGAGGCTAAAGCTTTTTTTTTTTTTGCTTTATTTTTTAGGAGGCCTATTTAACAATAATTTGGTATTAGTGATCTAACTAAAGTATAAAAATCTAAATTTTAAAATTAGAAAGAACATTAAAAATCAAAACATAAATGTTCTGCTAAAATGAGTGCAGGAATCTGCTCAAATGTATTCTTATTCTAGAATTATTTCAAACTGACTTTATATCTAAGTAATCATTTGAAAAAACTGTTGAACTATTTAAAAATTACCAATTTTACAAAGACTGAATAGGGTCATTACATTAACTTTGTGTTTGTCAGTAATGGTTGTGGCCTAAAATACTTAGTAATTTAATTGTATTTTAAGTCTTAAAATTAAGTTGCTGAAAGTTTTGGCATTTTACACTACTTTTTTATTGTATTTTAATGACAATTACAAAACTGATTTTAACTTAATAAGAAAAATTATTAAATAAAGACTTTCAATTTTATCTTTATTTCTACAAAAATAAAACACACAAAAATTTTCTGCTTCTATAAGCTTACTATTATAAAACTAATTAAAAGTTTTATAAAGTATTTATAAACTATTCTAAATGTAATAAATAAGACTGTTGTACTAATGTTTCATAAATATTTATAGTAAAATATACATTAGTTCAGGTTTTTTGACAAATAATAAAACAGTAAAAATGATTAAGATTGGTCATCAAGTAGTTTATAGTTGGTAGGATTAGTAGAAAAATATAAAATTAATGAACTTAAAAATATATAACTTTTGCATATATTCTTTTGTTTAGTTTAATGAGGAACAGTCTTTTGTGAGTATTTTCAATTTAATCTTTAGTTACTGTGCTTTTAGTTACTTATCAGTCTTTTATAAATACTTAAAAGATCACAAATAAGTTAATATCCATATAACTGATGTTATAAAAAAAGAAGTTGTCGATATATTTGATTAAAAAGGCTTACAGAGTTATAGAACACAGCAGAACATTCTGTAACATACAAAAAATAAGAAATTTAAACTTAAAGGTTTTAATAGGTCACGGTGATCTGAAAAGTGAGGTTAAGCTGTCTTTGACATACAACTATTACAAAGATAGCAGTTATACAATTTAAAAATACACTTAATGTTATAGAAATAGAATGAGAATTGTTTTTATTTAGAAATTAGTTAAAGCTTTAATTTATAATGAAACTTTAGAACCAAAAAAAAAATCTACCTCAAGAGAGTCACATTTACTCCCACTGCTAAGTCAAATTTGGTTTTAGTATCCTTATATTCTTTTTTAAGTAGGTTGACACAATATATTAAACCAGGGTTTTTCAAGGTGAGCCATACGCCCCCTAGAAAATTACTAGCTTAAAAGCAGTTAAGGAGCCAAGAGAGGCCATGAAGCCATAATTTGAAACTTACACTAGATATTCTGGATTTGATGATGAAAAGCAAAAAAAAAAAAGTCTTAGGTGTATTTAATGGTAATTTCTGAACTTATACTAGAATTGCAGAAGTTTAGGGAGCCATAAACTGTAAAAGGGAGACATGAGGCTGTAATTTAAAACTTACACTAAATATTCAAAAGGTTTTAGGTGTATTTAAGGGAAGTTTTTTTTTTTTATGAAAAAAAGTTTGGGAAACCCTGGTTTAAATAGTTTTTTTTTATAAAAGATTAATCTATGTAAATCAAAGTTTGTAATGTTAATAAAGATACATTTGTGCAAGTTTATCAAATACAAAAAAACAACATGAAAATTTTAAACAAGGAAAAAATATTTTCAACAAAATAGTGCAGTTAAAAATTAACCGAAAAAATAAATAGAACAGATTTTTTTTTTTAACCTAAAAAATTTAGTCAAGTATAAAAATGTAAAACCTCTTAAATTTAAATTTGAAAGTTCAAATAAAACACTCTATTTAACAGCACAAAGCAGACTCAACAATGTTTTCTATTCTGAACTTATGCTAATTTATTAAAATACAAAGAATCTTTTTCATTTAAATAAAAAGTGCAAAAATAACTTCTGATGAAATATAACAGTTATAATAAATAGTTTATAGATGTTTACAATTACATCCATTAAAATACAGAAATAGTTTGGAAAAACTATAATATCTAATTTTTAACAGAAATATCGCTTATAAAAACTTAAAAAACAGTTGTATTCCTGTCAAAAACAATTATGTAAACTTTTATACAAATTCCTTGTCATATTTGCAGACCAGAACTGTTGTTTTGAGAAATTGAGTTCTTAGAAATACTCTATATTTCCAAAAAACACTAATGAATTTTTCAAAAATAGCAGTTTTTTAATGAGAAATAAGACACTTTTTTTTAAACTCCAAAAAAATTGGACAATTTAATTAATACTAAAGCAAAGAAAACAAAAATCTTTAAAAAAAGTATTTATATAAAAGTCTTTTAGTTGTTTTTGCTGTTGCAGTAGGCCTCAATTTTGACATATGTTTTAGGATTTTTCAAGCTATTTTTAAACTTCAAAACAGCAAAAAGTTGCTACATTTAAGCATATATAACTTCTAATATACTCAAAGTAGAATTTATACAAAAAAGGAGAAACCAGCTTAAAGCAACTGAATAAAACTTATGCTTTAATAGTTTACTTACTAAAATGGCCCATGGCCGCTTGCCAGTCTACAGTGGATGTGCACAGCAGAAAAATTTTAGAGTATAAAAAATAAAAAGTTCTGAATACTGAGTAAATGTTTGCTTATTTTAACTTAAAACTACATGTCTGGCAATTCGTAGCGAATTGTCATGCACAATCTACCAACAACGATTAGACAGCTTGACGACCATTTACTGGATATGTTTTACCATTTAAAAATCAGCATGTGAAATTAGATTTGCTTTTGCTTCACAGCTAACTATAAAAAGTTTTGTAATAATTTTACTTGTTGTAAACAGTAAATAACAGTTATAGAAATAAAGATGTTGACATCTTGAAAACAACTATAACTAGTTTTAATTTCAAAACACCATAATAAATTTGCACTAAATGATATTATAGTTTATTGAACGACAAAAACTAATACGCTCAAAATACTTAGTCCTAGGGTCTGCTGGTGCACAAAAAAAATCTGTTATCGAGTCGCACACCAAGGATACCTTGTCCAGAACAAGGATAGCCTATTTGTAAAGTAAAACACCATATTACTATAAACAAAGTTTAATATAAAAGCCAGCATATCTTAGTAAGTTGTGATGATGCACGACTAAAAAATGTTGTTTCACCTATAAAACTTTCAGTATTTTGTTGTTTTAAACTACACTAGTTAAAAATAAATTTATGTGCGGCACATTTTTGTTTTTTTTTCAATAAGTAGCATTTAAAAAGTATGGTACATTAAAGCAGATTTAAACACGTGCTTTAGCATAATAATTTACTTTTAGTATCTTAGTTTTTTTTTTGAATATTCAAGGTTGATTGTTCTACTTATTAAAAGCTGAAATTTCCGCAACTCGAAAACGAAAATAAACTTAGAAATTTTATTTAAAGATACTTAAAGTACAATGTGGCTTTATCTTGTAAGAATACTAATATATATCAATTGGAAAATCCTTAAATTCTTTCATAGTTACACTCCAAACTATCTAACCAAGATGACGTTTAAACTAAAACTGACAGCTTAATTATCTTTATATTTCTAAATGTATAGAAAATTGGTGTTAGAAATTAAAAGAAAAAATTTAAATATTACTACTACACTAATATATTTTATCTACTAGCATATAAAATCGCGTGATCAGTTTATTAACTATTGAAATGAGAACTACAAATAAAAAATCAGTAAGTTTATTGAAGTAGTTTTAAATTATACTTGATACAATGAAGGCTAAAAGCTTAAATAAATGTTATTAATAGCTAAATTAAATTATTTCTATCATTAATTCTGTTTATGTAAAAGTTATATTAAAAAATGCTGAAACAAAACAGTAACATTTACTTTTTTAATAAGCTTTTTATTGAAAGTTACAAAACATTTATATGGTTAAAAGTGAAGTTTATGATACTGCTTTTATATAGCGTAGATCAGGGCTTCCTAAACTAATTTCATAAATGCAACTTTTTCAAAAATTTTTAATATGATTGCTCATAATTATTACAAACCCCATTATATCGTTTGAAGATTTCAAATTCCTTGTAAACTAAACTCAGGATATTATTTGCTATTTATTAAAATCCCAAGAATGTTTAGTTAAGTTTCGGGTTTTTAGTGATCTAAGTACCCCCTTAACTAGTCACAGCCCCTCTGCTGGCTCTTTCCAGCTTATCGGCCCTGATTTGTCAAGATACCCCCAAGGGGGCCATATGGTCAAATTTTGAAAACCCTGCTCTATGGAATAAAAAATATCTAAGTCTTTTGTAAATTTTTTTTTTAGATAAAAGATTTAGCTATGTATTTTTGTGAGTTTTGATGTTATAAAAATAATTTAACAGATAAAATATAACAATTTACGAAGTATGTGGTATAAAAGGTTTAAAATTTTCTTTGTTCTTTATGTTTATGTATTTTTATAAAAAAAAATTTACTTTACTTTTTAATTAATTATTGAAATTTACTAAACCGATTTTTTAGTTTCAATTTAAACTCAAAGATATTTATGATTTTAATAAGATGTAAAAAGATGTTTAAAATATCAAAAAGTTCCTCTCGTTTGAGTCTCAACGGAACAAAAGAGTTCTGAAAAAAAATTCTAAAACTTTTGGCTTTAAAAAAAGTTAGAAATTTATAATTTATTTTGGTTCTTATGGTTCACTAACTAATAAATAAGTCATTAATACAGTGAAATCTTTACATTATCTTTAAAACCTTATTTAACTTAAACAATTGTATGTTTCTTTATTTTTTTTTACTAATTAAGTTTTAAGCTTACACCTTAATTTTTTTTATATTGACTTTACAACTTTTAATAACATTGTTTATTGAACGAGTTTATAAAACGCTCTAAAAGTTTGGTCCAAGGACCTAGTGCACGAAAAAACCTTCCGGTTATCAAGTCATACACCAGAACAGTTTAACGTCATGTCCAGGACAATAACAATTGATCTTATTAACAAAATATATTAAAGTATAAAGAAATTAAAACCTCTGTTTGAAAAAAACAATAAAGGACACTATAATAAAATTGAAAAATATTACTGCTAAAATTAATAAACAATATCAAAAGTTTTATCTATGATTTTTTAATAAATGACTAATCTTTTACGGGGTATGTTGTATTACCAAAGTGTGCTAAAAAGAGAGGTCGAGCGGCCATTGACTACAAAATGTATTTTAGCTGAATAGAAAATTTAACTAAAAGTCAAACATAGTTAGATAGAACTTGATTTCTTTGGTATAAGCTTGTTTTTTTTTACTTTTCTGCCTCAGATATTTCACAAGTTAATTAAGTTAGATCCAACCAGTTTTTGCCTCTAACAGTTTAATATTTAAAAATAAATAAGTTCACTTGGCAAATATTGGTGTTTTAGAATTGATAATTATGCATACTAAGTTATTTTAAGTTTTTTAACTAGTCATATTTAGATTTAAACAATAAATTGCTGGAGAGCTTCGCATTTAAGAAGCCTATATAAATAAAAAAAAAAAAAAAAGTTATATTGAATTTATTGCTTTACAAATGTTTCTCCCTTACGCGATGGTTACGAGCAAATAAACTAACAAGTAGCAACGGATAAACACTTATTATAATTTCAGCTGGGTGTTTAACTAATTGCATAAACATAAACCTAAAACAAAACTTTAACTTTATTACTTTTTAAGGTTTTTAATTATTTTCTCCGACAAACTTTTATCAGTGTTTAATAATTTTCTTTAATGCACAAACTCGGTTTTAGATTATAGCATTTTAAAAACCACCAAAAGCCTCATGTGGAAAATTGAACAAGTGAAATGGACTTAGAAGATTCATCACGTGCCATATGTGTCATTTCCTGGACAAGACTTTAAAATGTATCCGTGGTGTGCGACTCGATAACCGAAAGGGTTTTTTCGTTCACCAGGTCCTTGGACCAAATATTTTGAGCGTACTTTTTGTCGTTCAATAAACTATACTATATATGATTACAAAAGCATAAAATTAAAAGTCCGCAAAAATAAATTAAAATGAGGATTCTTTGCTTATAGTGACGCACAACGTTCGCTGAAGTCTGCACATCACAACTTAAGCGGCAAAATGCGAGGTCCGTAGCCCCACCGTTTCCCTCGTAGTTCACTTATAAGCAATTAAAAATTGGTGTTTAGATGCTTTGTTTTCTCTATTTTGTACTTTGTGCCAGGAGGATGTTAATTGAAATCAGTACTGATTTTGATGTTTACACCGACAGTTAGCAGTTTTTCAGATACTGTGGTCACTAGAGAACACGCAAACTATCGTGAGGTTTTGTAAACTATTCAGCGAAAAAATACCGGTGTAGATTGCGTGTGAGTTAAAGAAAGCATTTCACTTGTTTAAAAACGTTTTATTGAAAAATGTATCACTTGCTGTGTAGATGGGTTCATAATCTTAATGAATCGGTTTAGAAAGATCAGCATAAACTTTTTAAGCTTACTCGAAAAGAAAATAACAATTAAACCATGGATTCGTGGTCACAGAGATGTATAACAAAAGCAAATAAGTGGTCTAACAGACATGTATGAAAATCAAAACCGCCAAGTATAAGCTATAATATTATTACCACTTGTATAATGCCATTTACAAAAGATCCAGTCATTAAATAAAAACTGAACCTTGAAGCTTTCTAATAGGTTCAAAAACAGAAAGTACCAGACTTTTCTGGTCGAGCTCTTTACTGGATAGAACAAATTGCTACGTAGATTTATTTACAAAAGCCTTTTAGACAGATCTGCTCAAAAAGCTCTGTTTGTAAGTAAAAATAACACTTATTGCATAGATGCCTGACGTCAAAATGAGCCGGATTTGGATTACTATTAAAAATGAATTTTTTTCATTTAAAGTTTATCTGTTTTGGCAATTTTCCTTCTTATCAAACTCAGAAAGTTTGATTAATTGTTTACAGCTTATTCACAACGTTTCTGACAGTAGTTTTATTGTGCATTATTGAAATTCCTAATTTTAAGATAGCTGACACGTATTTTAGAAGTTGTTCAGTTTTTGAAAAATTATTGAGATAAATCTTTTGGTCTTAAACTGAGTTCTTTAAAATTGTTCTAGAAAATAGTTTATGTTCAACACCAGGTCCTTAGACCAAACTTTTTGAGCGTTTTTTTATCATTCAGAAACAATATTATCAAATTCATTTTTTTTCAGACACTACTTGGCTAAGTACGTTTATGATTATTATATCTACTTCCATTTATTAGATATCACCCCTTTACTTGATAATAATACTACTAACTTTTCCTTGCCACACTAAGTAATACTCCTTAATAGTCCCTACTTAGGAAACGTTTCCCACCTTAAGAAACCCTGAGTTAGAATCTAGATACTTTTTAGTGGTTATAAAATCGATAATTTTTTAGCTTCAAAACTTAAAAGTTACCAATCAAACTTTGTCTCTGTATGATCAAAGTATGAAACATCAGCGAACTTGTAAGTTTAAAGCCTGGACTTTAATGTGCCGTGTACAAATTTTAATATGTCAATAAACGTACTATACAAAACAAAGTTCTTCAATAAAATAAAAAACCTCTTACTTTGCAGCAAAAATAAATAAAATAGTAGTTTTTTACTTAATGTTTTACCTACTATAACAACATGCTAATTGCAAATTGAAAAAAAAAAGTATTTATACGTTTAATAAAGTTTTACTTTAAGTATAGTTTGCGTACCACAATAAGTTCGATGTTATGGGGTATCTTATTTTTTCTTATAAGTAATACATTTATTGTCTTGATAAAAAAGGTTCTATTGATTTATCTCATAATAACAAGTTAAATCCTATAAATTTATATTAGAAAATAAATATGTTAGGCAGAACCACATTGTTTAAGATACGTAATTTTTCTAACAACTATGGAGTACCCATGATCACTTTAAGTTTTCTGTGTACAGATTAAAAAACATATGGTTTTTTACTTGATAAAATAATAAGTTCTCAAAAACTTCTAAAATACTTTGCAATTTTTCTTAAATTTAAGGTTTTTTATTATATATAATGGTGAAAAACTAATAAAAATTTTGCGATAAATCTGTTAACTAAAAAATAAATCTGGAAAAAACAGAATCGGAAAACTAATTAGAAAATTTTTATTTAATTTAAGGTCTTTAAAAACTAAGTTCTAAAAAAATTAAGTTTTATGATAGAAAGAAAATATAGCAATCAACCTTTAAATATTTATTAATATAGCTTAATTGAGATTTATACATTTGTAAACTTAGGTAGTTATTAATGTATCCACTAACTTTTAGTAACTAGTAATGCTTACAAAAAACTTTAATAATGAGTTGTTATAGACAATTTTTGTTAAAGCAGAGTTTTCCAAAATCATTTATATTTTTTAGCTGAATATGTAAAACGTAACAATACTTTATACAATATTCTGTTATGATAATATTTAAAAACTTGGGCAATGAAAGACCGCAATAAAAACATGGCTTTTTTATATGGCCAGCAAAATACAGCTTAAAATAACGTGGGAAAATTTGATGTTCAATTTTTCCTTATACACAGAAAAACGTCTCCATACAACTAGTATTAATATTAGCCATGAACAGCAAGAATGTCCGACAATATCTATTAACAGCAAAAAAAAACGAGCCTTTGAGTAATAAAACAAATCAAACTTTAAAACCAAAAAGTCTTTAACTTAATAAATGCTGATAAAAATATTATGGTAACAAAACATTTTCACAAAGATTTTTTAATTCATTTAAGCTGATTGACCTTTTACAACAGTAACCCTTAAAGTAAAAATTTATTAGCTTAGTTCTTTTTTGTGAGCAAAATTTTTTTTTTTTTGAAACTAAATCGTTTTATCAATTTTTAGTTTAAAAAATATACTAATTTTTTTAAAACACTGTATCTGATTATTTGTAGGCTTCAAACAGGGTTTTCCAATCTCATTTTCATAAACGCCTCCGATGGGAAGTTATTGCCACTTAAATAAGCCTGGCCTAAAACTCAAATAACGTAAGCTAAAATAAAAAATTGCTTACAGAAAAAAAATAAAATAAAAACTTAAAGTCCCCTTTCTTTTGCAATTTTAACTATTTATTTCCCACTGAAATTTTAAATATTGCTGAACAGTGGTAAGATTACTCACTTTAAGAAACCCTGTTTTAAAGCAAAACATTTTAAACCACAGCAATACCTGAAAAATATACTAAACATGTCAAACTTTAAGTTTAAGAATCCAACTAATGGTTCAAATAATAAACTCTTAATAGTTATAAAACAATCGTAAAAAATAAGTCGTACTTTTTAAAGTCGTTTTTATTATATGACTTTAAAATATTTGCTTACATTTTCATTTAATAAACAACTCTTAAGAAAATAAGTATTCATGGTTTACTTTAAAATTTATTTCAACAAAATAATACTTGTTAATTTACCTAGATAGTATTTACTAATCATAACAAACAATCAAGTTATCTTTTAAGAAAGTCGTTTTTACTATCAATTGAAACTTTAGTGGTTTTAAAATCAAGTGAAAAGTTAAACAACTTCATTAAATAACAAATTTTATCTAAAATCGTGTGTGAAAACTAAACTTTTACACTAAAAACATGGTTTTTCGCATTCTGCTATTTTAAATTCAAACTAATATAAGGATTAAAATCTAAGAGAGCACCTAAAAGCGAAAAAAATTAAACATAAAAACATATATACCAAAATAAAATCGCTGTTTAAAAGTGGGATATAGTTCATAATTATTTTCTACTTTCATAAATCCATGTTTTCAACTTTAGATTCCATTGTTGTATCCATGTAATCCTGTGATTTATACATTATTTGTTCAAAAAATATAACAATTTAAGACAGTTTAAACATCAACTAGGAAGTATAAGCTTTTTATTTATGAATAAAATTTTATTATTAGTTGTTTTTACAGTGAACTACTAAATTTATAAAAATGTAATAAACTTAGTTAAAGTTTATTATTTTAAACCTACAATAAGTTGACTACAAACTATGGATAATTTTATTAATACACTTTATCTTTTATAATTTACAAAATCAAAAATACTCATTAACTATAATATAAAACTAGCATTTTTAAAAATGGATATAAAAAACGATTACCATAAATAAAAATTTTAAAACTTTATACGGTAAATAAAGCATTATAGCTACAAAATAAATGAGAATAAGTAATTTGACTTGATGGTATGAAAATACCATTTTTTTAGTTTTTACACTTTGTTTATCTTTTGTTTGAACATGGTGAAACTTATATGCATTATTTATGTGAAATTTAAACAATGTTCTTTAACAAAAATTATTCAAGTGTGTTGCTTTCTTTCCAAATGTATTTCAACGCAACTATTTATTATAATAACTAACATTATTGCTATTTTTGTCTGTTATTTAGGGAAAATTGAGTTGTAAACCTTTTTTAAATGGGTAAACTACTTATTTGTAAATCATATTTAAAAAAAAAAATACATTTAAAACAGGTATAGAGAACTAGTTGCAGTTTTGTTAAAGCAATTCACCTTAATATAACAAAGCAAGTATCAGAAAAACTACTAAGAGCAATATAAAGAATAAATAATACAAAGTATTAACCAACTAAACAAACTGGCAACAAGTATTAGGAAAAATATACTGAATATAACATGAATGTTAGCTTTTAATGTGAAATAAAACAATTTAACTTTTTTTCAATAAAGATTTTATAATGAGTAACTAACGCTGTCACTGTCGGAATCCTGCATTTTGTCTGCGTCCATGGACTCGTCTGAATCGTCTGTAAACAAATTAATCAAGTACATCTTATTGTTGTGGAGCATAAAATCGAATAAAGATTAACGAGACAGAAATAAAAATGTTATTTTCTTACCAATAGTGAGTTGTTCAACACAACGAGCTCTTATTAAACAAAATATCTTTATGTATAACAGTTTAATAACATTTTAGCGTCTTTAACTTAATAAACAACAACTTTTAAAACAAGTAAATATTTTAACATAATTTTACAAAACTTTCAACTATTTTCACATCAAACCGTCTTCTTTATCTGCACACCAAAAAATTATCTTAAGAAGTTAAAAAATATTTCATTTTCTCATCAATAGTGATTTATGTATTTTAATTAAATAACTGAAAATACTAATTGTCTTTAAAAATTCAAAAACAAGTTAAGTTCTCAGCCACAACAAACCGTCTTCCTGATCTGCGAACAGTTTCTTTTCGTTTAATTATTACATTTTGTTTTAATTTAAGATAAAATTTGAAAAAATTTAACTAGTTTTAAGTATCAGTTCTTGCCATTATTGATTTGATTGAAACACTAACAAACAAACTAATATTTCTAAACAGGATTTTAAACCATTTTCTCACACCATTGATCTATTTATCAACGAACCGTCTTCCTCGTCGGCGAACAGCTCCTCCTCGTCGCCTCCCTCCTCGAACTTCTGCTTGTTGATGACCTGCGTCAGCACGGCGTCCAGCTTCCCCTCCATCATCTTCCACTTGTGCGCCATCTCCAGCGCCGCCACCCTGTGCGGGTTCAGCTGGTCCAGCAAGCCGCTCACTTCGCTGTTCTGTTTGAGTTTTGTTGGTTTACTTTCGCAGCTGGTTTGGGGTAGCTGTGTCAAATTTTCACGAGCGTACGAAACTGCATGAGTGCACCAGGACATTTTTGCACGAGGGGATAAAGTTGCACGAAGGGTCACTTTTGCATAGATTGAATTTTTAATTTATTTTTTAATAATTTCAATTTTTTTATTTAGTTTTGTTTTTTTACTATCACTGTACCCCTCAACTCTTACACTCGGTCGGTAGCTTTTTTTTAGTTTTTTTTATGCTTTTTTTTTCTGTCGTGCGAAATTCCTTGGTGCTAAATTGTCTTCGTGCAATAGTATCTTTGTGCAATTTTGACCCGTTTCCCTGGTTTGATATATAATTTTTCTATCATCAAATGATATAAAATAGTTGTTTTAGGATTCTTTAAACCTAGGAAGTTCCTTCATCATTTTGTTGCATTTATTTATTTTTTTAACTTTTTTTTTAACAGCTGGTGTGATAAGCAGTTTTTCTGACGTTTAATAATAGTTATTTTAGGGTAATGTGAACAAAGAGTACAGGATAGCAAGTTCCTCGCTTTATTGTTCTACATTCAAATCTGATGCAATGAGTGTTTTTTGATAAAATTCTTAATGTAGTAATTGTACTTAAATGTAAATATCTATGTCAAAGGGTAACCGGCTTTCAATGTAACTTGTGGGAAAATATTTTTGGAAAACGTTGCTCGCTGGCAGAAGTTATGTAAAACAGAAGTCAATAAAACTACTACTTCAAACTTAAAACGTGATAAACTATATTAAACAATGCAATTATGATTTCTAATTGTTAAACTATGAGCCTAATTGTAAATTTTTACCACAAAAAGATTTTTTTTTAATGCTTTGAAAAGTTTTTTATTGATTTAAATAGTATACCACAGGCTTCATAATTTTCCTATGTAAGTTGCATTCAAAACGGGAGCCCCGATTTCTGCGTATAAACTAAAAGGTATTTATCCAAGATATTTACTTTTGAATTAGGCTTATTGTATTACAAAAAAAAAAAGCAGAAATAAAAACAAACCGCTGACACGTAGGTCCGGTGGAACATCAAAATAACACGGAGCCACTTCGTGAAGATTGAGTACCTGCAACGTTAATCATATGTCTATTCAATTTCCAAAAAAAAAATTAAAAAAAATAAGCAAAACAATCATTCAAACATACTTGTCGGGAGTGGCTTTCGGTATTCTCTTCACCAGCCCCCTTATGAGAAGCGCCACGTGTTCGTTTTTCAGATCGCAGACCGACGCGTCTATGTCCTTTCCGTTTTCGTGTTGTAAAATGTGCTGTTGATACAACGGTGAGCTCAATTTAAACGCGTTATATTATCAACGAATTAATCTCAAGTTTACGACTTCTCGCAAACTAACGTGCTTTGAACATTAGGTTCACTTGGTGTGCGCCTGAACACAGCAGCATAAAAACTATTTTACTGTATGCAGAGAGTTTGAAAAGATTGAAAATATTTTACAAATGCTGTTTGTTAAGTCTTATTCTATATAAAAATGGCTATTTATTAAATTGTGTATTTTAAACACTTGTTTAAAACATTAAGATTATCAAAACACATAAAACTTTTTTTTTTGTTGTTGTTGCTTAGTGCGCAAAAAAATCACTTTGCAGCATTTCACTGCGCACAGCTTTAAAAAAATTGAAAACCACCAACTGAGACTAATATTTTCATTTTAAAACATTAAGTGAAAACAACTAACTTTATATACATCGTTGGAAACGCTCCCGTTTTTAAAGAACTCTAACATGTCTTCCCTCGTGCTCTCAACTTTTGCCGACTTTTCTTCTTCTAAAATGGCATCCTTTAATTTTTCTTCTAGGGTCTGCTGTTAAAACAATAGATCGAGTTAGTAGGTTGCAATAAAACTACGTTAATGAAAAGACTCACATTTTTATATTATTGAATGCTCTTTAGTCTTTATTTTAAGAAACGAACTAAAAGCTTTGTAAAGTAGAAGCATTGTGTATAAATAAAGAGAGCAAATCTATAAAGTTTACCAGAAGTTCCAAGAAAATAAATAGTTTTTCTATTAATTTAAATTAAGAAGAATATCAAGGGATCATATAAAATTAACAATTTTAAAATGTTCCAAATATATTAAATGCTAATAATACTTGTTAATTTCTGAACGAAACCAGTTCATTGAATTATAACAGTAACAACAGTTTTTATAATGCTTAAACCTGCACCATAAAAAAATTAGTGGAACTGAATAAGTTAAGCAAAATGAAACGACTTAAGTTTTTAATAAACCAAGTACATACTTAAAAAATTGTTGTTATTGTAATCTTGAAATGTAAACAAACTTTCAATAGTACGCTTTACCAAACACCTATACTTGATTGATATTTTATTTACAATACTTGTTTGTTTTAGCTTAGTGCTTATATTTATCAAAAACATACTATTTTAAATCTAAGGTTTATTGGATTTTTATCATATTAACTTCAACATTTAAATAAAATCAATTTAATGTAATTCATACTTTCATTACTTCACAAAAAAACATTTTTTCACGGTGGCAGTTAAATAAACAAATATTTATATATTTTAATTTTCTATTTCTTCTGTGTGTTTAAAATACAAACACTGGGTTTAAACAAAAAAAATATATATATTAGTTTTGAATACATTTATTTAAATTTTTATTTCCCAAATGTAGTTTTTATAAAAATTTAAATAAAATGTTAATGATAAACCACCAGGAATTAGCTTAGTCTGTTTGAAAAAATCTTAAATTTTTGCTAAATATACAATATTAAGGGCATAGGGGGGGGGGGGGGGGGGGGTAAACACCCTTTTTTGGTTTTTGATCTTATTTTATATAGTTTTTACTCAGCTACAAGATGCTTTTTACAGATTTTAAAAAATTCAAAATCATTTTTGAGATATAGCCGGTCAAAGTCGGAGGCAACAATAGGAACCTTATGGGAGGCGCAAACTAAAACAGCAAATAACTAGAAATCACTAAAAATCTATCTCCTCCTACGTTTTTCAAGATAACTGCCTCAAATTTTCAGGAATTGTTCCTTGATATATTTAGAAAATTCTGTCGGAACAGTATTTAAAAAATAAAAAATTTATAACAAAAAAAATAAAAAAAAATGTTTTTTTTTTGTTTTTTTTAATATAAAATTTTTATTTTTTAATTTTTTTAAAATTCCTTCCAACAGAGTTTTCTAAATATATCAAGGAACATTTCCGGAAAATTTGAGGTAGTTATCTCAAAAAACGTTGGAGGAGATAGATTTTTAGTGATTTCTAGTTATTTGCTGTTTTAGTTTCCGCCTCCAATAAGGAACCTATTGTTGCCTCCGACTTTGACCGGCTATATCTCAAAAATTATTTTGAATTTTTTAAATCTGTAAAAAGCATTTTGGAGCTTAGCAAAAACTATATAAAATAAGATCAAAAACCAAAAAAAGGTGTTTACCCCCCCTATGCCCTTAACTAATAAATTATGCATCATTAAGGCCATAGGGGGTAAGGTACTTTTTAAAAATTATGATCTTATTTTAAAGAGTTTTTACTAGCAGATAGTTTTTATCATTTTTAAATTTCAAACTAGTTTTTGAGATAGAAAGGTACAGAGTCCGAGAGTTAAATAGGAGGTTCCTTAAAGAAAGAACAAGGTAAAAAGACGAAAAAAAAATAATTATTAAAAATCTATCTTCTTCAATTTTTAAGCAATCAATCGTACTGAAACTTTCGCAGTTTAATCTCAACTTAATAATTATAAACCATTATATTGTAAGAACTTTTTAAATTGTAGTAAATATTTTTTACAATAAGATACACAAGACACACACTTTCAAAAACACTAAATATATTTTGATCAATTCTCTTCAGTAGAGTACAATGATAACAAATAATAAGATTTTACACACTTATATAATAACCAAGTAATCACGTAAACATAAAGTAATCAAGAGATTAATAAAAGACAAAAGCAATTAGTAAAAGTTAAAACCAAATAAGTCCATTTTCGTTATAATTGATCTACAGTAAAACTAAGCATAAATTAAATGAAAACAATTCTTATAAAATGTTACGAAAATAAAGAAACAGTATAGTCAAAATCTTTTTGCTTACATAAAACAGGTTTCCTTAACAAAAAAAATGGCTTCTAATTTAATCAAATCAAAAACATTACTACAAATTTTAATAATTTTAAATCTATCTATATTATAATTGTTGTACAGCAAGTTGTATTGGATTAACAACTAGACATCTAATGAAGAGAATAAAAGAACACATACCAAAATGTGTAAAGAATTTTTGCCTGTCAGATAAGAAAGTTGATATACAGGTTAAGGTTTTAAACGCATCTAAAGTTCATCTATTTTAGAACATTTAGTTAATAATCTGACTTGTGCAAACAATTATAATATAGATAGATTTGAAATTATTAAAATTTGTAGTAATTTTTTTGATTTGATTAAATTAGAATTTGCAGGGAACATATCCTGAATATTTGAGATTAATTGATTTAAAAATGAAGATGATAGATTTTTAGTATTTTTTTTAATCCTAAAAAATTAAAATTTCTCCTGTGTACGGTTATATCAGAAACTTTTTATCCAAGTGACTATATCTCAATTTTTTTTTTTTTTGAAAAGTACCAAATAGTACATAATTAAGTGCCAATGTTAATTTTTTCAAATATAATGTCAGATCCCCTTATGGCCTTAATGTATGGTTTCATTTTAACATTTAATTTAACAAAATTTGCATTCACAAAAAGTTGTTAGCAAAAATTAAAAACACATTGTTTACTATTTTTGTATTTTAGAAAATTATATTTGAAAGTAACTTACTTTTCTTTTCACAATGTTACATTCAAGTTAAAAAAGTACTAGAGATTTAAATTTCTATTTTCATTTAAAAATATACTTGGGTATTTGCTCGTGATATAATATTAGAACTATTTTATTTAATTATTGTATTATTGTTAATTTAGTATGAAATTCTACTATTAAAAAGTAGAAATTTTCTCTTAGTATGTATGGCACTTTCCTTTCTCAAAATTATTTAATTAAAGATAAGTAAATACTTGTACAATTGAAGACATGTCATGTTATCTATTTTTATAATTTATACAAAGTGAATTAGCAAAAATAAATTTCATAAGTAAAGAAAAATATCAACAAAAAAGTATTATAAAAAAGAAACTGTTTGACATTTTAGAACAAAACTTTTTTTAGGTTAATTTTACACTAGATTAAAATAACACTTTTATTTTTAAATTATAATATGTTTTCTTCTAAAAATTAAATTTTACTCCTAACAAAAAAACATTCAAAATTTACTTAACAAAAATTATACATAGTCAAGAGCTGTTCATTGAAAATTAATCTTTGAAGTACAAAATTTCATGAACTAAAAAATAAAATTCAAAAATATATTAGCTACTCTGTATTATATGATTACAACAAACACCCTTCCTAAAAACATATTGCTTATTTTATGAACATAGTAGTATGTTGCATCTAGATACTACATAGCTATAAAACCTTTGCTTAAATTTATTAAATATTAGATAAACTATTGAAAGTTTTGTTTAATTATCTATTCAAATGACTTTTTACAATGTAAACTTTACTTGGTGGTAAAATTTTTTGAAAATTTATTCTAATGTTTCTGAATTTGTACTATAATTTAATTGGAATATCTTTTCAGCACAGCAAACAAAAAAACTTAGAATGAACAAAATTATAAAACTTAATTGACAAATTAATTAGGTTTTGTTTAACATTTTATATATGTGGCTTATCATATCTGTATAATACTAACAATCATACAACTTTTTTAATTTATAATTAGAATGTTGTTTTATTTTTTAGTTTTATAGAAAAAATTATAACAACTGATTTTATATTCAACTATGTATTTGATACTTTTTTCTACTATTTCATTCGTTACATTTACCTGTCACAATAAAAATAACGAAATTTGCTATGTATCTAAACCTCATGCTTTTTTAATTCATTAGTAAAACACTTTTTTTTTGTCTGAATAAAATACGTTTTTTTTTTAAACGGACATCAAACATCCTAGTATTTTTTCCCTACAGTCTTTTTTCAAAAAATTTTAGAATAGACAGTGAGGCAAGTTTTTTGCTACTTTAAACTATTTTTTAAATGTTATCAACTTTTAAAATAAATTAAACCTTTTCATTCATCTGAAGACTCAAGTTAGAGTATTTTATGTTTAGTCTTTCAAACTTGTGTAAAATGGTGTGCAATTAAGGTTATAAGTGATATGTAAAAGGGGATTAAAACATATTATCATTTACGCATACAAAACTAAACATGAACTTACTTCATTGTCACACATGTCTGAATCTATTGAATTAGTTCTTTTTCTTCTACTCATCTTAGGATTTAGTTCAGTCTGGCCAGGCATAATGACGACTTTAAAACTTTCTTTTTCTGTTAACTTTCTGGCCTGTTATTAAAGTAGATAGCTTAATTTATTTTAAAAACCACAAGTACAAGCTACAAATGCATTTTTATAAAACTTTAAAACATTTATACTCTTTAAATACTGCTTAGTTAAAAAATCAACAATACTGTATAATTTTTTTTTGTTAACTCATGAATTTTTTATCTCATAGTCATTATAAGTGTTTTTTAGACTCTAGAAAGTAATAATTTTCAAGATTTTTTCTTATATACTTTCTAAAACATTTGAGCCTAGGGTAACAAATGGTTACTGTTCGTTTGAGTGGCAGCAGTCTTTAACAAAACTTCGTACACTTCATAGGAACTTTTAACTTTTTTTTTATACCAGGGCTGTATAGCAATATTTAATTTTTTTTTAAATAAGATAATTTTTGACCAATATCAACAATATCTACTTAATTGCTACTATTAATGTCATTTCAACTTTTAACAAAAAACTATTTAAAATTAAATTATACTTTGTTATGTACAGCAATTAAATAACTTTAGTATAAGTAACTATATATAAATAAACTCTTAAAATTTAAAAAAAAAAATTGTATATTAAATAAATTTACTTAATAGAAACAACCATTGCTACTGATATTTGTCAAAAGCTTAATAATATGAAGTATTATAGGTGTTCTCATTGTTTATTTGATAACAAATTTATTACGTTTTCAAATGTATACTTATACAATTTTAGTGTCATTTCAATTTTAGTATTTTAATTTTAGTATTTCAATTTACTTTTTCTAGAAATCTAATTGTCATTTTTTAAAAGAGTACATAAAACTTATTATCTTATATTATACAGCAAACTAATAAAATTATTAAAAACAATTAAAAGACATGTATTTTTGGCTATGCTATAGAAAATAAAAAATATAAAAAAATTTAAATTCTTTAAAATGTTTAAAACTTATTTGAATGACTGAAACCAACAGTAAACTTTAAAACTAGTAAAAACTTAATAATATCCATATTCAATATTTATCAATTAAAAAAAATGTCTTTCCATAATTTCTTAAAATAAATAATTTCAAAAAGTGAAAAACTATTTATCAAAGTTCTGAGAAGCTTGCTTCTAAATCGCATGTTAAAACATATTTTTTAAATTAATTTTACAAGTTTTCACTTTTAAAAAGATATTCATTAAGATTGAAAACTTGAGAAAAACAAATTGGTTTTTTAGTTTTAAAATATAAGATAAGCAAAGATAAAAAGTGTCCAGAAAACATTTAAAAAACAAGGATAAACCTTCAAATATATCATTAATATAGTTATGAGTGTGAAAAACTAAGAAAAAACATATTAAAAAAGTTATCCATACAAAAAAAGTAAAAGCAATTTTTGCTCAAACTCACTTTCAAACTCTTTGTACTTTTGGTCATTGCTTTATTCTATGATTTCTTTAACTTAGTTCCAGCCAGTTAAATGATAATATCAACTTTAAAAAATATAATTACTGTTATGTTACAAGAATATTAGTATAGCTATTTATAAAAAAATAACTTAGTAACATGTCTATTTTTATATAAACTTTCATCTTTTTCAATTCCTTTATACTGGTTAAGTAGAACAGTCCAAGTATCTACTATAAATTAGAAACAATCATTGTATGAAATTCTGCTAGTAGTGTGTAACACTTTATTAGTAGTTTATTTTTAAATGGTGTAGAATTCTAAAACAAAACAAGTTTTCTTAAATATTTTCATTTAACTTTTTTGAACTTAGGTTAACCTTGTTTAATATGTTTTTGAGATTTTTGTATATAGGTAAATTTATTATCTTACTAGTTATTAAGTTTTATTAAGTCTTACTAGTTATTAAGTTTAAAATTAAGCACTATTTTAAATAAAGTTTAAAAAAAAGTTTTGCTTAATTGCCTGAAAAAAATTCTAAATGATGCTGCATAATGATAATGATGTATGTTAAATAATGGGTTAATAAAAATTAAGATAACTGAATATAAGCTATAAAAAACTATATAAAATTTTCAAATTGTGGGAAACAATAATAAAGTATTTGTATTTGAAATGTATATTATACATGACTTTGTTATACTTGCAGTATAATTCAAAAAATAAGCTTCCATAATACAGTAACCTGTAAACTAGCTACGCACTTTTTATGTACCTACTGCTGGTATGGTAGCACTTTTTAGCCAAAAATGCTGTGTTCAAAATGTTTTTTTAATTAAAAAACTAACTTAAAGGTAGTAATATAAAAGTGTCATATTCATAGAATAAATTATACCATCTTAAACCAAAATAAATTAAAATTTAAGGCACAAGCAAAATGATATGAACTTACAAATTGTTAATTAAATCAAATATATAAAACAAACATATCATAGTTTATTTGTTTAATGAAGTAATGAATAGTACAATTTAAATTTGCAAATCCAAAGGATTTAAAATAGGAAAAGAAATACTTAAAAAGTCATGATACAAAATTTAAATAAACGAAAATAATGAACATGTGTATGACATATCCCATGATGAAACATAAATGTGAAAACTTTATAAAAAAATGATATCAATGAAAATAAAGAACATTAAAACTGAGATTTATTTAGAATTAAATGCTTTTGAAAACATGCTTGTTAGTGTAGCTTGTTGTTTGGGTTTAGCAGACACTTTTATGTTACTTTTTTAAATCTTGACTAACTTTTTTAATAAACATAGTCAATGCTTTCATTAATGATTGTTTAAATAAAATTAGTAATTACATAACTATATATTCTATCTAAATTTTAAAAGTCAAAGAAATATAATACAAATTAACAAATTTTGTTAGCTAATTATAAATTACATACATAGAAAAGTACTTACTTATAAACACATATATAAAATAATTACTCAAAAATTTTTATTTACGTTCAAGAAATATGTATTGTTTTTTTAATGAAAGTTTTTATTTTGGTTAAGGGCATAAGGGGGAGGGGGGGGTAAACACCCTTTTTTGGTTTTTGATCTTATTTTATATAGTTTTTACTAAGCTACAAGATGCTTTTTACAGATTAAAAAATTTAAAATAGTTTTTGAGATATAGCCGGTCAAAGTCAAAGGCAACAATAGGTTCCTTATGGGAGGCGCAAACTAAAACAGCAAAAATAGACTATTTCACTAAAAATCTATCTTCTCCTACGTTTTTTGAGATAACTACCTCAAACTTTCAGGAAATGTTCCTTGGTATATTTAGAAAATTATTTTGGAAGGAATTAAAAAAAATAATAAATATTTTATACAAAGAATAAATAAAAAAAACAGTTTTTTATTGTTTTTTTGTTATAAAATTTTTATTTTCTAAAATTCTGTTCCGACAGAATTTTCTAAATACTGCAACAAAATTGATTATAAGTTACAAAATATTAAAACTAAATCACCTAAACTTTATTCAAAATCACAAAATCAAGATAAATAACTGTCTTGAAATCAATAAAAAAACCTAAATAAAATCTGAGTTTTCATACAAAGACAAAACTTTCCAGAGTCAGCCTGAGTTTTTTGCTTCTTCGAAGTTTTTTATATTACTGAAAAGGACACCTCCAGAAAAAATGAGGTAAAATGATATAAAAATGAAAGAGGGGATAAATTTTTAGTGAATTTTTCAAAACTTAAGGCCATAGGGGGGTCTCACTTTCTTTTTTACAAAAATTTACTTTGGCTTTTATATGAAAGCTTAAAGTACAAACTACAAGCCAGTTTTTATAGAATTCAAAAATATTATTTAGAAGAAGATTGCTTGAAAAATGTAGGAGATAGATTTTAAATAAAATAGTCTTTTTTGCTGTTTTAGTTTTCTCTTCCCATAGGGACCCTATTATGCGGCTCAACTTTGACTGGTCATATCTCAAAAAAAAATTCAAACATTTTAAAACAATAAAAAACACCTTGAAGCTTATAAAAAACTCTATAAAATAAAATCAACTTCTAAAAACCATGGCTTACCCCCCTATGGCCGCCTTAATATCTACAAGCCATTTTTTCTCTTTACAAAAATTTGAAGTAGTTGCTTAGATGTTTAAAATTACTCAAAATCACTATACTACAAAAAATTTTTTGACTTATTTCTAATGAAAATTAAAATTTACTTTTAAGTTTCAAATTTATGTTACTTTTTATGATACATACTCTTAATTATTTTTTTAAGTTAGAATTGTCTAAATTTGAATAATTGAGCACCCTGCCTTGATACACTAACTTAAAGGATTGATTGTCTTTACTTATAAAATAAAAAACTTGTATAAATCACTGTAAGTTAATAATTATAACTAAAATTTATATTTTGATGTAAAATGATTAGCTTTTTTTTTTTGTTTTACATTAGTTAGTTTTAAAAACAGAACACATATGTTTTTATATTAATTTAAAAAAAAAGATTATAAACTACTCTCAAGTACCAAGTGAAACAAGCTTAACAAAAAACCTGACTTTTAAATATAAAGCTGTTTATTGGCAAAAATGGTTCTTTGTTAACTCAGATTAAAGAACATATGTTTATTTTATTTATTAAACTATTGAGTTGATAATAAGTTTTACTGAGTAATCTATTCAAGAAGGAAGTGAAAATAATAATTTTATTACTTTAAAAAACACAATTACACTGTTTCACAGCAAAGCAGATTTTAAAAGTGCAACTGTATTTTATTATTACTAGTATAAAAAGTGTTTATTTTATGTTAAAAGAAAACATTTAACCAAATTTGTACTGAAATCATAGGAGTTTGAGCGTTATACACAAACTTAAGCAATTTTTGGAAAGCAATAAGTAAAAACAATCACAGTTGCCAAAGTTTTTTTAATTTTTTTGAAGGTTTACTAAAGTACGTCAATGTTTTTTTTAAATACAAGTTTTCTTTAAAAATATTCATAATACAGGGTTACGACTAAAATTTTAAAAATAAAAAAATAATAGGGAAATCTATAAAATATAGCAAATTTATAGGAAACTTATAAAAAAACAATAAATTTTAAACACTAAAAACATATTTTAAGGTACATAAAGTAAAATATGTCATTAACTGTTTATAACCACAGTCTTAATAAGAAATTTACAAAAGTTAGAGGGTTTTTGAGCTGTAATTTTAGTTAAACAACTAAACTTATAGATAAATTGTATTTAAGAAATAAACCAAAAAAAACCAAAAAAAAATATCCTCTTTGTGGCGCAGCAGAGTAACAGTCTTGTACTAAGATTGCAAAGAGCATGGTTGCCACTGATCAAGCTGAGAAAAATTTCCTGACTTTTCCTGACTTTTTACCAAAATTTTCCTGAAATTTCTAAATCAAAATCTTAAACTAAACTTATTTTAAAATACATAATCTAACACTTAAAACTATATAAAGTTTTCAATCTAATTTTAATACAGGTTAAAAACAACAGTTTTTTGCTGAATTTTATCATCAAACTTCAAGTACATCACTTAAACCATCTGTGTATGATTGGTGTTTGTAATAAACAGTTCTATCAGCAAAATACTTCTATTATTACCTTATAGACACAGCTTGTCTGAAAAAAGACACAGTTTTTTAGCATTTCCTAGCATAAATGTATCTAGATAAACAAACAACATTTAAGGAATTTTTACAATTAAAACCTTGAATTAATAACAAACTTCCACAATTAAAATATTAAAAAATAATAAATTATTACATTTGAAACCTTAAAATAATGAAGAACACAATTTTTTAGAATTACCTAGTATAAATATATCTAAATAAACGAAACGACATATAAGGAATTTTTACAATTAAAACCCTAAAATCAATAAGGAACTTTTACAGTTAAACCATTAGAACAATAAAAAACTTAATCAAATACTGTTTTTTTAAATGTATGTACTAAAATTTATTTTCTCCTTTTTTTTATTAGCACTTCAACCTCTTCATCTAATGAAGATATGGTTTTCTTTATCTGAACTGCATTCCGCTTCATTTTCTTGGCAGTTAAAAACATTTGCCTCATTTTATTTAAATTGCTCTCATCTGCTGCCCCTACACTTGTTGAAGAGAATCTTTACTCTAAATCAAGCCACACCTTGTGGGCTTCATTTCTTTTTTTTTGGCACTAATTTATTTTTACTTTCATTTATAAAATATTTACTCTTATCATTTAGTATAAAATTTGTAACAAATAAATATACTCTTATTTACTTTAAAAACTTAAGTTACTTTACAAAAAATACAAATAATAAGTAAACTTAATCTTGGCATATACCTCTCATATAACTTATTTTATAAATTTGAACAATTTTGAAAAATTTTCAAAGAGGTAAAGTATACACATTTACTTGTTACATAAAATACTAAACTAACTGCTTGGTTATAAAGAACTCAATTATTTACTTAAACAAAAAGCACTTTGATTTTAAAATTATGCTAGATAGACTTTTGTGTATATATCACAGTTTCACTATGGAAGTGTTCTTGCTACAGATCATCAATACTAAAAAGCTTAAAAAATCTGCTTGTTCAAGTAGGGTACTTGTTCAATATGTTAATAGAAAATGTTTGCAGTTTTGTAAAGGATATTTTACTAATTCATACCAGATGAAGGCATTGGAAATACAATTAAATATCTTTGTAAATTTATAGGAAAATTTTGCAATTTTTTTCTGACTTTAAAGGAATTTTAATTAATTTTTTCCATTTAGAGGTTTTGGAAAACAAGGAATTTTGTAAATTTAAACTGACAAAATCTGACTTTTTTTAAGTTTTATCATATTTCCTGACTTTTTTTCAAAACCCCCCATTTTTTCCTGACTTTTGTCATTTTTTATATTTTTCCTGACTTTTCCTGACTAAGTGGCAACCCTGAAAGAGTTTAATCTAAAAAAACAAATAAATTTTGTTTGTGTTTTTCCACCTTGCAGTGCTGCTGATTTAGTTTTTAATTTCAATCACCAAACAAAACACGTAATTTATAGGAGTTTCTAGGGATTTTCATATACTTTTTAATTTTTCTAAGGGTTTTTCAGAATATAGAAAATTAATAGGGATTTAAAGGGAAGTGGGAACTCTATAATACTATGTTGTTGAAGGAGAAAAATAAATACATTATAAAACTGTTTTAATATATTAATAAGAAAAATTTGAAAGTTCTTTTTAAATCAGGGTTTCCTAAAGTGGGCCATAAGCAATAAGCCTTTAAAGGGTAAAAGGGTTGTTGAGTTGTTTGAGGGCCATGAGGCTATAATTTGAAACTAACACTAGGCAAAAAAAGGTTTAATGCATATTTAATATTAGTTTTATGAGAAATGTTTTTGGATGGGGCCATATTTTGTTATATTTCTTCAAAGTGGGCCTTATGAAAAGATGTTAAATAAACTCCGCTTTATATCCTTTGTAAAATAGTTAGTTAGTTTAATCTATAATAAATATCATTAATCATAAAATAATTATGGTTCATGAATACATTAAAATTAAGAAGAAGTTTTATAAAGGTCTTCATAGTGCCTAAACTAGTTTTCATAGCTTTATGTGCAACGTAGCAAAAACTAAGGTTATTTTACAAAAGTGCATTCTAACTAGCCTTTTTTTTAGTGTGGCCTGATGGTGTAGGGGAAGGATCTTAATGATGGCTTTGAATACTCTCAAAGTTGAACATTGCAAGATCAAAACCCAGTGGTCTACACATATACAAAAAAGTGGTAAAAATAAATCAATCTATTCAGACAAATGTCCTGGTTTTAATTAAACTGTTGTCATATTCTAACAGGCTTGTTTCATTTTTATTAGCAAATATTAGTAACAACTTATAACAATACTTTTTGTATGTGTTTGAGATTAGTTTTAATCTTGCAACATTCAGATAAGAGAGTTTTGACAGGCAACATCAGGCTACACAACATTAGTTTCTAAATACTAAAAGAGTGCAAAATGTTTGTTTTATAATTATTTTTACAGAAGAATATTCAATAAATTATACACAATGCATTGCATGAATGAAAATAAATGGAAAAACACTTAACATTCAAAACTGACTGTTTATACTTAGAAGCAGGGTTGCATTAAAATACCATTACATTTTTTTTTAACTTGCAGTTGTTATTTGTACAATTGATTAAACTGAAACTGATGTGTGTTTGATAATTATTAAATAAATCTTATAAGTTGAAGCTTTACAACCGCTATATTTAACATACTACTGTTTATCATTTGCTTAAAAAACTAACTACAAGTTATAATGTATTAGTAAATCGTGATTATGCCTAAAAGAAGGTTTGCCGGAAATAAAGAATGCTAAATACTGAGTAGCAGGATTGCTTTTTGCTATTCAAACTAAACACTGGACAATTAATAAACGTTGATTAATTAGAATTAAAAATTGATGATTATTGCACGTCGCCTATTGCAACAATGGCAACTATATCCAGAAATAAAGATTGTAAAATTAGATTTACAAGTCACAATAAGATGACAAAATTAATAATTTATATTTAAGTATTTTATTAATTACGTAGTATTCGAACTTTTGTTTTAAGTTTTAAAAGTGTCATATACCATATTTTCATAGCTTGTATTGCATCGGCTGCAGCTAAGATCGCTTCTGATTTTATCATTTTTTACTTTATTTTTATATTAAGTTTTTGTTTTTTTTTTAGTTTAGTTGTTATACATTTGAGTAAGGTGGGTTAGGGATAAAATTATAGATGTTCTTTATACTCTGCTATATTATCACTTAACCGCGTTTGCACAATGTTATAAATGAAAAAATTCCAAAACTTTACAACTGCAGCCAATCCGCTTGTACATGTTTGTATTGCAGATAGTTTTGAATGTTTTTCTATTAATAATAACACATTGAATATAGTACACTTTATAAAATAAAACCAACAACAACTTATATACTTATAGTTTTTTTCAGACTTCTTATATGTAATGTTTTATAAGTTCCTACTTATATCATTTAAGAATAAAGTAAATTATACCTACCATGATATTATCTACATCAAATTTTATTAAATGACTGATATAAAATTACCTATTTAATTTCAAATAATCTAGAAAAACTACCATTAATATTTAAACTACCAGTAAAATTAAGTTTTTAAACATTAAAACTATTATTTTAACCAGGACTACAGCTAAAAAGTTTTAAAGGACTGCACATATATAAATTTAAGTTTATTTTTAAAATACTTAGTAAAAATAAACATTTTTGCGCACAAGTTTTATTTCTATGTAAAAGTTTTGTTAAAATTAAATGACTAAAAATAAATTAAGAATTTAAGATATCTACTTTAGTAATACATTTATTTAAAATATTTATTAAAGATGTTTAAACTTAAAAACGTTGGTACACATTAAAAAAAATAATTACGATAATCAGTAAATTTATATTAAGTTTATATTATATACTAACAATTTAAACTAGTGGGTGTTAAATGTGTTTAACACACAGTCAAATCAAAGGTACTTTTACTCATGAAAACCGATAACGTTCCTTGGCAAGCTCAAAATTTTCTTATGTCCATTCATTCTTCTCACCATCGTAGCAAGAATACGTTTGCACGTCATAGTCATATGCTATTATCTTCTTACCAATGGAAACAGCTTGAAAGGGCAGCAGTAGTGTAATTTGGTAGCTTCTTATAGGTTTGTTGACGGACACGAACTTTTGGCAATCAGAATCAAAAACTTCACAATTATCTCTCCCTACTCCCTTTACAAAAAAAAATGTTTTTCAAAGCCACTTAACTGTTATTACATTTAGCATTTGTCATAGACGGCAAATCTACCCGTCTTTCTGCTGCGTGGTCGTATGATTTTACAGATTTTGACATCCTTACACCAAACAGCAAGTCCTCGAGTCCACCGGAAACGACCACTTTTCCTTCATAAGCTGAAGAAGCTGCATTGATTTTTCTGTATCTTAACCTACGAATTTGTTTTCAAGCGGATCAAACATTCTTTCATAATTGCCTTCTTTCAGCCTAGGAACGTTAATCACGTCTTTCCATTCACGTCCGAAAAAGTATTTTTGTCTATCAGAGTACATGCACAAGAAATTTGATGAACTCCGCTATCATCCGCTACGCGTTGCCAAGTATTAGTAAACGATGGACATTTTTCAAGAAACGTAGCGATTTTGTAGCAGTTAGTTTTGCCGTAGAAAATGTAAATTTCCCCTTTTAAGTAGACCGCTTTGAAACTTGCTCGATTTTTCACCATTTGTGGATTGGTAGATGTGAAGCTGCTTAGATTTCTGCCGTCAACTTCATGTACACTTCTACAAGGTACTTTTCTATAAAAGTCTCCCCATAAAATTATGTTCACATGTCTTGTCCACAGTATCTATAACGAGTAGCGAGCTTTCTTTGATGATATTCAGTATTCTGATAAGTTGTGTATGTTTTCTTGAAGCCGATTTTTCACTTATTAAGCTCTTTCAACTTTTGTCTGATAACAAACAACAGCGAACTTTTAGTGAAAGTTTTTCTGCTAAAGCTCTTCTTTTTTCGGAGCAGTGGCTGAACCAATTATCAACTGTATTCAAAACTCAAGTTAATAAGTAATATGCAGTGACGAACTTGAAAGTATTCTCGAAATGAGAACAAAACTCAGCTGCATAAAGTTTTCACTTTCAGCGACTACAGTGAAAAAACGTTCTAGATAACAAAAAGACTCTTTACAAACACTCTGAAAGTTAAAAAGGTTGGCCACTGTATAAAACGTCGTCACATTTTCGAAAGTTGTTTTGTCTTTAAAAATGTTGCAAGCCTTATTTTTTTCAACTCCATTCAGCAAAGTTTTGCTTATTTTCAGATTTGAAGTAATTTCCGTACTTTCTGTTTTAAATGTTTATTTATTAATTAACGAAAGTGGTGCTGAATTAATTTTACTAAATATTTAAAAATAAACAACTAAATAGGAATAATTATTTTTAATTCTTGACTAATAGTAAAATATCGATATGGTTAAAAGTTCAAATTAAAAACAAATCATTTTTCTTTTCTACAACATTTTAAACTCTGTTTCGCTGGTGAAATTTAAAACTTGATCATATTTTTAAGTATTTCCAGTGGTTTAAGTTTTCTCTAAATTAATAGAAAATATTAACAAAACTTGTTATAGATAACGATACGAGGTTTCGTTAGAATGCTTATCCAAAAGTACATTAAATTAGGGCGATTTAATTTTTTAACTTAAAAGTTGAGAACATTTTTATCTTGTTTGTGTAACCCTGGTACAAACTGAGTATTCAAATTAAAATTTACTTAAAAGTATGTGTTTTAATTGTATTAGGTCTAACAAAACATATTTATATAGTCATAAATCTAATTTACTCATCGTTACTAAGATGTATACAATCTTGAAAACAAAAGGACTTTTATAAACTTTATCATATTTACCAATTATTATATAACAAAAAATGGTTACTTTGAATAAACACGTATAAAAATTAAATATAAGCTATAATAGTATAATTTTAATATAAATTAATCATTATCATTTTATCGATTTTATAAAAAACAGATATCAAGTACTTTTGTTAATAGTTTTATCTAAAGAGTTTCAAATAGAATTAAAAAAAAATTAAATTTAATTGTCATATAAATTTCTTATTTTAGCAGACTGATAACAAAAAAAATATAAAGAAATTAGTTCTATAACAACATATTGAAAACACAAATTTGAAACAAGTATATAAGTTAATAAACAAAATAAACTGGTCGTTATTAGTTTATATATAAGTGTCTAATATAATATTATAGTATCTAAAATTTTTACAAGTAGATTTAGAATTTTTGCCTTAAATGTTTTGAAGTTTTGTTTATTGACAAAAGTAAATCAAAAAAGCTTAACTAAAAAACATACACTATATTTAGAAAGAATAGAAACATTACAACCTCAATTAAACAAAACAAAAACTCTTCATTGCAACTTATATTCGGAAGTTATTTTTTGAACCTTAATATAAAACACTACCTTATAATTAACTTTAGCTGCTCACATAAACAAAAAAAAAGTATATAGTATATATAGTGACCATGCCAAAACTTTTTTATATACCTGTTTTCTTACACCCACAAATTTGAGAAGCTAACTAACATGTATAATCTTTTATATATTTGATCATTAAATAATAAAAAAATAGTTTTTTTTTAGTGTGTTATTTCAATAAACTTCCTGTATTTTTTAAAATACTAAAATTTTAACAATACTTATGCAAACTTGATAAAAGAAAGATTCTGTAGGCACTAGCTTGATTCCAAAAGAAGTCGTTTCTTTTAATTTTTTTTTTTTGAAATTACAACTAATAAAATATTATTTCAGCTTTAATTTGCAATTTAAAACTGCTTAAAATCAAATATTATAAAACTAATTACTGGGAACCCAGGTTTTTACTTAAGTTTATTTGGTACAACTACATTTTAACGCTGGGTAGAACTTCAGGAAAAAAAAACAATGATCTAAAACACTTAACTATTGGTAGATTTATAGTTAGTAGTACTTAGTAACGATAAAAACTAACTATTATTTATAAGTATTTTTAAGAAAAAAAAACTTTTATTAAGTTAATCATTTGTTGACCCGTGTTTTTAATATTTTCTCTCACCGTTTGTGTTCGAGCTTTATAAATTTTTGTCCAGTCAGAGACTTTTACAGTATAAAACTGAATTTTTCTATTTATTAGCATTCTCTCAGTCCCAGTACAGCACTACTTCTAGCTGAATGAAACATGATATTAAGCTAAAAATCAGTGGAATTCAGCTAAGTGTTTTTTTCTTGCAACTGCGTATAGAAATAGGTTGTTGTTTTAGCATAAAAATTTATAATTATACTTATTAAAAAAAAACTAAAGTGATTGATTACTTAACTAAAAATTTCAACAATATTTTTACAAAAACTTTCTTCAGTTTTTTATTTTATTTTTAACACTACTAGGCACATGCAGAATTGCCAGAAATAAAGGATTTTGAAGAGATCTGAACATTAAATGCTTTATAAACTTAAGAAATGTAAGTTTTGTTTTGCTAAAATGTCATCCTAAAACAATTTTTGGCAATCGAATGGACAATGAAGAGTGCAGTGCATTGTAGAGTGTACTTTATTATTTTATTAATATTCAATAAGACCAGGTTTTTTTCATACTGGAACCTGGTAATAAAAAATATTAAAGTTGCACTTTTTTATAACTTAAATAAGATCTTTAGCCAGTAAACTGATTTTTTTTTAATGTTCAACCTCAGCACAAATAGTCATATGGAAACCAACTGGACAAATGAAAGCACCGTACCAAACCACCTAGGTATAGTTGCCAATGTTACTATAACCGTATCGCCAAAACCTACTTAAGTTTTATAGCTGTTTATGAATTATAGCAAGCCGTAATTAAAAAAAACTATTTTAAATCTAAACTTACTATGTTTTTAAGTTTTTTTGCGCTTAATTTGTTTAAAATTATTTCTTAATAATTTAAGTGTAAGAAAGGAGGAAATTACAACAGTTAGATTTAAAGAAGTTTTAGATAATCAGAATTATGTCAACTTTTTTATCTAATCTAAATCTAAACAGTTTGTTTTTCGCTTAAAAAACAACTTGCGCATTTTAAAGTTAATTTGTCTTAATGTTTAATTTAATTGTTTCGGTCAGCGGGTTTCGATCTTACAAATCTTGTTTTTATCTATTAATGTTAAATTTGTTACAATTATTTTTTGTTAATATAATTAGTTTTGAATAAACTTAAAATTATAACAAAATGTGTAAAAAGAAATTAAATATTGTGTACACTACGTTAATTCTGGTTTATTTGTTTAGGCTTTATAAGCAACTACTTTTATACAAAAAAAAGTTAGCTAATCTAATAACTTTTGAAAATGTAGATTAACAGAAACTTTTTAAATTATTAAGCTTAAAATAAGATAAAAAGTAAAATCATTTTCTTCTTTAAAACGTTTAAAAAAAATGATTGTTTTTAAAATACATTATAACAACATTTATAATTCAATACAGCTCAGAAATGAAACAAAATTTGAAGCTGCATAAATGTTTAGTCTCACATAAATTGAATATGATTTTTTACTCTTCATCAAGATCACTGTCATCATGATTGTCTCCATCTTCGAAAACAAACTCATGCCTTTCATTTTGTGTAACTTTTACTCCTTCAATCGAGTAGCAACCTTCACCCGACCTCAGCAACTTGGTAAGAACATCATTGATGTTTTTGTCTGAAGACTTTTCTTGAATCTCAACGAAGGCGTTGCATTTACTGAACTTGCTTCTGAGAGCTTTGGAACTAGAAGCGGCTGTCATTTTAACTTTAGCAGTTGCAGTGTCTGGTGCCCACATGACCATGACTAATTTGAAACGTTCCTGTCCCTCGCCGTTTTTCATTTTCATGTTGACAACAGCAAAGCTAAAATAAATTAAAGTTGGAGTTGAACTTTTTTTGAAAATCAAAAACGCAATTCAAAGAAGTTTTTTAGTACAGCTTGGACTAAAAATTTTACTAGCTTTATTGCATGTATACGTTTTTAGAACTTTCTTCAGCAATTATTTTTGCAAAACGTTAATTTTTTCTACACCATATACTTTTTTTTTAGTTTTACAAAATTATCTGAGTTAAATATTCAAATTCGATTAGAAATTACAAGATATCTAATATTGAAAATTAGATTTAGAAAAACAAAAATATATATTAATACAAAATAAACATAATGTATAATATCTACAACCGTTTTTTATTTTAATTTGCAGGTTTAGAAATAGAACAAAAACTTTTAATTTAAGTAAAAAAATATCGCAATAAACAACAGTTTAAGATAAACTAAAAACAATTTATTACAAAAACTTTTTAAGACTTTTTTTACTTTATAATAAACTACCAATTGTCGTTATAATAATATAAATTGTACAAAAAAGTTTTTAGCAACTTAATTTTTTAACTTTGAAACTAACCTAGCTTTGTCATCTTCAAACTCAGCTAGGCATGCTCGGTAAGGATGCTTCATTTTTTTACTGAACTTTTTCTTCACGCTCAGTTCATTTGAGTTTGAATTGAGAGCGATGACAACAGCTGATATTTTATTTGTTGAAACCAAAACACCGGCTTCTTCCACTTCTGCAGGAACTTTTATACCGGAACTGACCATTTTGTTATAG
Organism: Thalia democratica; assembly: GCF_965202585.1. NCBI lineage: Eukaryota > Metazoa > Chordata > Thaliacea > Salpida > Salpidae > Thalia > Thalia democratica. Next base: position 43,466,337 of record NC_139165.1, read on the forward strand.
TATAACTTGTTTTGAAGTATAAAAACTTGTCTAGAATAAAAGTTGGAGTTTGTATTATATTTTATATAAAACAACAAAACAAGATGAACTAACTTTTTACCCTTTATAACATGAGTAAATTATTATCTATATAGAAAAATAATTAAAGTAAAATTTTACATTTACTTAATTTATAATAAATTATATAATAAAAGCTTGTAGCGCTTTAAAAATATAGCTTTTTAAATATTGTAAAGTTCTTAAAAGTTTGTATAAATCTAAAAACAAAGCAACTGTGTTATAATTGACTCATCAAAACTTTTAATAAATAAATGCAAACGTTTTTTGATATACAACTATATACCTTGTTCGCACTAACCTTGTCAAACTGTTCTGCTAGCGAAGATATCATTGTCGCTTATTTATACTCTTTTATTTGAAAAACAAATGTTTGTTATCAAACAAAAGCCATCGGTTTCTATACAAAGCAATTTAAACTCAATGCTTTATATGGAATTCGTTCATCGCTATAGGTAAGGCGAGTAGCAAATTTCAAATTGCCTTAAAAGTCGATTATTTTTACTTAAGGAGAAATTGTTTGAACAAATATTTTAGTAGTGACGACGTTTTTTGTAATAATAATTTAAGGATTGTATTTTTAATACTTTTTACTTTAAAAGAAACAAAAATGTTAGAAAACAAAGTTTAAACAACTTTTGATATATGCTTTACTCTCTACAAAATATGTTATTTCAATTTAGCTTTGTCTGTAGCTTAAAGCAAGATTAATCGTAACTTAGCCTTGAAAAAAGTTTGATAAACGACATTTTTAAAGTTTTAATTTTAGCCTTATATTTAAAGTGTCATACTGTATGAAAAAAATTGCGAAAAAGTTAACGTTTAAAATAAGCGTTTTTTTTTGTTTATTTTATCAATAAAGTTTAAAATTAATCGATTTTCGGTATCTGTATGAAAAATCAATTATATAAAAAAAAAAAGTATCAAGACTTTTGTATCAAAATAATTTTCATACTCATTACTAATTGATAAAAGTATAGTAATCACTGTTTTATCGATTTAAATATCTTTTTTATACATTGGTAAAGTGTAAACCAATAAATGTTTAAATTATGTAATTAGCACAGTTTTTTAACTCCATTTGAACTAACATAATAAAATTTTTGCAAATTATTACCTGTTTTTATAACGGTATTAAAAACAAAAAAAAAAGTATTTTCATTTGCAAGCTTATCGTCTAAACTTGTGAGGTATGAAAAAAAAACTGTGGTTTTTTAAGGTTATAATAATAATAAAAATAAATGATTATTTCCCATTTTAATGTACATAATTAATTTTAAATTTCTTAAAGCTAAGACTTTTCCACAAAAAAATTATGTAATTTTAATGAAAGCAATAACATTAAAAACAAAAATGTATTAAGTAAGGTTATTAAATGAGATTTATAATGTACTTTCTCCATTTAGGTTAACAGACAAATTTTGATAAGTGTAAAACTATTTTCCTCATAAGATTAAGTTATCGCGGTTGAAAAACATTCCATATATAGCTTCGTGTTATAAGTGCGTTGTGCCTTATTCCTAATATGCTTATTGTTAAAAGCAAACAGTTTGTTTGAACAAGGATATATAAATCATCCAAGTTAGAACAGTTTGTTATTTAGATATTGAATGCCGTAAAAGCATACATATTTTTCAGATATTTAATAAAATAACATTTAACAAAACAATTAACTTGATAAAATCAGATTAATTTTCAAAAAGTAAACATTTTTAAAATTTTAGTTTGTTATTTATGTTTCAGAAAATAAAGCAAATTAACTTCACAACAATTTATAACATAACAAAATGGTGAGTTCCGGTATAAAAGTTCCTGCAGAAGTGGAAGAAGCCGGTGTTTTGGTTTCAACAAATAAAATATCAGCTGTTGTCATCGCTCTCAATTCAAACTCAAATGAACTGAGCGTGAAGAAAAAGTTCAGTAAAAAAATGAAGCATCCTTACCGAGCATGCCTAGCTGAGTTTGAAGATGACAAAGCTAGGTTAGTTTAGAAAATAAAAAGGCTTACAATTTTCAAACATTATTGTCGTGTTTTAAAACTGCAAATGTTTGATAATTGTAAAGTAAAAACTTCACAAAAAAGTATTTGTAGTGTTTTTTTCTTAATTTTAACATTTAAATGTTATATAGATTTCATTTTTACTGAAAATATAGTAGTCATTCATTTATACAAGGTGCTAGTTAAAAAATTTCTAGATACTTTACATTGTAATTATTTTTTACTTATGACTTCTGTTATTCTTCAAAATTTAAACTTTTAAAAATGAGAATGAATCTAAATATTTTAACAGCATCCAGATAATTAAAAAAAAAAAAAAAAGAAACTGAAACTAGTTTATTCTAAAGTAGGTAAAAGACTATCTTCTCAGAATATACTGTAGAAAACATATAAGTAAATTATAACTGGCAAGTACTTTACGCTAAGCTGAACTAATAAATTTGCTCTGAATAATGTTTTAGATAAAAAAAATATATATATTAACAAATATTTTTTTTTTAGTTTTGCTGTTGTCAATATGAAAATGAAAAACGGCGAGGGACAGGAACGTTTCAAATTAGTCATGGTCATGTGGGCACCAGACACTGCAACTGCTAAAGTTAAAATGACAGCCGCTTCTAGTTCCAAAGCTCTCAGAAGCAAGTTCGGCAAGTGCAACGCCTTCGTTGAGATTCAAGAAAAATCTTCGGACAAAAACATCAATGATGTTCTTACCAAGTTGCTGAGGTCGGGTGAAGGTTGCTACTCGATTGAAGGAGTAAAAGTTACACAAAATGAAAGGCACGAGTTTGTTTTTGAAGATGGAGACAATCATGATGACAGTGATCTAGATTAAGAGTAAAAATTAAATTTACTTTTTATGAGACTAAACATTAATGCAGCTATCAACTTCTGTTTTATTTTTGAGCTTGGTATTTAACGTACTTATAAAAAATATTTAAAAACAGTTAAATTTGTTACAAATAAGATTTTTTTATTGGTTCATCTTGATTATACTTAATGAAATGAACTTATTTTTATAAGCTAAGTTTTAATTTAGGGTTTTGAAGATCAACTTAAATACAGAGTTTTTTAAGTAAAAATATACTTTTTTAAGCTTAAAACTAATAAAACCGAATCAGACTAGTATAAACAATAAACTTTTTTGTTTACTTCGCTTCGTTTCGATCTCAAGTTTTGTCTAAACTAAATTAAACTATATAAAACACTGAATTTATTTATCATATACACTTTAAAATGAATGAACAAAAAATTTAACTGAATCGACAATAAAAGTTTTCAAAGTTTTCTAATATTCTACTTTTGAAATACAATTTTTTTTTGAGATGTAAAATATAAATTGAATTATTTAAAGGTTATTTAACACTAATGGTTTTTTACATTAAATATATTTTAGTTATAACTTTAAAAAAAATACTAGCTAAAACTTCAGAATTTACCTTTATTATCTTTTTTTGCAACAAAATTAATATCTTTATCGATCTAAAACAAAGCGTAGTAAAACAGCAGCAATTAAACGCATAAACCACCTAGTGTTACAGTCTACTAAGAAAACAATGCAACACTTCAGCATGTTTAAACAATTTACAAATGTTTGCTGCGTTGAAATAAGTATGCTAAATAGTTATGAGCATTTTAGTTAGTTTTATTCTTAATTTTTTTTATGCTTCCTTGAAAATACGAAATAGATTTAAACACTTTTGCTTTTTACAGGGTAGTATGTTTTAAAAATGCTAGTCAAATTCGTTATACGGTAAATATATTTATTGTTAAGCAGCTTTAAACCCTAAAAAGTAGTTATAAATAGCAAAGTATTTTCCTAAGTCAAAAGTTGTGTTTTCTAGCTTGGCTTTTTTTTTGAAATTGTTTTTTTTTTAACTAGTTATTTTTTTATTTATTTTTTTTTTGGTGTTTCTTGTAACATTTATAGAAGACTAGAAGTTTTTAAAAGTTTGGTTCAAAAATTATATCAACATATGTTTATATGAAACTGTAGAAAATTTTGAACTCCATATGTTATCAAATACATTTCAATAAAATTAAATTGTTTTCTGGTTACATAGAGTGAAATAGTATGTAAGTTTTATTACCTCAAACATAAATTTGGTTAAAACTCAGTTAGAACAAATAGTATTAAACAAACGAATAACTTAGTTGATATAGATACATAAAAATAAAGTGAATTTTATTGTTTTAAACTACTATGCTTTTGCATACTTTTGTTCATTCCTCCGCTAAAGTATTTTAAGTTTTTATAAATCGTAACGTTTTTGCTGTCTTTACTCGCATTGTATTTTTATAAACTTATTTTCAGTAATAGTAAAAATTAAAATGTTTCGCTTGTACAGAAAGCTCGTGGACAGGCACCCCTTCAAAACGCAGATCGCCACAGCGGTTGTCCTGTCCACCTGCGGGGACCTGTGCACCCAAATGGTCGAGACTAAAAATTACCGGGACATCAACATTAAAAGAGCGGCGGTCATGGGCTCCATGGGCCTGATTGTCTTCGGACCGATCTGCTCCCTGTCCATGAGAATGTTGCACCTCAAAAAGTTCAGGCCCGTCCCGTCGCTGCTCGTGGACCAGCTGGTCACGTCGCCCGTTGTCCTGTCCATGTTCCTCACCCTCCACCCCCTCATGTCCGGCTTCGAGTGGGCCGAAGTGAAGGAGGGTTGGTTTGAGAGGTGGGCCGGATTACAAGTGAGTTCGTGGGCGGTTTGGTTTCCGGTGCAGTTTTGCAACTTCGCCATTGTCCCGTACCAGTTCAGGATACTGTACCTGCAGACGGCAGCCCTGCTGTGGAACATGTACCTGAGCTACAAGGCGAACAAGCATGAAGAAAAAAACTAAAAAAAAAGTTTCCAACTTAAAAATTTTCTACTTCAAACAAATGCAATATAGTGGTGATTATGTCAATTCTAATTTAAATGTTTGTATACTACATAAATATTTTTACGAAAGTTTTTAGCTATAAAAATAATATACACATTAGATTAAATTTTAATTACTCACAAAACAGGTGAACTAATAAAAAAATATTTGTTTTCAAACTAAATTATAAGAAGTATGAAAGCTTTATTTCTAAATTAACAATACTTTTAATCAAACCAGACAACTAAATTTTTGATTGGTTTTGATATATGTTTAAGATACTTCTGACAACCAAACTTTTTTTTAACAGTAGGTAAGTTTTTCTAATACTATTAACAACCTCTATCAATTAAAAACTCAAGTATGCAGAAAAATTCAGTGAATATAGTAATCAACTAGTTAAAAAAATATGTATATTTATCAAAAAAGTTATTAACACCTATTACATTTCTTTTTAATTAGTAGTTGTAATATGTAAACTTCTAATAAACTTGTTTCGTTTGCTTATCAGGCATATAAATTTCTTTAAGCTTGTGTTTATTTTGGAAATTTATTGTCTCGCTGTTTATAAAAACTTCAAAACTTTTTTTTTCTGATGTTCGATAAGATTATTTAAACATAATACTACGTTTTTTATGTTTTTTTTTTCTTTTACGCCTAATAAATTTTACAAACGAAAATGGTTTTAAAAAAATTTAATATGAAAGAAAAGTATAAATTTACAAACCATAACAAAGTTTTTTCTTACTTTGAATAAAAGGAAATCAATAACGACAGAACAAATATTCATAAAAATTTACGTAGATAAAAAAATACTAAGAACAAATCTTAAAATAATAGTATATGGTATATGTAAATAAGTTAAATAAAGTATTAAAAAAAACAATGAGAAATTAACTAAACAAAAAAATACTTTTATTAGACAATTTCAGATTAAGAATTTTATTCAACACGGTGTTTCATGCAAACGCAATGATCACGATTAAAAACTCTATAAACTAAGATAGAAAAAGCCATATACATATTACTATTAGATGCTACTAAACAACACTAATCAACACTAATTATGTTCTTATTACAACTGATTAAATTAAATGAGCTTGCTAAATTAACAAAAAAATTCCAAAATGCTAAATAGCCAGTTAAGTAAAACCTATTGGATAAGTACAAAATAGATAAATAAATAATTAAATAACTAGAAAACACAAATGCAACAATGATACAAAAAAATAAAAATAAATAAAGTAAATTGAAAACAAAATAAATTAGAATAAAATGCTAGCACGAATGTAATATACTTATAAAATTTACTTATAAAACTTGTAAATATGGACATGACAATGTTATGATTTTAAATAAAATCTAGTGAAGTGTCTGCATTTGCCAATTAACTCAGTTCTAAAGTTGAGGGATAATTTTTTGTCAACAAATGCTATTTCAAGTCTTTCTACATTGCACAGGGAGCAAACTTAGCTCGGTTTGCGTTGATTAATTTTAAGTATTATCTTCCACTTAACGTTTTTCCTGGTCATTTCTTTGTTGAATTTGGCGGCCTGAATGAAAGAGCTCAGTTTCGTCGATTCTCTCAAATTTTTGTTTCTGAAGCTGTGCATATGCTTGTTTATCTTATTTTAAAGTTTCTTGCTGTAGATCCAATATAATGATATTCTTTGTTATTGTATGTTACCATTGCTTTGTATATAACTTTTCTGGGATATAACACTTCTGGAATAACTTTATTTTATTTTGTTTTTTATTTACTGTATTTATTTTATTATTATTTTTTTTTTATCATACTATTGTTGCATTTGTGTTTTCTAGTTATTTATTTATTTATCTATTTTTTATTTAAACAACAGGTTTTACTTAATTGGCCATTAAGCATTTTAGAATCTTTTTGTTAATTTAGCACGCTCATTTAATTTAATCAATTGTAATTAGAATATAATTATTGTTGATTAGTGTTTTTTAGTAGCATCTAATAGTAATATGTATATGGCTTTGTCTATCTTACTTTATAGAGTTTTTAATCGTGATCATTGCGTTTTCATGAAACACCGTGTTGAATAAAACTCTCAATCTGAAATTGTCTAATTAATGTTTATTTGCTCCTTTCTAGTTAAGCTCTTTATTGGAACTATAACTCAATATAAAGTTAATACAAAAAATACTTTACATGTAAATAAAAGGCTCTGGTAATTACAGTTAAACTTTGAACTAGCAATAAATATATTTTTGGTTTTTTAAGTTTCAAATTATGACTTAGAAAATGTATAAGGATTTTAGTTAGTGCTTAATAGAAAAGGTTTTAATTAAAGAAGCAATTTATGTCTTTTAATAGATGTTACATTTTGTGTAAATAATAAATCGTTTTCAAATGCATAACTTCTAAAGTTTTGGTATTTCACACTTTACCTTCTACTAACAAGTTTTTCTGTTTATTTCCACAATTAATACTACAGTTAGATAACACATGTAAGGAACTTTTCAGCATAGAATGTATTACACATATTTATTTATTTTTCTTCGGTCTCTTTAAAAGTTAATAAAATAAATTAACAGTTATAAATTTTAAAATGTTTAAAACAGGATTTTCCAAAGTGGGCGATTTTAGCACGTTGGGAAGCAATAATTAGTCAAGGGACGTAAGAGAGGCGATTTTTAAATTTTGAAACTTACACTAAGTATTCAAAAGTTGCAGATGAAAAGCAAAAAAAAAAGGTTTTAGGTTTTTTTGTTAGTAATTTTTAAACTTATATTAGATATTCTTGAGTTGCAGATGAAGAGCAAAAAAAGGTCTTAGGTGTTTTTATTAGTAATTTTAGTAGTTTTGAAACTTATACTAGATATTCTTGAGTTGCAGATAAATAGCAAAAAAAGGTCTTAGGTGCTTTTATTAGTTGTTTAGAAATTTATGTTAAATATCCTTGAGTTTCAGATAAAGAGCAAAAAAAAAAGTTAAGTGTTTTTTAACAAAGAAAATTTTGCATCAAAGGTCAATTTTGCATGAGTTACAATTTTGCACGGAGGTTCATTTTTGAACGAGAATAAAAAAAAATATAAATAAAAAACAAAAAAAAATTAATAATAAGTTAATAAAAAAAAAAAGAAAAAAAGTTACTGACCGAGGGTCCGGGTTAAGGGTATCAGTGATAGTAAAAAAAAATAAAATAACTGATAAAAATTATTAACTGACTAAGAGTAAGGATTAGAGATTTAGAGGTAACAGTGATAGTAGTATGAAAAAAAAAAAAAAAGTTACCGACCGAGGGTAAGGGTTAGGGGTAACAGTGATAGTAAAAAAATAAGGAAAAAAAAAATTGATTAAAAAAAAAGTTATAAAAAAGAAATAGTTATATATTCAACACGTCCAAAATTGTCTCAGTGCAATTTTATCCCTCGTGCAAAAATGTCTTTGTGCAATTATGTGCCCTCGTGCAATTTTGTACGCTCGTGCAAATTTGACAGCTACCCAATAGCTTACAATTAAACGTAACGTATATTTCAGTTTCCATTCTGTTTAAATTGAAGTTTTAACTTCAAGCTCAATTTTACTCCTAGCTAAACACTTTCTTTTATTGGTACTTTGTTTTATTAGTGTGTGTTTAAAGTTGACTATACCAACAATTACAAGTTAAACTGTTGTTTTTTGTTTTATTTTTGAATTTAACCTTGCTGTTTGATCAAAAACAAAAATATTGAACTCATAATCTAAAATTACTAACATTCAATTTAATGATTATAAAGGTATAAAGCATTGTCATTAATTTTGTTAAATTTAAGCAAAATAAGTTTATATTTTAAGAATATGAAGCTATTAAAAACTGAGAACTTGACTCAATGCTAAGAATTGAATCGAGTTCTCAATTTTTTATACAATTCATGCTCGGACTGGATCGGGCAGCAATTCGCTTCACGGCCACGTTGAAGCGACCGTCGACGATTTCTCAACAACTTGCGACGGCGCCGAAAAAAGTTCTCGCGACATATTCAAAGTGGATTTGAAGAACTTCGTTGATGTAGCTGGCAGCCCGTAGAGCTCGGAAAGCTACAGAAGAAGCTGGAGAGGCTCGAAAAAAACTACTTGGGTCGAATTAGAGAGTTTGAAGCTTCAAATTAACTTAGCTCGTTAATGTGACTGAGCATGAATTAGTGCATGATGAGCTTGTTTCCTTTGACATGTTTTAAATTTTATCTAAAGTATTGATGTCGAATTAGTTTTTACAATCAACTGGTAATTTTTTTATTTTTTGTAGTGTGCTGATCTTGTGATTTTTAATTTAGCTTGAATGTTCTGTCTTTTTTTTTTGTTTGCTTAATCGCTCGTTTAAAAAGTTAATGTACTGTTTTTCTTAGTTATAAAATACTTCAAATAAGCTGTAAAGCTTGTGTTTTTTGCCTTAAAAGCCTTGGCAGTGTTTCTAAGTATTAAAGCAAATCTTTAAGTTTAAATTTCAAATTTAATTAAGTAATTTCAGACGTAGTAATATTACTACTGGGAAATCTTATGTCAAGAAAAACTTTTACTTTTTCTCAAATTTCAAAAATTATGTAAACTTTAACATATGTTTAACATATGCAGTAGTAATTATTATTTCAAACAACTAGAATATTTAAATATTAATTAAAGTTATCAAAAAATGTTAAGTTAAGGATAAAATTAAACAAAGCTTCATTCAAGTAGAGCTTAGTAATACTTAAGTATCAAAAAGCTTTAAAAAAACCTGGTGTTTAAAAATTATTTAAAGATATATTTCATCAGTATACAACAAATAAGGCCGAATAATAATATTTTTATTAAACTTGTATAAAATACTACAGTTATAAAGCTTAATAACTTAATTAAGCATCACTTACTTGTGAAAATGAAATATTAAACGTTTTTTGTAATTTCATGCCATTTAAATAAGCTAAAATTTTTGCTTTTTCTATATGTGTAAAATATGATTTTGATTATTTTTTAATTTATTTTTAAGAAATAACATCGTACTCAGGCACTATTTTTAATTTTGTACAAGGACATCTTAAAAATCTATACTGTAATTTCATAATTTGGCACTGCAACCTTTAACACCTTTAATCTCACTGTGTCATTTATATTAACAATTTTTTCTATATTTAATCTACATGTAACTTTTTCGGTTTTTACTATTAAAATGCACTATTTATAGTGAGCCAAAGTCGCGCTAAAGTAGGCATAATGTTATACAACCTAAAAAAAAACTTTATTTGAACCTAATTTCGTATAATCTGTAATTTAGAACAAACCTCAAGTATTTAAAAAAAATCAGACTTTAATCTAAAAACTTTAACGTTTTATGGCTACATCAAGAAAAATAATTTTTTTTAGGTTTTATAATTAATAGTCATTACTAACTAGAATTTATATTAACTATTATATTATCAATTGATATCAACTAGATTTAGTTAATGTTTTGTTTCAAGTCAAAATAACATACACGCAAAGCAATGTACTCATTTTATTTAAAGTCATGGCAGTTTTACAAGAAAACAAAAAATGTCAGTTGTGCCAAGTTTTCAGCGAAACATGCGAATGGTAAAATACGCCGCTGCCACACTTGCCGCTGCGGCAGCCATGTTCCTCTGCGCTCGTTCATTGCCATATTCTTCTTCTCTCTTCTTAATTTCACCATCCATCCAAACCCTGAACGCGCTGATTTTCACCGCCGTCCCCGGCTGGTTCTTCCCGCACTCCCTTGTAAATCTACCAGTCCCCGATCTGGACAGCCCGACGACGGTTTCGATTCCTCCTATTTGCTGCACCACCGGCCCACCGGAGTCTCCAGGGCTGATCATCGAGCAATCCTTGCAACCTTTGCACCCGTAGCATATATGATAGTTGTCATCGAAAATATCATCAGACCCATCGTTCATACAACGCACACAATTGTCACTTTCCACCACGTAAAGGCTGCCTTTGCGGGCTGCTTCCGGCTGGACTACTTCTTCGTCTTCGTTTATATATGCTCCCCACCCGACGATGCTGCACTTGCTGCGGAGTCTAAGCTCCTGATCAGGACTTATCAGGTTGGCCGGTTGCACGCGTTCGTTGAACGAAAGGGTATTTTCTCCCAAAAAGATCAAGGCGACGTCGGCGAAGGTTTCCAGACCTAGGTCTTGGATGTCGAAGTCTTCATGAACAATCACGTTTTCCATACTTACAGTAATCGCTTGCGCGGACGTTCTATCATATTTGTTTTTAGTACCCGCCAGAATTGTTACTTCTCGTGCTGAGTAATATAAATCTATATTCAGTTTGTCAATAAAATTATGAGCGCAAGTCAGTATCCACTGATTAGTGACGATGACTCCGCCTCCGTAAAAAGTATTATCCTTTCTGATTTCTATGGGAAAGTTATACTCTACGTCGATTCTGACTAAATACTTGAATTCTCTTATTGTGGCATCTCCTTCAGGATGTACTACTTGGCAAGTTGACGTGAAAGCAAGTGCAGTCAAAACAATCGATAAAATATTAACTAAACGCATTTTGAACTTTGTACACAAACTAACAAACACTGTAAAAAGTTTGTTCAAGAAAGTTATGTATGACTTTTTTATTTTCTTATTCATTATGACGTAACTATATAGTAAAATTAATTAAATTGTATGTTTGTTTAGTTTTAAAAAAAGCTGCTTACTTACACTTTTGAAAATTTGGTCTTAATTGAAACTGCGGCCTGCGACTACATTCAGCAGCCGACTACGAATTTGAATAAAAATACTCAAAATTTCGTTCAAATAAGTTAAAAGAGCTTTTATTGCTACTTACTTAGCTAAAAGCTGTCATTACTTCTTCCACTTAACTTAATAAATAAGATTACAACTGTTTTGTAAATTTTTCAGTTTTTATTTAAAGTATTTGCTTTGTAGCGGTTAACTTAAAATATGTACAAATGACAACTTAAAACATGATTGCTGCTTGCATATCTTCTCTTAGTCTAGAAAGTCTAATGTAAAGTTAAGTTTTTAGCTGTCATTTTCAATTTTAATAAAAGTCGAAATGCTTCTGTATTTTCTGATTCAAGTACTTAGTAATTATTTTGATTTATACAAGTCTAACAATGTTTTTAATTTATTTTTTAATTTTATTTGTAGTTATAAAACGTAATTAAACAAACTAAATTTGCAACTTGAAGTAACAATTTAACTATTGCTGAATTACTCTTGTGAGAAAGTATTACTTGTTGGCAGAAAATTTATTCTTACTATTGTACTTATACTTTGTATTTAAAACAGCTATGGATAAAAAAATAAGTTTAAACCCACAGTTTTTTGCTTTGTTCAAAAAAACAATTTTATTAAATTTTAAATCAAAGCTTATTTAAAAACCGCTCGTATGTTTTTATAACTTTTGTTTTAGCTTAGTACTTAGTTTTACAGTTTTTAAAAATCAGTTCAGTAATTTCAAATGGTATAAATGTATGTATTAGCAGATAAATTTAATTTTATAAATTTAAGCTATTGATTGAAATTACACCTTTCTGGACATAGTTTTAATTTTACTATATAGACGAAAATATAAGTTAAAGTACTTTTAACACAATTTCTTTCATAAATATCTTGTTTCTTTTTTGAAAAGTGAAAGCATCATCGCAAAAAAACAAACTGCTTATAAAAAAAGCAACTGATTTTATTCTAACTATTTTAGTATATTGATAAGTTTTTCAGAAGGTAACTTACAAATATTTGTACCTAAAAAACTTATAACAAAATATAAAACTATCTATGGTGTTAAGAAAGTCGGACCCTTTTGTTGGTGTATGCTAGTTTAACTACAAATTTATGTTTTTGAAAAGTAGGTGTGATTGAATTACGAACGTTACCTTGGCTGGAATAGAATTTTTTTACATTTTTTTTTAACAAACTTTAAAATCAACTATTTCCAATTTCCTTAATGCTAACTTGGAACTTTTTTTAAAATCTGAAGAATGTTCTTTTGCTTAGCTTTTCACAATTTTTTTTATCGAATTGGGGTTTTACTTTTATAGTGGGGCCCCTTTAAAAATTTAATGTTTTTTTGCATTTTTTTGCTTTGCAACGTTTTTCTACAATTTTTATTTATTTATTTTATCATTAACATACTTATTAGATTGAGTTTAATGACGTTATTAATTTTTGTTCAATTTTTTTTAATTTATAACATATGCTTAAACAAATTTTTCAGAAAAGTTCCAAGTTTGCAGGGTTTTGTTTTTTATTTTTACATGGTTTTAGAGCAAAAATAAAATATTTTATTAATAAGTTTTATTTTTAACATCCCTATACAATTAAGTTTTATACCTTTATTATACTTTTTCCTTAATTAATATATGACTCATTTAAGTTTTACCTAAATTCTTAGCATTTGATCAAGAAATCACTCAAATTACGTCAACAAAAAGATTAGGTAAAACTTGTATGGGTCATATATTTAAAAGATTATGATTACGTTAGAAAACTTAAATGTATAACTATATTAAAAATCAAACTTATTAAAAAAATAATTTACTTTTGCTATAAAACCATGTAAAAAAAACCGTGCAAATTTGGCACTTTTTTGAAAAATTTATTTAAGCATATGTTATAAAAAAAAGTCTGAAATAAATTTTATTAACGTCTTAAAACTCAACTTAATAAGTATGTTAATAATAAAGAATTAAAAAAAAAATTTTTGGAGTAAAACGTTGCAAAGCAAAAAAATGCAAAAAAACATTGAAATTTTAAAGGGGCCCCACTACAAAAGTAAAACCCCAACTCGATGAAAATTATTGTGAAAAGCTAAGCAAAAGAACTTTCTATAGAGAAAAAATCTCAGTTAGCATTAAATAAATTGGAAATAATAGGTTTTAAAGTTCGGTTAAAAAATTGTATTAAAGAAAAACGCTATTCGAGCCAAAGTAACGCTCGTGGTTGCATTTAATGATTAATATAATTTTACTTTAACTCACACTTACATTAAGCACAACGGTAAAACTTGTTTTTTTATTTGAAAAATTTTCAGTTGTTCTAAAATCATAATATATTTAGCACAAATTAAAACGATCTTAGCTTAAAATGAAACTTTAATTCATGTAACTGTCATTTATTGAGAATTGAAAAAGCAACCTTGTTTCGCAAATTGCACGACAAAGAATTTAAAAAAAATCCTTGCTTTCTGTCGTTGACATTTTTTTTTAAATAAAAACAAAACAGTCTATTTAGATATTATGTATTCAATATGTTTATTTGATACAAATCTAATTTAATTTCACGCACAGACTACTTGCATTAAACAACTTAACGCTTTAGTGTTAAAAACATTTAGCGCAAATCTCGACTGCCAGGATCAGCTTTGCGAGTGCAGTAAAAGAAAAATTTTGCGTAAAAAATACAGAGCTAGGCAAGTTGCATGGAACGCAAGCTTTAAAAAGTAACGATGCACTCAACAAACTGAATGCAATCGACACCAGCTTTGGCAGTGAGATCCTCCTAAAACCTGTTTTCGAACTTGACGGTGTAGGGGTGCGGGAGGTTGAGCGCCACCGAAACCCCGTCCATGTCCAGCGGCTCACCGTCCAACCTCGCGTCGAAGCTCCTCAGGATCTTGACCAGGTACGCGAAAATCTCCCTCATCGCGATCCTCCCTCCCGCGCACCTCCTCCTTCCCATTGAAAACGGGAGCACGTGTCCTGTTGGACGAAAATGGCCCTTTTCGTTTAAATGGCGCTCGGGCCGGAACTTTTGGGGGTCGGGCGACCAATAGTCGGGGTCGTGATGGACGGACCAGAGGTTGGGGACGACCATCATGTTCTTGCGGACTTTGAAGCCCATGAACTCGGCGTCGCGTTTGACGCAGTGGAAGTTGGCGGTCGGTACCGAGTGCCTCAGTCGGATCCCTGTTTTTTGTTTTTGATTGAGGTATTTAGTTACAATAAAGTCATAATTTCAATCAGGCTAGCACACGCTCAAAACCAGGAATTACTTAGTTTTTAGAGTTAGTACTTTCAAACAACTTTTTTTTTTTTTGTTTAAACATCACATTTTTTATTGAAGCTTAACTTATTTTTGAAACTAATACATTTTGACAATGATATTGTTTATATATCTTAAAGTTGTTTTCCAATTTTTTTCTAAAAAATCTTTAATACTTCACAACAACATTCTCGAACCTTCTTCGATCACTGCTCTTGTGAGATGAAGATGAGTGAAATGTTCATCTGATAAACTGTTACCGTGTTTTTCTGTTTCAAAAGGACTTTACTTTGAGTATTGTTTAAATTTTATGATAGCGTTCAAGTTATTCAGTTAGTAAGCTATCTTAGCTACGAAAAAAAAAAATTCTAGTTCTCAGATAATAAAACTTCTTTTTCAAAGCAAGACAATGATAAATTGTAATTAAACATATACAATATTTAATATTATTATATAGTACTATATTCTATTGTAAAAAGGAATTATTTCATAGCAGATTAATTACGTTTATACTTTAGTAGCGTAAAAGTAGTCGGTAGCAAAAGTATTATTTTTTATCACAAGTATATTCTCAAAAATAAAATTTCAGTATAGTTTTAAACGCAAGATAGTGAAGGCCGCAAAAATAGGTTTATCATTTTTGTATGTACCTAGCACACTGTCGATTTCTTTCTGGCATTTCGAAACGTATCCAGGATTCTGCAAGAGGACCAGCAGAACCCACAAAAACTGAGATCTCACCGGAAGAGTTCCTCCGAAAAACGAGTCTTCAGCAATCGTGAGGAAATAACTGGTGTCTTCTTCTTTCATATCGGGAAACGCTGTAGTTATAAAACAGTTTCAACTAAAAAAATCGATACGAATATAATGGGACAAGTTTCTAAAAAAGGATACGTCTTGACTCTGCTGACTAAGAAAACTAGCTTGCTTATTGTACAACGGTAAAAGTTTATAAGGGTCATTTAACAGTTTTTCAAGATGCATCAATAAAAGAAATTTTTGTGATTAACTTTAGAACAAAGTAACATTTATTGCTATCATAAAACTTTGCATGGTCGAAAACGTTTAGAAAAAAAAAAAGTTCGTTTATGTAAAAATAAAAGATTTCACGAACTAATAATGAAAGATAAGAAATATTCACAACTAAAGTATTATAATTAAAAATTATTGGTTAGATAACAATAAATCTAAGAGTTGAGAAATATACAATACTTTTAACAAAAAATATTTTTATCAATGCTAAATTCGTTGAATAATTGACGACATACAGAAAACCGCAACTTTAAAAAAGATTATACATTTGCTTTCACCTTTTTTAAACACCGACGCTAAATCCACGACGCGACGTTTCTGCTCGTCGGAAAATCTCGCCTCTTCGTCTTCCAGATCGATGAGCCGCTGGTGAAGGAGCTTGCGAAAGTGGACCATGCAGTCGTTGTGACGTGACTTTACTTCTTCTTGGTAGCTGCGAATCAGTTTCTTTTTGTTTCAGTACGAAAGGACTTGTATGTTAAGTTTAATTAAAAAAGTGTGGTGTTAGTTGAAAATAGTAGACGTTCTTTGATAAATTTTGGTTTGAGCATTGTATTGGATTAAAAAACTCATATTTTAAAATATTGTTTAGTTTTTAAGGTGTTATTTTAAATCAAAAACATCTAAAGTTATAGAATTGTGCTTTAGTTCGGGGTTTCCAATACTTGTTTTTAAAAACGCCGCCTTGGTAAAAATCTAAAAATAATTACTAACTTTTATAAAGTATAGCCTCTATAATGGTTAACTACCAAATTACGCGCTTTCGTACAAGTTATTGTATTTGACAGTCAATGGGGAGTTGTGGTCACTGCAGGCAGGATAAGAATTACAAAACATTTTATTTCAAACAGACCCGCCTTAATACGCCAAACTAAATAATTTTAAGATCATATCATATTATTAGAATGAACAAAAGTTAATGCATGTTGAACTACGTTCAAGTCAAACAAACCGGCTCATCGCGGGCAGGAACTTGAGCCAGGGCATGAAGACCATCAGCCCGAACCTCTTGTCTTTGGTCGTGTCGTAAACCATGCCTATCAGCTTGTCCACCTCCTCATCTTCGTCGGACAGCCTTTTCGAGAAGAACACCTTCAGAAAACAAATTAATAGCTTGTTAGGAAGTGTCAATGACCACTATAGATATAAACGCAGTTATGAGTCATTTAAAGTCAAAGTTTATTTAATGTTTTAAAAGTTTTAATTTTTATTCTCTTAAACTGGTTAAACATTTTAAATTATATTTTAATCGAAACTTTGTCTTAAAAATGCTCAGTTAATGTGTTCTGTTTATAAGCAGATTAGCAAATAAAAGTTACATTTTCAATACGTTTTCACACTAAAACGTTGAATATTTCAGCAAAAATTTACGGTAAAACTTTATCAAATATGAAGTTTACTTGTAAAAGTACGTTGGCAGCAGATTTCGCCAAAACAGGCCGCAGGTCGACAGGTTCGGTGTTTTTGTTTTTTATAAGTTTCACTAGCTCGTCGCCTTCATTGTTTATTTTGTCGTTGATGCCTATAAAAACAAAAGTTAAAAAAAAAATTCAAAATTCTCTTACTCTTTAAATTAAGCATGACATAAAAAAAGTAGATTAAAATTTTATTTTTTTGAACTGTGTATGCTATTATGCCCAGCTGCACTTATTTAACACCATTAGTCACCATAATGACAACATTTACCGTTTACATACACAATTAAGTGAAAACGAGTTTTAATCACATAGCTTGCGGCTATTAAGTGTGCTTAAAATTATATTTTGGCTAATAACAGAGTGCATGTTTTATAGATAATAAACATTTAAAATATTTCAAAAATTAAAATTTGTTTTTTTAAAGGTATATAGAGTCTATGTAGTAACTAATTACAGGTTTTTCAAATTCTCTTCATAATAAATACTATAAGGCTCTTAAAAGGTATACAAAATTGTTTTTCTAAAATTGTAATGTAAATTTATTTTTGATTGATTGCTTTATACTTTTACTAATAATATGTATGTAAAAAACTTTTTTTAATAACTTTTGCTACAAAAACAAAACAACTAAACATTTTATTTAAAATATTAAGTATTCTGAATTAATATTCTTTTTACAGTTGTTAAAATGAATAAAAATAAACACTACTTTATCTAATTTTAAGTATTGCTATAAAGTTTACAAAAAAAAAGCTTAAGAACATATCAATAACTTTTTTATTAGTAAACATATCAAAGTATTTGATAAGTTTATGAAAACTTTAGTATTTACATTTCAAGAAAATATGTTTTGTAACATGACAAATAGCTTTTTTTATATGATCTCAGTACAATGTTTATATCAAATTAGTGCTGTATTTATAAACTTCACTGCTAATAAAAAAACTAATTATTTTACTCTTATTTAAGTGTAGATTTTTATTTGTGTACTTTATTTGTATATTTACAGTAAATAAAAAACAAAATTTTAAATGAATTCACCCTTCGTTGAAACCTGAACATTAAATCGAAATCGGTAAAAAATACAAATCAACCAACTCATGCTATAAAACATAATAAAACACTTGTTCACACTTCATTCCAACTACTATTCATCTCACTTCAAATAAACGTAGTAACATGTTAATATTGTTGAAACTTAAAATAACTTTCAAAATCCTTTTTAAATCAAAACCAATTCAAGCTCAAAATAACAATTACAAATTCTTTAAAACATACCAGTTGAACTTACATTCAGTTAATTAAACTAAAAATATTTTTCATTTCCAAACACATACTCGCCCACACTTGATCGATGAACCCGACGAAGGTCTCCTTCCACGCCCTGCACCTCTCGTGGTCGGGAGTGAAGAGCAGCCCCTCGCTCCTCCCGCGGCTGCTCCTGTAGCTGCCGCTCAGCTGCATCACCGGTCGGTCGCTGAACACGGCATCGTTGTCGACGAGCGCCTCTCTTATTTCGTCGTATCTGCATGAAAGTTTATACTTTTTGTATAAGTTACAGGATTTGTGTACGCTGTAAGAACCAATGAACCATTGAACAATTCATTTGTATGCATGTTTTTGATTTTTTTTATATATTTGTTTTGTACCAGTGCTTCTTTTATTTTGTCATACTTTTATACGTATTAATTTTTGAAGAACTAGTTTTTGTACAAGGAAAGTTTAATTGACTATTGATTACAATTGCAAATCAATAACAGTTGACTGTAAACTATGCGAAATAAATTTTATTGAACTTTTTTAATTTTGAAAAAAAATCTACTATTTGCTTTAGCTAAACATTATTTATTCAACTCATGACTAATTTCAGAGACTTTAAAGTTAATTTGTTAAGTTAAGTAAAAGCTCTACTTTACCAAATGTGTAAAATAAGCTTAGTCACAACTTAAACAGAAAATATATCAAGCTTTTTTATTTTCAAACCCGTTGATGACGAGTGTGTTCCAGGAGCCCATCTTGACTTCGAAAACGTTGCCGTACGTTTTCGCCCACTCGAAAAGGGTTCGCTCCTTGAAATCAATCAAGCTGAACAGGGATCCGACCACTGGGTACCCGAGAGGACCGGGAAGAGATTTGGCCATTTTTTAACAAATAAACTGAAAACGTTGAAATGAATTTGTTTGTGTGTAGTGAGTCTGATAGCGTTGAATACTTGATAGTTGCTTTATAAAGTAATCAAAACACTTTTAAAAGTATGATTTTTTGCTTAAACACTTATCTTGCGAAAGATTTTTAAAGAATAATGTCGTGAACATTTTTTGTTCATGAAAAGTATTGCTTTTTTGGCTTTTCAAAAAATAGGAAATCTTAAAATATTTAAATTTTGTGTAAGTGTTTTTATGCTCTAGTAAAAGAAACAAAGTAACATAAAAAAACATCTTAGAGTTTGTTAAGATCTAATTGAAAAGTTTTACACTTTTCAAGGTAATTTTTATTTTTAATCTGCAGTATCATGCTATAAGTTTAGTACAACAGGAAAAATTTTTGGTATGCGAAATACTTTATGGGTTCAATAAATTGAGTAACAGAGCTACTGTTGTATACTAATTATAAATAAAACTAATTTAGTCTAAGAAATTCGAAAACGACTTGATAAAGTTTGTAAAAATAAGGCTTTCCAAAACTCATGCTATAAGTTAATCTGTTTTAGAATAAAACAAAACAAAAGTAGTACAGAGTTTTTAAGTCAAAATAGAAACACAACAAATACACAAAGAATTTTTTTGTTAGAGATAAATTTTAGAACGTTTGTTTTTTATAATACAATCAATGTAAATGAGGTTTTAAAATTGCGATTTTTAAAACAATAAGAGTTTTTGTAACTTAAGAAAACAATCAAGGCGAAACAAAAGTATTAACTGAAAAAACGTGTTTAGAAGCATTTACGACCAATTAGTTTAACAATTTATAATTTAAAAATTACTAAAAATTGTAAAAAAAACAAAAGTTAATTACGACTTGTGTAAAATTTTGGTTGTGAGTCTTGAAATAAAGTTACTGATAAAGCTACAAGATTTTTACAAGAATGTTGTTAACAGTTTTAAATGTACAATTAAACAAATCGAACTCACTTCAAAACTAAAACTAATTAACTGAACAATCGTCTATTTTTTTGAATTTTTTAAATACTGATAAACAAATTTACTTATATCAAGATACACTATATCTGTAATCTTCTCTTCACTAAAATTATACTTAAAAAAAACTTTAAAAAGTTTCTAAAGGTTTGGTTAGTTTTGGAAATTCGTTGACTACTAAATTCTAGTAAGCTTATTTGCATAGAAACAATAGTTCTACTGTATAAACTAATTAAAAAAAAATAACTCAATATTTTGTAATTGATTAATAAAGAACTTATCAAGACAAAAAAACAAAAGAAATGATTAATATTTGCATTATATTTACTTCCGTATACGTATATGTATTTTTTAATTTTTTTTTTAATAACTGTTGGTTCTTTCTAAAACGCATATAAGCGTTCGTATAAATGTCTATAAGCTACTTATAAGTGTTTAATTAAAAATTAAAAACTGAACAATAACTAGTTGTGTTTTAACTGAGAATACTTTTGTCTATTCTTTCCGTTTAAAACGATCGCAGTTTTCAAAAAGCGAAGTAGTTTTTTTTCGGAAGAAAAACTATCAAACTTTATATTTAGCTACTTACGCGTTATTTTTGTAGAAGACAAACACCAAATAAAGCTTTAAAAAAAAAAAAAAAAGAAAAGAAAAAATTCACTGAAGACAATGTTGTCTCGTGAAAACCATCAAACAATGAACGATCATATGCAAAAACTATTTAATTTAAAAGCGTAAACATCACACGAGCAAAAATATCATCTGAACTGCGTTTGTTTTTTCGATTTGAACTTTTTCAAGGCATGAAATTGCTTTGTATGTGTCAGCTAAGTTTGTTTCTTTGAAAATGTTTTTTCCGTACGTAATGCTTTTGTTTTCACGCTTAACAAATTAACTAGTTTTTGAAAATTTTTGAAAAAATAATTTTCTTTTACAACATTATGTAATTAATACTTGTATTCAAGTTAGTACAGTCACTTTGAAATTTACAAATTAAACTTTTTAGATAATAGTTAAAGTAAAAATAAATTCTTGTTTATATCTCTGAAAGTTTTGACTGAATAAAAGCTATATTGTATACTATTTAAAGTAGAATATTTGTGGTTACTTTTGTTTATTATTTAGTGTTTTCGCTTTTTTAAAGCTAAAATTAAAAAGAAAATTGTTAGTTCTAAAACTTTGTTTTTATGTAGATTTACTCGATTGAATTTTAAACAAACTTGAGATTGGTTAACTTTAAATTATTGTTTAACAAACAATCATCTTCACAAAAACTTTTAATTAGAAAGCTTCGGGGTGGTCAAAACCAACGTTTCCACCAACGGTGCTGGTTTACTGACCAAAAAACCGATTAATGACGCCAGCATGCGGTATTAGAAAAACTGCCGAAAGCCTCGATATAAGTGGGATGCCAATGAGGGTACTTGTTTTCAAGCTGCATGAAAGGTTCCCCTGGGAATTTTAAGAAAGAAGAATCAACAGGGTTCTCCTTTTCCAAACCGCGAACCAAAATGAAAATCAGGATGACCTGACCGATTCGAAATGCGAAAATTGCTGCTCTCTGCCCAGCTTGTTCGTTTGCGGCTGCAAAGTGCGTTTCGTTTCAAGAAGAGTCAGAATGAGCCTTTAGAATGTCACAAAAGACATGCTATTAGCAGTCGTCTATGACGTCACAACGAACAAGTTCTTCAAAATGACAGTCGACGTTCCGCTGAATTTTTTTTTTGCGCTGATTCAGATTGCTTTAAGACCAGGGGAAAATTTTTGTGTTTTTACCTTAACTGAGTTTTAAACAAATATCTTATATCATATTGAATGAGCTTTTTTTTTCATATCTTTAGTCCTCTATAACTTTTTAATTACATTTAAGATTAAAATTCTAGTTTATTATTTTAAAACTGAAGTGTAAGTTCAGTTTTCAGATTAAATTTAGTCTAAATAATTTTAATATTGAGAAAAAACTTGTTTTCTAAATGTTGTTCGCTTTTAAACTATAGTTTGATATTTTAAAAGAAACTTTTCTGTATCAAAACATACCTAAATATTATTAACTTTTTTATAACTACAAACAATAAAATGTACAACCTTCTACAGTTAATGCTTAATTTGAAGTTTCATAAAAAAAAAGTTAACGTAATATAGAAGCTTATACTTTTTGTTTTAAATATCTGCTTTAGTGATGTTTTAAAATATACTGATAGTTTTACTTTTGAATTGTAATTTTCAATCTCATATGACGATAAGTAATTAAAGTTTAGCATAAATTATAAAGCGACAGAAGGAATCAAAAATAAAGTTTAGAAAAGGTAAAATAAAATAATTCATTTACGGCAAAAATAATTTTATTTAAATTTTTTAAATTTTTTTTCAGGCATATAGTTTTAAATAAAAAAGTCTAAAACTGGTTTTTAATGCATTGTTTAACTCTCAATTAATTTAAGACTTTTCTAAATGTAAACTTATATCATAAAATAACTAAATAAGTTAAAAATCGACTAAGAGTCAAACTAGCAGCGGGATGATAAGCATTAAATTTTGAAACTTAAAAAAAATTGAGAAAAAAGTCAAATGTAAGCAACTTAATTTGACACAATGTTATAACATTTAATGCTTTAAAATTAATTTATATCGTATTCAAATTCAAATCGTATCACGTATTGTGAATAGGTATGGATCAGTTCTATACTAGTTTAAAAGAGTTTAAAATGATCAAATGAGACACATTTGGGAGCAAAACTGATTAATAAATAGGTCATCGTACTAAAAGTAAATTCTTGTTGTGTAAAACGGGAGATGAGAATTTGTTTAGACAGGAAACGGCCGGATATAATTAATTATATTTTAGATCAAGTCAAAAATCTGCGGCTCACGGGTCAAAGGAAAGGCAAAGCATAACTCTGCGACCCGAGAGTTACTTTTTAGCTAAAAACACACATTTTTAGAGAATTTTTAAAAGTTGTGCTAAAACCTAAAACTTGGAAATTAATTTGATAATTTCGTTTTTACTATTACTCTACTATTGCTTATTTTATTTTTGTTTTGTTTGATACAGTATTTTTGTATTAGTTACTGCAACTATTTAAAAATAAATGCACACAACGGAAGCCTTTTTATATACATTGCAGCCCGCGAGTAACTTTTACAAAAGTTGGCCTGTCATTTACAAAGTATGTTAATCCCTGCTTTATAGACCAAAATAAATACAATCTCAAAGCTTAGCACTAATAATAAAGCTAAACAAGGTATACAAATAAAGTAAACCATTTTTCGCTTAAAAAAGTCGTTTTTGAAATATTACATGTCGTTTTTGAAGTAGAATTTAAAACTTTCATCAACACAAAACGAACATAAATTACAAAAACTCAGACTAAATAAAAACATTTACGAATTTTGGGTTTTAAAAAACATTGAAGAAGTTTTATAAACTTTTGGGTTTTTTGAGTTTAAAAACAAGTTAAAACTTACATGGCTATTTATTTCTTCACCACTTCAGTCTGTTTTAAATATCTGAATTTACTTCTAAGTATAAAATAATTAGTTTTAAACGTTACAGGCTTGTACATTTTCAATCACGTGACAGTGTAATAGTTTTTGCTTAGATTATTATCCGTTTGATTTCCTTGTACCCAATTTAAAATGTTAGTAATATATTTAGAAACAAGTAAAAAATTAAAATTTTAGTAATAATTTAATGGAAAAAATTAGTAACTTTAACCTCTTATTGATAGTAGCTCTTTTGAAAGCCATTTGTATCGATATTGACTTAAAAACCACTCTCTGAAAATATATCATGGGCAACATACCTTAAAGTTTTGATTTCTAGGAAATTATTTATAATGTAAGTGTTGAGCATTTTTTATAAGATTAACCTAAAACAAAATCAACACAATACTTAATACGTGTTTAAAATGATGTTTAAAATTAGTTGTTAAATGTATACTTTAAACAAATTATTCACTTGTTGCTTAACAAAAGTAAGGGAATCAACAATTAAAAATTAAATTTAAAAGAAATAACTTTAAAGCACATACAGTTTACTTATTAAGGTTAGTTTAGAATAAACTGCAAGATTTCTAAAATGATCTGAAGTAAAATAAAAAAATCGAAACTCTTACTGAAATTTTTCAATATATTTGTTTATTCGTAAAAAAATTTTTGCTATTAAATAGTATTTTTTCAAGACTAAAAGATAAAAGTGATCGATAATTAATTCTTGTCTTTGTTTTCTCTGCAACACTTTCTCCTGCTTGAATGAAGCTAAACTTAGTGCTGCTACATATCATACGTTAGGCATACAAAAGGCTAGAAGAAGATTCTGTAAGCTAACGTGCCTGTTTCGAGCTTCGTCCAAAAATGAAAATCACACCTATTTAATTAACTGGGGGGGCTCTTTTTTTCAGTAATGAAGGAGTGCATGTACTGAAAGAAAAATAAGAAGATTGAAAGTGTTTTAAGATGCCCAAATTGCATCGAAACTAATAAATAAATCGTCTTTTTATTGATTAGGGTTTGTTTTTAAATGAAAAAGCTTAATAGTAATATGTATGTTTAAGTTGTTTTGTCAAAACTTCAGTTATTTTTTTTTCTTTTTTGTGTATTGCATTTGTCAATAAAAGTATTTACTTAGAAAAAAGTTTTTAATCGTAAAGTAAGCCATATTTTATCCATATCTGTAAAAAAATAAAATTAAATAAATTTTTTTCTTGTAGACTTATTAATAAGATTAAAATAATAAAAAGTAAAATAATATAAGCGCCATTTTCTAAAAATTATATCCCTCTTTTTGATATAATGAACATAAAGTTTCAGTTATTTTTTGTCGAATTTTTCTAGCTTACTACTCAATCTTAAACATTACCTGGCATTCTCGGAAATAGTTGAGCAGTTGTTTAGCCGTTTGCATAAGCAAACTAAATTTATTGATCTTTGGAAAACTTTAAAAACATTTAGGTCTGAACTATGGTTTAACATATTTATAATTTAAGTTGAATATCTTAGACCACATAGCTTTACAGAAACATCTTAAAAATATTTTTTTTTTAAATCTCAAGGTTAATTGTGTTTTAGAGTTTTAATAACCTTCTCTAAAAAATTTTCTGTTAGTTCAAAGTGAGCAACTAAAATAAGAAAATATATTCTTTTTGACATTTAATTCAACAACATCTGATAATATTGAATCTACAAGAGAAACTTAAATTCTCTAGTGTGATTAAAATCGGTAGCGCAGGACTTATTTGTTTTAAAAAAGAATATTTTGTAACTTTTTACAAAACAATTTGTATAGTAATGTAAGTTTTTACTGTCCTTACATGACATTTCTTCATTTTAATACAAAAACTACTGAGTAATGATAACTTAATCTTAAATTATTAATCATATTTAATGTATTTAGTACTTTTTTAATACCAAGACAGCTTTTCATGATGTTATTTTTATAACTGCAAGTTCTTAACTTTATACCTCACTAAAAAACTGATCACGTAAAACTAATAATTAAAAATTTATAAAAACTAGTATAGACATAATTTAAAATTTTATATTTACTCAACTTTTTCAATATTGTCTATAAGTTAAAGTGTTAATCTTTTAAGTGAAACAAATTTCAATATGGTAAAGTTTAATGATTATTGCAACAGTGTTATTAAAGTATGTTTTAAGATAACTTGTGTGTTTCAAGATCAATTACATAGCATTGAGCATATTATAGTAAGTTGCAGCAAAGTTAGCAGATTTGTTCAGTTACACGTCTTTGTTATACATGTATGTATATACAAATTAAAATGGGATGAAGGTAGTCTTCCTCTTTTGATTTTAAAGACCGGACAGGATTGAATTTTAGATAAACATAAATAAAAATGGTAAGAACCATTAAAAAAATCAGTCACAGTCTTTTACAACCACTTAGAATAGATCTTTCGTTTATTAAAAAACAAACATTTTCAATTCTGTAGAAAACAAAAAAATATACTAGCAACTAGAGAAAATTAAGTACCGTAAATTAAATATTTTTAGCAAAATTTAAAATAAAACTATAAACTACCATATTATTAAAATACTGAAATTATACTATTACTTTAAAATTAATGGAACACTTATATTTGAGTTGAGATTAGTCAGTAAAATTAGATATAATTTTTCAATTTGAGAAACTGAAAAAAAGACACTTTGGAAAATTATTTTTGTTTACTGTAACTAAGAAAAACTATTTCTATAAACAACAAACAATTAAAAAATTCTCTAGTATTGTACTTGATAAAAAAAATATTTTTTTGATGACATTTTCAATTTTTTATCATTAAAACTATTCCTTAAAAACACTGTTTAAATTAATTTTTGCCTTAGTTTTTTTAATCCACCACTGTTCTGTGTAGTCTAAATTAGTTCTTATAGGGCTTTCTAAAAACTGGACTGTGTAGGCATTTTCTATCTTTTCTGGTATATTGTTTTTGTGAAATTTATTATAATGTAAAATTAGAGCAAATTGATCTTTTATTTCATGGTTTAGTTCAGTTTTATTGTTTTTCCATATGTTTCTGTGGGCATTCCACCTCTTAGTAAAGCTATTCATAGTCTGTCCAATGTATAAATCCATAATGTATAAATCCATAATTTTTGCAATTTAATTGTTGTTTAATTTTCATATTTTGTATTGTTTTGTTGTTACTTATCATACTTTTATTATAGTTTCCAAAATTTCCACACAAAGCACACTTTCCACATTCAGCTGTTTTGTTGTTTTCTGTTTTTGTAAAATTATTTTAGTTTATTAATATATTTCTCAGTGTTTTTGGTCTCTTATAAGTTAATCTTAATAATTCTGTACTGTAACAATTGTTATTTTTTTGTGCCCAGCAGATAAAGCTATTTTTATTCAAGATGAACTCACCAAAAAATTTCAATCTCATGATCTAAATTTACAATTTAAAAAAATCTCAAATACAGAAGAAGGAAAACAACTGGAATTTTTAGATATTTTACATATTATAAATAGCCCAGAAATAAACGGATTTAAAACAGTAAACCACACCAAACCCACAGCAAAATTAGCAAAATTTTTGAATGGCAATTCTTACCATCCAACACACGTTTTTAGAGGAATAATTTTATCAGAAGCTAATAGACTTAAAAAATTAAATGAAAAAACAGAAGATTATGAAAAGGCACTAATTAACTTAAAAATTAAATGCAGTAGATCAAGTTTCAGTAAAAAATTAATAAATAATACCTTTAATGAATTAGATGAAGTATGTAATAAAGATCCTAGTACAAATAACATAAAAAAATCAGAACAAAATGAAAAAGTGACTTGGGCAACCAGCTTTAAACAATTTATAAATTTTAGCAAAAATGAACAATGTTACAGTACAGAATTATTAAGATTAACTTATAAGAGACCAAAAACACTGAGAAATATATTAATAAACAAAAATAATTTTACAAAAACAGAAAACAACAAAACAGCTGAATGTGGAAAGTGTGCTTTGTGTGGAAATTTTGGAAACTATAATAAAAGTATGATAAGTAACAACAAAACAATACAAAATATGAAAATTAAACAACAATTAAATTGCAAAAATTATGGAATTTATGCAGCTACACGCAACATATGCAAAAATTTATACATTGGACAGACTATGAATAGCTTTACTAAGAGGTGGAATGCCCACAGAAACATATGGAAAAACAATAAAACTGAACTAAACCATGAAATAAAAGATCAATTTGCTCTAATTTTACATTATAATAAATTTCACAAAAACAATATACCAGAAAAGATAGAAAATGCCTACACAGTCCAGTTTTTAGAAAGCCCTATAAGAACTAATTTAGACTACACAGAACAGTGGTGGATTAAAAAAACTAAGGCAAAAATTAATTTAAACAGTGTTTTTAAGGAATACTTTTAATGATAAAAAATTGAAAATGTCATCAAAAAAATATTTTTTTTATCAAGTACAATACTAGAGAATTTTTTAATTGTTTGTTGTTTATAGAAATAGTTTTTCTTAGTTACAGTAAACAAAAATAATTTTCCAAAGTGTCTTTTTTTCAGTTTCTCAAATTGAAAAATTATATCTAATTTTACTGACTAATCTCAAATATAAGTGTTCCATTAATTTTAAAGTAATAGTATAATTTCAGTATTTTAATAATATGGTAGTTTATAGTTTTATTTTAAATTTTGCTAAAAATATTTAATTTACGGTACTTAATTTTCTCTAGTTGCTAGTATATTTTTTTGTTTTCTACAGAATTGAAAATGTTTGTTTTTTAATAAACGAAAGATCTATTCTAAGTGGTTGTAAAAGACTGTGACTAATTTTTTTAATGGTTCTTACCATTTTTATTTATGTATGTATATACATGTGCGATTTCGAAAACTTCTGCAACCCTGAGTTGCAATATCTAGTTAATAAACAAAGCATTATCTTAGCTGATTTGCATATACTAGCACTTTGAAATGAATATCGTATGCAAACTAGTGCAGGGATTCCTTTTCAAATCGGGTCTCATTAAACGTAACTCTAGTATGATAACATAATTTTTGTTTTTAGTTTAAAACTAAGTGCAGCTGTTTCCAAGGTTTTTGCAACGACAAGGAAATATATTTACTGTTGTAAATTTTCTGATTGAAGTTGTTTTTAGGAAATACCTAAACTTCGTTTTTCTTTTCTTAATAATAGTCTGACAAAATCCAGGATTTTAGTCTCAAACCGGCCCTGGTTTAAACTCCAGTTAGGGACTGTTACTCAAAAATATCATTGAATCGTCTATCTATGTAACTTTTAAGATCTAATATAAAACAAAAACTATCAAATCTTAATTTTTTTATAATTTAATTTTTCCAAGTTCGATAATTTTTGAAAGTGTTTTTTTTCTAAAACTATTTATTAGAGTACAAGCTTGATAACTAGCTTTTGAATTTTACGAAGGTCAGTATTTTTGTAACTTTTAGTTAACTTATTAAACTGATAACAAAAATATAAAATAAGCAATGAGATTTTTTGTCTAAAGGATCCTTTTTAAAGTTCTTTTATTTGATTTAATTTTTTTTACTTTCTCACAGATAAATCAACAAATTTTCTAAGCATTCTAATTTTTACAACCATCGTAATTAAAAGTTTGCTCTATACATTTTATGCGTAGCTCTCAAATTTGCACGAGCGTACAAAATTTCACGAGGGGACAAGATTGCATAAAGATACTTTTGCACGAAGACACTTTTGCACGAGGGAATAAAATTGCACAATGATAAAATTGCATGAAGATACTTTTGCACGAGCAGACAGTATTGCATGGAGATATTTATCACGGGTTGAATATTTTTTAGTATTTTTTTTTTTTTTTCACTTAATTTTTTATATTTTTAAATTTTATTTTTTACTATCACTGTTACCCTTAATCCTTACCCTCTGTCAGTAACTTTGGTTTTTATTTTGTTTTTTTAATAATTTATCTTTTAGTTTTTTTCTGTTTTTTTATACTCTCGTGCAAAAATGTAACTCCTGCAAAATTTATCTTTAGTGCAAAATTGTCTTCGTGCAATTTTGTGCCCTCGTGCAAAAGTATCTTCGTGCATTTTTTTGCACTCGTGCAATTTTGTTCCCGTGCAAATTAGTCCCCTCGTGCAGTTTTGACCCGTTCCCCATTTTTATATATGTCCTTTTTATGACGTACCTCAGAAATTTTATAAAGAAAAGGTATAGACAAACAGTTAGCCTAATAAAAACTATACTTAAAAATAAAAACAACTACTACAACAGATTTAGGTTAGTAGTGTGTAAAAGTCCCTAAAAACTGTTGTTAATTTATAATGAATTAATATTTAAGGTATCATATATCACACCGTTTGATATAAGCTTTACAATTTTTGTTTTCTCCACTTTTTTAGTTTTTTAATTTCTTTATTTACACTGTTTAAAAATGTTTAGCTTTAAAATATTGAATTGAACAATTAATTTTACAAATTACTTCGAAGATTAATGAATAAAGCTGTTTAGAATAGTATATAAATAATGACCATCATACATTTAATCATTAAGTATACAAATATCATTCAAAACTAAAGTGATTTTCATTGTATTTATTTACTTGGTTTAAAGTTTATAAGATAGGTTTTCCATTAAACTAACTAAAAAATCAATGATGTAAAGACAAACGATACAATGTATGTAAAATTTAAGAAACTAAAAACAACGTTTAAAGACTAAAAATCGTTCTTAGGTTGTTTCAATAATTAAAAAAAATAAAGTAAATTATTTTTTACGCAATAGTTGGCTGTAATTGGAATAAGCAAACTTTTTTAAGCCTAAAAAGTAGTATACATGTATATTTTTTACAAACTACTTTAGTAGATGCTTTATATTCGTTTTGTTGAAAGAAAAAAGTTTGAAATTAAATAACTTGTATTTTTTATAGAAATACTGTTTTTAAATATAACGTGAAAATAAGAATAGTTAATGCTACCAATTCAAATCCAAGGTTATGGCTTTGATATATTTTAAACTAGCTATATTTTATTAACTTATCAAATCAATACTACAATAAGCATCTTTAATCACAAGCTAAACTAATTTAAGAAGTAAAAATACTTTTTTAGGTTTTGAATGTAAAAATCTTTAGTAGTTTGAAACTTTTTTCTTTAATAACTTTAAGAAATTTCAATTATATCAATGTTCATACAGGTTTTTTTTTGTTTAACACTTTTTAAAAGTTTTAATATTTAGTGCTTTAAAATAATGATTGAATTTAATTTATAAATAATTGTCTAGAGTCCAAAATAAATATTTGCTTTTTATTTTCCTTGTAGTTAAATGTTTTTAAATGAGCAAACATTTTTACAAATACTAAGTAATGTTTACTAATTAGATTTTTTTTTGTTTATTTTATTTGGTGGCTATTTTATATTTTAAGAAGTTTGTTTTTTAAGCAAAATATTTAAACGCCCGATAAACAACGACTTAGAAGTAAGTTGTAGTTTTTGAAACAAATTTTCTTTATAAAATATTTTAAAAGTTATAAATGATGCAAGATAAAAAAAACAGAAAACTAACTACGAGCGCTTATCAAGTCTTTCAGAAACAATTTACTACAAGTTAAGTATTTCATAATTCTACGAATAAGCATGTAAAATAAAGGTTGTTAATTGACAATGTTGTACAAACGACAAAACAACAATGTTTGTAAACAAGCAATAAAAATATCGTATATTTCTAAGTTTACAAAACTTGTGTACAAAAACATTTAGTAATATTTTTTGTTTGCACAACTAACTAATTGCTTGATATTTTTTATAGTTTAAAAGCTTTCATGTTTTATAAAACAACGTGATTTTTAACAAATTTTGTACATTAACTTAGTGATAAAAACTTTTATTAGAAGTAAATAAGTTTTAAATTATTTGTGTTGTAAACATTTTAATTTAGAATGTCTTTAAACCTGAAGCAAAATTAAAATAATAGAGAAAAGGGTAGTGAAAAATTAAACGCATAAATACAATTGCTTTGTGAACTAACTAGATAATAATAAACTTAATTTTAAATGATGAAGTAAGTTAACGGAAAGACATTTAAAACAAATATTTAAATGCTAGAAACTTTGTGTATTAAAATGTAACTAATAAAAACTGTTGTTAAGATCTATAACGTACACTAAAATTTGGTACATAAAACAACTATTTTACTGTTTAAAACTTTGTTTAAGCTTTATTTTGCTTATTTTTAAACTTACTTTTACAGCTGCTTTATCAAAAAAGTACTTTATATATTAAATTTATTTAACTTCTTGTTTTTTGTAATCTTTTTAGAATTTAAAAACGTTTTATAGTTTGTTTAGACTAAAATTTTGGTTAGAGTCAGTATGTTTTTTTAATTAAATGAGCATATAAGAAATCGAAGTTTAAATTTTTTCTGTTAAGCGTAGTAAAAAAATAAAAGATAGTTGTCAAATAAATAATAAAGGTTTTTTGGTTTATTTTAGTTTACTTAAGTTCATTTTAAAAATGTTTTATTTGCTTAATTTTTTTCAAAAACAGAAACAACTTTCACCTAGTTAATTATCTATGATTAATTTTACCTTTGTTTAAAATTAAACGTCGGTGAAATGATTTTTTAAGTTGTATAGTTTTTATAATGACAAAATGCATGAAAATAAGTCTAGTTTCCGGATGCAATAATGTAGGTAAACTCGTTATAATTGTTTCTCCTAGTTTTTGTAATTAAACAAACTCTCAAAAAAATAGCTTTCTCAAATTTTACGTCAAAACTTCAAATAAAAAAGAGCCGTGTTATTTTAATACCATTAGTATAAAACAATGTGTGTTTATTGATTTGGAGTCAAAACTATATGGGTTTATATTAGAATTTAAGTTAGTAAATTGATACTGAAAAACACAAAAAAAAAATACACTACTTTTACCTTTAAAACAGGCAAGTACAAATTATTTTCAGTAATTTTTCAAAAAATGTAGGTTAAACGTTTGTTTTTATAAGTTTGGGTAGTGAGCAACGTCATTGATACAAACTCTAACGTAGCTATGACAAAATGTAACCTGTTTTTAACCACATAAACTAGTTTGCGGTTGTTTAGTTTATAAATGATTCATAATTGAATTGCTTTTTAGAATATCACTCGACTTTTAATATTGTTTTTTTTTTGCTATATGCTAATGAAAGTTCAAACTAAAATAAGTTCAAAGCACGATATAAGTTCGCGGTTACATTTTTTAGTATGATTCTTAAATGCAAATTGGCTATTTTTTTAAATCGTTAAATATCAATAGTAAAATTGGTAAAACTAAAGATGCTTATAAGTCGAATTAATTTTCAAATGATAAAAAAAATCAAAATAACTTTGATTAAATAAATCAGTTTAATTATAAATCTTTATATATAAAAACTAAAAGTATGTTTTAGATGTTGTTTTCTAATTAGAAAAATTGTTTACGGCTTAAAAGAAAAAGTTTTGATACTATATGTTAGGGTGAACTTGAACTTTAAATAATTAAACATCTCGTTTTTCTTACAAAATCGCTTTTAAATAATTTAATGCTAGAAACAATGTGCGATTTTACTATATAATCCTTTTTGTTTTAAAGCAGTAGAATGTGTTAAGTTTATTTATTGTAAAGCTTTTAGCATTTTTTTATAGTTTATCTAGCAGCAAAGGTAATTTTGTTAAAGTATTGTCTAGTTCAAATAAATGGTTGAGCAGAATAAAATTAATCATTTAACAGTAAGATTTAAAAACATTTACGGTTTTTAGTGAGCTTGTAATTTCAGTTAATATCTTTTTCTTGGTAGCATATTTTATAAAACAATATTTTAGTGATAAACTTACACGCTAGTTATGAACTTGATTTTCTTAACACTTTTTTCTATTGTCACCATAGCATCATCAGATTTAAGTAGAACTCAATTTCAGTACTCGCAAGGTAAGTTTATTTTTATAAATATTTATTTGAATTTAAGGTTAATATAGTTATAATTTAATTTCTAGAGAAAAGTGCAAAATTTTGGGAACAGGAATCAGCAAATGAAAGAATAAGAATAATGAGAAATGTTCAAAACAACAATAGAGCAAAAAATGTTATCATATTTTTAGGTTAGTAAGCTTTTTATTTTGATTATTTATGTGACGGGCTTTAGAGTAGTTTACTTTTAAATTTATTATTTAAAAATAAATATAAATTTCTATAAAACACGATCTTATTTTTTATAAAAATCTTGACTTTTTCATCCATTTAACTGTAATCTAATGATAATTTTTAATATAGATAGAGTATTAATCATAACTAACATCTGTAAAACGACATACTTTTTAGTCAGCTATAAACGTTTATTGCTGACATGACAGAACTGTACTAAAATGCACAAATATATAATTTTATTTTAATAAAATTTTTATATAATACATAGGAGATGGAATGACGACAACTACGGTGACTGCTGCGAGAATTTTGAAAGGTCAGTTGAACAAGCAAAAGGGAGAAGAAGCAACTTTAAACATGGATATGCTCAGTTATAGCGGGTTTTCAAAAGTATGATCATATTACTTTTAATATCATGATATTTAGAAAAAGAATGTTTTTGAAGATTTAAATCTTTTATAGCAAGTTTTCTTTACTTATAAACATGATTAATTAGCAAAACAAGGTTTTTACGATAACTAAACTACCATATAACAAAGTTTTAAGTCATTACTTTTGGAAAACCATAGTTCTTTTTTTTTTCTAAGTTATACTTTTACTACTTTTTTATAACTTCAACTTTATGTGTATAAACCTTTCAAAACTGCAGACATACACAACTGACTCGCAAGTAGCCGACTCAGCTGCCACAGCAACAGCGTTCCTGACCGGAGTCAAGACAAACAACGGGGTGATTGGAATGAACGGGGCGGTTGCCAAGTCGACATGCAGGGGAAGCGGTCAGCACAAAGTCGAAAGCTTCATCGTAAAAGCCGCTAAAAACATGGGTTGGTTTCTGAATTCATGTGAATTTTTTTTAACAGCTTAGATTTATTTAAAAGTTTTTGGAAATTTTTAAAGGTAATGTACAATCACTATGAAATTGTTTAGTTTGCTCATATATTTATAATGTTTATACTTTAACTTTATGATTCTCATTTTAATGAGGCAACATTTCGGCCCGCTCTTTGTTTAGTTGTTTTGTTAAATGTATGCTTTTAATGCGAACGTGCACTGCTTTCGATATAAACTTATCTTTTAAACTAACGCAACTCAAGCTTTTTTACAAACGGTGGTTAGTTTGATTATATCTTATAAAAATTTATAGCTTCTGATGTGCAACAAGTATAATTAAATCATAAAATAAATAGTTTTTTTTTATTTTTCATTGAAATATCATGTTTTTTATATTATGGTAGTTCATTAGTTTGTTAAAATAAACTATTTCTTTTAAACTTAATTATATGTATTGTATAATGTGCTTATCTGTCTACACATTGTATGCAAAAATCATAGTCTTACCATAGAATAAATTTTTGTGAAAGGCTTCTACAAGAAACAAGTATCTTTAGTATTTTATACATTTTTATATTAGTTATAAAACAAAATAATTCAAAGTTAATAATCTTATACATTTTTATCTGCATTTAAACACTAGTACAGATTTATCATCTTAAGAAGAAGTGTGGCTAAAGGTCATTTATAATTAGTTATCGGTTGAAGCTCTTCTTTTGAGCATTAAATATTAATTTCAGCAACTTGAAACAAAGTGTTGGATTTTTTCCGGTTTAAAAATATTTTTAAAACAGTTCTTGATGCTATCTTTACAACGAAAGGTTTATGAATGCTCGGTCATTTTAAAGGTTTTACATTTGTACACAAATGTATGTTTTAAAAGTTACGTGATACACAAGACTTTGAAGTAAGTAAAACTACAATTAAATCATGATACACATGAGATTTAAGAACAGTATTGAATTTTTTTAACGAATCGATTATTAATACTTAAATTAATTCAACATGTTCTACCATGTAGCTTATTGATTAAACTTTTTAGCGTGACTAAAACTACGTAAATGATGATTGTATTTTATTTATTTTTATTTTAAATTAGTTTAAACAAAATGTTTAATAAAACTTAGTAATATATATAGTAAAATTTCCAGTCGGCTGCAACTTTTTATTATCTTGAATTGAAAAAGATATCTTGTAAAATTTATAATCAAATTTTTTAAACTTAGAGTCTCTATTAAGAAACGTTTCCTTGGCAACCAGGTAAATCGGCTGGTGTCGTGACAACGACACACGTGACTCACGCCACCCCCGCAGCAGTTTACGCTCACACCCCAAACAGGGAGTGGTACTCGGACGTACAAGTGAAGAAGTCCGATGAAGCGAAGCATTACAAGTGCACGGACATAGCTACACAGCTCATTGAGAAGTCACAGTATCTTGATGTAATTTGCTTTATTTGTTATAGTTGCAAACTATGCATATATATTTTTTGTTTTTTGTTACTTGTTAAACTTTAGTTATAAAAGTGCAGTTAAAAGCATTTAGCAATGTGGAACAAAAATTTGCGGTTTTGTTTTTACCTACTGGCTATATTTAAAAAATGCTATATGTACAAACTGTACTATGGTTAAGCTAAATTAGACCAAAATTATATTTCTAGCTAAAAACTATACTTTTAAAAACATTAAAAAAGGTTTTGTGGTAAAACCTTACAACTAGGCTTTTATATTGATAACAAAAAATTACTAGTGCTTTATTATTGTATCCTTTTAGTATTTTTAGTTTAAGATAGTAATTTATAATACTGTACTACTAGAAGGGCCGCAGATTACACCTTTCTATACAGTGCGGTCTGCGAGCAACTTTTCCTAAAGGAAACTGACCCATTTTTTTATAAAAGGCTGTCGACCCCTCAACTTATAAATATAGAAAATACATTAAAATAAAATTAAGGGAAAACAAATCATTTTTTTCAAAATGAAAAAAAGGTAGTTCTTGGAGGAGGAAAAAGTTACCTACTACCAAAGAACAGAGGAGGAAATAGGGAAGACAACAAACATTTAGTTAATGAGTGGAAGGCGCAAAGGAAAAATGAAGGAAAATATGCAAGATATGTAACAACGAAACAGCAGCTTTTAAGTGTTAACTCACAAAATACAGACTCCTTGCTCGGTAAGTTTTTAATTTTGTGCAAAAACAATTAAAAACAAACTACATATGAAAATTTTTTCAATGTTATAAAACTTTTTTACGAATGTAGTATTAATAGTTCAGGTCATTTGTTGAGGCTGAACAGTTTAATTGTTCCAGGGCTGTTTGCAAGCAAACATCTTGAATATGATCTGTTGAGAAAACAACAAAGCGGAAACGACCAACCTACACTTGCTGAAATGACGAGGAAAGCCATTGAAATTTTGAAGAGAAACCCAAAAGGCTTCACATTGCTTGTTGAAGGAGGAAGGATTGGTTAGCTTACAAAAGTTGTATAAAAACGTCTAATTTAGTAGATCTTATGCATTTTTAGTTTCAATGTCGTATTCTAATTACTGTTTAGAGCTTAATTTCATTATGGAAAACTATATTTAGTTTTATTCAATACATATATATATATAAAATAATTTAGTACTTAAGTTAACTTTTTTTTCAAATAAGGTTTTTGTTACCGAACAACACATTACATTTTACATAAAGCGGTTAGGTGGTTTAGGTAAACTTATGTTTAATAAGTCTTTTTAAACTAAATAATCTTTTGCAACCAAGCAATGCTTGAAACTTTACTTCATACAGATCACGCTCACCACGCCGGTAAAGCCAAGTTGGCGCTCCACGAGCTGCTGGCCTTCGACGACGCGGTGAAAGTGGGCATGGACATGACGTCGATCGAGGACACTCTGCTGGTCGTCACGGCAGACCACGGACACACCATGGCCATGGGAGGCTACAGTGTCCGCGGGAACGATATTTTAGGTATGCAGTTTGGGTAGTTTGAAAACTCAACAATATTTAGTTAAACTAGGTTTTTAACACCTTTTTTGAAGTTACTAAATAAATTACAATTTAAGTGAAAAATTATATAAAAACTGAAAAAAACGTTTTTCTTGATTATACAATATTTGTTTATCAAACAGTTGTTTTTTAAATATCTAAAAAACAGTTATTTATTTCTAAAACATGTATGTAATTAATGTTAATTAATACAAAAAAAATTTTTTTTGTTTATATCAAAAAAAAACTGTTTTTATCAATGTACAAAGATGAAAAACACTTATCAGGGTTGGCTCCGTATCAAAACCACCCAGAGATAGCAAAGGACAGCAAGCCGTACACGACTCTTTTGTACGCAAACGGTCCCGGGTACAAGTACGACGAAAAATTGGCGAGAAACAGCCAGGGTTGTCCTCACGACAGGCCACGGGTAAACAAGCGTCAAGCAGCAGGTTTTTTAAAATATTAAAGATTTTTTTTTTTATTAAGACGGCTATTTTGAAACTTAAAAACCAACCAAAGTTGTGTTTAACTTTTAAATAAGTTTTTTAAAAGCTTAAATAAAATCAAAATTGACTATTTGTTATAATTATTTTAAACGATATTTTTAAATGTTTTAAAGTATAAAGTTTAACTAATATCTACTACAATAATTAATAATTTTTTTTAACTGTATTTAAAAATATGACTTTGACTTGTTTATTAATCAACATTTTGACTCCAAACAACGTACATATTTAGTTAAACAACTTAATTCACAAGTTGTTTTAAGGACGCATACACTTCGAACTTTTTCATATTAACACAAAAAGTAAACTCCGCAGAAGACGACTACAAACAGCAAGCGGCAGTCCCGCTGAATTCTGAGACTCACGGAGGCGAGGACGTGGGAGTATACTCCAGGGGACCGCAATCTCATCTGCTGACTGGAGTGTTTCAGCAATCATACATCGCTCATGTTGCCATGTACGTTATTTTTTCTTTTTTTAGTTAAAATTGCAATGGCTATGCGAATCTTAAGCTTAAGCGACGTTTAGGTGTTCATAGGAGTTACTTTCTGATAAATTAGTGCACCATCTCTAAGGACTTTTAAAAGCGTTGTTTAATTTTAGTAGCTAGTCTTTGAAAAATATTAGTTTTTGTGGATACAGTTTGTCAAGTTTGTAATACTTATAGCATTATTACTTTTAGCAAATATTTATTGTGGCGTTTCACAAGCAAAAACATAGTTTTGAGTTTTTTTTTTCAAAAAAAGAAGTTTATTGAACTTTGAAACACTCTTAAAGTTAATTTTTATAAAAAGCATTATCCAGACATTTTAATTAAAAATTTAAAGAATTTTTTAATTTAAAGACAAACAGTGTTTCAAATTCTAAACAAGACTAACAACTAGGTACGCAACTTGCACAACACAGCCTTGCGCTCCTAAGGACCCGGAAGAAAAAGACAAACCGGTCGATCCTGTGCAGCCCAGCACAGTTGGTAGAAAAACAACGCAAAAAGTCACAGAGTCGCCGATTCAAACGAACGACACTGAAAAGGAACAAGAGAAAAACACTAATGACGTTTCAACAATCGACGTGGTGACAGTTTTCGGTGGCAGGATGACGTCGTCGAGGGTCCAAGCGACCATCAGCGCGTTGATCGCAGTAGTCGTGGTTTTGGGTGTGATGGTGTTGTGTCTGATTTTGTTCTTGTACAAGAAACTGAGGTTGCCGAAAGGGACTTTGGGACTGCGTGTGCCTCAAGTATCACCTCACTGATGCTGAAAAATTGTTTTGGAAAAGAGGTTTTTTAAAGTGGTTAAACTAAACTCTTGTTAAGCTGGTGTTGACAAAGAGAAGCTTGTGTAGAATTAAAACGCAAAAGGATGACTTTTAAAATAAAAAAACTCAAGTACAGACAAAAGAAGATAATAGCACAAAGTATTTGAACAAGCGTAGTGTGTATACTAAGTTGAAAACAATATATCTCTTTAGAAATGTTTTAAATTTAAGTCTTTTTGAGTTTCAAAGTATAAAAATTTAGTTTAATTGCATTTATACTTCTGAAAATTATCTCTACAATATGTATTTTTGATACACTAAAATAAATTCTTTAATTCAAGAATCTCAAAAAAAAATTCTGATATTTATGTAAATAAAAGTTAAACTTACTTATAAAATTTTTTTAAACATTTTGTAATTAAGTAAAAATAATATTATTAGTATTGATCCTCAAAACTATTTTTTATTTCATTTTGTTACCCTTATTAAAATTTTGATTGTGTAGTGTGAATAAACATTTTTTTCAAGTTTTTGACAAAACTTTTTATGTAAAGAGTGTTAGATTAGATTATAAATTTGTTTTAAAACTTCGACATAAAATATCTTAAAAAGTTAAGGTACTTAAAATATTTTGACATAAATACATTAACATTTCCTTAAACTTACAAACAAACTAAAATAATCTCAGTTTTTACAAAAAAAAGATTTACAAACATTTGTTTTTTTTTTGCCTTTAATTGGCATTGTCATTACTTGTCTATATGTTTATTAAAATAATTTAAATTCCATTGTTTAAAATAAAGTTTCTAATTTTATAGCACAATTTTGTTTTCAATTAGTTTTAAATTACATTTTTCTCTGAAACAAACTCATTGAACTAAAAAAATATTTCAAAACAAGTACTTTTTTTCTGCTGCCTCTGAAATATGCTTTCCTCGTTAAAGTTTAAAAAAAAATTAATTAACAAAACTTAATCGCAAAAAATACTAGTATGTATTTTAAAATTATTTGCAACTTAAACAGTAATATAGTTTTCAACTTTATTATGGTGTTTTATTTATTGAATTTCAGATATTTTAGAGAATCGTGGTTGTAAATTAGAATTTCTTTGTACTAAAAAACTGTATTTAGTCTTTAAACTTATTTTAGTTTTATAAATAAGTTTGTGCATCTGTACAAAGTATTCTTGTAGTAATAATTTTACTAGGAATGTTAAAAAATATACATTAAAGAAAGTTTGTACTCTATTTAAAAGTTGGCAAACTTTACTTCTACAAAACTTAGATAAGAGGTTATTATAATAGTATTTTTAGCCAGCGTAGTATTTTTAAACTTGAAAGTAATTTGTGGAAATATACAACAATCTTATTTAAAACAAGTATACTAAAATCTGTTCTTAATTTTATTTTAACTACAATCACGGTACCCTTTATTAAATAGCTATTGTTGTACAGCATTTTTACCTGTTTAAGTCCTACCAGCAACATATTTTTTTCTGGTAAATTTTGCTCTTTAGCAAGAAAATTTCTCACCTCTAGTCTATATTAAACTCTGATAAATCAAACTACGGATACTTCAGTATGTTACCAACTATTTTTGAAATACTACAAACTTTAAAATTTTGTTGATAAATGAAAATTTTGTACCAAACTGTTTTGTGTTTTTTTCATCTTTCTTAATAAAAAAAGTTTTTTCTTAACAGTTGGTTTAAAGCGCCAAGACTAGATACAAAAAACTCTTAATTACCTAAAGTTTAAAATTTTAGGCATTGTTACTTAGGTTGACTTGACAATTCAAATTAAAAAAAAATACTTAAGAGACCATATCTCAAAAATTATTACACATTTGAAAAATTTAAAATACTTTTGTAGATCTTATTAATATATATAGATATTTTTCTACTTTGTAAAACTTTAAATAATTTTAAGATACTTAAAATTTACTTAAAATAAGTATATTTTTAAACTTATTCTAGTCATATCTTAAAAAATTTTTAAAGTTTCGCAAAAAAAAATGGCTTATAGATATTATATATACCTACAAACGTATTTTTTATTCTTTTTTTTTCAAATATACTATTTTTTTGAGTGGTGGCACTTGAAACATTTTTTAAGAATTCAAGTTAGCAGAAATTGTTTAGTCGTGCACTAGTTATTGAGACTTAAATGTACGACCCAAATCACTGAAATTCTTAATGTTTTATTGACTTAAAGCTTTTTTTTTTAATTTATGAAATAATAATCTTTAATATAGACTAGATAAAATTAATTTTAAAGTTTAATTAAGACCAAATCTATTACAGCTACTTATTAAGATTAGGCAATTTTGAGAGGGTAGAAGTCAAATACATATGCACGAAGAGAAATTTTTGCACGATGACGCTTTTGCACGAGGAGTCGCTTTTGCACCAAAACACTTTTGTAAGAAGGGTCATTTTTGCACTAAGACATTTTTACACAGGTTAAATTTTTAAAAACTCGTTTAAGTTTTTTATTAGTTTTAATTTTTTGATAATTTCGTTTTTGTTAATTAGAATTTTTTTTAAATTTTAACTGTCATTGATGCCCCTAACCCTTACCCCTCGGTAGGTAATTTTCTTTAGTTTTTTTATATTACTAATTTTATTATATTTTATTTTTACTATCACTGTTACCCCTAACATTTACTCTCGATCAATAACTTTTTCTTTTTGTTTATTAGTTTATATTTATTTAATGTTCTTGTTATTTTTTTGATAATAACTTTTATTAGTTATGTTTCTAGTTTATTAACTAGTTTTCACCCGATCAATTCCACCCGATCAATTCCCTCACGTTCAATTCCCATCCAGGTAAATTATCACTCGAATGAATTCTCATTCGACTCAATCCAGTTCAGAAATATTTCAAATAAGTTAAATATCAACCTTTATATATGTTATACGGTTAGTTCAGATCAATAGTTTTATGCATAAATTCTAAACCGTTTAATTTTTGTACATGCAAAGTTTAGAAGAAAGATTGATTATAAGTTTCAGTCAAGTTCCATTCTTTTTAAATTTAAAATTTCATATTACCTTATATATTTAAACCAAAAAAGTTTGCTTTAATAAAGTTTAACAATTAAAAAAAAAATATTATAACTTTTAATGAGAGAAATTATTAATATAACAAATTTTTATTGTTTTCATTTTCAATAAGCTGTACCTAACTGCAGGGGCGTGTTTAGACTGGTTACTTGGAGCCTGTGCGACCATGAAAAAAGACGAAAAAGAGAAAAAGAAAGTTTCGTTTATTAACCAAAAAAGCTGTTTATTCATAAACTTTTACTTTATTCGCTTGTGCTTTCTTTCCAAAATTGTAAAAGTTAAAACAACGATTATTAAAAATGCTTTAACAACCAATGCAATAACAAAATGCAAACATTTTATTTTATCGTAAAAAAGGTTTGTTTTTGTGATATGCGCTGATAAAAAAAAAAGCTTTATTTCTTTTCATTGTGTCATAAACGGCTTATAACTTTTGAAACTTTGTTTGTAAAGAAGACTTTTCATTAACTTATGCGGTATTTACAACTATATATTGCAACTTTACTTCTTACCAGTGGCGTAGCGTGGTATTTTGGTCAGGGGGTGCGCAAATTATTTTCTCAAAAAATCCTTTAAATTAAAACTTTTGTAATTAGCTATAAAAAGCTTTTTATAAGTAATTTAATTGAAATAAATTTATTAAGTAAAATAAGTTCGAAGTCTGCTGAATATTCCACCAATGCGTCGCTGATTTGTTTAATATTTATGGCGCTAAAAAGCATAAAAGTTTATTAAATTTTTAAAATGATTACGAAACCAGGGACAAAATGATGCGATAACACTAAAAAAGCAAACATATTATTTATAAAAAATCTAAAAAAACTCTAATACTTTAAACTTAACTTAGATGTATTAAGTTAGCTTGAAAAATAACTAATCTAAGTAATATAACATTAAACAGTTAGTTTTAAATAATTAAGTTAGTGTTTTTATAAACCACTAAGTAATATTTAAATTTTTTAATA
This sequence comes from Thalia democratica, assembly GCF_965202585.1. Classification (NCBI taxonomy): domain Eukaryota; kingdom Metazoa; phylum Chordata; class Thaliacea; order Salpida; family Salpidae; genus Thalia; species Thalia democratica. Next base: position 43,510,070 of record NC_139165.1, read on the forward strand.
AAAACTTATAAAAAACCAAATATACGTAAATTTATAAATAAACAGTTAAAAGAAACGTATTTTTCGGTAAAATGATAAAGAATAATCAAAAGTGATTAAATTTTTCTGTTAAAACTCAAAAAAATAAGAAGAAAACCTATAAACGTTATAACTTAATCAGTTTCAACAAAAACAATGGTATTTAGTACATTTTGTCTATTAAATAAACAATAAAACATCGTTTAAACGTCATATATAAATTAATTTTTTGTATGTAAATATCAAAATATTATTAATAGATGTTTTGATGAGAAGTTAATAGAAAAACTAGGTATAAATAAAATTTTACGTAAAAGAGACAAAAATACACTTTAAAAACATTTTGAATTCTACTTATAACTCTTTAATACATAAATGACAGAATATTAAATATATGGTCAAAACAGGTTTACCAAAGAAATTAAATCAAGGTTCGTACATTCAAAAACTTTATTTTAAATTCTTATTGGTTGATAACCCGTTTAGTAATAAATTTTATTAATTGTTTGTACTTAAAAATTTTTTTTTTCATTTGTATTAAAGCTGTTTTCATTGAAAACACTAAGAGAAAACAAAATTTTAAATAAAAAGTAACACAAAACGCTTAAAAAACATCTTGATTCGAGATTTTTATCACATATAAACAAAAAATAGTAAAAAAAATTCAAGCAGGTTTTTAGTATAAACTTACATTAATAATTTTTTTGGCGAAAATAAACATAAAAGTGTAGTTAAAAAAGTTTTAAAATTATTGAAAAACAAAACTCTAAAAATAATTAAGAATTAGTTTAATAAAGTAGTAAGTTTTATGAGATCCATATAAATTAGACATAAAATGAGTGTAAGGGGTAGGCAAAGAATTTAAAAAAGTTTATTAATTGTAGGTTAAAATATTAAGTTTATACTTAGGCATAACAGTATAAATTAAAATAACTATTACTATTATTTAGTTTAAGTAAGTCAATTATCTTGTTTGTTATATGTATTACCTTATTATGTGTATTACGTATAGTTTTTGTTTAGTTGTTTTGTATTTTTTTAAATAGCGAGTATTATACTTGATTAAATACAATGATTAAATTAATTCAAATATTGATTTAGTTTGTTTGTTATGTTAACAAAATAGGTACATAATTAGTTATGTTATCATACTTTTATTGAATTAGTATTTATAAATAAATTTCAATGCAAAAACTTTTGACAAATTATTAAAAATGTTACATTTATATTCGCAAAATGTGCGTCTAATTCACAGGCAACATGGACGAGCGGTCAAGGCGGCATATTTTTGCTCAGAAACACCTGTTTTAGGGTTCAAAGCCCACCACTGCCATATTTTAAAAATTATGTAAGTAAGCACATATAATTATAAAAAAATAAATAAAAAGCCTATTATTATTTATCTATTACATTCAAAGAGTATCTTCAAGAAGTACGCATCCGTGTAAGATAAGGATAAGTTTAAGGACATAGGGGAGTTAAAACACTTTTTTCACAACGTGATCTTAATTTATATAGTTTTTACCGAGCTACAAGATGCTATTTACAGATTTTAATAATTCAAAACAACTTTTGAGATGTAGCCGGTCAAAGTCGGAGGAAACAATAGGTTCCTTATGAGAGGCACAACTAAAACAGTAAATAACAAGAAATCAATAAGAATTTATCTCCTCCTAGGTTTTTAGAGATAACTACCTCAAATTTTTAGGAAATGTTCCTTGCAATGTTTAGAAAAGTCTTTTGCAAAAAAAAAATATAACTAACAAACAAAAATTTTTTTTTAATTTTTTATATATATACTTTTTTATAATTTTAATAATTCCTTGCACCAGTATTTTTAAATATTGCAAGAAACATTTCCTAAAAATTTGTGGTAGTAATCCCAAAAACTACTGGGAATACTAGAAGATATATTTTTAGTGATTTCTAGTTATTAGCTGTTTTAGTTTTACATCCCATATGGAACCTATTGTTGCCTTTGACTTTGACCGGCTATATCTCAAAAGTTATTTTGAATTTTTAAAATCTGTAAAAAACAACTTGTAGCTTATTAAAAACTATACAAAACAAAATCACATTAAAACATAAAAAATGTTTAAACTCCCCTACACCCTAAATTTATTCTTACAGGGGGGTTTACACTTTATTTTAATGAATAACTGACCTTTAACTAATAATTATTTCTAAAAAAATGTTTTAACTCCCCTATGCCCCTAAGTTTATTCTTACCTTACACGGATGCGTATTTCTTAAAGATACCCTTTAAATATAAAACATATTTGTTTTAAAAATTTAGTGAGTACCTAACATGGATGTAATCCCCTGCCCTCTACTGTAATTTCCTTTTGCTTATTTAATGGAAGAATCATAGTTATATAAATATACAAAAACATGGAAGTGATTGGCTTTAACCCCCTATACCCTTAAAAAAAGTTCTTGTGGCAAATTAGATATCTGTTGTTCAAACAATGTTTTAGATCCAAAACAAAGTTATAAAAACATTCAGAGACCTAAGTTACCCTGTGAACTTTATTTTATAGATTTAACCTGAACTTAATTAAAATTAACTATAACTGTAATTATTATAAGGTAATACTTCAAGAAATAATACTTTATCTTAATGAATAGCTGACCTTTAACTAACCAAAAATTAACTCAAATTTTTCAAATCAAAAACTAAGTGTGTTTCACAAAAAGTATTTAAAAAATTTAATAAACTAACTCTAATATGAAAAAAATTACCTGAATGAATAACTGACCTTTAACTAACCAAAAATTAATTAAACCTTTTTAATTTAAAAATTCATGTACATATTTCAAAAGTATTAACAAATAAAAAAAACAAAATATTTTTTTTAACAGGCTTACAAGTAAGAAAATATTTTTTTTACGAACTTTTATATTTTTATTTATTTTATTTTTAATATTATATCCATATTTACATGAAGAAAGAAAAAACATAAAGTAAACAAAGTTGTTCTAAAGTGTGTGTGCATGGTAAATGTGAAAAGAAGAAAATAATTAATATGATTTCCTCTAAAAGGTTACTAAACTAAAAATAAGTATGCTTTAAGAAAGATATGTGTCTGTGTTGTAAATGTGGAGAGAAAATATTTCAAAATGAGAAAACTTTGGTGCAACTTCATCCTAGGTAATTACTGTGAATTTTTATACAAAAATAATGGACCCCACCACTCATAACCTTTTATTAGCAGTAAAAATAAATAATCCTAAGTTAAATTATTATTTAAAATTTTTTTCTTATCCTACATATGTATTACAGTTAAATTGTATACAAATTTCTGAAACTAGTAAGGTTTAATATTTGAGAACAGACTTTTAAATTTTAAACTAAGTGTTTTGCTAACTTGTAACAACTTGTGGTGCCAAAATATGATAATTAGCATCAAAATTTACGGTTGGATAGTTTTATTTCTATGAAAATAGATCAGCCAATCAGCGACACATGTGTAGAATATTCAGCCCGTTCGAAGTAACTGTTTTAAAAAATATTTATATATTACAAAATTAAACAATTAAATAAAAGTATAAATTCCATTAGAATTACTTATACTTGCAAAAATGTAAACTTACTAAATAAAAATTGTTTTTATTACTTATAGTAAAGTTAATATCTTTAAAAATTAATATATTCAATAAAACGAAAGTATCTGTTTTATTTACGAAAAAAATATCAATCTCTTTAATATACAATACAACAGTGATAACAACACCTCATTGCACATAATTTTAATAAAGTTACACAGAAGTTAAAATAGACCAACTTTATAACTGTTATTACAGTTTATTACAACTTTGTAAAATAGTTAAAAGTATACTTTTTAAATTTAATTCATTTGATTGTATTTGTTTAAAATAAAACATCACAAACAAAGTTTATTTCTCATAGACCGACACGCTTATCTTATATGTTTACAAAAATAAAGTTCAGAAAACTAGCAGTAATCTTAAAAATGTAGGATAAAAAAAAAATTTGTAAAATTGTTTAATTTTTCTTTAAGCGTGACGTATTTTTGTAAACTTTTTGTAGAAAAATAATCTGCCATAAGGTTATACTACAGCGGTGCATTAGGTTAGTTGCGTACTTTTTGAGTCTTAATTCTTATGAAGTTAATGAACTTATAAAATTTTTCCTTATGGAGTTTTTCATCAACATCGGTGCGCATTTACAATTACGCACCGAATCAGTATATTGAGTAATAACATGTACTTTCCTAACTTGTCACTAATTGGTATTCAAAATTTCGTTTAACTTTTTGAATACTAGATAAACATAGTTGAAAAAAGGCAAATTAAGCAGAAAAAATAAACTATTAAGGATAAAGATATTACATTCTTTTTACATTTTTCTTTTTTTGGGTGGCACGCATGCGCCAGTGTCCCTCCCCACGCTACGTCCCTGCTTCTAACTACATATTTATTAAAGTTATACATGCTAATTCAAGCACATCCTTTAGCATGTTATATTTATAACGTGTTTTTTTATTATTATTCCAGTTTTGATTCTTATACATTGAAAAAGACCTTAGACTTTATATAACTATTCAAACACGTTATATATAGCGACATTACTAAAAAAAATTCCACAAATTGCACTTAAAAAAAATTATGCCGAGCAATATTAATTTCTATAGTCGTTACAAAGGTAGATTTAATTGGGACATAAATCATTTACCGTAGAATACTTTGTTATAAAAAATAGTTCGGATACTAAAAATACTTGAATTTGCTTTGAACCTGATTTAAACTAAATTGTATTAGCCGTAAAAGCATTTTACAAAAGATTGGCCAATTTTCCTTGCCGGCCGCAAAAACCTAAAAAATCTAGTAATCAAGAACAAAAGTAATTTAGGTCTAGAGTTTAATAGAATAAGAATTATTATAATTTTAAATTCCAAAGCTCTTATTAAAGAAAACTATGTTGTACAGTGCTAAATTATTTTATTGTTTTAATTAATTACAAAATCTAAAATAAAATTAAGTGTCAATGTCAATTGTTCCAACTCGTACAAAAAAAAATAATTGGACATAAATTAGTTACCATAATAGAAAATGGTTCCAATATTAAAAACTTAAATATTATTTAAACCTGATCTGGATTAAACTTTAGTAACAATGATAGCATTTTACAAATAACAGACCAACTTTCTGTTGCTCGCAAGTCGTAATTATTTAATTATCGTAGTTATCAACAAACAAAACTGACATTAAACTAAAAACATGATAAAATAAGCAACAAAAACAATTTTAGCTTAAATTAAAAAATTGTTTTTACCTTACTAATTTCATATTTCAAATGATTTTAAAAAATACAAAAACAAAAATTTTAACGTGAATTCCAAACGTATTAAAATTTTTAACTCGTACAAGAATAAATATAATCGGGTTTGATAATATAGTGGGAATTGACCGGGTAGGAATTATGTGGATGGGAATAGATTCGGGTGTGAAATGATCGGGTGGGATTTGATCGGATGGGATTTGATTCTGGTAGATTTGATCGGATGGGATTTGAATCAGGTGGGAATTGTGCGGGTGTGAAATGATCGGGTGTGATTCGGATGGGAAATGTTCAGGTGGGATTTGATTCGGGTGGGATTTGATTTGGGTTGGAATTGATCGGGTGGGAATTGTGTGCGGGTTGGAACTTAACGGTTCCCATTACCCCTAACCCTTACCCTTGGTTGGTAACTTTTTTTTTTGTATTTTTGTTCTATCTAAATTTTTTTTGCTCTCGTGCAAAATTTTCTTTGTGCAAAAGTGACCCCTCGTACAAAAGTGACCCTTCCTGCAAAAGTGTCTTTGTGCATATTTGACAAGTTCCCATTAAAAGAAGTTATGTTCAAAAAAATATTGAAATATTATAGATTAGCTGTTTTTGCTTGTACAAACGTAATAAAAATAAAGCATAATTTTTGTTATGAGAACTATTAAAACTTTTTTCTAAAATTTATTTTTGATTATTCAATGTTGAATAAATTTATATTCGGAGCATTAAAAACAAAAATTGAATTGTTAAAGAAACATTGCACAGTTTTTTTTTTAATTTCTAACAACTGATAGTACACAATGCTACTTATCTAATTAAAAAAAAATTATCGTTCTGGACAAGACTTAAAAGGTGTCCAAGTGGTGTGCGACTCGATTTCCAAAAGGTTTTTTCGTACACCAAGTCCATGGACCAAATCAAACATTTTCTGTTGTTCAACAAACATATACATATAAACGCTATTTTTTGGTAAAAATTGAGAAACAGCTAAAAAATTGATTTTTTTTTGTTCTACTTAAGCATCAGTTTTAATGTAGTCTTAGCTATACGTTTTTAGTAGCTTATATACACAAGAAAAACTATTTAAGATGAATTATTTTTTTTATTCTAAACCCTCCTAGAACTTCGCTATAGACTGATTGAATATACTTTTAGCAAAAAATTGAGCTAAACTAAAGTTTTTGTAGTTTTTTCAACATACTTCTATATATCTATTTAAAATGTCATAAAGCATCAAGGGATAGTCTCTGCTATCATAGCAGTTTTATGGTTTTGTAACAACAATAGTGAATAAAGTTATTAGTTGTTAGAATTCTCGGAATGAAACTTACCGAAAGTCATTCAAGCGCGAAGTCCAAAGGTTGTAGCTTCACAACAGCATAACTAATTAATATAAAATTTCATATATAGATTTAACTTTGAGGTTCTTAAATTATCTACAAATAAGTTTTTTAATTTCTGAGCTTTTTTTTATCACGTAAACTATTGGAACTTCTACTGAATATTTTGTGATAAAAAATAAACACTGAATAATATTTTTAACCTTGAACATTTTTTTTTTGTATATGTGTGTCAACTATCGGTTTTGATCTTTAAACTTCAACTCAAAGTATTTTCAAAGCTGTAATTAGCACCCCTACACTGTCAGGCCACAAAGATGATTTCAAATCAGACTTAAGTTTACGAACACACTTAAAATAATCTATTATTAATTAAACACTTTTATAAAGAAATGTGATTTTAGGAAAATAAATGAAGATTTTTCTATGATTACATTCTGTTAATAGTACTTTTTAAAAGAAGCCATTCAAAAAGTTGGTTTTATTCATAACTTCATCACTTTATGGTTAATTCTATAACTATTATTATAGTTTATTGAAGAACATAAAAAAAGCACTCAAAATATTTGGTCCCAGGACCTGGTGCACAAAAAACCCCTTTTGGTTTTTAAGTTGCACACCACTGATACCTTACTACTAATAAATTAATTATTTTTCTAAATATAAATACTGCATGTCTATCAAAATGTTAAAAAATAAAAGAATAATTCACTGAAAAACATTTTTTACTCTTAAATTTACAATCATTTGAAAATTTCTATTTTGTAATTAGTTATTTTTAGTTTTCTTTTGTATATGTGTTAACCACCAGGCTTTGATCTTGCAAGGTTCAGCTCAGAGAGTTTTAAATGTGGTCATCAGGACCCCTACACCATCAGGCTATTTTCTCTCATAAGAGACAAAAATATATAAAAAATAAAGGGTAGCCGGTTAACCTGGGATTTGAAAATTTATGCTGAAATAAACTAGAATTCTATACTTACAAAAATAACCTAAAATTTTGAACAAAAATCATCTAAATAGATTTATGCAAATTGTATATTTTATTCGCGATTGGTTTTGGTGGCAGGAGATTGCGACCTTTATAGAACTTAACTATTGAACTATAATCATCAAAAAAAACTGGAATTTTTAACATTTACATGTAAGATAAATAATGTGTTTTAGATACCTATCAAGTTTTATGATGTAACTACAACCTGAACCTTGTTTAAAATTAATTAATTAATTTATTAAAATAATTTTATAACAAAGCTAAAACTGTATTGAATTAAGGGCATAGGGGGGTTTACAGTTTTTTCAAAATTTGATCTTATTTTATATAGTTTTGACTAAGCTACAAGATGCTTTTTACAGATTATTAAAATTCAAAATAATTTTGAGATATAGCTGGTCAAAGTCAGAGGCAGCAATAGGATCCTTATGGGAGGCTCAGGTTAAAACGGCAAAAATAGACTATTTCACTAAAAATTTATCTTCTCCTTTTTAAAACAGTTTTTTTTTTGTTCTTTTGTTATAAACTTTTTATTTTTTTTAAATTCTTTCTGACAGAATTTTCTAAATATATCAAGGAGCTTTTCCTGAAAATTTGAGGTAGTTTACTTAAAAAACTTAGGAGAAGATAGATTTTTAGTGATTTCTAGTTATTTGCTGTTTTAGTTTGCGCCTCCAATAAGGATCCTATTGCTGCCTCGACTTTGACCGACTATATCTCAAAAATTATATTGATTTTTTATAATCTGTAAAAAGCATCTTGTAGCTTTAAAAAACTATATAAAATAAGATCAAATTTTGAAAAAAGTGTTTTACCCCACCCTCTTATGCCCTTAAATAGATTGTATTGAAAAAAGTTTAGCCACCTTCTGGCTGTTATATAGCTATATAAATTTGGTTTACATTTTTTTATGATAGTCATAAAAAGCTTGTAAATACTGTTTAGAAATATTTTGCCACATGTATTAATAACTGTTATGATCCTTTTGTTAATTATAATGCATCATATTTAATTTCATTTTTTACAAATCATCTTTATTATAAATAACTTTAATAATTTTGTTTCAAAAAAAAAGGGAAATATTGTTTAAAAATTCACAACAGTATTTTATTAATGGGTGCATAATAATCAAGAAAAATACCAATAATACACAAAATAAATATTAAATTTGTCCTTATAATTGGGCTCCAATGCAAACTTTTATTTGTTGTTAACATAACTCCCAACTAAAATTTGTTATGAATTATTTTTTTGCAGATTACTAAATAGTCAGAATGTATGTTAGGCAAGTCAAACAATTGAGCAGAATCAGCACTCAAGCAGTTGCAGGTAATTGTTATATGTTTTTAAATATAATCAAAACAACCATTCAAAAATTGATACATTGAGAATTTAGAGATGTTATATTTATTAATGAATAAAAAAATAAGAAGCAGATTTTAATATTTTGAATTGTATTGTTTAAGTTATGTTTCTTAAATTGATTTAGTTTGCTATTATTATCAAACAAATAGTATGGTATTTATAATAATTAACAAAATAGGGCTTATGAAACTTTAGTCTTTTGTGTTCTAGACTTTTATACTAAAACATAATTTAAATTAAAAATGGTCAATTACATAAGAACAATAGTTAGTTAAACAACTTATTAACACATAAAAGTTATAATAATAAAGAATTTAGTTTTTTCTACATTTTTTGAACTTATTTGATAAAGTTCTTCATAACATCATTATCATACCCCTTCAACCACCTCTTAGTTATAAACATGTTAATAATTTGTTAATATTATTTGTTTTCTTCAAATTGGTTAAATTTAAAAAAATTGTATGTAACTATTTCTCTTTTGTTTCCATAGTGAGATGGGTGATTAACTTTTTATTTTTAACATATTTAAGTTACTACGTGCTTTTACTTTTTTTTTATGGAAACTAACTTTCGAAGAAAAAGTAATTAAATTTTGTTAGTCTCTACATGCAATGTACAAGCTAAGAGATTTTAGCTTAAAAACTGAAAAAAAACTAAAAAAAATTACTGAAAATAATTTTCTTTTGTTTATTTAGCAATTCTTCTTAAACTTTTCCATTTTGTTTAAATTTTTGTCTAAACTATGTTTTAGGGGGGGGGGGGGGGGGGGGTAAACACCCTTTTTTGGTTTTTGATTTTATTTTATATAGTTTTTACTAAGCTACAAGATGCTTTTAACAGATTTAAAAGATTCAAAATAATTTTTGAGATTTAGCCGGTCAAAATCAGAGGCAACTATAGGATCCTTATGGGAGGCGCAAACTAAAACGACTAATAACTAGAAATCACTAAAAATCTATCTCCTACGTTTTTTGAGATAACTACCTAAAATTTTCAGGAAATGTTTCTTGCAGTATTTAGAAAATTCTGTCGGAACAGAATTTTAAAAAATAAAAAAATAAAGAATTTGTAACAAAAAAACTAAAAAAAACTTTTTTTTTGATTATTTTTTATATAATTTTTTTATTTTTTTGTTTTTAAAAAAATCCTTCGAACAGAATTTTTTAAATATATCAAGGAACATTTCCTAAAAGTTTGAGGTAGTTCTCTCAAAAAATGTAGGAGAAGATAGATTTTTAGTGAAATAGTCTATTTTTGCCGTTTTAGTTTGCGCCTCCCATAAGGAACCTATTGTTGGCTCCAACTTTGACCAGCTATATCTCAAAAACTATTTTGAATTTTTTAAATCTGTAAAAAACATTTTGTAGCTTAGTAAAAACTATATAAAATACGATCAAAAACCAAAAAAGGGTGTTTACCCCTCCTATGCCGTTAACTGATTTTTTAAACAAACAAATAAAAGTTTTTATGCTTTGCTTCATATACTATTTATTTATTAAATTTGTTTCAATAGTTTTTCAAATATTGCAAAGAAAATTTTCTTTAAGTTCTAGGTGAATTGCCTGAAAAACAAAGTAGAAAAAAGATTTCTAGTAGTTTTTGAAGTTCTATTAAAACTGGCTATTAAAAAATCATCTCTTTACGCTTATATCAGAATTTATTCAAAATTGACCATATCTCAAAAATTAATTGAAATTTTTATAATATATATATCATAGAATATACTTAAAACTTAAAATTATGGCCAATACTGGGTTTTATAAAAAAATTATGTTGGACCCCTATGGCCTTAAAATAATCTTTTAAGGAATTTCTAAAGTCTACTAAAGTGTAAACTAGTCTCTTAATTAAACAAGCACATAAAAATAATATGAACTATTTAACAGTAATAAAAGTACTAACAAGTGCTGTAAATTTTAGCAGGTTCTCGTTCATTATCAACAACTTCAAGAAACAGCAGTGAAAATGTTGTTCTTGTTGAAGGAACAAGAACACCTTTTCTAATGGCTGGTACTCAGTTAGTTTCTTGATTGTTGTTAGTGTGAAATTAAAATTTTAACTTATTGTTTAAGTAGTTTGTCAAGAATTATTATTTAAAGTTGATATTTTTTCATACTGTGTGTATTTTTCTTAATAAACTGAGAAGTTTATTTAATTAACAAAATGATTAATAACTGTTTTTCTATAGTGTGCTATAAATAATTTATTTTTTACAATTATTATATGCGCATTTTATTTTTTTTATGCGCTTTGGTTTTTTTATATATTTATCTATATTCTAGTTTATATAAAGTAATCTGTTTAGTTTTTTGTTTCTATAACACTGCTGAATTATGTTAAATGATAATTCTAAATTTGCTGCTGCTAAGTTTATTTAAAGATATTTAACTAGAAACAAGCTGAAAACAAGTTCTAATTGAGGTTTATTCAGTCTATTACACTACTGAGTTTCAGTTTTACGCAATTAAGGCCATAGGGGGGAAAACACTTTTTTTACAAAAATTAACTTTGGCTTTTGTATACAAACTACAAGCCAGTTTTTATAGAATTCAAAAATACCATTAAACTTTTGAGATATTTTAGTTTTTGTAAAAAATTTCCAATACAAACAAATTGATAGAAAATTTTTCAAGATCAATTATCATGGAAAATTTAAAGATCACTAAAAATCTATCTCCTCCTTCATTTTTCAAGCAATCTTCTTCAAGTTTTCAGGAAATGTTACTTATATTAAAAGAAAAAAACATTACTAATAAATTTTTATAAGTTAAAGAAATAAAAACAATATTACAATAATTAAAAAAAAAAAATTTATAATTTATTATTACTTAGAATCTTTAAAGTCCAAAGTTACGTTTTTTTATTATTTTATAAAGATAAGACTGTAAAAGTTTGAAGAAAATTGCTTGAAAAATGTAGGAGGAGATAGATTTTAAATAAAATAGTCTTTTTTTGCTGTATAGTTTCCCTTCCCATAGGGAACCTATTATGCGGCCCGACTTTGACTGGTCATATCTTAAAAATTAATTCGAATTTTTAAAAACAATAAAAAGCATCTTGAAGCTTATAAAAAACTCTATAAATTAAGATCAATTTGTAAAAAACATGGCTTACCCACCCCCCCCCTCTTCCCTATGGCCTTAATCATGATATTCTTGTTAAGAAGAAGCTATTTTGCACATAATTAAGTGTGTAGCAGTAATGAAATAGTCTAAAGAACTAATTAGTTTTTAAGGCATTTACTTTTTATACTCTGCCATGATTACTATCAAAAAAAATTAATAAATTCCCTGTAAATTTACAATATAATGTGGATTTCCCTATAATTTTTTTTTGAAATTTTAGTAGGAACCCTGTATATAAGTTATCTTTATATTAATATACTCAAAATACTATATAGTTAACAAAGCCATAGTATTATTTAAGGGCATAGGGGGTAAATCACTTTGTTCACAATTCGATTGTATTTTCATTAGTTTTAACAAAACCATAAGCTGCTTTTACAAATTTTGAAAGTTTAAAACAATTTTTGAGACATAGCCGGTCAAAGTTGGGGACTACAATAGGTTTCTTATGGGAGGCGCAAACTAAAAAAGCAAAAAATGCCTTTTTTACTAAAAATCTATCTCTATGGCAAAAAAACAAAAAAAAGTTTTGTAGCTTAATAAAAACTATATAAAATAAGACTAAATCGTGAAAAAGTGATTAAAACTTCTATGCACTTAATAAAATATTTTAATTGTATTGACGTATTAGCGTACAAGATGTTTTATAAGACTAAACATTTTCAATAAATGATAATGCAGATACAAAAACCTGATGCCTCACGACTTACAGAGGGAGGCCATTGTAGGACTGTTGAGTAGAACCGGCCTGCCCAAGGATGCTGTTGATTATGTCATCTGTGGAACTGTTATTCAAGTTAATGCTTTTTACTCAAAATATCCATTTTATAATAAGCATTAAATTCACTTGATTGAATTTATTTAATTTTGTTTTGACTTTAATCAAAGATATAAACACAGGTTGTAGATATAGTGTTTACATTTGTTATGTAACATTTTTCTGATCTACGAGTTTTAGAGTTATCATTGAACAAGTTTATTTTAAACTCAATTAAATCCATTTAGTTTTCAACTTTTTTAAACTGGTTTTTTGTAAGCTACAACAACAGCTGCTGCAAAGAAATCAATAATGTTATAATTATATATTGTGTTTGTATAAAAAACTTTTTTTTATATTCTATGTAATAAATAACATATAATTAAATGACAAACAATAATCAGGAAGCGAAGACGGCCAACATTGCAAGAGAAGCAGCATTGGGAGCGGGTATCTCAGACAAGACGCCCTGTCACACCGTCACACAAGCCTGCATTTCCTCCAATCAGGCCATCGCTACCGGTTAGAGTTATTTCACTAAAACGTAGCTAATGTTTTGAAGTGCTACAATTTTATAGAAAGTAATAGTTAGAGAAATATTTATGTTATTTTTTTTTAATGAGTATTTTTGTTACATTTTGTATATTAAAAAAAAAAAATAAAGGATTTAAAAAATGAAACAGTAGCTTAAGCCATAGCTTTTATTTAGAATTTCCAAAGTTTTGAAACCTCCATATGTTTACACTGAAAAAAAAGTTCTGTGCACACTACAATATTAAAACAAAGTGTTTGTACAACAAAACAAAAATAATTTGTTTGAGATTTATTTGTATTAGTGACTATGTTAAGTACTAAGCAATCAAGAACTATAATAACTTAAAAACTACCAAGAAACTGTCTTTGAAAAAATTCTTACATAAAAAAAATTAAAAAAAAATATTTTTTACTACTTATTAAGATATGTTTTCACAGTAGACTAATTTATGTGCACATTTTAAGAAACACATGACACAAAATTAACAACTTAAATTGGCACTTGTTTATACAGCAGCTAACAACGTTTCTGTATGGAGTTATTTAAATTTTTCAAAATTTAGCTTCAAAAATTAAAAGTGTTTGTTATTTTCCAAAGCTATTTAAAAAATAAATTCATTGGGGACATGTTTAGTAAATGGCTAATTAACACTTAATAGCTTTAATTAATTCAAGTTTAGTTTACAGTAATTTATGATAAAACTAGGGCTTAAATTTACACTGTTCTAAGTTGAGGGTATTAGTTGTATGATTACAAACTAGAGCTGGAGACTAATAGTGATTTTTCATTGTATACCAGGTATAATACACAAATAAACTAATTATTATACCTAACTTTTTAAGTTGTTATATTTTTTACAATTACAAAAATGTAAAATGTGTTAAATTATTGTAAAAATACTTTGTTGTTGTAGAAAAAAAAACGATCTATCGTGATAAAAACTTGTCTATAAAGCTAGTAACAAGTCTTATTAAGTTGACAGATAAAAACTGTAGTTATCAATCGCTTTCCTGCTTAATTTCAAAACAACGTAGGTGTTTTTTAAGTTTGTTAGACTTTTATTTTGTTATAGCGTATTATAGTACACATTGAAATAAAAAACAGTTTTCAATTTCAAAGTTCGATTGTTGCATTGTTCAAAAATATTTTAACCAAAAAAGTATACTACAACTTTTTAAATTTAATTTTATTATTGATTGGTTTGCAGCTTAAGTAATTAGTATAAGAAAAATGTGATGTAGTGTACAAAGCTTAAGTTTACATTTATTTAACAACTGAAATAATAATCTTCATATTTTTCTTTTAATGTATTTTTTTCCTGAATTTAAAGTACATATGATTTTAGTTTATAACTTTTAACAACCTTATAATATATATTCCAAACTCTTTAGTTAAAACAGTTCAACAATGTGCTTTAACGAAGTTTTACACAATCAAAGTCAGTTATAAAGCTGTTTCACTGGTCACAATTTTTTAAGGTTTGTAAATAATTTCTGTTTACAAGCTTCCATACAAAATTTTCAGGATTCAACATGATAAAGGCCGGGCAAGCGGAAGTGGTGATCGCCGGTGGAGTCGACTTCATGTCCGATGTTCCCATCAAGTTCAACAGAAAGATGAGGAGCCTCATGCTCACCCTCAACAAGGTGTGTATTTATTTTAATGTTAATAAATCTTTTTTTTTGTGAAAAATCATGTTTTTGGACTTTCATTATTAGTAAGTTTTACTCAATTTTCACTTTTCAAACAGACCAAGTCGACCGGTGGGAAGTTGGGATTGTTGGGGAAACTGCTCGGCAGCCCCGGAAAGTATCTCGCCCCTGAGGTTGTTTGAAAACCTAAAAACTTTATTTTTAAACTATGTTTTTCAAAATGATCTTCGATTTATAATTATCATTTATTTGACTTTTTGTTAGATATAAAAAACTGCTTAAGTTACTTAATAAAAAGCTTATTTAAATAATAATAAAAGTGCGGAATAACCATTTTACTTATATTACCAGCTCCCGGTGGAAATAAGTAGATAGTTAATCTGCACTTTTATTATTATTTACCATAATTTTTTTTTTTACTGAAAAAAATAACCTGATCAAACTTTAACGAGCTTGAAGTGACGACTAAACAGACGCCAGTACTTACCAATAATTTTAAACAGCTCCCGGCGATAGCTGAGTTTTCAACGAACGAGGTGATGGGCCACAGCGCGGACAGGCTGGCAGCAGCGTTCGGAATCAGCAGGCAGGCGCAGGACGAGTACGCTCAGAGGTCGCACATGTTCGCCAAGCAGGCCACCGAGGAAGGAAAGCTGGCCGACAGGCTAGACTTCAAAGTTCCCGGTATGCCGTGATTTTTACCATCACTATTTATGACTTTTTTCTATTAATCTTTTGATAGTAATTACTACTTAATTTTATTTAATTAGTATTTCTATGCATGCAGGAATAAAAAAAATCTTCAATGACTCACAGTTCTTTATTTAAAATTGTAATCTTTCTGTAACTATTGTTAGTTAATACTTTATAAATAAAGAAGTATTTTTTCATTAACGAATTATAAGATGCCAAGTTTAAAAAGTATTTTTTTGAATAAATCCCTCCTGATACAGGGGTCGCCGAAACTGTGACGGCGGACAACGGAATCAGGATAACCCCCATGGAGAAAATGGCCAAATTGCGCGCTGCCTTCATAAAGCCGCACGGTACCATCACTGCTGCAAACGCCAGCTTCTTGGTTCGTTTTATTTAATATCACTCGTTTTAGTTTGTAAAGTTTTTGTCATATAGTAGAAGTTAGTTGATAAGTTTAAAGAAATTAGCAAATCGGAAACAATAATATATATTTTATACTTCACTAAAAAAGTTGTTATGTTGTTTTTTTTTTAGAATTTGATGTTTTCTGTGATTTAATTATCTTAATAGAAATTCTTCAACAAAGAATTAGCCAAGATGATTTTATTTTAATGAAGAAAAATGTACAATGTTAAATAAGAACAAGGTATAAAAAAGACAAAAAAAATTTTATGTAAAAAAATATTAAAAAGTGTAAAAAGTCAGCCTAAAAGATTCATTATCACAGCCATGTAGCTACATTTGCACACTTTAATTATTAAACATATGTCAATACAGACCGACGGAGGAAGCGCAACCTTGATCATGAGCGAGTCGAAGGCCAAGGAGATGGGTCTGAAGCCGAAGGCCATCATCAACTCGTACGTGTTCGTCTCCCAGGACCCCAAAGACCAGCTTTTGTTGGGACCCGCGTACGCCACCCCCCAGGTGTGCAAGAAGGCAGGGCTGTCGGTGAGCGACATCGACGTGTTTGAGTTCCACGAGGCGTTCGCCGTTAGTTTGTTGTTGTGCATTTTTTGTTTGTCACAATTTACAAAGTTTTTTTTATGTGATTGAAAACTTACTTCGTTTCATCATGAAAACTTTGCAAAACTGCGTTATTAGTTTAAGATAGAAAAATTGCGTTAGTTTAAAAAAACAGTACTTTGCAACTGTCGTGCTATATATTCCAACGAACTTGTTTCGTTGGATATCTATAAACTAGTATTACTAGTATTTAATATTTTTTGAAAATCTTTTAACCCAAATTCATTGTTTCAGGGTCAAATTCTGGCCAACTTGGCTGCGCTCGACTCGGACTACTTCACCCAAAAATACCTGGGAATCAGCGAAAAGGTACATTTGATTATGTTTCATAACTAGGATAATATTTGTAGTAAAAATTTAAAAAAGCCTTTATGTAGTAAAAGTGTTGGTTTCAAATCATTTATTTTTTAATTTAATAGTCAGAATCTTATTTGAATAGAAAATTATTCAATCTTTTCATGATACCAGGTCGGCCAGCTGCCGATGGAGAAGTTCAACTTGTGGGGCGGATCGCTCTCGATAGGCCACCCGTTCGGAGCCACGGGCAACAGGCTGGCCATCACGGCTGCCAACAGGTTGAAGGCTGAAGACGGCAAATACGCTCTGCTGGCCGCGTGCGCCGCTGGTGGCATTGTTAGTTTTGTTACAATGACTAAATATTTGTCGTAAAATTTCAATATCATATGTACACTGTATATCATACATAACAAAAAATGTATAAAAGATATGAAAAAAATAAATTAATATGCATTATAAATATATTCGTTTTTTAATGATAATTAATATAATGCTTCCAAAATAACCTTCATTCAATATAAAATCTTATAAGATATAAAATTTCGTAAATAATAAAGAAAGTTATCACAAAGTTAACATGACATATTTTTAAAGTTTAAAGTATCTTTTAAAACTATCTGAGGTAAAGACTATGTTATTTTAAATTGAGTTATGTATAATAGTATTAAAAATTGGTTACATAATCACATTACTTTTCAGGGACACGGTATGATTTTAGAAAGACATCCTGACTTCTAAAGAAAAAAGAAGTTTCCGCAACAAACTTAAAATGTTTTAGTTTTATAGTATTTATTTCAGGTATTTCTTTAGAATATATTTTGTTTCAAAACTAAACAATATTTATAATCAAACTTAAATTTAAAATCTTTAATTATTTCGAAGCGTTAGTAATAGTTATTAAACAAAAGTCTTAACTCAACAGAATAGTACACATACAGTATGTTTTAGTGCATTTAAAATTATTTATGTTTTACAAACATTAAATATTGTTAATATGTTAAGGCTTTTCTACATTCGGTTTCTACTTTATTGTATTGTCCCTAAATTTACATGCACTTTTTATAATTATGAAAACTAGATTAATTCTTATTTTTAAATTGCTTTTAATTTTTTTTGTTTTGAAATTTAGGTTATTTATCCATTCTGGTATTTTATATTCAAAAGTAATACATATTTTAACTAAACTTTTTCAAAAATAAAACCATTATTAGTCAAGTTTACTGTTAATCAAAAGTAATTAGATCAATCGTCCCCAGCGATTTAGGTTTTAATTTCTTTTATATCGATTTTATTAACATAAGTTATTTTGTTTATAAAATGTGACTTAATTTGTTAACTTAGCTTAAGTTTCTGTAAATTCAGAAAACAATAAAACTTTTACAGTACTATTGTAGTCTTTTATTTAGATCTAATTGTCGAACTGTAATATAAATTATATATTAAGATAAATATTACATGCATATCTTATTCATAGCATTTTAAGGTAATTTAGAAGTCGTATCTCTAAACATTTATTTCTCTAATTTAAAAAAAATGTATTGTTTAATTGTTTTAATATTATAATAAGCTTAGAAGCAATTAATTTATAATTTTTATGTTTATGAAACCTTGAAAATAAACCAATTTTTTTCAAATGAAGGTGATAATAATTATGTCATGTAGATAGTACTAGTAAAGAAAACAAGTAAAATATATAAACCGGACAATAAACTTGACATTTATTTGTCCGCTTAATGCTAGTTTTCGTTTACAATAAGTTTTATCAAAAATTAGATCATTTATAGTTCTGGTTTGTAATGTATAAGAGATAATTCCAAACTTTAATGTAAGATGATTGATCTTTTTTGGCGGAAAATAAAATACAATTTAAGTTATTCTCTCTCCATCTATCATCGAAAACTAATTATTGTAAGTTAAATGCATTTATTTTTGAAAATTTTACTTCAAATTGTTTTTGAAATTAGTTTGAACTGAAATTATGAGAGTAAAAGGAATTAAGACTGTTGGACGCGTTGCTAACTGTTTTAAATTTATATAGTGTTTGAAATATTTTTCTATAGATAAAATAAATGTTACTTAACTTATTTGTTAGCAAATTGTTTATTTTATTCTTTCATTGTTAAACCCTCTTTTTTTACTAATGACCATATTTGAAAAATCTACGTAAATAAAAGTAATATAGCAATTACTACTAATTTTTATCTTTTGTTAAATGGTTGTTATACCAAAATGTTGATGTGCTACGCATTTTAGGAGCTATTCACCTGCGTAACGTACGCACTAAATCTTTAAATTAAGGGAATAAAAAAATAAAAACTACAACCTTAATTTGAACGAATGAAGTTAAAAAACGAAAACATGGTTAATGCTAATGTTACACAGTTTTTTCTAGTGTTTGAAAAAGATATTTCGTTTGAAATATAAAATTATTTAATAAACTATAGTTTGATCTAAAGCAGGTTTTCCCATTTTTTTTTCAAATTGCTCCCTTGAAGAAATTAAAAAGGCTGTTCCCCATCTGCAACTTCCCTCCAACAAGACTACCACTTAAATCACCTAAGACCTTTTTTTTCTTGCTCTTCATCTGCAACTCAAGAATATCTAGTGTAAATTCTAAAATTACTTATGAATACACATATGTGACCTTTTTTTTTTCTTGCTCTTCATCTGCAACTCAAGAATATCTAGTGCAAGTTTCAAAATTAATAATGAATACACATATGACCTTTTTTTTCTTGCTCTTCATCTGCAACTCAAGAATAACCTCCAAAAATTTTTGAGTTTCCCCGTTTACCGTTTACTAATTATTGCCCCTAAACTTACTAAAATCGCCCCCAGTGAAACCCTTGTCTGAAGTGATAAAGGTGAGCACTTAATTGATATCTCTCCTGTAATTATCAATCAAATACTTAATGTATAGAAACTTATAAAACTCCATTACTTTTACTCTATATAGTTTTAAAACAAATATGTGTTTAACCCTTACGTAAAGCTTTATTTTATTTATAAAGTTAAAACTGAAGTTTAATCATATTGAATGAGTCAAACACAACTAAAACTATCATATTTTTATGCAATAAAAGCTACAAAACTAGTTTATGTACAACGCTGGCATCAGCTATTTGTTTTATAACGTATGCTCGACCATAAACAGGTGAATAAATGAACAGTTCGGATCGTTTGGTTTTTAATTAGTTTTAAGTCATGATTACTTTTTTGGTCTCGGAAAGTGTTTAATTTTCTACTTGGTTGCGTGAGATGGAAGTTGAAGGGTTACATGACTATTGAAATAACGACAACTTAAGTTTTTATAAAAAAATTAAGAGGCTACATCTTAAAAATAATTTACATTTGAAAAGTTCAAAACGTTCATGTAAGTCATATTTTAATAAGGTTTTTTAAAGGAGAAATAAAATTCAAAAAAAAAGTTAGTTATTAATAATAATCAAAATAACTAATAAGGTCTTGTTGATAAAATTGCATTATTATAATTTCTTGAACGACAAAAAACTTAGTTTTAGGACTTGGTGAACGAAGAACCTTTCGGTTATCAAGTCGCATTAATTAAAAACGGTTTTAAAAGGTATACTGGACAATATCTCAGAATTTTATTAGTTTAAATGGCTCTGCACAAGTATGTAATATTGTAAAAAACTTAAAATTCAAACAAAACCAGTTGTGATGATGGCATTCAGTATAAACTATTACTAATATAAACTAATGACAAAATATCTTGTATTTTGGGAAAATATCAAATTATTATTTAGGATAATTTTAATCCAATTTGCTTAAAACTAGCAATAGTAGTACAAATTTTCTAGAAAAAATTAAAAAAATTATCAAGCAACTATTACGTATTTTATTTTTATCTAACCTATATAAACTATTTTAGAAAGCTGTACACAAAACCTCTTAAAACAACTTTAAAAAAATAGATATTAAAGTTTCACGAATCTCAGTCTAAGATCTGTTTTGTTTTGGTTATGTATTTATCTTTTTAGAAATTAACTACTCTAAAGATTTTCATCTTTGCAGATAGTTCTTAAAAACGGCAATTAAAACAAATTTATGTCTATAAGAACTGTTTTCCTTACTAAAAAAAATAGTACTACTTTTAGTAAACAGACTAAAAATAAGTGTTAATACTATAGTGGGTTATTGAACAAAAACGAAAAACTGCTCAAAATTTTTTGGTTTAAGCACCTGAATACGCAAAAAGACCTCTCGGTCATCGAGTTGCATATACATGCTCTTCCATCCATAAAATCATTTCAAGGCAAAAAAAATTATAACAAAATCTGTGAAACAATTATTATAAAGGTTTAAGTATTTAGGTATAATACTCTGTAAAAAAATTTCTTGATAAGAACTTAAAGTAACTTAGAAAACAAACTTATTAAAACTAATTTTACTTTATATAAAAAAATTTACTATCTAAGTATCGGTTTTTTGAAAAAAAAACTATTCTTTAAATTCCTGGACAAGACATTTAACTGTGTCCGTGATATATGACTTGATAACCGAAAAGTTTTGCTCGTACACCAGGTTCTTTTTGTTCTTTTTGTCGTTAACAAACAATGTTAGCCATTATGTACGGTTTGGTTTATTAAACAGTTAAGTTTAAAATAATTTGAGGCTTTTGTGTAAAAGAATGAAACGCTTAAAGGTATCAACTAAAAATGATGCGATAATTAAGTAAGGAGACTAAAAGTAGTTTTATAAAAAACTACTTCAAACAAGATCTAGATCTCTTTAAAATTTTATTTGAAAAAGTTTTATTAAAAAACACAGGTAAAGTTTATATCCAAATGGTCTTTTTAGGGAAACTACTTTGTTATTTTGGACTTGGAAAAAAATATCTTTGCTTAGAATACCTAATGTCCTGGACATGACGTTAAACTGTTCTGGTGCAAGACTCGATAACCGAAAGGTTTTTTTGTGCACTAAGTCCTTGGACCAAACTTTTTTAGTGTTTTTTGTCGTTAAATAAATAATATATAATAATTGCTTAAAATGATCTTTGAACGTTTTAGGTTGAACTTAAGGGAGATTTTACTAAAAATTTAAGTAAAAATAATGGTTTTAGAATTAACTTATTTTCATTCAAAAAATAGGTATTGTCGAAATATTTAAAACTATTAAATTTATTAACTAGCGTTTTTAAGTTAGTCAATTTAAATATATTCTTTGCAGATATAAAATCTTCTTTTTTAAAATTTATTTCTTCTAAGTTTAGTTAAAATCAACTAAGAATTAATTATTTCAGGGATTAACAAACAATTTTTTGCTACTGATTCTGTGGAAATGACTAAACAACAATCAAAAATTCCTATTCAAGTTATGTTTAATAATTATTTATATCTTATAAAATGAGAGCTAACTTTTTTGCGTATTTTATTGTTTAGTCAGTCAAGGTTTGAATTCACACTATAAAACACAAATTATTGGTATGATAACAACTTAGTCTCCTACACACTAAAACTATATCAACAGAAGTTCTAAAACATAGTAAATTCACTTTAAAAAGATTACGCAAAATAGCATCAAAACAAAATAAATTCACAATAAAACACAGAATATTTTCTATTGAGAAATGTTCAATTCACAGAGCACTGTCGACTTATTTTCAACTCCGCATTGGAAAAGGTTTCTTTCATTATCCAACATATTTCCACTGAACGTCAATTGTATTTGATTCCGTCTTACCTTATATGTTCCATCTATTTGTATTTTAGCTGCAATCCTCCACTTAAGATCCGCAACCGTTTGGAGCCTGTGGAAGAAGAACTGTTGCATGAACCAGATTTTGGGGTCGTTAGAAGGACGCACAACTACCGTAAAATTAGCCCACGAAAGAGACGGGTCTCGGAGCCTGAGAATAAATTGAAGCCGTTTGTTCTTCGGAATTGCCTCGCGAATTGTACGATCGTCTTCAAGACCTTCTGAGCTCTGACCGCTCATCCAGACATGGTAGCTGGACAAGATCTGCTGCTGCACAGGTATACCACACTCATTATAAATGCGAAGTTTGAAATCTCCAACGGTCGCGTTTAGATTAATATTGAAGCTCAAGTTTGTCCCGTCAAATATCACAATTACATTATGGTCGTCCATGATTACAAAATAACTGTTTAGAAATGTGGATGTGTTTTAGTTTACGTTGGTTAGCTATGTTAATAAAGATTTCTTGTTATTCAAAGACGGACAATATTATTAATTTACTTGAGATGACTATTTAAATTAGATTTAATATTTTTATGAAAAAGCTTTTTGAAAAGTAGCTATACATTATATTATACTTTTTAGATCATGATTTATAAATAGATATACGAATTTTAAACTGTAAGTGTTTACTACACTGAGTTATTTTAGACAAAGAGTGACTTTTCACATTAGTTTAAAATGTATTAGCTTATAGAGGAAAAAAGTCATAAGCTAAGCCTAGTGTTGTTAAAATTTATTGAAGTAAAAAAGTATTTAAGGTATCGACTAATAATTATTGATTTAGTAAAAAGGCTATTTTATTTTAAGAAAGTAAAAAAATTCTTTTTAAACACACAATTAGTTTATGTATATTAAATATAGTAACCAGTTTTCAAGAGTCTGTTTAAAAAAACTCCTTGAAAATAAAGCTTTACAGATCATCTACATATAAGTTTTAAATTGATTACTTAATGACTTATAGTTAATACTAATCATACTAAATTTCCCTATATTTATAACTTAATTAACAAAAGTGTAATACATAACTAAGTTCGACTTCATTCAAAATTAAAAATCATAAAAAAACTGTTTAGCCTGTAAAAGGCTGAAACTAGCAAAAAGTTGAATTTTATTTCAATTTTACCTGGTAAAAAAACGATAAAAAAAATTCAAAAGCATTCCATTAAAAATATTCTGTAGTTCAACCTTTTTTTGACTTTAAGATTTTAAAAGACTTCGTAGATACTGTTTTAAGAATAAAATAATTTCAGTTCATTCTCTCAAAAACTTTATAGTTTGATGATTGGTTATGTTTCAAATCATCAAAAGCAGTAATTGTTTGTTAAAATTTACATTAGATTATTAACAAATTTTTAAATCCGAATAATTGTTTCTTTTTCGTGACTAACAAAGTACTTTAATTAACTATACTCTAGTAAACTTGTACGGGTTTAGCATATCAAATGAAAGTTTCAATGAGCTGATGACAAACTTACTTTTTTAAGAACTTCTTGGATTTTTCCTATGTTAATTCAAATTTTATTTGAAATTGTAGCACGAAAATACCGATTAAAAATTTAATTAGATTTATAAAAATAAGTTAATTAAATTAAAATAAAAAGTGTTTATTTTAAAAATGTTCTACAGTAATTATTGAAAATTTTTTTGGTTTCTATACTTTAGTTTGAAGGCTTGCTCTTTCTTTTAGTAAAACTTTAAATTCTTTAAGAAAATGGGTTGTAATTACTCATCACTCAGCAGGTAATAATTTCTAGGTTGTTAACATGCATTTATTGGTCAACTTAGACGGAAGAAAACTAGTAAACGGTGACGTAGAGCTATCTATCTCTAAAACTCAATTTATTATTTAGCATATTTACAATATAAGATTATAACCATTAACTAATTTATTTTAAAACTAATAAAGTTACACATCACATAGCCTAAAATGGGTAGCTGTATGCTGTTTGAGTTTTTGCTTTAATTAATGTTTGATAAACTTATCACCTAGTGCAGGGTTTCCCAAACTTTTTTTTCACTATGTCCCCTCTAAAAAAATAAAAAAAGTATTGGCTGCCTCCAATAAGATTTCTTTAAAAATCAATATTAAACTCACTAAGATCTTTTTTTTGCTCTTCATCTTCAATTTAAGAATATATAGCGTAATTTTCAAATTATAGCCGTTTGTACGGCTTGTACGGCCCCCTAATTTTCCTAAACCTAATTTTTTTCCGTAATATCTAGTAAACTTCAAAACTACTATTAAAAACGCCTAGGATCTTTTTTTTTTGCCCTTCATTATCAATTCGAGAATATTTAGTGTATGGTTCAAATTATGACCTTGAGGCTCCCTAAATTTCCTTCTATTATCTAGTATAAGTTTCAAAACTACTATTAAAAACGTCTAAGACTTTTTCTTTTGCTAGCAGTTTTCCAATTATTATTTTACTGATTAGTCATAAAAAAATATATCTCTAAAATAAGTACAAAATAAAAAAGTTAACATAAGAAACCTTTAAATTGTTAAAAATTGTAATAGCAATTGTTAAAATACCGGTAGTTAAAACATTATTAGTTGTTCTCAATTAAGAAAAAAATAAAAAGGATAGTTTTGTCATTGTCTCTTCAGAGGGTTAGCAGTTTTAGGAAAACATTTATATAAATTAGTAATTTACTTAATATTAAAAAATGCCATGTAAATTGTCTTTTAATGTATTTTAGAAACATTTAAGAAAAAAACTACTACGAAAAAGACTTTATAATAGGTTTTGATAAAAAACAATTGAGCTTTATTGGTTTCTAAAAATCATTAAAAAGTAACTACTAATAGTAGAAGGTATGCTAAACGTTGATATATACTGAAAAAAATATCAATTTAGACAAATTTTGTTACTATGGCCAACTTATAATTAAAAAAAAAAACTTAAAGTTTACCATGACAAAAATAAACATCAGCTTTAATAACATAAAACATACATTTTAGCTTTAACACTTATCATGTTGTATATTTTTTTTTTTCATAAAGTTATTACTAACAAACTTAAGATGTATATATCTTTTTATATAGTCTCAGGTTTTAGCTATTACAAAAGATTTATTTTTAGAAGTTTTAACGTCAAAATTGTTTTGAACATCTGACATTCTGTTTTAAAGCCATAAACTTTAGCAATAAAAAATTAATTTTAAGTTTATGAAATGTTTTTGAAAACTTTATTTGCTTAAGATTTACTGAAATATTCCTGTAAAAACCTAAATAAATTAAACTAAGTAGGTTAGTACGAATAACTAAAGTAAAAATTTTAACATCAACTATATAAAAAAAATCTTCTAAAGGCATTATTTATTTTTAAACTAAACTATAATTAAAATAATAGTTTACTTTATAAAAATTTTGATTAATGTTTTATGTTACCCTTCTAGTAATTACTTATAACATCTTTAAAAGTTACAAATATATCAGAATCTTTTGCTTCTTTGAAACAAGAAAAAACTTCAATTTTGTGGTTCTATAGCCATAAATAATATTTTTTATCAAGCTTTAAAGTTTTCTTTAATTTGTCCTTTTTAATGATACTTATTTACTTAATACACATATTTTTAGTGATTCATTAATATTTTTATATATATAAAACATTTTGTTACTTGCAAACGAAAAATGTAGTATATAAAAAAAATTACTTCTAAAGCTAGAAAAATTTTTAATGGATAACAACTCATTTGTATCACATATAATAAAGCATGAAAAGTTTTTATGTGTACAAGGTTTCTAGGTGTCTATAAAATTTAGAATTTTATAGCTTAGTTAGCTAAAGATTAAATAAGGTAGAAGTCGAATTTTTAGCACATGTGAAAATAAAGATAACTAAGCTTATCTTCTGGAATTTTAAACCATAATCCTTTGAAAATATATAATCTTCGAAACAATATTTTTTCTTTTAAAGAAATAATGCATACTTTCACAAAAACAACTCTTTATTTTTTTTTTGTTGGTATCTTCACAACTGTTGAAAAATTTTGTTTTGAACTAAAACGTGTACTGATTTTTTTTCTGTAATTTAAAAAAAATCTAAATGCTTAATCTTTTTAATACAAGCAGTAAAGTGTTACTCTCTAAACTTCAACAAGCCCAAAGTATCAAAAATGAATAATGACATCATAATCATTTCGTCATCAAGCGAGTACGAGGAAGATCCAAGGCAACGAGAAATTGATGACGTGTTGAAGCAGAAGCAGCAACTTGAAAATGGCACACTACCAGCTTACGTCGCAGCCGTGAAACACCTCGAGAGAAGATGCGAGGAACGCAAGGGAATTGCTGAAGCAAATTATGAAAAAAGAAAAGAAAGAATCGATCGAAAGATAAGTGAAGAAGAAAAAGAACTTGTAGAAAGCTTTGAGTTGGAAAAAGAGAACTATAAAAATAAAATGATAGGTAAGTTACAACATAAACTGAGGGCTTTAGAAACAGTCAAAAGAGAATCAAATAATTGGAAAATAGGTTCAAATTTTGAAAAATTTGACGATCTCATACAAAGACATGTTGAAAAAATTGTTGATCACGAGCACAAAAGTCCAAGCAAACGAAATAGGAGAAAAGTGACGAGATTTGGAGTTGTTGAGGAGGAGCCCAGTGTGACCGATGAATGCCCAACAATAAAAAGTATTAAAAGAGGATTGTCTAACAGGGAAAGAAGTGAAGATCTTAAGAACATAAGAGCAGATGAGGAAAAACAAAAAAGTATGGTTGATGAAAAAGCAAAGAAGCAGTCAATATTTGTTAGTTTATAAAACTAAAACGCTTGTCACTAACAAGAACAATTTTAAACGTCGTTTTCTTGTTAACTCGTAGCTTAAATTGATTTGCCTATAAAATTTTTATTGGTTTAAGTTTGAAAACTGTGTTTTATAAGTTATATGTAGCTAAATATTTTGAGCTTATAGTTAAAGCTACATGCTTTATATTAGTAGTATGTACTTGTCTTAAAATTTAGTTTATTTAGTTGTTTTTGTTGTTGTTATGCTTTATGTCTTATAGTCTCTAAACTTTGTTGATTTGTCTTTTTTAGCAAGCTCTTATCAAAAATAAATTTATACGTCTAATAATTTGTCAACTGCTTACTAGACGTTTATAAGTTTTACAAATAGTAGAAATTCAATAGCTATAATATAACACTAAACATTAAAAACAGTTTTTTATTATATATAGATTGAGAGTTATAGAAAAAAATTGTTGGGTAATTAAAAACCTACTACAAAATTATTCGAAAATATAGTTGATGATTTGAGATAAAGGGATTGAGTATAAATGACCACATAAATTTAGTCGACAAAGAAAATAAAATAACTGCCCGGCCCATTTAGCTCTGTGGTAGTTGAATATTGCTAGCTATAAAAATTATTAAATCTTCTATTTCTATAAAAGTAAAATTTTATAGTAAATTATGTAATAGTAAATCTATGATTTTTTTAATGTTGATAAAACACAGTTGTACGTAAAACCAACTAGAGTTAAAATTTTAAAATGTTTGTAATAAATAAAATAAACTTTCATTTGCTTTGTACAAGTAATTTTTAGCAAAAGTATAAGAAGCAGGTCTGAATTTCTATTTGCAGGCGGATACGTCCCGTGGGATGTACTTTGTTAACCCTTATTTTATTATTTACAAGAATATTTTACAAAAAAAAAATAGTTTTGCATGGCGCCTTGTTTGCAGAAGTTGACACTTATACACAGAAATAATTTTTGCTCTTGTATTTTTTATTTGCACATGATTTTTATTAAACTAAATTGTCTAAAAAATCTAATTAACAACAAATATATGCATTTTATACGTAGCAAAGAAAAAATCAATTTAAAAGTTTAATTATAAATAAAAAAGAACTAAACTGAAATCTAAGAAAAACTAAACTAAAATACAAGTAAAACTAAATGCCTGCATATCAATCTAGAAACAAGTTTTATTAAAATAATGGTTCTTTTTAGACTAAGCTTTCTATTATTATTTTGATCACTTGTTTGATATCAGGTCTACATATCTGGTACACTTACAATTCCCAACATTTTTTTCCATTAAACCTTTACTTTAACTGTTACCCCCTAACCATTGGTTAGTAATATCTCAGATTTGATAGTGGGTTGGAACTGAGCGGTTCCCACATATCTACTCTTTTTTTTTTGTGCTTTGAAGGACAAAATTGTTTTAACAAATGTTGCTTTTAGTATCAAGTTTATTAAACAAAAACGAAGACGCACAAAAAGTTTTTGTT
Organism: Thalia democratica; assembly: GCF_965202585.1. Classification (NCBI taxonomy): domain Eukaryota; kingdom Metazoa; phylum Chordata; class Thaliacea; order Salpida; family Salpidae; genus Thalia; species Thalia democratica. The sequence goes on from NC_139165.1 coordinate 43,539,138, forward strand.
TAAGGGCTTATGTCTACGAAAAGACCTCTCGGTCATCACGTTTTACTTTTCATGAAAATTTAACTGCAAAAGTTGTAAAAATAAAAACATGTCTAGAAATATTAACTAATTTCAAAGTAAGGTAATGTTTTAAGTATGTGTTCAGTTCAAATTTACTTTTTTTCTTAGTGTTTAACAAACTTACGCTAAAAACTTTGCAACTATACTCCAGCGTAATGATCAAAATGACTACTTGGGGCAGTAACTTTGAAGCTTTTACTCCTAACATTGTCACCAAGCAAATGCTATAAGTTCTTAACAGTAAAAATATTGTAAAGATAGCAGGCAAAATCAGTAAAAATTGCGAGAGAATATTCAAGCAGCGCGTAGAAAAGGTCGGGCTAAAAATTCAGTTGTGAAAGCAAAATGAACAAGCTTTGTAGAAGTAAATTCAACTAGAATTAAACTGTTATGTCATTTATTTTTTAGCTCTCTTTGAGTAAATACTTAATTGAAATTTTAAGAAGATTTGTAAGAAAGTTTTATCTATGTTGTGTTAATGTATTTAGTTTTGCATAATAGTTAAAATAAATGTAACAAAAACTTAAACAAGTAAATATAATTACGAAGAAATTGTTTTCATAAGTTTTGTGAATAGAGTGTTAATAAAATATTTTACAATAGTTTTTACATACATAAATATACTCAACGAAGTATCTTTATCCTAGAATACTTAACTTTAGTTCGAGCTTTTTAAGAAATACAGTTAGGTATGTTAGAAAACTTAATATTCTTTATTATTAATTTAATAGAGTTTTTACCGGGTCTATTTAAATCGTGTCAGTATTTTTTTATACCGTCAAACTTATGTACTCTATAGCGATCTGATTAACATTAGTAATGAAATTATACAAAAACTTCAATTAAAAAAATTAAATAAGAACTGTGTATGCTTATTTTAAAAAAGGAAGAACTTAACAAATGTGAAATTTCGCTGTTACATTTTTTAACCAAATGTCCTTATTCAATATATTTTTTTAATATAGTATACCTCTAAACCAGTTATTAAGACTAGTATTAATTTGTTAAGTTTCATCAAAGTATCGAATACTACTTTGCGCTTATTAAGTAAAAACTTAATTTGTTTTTCTCTTACTTAAAACCAACAATTACATTTATGTAAAAATAGTTTTATTAAATTAATCTAGAGAAACAAAACGTAACGAAGTTAATAAATACAAAACAAATTTCTTAAATGAAATATTTACTTAATAAAGTTCAATTAAATAAAATTAACTAAGTTTTAAAAACTTCCGTATAAAAAAATGAAATATATAAAAATTAAATTTGTTATCATTGGGATTAAAATTAAAATTTAGTAACAAACACTTACTACTATTGAATAAGTAACAATTTAAATAACATAATTTCAAGCGTTAAAAAAAAGCTCTGCATTACAGTTTTCTAATTTGGTTAAGTTTTAAGTACAGAAACCACTATAACAAAATGTTTATAAGTTTTAAAATTAAAATATAAAATAAAATCCGTACTATTCTCAAACTCTCTTTAAAAATATATAGAAGGTGGGCTTTTGCTAAATATAAAAAATCAAAAACATTTTGGATTTTAAACTCCTTATGACTTGTGGAACTTGAGGGATGGGTCTTTGGCGTGCTTGAGCAGAAGGTCGCACGGTTGGAAGGCGACCCCGTACGCGTCTGCGAACCTGTTCATATTGGCCACAAGCTGGTCCGCCCCGTACAAATCAACATATCTGAACGGACCTGTTTGAATAGTAAAGTGTGAAATATTTGTTTTTTGTATATTATGGCAGATTAATCAATATATTGCTATTAGGTCTTATTGATAACATTTTTAAGTAACTCTTTAGTTAGTATACGTATGTAGATAATCAAAAAAAAAAATTAGAAATATGAACAAAAAAATTTGATTATAATATAAATTACTAAACACGTTTAAACTTCAAGTTTAAGAATTATCAGTAACTTTTATTATTAATTGAGGATCTTCTGTTGATTGTATGGAGACTTAGTTTTTTTTGGAATTAAAAGCAGAATTAAATTCAGAGCTTTGTATTTTATGAAGATAAAAATACTATCAAGCTTATTAATGTTAAACTTTGAACTAACCTCCGAGATTTGGAGGGAATCCGAGTCCGAATACTGCACCAACATCACCGGCAAGCTATTGTAAAAATAATATTATCAACCATTTACTTTGTTGAAACCGTTTACAATACTTAAATGGGAATTTAAATAGTTTTATAACAAAAATATTATAAAATGTGAGTAATTGGTTTTTTATGTTTTTCTACTAGTACATTCTTGATGATAAGCAAAAAAATTAACAAATTTGAAAATAAATGAAAGTTTGAGTAAACTTGTATTTTGTTTAAAAAGCACAACATGAAACTAATTTTTAAAAAGCAAGCAACATACGGGGTCGGTGATGATTTCTTCTTGGAGGCACATGACGGCCTCGTTGACGAACCTCGAGATCAGTCTCATCTGAATGTCCTTGTCGGAAGACACTGCTGGATTTGCAGTCTTCTTGAACTCCTTCAAAATATCCATTGCTCCTGTTGCACAAGAAATATTGAATTATAAATTGTATAAAACTACTTTAATAACCATGACAATTATTAAGGATAGTTTGTATTAATATAGTATACAAGTAGTAAGATTGTAAGTATACATAGTTAACTATATTAAATTTATATTGTAACAAGAACTTTTGTTACAAGTCTGTTGAAAAAAAAATTTGAAAACGTTATTAAACTACAATAAAATTGATTGATTAAATAATAAAACAAAACAACTATTTTATTTTTTTATTTACAACTTGTTTTAAAAAATATATACACATCGTATTTTTGTGTAATGACAAACCTTGGTTGATTGGCCTCATCTTAGGGTTCTTGGCGTCGTACACGTACAAGCCCTTGCCCGATTTTCTCCCCACAAATCCCGAATCGACCATTTTCTTCAGAACTTGAGGATCGCCCCCGGCAAACCTGTCGCCGAACGCCCCGCCCAAGTACTCGCTCACGTGGTGCGCCACGTCGACACCTACCTGTGTGACGTCATAATACTTGTTAGTTTTTAGGTTTCAATTTTCGTGGGCACTTAATCAAAATAATTCAATTTGTTAAAACTAAAACTGTTGCTTTTAATTCTTATAGTAATACTAATGAATTTATTTACTAGAAACTTTCATGTAGCAGGCTTCAGCAGGTCTAATTAATGACGATTTTAATGTGACTTTTTGAAAAAAAAAAAAACAAAGGGATAGATAAGCTTTGAAATATAACATTAAAATTATAGCAACTTTTTTTAGACAATTCCTATTTAACTGATTCGAATAAATTTTAGACCGTGCGGGCCCTGATGTAGATAGTATGTTATCTATTTTTAGTAAATTTCAAAATAACAATATTGATTCCAATAACTAACTAAAGCAGTATTAAAATAAATACAAAATAAGCACAGAAAAAATAGTTACATACACTATTGCGAACAGTTTAAAAAACTAGTAAAAAAACAATGGCTTATAAAGCATTAAAATATATCTACATACGTATGTTTTGCTAAGTATTTAAGGTATAAGAAGCTTTTTAGTAACAAATTTTTTTTTTATTCCTAGAAAAAAAGAGTTATACTATAACCAAGTAGCAAAATGACTGATAAGAAGCTTATTTCGAAACTATAAACCTCGTCAATGAGAGTGGCAATTCCGACGGGGAAACCGAATGCTTTTGCGAGCGAATCAATTTTTTTCGGCTCAACACCTTCCTGCAAAACTCTCAGAACTTCGCTCAGTGTTGGAGCTAGCAGCCTTGTTGTGTAAAATCCCGGTCCGTCCTGCAAATATTGTTGTAAACAATATTTAAACTACAAGAGATGTCACAAAGTTAATTCATTTACTTAACTCAATACTCTACACAGAACAGTAAATCTAAAATACTTTAGCTATAAATTAATTCGAAATAAACAATCAAAACAAACAACATTTCAATTCATCAAACTCTAACCTTGACAACAATGACGAGCTTTCCTTGCTTGAGTCCGACTTGAACTGCTGATGCTACAGTATCCTTGGAAGTTTGCTCGGTTGTAATAATTTCTAACAGAAGCATTTTGTCTACTGGTGAGAAATAGTGCATACCGATAACCTGTTGGTATCAAAATTAGTTAGTTATTTGAATATTATCATGCATGAAAAATAATTCTTTAAGCATACATACACTACGTTTTTGTTGCGAATACAGCAGTTTGATTTACTATTTATAAATATCAAGATTAAATGTTTATTATAATATTACAAAAATTATGTTAAAAAAACAAACTTTCTCTGGTCTTATACTGGCTTTTGCGATTTCAGTGATTGGAAGAGCGGAAGTATTTGAAGCAAAAATGCAGTGCTCTGGAATAACCTGTGATTTGTAGTTGTTGTAAATTATTTAACTTAATTTCTATAACTTTATATGTATTTACAGACAAGTTATTTTTAAAAGTTATACAATTATAAGTAATAGTGGTACACTTTAGAATGTATAAGAGACTCCCTTTTTTGTTTTGATATTTGGTTACTATACTTTTCATATACAGTTGTATAAAATATATTTAGTTTGAACAATACTTGTTATGGATTTTTTTTTTATAAAAAAACGTTGTAGTTGTTAAATATTTATCTATACCTTTACTGAAAATACTTAAACTAATTATTTGTAATCGTTAGTTATCGTACATCAAGTAAACTTACGGCTTCTGTTTCCTTGACAACGCGGTGTTTGAGGTCAATGTCTTCAAATACGGCCTCGATAACCATATCTGCGTTCGCCAGGTCTGCGTAATCGAGAGTGGACTTCATTGAGCCTACGAGCTGGTCACGTTCGAATCTATCATAAGGTTTATAATTTTCAAAAATTTATTTTAATTAAAAAACGATAAACTGACCATTCATTAATAATTATAGGTTAAGTATTGGTAACGTAACCTAATTTTCTCTTAATAGACATTAAACAATCAACTAACGTTGAAATTTTCTTCTTTTTGCTCTGGAGGTTGTATCCCTTGTAAATTTGCTCCTGACCCCTAGCAAGTCCCTTCATACTGGCATCCTTCATAGTGACGTTGTAACCCTTGTTGACTGAAACCTCGCAAATACCGGCACCCATCAAACCTGCGCCCAACACAGAGATGTTCCTGAATGATGGAAAATATACGCTTTAAAAAACTTGTTTTAAAATGATTTTTATGGTATGAACAAAACAAAAAATTGAAATGATAAATATTTTACAATAATGCATACTAGAAAAATAATATGATGTTAATGTTTTTTAAATTTTAAGAATATTACCACCACGAGTGTATTTTAGTTGGAAACAAATACAAATATAACTTACTTTGCAGTCTTTTCTGGAGCTCCATACAAGTTTTTCTTTGTGTGAGTTTGTCCATCGAACAATCCAATGAGAGCTTTGGATTCTTTTGAATTGGCTAATTCACCAAAACCAGTGGCTTCAGCCTCATACCCCTTGTCAGTTGGTCCAACAATTCCAGCTTGAATAACCTGCAATGTTTCATGTAAAATAATTAAAATTATATAAGCTTTGTGTTTAATATAAAAATACTGTACTAATTAAATGTTGTTTTTAACCTAGAGAATTCTTGTTAAAATTGTACATAACTTGTAAATGAAAAAAAAACTTACATCAGCAATTTTGAGTGGAGCTGGGTAGAGACCTTTTGTTTGCTTCTTAACCTTTCCCTTGACAACGTTTTCAAAGAAGTAGTTTCTGATTGGACCAACGGACAAGGCAGACTTCATCACCTTGTTCTGTGTGCTCTCATTGGGCTTGGCCTTCTTTACGCTTCCACTCACGAGCCCCTTTGCTGCCTGCACGGCTACTTCTTCCAAATACTGCACTGTTGCCAACTCAGCGTCTTGAAGTCCTGGTCCTGACAAATTTAATTACAAATATAAATAATTTGATAGGAAAAAATATCAAAATATAAACATATTGATTAAAAACAATATCTAAGATAATAGATAATAATAAATAACTTTTTCTGATAATGTGTAGAGTAAACTTCAGTTAAATACGAAAATTCTGACCAAAAACTTGAACTATAAAGATCTTTATTAACTTTGAATTATTTTTCTGATAAAATATATTTTATAGAACATAAATGCGTGACTTTAAATATAACTTACTATAAAAAACTTAGTGTAATAAGTTTGTCAATTTAGAACTTAAACTTGTAACTTAGAAATATGGCAAACCTAGAGGTTCAACGATTTGGTTAACAAGACCCATCTTTTTAGCTTTCTTTGCCTTGATGTTTTTGCCAGTCAAAGCCATATCTAAAGCAGAAGGGATTCCAACAAGTTTTGGCAGTCTCTGAGTTCCACCAGAACCTGATTATATTTTATTTAAAATAAAAACTACAAAATATATATTAACCAAAAACAACTGTTATGAAAATATTTAAAACTGAAAATATTAACTAGTTAATTGTTAAAACCTCTCTAAAAATGCATAAGTGTTTTTTATTTAAATTTAATTGAATACATACCAGGTAAAAGACCAAGCATAACTTCTGGCAGTCCAAGATTTGTTTTTGGGCTATTTGTGGCAATACGATAATGACATGAAAGAGCTAACTGTTAAATATTTAAACAACAAATTTATAATGTTTTCTTAGTAAATAGTAAATAAAAATTGTTGTACTTTTTAATAGTATACCTTATTTGTTATTCTAAAACATTTATCTATATAACTTTAAAAAGCGTTTATTTTCAACTTCATTATTAGTTAGTCAAACACCATTATAACTAAAATAACTGCAATAATAATACTTTTTTAAGAACTCAAAAGTATCTTACTTCAAGTCCACCACCAAGAGCAGCACCATTGATAGCAGCAACAAACGGCTTGGGACTCTTTTCAATTCTCATCATAAGCTCCTGTCCTTTTCTGGCAATTGCTGAGCAATCATCAGCTGTCTTTAACATGCTGTAAAAATATTATACAGACCAACTATACAAATAAAGCATAGTTACTACATTTTAAGTCAAAAAACTTATTCAACTAAAATTTCCACTTTATATAGAGAATTAAGAGATAGAGAGCATTAATAATTAAATTAACTACAAGTGTTTAAAATTTTTCTAAAATATTTACAAATTTTATTATTATTTTTACTTACATACTTTTTCAAAAAAAAAAAAACTACCACATTATACTGTAACTTATACAGAATTTATTGTGTACATGTTTTGACTTTAAAAAGACAAGCACAAAATTTATTACTTAATATCTGCACCAGCAATAAATCCATTCTTCTTTCCGGAAATCAAAACACATGCCTTAATTTCTGGATTTGTCTCAATACTTTCTAATATTCCATCTATTTCTCCTATCATTCCCTGTCCTAAGGTGTTCACTTTTGAATCTGGTTGATCTATGGTTACTATGCCAACTTCATCTTTGACACTTAGATTCAAAATGTTACCTGATAAATTTATTTTTATTTTAATGTAAAATAACTTTATTATTCATAAAAATTCTGTTTTAAAAATTAAGGAAATATTAGGGTAAACTACTTTTTAGAGTTTAAAAAAACTTCAATACTTTTTTATTATTATTAGTAGAAATTACTAAGTAATTTTCTGTATAAGTTATTCATGTGCTACTATTGTTTTACAACAATTATGTTACAATATAAACTGAGACACCTTAAATATTGCAAGGAAAATTTCTTAAAAGTTTAAGGTACTGATCTCAAAAAATGTAGAAGGAAATAGATTTTTATTTGTTTACCTTTTTTTTCTCTTTACATAAGGAACTATTGTACAACTAGACTTTAAAGGGTTCTATTTTTAACATTAGCTTGATACTGTAACAAACAACTTGCAGCTTAACTAAAGTTCTACAAAATAAAATTAAGTTGTAATTATGTGATTTACCCTCCCTATATTTGGTGTTACTTATGTATTCATTTATTAAGTTAACAATTTTCTAAAAGTTTCATCAAAAAAATAGACTATAGAGCTTATTACAAAAATTTTTTTTTTCTAATAAACAATTATTTATGTAACACTGATTGTTTACTTGATTTTATTAAATTAAAAAAAAATAAATATAAATGCTATAAAGTAAAACAACTTTAATATCATAATAAAAAAACATACTTTTAGAAGCAGATAGTCCAAAGGATCTGCAAGCTGTGCCTAAAAAAAATATAATGTTTCAGTAGTTTATAATTTAAAGATAAAAAATAATCCATATGTTTTGCTCTTTTGAAAAATTCAAAAATGTTTATCACATATGCTCATAAAAGATCAGCTATTTTTCAAACTGTTAAAAGTTTGTCTTCAGAATTTAAAAATTAAGTATAATAATAATATCGATAATATTTTTAAGAATAAACAAACTCACCAACAGCATGTGACCATACATTAGGCTTAGCTACCTTAACACAGCGGAAAAGTGAAGACATTTTATTAATAAATTAACCTTTTAAAACATTAAATTCAAACAAAACTAACTAGATTATTACAAATCAAAACTTAATATTTTCATCAATATAAGATTTTTATTTCAAACAAACAAGCTTTAATATTTATTATTTATAAAATTAACAATCATTAAAACACTTTAATGTAAAAGAAACAAAGTATAAAATATATACAACTATATACTACTGTCTTTTTTAACCATAATTATATGCTAAAAATCAATGTTTTAAGCCTAATATGTTTAATCCAAAAAGAAACTGTTAAACAAGCTCTATAAATGTATAGAAAGAATAAGATTAATTTATGATTATTAAAATACTTAATTAACTTTATTTTACAATATTGTGATCAACATAAATTATTGTACTGATATATTAGCTTTATATTGTCAAATAAAAGCGATTAAATATTTTAGTTTTATTAGTTTCTGATAAATAAGTTTAATTCTATTCAAGTATTTATAGAATACAAATTTAGCTGAAATTTATGGTCAAAAATGACATCAAATATATTACATTTTCAGTTTGATATTGGTGCAACATCATCCTAGGTAATTACAGTAACCTCTCAGATCTTTACGCACTCGTGACGTTAAGCAATCTTGTTTAGTTACGCATTTCAGAATTCTATAAAATTCAGAAAATAAAAACTTTCATTATTTTTAATATTGCACAAATTAGGTTTAATAAATATTTTTGAATTAAAATATGTTTTTGAATGCTAACACACCTCTCTATATCTTAAGACTTTGTAAATTTATGTTCCTTGACTAATTGATAAACATTTAGTTATACCTCAGTATATCAGAAATTTTGTTAACAATAAGAGATTAAATCAAAATTCTGAAATAAACATGACTGTGTTTAATAATAAAAGTATAAAAAAGTAATGAGAGTTTAAAACTCAAAGAAATAATACAGCAGTCTTGCCCTATATATTAATAAACACCATTTTAATATTGTAAAGAAATGCTAATTATAAATTGAATTTGCTAACTAGAAAAGAATATAAATGTCACATATAAATGAAGATAATTTTTACTTATTATTAAAATGGTAAAATTATTTCTATTTGTATTATTTTTTTATAGAAATTCAAATCCTTTTTTTAATATATGTATAGTTTTATCTGTTGTTTTCATATTTATAATTTAAGTAAACAAATAGTTAAAAGTGGGAAAGTGCCCAGTCTGCTTTTAACTAAAAGCAATATTAAAAAACAGCCATTATAGTGAGTATATTTGGTACCTCTCGTTTCTACGATCTCTTGCACTTTTTCTGTGGACACAATGTGCGTAAATAAGCAAGAGGTTACTGTACCCAGAAATCTAGCTCCATTTTAAAAAGCTAACTGCAAATAAAAATAGCAATTAGTTCATAATAGTAAAGTCTTGCAAAAATTTGACAGTCACTATTTTGGCTTAGACCTCCCTCAACCTTGGGTGAAGAGGTTCAATCTCAGACAATACAAATTAGTATTTATTGTAAATAATCACTTTTAATATTTTTTTGTCCAGTTTTTTATTTTTCAAGTTTTTTTTTAAGTTACAGCCCTTTTGAAAAATTATACAAACTTGAGTTGTTGGAATTTGGGCTATTTTAATTTGAACAGTCATGCAACCCTCAACCTTAACAGCTAAAAAATATTTTAAAACACTAAATTTAAACTCTTAAACAAGTTTTTAGATTATAACAGACTAATAACTCGATAACTTTAATCATATATATTAAGTATAACATAATCACACTCAGGAAAACTATAAACCCTAGGTATTTTTTTGTACATGTGTAACCCAGAGAGCTTTCAAAGCTGTCATTAGGACCCCTACATCATCAAGCCACATAGCTTAAAGGAATCTGTAATAAAAACAAAGATATAAAAATAAACTACTAAAGATAAAATCTAATAGGTTTTAATAGTCATTTTACAATTTAAAGTACAGATACAATAACTTTAACACTTATATACAAAAAAAACTCACAAAAAACTAAACAGTAAAACAATTAACAAATTAAATACAGCTTTTACAGTGTAAACAGTATAATGTTAAACAAAATGGTCAAGGAAAAATAAAATTGTATTTAAATTGTTTCTATCAAATATATAACTACTGCTTTACAACTTCTTACTTGCTTGACCTTTAAAAAACTAGCGGTAGGGAGTACATCACATTTGTTTGGTCATATTGTAAAAATCTGTGAGTCCATACGATTTGGATGTGTTTTTGTTTCATTAAAAAGAATATTAAAAAAAATTGCAAAAAAAGTATGCCACCCAAAAAATAATTTCAACCCCAAAAATCACATACTTTTTGATTTTTTGACTTCAACAGTAATTAAATCACTTATACATATCCTAGACTTATAATGTATATCTTAAATGAAAGCTTATAATTAAAGGCATACAATTAAAAACATTTCACCTGCTTTTGAAATATTATAACGTCATTATTACACAAAATATGAAAATTTTGTCTGTTAAGTTGTACTTTTTTTTTAAATATCTTCTGTTGTTTTACATTTAGTTTTATTAATTTTAAATGTAAAATGTGTGGAGTCAGCTAGCCAGATAGATATTATTGATGTAATGTCATTTCAATTGCATTGTAATGAACTGCTGCAATTATCTACATTATTCATTGTTGAAATAAAGAGAATACTTAGAGCTTGCTGCAGTTATGAGAAATAAGGCTTATAATCAATAATGCAAAATTTCTTCAAAAACTTAACAAGTTACTGTTTTATGTGTGCAGTTACTGCTTTGTGTAGCTGATAGAAGGAACTCATGAACTTATCTTGAACTTATTTATATTTGCTAGTTTTAGGTTTTTTTAGATAAAGAGTTAATCTTTTGAATTGCATGTTAATTGCTTTAAATTATTTGAGTTACATTTAAATGTTAAATAGTTTATTAAGCTTTTTATAGTTTATTGCTCACTAAAAGATTTTATTTAACTGTTAGTTAATTTTAGCAAGGTATAAACTTTTATATTTATAATATATAAAAGCTAATACCTTGATAGGAGCACTACATTGGCAGGACTCCTAACCAACTACTCAGAATCTGAAAGACACCTTGCTGGATTTGGAAAGTGTGCAGCAGTGGCAAAGTTCAGGAACAAACACTTCACGGCAAAAGGGATAATAAATGACTGTACATTACTTATATTTGATTCTTTTCAAACTAAACATGAAAAAAAACTTGACAAAGTTGTAAAACTTCTGAATGAGATGGAGAAAAAGTTTTGAAGCTTAAACAGATAAAAGGCAAAAATAAAAAGGGTAAGAAAAGGGACCAATACCTGCAGAGGCGTCTCAAACTGTGTAAAAGCTGGTGTGGGCCTGTAGTGAAGTGAAAGAGCTGCATACTATTATAAAACCCCATTCTGATTAAAATGAAGTTATTGTTTGTAATGAGTTAATTTATTTTAAAGTCACAAATCTAAAGTGTTATACAATCCAGAACTTTTCTTTGTTAAAGTCTTTATTTTGCATTCATTAACTTGATGTTCAATGTCATATAACATTATCTTGCCTCTAATAAATCAAAACTTTTTAATATTTAGTTAATTTGTTGTAATGCTTATTGAATAATTATTTAAGGGTTTGTAAACATCTATAGCTAAATGAACTATGACATCAAATATCCCGCTAATATATATACCACATCACCTAAATTTTTAAAGATTTATAAATAATTCGCAAATCGGTCCAGGACACAAGTCAATTGTTTTTACTGGTGATTTTTTTCCCTGCATCAGAGTTTTAAATTTTCACTGATGAAGGACGGTTGTCCGAAATTAATTTGAAGAAAACGTGCAATAAACTGGTAGATTTTTAAACCATCGTTAATTTATTTTTTGTATTTCTAAATTTTTAAAGGTAAGTTAATATACCTAAAAAATTTTGTTTTAAAATAATTTTTCTAATTAAAATTACTAACAAGTTATGCTTTTAAATTTTCAAAAAAGCACCATTTTATAGACAAAATTTGCATATTTAGGGTGATTATGACATTATAATACATCAAAAACAGTTAATATGTCATTAAATCTATGTCAATTACTTTAAGCTTTCTTTAAGATATAAATTATAAGTCTAAGACATGTATAAGTGATTTTATTACTGTTAAAGTCAAAAAATTAAATAATATGTTATTTTTAGGGTTGAAATTACTATTTTGGGCGGCATACTTTTTTTATTGGAAGTTTTGTTTTTTTAGATTCTTTTTAATGAAGCAAAACCCATCCGAATTATATGGACTTATAGTCAAGCAAACATCACCCAAGCACTCCCTACCCCTAAAAAAATGTTTATCTTTTTAAGGAAAGAGTAAGATCGATTGTTTTCTACCATGAAAAAAAACAAACATGCAACTAGTATTAATCTAAAATATAACTTAAAACTGATAAAAACATATAAAATAATTTTAGTTTCACTTTCAAACAGTTATTAAATTGTAATAATTCTAAGTTGTGTTAGATTTATTTTTCATTAATAAAACATAATTAGCCTAATAATACAATATAACTGATTAAAGTTGTTGTTATTTTCCTTTAAGAAAAATAATTTCCACTGGTAAAAAAAGTTTCTATACTTTTTACCTTTCAAAATAACCTTTTCCTATGATATTTGTTGAAAAGTATAAAAACTTCTGATGAAAACCCTATATAATAATTGACAGAATGAAAATTTTACTACAGCAAGGACAGAATTTTGAGTGAGCTGTAAAAAGCAAGTGTTCAATATTCAGTCACTCTGAACAATGTTTGCCTTTTTAAAGATAGGACTGTTAAATAAACTCATCATTAAATTGATAAAAAACGAATAAATGCTTTAATTTGTTGTAAAGTAATTGCACGTTTCTTTTTTTAAATTTTAGTTCAAATCGTAAACCCGATAAAATACATAGAATAAAGTTTACAAGTAGTTTAAGAAAGTAGATTAGCGAATATGTGAAAATCAAAATCATTCAAGCGCTAAGTCCAAAGGTTGGACTTTCACAACACTACAGCTATTTTCGACAAAATCCATGTTGTTAGGTAAATCAAACTTATGAAGTCATTCAAGCATAGAAGCATATTTGAAATTAAGTGTTTTATTTAAGCAGCATTTGTTGCTAAGGATTTTTAAGAACTGTGTTGTATCATAAGTGATAAAGATGTACTGAGTATATCCATTTTGGCTCAGTATATGTTAATCAGTTTTTTAGCTTTTATCAAATATAATTACGAGCATAAAGTTAATTTTATAGGCAAATTTATTATTTTTCAAAAAACATAAAACTTTAATGTCAATTATTTTCCTTATCTTAAAAGCTATCTAAAAATTTTTATTTTACAGAACGCACCTTTGTTTTTAATTTAAAAAAAAATTTGGTTTGGGGTTGGAATTATTTCATGGGGTCCCTCCAAAAATAAAGTTTTTTTTTTTTTTTTAATTATTATTATTGCCTTAGAACCAAAAATAAATATTAAAAAAAAAAAAAAAAATCCCTTATTTTGCATGTTATTTACACTCTTAAATGTTTATTTTATAAATAATGTTAATATCTTTTACGATTTGGCCCCAAAGCAAAATGATGTATATTACACTATCATTTGCCTTGGCCATTTCCTAGATAAAAAATTGATAAAAGGAAAAAAATAATAAGAATGTGAATTACAACAAATTTAATTAAATTATTTTAGTTTAATTTTTTATCTAGAAAATGGCCAAGGCAAATGATAGTGTAATATACATCATTTTGCTTTGGGGCCAAATCGTAAAAGATATTAACATTATTTATAAAATAAACATTTAAGAGTTTAAATAACATGCAAAATAAGGGAAAAAAAAAAGTAAAATAAAATATTTATTTTAAGTTCTAAGGCAATAATAATAATTAAAAAAAAAAAAACCTTTATTTTTGGAGGGACCCCATGAAATAATTCCAACCCCAAACCAATTTTTTTTTTGTAATTAAAGACAAAGGTGCGTTCTCTAAAATTAAAAAAAAAATTTAGATAGCTTTTAAGATAAGGAAAATAATTGACATTAAAGTTTTATGTTTTTTGAAAAATTAATAAATTTGCCTATAAAATTAACTTTATGCTCGTAATATAATTTACTATAGTTATTTTTTATAACAAAGTCTTAAGCCAATACCAGGGATAAGTTTCATAGTTGTTAAATCACAGTTCTTAAAAAACTTAGTCCTAAAAGAAAACAAGTCTAGCTTGTCTAAGTAAAACACTGTTCATAAACTTTTGAAACTAAAAAAAATGCTAGTATAATATTTTTTGTTCTACTATTGAGTATTACATGATCATTAAGTACAGCATAGGAGTTGGCAAACTGGCTAGTTTGAAAATTTTGTGTCAACTAATTTAATATAATTTTGTTTTCACAAAATATTTTTAGACTTATCCATTATCTTTCAAAGATTTGCCTAATTTTATTGGCTAAAATATTGATAAAAAATGTTTTTTATGCACATAAAAATTGTTCCTTTTTTGACCTGCTGACCCCTGGTATAATAAAAGCTGAACAAAAATTAAATATAAAAAAAAAAAAATTATTTTACATAAAGTTTAATGTAACATTCACCAATTTAACCTTTCTAATAGAACTTTAATCAGTTTAAAACATTTGGAACAGTTTTAATGTTATACTTAACAAAAAAATTTGATAAGTACACCAAAACTTAACAATGATTGTCAAAGTGATTTTACCATTGTTGCAAACTAAAGGTAAGCAGTTTTATATAGTTATATTAAAATTTAGTTATAATATAGTAATAATCTTTAAACCAGTAAAATAAGTTGATAAAAGTTGTAGAAATATGAATAAATAAAATAGATACTACAAAAGCCTTGTTAGTTAATTTAAAAGTAAAAACAAAATAAACTACAAACTGTTAAAAACTAAAATAAATAAAACATAAAGAGTAGTTAGTTTTTTTTTTTTTTTACTTTTAGAGAAGTATTTTTTCACTTATAAAGTAGTACTGTTATTTACTTATTGTTTTAAAACAGATATTTTTTGTTTTAAAAGTTGTTCTTGATTGTCTGCAACTTATAACTATATAATTTTTTTTATTACATATGATAAGTATACTAAAATTAATAACTTTTAAAATATAGTAATTAATCAACTTAAGCCTTATTTATACTAGGACTAAGTATTAAGAACTAATTCTAAAACTAATAGTATATTATACAGCTTGTATTTCATTGCAACAAATTAAAACTAAATAAAAGAATAAAATGAATTTAGTTATAGGAGATGGAACTTAAATTTAAAGTAAAAATTTTAAGTAACTTTTTGTTACCCATTTTCTAATAAAAGAGCAAGTAGAAATTGTAAATATTGATAGTATAGTAATACTAAAAAAGTATAACATCAAACTAAATTACCTGTTTACTGTATATAATTAATCAAGAATTGGGTAGAATTAAAAAATGTTAAAGTGCTCTATGATGTCTTACTAAACTAATATCTGTTTGGATAAAATTCAATTTTGAATACAAGAACATTTTTATAATTCACTCTCACTAGGTCTTCAAAAAATGAAATAGTTGTTTATATTTTTCAGATGAGAACTTTTTCCCAAATTGGCATGGTTTATAAATTGTTTATGGGTAATTTTTGTGTAAGTATATTTTTTAAGTTTCATGTAAAATGTTAAAAAACTATATACTTTATAGTTACAAAATTAATAAATTACTAAAAATAAAAAAAATCATACAACTTTAAGGGGTAAGCCATGTATTTTACAAGTTGATCTCAATAAGTTTCTGAGAAAATTGACCCCGAAAAAATTGCAGTCCATAGGTTTGTATGGCAAATTTTTTACAAAAAATAAATATCTCAAAAGTTAAATGATATTTTTGAGTTCTAAAAAAACTGGCTTGTATTTTGTACGTAAAGCTTTCATATAAAAGCCAAAGTTATTTTTTGTAAAAAAAAGTGTTTCACCCCCTATGGCGTTAAACTACTTTGTTAAAATTTATTTAGTTACTAGACATTTTTTCGTTTCTTAGCATAATATAAAGTAGATTTTGAGATATATGCAATAAACATTGCTGTATTCACAAGGTATTTTATGAAGGCTTAAACTGAAAAGACAAAAAAACCATTTCAATAATAATATATCGTTTTCAATTTTTTACAGGGTTGTCACAAACTCAGGATTACTCAGGCTTGTTCTGATATTTTTTATAAAAATGAGACTAGTTTTTATGTTTTTAATATAAAATATTTAAGTTCATATGGGGGTCCAGCACTTTTTTTTACAAAAATTAGGTCATAGGGGGTAAACCATGTTCTTTACAAGTTGATCTTATTTTATAGAGTTTTTTCTAAGCTTCAAGATGCTTTTTATTGTTTTAAAAAATTGAAGTTATCTTTTGAGATATGACCAGTCAAAGTCGGGCCGCATAATAGTTTCCCCATGGGAAGGGAAAACTAAAACAGCAAAAAACGACTATTTCATTTAAAATCTATCTCCTCCTACATTTTTCAAGCAATTTTTTTCAAACTTTCACAGTCTAATCTTTATATAATAACAAAAAAAACGTTACTTTGGAATTAAAAAAAATTTTTGTAAAAATATTTTTTTTTTTAATTTTTGTGATAAAAATTTGCAGTCCATACGTTTACATTGAAAAATTTTTACAAAAAATTAAATATCCTAAAAGTTAAATGATATTTTTGAATTTTATAAAAACTGACTGATAGTTTGTACTTTAAGCTTTCATATAAAAGCCAAAGTTAATTTTAGTAAAAAAAAATGTTGGACCCCCCCCCTATGGCCTTAACTTAGGCTCTTATTTAAAAGTTATAACATTGAGAATGTGCTTAAAAATACTTTTTAGACAACAAAAATATTTTAATAACTTTTTAGATATACCAATACTGTAAAAAAGAGTCTGATACGTTTGTATGAAATCATAGTTTTTCAAGGCAATTTTCTCAGATTGTTGAAAAAATCACTAAAAATATCATCATTTTTAAATCTATTAACCTCGAATTTTAGATAAATGTTCCTTGTATTATAAGAAAAAATCCTATATAACAATTTTTTTAAACTAAAATTGTTATGAACAAAAAAATAAAAATTTTTACTAATAGTTATTTAAATTCCCACAACATAGATTGTTTATTATTAACTTAAGATAAAACTGAGAAATTTTGAGGAAGATTGTTTAAAAACAGTAGGAGATGATATATATTTAATAAAATAGTCTTTTTTACCTTTTTAACCTTCCATACAACGGTAAAAAGCAACTATTAGCAAAGTTGAAGATCTTTAAAATAAGGTAAAAATGTAAAAAAATGCCTCACTCCCTCCCCTATGCCTTAAGTATTTTTGTTATTAGTTTGGAAATTTTGGATAAGCTTAATTAAAGGAATATAGGGTAAACACTTTTTTTTCACAATTTGATCTTATTTTAATTAGTTTTTACTAAGCTACAAGATGCTTTTTACAGATTTTAAAAATTAAAAATAATTTTTGAGATATAGCTGGTCAAAGTCGGAGGCAACAATAGGATCCTTATGGGAGGCGCAAACTAAAACGGCAAATAACTAGAAATCACTAAAAATCTATCTCCTCCTACGTTTTTTGAGATAACTACCTGAACTTTCAGGAATTGTTCCTTGATATGTTTGGAAAATTCTGTAGGAACAAAATTAAAAAAAAAAAAAATTTTAATTTTATATAAAAAATAAACAAAAAAAAGTTTTAATATAAAATTTTAAGTTTTAAATTTTTATTAAATTCTTTCAGACAGAATTTTCCAAATATATCAAGGAGCATTTCCTGAAAGTTTGAGGTAGTTATCTCAAAAAACGTAGGAGGAGATAGATTTAAAGTGAAATAGTCTATTTTTGCCGTTTTAGTTTGCGCCTCCCATAAGGAACTTATTGTTGCCTCCAACTTTGACCGGCTATATCTCATAAATTTTACAAGCATTTTGTAGCTTAGTAAAAACTATGTAATGTAAGATCAAATTTCAAAAAAAAAAAATTTTAACCTCCCTATGCCCTTAAGTTTGAATAATAAAAAGCTGTAAGAAGCTACTTATAGCTTAATTAAAATTCTACAAATTAAGACAAGTTGTAAAAAAGTGGTCTACTTATATACCCTTTATTCAACTTAAGAAAAAAAAAATTGTTTTAAAGCAATTGTTTTTATTTTTTTAGTACTTTTAAAATTTTCTAATAATAAAGAGTTAAAATTGTATCTTATTTGTGGTTTAATTTGTCCTGAACAAGACGTTAAAAGGTGCTTGTGGTATAGTTGCTACGTTATACCCAAAGGTTCTTCCTGCACCAGGTCCTAGGACCAAATATTTTAAGTGATTTTTTTATGTTGTTCAATAAACTATAAATAGGGCTGCTAAAAAACCTGAAATTTCAAACAAAGATCATTAAAACAACCTGGAATTTTTGATAGTTTTTGCATGTTCAGTAGTAAATTCTGAGTTGACACATAGATATCATATAGATAAAAAAATCGTCATCACAAAAAAAAAAATTAAAGTAGCTTTTCAATGTTTTTATACTATTTAACACAGTGTCTTACCAAAAACTTAACTTTGAAATAAAAATAGACCCAAAATTGTGTACTTTTAAAAACCTGGAGGAAAATTTTAAAACCTTGAGAAAATTTGTCAAACACATTTGGCGACCCTATACGTAGACCAGTTTTGCAATATAAAGTTAGGTATAAAGCTAAAAAACTATTTTACGTTTTAATTTAAAAAATAAAGTATGTTTAGTACAGGTTTGTGTTATGTGACAAATATTTAATGTAAATGTTTAAAACTACTTATAGTTGTATAAAAGCATTAATAATTATATATATCAAAATTTATTTAAGGGAAAAAATTTAATTAAATTCCACGAATAATCAACTATGTACTACAATTTGTTGTGCAATTAACTATCTATATGTTAAATGTCCTCAAAGGTTTTTTAATAATTTCACATCGTATAAAGTAATTTGGTTTGTAAAACAACTTAGCATACATTTCAAAATTAACTATAGTCACTGCTTTAATTTAAACAACTTTTTAAAATGAGCATGATTTTCAACTTAGATTAGTTATAAATGTTTCTTTTTTTTTTTACAAAATAAACTATCAATTTATTATAAAAGTTTTTGTTTTAACTAAGCTTTATAAAACTGTCAATAAAATCACTAATAAATTTTTGCTCAGATTGAAATTTCTCATGTTTAAATTAAATTTTTACCAGCAAGTTTTAATTTTCAATATACATAACAAAAATAATATTTTTATGGTATACTATTTAGACAGAAGTTAAAATAATTATTTTTAACTTTAATGTGTATGTGATAACAGATTCTACAAGATATTGGACTCTCTGTAATACATCTTCTCAGAAAATTAAGCAAAAAAAAACACTCATTTAGAAAATCCTTGACTTAAATCACACAGTTATTTCAGACCATCATTCTACTCTAATAGCTACTTGTTTACTTTGTTAGTACATAAAGTGTTTAAGAACAATTCAATAGCTTTAAGTTTGTGTATTATACTGTTCTATAACCATATATTTATATTAGTTTTTATATGATTGTTTTTGTATGAAGTCTTTTTTAAATTTAATTTATATATTTGTTTCAAAAATTTATTAAAAAACTTTGTTTTAATTTTTTAATAATAGTATACTTGGTAGTTAAGCTTTAAAAGCTTGAAGTACAAGCTACATTTAGCAAAACTAGTCGTAAAAAACAGTCGTTTTTTCAAAAATTTTTAAATCATATTTAATAATGATTAATTTAGTTAAAATATTAGTACTCTGTGAAGTTGTAAAAGTTTTAGAAAATAAGTCTTTCCATTAACATTCTTATAAAATGTTATTTTTTCATTTAATACGGAAATAGTTTAAAAGTGATTTGTGTTGATAAATTCAGTTGATTTATTTTATATTGTTTATATTTTTTCAATCAGTATCACTAAAAAAAATGATTTGTCCTTCAACTAACTTGTAACTTTTTCTTTGATCAAATAATAGTATGTACCACACTTTCATTATTATTTCAATTAAGTTAAGGGCATAGGGGGGGTAAACACCCTTTTTTGGTTTTTTGTCTTATTTTATATAGTTTATACTAAGCTACAAGATGCTTTTTACAGATTTTAAAAATTCAAAATAATTTTTGAGATATAGCCGGTGAAAGTCGGAGGCAACAATAGGAACCTTATGCGAGGCGCAAACTAAAACAGCAAAAATAGACTATTTCACTAAAAATCTATCTTCTCCTACGTTTTTTGAGATAACTACCTCAAATTTTTAGGAAATGTTCCTTGCAATATTTAGAAAATTCTGTCGGAACAGAATTTAAAAAAATTAAAAAATAAAAATTTTATAACAAAAAAACTAAAAAAAAACTGTTTTTTTGTTTATTTTTTGTATAAAATTTTTATTTTTTAATTTTTTTAAAATTCCTTCCGACAGAATTTTCCAAATATATCAAGGAGCATTTCCTGAAAGTTTGAGGTAGTTATCTCAAAAAACGTAGGAGAAGATAGATTTTTAGTGAAATAGTCTATTTTTGCCGTTTTAGTTTTACATATAAAAAATATGATGTACAATCTTTGCAATTTTCAGTAACAAAATCTTATGGTTTAACTTTTGATAATAGTTTTAAATATTTTTATTTTCAAAGTCAGTCTTTTTTGTATTTCTATTATAAATACTTTTAGTACCACATGTTTCTGTTTTATTTTAAGTCTTCGTACTTTCCTCTGATGTTTTTAATATTTTTTAAAGTTTTTCAGTATAGTTTTCACGTTTTTAGTCAAATTCATTCCTTTACTTTAACATGACCATCAAGTTAATTGGAATTCTTTTTAATTTTAGTTGAATCAACTAAACAAACTTGGCAAATTTGTTTTATATTTCTGTTTGGTTTAGACTCATGGACTGTTTTGATTTACTTTAAATGATTATTTCAGCCGGTGAAACAATCTAAACCGTACAGATTTTAACACGACAGGTCAAAATTTTAAACTATTATCTACAAGAAGCTCTTGGTCGTCAAGTTTACTTGGTATTTTTGTAAGCTACAACTAAGGTATTCACTTAGCTTTTTTTTATGATATATTATCTTGGTCAAACTTGATACTTGAAATAGCTTTTGTTTTAATTTTTTTCAGTATTCCTTAGTAGTTTCCATGCTAAAGATTTTTGAGATGGTGAGCAAAAATTTTTTACTTTTATAATCCATTGTTTATAATTAATTTGCTTTGAATCTCAGTAATACCTTTCAAAGTTTAAGTTTTGTAAAAATAGGGTTTGCCTTAGTTTTATTTTTAAGCAGCGTTAGATAAGCTTCTTAGTTTATTTTATTCTGAAATTTATACATTTCTTAACTAACTGTCTTTTAGTTTGTTAACTTTTGTCTTTACTCTTTTTTCTCTTTTGAGATTATTTTTTCGTATATATTTCAGAGAAAGTTCTTTATCGCTTACTTTTTTATCTTAAAATTTTACGCAACTTGATTTGAAAAGCTCATTTAAGTCAGTGTTTCTCAAAATGTGCGAAGGAAGTTAGTTGCGATATAAACATATTATTAAAATTAGTGTATATCACTTTGTTTTATTTTTACAGCCATCATTGACATTTAACAAACTAACTTAAAGCATTGTTTAGCAAAAAAAGTAAATAAACTATAAAATTATATTTTTATCTCATTAAAACATGTATTAAATTATCTTTTTGGCACATTTTTTTCCTATGATCCACTATGCATAGTTGTTAAACATTTTATATCCACTAAAATCAACTATAATTTGCTTGATTTTAGTTTAATGAACTATCAGGTTTTTGAAATTTATATGCTCTTTCATTTATTTGTTTTTTTAAATAACTATATCATTATTTAGAATGTCATTTTATTTTTAGAAGTTCTAGGAAATAATCTCAAAGCATTTGAAAAATGTTTTGAACTGTAAAATATGCTTTTTTTCTGCCATATTTTTTATAAAAATTTTTACAAACTATTTTGAAGATGGAAACATTAGATGTAATTACTTTTCGTTTGTTTAGAAAATTAAATTGGTTGAAATAAGATTTTAATTAATCTTTATTATCAGAAAATTTTTTTGTACACCAGGTCCTTGGACCAAACCTTTTGAGCGTATTTTTTGTCGTTCAATATTAACTTTTGTTCAAATAATACTGTTTTGTTTTTAAAACTCAATTGTATGTAAAAATAATTTTTAACATAAACTAAAAAACCATATTATTATATTTTACAAACCAGTGTATGTTTTTATAAATTGTAATACTATTGTTATTAGAAAGTTTCTTAATTTTTTTAAAATAATTTAATATAAATTATAAATCATTACTAATAAGTATAAAATATTTTTACAAAGCAATTTCAAAACTAAAATAAATTAGTAGTATATTATTTAAAATTGTAATTTATAATTGCTTACTTAACTGCTTAGGTTATTTTGTTATGAACACAAAACACATTTGAGCAAACATTATGTTTTCTTACTACTTAAATTTACAAAAAAAAAGTATTGTTTTGTTCATTTAATCTTTGAGAGGCTTAAGAATATTTGAATATAAGTGACCAGTAATTATACAATAAGATATACAAAACACACAATTTCAATAATACTAGATATATTTCGAGCAATTCTCATCAGTAGAGTACAAAGCAAGCAAGAGATAAGATTTTTTAAAATTTTATAGTAATCAAGAGATTAATAAAAGACAAAAGCAATTAAAATCATTTAGGTTTACTTACGTTATAATTAATCTACAATAAAACTAAACATCAATATAATAAGTACGACACTTATAAAGTTTTACGTAAATAAAGAAACAGTATAGTCAAAAACTTTTTGCTGACAAACAGGTTTCCTTAACATAATACAAATAGCTTCTAATTTAATCAAATCGAAAACATTACTACAGTTTATAATATTTAGATTTTAACTGTTTGCACTTGTTGAGCTATTAACCAAACGTTCTACAACGGATGAACGTTTAGATGCATTTAAAACTTTGACCAAGATTTCTTCCTTCTTTTCTGAAAAGCAAAATTTTCCACACTCTTTCGGACATGCTCTTTTATCCTTTTCCTTAGATTTCTTGTTGTCAACCCAATATAGCTTGCTTTACAACAGTAGCTGTATTGGTGAATTACCATACTTTAAGTTTGATATTAGATTCTTAACACCTGGTGTTAATATTGGTTTAGAGGTGAAGACAACTCTAGGGTTTGCTGCATTATAAGTATTTCTTATCAACTGTCTAATTTTCTTTTTTAACATTTTTAAGCTTTTATTAAAAATGGAATTTTTCAAGTAACTACACATGTTATACACTGGTTTGAAGGATCCTGTATAATTTTATATTCGGGCAATTTATGTATTCTTTTCAGAAAAGAATCCTTATGGATCCGTAAAACACGAACCAATGATATGATCTTGGTAGTTACTAATATGTTTTTAGTCTTAACGTATTATATGTGTTTAGTTTACTATAATTAGTTTTATTGTAATAGTTTTAAATAATAGGAAATTTAAAATAACGTTTAGCAGTACATTTTACAAAAATATCACAAAAGTTTAAACTATCTTAAAAAACTATTTAGAAAATTAATTTTTGATTGTGTAATTGTTAAGAACTTCTAATTACGTTAAAGACATTTAATTGTTTTCTCAAAGTTTGCATCGTGCCTATTACTTTTATAGGGAATTTGATATTTTTGAAAAGAGCTTTAATGAGTTACTAAAAAAGAATCCTTTTAATACGTATTATATCTTAAATAGTTATCAAAAGCTATTTGTTTAACTTTCTTGTGTGCTACTTTCAGATAAAACAGTTTTGAGTCGTATCAAGATTAATTTGAGTAGCTTAAAGCTTATTACAGCAGTTTAATAAAGTTTTTGAAAATTTAGAAAACTACTACTTTACACTATTATAAGGTATTTTACTAAAGACTAGTTTTTAAAAAGTTTTCTAAAAACAATAATAGAAAAATTTGTAAAAAATTTTCAGTCGATTAAAGATATGCTTAAAATAAGGGCGGGCAAACTTTTGAATAAGTTTATTAAAATTGTTTAAACAACTTATTTTAAATACAGTGTAAAAAATATTTTGTGGGGCAGATGGGTTTGTAAGGGTTGCTCTATTTACTAAAAATAAATGTTGGATAAATGGACTAAGGAGATATTAACAAATTTTGCTTATCTTACGGCTCGTAAAAGTCCAGGCTTTGGCTCTGATGACATTCGTCAATGCTTTTTATTTTCATTTTTAGACTAAATTATCTAACTTCTGGGAATTAAAAATAAAAGTTCCGAGTTTCCAGCTAGTTAGATAGATACCAGTAGTTTTAAAAAAGGCTGTAAAATTTAATTTCCTTACTTATAGACCAATATATATGCTATAAATAGAACAGAAAAATTAGAGTAATGAGTTAATACTTAAAATTAGCTTAAAAAAAACAGTAATTTTAGCTATAAGCTTACTTTTTTTACAAACCTAAAACTTCCTACTTTAAGTAGAGCAATTATGATAAAACTCAATGCACACTAGATACCTTTAGACAAGTAATTGTTTTTAATAAAAAAACTCCTTAATTTTCTGATATAAATTAATAGGAGTTGACATTAATGAATTGATAGTTTAAGTTTTTTTTTATTTTTCGAAAAATAAAAATGAATGTAAACTAAAAATATAAATTAGTAGGTTTTGATTTTTTTTAAAGCATTACAACTAAAATTTTAGTTCAAACTATAACTAAACAGATTTAAAGATATATTTAGTTTACAAAGCCTATAATAAATTTTTTTAGGCAATTTATATGAAAACATTAACTTTACAACCAACTATACTGTTATAAGACGAATAAGAGAAGAAGTAGCTAAGCGAAAAATATTTCAAAATCTGAAAACTACTTAAAACTTTAAGTTCTGAGGATTGTTATCATTGGTCGAAAAGCTTCGAACTGATTTTAGTTCTAGTTTGAGCTTATTATATGAATCTGAAAAATAATTTTTTGTATGAATTTTTTGAAATTTTGGGATATATGCGGCGAAATGTAGTGAATGCGAAGAGTTCTATGTCGGCCAGACAATCACGTCCTTTTCGCAAAGATGGTGCTCTCACAGAAACATCTGGAAGAGTACAATCACAGATGATGTTAGTGATAGAGCAGCACTTAAACTACATTACGCCAAAAAACACAAAACATCAAAAAAAGATTTAAAAGAAGCTTTTTCAATTATCTTTGTAGACACCACTAATAATTATTCAGACTTAGATTTTTTAAAAAGTAAATGGATCAATAAAATCGAAGCAACAATAAATATAAACAAAACCATATTACCACTTTACAGATAATTGACTAGAATACTACTATTTAACATGTTTTAATGTTTATAAAGTTTTTGATTATACATTTCTAAAACAGGTTAAGGTAATACGCACTAGTACTTTTACTCTATTGATATTTATTGTTTATTTATGATTATTTACTCTATTTATTTTTGATTTTTAACTTTAACCAACAATAAGCTCGATTTCTATTTTTATTAGTATTTTTATTATCTTTTTACATTTTGAAGTATTATAACACATTAAACCAAACACATCAAAGTTTAGCAATTTAATTTCATTTAGTCCCTTGTCTTTGATTTTATTTTATTTAATTTTTTTTTTTTTTTAATTTCATTTAGTTTTTGCGAGTTTAAACTAGACATACTAATAAGATTTACTATTTGAAAAACTTTTTAAATTATCAAAGGCATTTTATAACAAATTTACTTTAAAACTTTTTAACTTGATTTATAATTACGTCATAATATACTTTTTTTTAACTTTTTATATGCAAGAAAATTTTGAATTAATTCAGTTCTAATATAATTGCCTACTGAAGACGAATTTTTTTGAAAATACTTTAGGCAATGTAACGAGTACATATAATTTTGTAGATATTTTTGTAAAATAAAAAAGACTTTTTATTTAAAAAAATTTTGATAAAGACAAAAAATCACGAAGAACAACACACAACCAGGGGAAGATTTGAGATACTTAAAACTATAATATTCTTACTGTAAAGTTTAACTCGTAATATTTTTTAACTTTTCAAAGAGAGTTATGCAAATTAAATACTTAATTTGCATAACTCTCTTTGAAAAGTTAAAAAATATTACGAGTTAAACTTTACAGTAAGAATATTATTTATTTAAATAAGCTCTTTACATCCCAGTAAATTGAGCATTCTTTTTTAGTTAAGTCAAATAACTACACAACTTTACTTGGAAAAATAAATTTATTACAGCAGTAGAAAAGCACAAGTTTTATAGTTGTATTTTTGAAATTAAATATTTTTTCTTTGAAAAAGTGTTTAGTTACTTTTTTTTTAAAGAATAATATTCCAACAAACCTCCAAGCGAAGAAGTCGGCTATTCCTTCTATTATCTTTGTGGCAAAACTTTTAACTTCTGTAAAGTCAAAACTTGCTTTTAGTTAACAAATTTTGAAGACTAAAGTATATTCAACCTGTGTATTAATAAAAAAAAAGTTTTTAAATCTTGCTCTTCGTTATTAGCATCTGAACTAGAAGTTTCGCTCTCAGTTTTAGGATCTTTAAACTCTTTATCAGAGTTTGTAATTTCTTTTTGAATATGATCAAAATTTTTCCTTGATGTCTTTGTTTTGATTTCAGAGTCTAGTGAGCTGTAATTTTTTATTAATAAGAATTTTTACAAAATATTGTTACTAACTGCAACACTCACGATTTGCTCTTTAATCCCTTGCTTTTAATGTTTTTAGTCTCTTCAGTTTGGTTTTTAACTAAACATTCACCTATGTTTTTATACTAAATAAAATATATAAAACTAGTAGAGTTTTTCTAGTCAAATTAAGTTTTAAATTTTTTGTGATTAATGTTTTTATGAATAAATGATTTAAAACCTTGCTCTTCGTTATTGGCATCTGAGTGAGATGTTTTACTCTCAGTTTCAGAATTCTTATAGTTTTGGTCAGAGTTTATACTTTCTTTTTGAGGATGATTAACATTTTTCCTTGAAATTTTTACTTCGACTTCAGAGTCTTGTGAGCTGTAGTATTTATAATTCAAAATGTTTAAAAAACAACTTATTAAATTAAAATACTTACCATTTTCTTTTCAATTTCCTTTCTCTTTTCAAATTTTTGGTCACCTCAGCTTGAAATAAACTTTCACCTTTGTTTTGTTTTGAATTAAATTTTATACATATTTTTAATTCAATAAGCTTATTTTAGTAATACTAATGGTTTTAAAAATAAAATAATACAATGCAAAATCAAAGTTTGCTTTTAGTTATCAGTTTTTTAATTAAAGAACAGTCAACTCTTAAGAATCTACGCACTTGTTTGGTTACACAATCTCGTTTATTTACGCATTTAGAATTCTCAAAAAACACAAAACCTACTCAAAAAACCTCTACAATCTAGAAAAAAAAACCTTTCATTTAGTTACGTTATCTCGTTTAGTAACTCGAGATAACTCGAGTTAAGTTATCTCGTAGATTCGCAAGAGATGACTGTATATTCAAACTGATTATAAATAAATATTTAAAACCTTGCTCTTTAACATTAGAATCTGACTGAGATGTTTTACTCTCAATTTCAGATTCTTCAATATCTTTGTAAAAATTTGTACTTTCTTCTTGAAGGTCAATATCTTTCTTCGAGGACTTTGTTTCTACTTCAGAGTCTTGGGAACTGTAGTTTTTTTTTAATTTTCTAAAATATATTAACTAACTACAATACTCACGGTTTTATTTTCATTCCCTCGTTTGTCTGTTTAAAGCTTTCGAACTCTTCAGTTTCATTTTGAGTTGAAGTTTTACCTATATTTTATTATTAGTATAATTTTACACAATTAGTTACCTAAAAACAATAGAGTTTATCTAAACCTATTGATAGTATTAAAAATATACCTTTAAAATTGTTTAGAGAATCTTCGCTTTTACATTCAACTTTGCTTGTTTTTGATTCTACTACTCCAGAACTACAACATGGAAAGTCCGTATTTTTACTAAACGACTGTGTATTATCATTTAAACAACTTTCTAAATTTCCTGAAAATGCAGCTGAAAATTTAAATTAAAACAAAGATCTTGTTCAAATATTTTGTCTGTTTTAACGTGTTTTAAGAAGTCTATCTTCATGTTGCTTCTACTAGTTTCAGACAAGATAAAGCTACAGGATTTCGACCTCTTTAGACTTTAACGTGGCGTTGTGCAGCTTGAACCAGTAAAAGACTTACTTGACTTTAAACCTTTTCTGTTAATAGCACATTTTTCTTCTAGTAAACTACTTGATACAAAGTGCCCTTTTTCCTGAGAAACTTTCGTAACTCTCATCTTTTTCTTTTATGTCAGTAAATTTTTCTTTCAGCTCTAATTTGTCGTCAGATGACTCTTTATTGACTTTTGTTTTATAATTCTCGACTTCAGTCGTTTCTTCCGCGTGTTCTGACTTTCTTTTCAGCGTGAGCAGGTCGTGGAATGGCTGCTCTACAGGGCTGAAGTTGGCAGTGTAATTGACTTTAAGAAAATATTTTTAAGGTATGATGAATTATCTATGAGTTTTCATTTACAACAATGTCAGTTTTTTTTATGAAATATGTTTTTTATGATTGTTTTCGCAGCAGTCTTTTTTAGTTCTTCTTTTACTAATGCTTTAGAAAATCTTTTTTTTTAATGCCCAGTAGAAGTTCTTGATTCTGTTGAACACCAATAGCTTTCAAAATTTTTTCCAGTATGAAGCTTTTAGTACTAGAAGGTTTATAAGTCAAAGACAAATATATACCTTTTACTGGACATGATGAATAAAATTAATTGGAGTGTTCTTTAACCATGTTCCGATTTTATTGGAATTGTCTGAATTCGCTAATATTTTTTTATTTAGACTTACATTTAACTACAATGGTGTGTATACAGATTTAATTTGAAAGGCCAAAACTTTTTAACTATTATTTACCAGTAGTTATTACGGCCATCATCAACAGAGTTTGAGATGTTTCGCGCCATTGATAATAATTAATTATTATTCATAAAAGAATCACGGACGTCAAGTTATTACTTAATATTTTGTCAATTGTTTGGTGTCCATTTTAGTATTTTGATTTTTAAATGATTTGATGTTGTTATCAACAGTGCTACTTACACTACCTTGTGTTTTCCACTTTTAATTTAAATTGTTGCTCAGTATTTTATGTTTACCTAAAAATATTTGAGCTGGCCCATTAGTGGAATTTTCTATTTATATAGTAACTTTCGATTTAGTATGAAGGAAACTCTGTACATTTTTATTAGATTGTTATCTTGCTCATTTATTTTTCTTTATCATCTAAAAAAATTGCCGTTAATTGTGTAGATTCAGAAGCGGATTTTTGGAATCTTTTGTGAACTTTTCTAATTAACTTTCTTAAAATTTGTAAATTTTTTAAGCCTAATTTTTTCTCCCGTCAAGAAAAACGTTATCAATATTTACTGTACATAAGTTTTCTTATCGCTTAAACTAAATAATATAAAAGATTTATATATCATCTTATTATTTAAACATATTGTTGATATTAATTAAACACTGTAAAAAGCTTAGCAAAAGAAACATTTAAGTCATAAAAAAGTAGTTTTTGACAACTAAAATGTATGTATGTACCTAATAACTTAGTGGGATTTTTTTCACTGATCTAATATGCACAGCAATAAAATATTGATACCCACCAAAATAAACTATATTTGTCTTTACTTTAAATTATTAAACTTCTTCAGTTTCAATTGTTTTACTATAAATATAACTCTTTCATTATGATATTTTTTTTTTAATTGTATTAGATATACTTATAAGCTTTTGTTAAATATTTGAAAACGTTTTTTGAACTGTATTTTTTTTATAATAATAATTCCAAAAAGATAGTACTTTTGGATGTGCATAATTCCTTTGAAGTGTGTTCGCACACAAAAACAAATGTCAGTTCAATAAAAAGCAGTACTGTGAAAATTTGTTTCTATTATGTTCAGCGTAAAAAAGTTTATTAATGTAAATTAATATTAGTTCTGTAAGATGGTTTTTAATTCTTCACTTGGTTTTGTTCATTTATGCGAATTTTTATAAGCAATTAATTTAGATTGTTTCTAAAAAGTTAAACATTCTTCAAATCAGTTTCAAAACTAAGTTATAAAGTGATATATTATTAATGATTCAATAAAATGCTCATGTTAATTCTTTATGAACATAAAACATATTTAAGCAAATACTAATTTGCTACTTAAACTTCGAAAAATAAGATATTGTTTTGTTCAATTAATCTTTAAGATAACAGCAGTCTCATAAGTAGGCTTGATAAATTTTATATAACCAAGTTATTTTATTTAGTTTTAATCTAATACGCTTTTAATAATTAAATGTTTTCATTATATACCTTTTTAAGCAACCTATATGATCTAAAGCAGTGGTCTTTAAGCTAATCAAAATCTGTGCATCCTAAAATGAAAAATTAAATCTCTGTATACCCAAAAGTGCGAATATATAGTAAAAAATTTAAATTTCGCCCAAAATATAGTGAAGTGTTTCCCAAACTTTTTTTTCAAAAGGCCTCCGTTAAACAAATCAAAAAAGCTATAGCCCCCTCCCACAATATTTCTTAAAAAACGTCAAGGACTTTACTTTTCATCATAAAATTAAGAAAATCTAGTATAAGTTTCAAAATTTAAGTTAATTTTTCAAGTTACGATTCAAGCACCCAAAACTTTTCGTGCACCCAAAAATAAATTTCGTGTTCTAATTTCTTGAAGACTAGGCAAGCTCAAAAACTGTTTATAACAAGTTTTGATTAAATAAATATATCTTTCTTTGTTGAGTTTATTTACAAACTAATTAAAAGAATGATAAAATCTGTACAAGAAAACATAATGAAAGCTAGGTAAATACTTATACATCTCCCCCCAGATTTTATCGCCAAGGAGATGAAACGACACGTCTAGCTAACAAAACAAATTATTTACAAAATTGCAAACTTAAATACCGTTTTCTGTGCTAACATCAACGAAACAACACTCAAAACGAACGTAAATCACTAAAATGTTACAATAAACATAGTTACAATTTGTACAAAAACATTAATTTTAACAACAGTTTAAACAGGTTTGTATGTACCGCTTTCGGCATCATAAATCTTTCTCCGGGTTTTTACACGACCGGAACGACGCAGTTCATTTTCTGGAAATACTCCATCGTCATTAAAATTTCTTTCAAATACCCTAGATTTATCATTAGGGTCCAAACGAGACAATACACCATTTTTCTGATTTGTAGAGGATTGGCTTTCATCAGTGCAATTTGAGTCCTCAGGTGAAAGGAAGGTAGCTGGTTTCGCTTTGCAAATTTTGTCAAAGTTATCTCCAGCTTTGAAACGTATTCCTTTATGGGAGCGCACACAATCAAAACTTTCCTTGGAATCTTTTCTCTCATAGTTGCCAGAAAAAACCAACTTCTGCGTTGGTATGTTTGCTTTTCTAAGATAAGGGATACTATTTTGAGATTTGCAAACAGGAGGATTAAATTTTCTTAAAAACTTTCGATTTCGTACAGTTAAGCGACCTGATCCATCAATCTTGACAACATACTGATGATAGTCTTTTAGTTCTACTATTACACCACTTTTCCCCCACTTGTTAGGGAAGTTACCTGCTTGATTCTGTATCATGACATGATCACCGCAATTCAATGGTGGCAACAATCTTGTGTGCTCACTTAAATTCTCGAGAGACTTAACATAACGAGACCTAAGAGCTTCTTCCTTTTTACTCCATGCGTTACGCCAAATGTTTAAGATCTGCGGGTTATTGTAAGCCATAATACTCTTCCTGAGGTAAGGCAAGGAGTCCTTTAAATTTCTTCCAAGAAGGATCTGTGCAGGTGATAGTTTGCATCCTGGATCAGGCGTGTTTCTCTGCGTAAGTAAAGCTTGTACCATTTTGTCATTATTTAGTTCACCATTTGAACCAACATTCTCCATTAACAATCGCTTAGAAGCCTTTACTGCTAATTCCGCCCTACCGTTTGACACTGGATGATATGCAGATGACATACGATGGTGTATACCCCATCGTTTCAGAAAATCTTTGGTAACTTTTGCAGAAAACTCTGGACCTCCATCAGAAGATATTTCAACTGGAACACCAAAAGTCACAAAAATACGACGCAAAGCTTTATACAGCCCTTTTGAACCAGAATCATTTGTACCCAATTTGATTCTTTGTTGTTCTGTCCATCCTGAAAGTCTGTCGGCAGCTACAAAATAATACCAACCTTTGAACTGAAAATAATCACAAACAATTGACTCAAAAGGAACCTTTGGAATCAATGTTTCAATTGGAGGTAGGCGAGGATTGCTTGGTGCAATTAAGTTGCAACAATTCAATTTTCCCGACAGCCTTGAATGTCATTTGTTATTCCCGGCCAATAAACAATCGATTTTGCTCGCTCGTTCATTGCAGTGACTCCTTGATGAGCAGAATGCAACACTCTTAAAACCTCTTTTCTTAATGATGGAGGAATAACAATTCTATACACATCATCCTTAAGTATACTGCTAGGTGATAGAAACTTATTATGATCAAGTTCTCGTTTACGATCACCACACATAATGACCCCATCCATCATAAACAAAGAATAGCGAACTATCCAAAACTCATGCAATTCTAATGGTAGGTGGTCTTTGGTCTCTGGAAAACCAGCTTGAACATAATGAATAAGCTTCAACATTTGTTTATCTTTTAAAGTTTCTTCTTTAACTCGGTCAAAATTCACAGCTTGAAAATTGTCACCTACTTGATTACTTGCAATGATACACTCACTGTCTGGCAAACGTATTCCAGCTAAAATTTCAGAAGCACTTATCTCAACTTCATCTTTTGTTTTATGTACGGTAACCACTGGATGACGTGACATTGCATCTGGAGCAAGGTGTAGTTTACCAGGTTTATGTAGAATCTTGAATCGCCATAAAAGACTTCTCTGCTTTAACCGGAAAAGGCGGGGGTTTGCAATTTCATCAAGTGTTCTGTCTCCAAATAATTTAACCAGTGGTTTGTGATCAGTCAGAACCAACAAATTATCACATCCTTGTGTGAAATACCGTGATTGCTCAAGTGCCCATACAATTGCAAGGCTTTCTCCCTCTACCGCAGCATAACGTGATTCAGAAGGTCTAAGAAAGCGAGAGCCTGCTAAAACAATACGCCATCCGGTTTGACAACATCCTGGCACAGCAGACTTACAAGAGCAATGTTTCTGCGACAAAAAGTAACCAATACCAGTTGTAGACCAGTCTGGCTGTATACAAGTGGGCTTTCCCAAATCAAAAATTTGTATTCCCTTTGTTATGGCTGCAACTATAGCTTCTCTTGATTTGTAGAATGTATCATCTAGCTCATCATTCCAGTAAAATTTAGTTTTTGGACTTAATAATGGCTTAAACACAATCATCAAAGAAGTCAATTGGTTGTAGTGTGAAACTTGGTGCACTAAACCAAACCATGATCGCACATCTGTTATTGACTTTAGTATAGGAAAATCTCTAATAGCATTTATGAACTTTTCTTGTGGCTTAATTTCAGATTTCGTAATAGTAAAGCCAGCAAAGTCTATTTCTTTTTGTGCAAATTGAAACTTTTCAGGATTGAGTACAACTCCATTTTTTCCCATTAAATCTAAATAGTCAATCATACGCCACCAATGATCAGCCAACTTCTCATCCCATAAAACAGTGTCATCAACGCATTTTGTCTTTCTAGGTATATCTATTATGATTTCATCATACCTGCGCGTATATGCATCTCCACTTTCCAAATAACCTTGTGGTGCTACTTTGTAGTAGTACCTCCCCCATGGAGTGATAAATGTTGTGAGATGATGATCTTCTGGACGAAGTGGTACTGAATGAAACCTATTCCATGCATCGGTCACACTTTTCCAGGTGTTTGCAGGAATTTCACATACTTGAATGAATGGAGGCTTTACATGATGTGTTTCTCGTACACAATACTTATTTAAAGGTGAAAGGTCAACAACTCTTCTACAGCTACCATCAGCTTTAGCAACCACAACCATACGATGTACCCAAGTAGACGGAACACCAACTGGAGTCTTACCAAGCACACCTAATCGAGTATCCCTATCCAAAGTTTCTTTTACTTCATTTTCCCAATGTTTTGGAATTGGGGAAGCAGTTGATATTGCTTTTGGAATGGCATCTGGGTCAATATGAATTTTCAAAGGTGGACCTGTCATTTCTGGAAGCAATTGATGAGTACATTTATTAAATGTAGATGATGCGTACCTATCTAAAAGCCATTCTCTCATCTTTTGATTGTTTGCAGGAATGCAAGCAAATGGCAACTCCTTTGGCCTATCAGGGGGAGGAGTTCTAGGTATACAATCACAAGTTTGCAGTTCTTCATGGACAGTGCAGGATTCAATGGTCGCACCAATACGAGGAAAATCATGATTTATTATGCCAAGTGTTATGCAGGCATTTCTTGAAAGGAAAAACCTGTCAGTACATGGGCTTATATATACCATTTCTTTTGCAACATGAACTTTACCTTGTACATCTTTAGCCATTAATTCCATAAATATAGCACCAGTTATTTTGATCTGTTCTCTGTTGGCCGCTAACATTTTCCTTTTAACTGGTATAAGACTTGACTTCTTAAAACCATGTTTGAGGTAACTGTTAAGGTCCCATAAGCATGACTGAGCACCCGTATCTGTAACGACGTTAATTTTGCAATAATTTTTTCTAGGGCATTTTATATTCATCTGAGTGTATGCTTGTTCATCAATAGAAGCTTTTAATTGAATTGTTGGATGTTTCAGTGACACTGATGCTTTCCATCCATTCAAACAATCAATAACGTAATGATCAAGTTTTACTACATTATCATTAACATCAACTGACTGATCAAAATTTTGTGTATATGATCCACCAACTAGAAGTGCATTCGTCTCATCTGCACAATTGTTGTCACCATGATTAACTTTTTTCCTGGATTTAATCCAGCATTGCTTACATGTAGAACACTCAATATACTTGTTATTTTTCCTGCTCCAAATAAATTTTGTAGATGTTTTACTACATATATTACAAGTTATTTTACCACTTGGTCGTTTTGTAATTTTCCTAAAGGATTTGTACGAGGAAACTGAGGCAGTAACAGCAGGTTGTGTCATTGCATCACGTGCCATCTCTTTTGCTTCAATAAAACCAATTGTCTCATTGACATCTTTCTCGTCTAAACTACCCCATCCTAACACCTCTTTGCGTATATCCTCATCAGCTAAACCGGTTACCATGACATCTTTAAGGATAATGTCTGTGAAATCTATCATTTGGTTACAGCCATCCTTTGGGCATTTACATGAGTACGAGCATGTACTAGCTTTTCCCTTTAAACGGGCAGCAAATGATCTCGTGTTTTCAGTCAAATCCTGTCTTGTACTAAGAAAGTCTGATCGTCGTACAACAACTGAAACAGGAATAACTGCAAGCTGCTTGATCATCCTTAAAAGCTCTTGCTCACTTAAATTTACTACATCATTATGTCCCTTCAAAATAGCATCGCCTAGATCTTCCTCACAGCACTGGTACAGTTGACGATGATTTTCTACTTCTGTCATTTCCATACTATCTTTAAAAATAGTCCACTTTTGCAAAAATATGTTCCAACCCTCTTCATTGCAGTCTTTCCCTATTCGAGGACGGTCCATTTTTGGAGGCTTTGGTTTTGAAGAATTTGCATTAATGTGAACGTTGTTGTGAATGATAAGTAAAGAAGCAGCTACAGAAGCATCAACGTCTGGTGTTTCATATGTGCAACACTCAAGAGGGCATTTAATCACAGGCATTGTAGATTCAATTCAGCAAGATTTTATCATAAATAAATATATCTTTCTTTGTTGAGTTTATTTACAAACTAATTAAAAGAATGATAAAATCTGTACAAGAAAACATAATGAAAGCTAGGTAAATACTTATACATTGATCACTCAACTCTGATCATCAGATTACAAGTTTTCAGTAGACTGAGACCTAGATTTTGAGATTATCCAAGAAATATGTTCAAAGTTTTTTATAAAAATGCTTCGTGATGTTTTTAGCTTCAGGGAACTGGCCTGAAATGCACGAAGCGTCACTTGGTCACGGGTTTTAAATGTTTTTATTAAAAAATTTTAATTATCTATTTAAAACATTGTTTTCCAATGAACAAAATAGTAGTTTGGAGATTGTTTTCTAAACTGGATTTTTTTATTGCTAAAGTATCTGTTTGTAAAAAAGTGGCGTTCCGTGCATTTCTGACACCTACACTTAGTTTTGAATTTATTTAATTCACATAAAAACTTTAATTTTGTATATGACATAAGACTGGCTCAGTTTTTACTAGTTAAGAAACATTTTAGAATTTTTTTTTAAAGATTTTTTAACATCAATACTCTATTGTCGTAGGATTGTCTCGGATGCTGTTGTTGTTGATCGTGCGGTGAAGTTCATTGTTTATTTACTAAATAAATTATAAAATGTACACTCTGTCGACTAAGTAATATTAATTATTAACAAAACAAATTAACACAACTTTTTTTTGTTTGGTTTTATTATGATGAGACAATACAAATGCAACAATATTCAATAAAATTAAATATTGTGCAAATGCAAAGGCGTTTTACTTGATCACGCATACAGTCAGTTTGAAAAACATGAACCATCAGGGCTTTTATTCAGACGAACAATTTGAGTGAATACCTTTATTCTTCATCACTGCAAATTAAAAAATAAATTCGTAAAAGGTCTCATAAACTTAGTGATGCCTTTTTTTTTTACAAAAGTCATTCTAATATAATATTTAAAAAACATGAGCAGCATTTATATAAACTTCTTCTATTATGTTATAATATCTTTCTTACTTGAAATTAAAGCTTAAAAACTTTCTAAAAAAATTACTACAAACCTCCAAGCGAAGAAGTCAGCTATTCCTTCTATAATTTTTGTAGCAAAGCTTTTAACTTCTGTAAATTTACAAAGTAAAAACTTATTTAGTTACCAAGTTTATGCAAAAAATATATATTTAAATTATTTATAATCTATGCTTTTTTAAATAAAGATTTTGAAACCTTGGTCTTCAATATATACATCTGAATGAGATGTTTTGCTGTCGTTTTCTGAATTGTTTAACTTTTCGGTCGTTATATTTTCTTTTTGAAGATGACTTACATCTTTCTTTAACACCTTTGTTTCGATTTCAGAATCTTGTGAACTGAATTATTTTTTTTTATCAAAGTTCTTAAACAACATTTTTTTAAACTGTAATACTCACTGTTTTCTTTTTGATCCATTTCTTTTTGTTTGAAAGTTTTCTGTCTCAGCTTGAATTAGATATAAACTGTCAGCTGTTTTTTGTTATGAATTAAGTTTTATACAGCTAGTTATTTTAAAATCTATAAGGTTTCTTTAATGTTACTGATAGTATTAAAAATGTACTTTTAACATCTGGTAAGAACTTACATAATTGTTCTTCACGCTTGTTTGGAGAAGTTTCGTTTTTACACTCAACTTGGCTCGTTTTTGATTCGACTGCTCTAGAACTACAAGACGGAAAGTCAGTAATGTCACTAGATGTTTTTGGGCTATTATTTTTCAGTTTATCAGTAAAGGCACTTTCTTTATTCTTAAAATGCGCATTATTAGCTGTATTTATATTTTTGCATGCTTTTAAGGAGCCAAGATCTTTTTCAAACTTTTTGTCTGTTTTTAAGTTCTTTAGAAAGTCTACCGTCATGTTGCTTCTATTAGTTTCAGACAAGATAAAACTACAAGATTTCGACCTCCTTAGACTTTGACGTGAAGTTTTGCAGCTTGATCCAGTAAAAGACTTACTTAACTTTAACCTCTTTTTGATAACTACAGGTGTTGTTTCTCCACCTGATATGAACTTTCTTTTGACTGAAAACTGTTTACTAGTTTCCTTTACTTCCTTTGTGTCAGTAGGTTTTTCTGGCAGCTCTAATTTGTCGTCAGATGATTTTTTGTTGCTTTTTTTGAGCTCAAGCTCAGTCGTTTCTTCCGCGTGTTCTGACTTTCTCTTCAGCGTTAGAAGGTCGTGGAATGGCTGCTCTACAGGGCTGAAGTTGGCAGTGTAATTGACTTTAAGAAAATTCTCATTTTTCTCGCTACAATTCTGATAATCTTCATCAATAGAAAGTTTATTTGTTGACGCAATTTCGTTTTGAGAGATGTTGAATACTTTTTTACGGTTGAAATTAATTTTTTCAATAATTTTTTCCTCTGTTTCTTTGTCCTCCTTTCGTATTAACGTAAGCAAATCATGGAACGGGTGCTGAGTTTCAAAAGTTTCAGTCTCTTTTTTGGAAGAATCAAAGTCAGTCTGGTGAGAAGTAGATTTTAAAGGTAGATCAGCTTTCTTCAGTAAACTTTTACTTTCGGTGTCTACACTTTTTACCGAAGATTTACAGACTGTTTTTTGATTTTCTTCTACCTTCAATTCTGGTTCAAAGGATTCTGCAACATTTTTATCAGCTTTTTTACTTGTCGTTGCTAGAATTTCTTTATTACGATTTAATGAGGATTTTGAATTGATTGCACTGATAGTTTTTGTGTTCTTTCTTTTGGAATTTTCAACAAAGTCAGGACAATTTGTGAAAGAATTACTTTCTTTAAATTGTTTTATCACAGGTTCCGACTTTGACTGATAGGTATTTTTTGGAATTTTTTCATTGTTGGTGCAGACGGTGAGTGACACCGATCTGTAAGGATTTAGATTGAAGTTCGGGCCAAAAACTTTCGAGTCATTCCCAATTTTTGGTTTTATATCTTCGTTTTGTAACTTGGTGAAGAAATTAGTGCCTTGAATGTCTAATTTTTGAATTTTCGGTTTTCCTTGGTTGGGTTCCGCTAACGTACTATCATGTGTTATTTTCCTTTTTAACGATTTTACTTCTTCTTTGTCATTTTCACGCTTTACGATTTGGTAGTTCTTATCCTGTGAAGCTTGTGTTAGACAGTTAGTTTGTTTAGAAGGGGGGCGTTTTACTTTTTCTGTTAGCTTACTAAGAATCTCTTTAATACTTTTTTTAACACTTTTATAAGATGTTAAGTTGTTGATAAAATTAGGGATACCATAAAAATGACTCTCTTTTGAAGCAGAGGAGGGGCTTGGAATTGAGTGTGCAGTTTTATTTATTAACTTCTTTAGTTTTTTAATTTTATTATTTTTACTAGTTTTTTTCTTAAGAGGTATCTTTTCTTGAATTTTTTTCGAAGAACTTTCTTCATCGCTGTCATCTGATAGATTTCCACAGCTCGGTTTTGGAAAAGTGCTCAAACTGCCTTTTGTTTTATCGCTTTGGCTTTTACCTAATGAGGTTATTAGTTGTTTCAGGTCGTTGATATCTACGTTGCCCTCTAAATCGTTGCTGTTTATATTTTTGTTATCTATGGAGGAATTTTGCTCTTTTTTGATCAAATCTAGTAAAACCAGTTTGCACACATCCTCTGAATCATTTGAAGAGGCTAGCCCAGCTATAAAAAATACTCAGTTGTATACTGTTTTCATCATTTGTTATTACAAACCTTCTAGTTAACTTAATATATATTTTATAACGTCTAATTTGTTATTATTTATAGTTTCAAAAGAAAACATACAGGCATTTATACATTTCACTGTATCTTTCAAATAATAAAACTAACATTATTTATTATTACAGTTGTAAATTGTTAATTGTAGTAGTTTCTCATTAATTTTTACTTTCTTTATAAACTTACTTATGTATGAGCCAAAATTATATAAGTAAAATAAGTTGAAAAAATGTAAAAAAACTCAAGTATAATAATTGTAACGACTTAATAAGTCAATAACAAAAAACAAAGTATTTTAAAAATTTTAAACTAAAAATACCTAGTCTTAAAATCGAACAAAAACTAGTAAGCATAATATAAGAGTACTCCTAATACTTGTTTACTGACATAATATTACATGAAATTAGTTTAAAATTTTCACTATAAACACAAGATTTTGTAATTATTAAATAGTCAAAATTAGCACTGAAAAGATGATAAAGATTGAAAATAAATTTTTAAAGTAAACAAAAAGTAAGTTATTGCTCGAAATTAACTTATGAAGACGTCAATGAAATGAAAATTAACTACTTTGTTTCTAAAAAGATTGTTATAAGTTTTAACTAGCTATAACTAAGAAACATGCTTACTCACTTTGTTGGCTAACTTCTGAATTATTAGTTTCTGTAAAAATTCCGTACGCTCCAGGAATTAAAGTATCTCTGAAGTAAGATCCAAGAGCATAGTCTCTGTAGATAAAATGATTTTGACAAAATATTTTCAAGCTATTAAACGTTGTTAATGAGCTATATTTGTTTTATTTATATTTTTCCGCAACAGAAAACAATAGAGACAAAAATTAAAAAAATTGCTGTAGATCTATCAAGCACAATATGACGTTTGTGCTATTTTAAACTGTTCTCTTTTATTGAAATAAATTTTGTTTAGTTGAGTTATAAACTTGTGTTATGATTGTCCATTTTAAAACAAAGATAAAAGCAATTGCAAGCGCTATTAAAAAACCTCTCTGCTAGCCTAGATTCACTTGAAGAAGATTCGCTCCAGGAAAATAAGATGAAATCAACAAATGAGTTCGAAACTGCAGCACTTTTGTTCAAATCAGTTTGACCTAGATTTAAATTTTCTTAGTTAGCTTTTTTAGTTTTAACAATTTACAGATAGAATTTTAATTGAAGTAATGTATATTTTTATTCTTTAGGTAGTTTTTAACTCTCCTATATAAGATTTTAAAGGGATAGTATTTAAAATAAATTGATTTTGTTTTAATGTATGTAAGTTTAGCTTTGAATTATTCAAAAGCATTACTTTAAGCTTAAATACTTATCGTTTTGACCGCTGAGGTAATTTTCAAACTTAAAAATGTAAATAAAAAATTTAAAAAGTGGTACATTCACAAAGACTAATTACAATAAATGTAAGCAATAACCAAAATATACTTTATAGTACATCAAAATAGACTTAGTTATGACCTGTATTTTTTAAAACAACATGTTGAGCTTTTAAATATTGTACTTGTATATTTCTTAACTAATAATCAAAAAGTTTAATTATATGTTTAAGTTTTTTAAGTCTAAAATGTAAAGAACGCAGAATACTTTTTGTTTTAAATGCGGGCCTCCACTTAATAGTAGAGCCTACAATCTGGCTAAGTCGTGGCCCTTTGTAGGATAGCAAACTGTTGGCTCTCTCCAAGGAGGTCTCAACTCCAACACCTAGCAAAATATTATAAATAATGTTAGATGAAAACTAACTATACAGTATTCGCTATAAAAATAACTTAAAAACAGATTGTTGTTGCTTTTTAAATATTTATTGACCAAATACAAACTATAAAAATATGCTATACTAGTTATCAAAACTATTTGACAGAAAACATAAATCTTTAAAAAACTTCAAAATAGGTTTGTAAATGTCGACAACGATTGTTATCATACGACGAAACTTATGTTTTACTCTTCTTGTTCTACTATTTTATTCTTCTATGTAAATAAATAAGAACTTACTGATTTTGGAGGAGCAAGGTTCAATAGATTTTGGAAAGAGATCAATGAAGTATTTTTTCACCAAAGTTTTGTTGGTGAAAAAAGGGTTTTCATCGGAAAACTTAAACGTCAACTTAAACCCGTGACGTTCGTCTAATAATAAAAGTTTTATTACTAAGTTAGTTTCAAAATCTAATAAATTGAAAAAACACTTTAGTTTATTTTTAATAAGACTAAAATTTCTTTTTGTCTGGGCTGTTTAGGTTTATAACTATGCTA
Organism: Thalia democratica; assembly: GCF_965202585.1. NCBI lineage: Eukaryota > Metazoa > Chordata > Thaliacea > Salpida > Salpidae > Thalia > Thalia democratica. The sequence goes on from NC_139165.1 coordinate 43,581,611, forward strand.
TACTAAATGATTTAATCTTAAAAACAGTTTCTTAATATAAAACAGTGTTTAATAGTCTAAAATAAACTTACATTCTATGTCAGTTTCCGAATTAATGGCCTCACACTTTATATCAGTGAGATACTTGAGAATTTTTGTGCCTTCGTCTGATAAAAGGCTAGACACTGGACCACTCGATTTTTTAAGAACTTTGAACCAAAAGTTCTCAACAAAGCTGTTGCTCGGTTCAACACTACTGCCAGCTATTGGAGATATTTTTTATCAATATTTTTTGTCGAAAACTATATCTTGATAAGTGTTAAACATTAATACAGTCATAAAAAACATCAAAAGAAAATAAACTTTAAGAGATTTACATATATTTTATATCGCAGTTTGTAAATATAAACCTATTTGTAATTGAATTTCTTATTAACGAGAATTTATTTTTGTAACTAAGCACAGCTATTAATATATTACCTAAACAACTAAAAATAAAAAGTATGGTTAAACTAAAACCAAGATTTTTTGTCTATAAAAACTCAAGTTCTAAAACAGTTTATCAAAAAAGTTTTTTTTTAACATACGTTACATTAATATACAGTACGTTTTCAAGAATATTTTTGAAACACTTACTAGCAACAATCAATTGGCAATGCTTAGCTAGTTTCTTGTAGGCATTGCTGTTACATGCAGCAAGAGAAGTCTTTTGTACTTTCTTCATTATTTCATCAACTGACGGCCTTTAAATATTTAAAATATATCTTTTTTATATAAAATTAAAAAAGTTTTTTAATACATTGATCAATCAGTTACACTGTAAATTTTCATGATAGTAAAAAGTACGAATACGGTTATTATATTCTAAAAAAAAAATAACTATTATTATAAAATTTAATATTTTTCAAATCACAATTTAGCTTGTCAAACTCACTTTTTTTTATTCTTCGCATCAATGCACTCAAACAGGGTGGATCGCAAGTCCATGAGCGGCTTGAAAAGTTTTTGTGAATACTGCTGCTGCAGTTTCGCCCAGTCCCTCTGGAGAGAAACTTCATATCCAACAATTTGGTTATGCAAAATGCATAAGGCTTTTTCCTGGCACTCCAACTGTTATAAGAGTTAGTTTGATAATGTTTTTTCTTCATCAGTTAAGCTCAAGAAAAAAAGGTAAACAAAAAAAATTTGTTTTAGAAAACAGCGCTTAGGGCTTGCTTTTTTTTACTTTTTTATAACATAACCTACAAAGAAGCTGTATGAACTTTAAAGAATGTTTTTAGCCAATTTAAACGTTTAGCATGTTCTTTTTTCACGCTTTAATAAATAGTATTAAGTAGTTTTACTTTTATTTGATATAATTTATTCTTATGATATTTTACAATTCATTGCAAATTCGGGCAGTATAGAATATCTTATTTATATAATAATAATTTGATAGCTTATCATCACTTTGGGTGAACCCGGTTTTTAACGAATTGTAAAACAATATTGCTCGAATATATGTTTTATTTTAATATATTGATCAACTTATCAAGTAAAAACGTTTTAATTTCTTCACTGGGTTGATCTAGATCAGGGTTTCCCAAAGTGGGCCAAGTAAAGGAGCCACAAGTGGCCATGAGGTCTTACACTAGATATTATGGAGTTGCTGATGAAAAGCAAAAAAGGTCTTAGGTGAATTTTATGGTAGTTTTGAAAATTACACTAGATATTCAGGAGGTGCTGATGAAGAGCATAAAAAAAGGTCTTAGGTGTTTTTTATGGTAGTTTTTGAGTAATCTTGGAACAAGGTGGCCATAGCTTTTTTTAACTTTTTTAAAGGGGGTATATTTGAAAAAAGTTTTGGAAACCTTGATCTTAATAAACAACTTGAATTTTTAAAATTATAATTAAAACATTTTACTTAAATATTTGTAACTTTAAAAATGAAGCTTCAATTATATTTAAAAAGATTAATTTGATTTTTTTATTTTTAAAATTCTTGACTTTTTTTTTTAACCTTAAATAAAATACTTGACGAAATTATTTTAAAAATTTAACAAAATAAAACTATATTCAGCAAATAAGCTAACCACTTTATACTAAAGTTATGTTAATAGCTCAATAACAAACTGTATGTTCTATTGTGTAAGTTTAACATGTACTTCTTATCTGTGACTATATTATAAAACTGCCTTGATTAGTATGAAATACTAGAAGACTACACAAATCAATATAAGTTAAGTTAATAATAACTTAAACATATACGCATTGTTTAAACAAATAAATTAGAAAAAAGGTTTGCTGTGAAAAATAAGGTTTTTTGTATATTGTAGTTTATAAGTATATTCACTATAGAGATTTGAAAAATTAATATAACATTTAAGAAAAAAAAAATCTAAAATTAAACTTATATAAGTGTTTTTAAGTCATTAGTTAACAAATTGTATCAAAAAAGCTATACTTTACACGTTTTTAAAGGGCTAGTAATTAAAGACATTTTATTTAAAAATAACGAAAAAAAAAGAGTTATTAAAATGTAGTAATAAAATTTTTTGAAAGAAATTGATTTATTGAAGGTTTCCCTGGGCAAATTTAAAAAAACCTTTCTACGCCGTTTAAATATTTTTAAGCAGTGAAAAACTTAAGAAATAAGAGAACTTTGGTATGGCATAAACTTTTAATAATTTAATCCTTTAAAACTAGTTTTTTTTTTCTTTTCTGTTCTACATATATAATATATATATACAGAAAGCTTTACAAAGTAATCTAAATGACTAGTTTAAAAAAAGTAATTTAAGTAAAAAATACATAAAATCTTTAACTAAGTTTAACATTGGTTTCAAAGAAAATAAACACTTTAAAAAGTGTATTAATTACTGATATCTTTTAAGGTTAAACTTTTAAGTTAAAGAAATAAAAAATCAGGTGTAATACAAAAGATTGGTATAAACTCACGAATTAAATCTATTGTAACTAGGGATAAGTGGTGTTTATAAGCATTGTTAATTAAATTATCATCATAAACTATTAAAAAAACCAATTAAAATTTAATTTTTTGTAATAAGTATATAAATTAATAATAAGAAAAAAGTCTGTAAATTTTGTTTTGTAAAAAAAGCATTTTTTATATTGTTAAATTAATGCTAAATTATTTTCATTTAAAAAGCTTTTCAAGCATCTTTGTGTACTGTTTTTTTTTTAATGAAACATTTTTCTTAAAAATAAAACAAAAATATATCTACTTTTTAAGTTATCCATATACTGATAAGTAATCTTTCTCTTGTATTATTATCAAGCTTATACTATTTTACTAGTTATATTACTTTTTGATACTTAAAAATTTCAATAGTCTGGTTTGTTCGATTTTATTCAAGTACAATTGTTGAAGTTGTTGGCTAAGCTAATATCGAGAGCTAATATAAATATTACTTTTTTTATTTTTCTTAACTTAATGAAGAATTTCTCAGATATATTAGATAAATTTCGTACACTTAGATTATTTTATAAGCTTATTATAATAAATATTAAGTTAAAGATCAAGTAAGCTTGTACGTTAAGAGATTTATATTAATTATTAGCAATAGGTAACTAAAGTGTACACTTTTCGTTTATAACAAAAGACTGAAATTTTATTAATATTTTAAGATTTTTTAATTATTTTAAGTTTTTGTTTATAAAACAATTTATCAAATCTCATTGCTATACTTTACTTTAGTTAATGTAAGTTAAGAACTTGGTTAACAACATTTGATAGCAAAGTTGACATATAAAACAAATAAATTCATTTACCTGCAACTTTTGCAGCTTTTTCGGCTTCATGAGTGCCAAGTCCAAGTTCTTAGCCACTCTAGAAGAGCACTTGGGAGCCTTTGTGTTGGATGATCGCAACTAAAAAAATACAAACTTAAAGTTAAAGTTACTTTATTTTATTTGTTATTCCAACTCACTTTTCTGCTGTACTTGTTGGCAGATTCTCCTTTCTTTGAGTTCTTGGTCTTCCTTACCTATAAAAAGCATTGATTTTAAAATACTGCTCATTCAATAACAATTTATAATTTTAAGGAGTTACAGTGTTAAAAAACCTTTTAAAATGACTATGACAAACTATAAAAAAAGTAAATGGTAAACCTATTAGTAGTAAGTTTTAGTGTTTGGTTAAACAAATACATTTCTAAATAGCAAAGAAGATACCAAAGTAATAAAACTACTCACCAAACGTTGGTTTTCTCTTGAAGACTTCTTAGATTTTGAATAGCTTGGCATACTGAACTGCGTTTTGGAAAAAGTAACTTAAAGTAACTAATCACTTAATATATTACTTAAAGCTTTACGAGTAAACGTGTTACTGGTAAAATGTTTGCTAGGCAAAAAAGATTTTTAAAGAAAAATTTCTTACAATATTTTTCCCGTATGTTACGTAATCAATCTTAATGATTAAAATATTTTTAACAAAAATATAAACCAATAAGAAGAAAAGAAACTAAAATAATTTTGAATAAAAATAAAACTAGTTGCAACTAATTTAGTGAACAAAGAATTTTAAAATGGATGCTCTTGAATATGGCATATTTAATTTATTTCTACTATTTCGAGCGGTTTAAAGAACTCTTTGACAACGAAGAATTTAAACTTAAAAAAAAGCATGCACTTAAAAAAGTTATAAAACACGACACTTATAACTATAACAGTAATTCATAATAAAATAACTTTGAATGATAAGTAATAGTAAATAAGTGGTAGAAAACTTTCTACTTAAGTATAAAAAACTTACACAAAAGTACTATTTTTCTAACCGTCCAATAAAATACTTTACTAAAAACTTAATATAAAGAGACAGTATTGAACCTGGCTTGTCGATAGTAATATTCGAAAATCCAAACTAATAAAAGATGTGTTATGTAAAAGTTTAAACTTAGTATGATTTTTCTTTAAAGCTCAAATTCAAAAAAAAATAGTGACTAACCATAATAGTGGAAAGCTAGAACTACTTCGATACTAAGGTCAAAAAATAGTGTGAGCTATTTTGTTTAAACTTTAAAGCAACTTCTGAAGTTAATATATTGCTTCTTGGATCTTTTAACACTAAATTGTCTTAAAGTTTTTAAAAGAAGGTACAAAGCTTGTCTTAATATTTAAAATTTACAAACGTATTGATGTTTTAACTGTACACGATGTAATTCTTTTGTTGAAGCTCTATTGTTAAAATAAAGAATTGTATTTATATAGGTATAGCGTAAATGTTTTATTAAAATAAATGTGGTACAAAAAGCATCTTTTAGTTTTAAACCTAGTAAAGTTTTTTTTTTTTAAGTCAATCTATTGTCTAATCGAATTATAGAAATACATTACAGTTTTTTAAATGGATGAAACTTATCACTACTTTAAGAAACTTAATAAAATGATATACTTTTTCCCAATTAAATAATCTGTCAAAACAGTTTCTTGTACAATAAAAACTACAATAGCAATACTGCTGCAACGTACTTAACTAGTACAGTTTTTTATTAATCATAGGAATAAGTTAAAAGTTTTCAAATGTAAAAAAAAATTGTAATTCTAAATAAGGGTTTAACTTACCTAATTAAATATATAATATCAATTTTACACTTTCAAAAAAATTATGATTGAAAAGGAAAGTTTTAACTAATTTCGTTACCTAATTAATGTTTTTTTTTTTGTAGTTATGTACTTAATTTAACTTCTATAGTAAAAGTATGTGTTGTTTTATACCAAGAGCAAATTTTGATTACCAGATATACAATTCTATAGTTGAAGTTAAAATTTTTCTATATGTTATTTACGTTTTTTATCTATCAAAACTTTGTTAATAAAACAACCTTAATTTTTTAAACAAGTTTTTGTTTTATAGTGTATCCTCTTTAATTTCTATTAAGTCTGCAAATTTTAAGTAGTTTTTAAAGTTTAAATGAAAAATAGCCTTATTCTGTTTACTGCATAAAATGTTTTGTTATATATAAAACCATTAATAGGACGGAAATGCAAAAATCAGTTTTACTAAACAACAGCTGTTTTGAAAGACAATAAAGTACCAGTCTAAAGTATCAATATTGAGGCTTTATCAAAGCAGTGATACTAGCGTGTTATGGCATACTATACACAAATAAACCATTTATAAAATAAATAATAAAATACTTATTAAATTAATATGAAAAAATCATTCAACGATTATTACTATAACTGAAACTGTTTTTCCTGAGATGATCTTCAGAGTTTTTAAGTGGCAACAAATTAACACGAACCACACAAATATATATAGTTAAATAGAGTAATTAGTTATTATAGTTATATACTTAAATTTAAGGAATATCAACTAATTAAAAAAAATATATTTTTTTAAATATACAACAATACCCAATAAAAAAGCAAGCAAAAATAATCTTCAAAATAAAATAGTATTGTCAAATAAAGTTATAATAATGATAGTAATAATAAATAAAACTTAATAGTGGTATAATCAACATAAGTAAAGCTCTTACGTATTTAGCACTCAAATCCATACAGTTTTTGAACTTATGTATTAATATAATACAAATTGAAATACTTACTCTTTTATTATAAGGTTGTGTTTAGAATAGTTGTTTAGAATAAGTTAAAGCTTGAATAAGTTCAAATGGACGTTAGTTCCTTTTTGAAATGTTTTATTACACTAGAACTTGACTTTAATAAGCGTATTATTATAAATTTGAAAACATTTTTTAAGTTTTTTTGTAGTTGTTATTTTAAAATCAAGTAATAAATTACGTCAAAGAGAAGGGATTCTCACCTTTTAGTTTATATTCTCCACGTATTTTTAACCACCAACTTTCCTTAAAAAGTAGCTTGTAGGCTACAGTTGTTTGTTAGGCTTGGGTTACAACAAGTATCTAAAAATCTGATGACTAACCAGCTATAATATGAAACTGTATACAAGACGTTAACTAGTATTGCAAAATAAACAACTGTATACCTTTTGGTGTTCAAATAAAAATATTTTTTATTAGACGATTTGTTCTTAATCGGAGGCTTAAAGATTACTTTTGTTGATGTTGATAATGTCTGTAAAGTTTGTCATAAAAACTTTAAAACTGTAAACGTGGATTCTATCTATTGCGATAAGTGTAGGAGATGGATAAATTTAAATTGTTTTGGAATATTTAGGTAGGAGTTTAATTTCTTAAGATCCTTTTTATTGTATAGACTGTGTAAAGCAACTATGATTAATTGACTGTTTGGAGTGATTTCTACTATTCATATTTAAAAAATAATAATCTAGATAACTTTGCAAAAATGACATTTTTTAATAAGTTTGTCAATAAATTTATTTCATATAAGCCAACATCTTGAAAACTATTCCAGATTTTAAAATTAGCTTAAGAAATGTAAATGTCTATAATATAAGAGTTGAAGGGCTTTGAAAACAAACTTTTTCCTAGAATATTTCTTACTTAACTGTAGTGTAAGAACTCTAAGTCGTTGAATCAAAGTATTTTTTTATTGCATGAATTAGTATTACATATGAAGCTATGCTTCTCAAAACTATGAAGGTTGCTTCCAAAGTTTAAAAAAAACATTCATTTTTTAAGTGATAACAATTTATTAAACAAATAAGTAAACAGAGTCTGGAAAAATCGCATTCAAAGATTAAAGTATTTGAAGCATTAACATAAATAAACTAAGCATTCTTGATTTTCTGACAACAATCACCAAATAATAAGATATTAAGAAAAAACAAATATACAAAACAAATATACAAAACAACGAATGATCCGGACTTAAGAAGGATTAAACAAGACTGCCCGTTGCAAAATTCGAAACTTTAGATCTATTAATGTACATAATTATAAAAAACGTGCTCGCGACTTATCTCATATTGCTGCGTAACCACAACCAGCGACTTCTTCTTCTTCTTTTCGAACTTTTGGCGTGAAATAGTGCGCATTTGTCCGACGGTCGCGTTCCCGTCGAGGAACGTCAATCTCTGAAATTCGTTGACAGCTCGCAAGATCGTCCTGCCATCAAGATCCGCATCCGCAACGTACATGGTGGGGAATTCCCCGCACTGTTTGTACTCGGGGGAGCTCGGGCACATTTGGACTGCCGACTCGCAATGGTCCAGCAGTTTGCTGCAGCAGCTGCCCACCATCTGGTGTCTGTGATAGTACGAGGACCAGTGGTCGCCTGTTGAAAGCAAATTGTTAGTTTGAAGAATTTATTTTTTTTAGCGTTAAAGTAGAATGTTAGAGCAGTGAACTGTAGAATTGACTTTGTTTTAAAGGTAGCTTCTGCTCAAAAGCTGTTAAAGAAAAAAAGTTAATAGCTTTTGAATCAAGCTCGAATTTACTTGTAAACTGATTAAAACACAGAATGTGCTTGTATTCGTATTTAGCTTTGTAGCCGATTTAAGTTTTGTTGAAATAAAGCAGTTTTATGCTTGTTGAAGTGCCATGTTAAGATTCAAAAAGACTCATGTTTATATTGACCTACTTACATGCTGAAAGTGATGGGTGTCTATCCGAACACAAGATAAGGACTTCGAACTCGATGTCAATCGCCATGATCAAACACTAATTAACCTGCAATTTGAAGTTTTCATTAAAAGTAAGCTGTTGAAAACAACTAAGAAAAAACAAACAGCTAAAACTAAGCTTAGTGTGTAAGAGCATCATAAGCTGCCTTGTACATAGTTACTCATCATTAGTCAACAATTATTTTTTAACTCAGTTGTAACCGCAATCTTTAATTATAAACTGAGTGTATGTGTAACTACTAGTTTTAATTTTTCTATTAAAAAATAAATCGCCTCGACGAACTTAGTCATATTTACCTGTAGTCAAACACCAAAAACTTTTTTGTACAAAATGACTTTGTATGGTTATTGTATGTTATGTGTTGTTGAAATAAGTTTTGGATTCGAATGAACTGCTTTTAATTTAGAAAAAAAAGATGCAGCTGCTATTAAGTTTAGTAGGTAAATATTACCACATTCCCTTGTTTTAAACAACTTCGCTTAAATTATATTTATCAGTTTTTACTTATTGTATTAATTTTAAGTAAGAAGAGAGATTTCAAAAAATCAAATATTTAATGTTGTACTTAAATAAAAGTCGTTTAAAATAAATTTAAAGAAAAACTAAACACATTATACTAATTATTGTTAAGTAGTAAACTCATAAGCTAAATTTATGCAGCAATTAATATATAAGTAACTTAGTAAATTACTCTTTTTAACTACGGCTTGATAGTTGAAATAAATTTTCAATGAAAGTTCATTAACTTCGAATGATTTCAAATTTTTAAGACCACAAGTAAATATAAAAACATAAACTTTAAAAAGATTAAAACAAAACTTAAAATTCAAAATAAAATTAAAAAGTTCACAAAATTATAAAACTAATTTGTTTAAATAAAGTATTCTAAGTATTTAAGTGGTTAGTATGACAGTATATTGAAAAAACTTATGTAAAAATAAAAACAGTATTAAGCCAGTATCCTTCTAATAAAATAAAATATAAATAAGCACATAAACTTAACAAAACTATTGATATTTGATATACTTTAAATAGTTTAAACCTAAATTATGACCTGAAACGTTAACTAACTAAGGTTTTATCTGAAGACTTTTTTTGATTAATATGCGACTCTTGATTATTGCAAAGCTAATTGTATGTTATTAACATGTATAAAACAATTGTACGATTTTGCTTTTTTAATTTTTGGCATGAATAACTTCACTTTTAGATTTTAACTGTAACTACAAAACAATTATTATAACTTAGTTCAAAGTTTTATAGTTGCATAATTTTAGCGACTTAGTTTTTAAAGAAGTTTTGTACTATATCAAACTAACTTAAGCCTCTGAACACACTTGAAAAATTGTGCGCATTTAATTTCAAACTATCAAACTAATCAAATTTGTACTATCAAACAGAAATAATATTAAAAAAATGCTTATAACAGGTTAAACACAGAAATAAAATTCTAGTTTAAGATTCATATATTGAAAATAAAATTTATAAAAAAAATTACAGTTACTCAGTTTCACCTATAAACGGATTTTTTTAATTATTTTTCATAAAATTTATCTTTTATTATATATACTTTTAGTTCTATAAAATAACCTAATTAACCATTACATAGTATATAATTTTTTACAACATGTTATTTTTTAAACTCTACTACATTTTTACCAATATTTTATCTGTTATTACTAATTTGTCATTTTATCGTTTTTTTTATTACAGAATCACAGTTTTAAAAATTTAACGGTGAAACTAAGTAACTGTAAATTTTCTACAAAAAACAGTTCTTAAAATTTTATATAAAAAAAAAGTTGTAAAAGTAAGTATTATATAGATTTTTATCAAGGTCAGTGTAAGACATCACGGGAATCATATATATTTTAAAATTTAATAACCACTTCCTATACCATAGCTAATTATAATGATTTATTATTACTATTATATACAAATTAGCAAAAATTTATCTACAAGTTTGTCAAAAAAGATAGCCATAAGCTAAGACTCGCTTAAACAGCTATCTAAAGTACATAAAAATGTATTTGTTCCCCTTCAATGAAGTAGAGACCTTTAGTTGTTTTTGTTAAAAAACAAACCTCTAGTATTTTAAACAAGTAATTGTTTTTGATTTATGAGTAACAGTTTTATATGTAAAATAAAGTACAGTAACCTCTCGCATCTTTACGCACTCGTGACGTTACGCACTCTCGTTTAGTTACGCATTTTAGAATTCTAAAAAAGAGAATTTTAATTTTCTTAATATTGCACAATTTAGGTTTATTGTATATTTTTAATTTAAAATATGTTTTTAAATGCTAACTCACCTCTCTATATCTTGAGACTTTGTAAACTTATGTTTCTTGACTAATTTATAAACATTTACTTATACCTCAATATATCAGAAATTTTGTTAACAATAAGAGATTAAATTAAATTTATGAAAGAAATACGACTGTGTTAAATAATGAAAGTATAATGAAATTATGAGAGTTTATACACAAATAAATAATACAGCTCTCTTGCCCTGTATAATGGTTTATCATATCTATGTTATTGTTAATTAAATTAAATTTGCTAAGTAGAACATAAATGTTAAGTATCAAGTAAGTCACATATAAATAAAGATAAAGATAAAATCTACTTTGTATTAAAATTAGTAAAAATTTTCTACTCGTATTATTATCTTATATAATTTAAGTCCTTTTTATTCAATACATGTATAGTTTTATCTTTTGTTTTCATATTTTTAAATAAAGTAAACAATTTGTTAAAAGTGGGAAAATCCCCAGCCTAATTTTACTAGAAGCAATATTAAAAAACAGCCATTATAGTAAGGATATTTGGTACCTCTCGTATCTTTACGATCTTTCGTATCTTTACGCATTTTTTCTATGAACACAATGTGCGTAAATAAGCGAGAGGTTACTGTACTCATATATATCTAAAACACGACAATCATTCTAAAACAAGGGTAAACTAAAGTCATTTTCTTGACGAAAAAATTTCAAAACATAATGATTTTATTGTTTTTAAAGAATACACTTTACAGAGCCATTTTTCCACAAAAACATTTTTACACGGGTCGATTTTTTTTGTTAACTAATTAACTTTTATTTTTAATATCACTGTTACCCTTTTCCCTTACCCTTGGTCGGTAGTTTTTCTTCTTCTTGTTGTTTTTTATTTATAATTTTTTTCATTATTTTAATTTTTTTTAACTATTACTGTTATATCTATTTTAAATCTTCATTCAATTAAAGTTAGTTATTAGTTAAATATACAATGTTAATCTTAAAGATAATTTTTAATTGTTTAACGACTTAAACATTTGTTATAATAAAATTATAGTATTTTGGGTCTGACATTTTGATCTATTGCAAAATTTTTGTCTTGATTGTTTTAATAAAATTATTAGTAAGATTTGAAATACAAAGGTTGTTTGGAATAAGCATCCTTATCACTTTTATACATTTTTAATATTATTTTGAATGTATGTATTTTTTTAATTTAAAAAAAGTATTTATTTATATCTGAAAACTAGACTAATTTTGTTAAATAACACCTAATAAGTGTTATAAGAATGGAACTAAGTCATATTTTTTGTTATAAATTAATTTTTTTTTACTTACTTGTTATCACATAATTTAATATTTTTACTAGCTTTATAAGATATTTAGATATAAAGATCAACTTGATGTTTATAAAGATAACTATAAGTTTTTAATAAAAGTTGCAAAAATTTTTTATGTACTCTGTTTACAAAAATTCTGAACTTGAAGTATATTTTTTGATTAACAATACGAAGTATACATTTCTTTTTTTTTTTATTAGGGATTTTACAATTGCAAAGCAGTTTAACTTTAGTGATACTTGACTAACTAAAACTAAATTTTAATCACTTTTAAGATGTTTTTACATCTAAAAGATCAATTGTATCTTTTAGTTTTTAAAATTAAAAGACATTTTCTACTAATTTACTAAATCTCAATAATTTGTTTTAACAACTCTACAAAAAACACTTATACTTTTTAAGATAATTACTCGTCTTGGATATATAAATAATTTTAATTACAAGGTAAATTATTTTTTAACCCTAACAGCTTACAATCATTAACTCTAGAGAGTTTTGTGACTAACGAAGAAGTTTTTAATTCACAGAGTTTTGCAATTAAGCTGATCAACTTGTTTCATCCATTGAAAAATTTTAAGAACTTGCATTTTTGTTCAGTATAAAAGTCAGATAGAGATATTATTTTTAGCAAAAGTTAATATTCACAAGCATTTAAAACAATTGATAATAATTAAGTTTAAATTTGCGACTCTGTTTAATAACAACTCGTTTAAAAATAGAAATTTGATGCAGATTTATAAATGCATTTGAAAATTCTTTAAAATATAATAAATATTGTTTATTGAACTACAAAAATAAAATTGCTCAAAATATTTGGTCCTATGACCTGGTGCACGAAAAAACCTTTCGGTTATCGAGTCGCACACCACTTGGATACCTTTTAACGTCTTGTCCACGGCAAGACTCATTTATATTAAAAAACTACTACGAACTAAATCTAAACAATTTAACACATTACTTTAACAACAATTTGCATCATATAATAAACTAATATTAGAATTTTTTAAATTATTTTTTTGCTTTGAGGTTTAAAAAACATTTTTAGGTCAACAAAAAATATCCAAGAACATCAGTAGTAGTTTGAATACTAATTAAAAAATTTGGCTTCAAACAAAACTTTTTTATATATAGTTATGTTAGCTTTAAACGAGATTCAAAAAAGTTGGTCGATGCAAATATGGAAGAAAACATAAGTTTGCACTTTCATTTAAATATTTGCTCACAATAATAAGATAAACATATATATTTATTATTTTAGCTGCATTTGGTCTGAATAACGACATATGCTTTATCCTTAGAACTTACTTTAATATTAATATGGTATTGGAGCTTTTATATGTATGTTTATAAGTAACACGTTGTTTTTTTTTTGCAACTTAATAATACATTACAGTTATTTAATTTTTCGTAAAAAGAAATTCTACTCCGCAAACAATGTTATTACTTCATATGAATTTTATTCTACCGATTTTGTAGTTTTATGTTAACGCTACACAGATAGCGAATGAAAATTTATGTTAAAATGAGGCACATAAAAGAATATTTTTACAATTCCTACTACTTTAAATTATACTCTTTTAATTTAAGTTAAAAATATTAAAACTATTTGAAGTTCAGTCAATTCAAGGAAACAAAGACACTTACAAATGTACTTGAAGTAGTTTGCGGTAACAAAATTAGAAATATTTGAAAACTTTGTACTGGCAATACTACTTGAGAAATTATAGAACGGCTTATTTCTCATTATTGTTTAGGAATGTAGCATAATGTACACAGTTATTGTTAAATTGATTGAACAAATCAAATTATCTTTGGTTCATTTAACAAGTTTTGAAAAATTATTTGCCGAAAATCGCTATTCATTTGATATATATTTTATGTATATCAACTTACTTATGTGTTTACACTTTACTATCAATTTAACTTTTAAGTTTCTTTTTGATACATCACTTGAGTTAGCAGTTTTTACTTTTTAAATTAACGGTACATTTGTTTGAAATAAAAAACATGAAAAGTATTAACAAGGTTACCACCTGAATTTTATTTAAACAACATTATAAACATGTATCATGAAAACTATTCCCTCACTTTAATTAATCGACTTAATGTATTTTCACATGCTCGATTTCGCGTGGACTTTTTCTTAAATTAAGTAAGTTCTTTAATTTAAATTTAAGTTTAACTTTTTAAAAGGATAAAAAACAGTATATCAGTTGTTAATTTTTTGTAACATACTGTAATTAAGTCTTAAGTTCTTATTAAGTGTCTACTTTTAATTTTCAAAAATATACTTACAAGGGTCCACAACTTGATCTCAAGGAAAAACTAATAACTTAATAATTGTTTTCATACTTACGAAAGATAAGACAATTATTTTACTTGTCTTGAATATTGTAATTCTAAATTCCAGAAGGAAAAATATTGTTTTGTAATACACTTCTGATTAACTGAACTTTTGTTTTTGAAAAAAAAACTATTTTTAACTAATATTAGTTGTCCTTGTAAAATCACAATAATATTTAATTTGGTACTTAAATACTTTTGAAGCAGTAATGAGAGCTAATAAGTTATGTTTCTTATAGCAATATACTCTACAGTTTGTTACCTTTTTAATGTAACCCATCTGAAAATTAAACCACAAGTACAGTTACTTTTTATTATCAAACATTAAAAAAATTCCAAATTTTATAATTTATTCTAATAGTGTCACAATTTCCATAAACATAAATTAAATATATGGAATATTTATGAAAATTATAAAAAACTGAGCTTGAAAGGAATATATAGAAACGAAATGTAAGCAAAAAAAAAAGGAAAATTAGTTCTACAAAAAATAATTAGATTATTTTTTATTCTATAACATAATTAAAAAACAATTTTAATTAATTAGTTTAAACACATTATTACATATCGATCTGTGCTGTCAAAAAACTACTTTAAATTGGTCTAAATAACTTAATTTTTTTCAAATGCTACGAAGCACAATGATATGTAATTTTGATCCAAAAAAAAAATCAAACAACTAATTTTTTAGTTACAAAAAACAAACTATTCGGAAATAGCATTTGTAATGAACAATCCGGGCAGTGCCAACTCAGAGCAAACAACTTAATAGGAATTAGTACCTTCAAATAAGCGATAAACGGAACTTGTGATAAATCGACGTTTCACTGCTTTAAGTTCAGCTTGTTTTTCATTTCTTTCACGTTCTGATGACACCTTTCTATCTCCTCCTCCTTTTCTCTGATCTCCTGCTCTTTCAGCTTCTCCTGCCTGTCCAGCTTTTCTTTCATTGTTCGACTGTAAAGTGGAAAAATGTACCAATTGTTCGAACTCTTAAATAAACTTATTTACAGACTAAATTAGTTTTAAAACTTATTAAAGCTTTAAGATAAAATCAGTTTTGTAAAAAAAAACATAAAACTGTATCAAATAACAAGAACATTCGTGAGTGCATTTTTTAATTTTGTTAGAACTTTGAAGGTTTCACTAAAAATTTATCTCATCTTCATTTTTAAAGCGATTTACTCAAGTTTTCAGAAATTATTGTTTTCAACATCAGTAACAACTTGAAGGAAGTGGATTTTGAAAAAAAGAAAGTTTAGAAAATTACAATGAAAATTTTTTTAATATTTTTTTGTCCTTTTTTATTTTATCTGTTTCCTAAAAATTGTTCAAAATTTTCTAAAGATTACTTTAAAAAATTTTAAAACAATGGCTCAAAAAATGAAGGAGGAAATATATGCTTAGTGAAATTGTCTATTTTTACCTTTTTAGTTTGCCCTTCCTACAAAGGACCTATGGACTTCCTTTCTTTGATCGCTTATACCTCAAAAACTAACTTAAGTTTTCTTAAAAACAGTAAAAAACAGCTAGTAGCTTAGTTTTGTTCATAAAACAGACTAACTTTCAAAAATAAAATATTAAATCCCCCCTATAACTATTGAGGTTCTTTTACATAACACCTGCTAGTATAAACATATTTTTGAAACAATACAAATTCAAAAGTTTATAAACATTTTTACAATTTTTACTATTTTAAGATCTTTATTAGATGAAAACAATTTACTAACAAGTTGCAACGTAGCATGAGGTGATCATCTTCATTTTTCTTCTTAATTTTTGCGTGAACATCTGATATTTTGTCGACAATTTCACTAGCCTTCAACAGATTACCCGACAAATTGTCACCAACCGAACTGTAATTGAACAACTTTAGTTGGTATGTTACTAAGACTATTTCATTGTTTGTTATTTTTCCTATCTCTTCGATTTTTTAACTATTTTTTTCCATGTCTTTATAACTACAAAAGCTGTCTCAGTTTTCAAAGTTGTTTCAGGTATTAGCAAGTACAAATGTATTAAAACTTTTTGAGATTAACTTGGTGTATATATATTTTTTTTTGCATTATTTAGCTATCACTATTTTTGCATATTAATTTTTATATTAAGTATTGAAACTTACAATTGTTAACATATAAGTTATTCTATTTATCCCTTTTTCACAGTTTAATTTAAGTAATAGTTTTACCAGTTAGCATACAACATAAGTTACAACTATTAAACAAAATTTTAATGTTTACTTACTTTTGTACAAAAAACATAAAACTGCATCTATGATCGATGTGCTGTAAATTATGTATAAGTTATTTTTTTTTTTTTTTATTACAGCCAAAATACATCCTTTTTAAAATATGGAACTGTTTTGTACTAATTATTTCAGTCTGTTTTTCGTTACTTGCTAAATTATGAAACTCTACAAATTGAGAAAAACACTTCTGCATACAGATATGTTCAATTTTAAAGTAAACGATTATTTTTTGAAACTGTGAGCTTCTTTTGACTAACACCAACTTCACCAATTATGTCAAACATTGTAATTATTTTGACCTTTTATAATATGATTTAAACATAAAATACTTTAAAACGAAGATACATAGTAAAAAGATAACTATTATGTGTACAGTTTCACTTAAAACTGAACATATATAACATAAAACTTAAAATTGTAAAACAATAAGTACTTGAGACTAGTGTATTGTGTTCTTTTTAGATAAAACTGCACAGCTGAAAGTCATTGCTTTTACGTTTTTCGTAAAAGAAAATATGATAGTAACCGTTTGAAATTGTAACTTATATTGAAAGCTGTAAACTATTACTCGAAACATATTATAAAAACATATCAATAAAATAAATTACTTGTTGAAAAGTTCCATTTTCATGGTTGCCAAAAATCAAGCTGAGAAAAATTTCCTGGCTTTTTACCAAAGTTTTCCTGACTTTTCTAAATCAAACTCTTTGTTTGAACTTATTCTAAAATACATAATCTAACACTTGAAACTATATAAAGCTTTCAATCTAATTTGAATACAGGTTAAAACGACAGTTTTTTGCTGAATTCAATCATCTAACTTCCATTACATCACTTGAATCATCTGTGTATGATTGATGTATTTGCAATAAACATCTCTATCAGCAAATTATTTTAGCATTTCCTAGCATAAATGTATCTAAATAAACGAAACGACATATAAGGAACTTTTACAATTAAAACCTTAAATTAATAACGAACTTTTACAATTAAAACCTTAAAACAATAAAGAAACTAATCAAACTATATTTTTTTAAATATATGTACTAAAATTTATAAACTATATGTCTGTTGTATAAAGTATTTCCTTTTGTCATTTGGTATAAAATTTGTAACAAATAAATATACTCTTATTTATTTTAAAAACTTAAGTTATTCTACAAATAATACAAATAATAAGTAAACTTAATTTTGGCATATACCTCTCTTATAACTTATTTTATAAATTTAAACAACTTTGAAAAATTATAAAGAGGTAAAGTATACACATCAGTTTGTTACATAAAATTCTAAACTAACTGCCTAATAATAAAGAACTCAATTGTTTACTTAAAAAAATCACTTTGATTCTGAAATTAAGCTAGATAAACTTTTGTATATTTATATCACAGTTTCACTATGGATGTGTCCTTGCCACAGATCATTAATTCTTAAAAGCTTACAAAATCTGCTTGTTCAAGTAGGGCACTTGTTCAATATGTTAATAGAAAAATTTTGCAGTTTTATAGACGATATTTTACTAATTTATATCAGGTGAAGGCATTGGAATTATTTTCTGACTTTAAAGGATTCTCAATTAATTTTTACCATTTTAAGGCTTTGAAAAATAAGGAATTTTGTAAATTTAAACTGACAAAGTCTGACTTTTTTTTTAATCAAAATTCTTGACTTTTTTTCAAAACCCCCCACTTTTCCTGACTTTTCTTGACTTTTGTCTTTTTTTTTTTTTCCTTACTTTTCCTGACCATGTGGCAATCCTGAATTTTAAAATTTAGTAAATATCTATTATACAAAAACAATAAGTTATTTAAGAACAACAAAAGGAATAGAAAGTAGCGTATATACTAAGAGTACAATACATTTACTTAGCATTAAATTAAAATACAGCTCTGTTCTTCAAGCTCAAAAACATACAAAAGTCTTGAATTTAAATAAATTCGAACTAGATATCAACCATATTCAAACGAACTTCTGATTGTTGTTGTTGGAATCAGAGTTAACATTTTCAGCGGTGGAAACTTGTTCGGTGTTCGACTCGTTCATTGAATTGTCAGTTCCAGAATCATTGAGGAAATTCAAACTTCTCCTGGTTTGCTCTGTTTAGAAGGTAATAAAGTTTCAATTATCTTACTGTAAAAAATCTATAAATGACATATGAGCAGCAAATAATATGCAGTCTTTCTAACGTTTTAAATATTAATGTTATTGACTATTTCAAATCTTTATCATTTAATTTTAAACACTTTAAAATATAATAATTTTTTAAAACACTATTATTACCAATATTATAAAATTCATAACGAAACAGCGTAGAAAATATATTTTTATTAAAGAATCAATATTCGGGTAAATCTTATGTATAATAACGTTACTCATTATTTCATTACTTTGTTTAATATAAATAAATAATAAAGAATACTTTAACTTTTTTAGCAGCTGTTTTTTATGCTTTTTTAGTGGAAAATATTTGATATGCAAACTTTTATACAAACTCTTATTTGGTACATTTTTACATGAATAAAATAAATAACTGAGTTCATTACAGAGTTGCCACTCATTAAGGTAAAAAAAAATCCAGCCTGGTTTACCAAAAATCCAGCCTGAGTTACATCAAGCTAGTCTGAGTTGGTCTAACGAAAAATTTAAAAAACTTTAATAACATTTGCCAAAACTGAAAAAATAATTAACTAATAGTACAAAAAAACAAATTGAGTTTTTAACACACAACTACAAAAAAAATCTAAAGATATTAAAACTATCCTGAATTTTAAGAAAAATAGTCCAAACTAGCCTGATTTTTTCAAAAGTTTTAAACTAGCATGAGTGTATAGCAAACCTTTGTCTATAACAAAACAATCGTAAGTTTCCATATATTCAATATCTGCAACCAAAACTTGTTTCAGTTAAGAAGATTCGTTAAACAGATATAAAACATTTAATCAAAACAAATTATCATATAATAAAGAAGTAAATTAAAAACTAGTTGGTTATCCATAAAAAGAACGATAGAACCGTAGTTAAGACTGACAAAACCAACTTAATAAAAAACGTAAAAGACGACTAAATGTTAATTTTTTGAGGTGTAACAAAGATCTAAAAAACCGACCACCGTGTTATTTAAAATAAAAAGTTATAGCATAGTAGAATATTTATTACATAACGAAAATACAAACTTTCTAAATAACTATTCGGACATAAAAACAACTAAAAATCATATTTGAAAGATTACATTAATATAAAACTACATTAAAAAATACAAGTTTAAACATAAATACTTACATTCACAAAGTAAGAATATTAACTACAGCTGAAAAGCTAAAAGGAATTCTTAAACATTCTGATAAAAGTTGACAATTTTTTATTTCTTATTGCAACTTTTGCAACTTAAATAGAAAATATTACGAGCCAACACAATACCTTTTCTTAACACAAAAGCTTATTTAAAAAAGATGCATTCTGCTAATTAATTTTTACATGTTACTACCAAATGATATCAATTTATGAAAAAAATCAGGTAAACTATTGCATTATTTACCATCAGCTTTTTATTTTAAACATATACTATAAAGTTTATTTCTTTTATAAAACGTTATTTTGAATATATTATATTTTTTATAATACTATAGTGTAGATAAGTTGAAGTATTTTTAGTTTGAAACATTTTACGTGAATTAAATAAAGTTAAGTTTTATGATAACAATTATTTTCTAAATTTCCTATCATTTTGTTTTTTAGTAAACTGTAGTGCTTATAAACGATCACACCAATGCAATTTTATTTTTAGGTTAAAATAAACTTATTTCTTGTACTCGAAACACCATGAATTAAAGTAAAACATACAGTTTAATACAATTTACAATTCTACCTACTTCGCATTAGTTAAGTTTTTAAATAGTGTAGTTTTCTTGTTTGCTTTTTTGTCTCTACCTAATGTGTATTTTTGTTAAAGTGGCACACTAGGTAATGGCCCAGGTTTTGACGCCTAAGTCTATCGTAAGACAATAAACTTACAAAAAAATTACTATTATAAACTATTTAATAAATTTACCAACCAGTTCTGTTGTTGATGAGGTTCTTGTGAAGAACTTCGAGCTTGCTGAGGACACCTTGCGACCGTTCGAACATTTTCTCGTCGCCAGCCGAATGTTCGCCAATCAATCGCGTCAACTCGCTGCTCTTATCAGCCAGCTTCAGCGAAAGCTCCTCATTCTGCTTGCTGTGATGATCATTTTGATTAGTTATTACAGTTGCATTTGATACGTTTAAAAATAAAAGTCTTGTACTTTAAGTAGAGGTGTTTGAAATTTTGTATAGATTTTTACAATACAGTTTTTTTACAGAGGTAAGAATAACACTTATCCTTATTTAAAGAAAAATAATTTAAATAAATTAGAACTTATTTTGATTATTATTTTCTTTTAAACTTTATTTAAGGGATCTGTTTCAAGCTATAAGCGCAGCTTGCATCAAACAGAAATTTAGCTATTGAACACATAACCTGTTATGAAATTAAACACCTTATAAATACCAAACTTTTATAAGTTTTATAGCGACATACAACTCCACAGAAGTCTATAACAAAATTAAACATCTGTAGGACTGAAATTAAAATAAGATTAAATATATCAAATATAATACATGTAAACTGAAATACTATCTTTCACAAAAATCAAATTCTCACAGTGGACTAAATACGCGCTGAAAACTTATAGCTTTAACTAGTTAATAACTTTTTTAATTTTTTAGCATACATGTTATTTTTGAATTAATAAAATAGTTTCTTAATTTAAAATACAAGTATATCAAACCCTTTTTTTTATTATTATTGCATTGTATGTAACAGCTTGTAGATGCTTAGTAGTTGTGAGTATAAAGTAGCTAACATTTAAAATATAAAGTTTTAAATTTTGATTTATTGAAAACTTGACTAAAAAAAAAGTATCATAGGGCATTTTTACCAACTTATTAAAATTTTTAATTTGGATATCTGTAATTTTTAATTACCGAATTTAAGTCATTAGCTAACATTCAATTCATAAATTAACGCTTCTACTACTTCATAGGTTTTTATTCGCATAATGAGTATATAGTCACCAATGATTTCACAATCTCTGGAGGTTTATTAACCAATGAGTAGTAATATTGCAAAAATACTTTTCTTGTACTTTTTCTATTAAAAATAAAAAATGAATGTATATTTTAACTTAATTTGTTAGAAAAAGGTTTGCCCTGCTTTTTTTTTTAATTTTTCCAGGTTTTTAAAAGGTACACATTTTCGAATTCTTTTAAATTTAAAATCAAGTTTAAGGTAAGAAACTGTGTTAAATAGTATAAAAACATGAAAAAGATACTGTAAAGCTGCTTTAAATATGTTTTTAATAAAAAAAAAATTTTGATGATGACCAAAATTTTTTATTCATGTGATAGATTTTTTGAGTCAAATCAAAATTTCACAACTGAACATGTAAAAATTGTTAAAATTCCAGGTTTTTCCAGGTCTCCAGGTAAAGTGGCAACCCTGTAGATGTGAAATAAAAAGTTTTTCATAAGTATTAAAAAAAATCAATTAATGTAATGTTAAAGTTTTTTATAAATAATTTTTTAGTAGTGTTTATCCAAATTCACTGTTAGCCATACTTCATTTGAGCAAAAACTCTTTAAATGAACTTGCCTCAAATGAAATAACCTCAGTTGTAAATGAAAAATTTAATTTTGATTTTTGAAGTTATAAGATCATAACATTCACTGCTTTCTGATAAATAGTTTTAAAAAAACTTTTTTTTTTGAAATAAAATGGCAAAAATAGACTATTTCACAAAAAATCTATCTTCTCCTACATTTTTTGAGATAACTACCTCAAATTTTTAGGAAATGTTCCTTGATATATTTAGAAAATTCTGTCGGAACAGAATTTAAAAAAATAAAAATTTTATATAAAAAATAAACATAAAAAACAGTTTTTTTTTAGTTTTTTTGTTATTATTTTTAAGCAGTTTAAACAAACTTAAGCAGTTTAGTTAGTATTTAAGTTAACTACTTTTTATAACTGCTACCTTATCTAGTATTTGTTGATTTTGATTACTGCTATTTTAAATTAAGGCCACATGGGGGGTAAAAACACTTATTTTTCCAAAAATTAACTTTGGCTTTTATATGAAAGATTCAAGTACAAACTACAAGCTAGTTTTTATAGAATTCAATAATATCATTTAACTTTTGAGATACTTTATTTTTTGTAAAAAGTTTCCGATACAAACGTATGGACCGCAAATTTTTCGGGGTCAATTTTCTCGGAAATTTTTAAAATCACTAAAAATCTATCTCCTCCTTTATTTTTCAAGCAATCTTATTCAAATTTTCAGAAAATTTTTCTTATATTTAAAGGAAAAAATGTTTCTTTATAAATTTTAAAATTTAAATAATAAAAATTTTATGAAAACAATTATTAAAAAAAGTCTTTTTTTTTTTCAAAAAAAAGTTTTAATTGAAGTTTTTTAAATTCCAAAGTAACATTTTTTTGTAATTGTATAAAGATTAGACTGTAAAAGTTTGAAGATTGCTTAAAAAATGTAGGAGGAAATACATTTTAAATAAAATAGTCTTTTTCCGCTGTTTTAGTTTTCCCTTCCCATAGGAAACCTATATGCGGCTCGACTTTGCTGGTCATATCTCAAAAAATAATTTGAACTTTTTAAAACGATAAAAAGCATTTTGAAGCTTAGAATAAACTCTTTAAAATAAGATCAACTTGTAAAAAACATGGCTTACCCCCCTCCCTATGGCCTTAACTTTCTTATTTCAGAGCAGAACGCTAAGTAATTTAGCACACACACACACAAACAACAACATAAAGGCAAAAAACAGTACATTTTAGACTTCACACCAATAACTCACCTCATTTCATCGATGGTTGATTTTTGCTGCCTGTTGTCGTTCAGCTGCAGCTGCAACTCGCTGTTCAGCCGATCAACTTCCATCTGCTTGGACTGCTGCAGCGAACTGTGAGCTTCCACCATCGATTTCATATTTTCCATCTCCTTCTCTTGGAACTGTTCGTTCGCTGACTATTAAATACAACAACAAAAAAAGGAAACATATAATTTCAGTTTTTTTTCAAGTTTTTTTACCATAAATTGGCTGTTTTTTTAATTATTTGTAAGGTTTTTTTTTGTATTCAAGTTACTTATGTCTGTGTTTCAAAATTTAAGCTTTGAAAACATTAAAGCATTTATGTTAGTTTTCAATATGCGGAACTTTCACAGTTCAGATCTGTTAATGCAAAAGTTCCACAAACCTGCTTGTCCACAATTTCCTCGTTCCGTTCAAACTCCACCTGGGCGTTGAGGTTGTCGAGCTCGTTGGCCAGCTTCAAGTTGGTTTCCTTCTCGTCGCGCAACTGAATGCAAACCTGCTCCCTGTCCGCCGTCAGCTCGTCTATGCTGCTCTGCGCCGCTACCATTTCTGCTCAGAATAACAAGTTTCATTATTAGTTTGATAAACAAATCAATAGTTGTAACTTTTGAATGAGTGATATTACTACTCTGATATACAAAGTCAATGTTTAAGCTGGTTAATTTTTTTATATATATACTACATAGCATAGATGACAATATGGCACTAAGCTTGAAGACGAACTTTCTATAAATTATATATACAGTGCTTCCTCGCTAATCCGGCCAAGTTGGGCAAGATTTTTTTGAAAATACGGCCGGATTTGCCTTTGGCCGGATAAGAACAAAATATCGTTTTTTTTACAAATTATCTACCTTAATTATATTATGAATGTATATAACCAAATTATTGGACAATTATTGGCCAGTTATTGGACAACCCTTTTCACGTTCCTGACGAAACCAAATGTAAAGGGCGCTGTCTAGCTTATCAAAGACGCCTCCCTCTACTTTTTTTGCCGTTTTAGCAGCTCCAATTAGTCCCAGCTCCTCCTTTTCGGCTTTAAACTTTTTGAACTTTTCTTCGCCTCTCAAAATGTCATTTAAAGTTGACTTACCAATGTTAAACTGGCTCATTATAACAGCTTTAGGCACATTATTGTTTGCCATTTCACAAACTTTTAACTTGTTTTAAATTGTTAGTTGAACGCGTTTTCGTTTCTTTGCTGTCTTATCCATTTTTTAACCAGATATGTTGATTGTAGTATATTAAAGTGTAACTTGCTTAGCAAAGACAGGAAAATTGCAAATGAATAATAAACAAGTTTGTTACAACTGAGCGGGAAAAGTATGAAAAAAAACTTAAGATTATACAAATGATACTCTATTATGACGTAACAATATATTGATTGCATACTTATAAAACGTAAATTGAATAGTTTTTCGGAGTAAAATGAAATTAAACGCTAAAACCCTAATGTAAATAAGTCGACTTCTCGACTAAAACCGGCCGAATTAGCGAGGAACCGGATTAGCGAGGAAGCACTGTATATGACAAATGCTAAAATTTAGCTCATTTCTGTACGACGTCATGAGTAATATTATTACGAACAAACAAGTCAATGTGCAAGCAAGGTATTTTTTATGGGTATGCTACATAGCATTGGTCCCCACGAGGTGCACCCATGCAAACTATTGTGCGCGAGAGTTTTAGGGTGCACAGATTTTTTTTCATTCAAGCTTAGTGTGCACATATTCCAGTTACCGTGAAGACCACTGCTACATAGCATTGTTACCATGATGGCTCCAAGCATGAAGCCAAACTTGTTATGAATTTAACGTACTGTTAACTTACGGCAATTCTGGAAAATATTATTTTTATCTTTTTATTCAAGCGCGTTAGAACTTAACTTCTGCAGTATTTCTAGTTTTTTAATTTTTGAGAACAAGAGTTTTCCAATAGAGAATTTTAATCTATATATTATGTAATTTTAACTTCTTGTTTGAAAAAAGTTTACAAGTTTACACGAGTTTTAATCACTTAAATGCAAAAACAAGTTATTTGAATTTACTTTATTGAGTGTAAGGTACTATTGTTACGGAAGTGATCTTTTATTTAATAAATATTTTTTTAAACACACAGTCCTTAATACTTTTTAAGGTTTTGAAAAGTTATATGATTGATAAGTCAAAATTGTACTATCAAAAACTAAAATTTATCAGTAGAGTTTAGCTTGATTTTATTCAAACAAGCTACTAACTAATTAAATTTTTGATGCACAGAAAATGTTTTACATTGAGAACAAAATTTTGGAAATTTATTATTTTGCATAAGTGTAGAAACTCATTTGACTTGAAAAAATCAGATTTAACTCAGCGTTTAAACAATTGTATTATTGATCTGTACAGACGTCAGCGTTGTTATAAGAAACAAATAAATCAATAAAAAGTGATCACTTGTAAAATTACCTTTCTTTAACTCATTATGTCAATTAAGTTCAATAATTACTTTAATTAGTTTTGATATATTTAGCTTAGAACAATAATATATACGGTTTTGTAATTAGTATTACCAAATCTCTTAAAATATTAAGTTTAAAAGTTAAAAAACTAGTCGTTTTAATCAACTTAATAATGTTCAAAAAAATGTTGAGCTTTTTAAAATTGTAATCTTAGTTCACAGTTATTTAAGCACACTTATGACTACTATCATTAATAATAAATGCTCTAAAAATTTTATACTACAGACCAGGGGCGTAGCGTGGGGAGGGACACTGGCGCATGCGTGCCACCCAAAAAAAGAAAGAAATAAAAAAAAGAATGTAATATATTTATCCTTTATTTTTTATGCTTAACTTGCCTTTTTTCAACTATGTTTATCTAGTACTCGAAAAGTTGAACGAAATTTTGAATACCAATTAGTGACAAGTTAAGGAAATTACTCAATATACTGATTCGATGCGCAAGCGAAAATGCGCACTGATGTTGATGAAAACTCCATAAGGAAACATTTTATAACTTCATAAGAATTAAGACTCCAAAAGCACGCAATTAATGTAGTGCACCGCAAGAGCACCTTATGACAGATTTTTCTACAAAAAGTTTACAAAAATACGTCACGCTTAAAGGAAAATTAAATAATTTTACAAGTTATTTTTCTATTGTACAATAAATGTTTAGACTACTGCTAGTTTTCTGATCTTTATTTTTGTTAACATAAAAAAAAACCGTGTCGGCCTATGAGAAATAAACTTTGTTTGTAATTTTTGTTTCAAACAAATACAATCAGATAAATGAAATTTAAAAAGTATACTTTTAACCTAAAAACTTTAAAGTAACAAACAGTTACTTCAAACTTTTTTTACTTAATGAATTTATTTTAATTATATTACTTATAAAAAGATCTTTTTATAGCTAATTACAAAAGTTTTAATTTAGGGGATTTTTTGAGAAAAAAGTTTGCGCACCCCTGACCAAAATACCACGCTACGCCACTGCTACAGACTAAGTAACAAATAATTAACCGTTGGTAAGCTCTTGAACTTTGAACTTCAAATTTTCGTTGTCCTTTTTCAGGTCGTGATATTCTGCGGAGATGTGGTCGAACTCGAGCATTTTTTCCTTGTACTGCTCATTTGTGTTTCGTAGAATGAGCAGTTCCTATAATAAATATTTCAATTACAAAGTGTTAGTGCAATACAATATCTTAAGTTTACAATGAAACATTTTTGAAGTATTTTTAGTTTTTAAACTTAAAAAATCTTTAGTTTAGAATTTTATTAGTCTTAAATTTTTTCAAAAGTTTTAGAAATAACACTATCTTGAAACAACTAGTACAGTTGTAATTTCAAATTTTTTTGAAACAAAATTATCTTGAAACATCAAATAATTAAATTACTGATACAAACACCACCAATTTATACTGTAAAAATACAACAAACAAATTTGTTTACTAATGTGCAAGAATACTCGACAGCTTCTAACTGTATAAACAAGTCATTCAAATTAACTCTAATTATTATATTACTACCTCAGTGAAAATATTTAATTTTATAATGTTAGTTTTATTAAAAAAATAATAATGACTGCTACTTTTCAGGACAAACAAAAGCCACTGTGAAGTTATCAAACACAGTTTTAACCACAAGAGTTAAAAAAAATAATTATGACTACTAGTTCTCATAACAAAAAAGCTCGTATAGTGTTTTTAATTGTGCAGCCATTTAATTAATTAAATATAACAGCCATAAATCATCCGACGCACCAATTTAAAAAACTCAAACCTCATTTTTCAACTTAAATCAAAGACTAAACAAAAACAGTTTTTAATCATCCTCCACACAAATTACTAACTATTATTTTACAACCTTGGTGAAATGTTTAAGTTTGTAATATCAACTTTATTCAAAAAAAAAAAACAATTATGACTGTTAACTTTCAGGACAAACAAAAACAGTTTTCAATCACTCAAGTTCAAAAATCCAATTATGACAATCAGTTCTCAGAACAAACAAAAACTCATATCGTTGTTGTCCTGCACACAAAACAACCGAACCTCGTTTTCCAGCTGCTCCTTCTCGCCCAGGCCCTCCTCCCTCCTCTTCAGCTCCTCGCTCCTCGCCCGCAGCACCTCCGTCTTCTCCGCGATCAGCTTCGCCACCCTGTCCACGTTGGCCTGGTGGCGGGGCAGGTGGTCGGACAGCTTCTTGTAAGTGTCCAGCCTCCCCTGGTACACCTTGCACTCGTCGACGACCCGCAAGTAGTGCTCCTTGTACGGGTCTTTTTGCGCTGTTGAACGAAACGTTCATTTAGTGAAATTTGTCGCTTTTAAAGCTTTGGTAAAGATAAAGCTAGATATTTTCAAAACTAGAAAATAAGGAAGATTAAACAAGTTTTGGATAATTATTACAGATTTAAAAATTATAGTAGAGCCCTATACGATCTACGTGTGTGGTAACAAGTATGTAGATTGGGGTGCATCTGTTGCTCCTCAAAAATGAAGATTTTCGTAACATCTTTGTTTGTAACGAGCAATTTTCGATTTTGGTAACTTTTTTACTAGAACATTATAATTTACTAAAACATAATTTTCGTTGGTTTCGCCTCTAAGTTTATTCTAGTACGAAATAGTATTGTATCGGATGATTGTAACATGTGTTAAAACTAAAATTAGCCTTATACGACTTATTTTGCTTCTTAGTAACTAGATTTTTTCAATCTCAGACATTTTAGTTTATTGTTGTTTATTAATTAAGTTCAATATCTATTTTCTCAACTAATTTACAATCTACAACTTGTATTTTTTGTTAACTACAGGTAATTTTTAATTTTGGCTATTTTTTTTTGTTACTAGCTTTATATTAAGTTGAACATTCGCACTCCTGTATCATAGCCAATTTACAGTTTAGCTACCAAAACTTTAAAAAAAAAGTTTGTTTGTTAAAACAAGCATCCCTTAATTTCAGTCATTAGTTATTTTATTTATTATTCAAAATAAGTTAAGTTGGATATCTTCTTTCTCAACTAAATTACAGACTGGATACCCAAATTTAAATATTCTTGTTTTTAATTTCTTTACTTCTACTAAACATTGAATCTGCTAATTGATATTTATATTTTATATTTTTGTTTCTACCTTCTATTGATCAACCAAGCTTAATGAAGTTAATTTAACTTCAATATGTAACAAGTATTGCGTTTTCTTTATATTCTTCCGTTTTGTTTTTTTTTTTTTTTGCTATGATTATTTAAAAATCAGAACAGTAAGAGTTATAAGTTCTAAGAAACATATACTTTAATTTTTTCCTACTATCTTATTCAAATGTGTAGACATGATAAGTTTTACTTAATAAAAAACAAATTAAACTAGATAAAACATCCGCAAAAACAAATCTAAAAATTTTTACAAACACTAAAATTATAATCAAAACTATGGCAAAAAAAGCATTGTTACCTAATCCTGTATGTATTGTATTTATGCTTGAATTACTTCAAATAGCAGAACTATACTTGCTTTAAAAATGGATGAAAAATTTACATTTTTGATGATGGTTATGATTAGCATGGTGCTTAAGTGAAGTTCAAGTTTGTACTGATTGATTTTTTAGTCTACACAGCTTAATAAAAGTTGCATTAAGGGTAGGTGAATAATTAATAAATTGAAAAATAATTATTTAATTTTTTTTTAATCTGTTAAATTTTAATTGTAACTTCCTTAACTCTAATATACTTACAACTACAAACTGCTATGAGATTATTTTTAATTCTTTTTAGTATTTCTAAAGTTAATATTTTATAATTGAACCTGCGCTTAGTTGTGCTTTTAAGCTCTCTACTTCTTCTTTTAGACTTTTGTTTTCTTCGATTAATCCCTGTTTAAAAAATTAATTGTTACAATAATGCTTTCAACTAAAACAAAAGGAAGAACACAAAGTGTTTCAAATAAACATAGCTTTAAACAAGAATAAATTTTATTTTTTTAATTGAAATCAGCATTTACAAAATTAATTGCATAGAACTTAGCCTCTAACTATAATTTTGCTTTTAATCATTAACTATCATTAATAAAAACTCTTACAACATTATAAATTTTAAACATAATTATTAATTATAATGTTGTATGAGTTTTTATTGATGATTATTAATAACGCCTAATTATTTAATTTATATAACAATTTTAGATTGTTCTACCAAAGCAAGAACTACAACTTTAATAAATGTTAACAAAACACTGAAGAAGTTCACCTTAAACATTACTCAAAAATTAAATTATGTATAAAATTAAAATCTTAGTAAAACTTGAACAAACTTCATCAACTTTAGCTGATTCGACGGAAGAATCTTGTTGAAACTTGACAGACTTGCCTGTTGTTGGAGTGGGAATTTTGCTGAGTTGAAGAGACATGTTTTCGAAGCCGATACTCATAAACTTTTGCATTTCTTCAAGCTTGCTTATAATGTCACCTAATTTTTAATTAATCAAAACATGTATTTACTTTTTGGCATTTAAGTGATTTGTAATAACTAAGATGAAAATGTTTAAGTTATTGTTAAGATTTTTTATTGGTTGCCTACAAAAATTTTCTTAGCACGTTTTTTTATAATACTTCAAAATACCTTTTAATTTTAAGATTTTAAATTGTAACCAACTATATAAATAATGTTTTAAAATAATTTAAGAAAATAATGATGAAACAAAATAATTTAAGAGAATATAACTTTTACTAGCAATATGTTTAATCATTAATAACCAAAATATTTTTTTTTAGTTTACTGGTTCAAACCTTTATTTTTTTAATGTGTTCTTGCAACTTTTTTTAAACATTTACTAACAATTCAACTTTTTTAATTGTTACAACTTAATAGTGTTCATATATAGACAGTGTAAAAGATAATTATTTGATTGTTTTATGTAATTTTTTCATGGAATTTTCAATTTGTCGAGTTTTAAAAAATTTTGTGTTCACAAACGTGACTATTTTTTAAATAATTAGCAATGCTAGTTAAACTAAAAATATTTTCGATAACTAGTTTTTTTTTTTGGAAAACAAAATTTGTATTCTCCACAAACAAAATTTTTATACGTTATCTAAAACTATATATAACAAAGACGTTAGTTAATAAATTAAGCAGTTAACTTAAAAACTCAAGTTTTAGCTACCATTAATAATTCAGTCTTTGTTTCTTAAACTTAATATATAAAATTTTTTATTAATTCTAAACAGACATTTGACAGGTTTAGTATTAGTTTTAGACTTTTTTTACTTTTGAATAAATAAATATCAAGTGTAATAAAAACCTATCTGAAAAATTATCAAAAATTTAAACAACAGCATTTTCAAATGTTTATTAAATTAATAAACATTAACTAATTTAAGCTGTATTTTTTATTCAGAAGTTTTATACTCATTGTTTAAATATCTCAGTTTCTGTCAAACTATTTAATTTGTTTTTATGACCTTTTTAAGTGATGTGCTGAACTAAAATACCAATAATAAACCAATCGATTAATTGTTATACTAAATTATTCTCAAATTATTAATGTTTTTACTAAAAAATAGTGTAAAGCAATAACTTCTATCAACACTACTTAAGTTATTAGTAGACTTAAGTTTTATAAACAAAAACTCAGAACACTTAAAATTGTATCAATCAATACCAGAGTTTTGTAACTACAAATAGATTCAAAATGGCATTTTATTTCCTATTTTCACATTTTAGTATGGTTCTAATATATTTAAGTTTAAAGGTTGATAATTTCTACTAAGTGTATTATAGCGGTCTAAATAAAGTTTTATTTATTTTTATTTTATCACTTTAACTATTTCACACAAAACAAATTAAAACTAATGATAATTAATTTTATTTTATTAACAAAACTCGGTCATCTTTAAACGAAGTTAAAGTTTTTAGTGAAAGTAAATAAGATATATTTTTACTGGTTGTTATGATCTTAATAACTTACAATACAACTAAATTAAAACTTATAAAAAATAAATCAAAACTGGTTTAACTAAATCTGTAAGCATAATGTGCCAACCAACTTAAAAGAAGCTCGAAAAAGTTGCAAATGTTTCTAAAAAGAACTAAACATCCGAGTATCATGCAGAGAGTAATTAAATATTTAAGTGAACATACTTTACTTTAGTGGATAAAAGCAAACTTTTTCAATTTCGCATAGTTTATTGTTTAAACTTTAATGTTGAGTGAAAACAAAATAAAGTTAAAAAAATAAATAAAATGGAAAACTAAAATTAACATATTTCATAAACATTTTTGAACTAAAAAATAAATTAAACGACTGTTAATGACGACTTTATCGTGAGCTTTTTGTGATTGTTTTACAGAAAACTAAAATGCATGAATCTAATGAGAAAAAAAGGTGATTTCAATCAGATATGAATCAAGCGCATGCATATTGTGGTCGAGTGGGGATTGTGACGTAACAATCGAATCAATTACCTGCATCTTGCTTGGTACTTTCCTGCTGCAGTTTGGGAGGTGATAATTTCACTCCTTCTTTGGCGACATCTATTAAAATTAACAAATTCAACACTTAAAATAGTTTTGTAGTTAAAAAAATAAAATTCCTAAACTAGCACCAGAAAATAAATTCTTTTATCAAGTTTTACTTTTTATCGCGCAGTTTAAGAAACAGTTTTGTATTTTTAACAAAACAATGTATTATTTTTACCATCTATACAACTAAATATTAATAAATTTATTTAGTTTTACTTCTTATTTAACACATTTCTACACTACATGCTAAATAGACTTTATTTTGGCAAAAATGCTTTGTAACCAATATTTTTTATGTCTGCTACATATGCCATAAATCAATACTTTTGTTTAAGTGAATATAATTTAACTTTAGTTTTGTTTAACTAAAAACAAAAAATACTATGCATGCACTATCATTATTGACTATAACTATCTTGTAAATAGTTTCCAAATTCATTTAAATATAATATTTATAAATATCGCAAGGTCTTTAAGCAATATAAAAAACAAAGTTCAAGAACTAAACAATGATTAAAGTAGTATATTCTAGTAAACTTAAAATAAAAACTAATAAAGCTAGAAACTTTATATACAGATATTTTAAAATGTATTTTAAATATTAAATAAGACCTTACACAATTGAAACAAGGTAAATTAACACTATTCATACTCTGGATCTAATAAAAAGTCTTAACTAAAGTAAGTCAAGGTAATGAAGTGTTTTTTAAAAAACTATGTTCAGCTTTTTTTTCTCTAAATAAACGTTTAGTAAAATAAATTATTTAAAATATACAACAATAACAGTTTTAAATACAAAAGATAACTAAGTATATTCAGTATAATAAATTTTAAAAAAAATACAACTTAGCTGCCAGTAGCCAAAGTATTAACAATATTTTTTAATTATTAAAAAATCAGCTTAAAACCAAACCTGCGCTCTTGGCATCCCCTTCGGACCCAACAACCGCGTCGCCTTCCTTCTTCGTTTTCTTTTTGGGGGAAAGCCCTGCTTGGTTGTTGTCGCCCCCTTCGGTGATTTCGTCCCCCATCGAGCGCCTGCTGTGGTTGGCCGATTCTTTCTGCGGCTCGAACAAATCTTTCTGGCTGGCGCCGCTCACCTGGCTGCATTCGTTGGCCCCGACGTGAAACTGCAGCTTCTTCTTGCTGGCCTTGTCCGCCGGCGACTGTGACGTCATACTGCGGATGGCGCGACCGTGCAGAAAGTTGTTCGAGGAGGGGGTTACCGGCTTCTTACGGTTGCTAGTAGTTACCAGGGGCGACTGCTTGATGGAGGAGTTGAGCTTCTTGGTGGCGGACCCCAGCGGTCTGACGTTCTCCTTCACGGGACTTTCAATCTGAAAAAATTATTTAATTAAATCTCTTTTTTGATTATTGAAAAAAAAGCAACATTTAGTGTTTCAACGCGGTAAAACTGGATATCAAAATTAAACATTTAAGAAAAGAAAAGAGTTAAGAGAATTTATCAACCATAAAAAAGTTCTCACACAAGTTTGTTTGTAGTGCTAACAGACTTTACGGTTTATTTGCCAGCCTTTCCATTGCTAAAGAGCTTTTTAATTTAAGCAAACACCTTTATAAACAACTTAAGGAAAAATATTCATTGTGTCTTTAATTTTTGTAATTTTCATGGCAGTTTTTTTTTTGTTTTTAAAATACTAAATAGAGCTCCAGAAAGATATAATTTACAATCAGTTTAATATGAAAAAACAACAAAGTATCGCTATGGATAATGGTTATATACTAGATTTACAACTTTAAAAAAATCAATTTCCTGCGCTCAAAAGTTAAATAAAATTCATCAATTTGTTTTGAGTGTAACGGTTTTCATGAAGTAATTCATTAAATTAGTTTACATATATTAAAGTAAGCGAATTGTCTTCATAAATAAACATAATAAAATATCATTTTAATGCTTTTTTATATTTTTCAAACACTAATGTTACCTTAAAACACCAATCAAAATCTTTATTGCTGTAACAATCAACAACAAAAATGAAGATCTAATAAAAAAAAATTTAATTTAACAATTATATATGTTATTATACTATGTCACAAAATTTAGTTTCCTAATGAAAAACTTTAAAACATAACAAATAGTTCTACTAACAAACTTTGACTGAAACGAACTTTTCTTAATTTTATGCTTCCATCACATACTAAAAATCAAAAAAATGACAATTTTTCGCAATGTCAAACAACTAATGCCCCTGTGTGTGCGCGGAGCAAGTTACAAGCATCACGAATGAATGCACGGCATTATGTATATAAAAATTCCCTTATTTGCATTCGCTTTCTTCTCATGGTAAATATTGAGACGCGCAACTGGCCTGATAAACCGATAACTTGCTATTTTCGCTCGATTTTGCAGTGAGGCAGTTGAAATTGACCATAAACACTACTATGAATGTGACACAAACTTGATTATTGATATAATACATTATTATCTGCATTAATGCTTGGTGCGGAAATCATTAGTGTTTATCTCGTATGAGTTTTACTAGCTTGCAAAAAGAAGTTTAACTTTATAAAAACTTTAATCAAACAATTTAAGACTGCAAACTTATCAGAATAGACAATGACGAATTTTTAAAACAAGTAGAGTTTAATACTGTTTAGTAAAACTTAGTGTACAAACTTCTTAATGTTACTTATAAAAAATAATTTGAAACGAAGTACAGTGAACATTTGTAAAGCTTAAAACTGAACTTTTTATTGGAAATTTTATAACACATATAATTCGAGTTTTTATATAGGTTTACTTACAAAAAAAAATCTTTTATTTACTAAATGATGTTTAAGTATGTGTCATTTATTTAACTAAAAAAAATTTTTAATTATAGAAAAAAAATTGCAATCTGAAAACTTGTAGCTTTTTTTACAGAAAAATTTAAGTAAACTTAATAAGTTAAAGATTTTAAAAATAACTGTAAGTAGTGTTGTGATTTTTAGTAAATAGACGTCTAAATTAAAAAGTCGTAGATAAGTTATATTTTTTTTTAATTATATTAATAACAAAATTACTAAAACTACAGTATTAAATATAAACTTTTTTACGCAGCATTGTATTGCTACATTTACCTTTAAATAATTAGAAATATATAATTTGAATATTATTTAATTGACAATGGAATAATAAACTTTGTTGTAGAAGAGAATAACTTTTCAAACTCAGTTCACAATTTAACAATAAACATAATATCATTACGTAGCAAAATAACCAGAACTAGCTCCCTTTTTCATGATACTAAAATGAAAACAATGATAAAGTATGTATACATAAACAAGGTTGAACAAAATTTTTTTAGATGATTTTTAGCTCAAAACTAAATAAACAAAAATACTTTTATTTTACATTTAATGTTAAACAATAACTGAAGTATTTTACTTTCTAAATCAGTACTAACAAACAGCTACTAGAGCTATCATCAGAGTAAAAATCATCTAACAAAATCTTGTTCGACGTTGTTTATGTATACATACTTTATCATTATTTTCATTTTAGTATCATGAAAAAGGAGCTAGTTCTGGTTATTTTGCTACGTAATGATATTACAGGTGTAACAAGGTATAGTTCTTAAGATATATGTTCTGCTTAAAAAAAAGTTATAAGTTTTTACTAAGATTGATTAACACCAGTATTAAATAAAATTCAAAAAGGCTTAGACATTACATTATTATTTGATGACAAAAAGCTTATTACTAAGTAAAATTTACATCACTTATTTTTAGACAAAATATGAGCACAACAAAAACAAATTAAAACTTGTAGTTAACATTGGCATGCATTACTCTTTAAATAAAAAAATACTTTCTAACCAGGGTTTTTTTCCACTATAAATAAGTTTTAAGACTAGACTTAGCTTTTTTTAGTAATTGCAACTTTACTTGAACAACTTCATTTTAACTTAATTTTTAGATTTTTATTTATAAGTCTAAAACACTTACTAATTCAATGAGTTTCCTTCTATGTAGTTATTTTCAACTAAATCTAGTTTTTCGTACCTTGTAAATACAGAGTGCTGCGTTCATTACTTAATCATTTATTATTTTTAATTAATAATCACCAATAAAAAAATTAAAATTCCTTAGCCTAAACACAGCATTTGGTCTATTGATCAGCATTGATATAAATTTAACTATATTGTTATATTATTAAGTAAAATAATATATTTTTAGCTAATAAATTTAAATTTATACAAAATATCTTATCTTCTATTCTAAACTCCAACCTTTTTAGACCAGGTACAATTTTTTTTAAGTTTACAAAAACCAGATTTAATTAACTTACCTTGAAAAATCCGCCATTGAAAGTCTCTTTCATGTTACCATCTTTTTTCAGGGCAATTTTTGCTGCTTGCAATCTTTTTCGAGCTTCTATCCTCTTTTGCTTCACCATTTCACTTATTGCCGACGCTGTGGGCATTTAGCTCAAAATAAATTACAAGAATTAATTAATTTTTAATTCAAGCTTAAGTAAAAATGTTTAACTTTCACTAGAACTATTAACAAAACACGAACGTTTGGAATCGACTTTTTTGACTTTCTTTGCTGCTTTGGGCTTTCTTGGCTTCTGCTTCGGAGCTTCAACCTTCTCTTCAGCCCAGTTTCGTTCCTTTCTCTTCTGCAAATCCACGAACTTTTGCTCGACGTCTTCGACCTAAGCGTGATTAGTCCAAGTTACTTGTTAAACATCTATGCAAAGTTTAAAGTTAAAAAACTGACTTGTGCGCAAATAATACTATATTTCTTGAACAATTTATTGAGATGGATTTATTGACTATACTATAGTCAATAAATATAGCCACTATAGTATAGTTTTTTTTCATAAGATTGTTACCTAATATCTTTTTAAGGTCTAATAAAAAAAATTATTCTAAAAACATAATCATTATAACTTAACGCTCTCAATGATGTAAACTATATCTCCTTTGAGGTAAATTGTTTAACAAATGTAGTAGATAATTTTTTAGTAGTTTTTTGATATTCCAATAAAATTGGTCTTTTTTCTTTTTTCGTATTGTAAACTTTTTTTAAAACTGACGGAATATATATTAATATACTAACTAATTCTTGCAACAATAAATACATAATCTAAATTAATTTGTGAAAATAAAAATTGAAATAAAAATTAAGACGTGTAATATCAATTTGTACGTTTTATATTGCAAATGATATATTAAAAATCAAAAAATCTTCATACAAAAGAGACTGAATATAATTTCTTGAATTTTTATACACTACAACTTGAAAAATAAGGAATTTTTCTTAAGCTTAAAATTTTTTTTTTATTTCTTAATCCTATGTTTTTTTAACCCTCAAGTTTAAACTAATTATATGAAACCAATGCTGTCTATGTTGTATTATACATAACTAAAAGTACAATAAGTTTTAGATTTTTAATGATGATGATTTAATAAAACTTAAAAAATAGAAAAGGATTATAAAATTGATTAAGTTTAAAAATACTGTTAATTAACGCTTAAAATTTGAAGTTTTATTAAAATTTGAATTTATCAGCTGATGAGCGATTTTATAAAACTTGATATCAACTAATCTTAAAAAAACTATGTTGTACACTATTTTTGAAATTATTTAAATTTTGAACTCTAATTTTTTATCATAAATTCAAAATCTTATTAACTAGTATACTTTACTATATTTTTTTTTAAAACAATCATTTATGTAATAAATATTTAGTCCAACACTAGGCAAAAAAGTCAAATCAAGGAAGATTCAAGTGTTTTATAGGAGTTTATCAATTTCATAAAGAGAAATCAAGTGTACTAATTTTGAAAAAAAAAATACAAAAACCAAGAAAAATCAATGAAAATCAGGAAGAAAGCGGAAACTTTTTTTTAGTAAAAATTATCTCACAGTATACACTTTAAATTTTCAAACAAGTGTGCGTTTTTAAAAAAGTGTTGGGCCGCCCTAAGGCCTTAATAATTCTTTACTAATATTACACTTTTAACATTGTTTACAGAAATTTTTTCCTAAGCTTTTAAGGACTTATAAGGGTTAATATGGCCTACTTGTAAACTGTTAATTTAAGATAATAAGTAGGTAATGCACCATTTATTCTGGCCTAAAATTAGGTTATATTGTTCCTTTTTAAGAAATCCTGTTTTATAGGCGCATGAACTATAATTTTGTAAGAACGTTTATATTGTTCCATATTTTTTATGAGTTTAATTTACTTAAGGCGTTTTAGTGCACTGTATCTTAATAAAGTAATAATATAGAAAAATATAGATAGTAGTATAAATTACACACTTTGAATGACTGAGATCTATATAAATCTATATTATCTAGAACAAAACTTTTAAAATATAATTTTTTTAATATCATATTCACTTAGTTTCAGACCGCAAAAACTAATGCATTTACTTAATTACTTACTCTATCATGTAAGCATAAAACTTGTTGAAGTAAACTTGTAACTTTATTCAAAAATAAATTTTCCAAACTTGGAAGTAGATCATGTCCCAGAATCCTTGCAGGTCTGAAGAGTTGATGACTTTTTCGCTGGTGCCAAACTCGTGACTGTGGATCAGCGATTCAAACTGCTTGCCTCGTTCCCTCATGACCAGGTTCGCTTGACCCACCACTGTCCTAATGCTTCCCTGTTTTTTATTTCAACTTTAAAGACAATTCTTTCACGTTTAATAATCATTAACTTATAAATAATGTTGCTTTAGTTTAAGAAAATAGATATAGTTCAATTTTTTATATGTTTTTTTTTTTGAAGAAACAAATAAAAGTCTCTACTTTGTAAAGGAAGAACAAATATACTAGTTTTTTAAGTCTATTTGGAAAACTAAGTTTTGCTAAAAGAGCTCGTAAATGCTTATAATGAACTAAAAATGATGAAAAAGATACAATTGAAAGTTATGTAAATTGGGTTGTTTTAAGCAACATGTTTAAATATTGAGAAAAAACAAAACTATACAATACAATTCAAATTATTATAATCTAAAGGTGAAAGTTAATTAGCTATTTTAGTGAAAACTAATAAAACATTTTATTTTTAAAACAAGTGATATAATTAAGGAGTTTTAGCCTTAATCCTTGTTAAATATAATAAATTAAAATCAAAAAAATCTACTTAAAACTTAATGTCATTGTGTTGCTTTGCAAATTGAAAAACATCATTAAATTTTTAGCAGTTTAAAACTTTAGTTTATTTCTAGCTGAATAGTTTAACTAGTTTCACTCTTAAAACATTCTATTTATATTGAAATACTTAAACCTTAGGTATGCATGTTTAACAAGAATTAATTAATCTTAGACTTTTAAAGCACCTAAATACTATGTATAACTTATTGAAACTTAAATCAAAAGATACAACAAAATATTTATTTTTGATTTTTATAGTTTAAACACTCGGACTAAATGATCACAAATTAAGATATAGTTGGCTGGCTAAACAATTTTGCATATATCTAGACAAACAAATTCTGAAAACTTAATAAATAACTCA
Source organism: Thalia democratica (assembly GCF_965202585.1). NCBI lineage: Eukaryota > Metazoa > Chordata > Thaliacea > Salpida > Salpidae > Thalia > Thalia democratica. The sequence continues at coordinate 43,621,701 of NC_139165.1, forward strand.
TAAAGTTGTTTTTTTTTATATACTTTTGCAAAACCTTTGAATATTATTGTTGTTTAGCCATTACCTTGACTTAAAAAACATAAGACCAGTTTAGCTTTGCAAATGTTTATTCGCTTAAAATAATCTAAAGCACAATAAAATTAAGGTAAAGCTTTTGGTGGGACAAAGAAAAGAAAGTGTTTTAGCTTTCAAGCTAGTATGATGAACATAGATCAAAATACTTTTTGCTTACTAAAATACATTAAATTATGATTAAAACTATGCAAAAGTTTTAAAATATAAAGACAAAAAGAACCTTAACATTTTCATCAATGTTTTCATCATTTTCTTCTAGAAACTTGTTCCAAACCTCACATTTTGCTGACAACTGTGTTCTGGTGTCTTTCAGCAAATTTCTAAAGGAATATATAATTTAGAATAAAAACTGTTTTAATACTGAAAACATCAATTGACCTAGTTTTTCTTTTGGTTTTCAATAGTAATTATTATTTAAAAAAAACTTAAAATTTGTGATCAAATTATGTTAAGTTACAATTACAAAATAATATATATAAATGTATTTTATATTAGCTACTTTTTTAATTGACTAACCAAATTAACTTAGTTTAATAGGTCATAATGTTGTAGAATTTGTTTCAATAAACTTGTATTTATCTTGCATTAATAATTGATGCATTAAGCAGCAAAACAATTGTAAGCAAATTCAAAGATAGTTGTTTTTTTTTTTGAGAACAAAATTCTATCAAATAATTTCTAATATAAGTTCGTTTATTAAATTTTTGTGAAAAATTTAACAATTATAAAGTTAATTCTTATAAACTATTTTAAACTGTAGTTAAGTGTTTTGTGTATAATGTTAAACAAATAAGACACTTAATATTATTTATCAGATGTGAAATCAAATTATATTAATAATTTGACTATCATCAGTTAAAACTCATGGAAATATGCTTATGTTTCCAAAAAAAATGAAAGCAGTCTAAACTCAACATTTTATTCAAAAAATTTGCTGTCATGATATACAGTGTTGACAATTGTTTTTGGCAAATTTTATCCAGGTTTTCAAATTTTCTTCCAGGTTTTTAAAATCACAGGGTTTAGGGTATAGGTTTTGCTTAAAATTAAGTTTAAGGTAAAAAACTGTGTTAAATAGTATAATGACATTGAAAAGATACCTTAAAGGTTTTTTAAATATATTTTTTTTAAAAATGTTTGATGATGATAAAGAAATTTTATCTTTACGATAAATTTTTTGTGTCAAATTAAAATTTTACTACTTAATATTATGTTTTTCAAGATTTTTTTTAGCCTAAATTGTCAAAACAGGTTTTTCTAGGTTTTTTGGCAACCTTGAATATAGGAAATGGTTTTAAGCTCTTACATTAATTACCTTATTAACTATTTTTCAATTCATATAAAATTAAGAACTAACCTAAAATAATCAGCACTTTTTTCACATTCCAACATCAATACTTTTGGTTTAGTTGGATTATTTTGTTCTATGTTTCTATCAGTTTCTGATAATGGTTTTTGTACGTCCGACATAGTAGATTTATAATTTAATTATCAGACCTTTATAATATATTAAAACTTTATAATTAAACTTATATTCAAAATTTGTTATGATGTTTATAACTTTTATGACATTATTGGCATAAATTATATGATGAACTAATGTATGAATAAAATAAATAAGTTTGAAAACTATAAGATAAATTTAATAACATAAAATTAACATACATAACAAGTATATAGCAAGTTTTTGTGACAGTTTACGTAATTTTATACTTTTATTCATAAACTTACAGTAGAACAGAACATAAAATTAAGAATAGTTTTTCACAAAAAAACAAAAAATGTTAAAATAAACAAAGTAAACAATAAGCGCAACTAATAAGTATTAAAATAAATCTAAAATGTCTTCTGAAAAACAACTTTCACAGGGCAGCATTTACACTATCAATTTTTTTGCAATAAGAAGTTTAAAGTAAACTTAATAAAAACACTAAACCATAAAGCCTACTAGATCTGTTCTAAAGAACTCTTTTATTCTGAGGTGGAGAGAACAAAAGACATTCTAATAATAAAGATTAATTATTAAGAATTTGTATATTGTAATATAAACAAATTGATTAAGAAGGTTATAAAATCGCATGACAACAACCTACACAAACCTAAGATAAACGAACCAGATAAGTTCACAGCAGTTTTGAAACTACTATATATTGGAGAAACATCACATGTGTTTGAGAATAGAGTAAAAAATTCAACAACTTACAATCAAGTTAATCCAAAAAATTATATTTGTCTCAAAACCAGTATTAAAAGTGCAGTTGAAAGATCAATACCAGATTTAAACAAAAGTTAGTTAGTATACAAATTCAATTGCTTCTGTGAAAAAAGCTATATCGGACAAACTTCAAGGCATCTAAAAACCAGGATCAAAGAACATTTAACTGTTTGTGTGTTGAAAATTGTAGAAGAACTGTAATTAAGACAACAGCAACCAAAAACACAGCAAAATATTTTCAATAGCAGAACATTTAATAAATAATAGAGGTTGTGGTAGGAAATGTAACATATCTAGATTTTGGTTAATTAATCATTGTAATAATTAATTAATCATTGTAACAGTGCTTTTGATCTCATTAAGTTATAGGCTATCTCTATATTTTCAACAAACAAGAAATGTGGAAACTAAAAGAAGTTGATACAATATGTCTTTATTAACTTAAATTAACCATTTTGTTTCTTTAGTAGTATTTTAGTTTAATTGATTACTTTACACTTATTATTTATTGCGCTTATTAATCACTTTGTTTGTTTTTTTTCAGTTAAAACCAATTCATAATTTTATGTTTTGTTCTACTGTGAGTTTGTGAAGAATAGTAGAGAATAAGGTATTAAACTGTCACAAAACTTTAGAGATTGCTATATACTTGTTATGTATCTAACTAAAAGCAAAATATGTTTTAAGTTTTGAAATTTACATTTAGTAATTAAAACTTTAAAGAAATAACAAGCATGAAGGACTACTTGACTCTAATTAAATGTTTACTTTTAAGTTGAACAACATAGCTTTAAACATATGAATTAGTTATAAGTAAACCATTTTAAAAGAAGTAGCATTTGCATTTATTTAAACAGAATGATGGTGTTTAGAGAAAATATCTAACCTGAGTGTCCAAAAACAAGCCTGAGCCTAATTTTAACAGCTTTTTTAGGTACTAGATAGATTTTATAAAATACAAAAAGATCTTAGAATAATTTTGAATACAAAATTATAAAAAACTTGCTAAAACAAAATCTAAGAGCAACCCACAGACAGTAGTTTGCTGACCTCTGCATTAAAGTTTTAAAAAAGTTTATATAAAGAATTAAATAAAAGTGTTTGCCACTAGTTTGCCATGAAGAGAACGAGTACTATCTTTTGAAACGGCTGTAGCTCACAAAACAAACTATTGCACTTAATCTGTTATAGGAAGAATTATAAATAAATATTTTTGTTTTTTATACTGTAGTACTCAGTTTTTAACACTTTTATAAATAAAATGGTTCATTTTTCAATACCTTAACAAGCTAATCTTCTTATGTATCTGTTTCACCTTAAGTTAAATATTTTTAGCTATACTAATTTTGTAAGAATAGCTTAAGCTTTTTAGCTAGTCTGCTAATGATATCATCATAAGTCTTTGTTCTAGCGCTAAAGGTCAGGAATATTTTGATGATGTTTACTGCACACATAAGGTGATAAAAAGAGCACAGCCTATAGCCAATGGTAATAACCTTGTTTGTAGGCTGTGCTTGAAAGAATCAACTGCTGTTATTTATGCTTTGAAACTATTTTTTTTTAAAGCATCAAGCACAAAGATTTTACAAAGTTACAATGCTAAGCCTGATAACTTTCGTTCAAATAGAATCAATTTTAACTTTGAGAAATTTGAATTTGAAATTTTCAAATATTTGTACTGACAAATTCTTATACTTTGCTAAAATTTCCTTAAGGAGGGTACAATTTTTTTACAAAAATTAATATTGAATATTTGAATGATTACAGCAAACATAAACTGGGTAGCTGTCAAATTTGAATGAGTGTACAAAACTGCACAAGGGGACAAAATTGCACAAGTGCACAAAGACACTTTTGCATAAGCAGAAAATTTTGCATGGAAATATCTTTGCAAGTTTGAATTTTTTTTTATTTTGTTTTTATTATTTTTCTATTAATTTTAGTTTACTTTTTTTTTTATTACTGTTACCCCTAACCCATAACCTTGGTCGGTAACTTTTCTTTATTTTTTCTATCACTCTTACCCCTACCCCTTACCCTGGGTCAGTAACTTTTTTTTTTATTAATTATTTTTTTCTATACAATTTTTATTAGCAATTTTTTTTTTAATATTACTGTTACCCCTAACCCTTACCCTCAGTCAGTAACTTCTTTTTCTTTTTGTTTTTTAATAAATTTATCTTTTAGTTTTTTTTTTCTGTTTGTTAGTTCTTTTTGTGTTTTTTTTTTACTCTTGTGCAAAAATGACCCTCAGTGCAAGATTGTAACTCATGCAAAATTGACTCTTGGTGCAAAATTGTCTTTGTGCAATTGTGTCTCTTGCAATTTATTCCCTTTGTGCAAAAGTGTTTTTGTGCAAAAGTATCTTTGTGCAATTTAGTAACCTTGTGCAATTTAGTCTTCGTGCAATTTTAACCAGTACCCACATAAACTGTAAGGTGCTGTTTATAGGAGAAAAATATTATTTAATTTTGAGATGCAACCACTTTTGTAAAAAAAATCAATACAACTAAATAGAATTAAAAAATTATTCAAGGCTTGTTTTGTTTTCTCTAAGTTTTGAAAAAAACCACTACAACTTTATCTCTTTAATTTTTAAGCAGTTTTCTTTAAAATTTTAGGAATTGTTCTTTTAAATTTTACGAACAACTTGTAAAGCACAAATTTTTTCTAAAGAAATGTTTATTATTTTACAACAATTTAAAAAATTAAAGAACTGTTTCATACAAGTTGCTCAAAATTTATCAAAGATTACTCTGAGAAAAGTTTAAAACAATTGCTCAAAAACTGATGGAGGAGATAAATTTTTAAGAAATAGTCTACTTTTGCCTTTTTAGTTAGCAACTCCGATCAAGAAACCATTGAACTCTCTCATTTAGATCTCTTGTTTGTTAAAAACTATTTAAAATTTAAACAAGGGGTAAAAAGTAAAAGGTTGTAACAATAATTACTTGGCTATTAATTATGTCAAAATAAGACTAATTAAAAACAATAATAAAAGTGTTTTATCTTCTCTCTAGGCTCTTAATTTTACTTAAATTACTTTGTAGTACAATAACCAATATTTTATTTAGAAAGAATTCCACAATTTAATAATATACTCAAAAAACACAAAGTTTAATTTACTTTTAAAGATTCAAAAAATTAAGAGCGTTTAAACAGACAAAAACTTTTGTTTTGACAATGTTATTAAAAATTAATTTAGACTGATGCATATGAACCCTATATATCTCATCAAAAGTTAAATTAATTTTTGAAAGTAGCAAAATACATATGGTTGCATGATTAAACAAAATTTTTATAACAAAATAACAAAAAAAAACTGTTTTTTTTGTTTATTTTTTATATATAACTTCTAGTTTTTTTTTTTTTTTCTGACCAAATTTTCTAAATACATCAAGAAACACTTCCTGAAATTTTAAAGAAGTTATCTCAAAAAACGTAGAAGATAAATTTTTAGTGAAATAGTCCATTTTTGCTGTTTTAGTTTGGCCTCCCATAAGAAACCTATTGTTGCTTCCGACTTTGACCAGCTATATCTCAAAAGTTATTAGAATTTTTTAAATCTTTAAAAAACATCCTGTAGCTTAGTAAGAACTATATAAAATAAGATCAATGTAAAAAAAGTGATAAAAGTGTTTAATCCCTCCTATGCCCTTAATGAAAGCAATTTACCACTTACACTCACATTTTTCTTGATGCCCTTTCTATAAGAGCAACCACAAAAATGCAACAAATAACTCAAAATTAAATAAAAGGGGAGAATACATTACGCACTATAAATAAAATAATTAAGTATAATCATAATACTGTAAGAGCACCATGTATTATTAAATTGTGTCTATAGGTTTTTGGTGTATGTGCTTGTAGGTAGGTAAAAATTTAAAGTATTTGCTTAAGTGTTTTATTGATTTGTAAACTATTCAGTTTTAATCAATAAAATTTAACACTAGTAATTGATGAGCTGTTTAGTTTTTAAAAATGAATTACTGAAACAGATGTTAAACACAATTATTGTCCTTAGTGGACTATTGAAAAGATTGGACATGGTAGATTTAAAGTCTGCTGAATCTGAAAATTTTATTTAAAAAAAAACTAGCTTTGACTTTCCCCAATAAACACCAGTAGAAATGATTAATAAAGTGAATTAAAATGGGATCAGTCTTCAATTTGGTGCCAAGCATTTTAGATTAGTTTGAAACTTACCACTGGAGGAAGCAAAGACATTTGTTTACTTTTTTAATTAACTCATACTGAATTCAATATTGTATTATATATAAAATTTAATAAGTTCATTAGTATCTTTTTAGAATTACTAATAAATTTTTTTTAATTCAGCTACCCTGTTAAAACCTTCAAAATTTAATATATTATTAATAAATTTTATGTCTACAATAGTTTTTTTATCATACTACTCGACTGCTTTAGTTTGTAAAATTAATCTTATATTTATTTTTTAAAAGAAGTTTGTAAACAACTAAAACAAGTTGAAGTTTTAAGTTTAGATATAATTAAATTAAGGTTTTTGTAGTAACAAACAACCTTCAAAAAAAGAAAAATGATAATCTTTGTTAAAGCAGGATATTTGTTACTTGTAACGCGTTCATATTTTTTTTTATTGGTAAAGTTTAGTTGAAAGATGATTAAAACTTTTCACTTTGCACACAGTAGGTTTTTGAAGAAAAACTTTTGTGCATACCAGATTAACCGTTTAATTTTTTGTTTTTATAAGCTGTTTTATGGTTGTTTAGATATTTTAATGGTTATATAACAGAAAAGAAACGTCGAAAGTCGAAACTCGTTAAAAACTATTAAAAAAAAATGATTGAAGTAAAAACGAAATCCGATATATGCTTACTTTTCTATGTTTTTAACAAAAAAAAATACATTATAATCACAACTGCCCATGCAACTTTCAAAATCACTGAAAATTTCAAAAAATATTTTTATAAATTTAAAAGCTATATTGTTTATTGAACGAAAAAAAAGCGCTCAAATATTTAGTCCTAGGACCTGGTGTACGAAAAAATCTTTGGGTTGTCGTGTTTACACAAGGATACAATCTAAAGTCATGTACATCTATAATTGATAAAAATAATAGAATTTTTTAGTTTTCAGGTGCTTTTAGTTTTAAATGTAGATAATTAGTCCTAGTTTTTGTGATATAAAAAAAATAAGCTCCTTACTACAAAATTGAGAACAATAAAAAATATTTTTTAAAAGCTGTTACAAAACGAATTTTACATTGTTTTCTTTCTTAAATCGTTAAGTTTAATTTATAAAGCACACTGCGCATAGATTGTACATGTCACGATTAATACTTATATGTTGTATTTATAAGTGAAAAAAAAAGTATTAAATCCAAGCTTGGCTAATCTAATAAAGCCACGATAAAGTTTCAGTTTTAGTTAGTAAACCACAGTGAATGTAGTACATAAAAAATAAGTCAAACTGTTTTTAGATTTAAAGGTTTATTAATAATAGTCTAATTTGCACAAACTAGTAGTATTATTTAAGTTTGATTTTGCACAATTTAAACTTACAAAAGTTTTTTTTTGTTAGTTAAACTTTTAAAATTTTTATGATCTTAAAGTTTTTTAGTTAGATTTAGTTTATTGAACGACAAAAAGAAGACGCTCAAAATATTTAGTTCTAGAACCTTGTGCACAAATAACCTTTCGGTTATCGAGTCGCACATTACGGATACTTTTTAATGTCTTTTCCAGGACTAAAACAAATAATGCAAGTGATACATAAGAAAGAAAAGTTTATAAAAGTTTTGCTCAATGTAAATAAAGTTAAAAAGTAAAATAACTTTAAAATATAAAAGCTGTGTTAGTAAACCTATATTACCTCATTTTTATAAGTAATCTGTACATAATTTTAAACATATTTTGTTGGGATAATATTTTGTGCATAAGATTTTGTTTGAAATGTTTCACTTTATATTTATCTAAACTTTTTTTAATTTCCTCTTTTAAGGCTCCATTTCAAAATTAATCATACTGGTATGTTTTCTCAAAAGCTTAGAATTTAGGCTAGCACAGCTTGACTTAAGCTACTATAAAACAAAGTTTTATAAAGTGATCTTCAAGCTGTGCTTTCATACTTGGCAGGTTTTGTATAAAAAATCGTCACAAATTACTGAGCATGAAATTTAAGCTATGACAGAAATTTATCTAATTATATTTATCTTATTTCTTTGACAGAAAATCGTGTTTCCATTGGTTTCCTGTGCACCCCTAAAAAAGAAGAAAATGAACAAAAAAAAAACTAATTTGCTAAAACATTGTTTAATCGGAATCTTTTTATCTAAAAAAATATTTGATTTGATCGTGTTTTTTGAAAAGTTGTGAAACATTGAATGTTGAATTTTTAAAATTTGTTAAAATTTGATTTAAATTTTAATTGTAAATGCTAAACTTAGTTGTATGTAGAAAATATACTTATATGAAGCAAATTTTTATTAATTTTGATTATATAGCATTTAGAAAAATTTTTACTATAGTAGATCCCAAAGTGTTTTATTTAAAAACTTTCATTAAAATATTAGATTTAGTTGTTAGATTTTTTCAGTTTTATTTTTATACTTCACCAACTACTGACAACAACAATGTTGCCAAAAAGCCTGGAGTTTGACAATTTAGGCTAAAAAAACCTGGAAAAACCTGGAATTTGAGAAAATAAAAAAAAAAGAAATTTTTAAGAAAAATCCCTAAAAACCTTGCAATTTTGCACAAAAATCACTAAAAAACTTAAAAATAAAAAAAATCATGTTAAGAAGAAAAATTACGGTTTGACACAAAAAGTCTATCGTATAGATATAATTTCTTTGTCATCATCATACTTTTTTTTAATTAAAAAACACGTTTAAAGAAGCTTAAGGATCTCTTTCCAATTTTATTATACTATTTAACACCGTTTTTACCTTAAACTTAATTTTAAACTAAAAATAGACCCTAAAATGTGTAATTTTAAAAATCTGGAGAAAGTTTGCAAAACAACATTTGGCAACCTTGTAACCATGTCACTTTATGAACATATATTTTGGAAACCCTGTACTAAATAAAAATTTTATTATTATTAATATTATTATCATGACTATAATTATTGTTTTATTGTTGTTATAAAATTCTCAGGTATTCAAGTTAAACTCAGAGTACTTTTTTTTTAGTTTTTGTCATTTTTTTTTATTTGGTCTTATTACAAATTTTAAAAAACACAGGCTATTTTGATGTTACTCAGACTGTATGCTTCTAACTCCCAACCGCGCACAACTCCCACCCAAATCAATTCCCACCTTATTAAATCCCATCCAAAACTATTTTTTTAGTATTATTTTGTGCTATCACTGTTACCCTTGGTTGGTATTTATCATTATTATTAGATTTTTAATTGTTTTTTTTTTCCTTTTGTTTTACTTTTTCACTTTGAACTGACCGGGTGGGAATAGTGCGCGGGTTAAAACTGAACTTATCCCAACTCAGACAAGTTTTCGGTCACTCCGGGTTCTTGCTGTGAAAAATGGAAATCTCGATGATTTGTATTTAAAACCATATTAGAAATGTTAAGTAATATTGAATTACTTATTAGCTGGTATCAAGGACGTAGCTAGCTCAAAAAAGTTACGAATCTACAAAAATTAAAACATCTGAAATGACGCGTGATAACGTCCTAGCGGGAACACAGCAACTTAAACTACCTCTAATGTTATTGAATTTATTCTAAAAATATGCAGTTATGCTAATATATCAAAAATGGAAAGTTGAAGTACGAGTGATAACTGTATACAAGGCAATCTATTTTGCTCCACAGCCCCTATGACTCTTTATGTGTTGCCACTTGTGTAAACCCAGAAAACATTTATTAAAAATATTTATAAGAAAATCACAATGTAACTCAAAAACATTTAACGTAGTCAACAGTAACAACAAGTTATGCAAATTTTTTTTACATAAAATTGTATGATTTAATTTTTAAAGCTACAGCTTCCATTAGAATCAATTTTGCAATGCAGATTTTTGTCAAATGAAAGCTTTAACGCGCTAAATGTTACAATTTGGATGTATTTAATTCGTTTAATTTTTACGACACTAAAAATACTAAAGAGTGCATGTATGTCAAAATTCTATCCTATCACAACTGCATAACTAAGTATAGATCAATACTAAAAGCAAGAAAGCAGAGTCTTTTCAAGCTGAATTAAGCACATAAGTATACGTTTCTGCAGATTTGCAGAAACGTACCAAGCTACATTCCTGGATGGTCCTAACTAACTAATAAATTTTTAATGATTATTTCAAAAATAAAAGCTTATGCCATTCAGTAGAGTCAGATGTGTATGTGTTTAGGAGAACTAAGAGTGACACCTCACAGCGTAAAAAATTGTGTTGAGTAAGTTTTTAAAAGGATCTAGGTTCATTTTCATTTTTCTTAATTTTTTTTTAATGTTGGGTGCTACACCAGGATTGCCAAGGGTCAGGCTAAGTTAAATTTTCTGGACTAGAATAGCAAAAAGTCATTTTGTTTTAGGTCAAAATAGCAAAATGTCAGAATTTTTCAGTTCTTATTTACAAAGTTCCTTAATTTTCAAAGCTTTTGTCATTATGATGATGAAAAATAGCGAAAAATCCTTTAAAATCACACTAAAATTTTAAAATTTTTCTATAAATTTACTTACAAAATCATTAAGTTCTAAAGCTTTCAAAAAGTAAAATTCAATAAATAAAAGAAACCTTTATAAAGTCAGACAAAAATTACAAAGTTTTCTGAAAAGCGTGTTGACAAAATACCCTATTTGAACAAGAAGTTGTTGTATGTAAACTTTATACTATTTAAAAAAATTTAAAAAGTTTCTTACGCTTGTTTATTGGTTATGGTTACTATTTCATAGCATGTGTTGTTTTTTAATTTCGCTTATTTTTGTAAGATTTGTTTAAGTATTTTATGTACGATCATCGTTAATTTTTTTAGTATACATCAATATATATATTTTTTTTAGTTTTAACGAAGTTAATTACAAATGTTTAAATTTTAATACCATTTTCCGTTTTGCAGAATTAATTATAATTTAGTTAGAATTTTTACTAAAACTCCTTTGCCAGTACAGTAACCTCTCGCTTATTTACGCACATTGTGTCCACAGAAAAAATGCGTAAAGGTACGAGAGGTACAAAATATACTAACTATAATGGCTGTTTTTTGATATTGCTTCTAATTAAAAGCAGGCTGGGGACTTTCCCACTTTTAACTATTTGTTTATTTTGTTTAAAAATATGGTAAACAAAAGATAAAACTATTCATTTATTAAAAAAAAGAATTTTAAATTATATAAAATAATAAATTTTGTAGAAAAATTTTACTAATTTAAATGCTATGTAGATTTTAACTTTATTTTAATATATATGTGACTTATTTGATAATTAACATTAAATTCTATTCTGCTTAGCAAATTCAATTTATAATTAAACGTTTATTTACAATTAAGAAATGGTGTGGTGTCTACATTAAAATTTGTTTATATAGGCTTTTACAAAAATATGCATTTAGTGCTGTAACGGATTTCTTCGTTTGAACAAAAATATACAAAATATGTATAAAAAAAATGTTTAATAAAAATGTTTAATGTTACTACACCTTTTTTTATTTGACCTTTGCTCACATGAGGATAAACTTTTCTTGCATTGTATTGAAGATATATTAATGGATTTTATAATAGGAATGAAATTTACTGAGGTATAACTAGATGTTTATCAATTAGTCAAGGAACATAAGTTTACAAAATCTAGAGATATAGAGAGGTGTGTTAGCATTTAAAAACATATTTAAAATAAAAAGTATACAATAAACCTAATTTGTGCAATATTAAAATATATTAAAATTTTTTAGAATTCTAAAACGCTTAAGTAAACGAGAGTGCGTAACGTCACGAGTGCGTAAAGATGCAAGAGGTTACTGTACTTCAAACTTGTGACACTTAGAGATAATTTGCAAAGAGGTAAGCAGTGAGAAAAAAGTACAGGGTTGCCAAAAAACCTGGAATCCTTGAAAAACTTAGAATTTGACAATTTAGGCTAAAAAACCTGAAACTGATAAATTTAAAATAGAAAACTGGAATTTATAAAAAATTTTACATATTAAGTTAAAATATTTCAATTTGACAAAAAAAATTTATCCATACAATAGATTTTTTTTGTCATCCTCAAAATTTCTTTATTAAAAACAGGATTTCCAAAATACCTGGAAAAAACTTGGAATTTTAAACAATTTTTACATGATAAGTAGTAAAAATTCAATTTGACACAAAAAATCTATCGTATAAATAAAAACTTTGTTTTTATCACAACATTTTTTTTAAACAAATTATAAGTCGCTTTAAGATATTTTTCATTGTTGTTATACTATATGTGTCGTTTAAACAGTTTTATACCTTAAACTTAATCTTAAACTAAAAATAGATCCTAAAAGTGTAATTGTAAAAACCCGGAAGAAAATTTGTAGAAAATTTGCTAAAAATATTCGGCAACCCTGTAAAAACACAACTGAATAAGCTTTAAGATATCTTATCAATTTCGTCATACTATTAAAGTCAATTTTTTACGTGAAACTAAAATTTAAACTAAAAACAGATACTAATACGTTTAATTTTAAAAACCTTGAATAAATTTTGAAAACCTCGAGAAAATTTGCTAAAAACATTTGGCAAGCCTGAGTATACCTAGTTCAATCCAAAATTTTATACAATTAAGTTTGTAATATATATTTTTGCACTCCAATAACTTATTTTTACAATTATCTTTCGCTGAAGTACACATTCTGAACATAGCAGCTACTCGATAGAAAGTTTGAAACTAGAATTACTAGTCTAAATAAAAAAGAAACCTGACAGAAAGTTTTTATTTCTTTCCCTGCAACTTAAGCCCGCTTGATTAAATCTCAACAACGGTTTCTCGCGACTATGCCTGCCTGATTAGTTTAATAAGGACAAAATCGGCCGTAGTTTGTGTCGGTTGCTGTTGTTGATGGTAATGTGATAAAGATCATTTGGATACTAAAACATTTAAGGATAATAAATTAATTTGTCTCATGTACTAGAAAATATTTCACAAACATAAAAGATACAAAAATGCAAAATCTACTAACATTTATAGTTTAATTTTTTAGAAAATAGTACTATAGCATTAGTTCTAATTTATTAGTTTATTGTTGTTAATTTGTTATTATTAAACGGCAAAAGAAGCGATCAAAAAATTTGTACAAAAACTTTTCGGTTTTTGAGTCGTCTACCACGGATACAGTCTAGTCTTGTCCACGACGAAATTATTTCGTCCTCATTTCAAAAAATAACTGTTTGAAAAATATTATTTAGATTTTGTTAATAAAAATTAATGATAATTATTTATAAATAAAAGATTGTTTTTATTTCAGCTTTGTTTAAAAAATTATATACAATGAATAATTTTGTAGTGGAGCAAAATCAACTAATTTTGAAAAATGGTTTTCAAAAAATATTGAAAAAATAAAAGAAATGATGAAAGTTCTTTAAAACTTTTGATCGATATAAAGAAATGTTATGTTAAGCTATGTAAAAGAAATATAACCAACTTCATCAGTAAAACTAATAGAAACAAAAAAATAGAGGTTCTTAAAACTAACCAAAATTTTCTCAAAAAAGACAAAAGTAGACTGATTGAAGTAGAAAACTGCCTTCAAAAGTTATTAAACTACCAAAATGCTGCAACATACCTGATGGTTTCTGATATTTTGGGCATCCGTAGCTTGGCTAGATCCGTATTTAATTACATAGAGCGATTTTTGTTCTAGTGGTAGAAACTAAATCCTTTTTAGAACCAGACTTTAAATATGTTGCAGAAATATTTAAAAGTTCAGGCTTGCATGTTACATCCGAGATTGAGGTGTTCAACGCGGCGGAATCTTGGATTAGTTTTAACAAAAACGAGAGAAGTAAATACGCTAAAGATCTTTTCCTGAAAGTTCGCCTCCCTCTGTTTTCAGATAAGGCACTGAAGAGCGTATTACAAATGAAATCTTCGTTCCGTGAAGTTGATGAGTGTCGTGATCTTATGAACAGTACCCTAGAAGACAAGAACAGTTCTTTTAGCAAAATGCCTAGCGAGCATTTCACACACAGATACTGCAACAGTAGGCGCTTCAATTTACTTTTTTTTCGAGGTTGTGATGAAAATGTCCGTCAAGTCAACCTATTACGCTACGGTAGTAAACAGCTGGCACCAACAAAAAGTTCTTGCTACGCAGCGGTTCTCATAAAAGACTCGGTTTTCGTTTTCGAGCGTCAGCTTTATCACGCAACGCCTCCTGCAGTTTCGATCGATAAATACTCAACCACGAGTGACACAGGGTCGACAAAAGTGACCGAAATGGACCATCGTGAGGAATACCTTGCCTGCTCTCTGGCGGGAAAAATTTACGTCGTAGGAGGATTCAGTGACAATATAAATTTTCAAGCTAACCTTCCCTGCCTGCAGCTCGACCCTGCCGGATGTCGGTGGAAAGAAGTCAGCCCAACGATCGCGTCGAGAACTTACGCGTCGTGCGCCGTTTTCCAAGGTAGGATCGCGGTCAGCGGCGGACTCGGGGTGAAAATCGGCGAAGCGTACGATCACGTGGCCGACGCGTGGACCCGAATGCCGAGCATGGTGGTAAACAGAATTGGCGACATGCAGTCGGCAGCAACGCGAACGAAGCTGTTCGTTTTCGGAGGAAGCGAAACCGGCCCGGTGTGCGAAGTGTTCGATTCGACGTGCCAAAAGTTCGTCCGCAATTCGCCACGCTCGACTACGAGGGCCTGGTGAAGGTCGCCGCTGTTGGGAAGAGACTTTATTTTTTTCACAGGAGAGACGACCGTTTTTTGTTGTACGATCTGGAGGCTGAAGAATGGAGAAAGAGGAGTTTTGATCTTGGTGAGTCGGAGTATGTTATACTTAGTTGTATTGCTGTGCACGACCGTAAAATATCAAAAACTAATAACAGTCACCTCTCGCGAATCTACGCACTCGTTACTAACTCTTGTTTAGCTACGCGTTTTAGATTGAAAAAACACAACAAAACTAACTTGGTAATGAACTATTAAAGTTGTTATTTTGAAAAATGTATAGGAGGTAGACTTTTAATAGTTTGAGATTCTTGAATTTTAGTTTGTGACTATTACAGAAAACCTATTGAACTCTACAACTTTAATCTTTATATTTTAGATGTCTAAGCCCCTGTTAAACCTTTAAATTAAACAAGGTACAGTTTTCAGGCAGAAAGTTTCACTTTAGCTCAATAAATCTCTTATTTCTAGCTAACTTTTTTCTTACCAACCTAAGATTAAACTTGTCTTGCATGGTATTAAAGAAAGATAGTTAAACTTGTCTAGTTATCCTTAAACTGTTGGTAGCATCAGAAGAAATTATTTTCTTAATTTTTATAAGTTACTTATTGTTGCATTGTTGTGATAAAATTTTATAACTTACGTAATTGATACTATAATAGACTGGCTTAAAAAAATAATTATTAATTCTACCTTTTCTTGCTTTTTTTCTTTACTATAACATAAACTAAACTCTTTTAATTATACATTGACTAAAACTTGACAAATGTTTTGCTATTTATTTTATCCAGGTTCTTTTATTAAATTTTGCTTTTATAAAAAATTAGCTTCTCGAACTCGCTTAACATGAATTTTACTTTAATTTAAATCTAGTACGAACTTTAGAACTAGTGTTACGATAGTTTTATATATTAATGTGGAATATATTATTAAGATATCATACATATTATTAAATTTGAATAAAAGTATTTTATTTTCTTATATAATCTTCATTATGTTTTTCATGTAAGAGTGCCTAGAGTTTATTTATTTGTTACATGTTTGTTTTGTTGTAGTAAACTATATTAAAAAAATGCTCTTAATAATAATTTCTAAAATAGTTATCCCCAAACAAATTGTACTCGATAGTTTGTAAAATAGTATAATGGATTTTATATGACCTTCAAATTACTAACATTACTTCCAAATGTAACATTGAAAAGTGTAAAAGCATTTTGCTGCAATAGTCCAATCGATTATAAATAAAACGGAACTTTAATTTAGCAACAAGGTATTTTGTAAATTAAAAGTTTATAACTATTCAGAAAAACATAAATTGAAAAATAACTTTTTTGCATGGTTTATTAAAAAAAAAGCATTAAAAATCAATCTGAATATGTGAACAATAAAAGCAAAAAATATTATTAATACGTTTAGCTCGAAGAAAGAACCTTGAATTACAGTTTTTGAAAAAAAAAGTTGAAAAATTAATTTCAAATCATAATTAATTTGATTATTAAATAAAAAACTTTATTAAAAAAAGCATGTAAAAATAGAATTCTTGTATATTACTGTATGGTAAAAATATCAATGTATGTAATATCAAGTACTTTGGAATACCAAAAACTTTAAACAACTAAAGTAAAATTTTCATAAATATATTATTTTAGGGTAAATCTGAAAATAAGCCGTGCTAGATAGTTTAAATGATTTAGTTTATGGTTTAAGAAAGTTAGTGTACTTAAAAAGTTAAGTAAACCAAATTTATAGTAGTTTTAATTTTTATTGTTACTTTTATAAAGGAAAAATTTCAATTAATTGGTTTTAACAACTTACATAATAGTTCTTATTTAGCTCTCAAAAACAAAAATTTTGTTAAACTTTGGGTACCACCACTGCTAATTATTATTACAAAAGTTTAGTACAATGGTACTATAACTTGAATTTCTTACCATTCACATGTAAATTAAGCCCTTTTATTAGTCTACAACAGTGATCGACAACTTACGGCCCGCAAAGCAAAAGTTTTTAGCGTAAAACATGCTATATAAAACAATTAAAAAACATACGTGATAAAAACTTACAGTGGGACTCTTGATTCGTTAGCTGTCATTTATTACTGGTTTACCACTTTTTTGGTTTGAATCAGTGTGTTTAATTACTTTGGTCCACGAAAGACTTTTTGTATATATTTGTAAGGCCTGCAAGCAATTTCTTCTAGAAAAACTTACACGATGCTGCCGATTGCCGAACTCTTGACTAAACCATGGATAATTTAGTATACAAGGTTTTGAATAGTAAGTTTAACTTTTGAAATAAAAAACACATTTACCTGTCACATGCGTCACATTATATGTTTATATAAACATGCTTGTAAAATAAACTGTATTATGTTTTATGCTGTAATTAAACTGTAATGATAATAAATTTTAATATAAGAAATTAAATATTTTGTAATAACAACTGCATTGTCGAATTTTTTTGGCAAAATTAGAACAATAATATTATTTCAAACGACTAAATAAATTATAAACTTTAAAAATAAAAAACTAGCTTAAACAATAATAAAAAAAAAAGTAATTTAAACATTTTATTAGTAGCTAAAGATTTATTATTTTAGACAAGATAGAGAAAAAATTAAAAAGGTCTTTTTACCAACAATTAGATAAATGTATAATGACTAAAATTCACTCTTACAAAAGAAAGGTCTTTAAAACAAGTTTTATAAAGCATATAATAAAAGAATTAAGTTAAATAAATATTTTTTAAAGTTGATGATTTTTTAACTCTACTGGTAGCTACTATTACTATTACTGATATTACTGTAGGTAACATATCAAGTACTAATTCTTACTGTTTTGAAAAACTTTTTGTTATCGTTTTCTAAACTACATCTTATTATCAGAAATAGAATATTTAAGAAAAAAGCAATGGTTTTTCTTTTAGGCCATATATGCTTCGACTTTTTCCTTAATAAATGATTATTAAAATATGTAAAAATTTATCCTTTTAAGGCCATGAGGGATTGAATCCCTCTTTTCAAAAATTTTAAACAGGAAAATTCTAAATTTTTTAAATGTCCAAACTATCTTTACAAAAACTTCAAGTTTACGAAAGATGAAGGACAAAATTTTCTAAATACTTTGTATATTCATGTCCAACGTTTTGTTCAACTTTAAACTTAAGTCAACTGAAAGTTGAACTCAAGGGCATTGCATGTACCACGGGCGTGAATTTTTTCAGTGGTGGTGCACATTTTTTTCGTTCAATAATAGAGTATTTTGTGTGGTAGCTTTTAATAACACAATTTAGAAGTTTCATAGTTTTCTACTAAATAAATTTCTAAAGTTTCTCAGCTACATAAAAATATTTTAACTTTTAACAATTTGAAATATAAGTAAGAGAGATCGAAAAATCGTAATGTGTAATCCAGTTTATTAATTTTAAGTGAAACAAAAATATAAATAAACCTAAGTCTTGATTTTATTGATAATGTGAAAATTTTTCCTTACATTGTAAAGCCAACATGACTAATGAAATTTTTATCTATATTTCATACAAAGAAACTATAAAGGAATTATTAATCAAAATTATTAATTAAATTATCTCAATAATAGAAAAACATGTTTAATGATAACTAAATAAATTACTCGGTCAAAAAGTTTAAGTTAAATTAGTTTAGCTAAAAACTAATTTTTATCAAAAACCAATTACATTTTTGAAAACAAACTAATAACAAACGTGGGCAATCATTTTATAATTTTATAAAAATAATATTTTAATTACGGTTTTTTAATGTTTTAAAAGTACATACAATACATGATTTGGTCAAAAAGTTCCAAAGTAAAAAATAAAACCGTTCGAGTCGTAAAGTCATTCACAAATATTCTTTTAAACAGTATTTGTTTTAACTGGCTAATTTGAAATTGAAAGGTTGATTTTTCAAGTTGTACAACTGTTGTAATTACTTTTTATACAGTAATGTATGTATTAAAAAAAAATTTCAAAAAAACCTATAAAACTACTCCATTTTGACGTTGTTTTTTGAAAAATATGAACTTAACTTTTCTTAATATGAAAAGTATAACATATATATGCACATGAATTTTTAATATAATAAAAAAAACCATATACAATCGCTTTTTTATAACGTTACTTTCCATATCATTCAGGGGAACAGTTTCGTTTAGCTAAAAGGTATTAACATGTTTTATCTAAAGTTAAAATTTTTGATAACCAAAAGGTTTTTTCGTACACTAGGTCATTAGACCAAGTATTTTAAATTGTTTTATATGTCGTTTTATAGAATATTAATTTATTTGCAACTTTTATGTTACAATCATTAAAAATACTATTGTAATTGAACAGATTTATTTCACACGTACGAATGTAGAGGTAAAACTACCTTTAATTGCAAGTACTTTGATAGTTATAATGGTTACATAAAACAAATAAATATTATATTTGAAAACTTTTAAAATCTTGATTAACTAATCAAGTTAATTCGTACTTAATGTTAGTTAGTCTTTATAATGTTTGATTTTATTCATGTTAAACTAATTTTTTCACCGACAACACTGAAATAACTAAAAAACGGTAGTTTAAAAAAATACGTTTAATGTAAAAAGATGTTAAAAAAAGAATAACGTTTGATTTTCCATTACTAATTTGATAAAAAAAGTTTTTAAACATTATATTAGTTTTATAAAGATTAAAATAAAACAAAATTAAATATAAACGAGAAACCTTTATTAAAACTCATCCAAAACCAAAACACAACTTGATGCTTGTTTTTAATTAGTCGTTTTGACAAAAATCTACGTAACCTGCTTGGGCTGCCTACGTGTTTCAAACAGAACGTTAGAAGCCCAAACAAGCCAGGCAGAGATTCACACTTTTATATGAAGTAGCAACGAGACCGAATGAAAATAAACACGCAGATCTGTGCCGCTCAGTTTATATGCATCATGATACACACTCGACATCTTGGGAAGCAATAAAATTTTACTTCTTCTTTTCATACAACGTTTTCTTAAGTGCAGAAATATTTTCACTTGCATTTCATGCTTTGCATTGTAAAGCTTGCATAACAATAAAGCGGAAAGTTGTTAATATTTGCAACAAAAGCTGTTCTGTAAACATTACACAGAAATGTAAATCTAATGTTTAGACACAAATGTTAGTGTGTAAAGTTTATCTTATTAAGAATGTGTACTTACAATGCTTATTATACCAAGAAAGCTTTACAGGATTTTTTTAAGCTTTATAGCTAACAAAATAAAAAAATTAAATAGCAAAAATACTTTAATTTACACCCTTATACCTAGTAATCGCTTACAGTATAAAAATTTACTAATTTTAGCATAACAAAAGATCAAACTTTTATTAGGCTTTTCTTATCGATATTTTTTTTTAATTAAAAAAAAACAAAGTTTGCTATACTTAACTACGTAAAAGGTATATAAAATTAAACAGTTTCAAGTTTTAAAAACTTTTTGTTTGTTCGCGTTGAGGAAATATTTCAGTCTTAATTTATTAATATTAGCCAAAATTAACATTTTTACTTCAAATTTTTAAATCAAATCAATATAGATTAAAAGATCAGATTACTTTTGGTTATCCAGTCAAACCTGAAAATAAACCTACAGCTTTAAAATTAGTTACTAAAGTTCTAAAAAGTTAAAATAGTATGTGAATGATTTTCCAACAGATTTTTTTTTTCTTATTCAAGTTAAAAAGTTCTAATTCCTAAAAGTAAGTAAGGATTGATT
Source organism: Thalia democratica (assembly GCF_965202585.1). Classification (NCBI taxonomy): domain Eukaryota; kingdom Metazoa; phylum Chordata; class Thaliacea; order Salpida; family Salpidae; genus Thalia; species Thalia democratica. The sequence continues at coordinate 43,642,594 of NC_139165.1, forward strand.
TACAAAAAAAAACATTTGAGTATCAATCTTTAGTGAATTTAAACTTTTTCAATACATAAAAGTTCTTCTATTTAATTCAAATGATTTGTACCAAAAAAACAAATTTTTGTTAGCTCTATTATTTAAAAAACTACTTAACAAGTTTATAATCTTTATTTTTCTACCTGTTTAATTACTCACTTTAAATAACATAATACTTTACTAGTTTTAAGCGAAAAGCATAAAGGTTTAAACACTATTATTAGCTTTCATGCAGCTTATACTTACTTAATTTATATTCTGTCTCAACACATGTACCACTACAGCCAAAATTATTAAATTTTTTTTTTTTTTAATTTCGAAGTAAAATCGCAACATATGCATGTACCTTTTATTATTTAAAAAAAAACAAACAAAATATATTTTTACTCGGAAAACTTAAATACCATTAAATTCATATTTTAAAATGTTACTTAAATAAACTTTTTTTATTTACCTTGTATTGTAACATAGTTAATATTTGCATAACCTAAAATATTCATTGTACAATATTTGTATATTTAATCCTATAAAACATCTACCCTTACATATTTAGCCACAAAATATATTTGAAAATCGTTAAATTACTTAAGTAAATTTTAGTTTCTCACATTACAAAATGAATCAAAATCGTCCAAAACTATTTGTTTATTTATTGTACAAATTATCAAGTATGTCGATTTTATATAACTTTTTAGTATTTTTCTTTACCACATAACTGTACATAATCTTTAAAACAATTTAGTTTTAAGCCAATTTTCCAGGAAGCATCTCATTTGCTCGGCATAACTTTTATACGAGTGCTAAATTTGCACTAGTGTTAGTTTTGCTCGGGTGTCACTTTTGCAGGATCGACTTTTGTGTAAAATAATAGTATTAAGTTAACGAAAACATTTATTTTTAATGTATTCAAAATAAACCTAATTTAAGTAAAAAGTGACTCCGTACAAAAGTGACAAACTGACTCTGTTCAAAATTGACTACTAACGAATAGTGTCTCCGTGTAAAATTGACGACTCGTGCGTTACAAATTAATCGTGCAAAAATCGTGTTCTAAAGTGACGTCATCTAAATCGTAATGTGATGCATGTGCAAAAGTGACTGCTCGTGCAAAACTGACAACGTTCAAAAGTGTCTTCGTGCATTTCATACACCTACCCCTTTTAAATATTTTGGTTTTTAGTCACATTGAAAAAAATTAAAAATTAATTGTGCATATTACAACCTTTAAATTAAACTTTTTAACTTAAAAATTCTTAACATTTTTTTTAAGATGTTTATCTAGTTTTTGTCATTGATTTTTTTTGACCTATTATACAGTAGATTTGTAAAATTATAACTTGGTACGTCTTATAAATATTTTATTAATTTTAATTTAAATTTTTTTCTTAATTTTTATTGTTAGTTTCATTTCCTTGATGAACTGAGTTTATATTAAGAAAAATTCTAATTTGAAACTTTTTTTTGAAATTTCAAAAACTTTAACCTACAGTTTATCCATCTAAATTAGAATTACAAGTTGAGATGCTAAATTAAACTTAACAAAAAATAACTTATGTTTATGTTATCTAAAAGTTTTTTTACATTTTAAATCTTAAAAACTAGTTTTATTAAAAGTTATGTACTGTTATAGTTGGTTGTACTATGGTGTTTAAAGGCTTAAATTAATTTAACTTTATGTGAAAATAGTTTAATTGTTCAAATTTCTTAACCAGATCGTGTGAAGCAGTAAAAATAGAAAATAAATTGACAAAACAACATTTCTTGCAGCTAATGAAACTTAAAAAACACAACAATTTATAAAAGATGTTTTTTATTATAGAATAAAAGATTTTTATTTTGTCTTTTTTATGTTTTTTTAATAAAACAGTAAACCTTTTAGACAATAGACTTTCGCAATACAACTTAAATATTGTTCAACAGTCCTCTATCTCACGCATCTGTATAATATTGTTTTACTTATGTAAACAATAAACATATTTTTGTATATAAGACTAAAGCACCTTCACTTTTTCACGCATCTTGTTTCAACTCACAAAGTAGTTAGACTTGCAAAACTAATTTATGTTGGATCTAATTGTAAAATGTTACGACAAAATTAATGAAACAGTTTAAACAGTTATAAGTAAAAGTTTAAACTGCATATATCAACATGTTTTTGACTAATTGTTAACGTCTAAAACAATGGCTCTAGATAAAGTTTTTTTAAGTACTGACGACTTTATTTTAATCTTATGTTGTTAATTTTGCGTTGTTAAGTATTTATAATAACGAGTCTGACTAAAAACCTGTAGATGCAATCCAGAAGTTCTACCTTAAAAAACAATTATAAACCCTATTTATAATAAGCTAAGTTTTTTTTTGGTTTTAAATACATTTAATATACTTTAGTAGAATTCAATAAAGTAGAATTGGGATCCTTGTCTAAAAATGGGGTTTACTCAAGCCTACTTACTACCAATTGTCGTAGCAACATGCTTGACTACGGTTGCACTAGCTGAGACTGAACAGTAAGAATTTTTACTTGATATTTGAAACATGGTTTTTTTGAAAACTAAATCAATCAAATTACAAATAGCTGGTGCCTTCTGGATAGCACAGAAGTAAAAACGAGACCTTGCCACGAAGGATATGACCCGAATTCAGAAGTTTTGCTTAAAAGCGACGGAACTGACTGTTCCTACAACAGGTTTTATAATTATAAATGTCATTATTTTAAAATATATCAGCTAAAATTTATACTGCCGCTTCTTAACAATCTTTTTTTTATACAGCACCTTGTACAAAGAGGTTAATTTGCTCGAAGATTTTGACGCGAGTTTAGGATATGTTTGTTGTCCTGGGTTCAAAGGTCTCAAATGTGCCAAAGGTTAAAATTCAAAAAGAATAAAGTTATTTATACCTAACAACTTTTTATTAAAAATCTTTTTTTTTACTTTACACTTTAAAGGATAGTAAAATGTTTTCAAAACATTGAATTGAACGTTAATCTTTGAATTTTAATCACAAAACATTAGTTTTTAAAAACCTTTCAACAAAACAAACATAACAATAACCCATTAACACTAAATTCTAAGTCTAGAAACAAAGAAAATGTGTCAACTTCATCACAGAGATTTGCCTCCACACCTGCCTGAACGGAGGAGTTTGCCACGGAGGCGTGTGCCGGTGCCCCTTCGACTTCACTGGTCAGGACTGCGGCAGCAGGATAGTGCCTCCGGTGGTCGAGGTGCGCACCATCAGCTACGAGAGCACGGAGGGCGTGTGCGTGCACACTGGGGGGCGCCACGTGACGACTTTCGACGGCGTCCATTACGCTTTCGACGGAAAATGCTCGTACATGCTCGCCTACGTGCAAGACGACTTCTCCGTAAAGGTTCATTTAAATTTAAAAAAATATTTTTTTCATAAAGTTATCAAAAACTAAAGTCTTAGGGTTTTTTAATTTCTCATAATAGTTGTTTTAAATGCGAGTAGTCAAACCAAAACTAGTTCAAATCAATTTGAGATTTACAACTAAACTATTTTGTTAAAAGCATAACATTCAAATGCAAAGCTAAGAGTTTTGAATATAAAACTTGAAATAATTAATTAATAAGTTCTAAAATGTTATTTGTTACAAAAACTTCTTACATCATGTCTATTTTACTTGTTTTAATTGAAAATACTTTTTTGTAGCTTAACATAAATAAGTATTGCACTACAAGCGAAAAAAAATACAGGTTGAAAATAAGTTTGACTGTTCAAGTGAGTACGGTTGCAAAAAAGCAGTTTACATAGAATCATATGAAGGTGCAAGCATTGTCATGTATCCGAACTCAACAGCGACACTTAACGGAGAATTTGTTGAAATCCCGTCAATTAGTTACGACTTGCTTATATTCAAGAAGCCGTCAACACATTACCTATCAGTTCGATTACCATCTAGTTAGTACTTTTAAATTTTAAAGAACTTGTTTTACTTAAGTTATTTTCTTTAGGTAGTTTATACTTTAGGTAGTTTTACTATATCTTAAACTTTTTTGAGTTTTTTAGGAATGTTTTCAAAATTGAGAAAAAGTGAATGTAAGAGTAGATTAGCCTATTTTTATATGCATATTTTTATACGCATTTTTGTTTAAATATATCTTTTATAAGATCAATACTAAAGTTTTATAAAACTAAAACTATTATTGTTAAGCATCTTTTTAATTTATAATTTGTTTCAAACATAGAGAAACTAATCTAATAATAGCTAATAAAAAGTTATGTTAAAAAAAACTACTAATATACTGTTTTGGTACAAACAATATTCAATAAGTTGTTAAGAATTGCGGCTTTGTTGCTTTTTGTTTTTTTCTTTCATCGAAAATTATAAATAAAAGGGGTTGAAGTCGTTTTTGATTTCTTGCAAGAAGTTATAGTTGTCATTCCGCCAGTTTACTTTGACGAAGGAGTTAACGGACTTTGCGGTAACTTTGACCACGACCGATCAAACGAATTTGTTGTAAATGGAGAGGTTAATTATGAAAGTTATATATACTTGATTGCTAAAGTATATTTTAAACACCTCTTGTCTTTTCTAATTATTGTTTACATTTTTTAAGAGTTCTAATAAGCATTTAAATTATAAAAATGTGGGTGAAAATAAACTAAATAAATTGTGTTTATGTTTTGATTTTCAGCACTTTATCAAAGAAAAACTTTAAAACATGTCAAATAGGAAATCAGCAGCCAGAATTTTGTGTCTGAAATGTGCGACAGCCTGGCATCTTCCTCCTGCTGCAGAGAAGAGCCTGATTCAGGTTGCGAGATCGGTTCAAGCGCGATGGCGCAATGCGAGATGTTAAGATCCACCTCGTTTGCAGACTGCCACCACCTTGTTTCGCCTGAGGCTCGTTAAATAGTTTTTACTCTTTAAACTTTATTTTCAGGAACAGAATATTCAGACCTAGCACCTAAGATAACAAGACTAAGAGAGCTTTAACTCTTTTTTGGTGTATTTGAGTGAAGTTGTGGTCTTCAGCTTATGTAAAATGTTGTTACTATATTCAGGCTTACATTGCTCTTTGCATGGAAGAAATGTGCAACTGCCAGTCGACAACGGTGGAGTGCAGCTGCTCCTCATTTACGTTGTACTCGCAACACTGCGCCCAGTCAGGCGTGAAGCTCGACTGGAGAAGGCCCAATCTTTGCTGTGAGTTTTTCATTTCCTAAGTTTAATAGAAATAAATAAGTATCACTTTTTAGAAGTTCAATTAAAGATAAACAAGAATATTTAGTTTAGTTTACTTCATTTTAATTCCTAAATTAAAAAAAACTGTATTAAGCAAATTATTTATTGTATTCAAATGATAGATTTTTCATCTTAACTTTATAAAATGCAACGATTCAGACGAACATTGTCCCGGTAACATGTTGTACACGGACTGCGGGCCAAAGTGCATGGAAAGCTGTCAAAACTTGCTCCCCGGCAGCTGCGACAACACAAACTGCGTCAAAGGATGTTTCTGCCCCGAAGGTTGGTTTTGGTGTTAGAACACACCGGTAGAGCATCGTTTTTAAATTAATTTTTACAGGACTTGTGTACGACCACGACGTTGAAACTTGCATTGAAAGAGAAGGTTGCACGTGCGTCCACGGAAACATCACCTACTCGAGAAACTCCGTCATCATGCAGGACTGTAACAACTGGTTAGATGTTTTTTCTAGCAGTTTAAAAAAAATCCTGAAAGAATTGAAGCGAATTTAAAACTAGCTTATAAAGTAATATAATGACAATGACACAAATTATTCAAACAGTACTTGCGAGGGGGGTTACTGGAAATGTACTGAAGATGAATGTGCCGAAACGTGCTCGATTGTCGCAGAAGATCACTACCTTACATTTGATGGAAAGTGGTTTCAGGTTTACAGAAATTTTTTGTTAGTGTTCAATTAAAAAAAAAGTTCTTAATTTATACAAGAGTTAAACGACTAATATTTAAGATTTCAAGCAAGATTTTTTTGTTATTTATATTTATTTATATAGAAAAAGTTTCTAATCTAAAGTTATTTTTAAATAATTTCATAATAACAGTTTCGAGGGGGCTGCAAATATGTTGTTGTTGAAACAACAGAAGATGCCACCAACCAGTTCTCAATACTCCTTGACAATTCTGCATGTTCAGTAGAACCTTCTGCCATGAACAATGATTGTAAGAAATCTGTTATTGTCAAGTTGCACGATAGAAGTATATACACGTCAGTATTTTAATTTTCCTTAATAGTTTTTTATTTGATTTTAAAATGAAAATAAAAAATACTGCAGTAATAATAAGAGTTAAAAATAAAAAAATATAGTAAACTTTTTTTTTAATTAATACTGCCCTAAACACTTTAGTGTTATTTATAAATTTTTATAACACTTTTAACAATTGTTAGATAAATTGAATGATACGAGTCTAATATAAGAGTCCTTTCTCTTGTTTTTAATTATTTCATTATAACAAAACTTTAAATAATTTATGCTCTTGAATACAAAACTTGAGCTTAACTAGCAGTTTTCTAATAGATATTTTAATCGAACTAATTTGATTTTTTAACCTTGCTTTTTGTTACGATTACTATTTTTAATATCACAGTATCACAAGCGAGGGTTTCATAATGCACGAGAACAACCTCTTAGATCTCCCGTACAGCTCTCTTGATGAAGACGAAGCCCCTAATGAGTTGCGCATCAAACGAGTGTCGACCATGTACTACAGACTGGAAACTGAATTCGGTTTGATGATTGAATGGAACACTGAACTGGGCTTTTATATTACTTTGTCTGCGACCATGAAGAATAAGGTCAGTTTGGTTTTTCTAAAGCATGTTACTAAAGCAATTAAAAATAAATATATCTTGGAACAACGTAAAAAAATTCAGAGTGTAGTTTTAAAAATTTTAAGTTTTCTAGTAGTTATGATATATCAGAAAATGCATACAGTTAGTTTGAAATGAAATAAAAAAACAGGTACGAGGTTTGTGCGGAGTGTTCAACTACGACATCAGGGACGACCTCACCATGGCGGAGGGTCAAGTCACCGTGAGCGCGGCTGAGTTTGGAAATTCGTGGAAAGTGGGACACACTTGCGAGAAGGACATGTCTCTGCTGCCAACCTCAACGGGAGGCTGCAAGGCCAACTTGAACTTTCACAAGGAAGCCGAACGCGCTTGCAAAATATTCAAAAACGGTACATTTTATAAAAGTTCATATTTAACAGCTCTGAACTTTGTTTAATAAAGTTTAAAAGTTTTTGAAAATTTTCTTGAGTTTTTAAAGTACATTAACTGCTAATAAGAGTATCTAAATCAATTTTTAACAACCACCTTAACAACTAACTTTCCTCTTCAGACTAACTTGCTTTTTTTAACTTTAAAAGCATGTAAATTATTAGTTAGCGACTCACTTAACCACTAACTTTTCTCTTAACCTTTAAAAACCTTATCAGACGTGTTCAAAACGTGCAACGCGCGCGTCGCACCGCAGCACTACATGCGGATGTGCGAGCACGAGATATGCCTGTGCAATGAGCGCGGCGGAACAGACGCCACTAGGTGTCGCTGCTCGGTACTGTCCAGTTACGCGCGGGCGTGCTCGCAAGAGGGCGCCAACCTGCACAACTGGAGGGACGTGAGCGGGTGCGAGGAGCGGTGCGAGGCGGGAACAATGTGGAGCTCTTGCGGCAGCGTTGAGGAGGCGACCACTTGCGAGCACGTGAGGAGTTATGAGCTGATGAATGAGACGAGTGTTAGTTGTTTTAATGACTGTAGTAATATTTTTTTAATTAACATATGTTTAAGTACGCACTGACTCTATTTTAGTCAACATGAAAATGATTATAACAACTTTTATGTTATTGTTTTTATTTTAAATATTTTTTGGTAAACTAAACCTTTTTTTTTTCTAATAGCCACTAATGGTAGAACAACAAAACAAACAGTTTTGTTAATAAAAGCTTTAATGAGAGTTTATAAGCTTAATAGCAACCAAAATTTAAAAGTAATGTTTTATAAAGTATAAAAATTTTACACGAAAACAAATGTTATTAGTTTAGTTAAACATTTTAAATTAACAATAGCATACCAACTGTCTTGAAGGATGTATTTGCCCTGAAGGAAAAATTTTCCTAGACCAAGACTTCAACAAGTGTGTAACGCCTGACTCCTGTCCTTGCATTTATCAGTAAGTTAAAACTGCTTTGCCTTAGTAAGAGAAACTTTTTTCTTGAATTAATTGCTTACTTATTAAATGTCACAAACAGCGAAAGGTCGTATGAAAGCGGTCACGTCAGAATTTCGCTCTGCAAGTCTCACACGTGCGAAAAAGGAACTTGGAAAGAAAAACCGATTCCGGGGTGCCACGAAAAGAGCTGCGAGAACGTAAGACATCACTAAAATCAAGAAGTTGATTAATATATTTATGTTATTTTAATTTCAATTCACTAGGGAATGGTGTGGAGCAACTGCACCTCGGCGAGATGCCGCAGAACTTGCCAGCACAAAGATGCCGAGTGCAGCGTAGACGCTTGCGAGGAAGGATGCACTTGCCCCGCAGGTCAAGTCTTGCATGATCTCAAATGCGTTCCGGCTGAAGAGTGCCCGTGCTTTTTGAACGGACAGCAGTACGAAAACGGAGCAGTTTTGAAAAAAGACTGCAATCATTGGTAGCATTTTTTTTGTCCGTTTTATTTTGTTAAAAAAGATTGAAAATATGCTTTCAAGTATGGCGTTAACAGTCGCAATGCTTTATCGATTTTAATCATTAAGTCTGGTTAAAAATAAATTTCATAGCACGTGTTCGTCTTCAAAATGGGAGTGTACGAAGCACTCGTGCTCGCAAACTTGCTCCACCTTTGCCGATTCCCACTACGAGACGTTCGACAGGAGGGCGTTCGACTTTTTCGGCGAGTGCGCCTACGTGCTGGCTGAAGACTTCTGCGGCAGCGACAACGGCAGCTTCAGGGTTGTGATCGAAAACGTTCCGTGCGACGCAGGTGGCATCGTCTGCTCCAGAGCTGTGAAGGTATGACGTCACAAACAAGCAACTGATTAACAGTGATAATGACAATTTGAATACCGACAAAAAGTGTTATATATTTTTAAGGTATATAAAAACCGGTTATAAATCTAGTTAATAAGATTATGATAGTAAAAAATAGTTACAAAAACTATTTATTCAAACAGAATGAAAAAAATATCTTAAATATAGCAAAAATTAAGAAATGCTTTTTTGGTATTTTTAAGACCTAGATACGCATTTTTTAAATTTTTTGAACGTATATTACTTTTTGAAATATAGCTTGTTAAACATTTTTCAAAGAATTTAAATAGTCGCAGTTTGAATTTTTTGTGCCTAAAAACTCGTGCACCTGAAGAAAGCTTTACAAAAAAGTAGATAAAACTTTTAACATTGTTGAATTGTTCTTTTTCCTAACAGGTTGTCTATTACGACAAAGTGATACGCATGATCAGAGGGACCGAGCCAACAATTTACGGAAACCCGTACGCGAACCCAGACGCTGAAGAAGGGTTTGTTGAAATAGAGGAGCTCGGTCTTTTCTTTATCATCCATTTACAGGTAAATACACTATATTACTATACTTATGTTTAAAAAAAGTTGTTATTTTAAACGCGTAAAACTACTACTTTTAAACATTTGCAGCATGGTGTACGAATTATGTGGGATAAGGGCACCAGGGTTTACATAAGTTTGGAACCTCATTTCATGGGTAGAGTTTGCGGGTTGTGCGGAAACTTTGACGGAAACATACTGAATGACTACAAAACTAGACAAGGTAAATTTTGCCAATATATCGAAAGCCAATGAAACAGTAACTTATTTCTAAAATGTAATTTTCTCAGTATTATCTTAGTAAAAACATTAAAACTTTTACCAACGTGTAGAACTTAGCAGTTTAATGTACGGAAGTTCTATTTCAGGTGAACAGGAGTCCAACTTGGAAGATTTCACTCATTCCTGGCGCGTTTTCGGCTCTTGCGCCCGGCCCTCCGTCGACCAAGTTCACCCTTGCGAGCTCAACCCGGGCAGGTCCCACTGGGCCAAGGCTTCGTGCAAGGTCATCCTCGAGGACGTTTTCGCCCCGTGCCACCCCTTGGTGGACCCGCAGCCGTACTACGAGTACTGCTTGTGGGACTCGTGCCACTGCGACCGCGGCGGCGACTGCGAGTGCTTCTGCACGGCGCTGGCCGCCTACGCCAGGGTCTGCCACGAGCAGAACGTCGGCATCCGGTACAGAACCGAGGACCGGTGCGGTGAGTGAAAGTTTATAAAATAGTAAATAAAGTATTCAGTTATTTAATTCAGGCTGTATGATTTATTTTCATTTAATTTGCTTATTTACATTTTTAATATCTAGTGGTTTAATACTGACTGTGCTATCAATTTGCTTTATAAAATACTTTTCAAACTTTATACAGGACTTCAGTGCGAAAACGGCACGCAGTACAAGGAGTGCGGGTCGACCTGCTCGGAAACCTGCCCCGAGTACCGCAACGAAGAAACGGACTGCGAGGAGTGCTTCGAGGGCTGCTTCTGCCCGCAAGGCCACGTCATGCACGGTGGTGAGTGCGTCAGGGGCGCGGAGTGTCCCTGCATGTACAACGGAACCGTCATTGAGAGCGGAGAAGTCATTGAGTTTGTGTGCGAAAAATGGTATGTTTTAGAATAAGCTTGTTGACAGTGTACAGCGAATATTTTGATGATGACTATTTCAATCTAAAGCCTTTATCTTTTTTAACTTTATAGTTAAGTTTGTTTTTTTTTATAAAAAGTTGTATATTTAAAAACTATTAACTTAAAACATTTTCTTACAGTATCTGTGAAGACGGTAAGACGAAATGCGAAAGTATATGTGAAGAAACAACCACAACCAATTTCTTCACAACAACCCCGTTCACCACTGAAACCATGGGAACGACCACCCTTTCAACTTCGAAGGAGACCACAGTCGAGCGGACTACGACACCCCGCGGCGAGACCACTGTTGTGACGACTACGACGTCGTCATTGAAAACTACGAGCGAGCCGACTTTCACGACGACTGCCCAGTACACAACTGCTTCGGGAGTTGAAACCACTACGGCAAACGAGTATGAAGTGGAAACCACGACGACTGTCGTTGAAACAACAAACTCGCCTTTTGAAACTACGACTGGTACTTGTTTAAAGAACTTTTTTGTACATTTTTTTCATAAACAAATATTAACTTTACTTTCGCTTTTAAATAGAAGTATAGTTCGATGAAAGTTACTCCTACTGTTGTTTTTTATTAAAGTACTTTTATAAATCTTTTAGATTACTTAAACAAAATACATTTGATATTAAATCTAACCAGTAATTGAAGAGCCAACGCGTACAGTGAAAACAACTGAAGTTGTGACGACAACACCAATCAAGTCAAGCACCTTCAGCTACGGTCAATCTACTCAAATTCCAACAACCGTTGTTCAAACTACTACAACTGGTAAGTTAAAATAATTGATAGTATAAACCTTCTTATGAGTAACTAAATGAATTTAAACAGAATATTTTCCCAATGCAACCACTACTTTACCGGAGTCTACAACAAAACACTCGCTCACTACTACCTACAAACCAACTCTCGTTGTGACTACTAGTGCACAAGGTGAAACCTCTACTGCTTTAGTCTACGAGACGACAACTACAACAGAGCAATCTAAAGAAACCGCGTCAACACCTTATTCTGGTGAGTACACGTCAACGCCAATTTACTCTTCGACAACTTCGGTTGGTACAACTACGAGCGTACCCTCGCACAAAACTACTGTTCAGTCAAGTAGCACCCCAGCTCCGACTTTTAATTTTACTACCACAACTTCTCCAATAACTTTTACTACTTCCACTCCTCATATTACTTTAACAACTTTAACAACCTCATTGCCTCAGCAAACCACTTCACAGACTCCAGGAGACATCTGCTACGTGCCAATGGATCTTGAAATAGTTTCCGGAACTCAAACTTCTGAACTGCCGTTGGTTTATGAATCGAATGGGAAGGAGTTAGAGAACAACGTTGGACATTTCGGATCTTCTAGTCCGTGGACTCCGACTGATGATGACTTGACTCCGGAAAACGATGTCTTCATAGAAATAAGATTCAAAACTCCAGTTTACATTTTTGGTGTGAAAATCGAAGGTGCTGGAGAGGGAAGTAACAAGTACGTGAAAAAGATCAAAGTGGATTACAAACTGCAAGAAAGTGATGCTGACTTCACGGTCGTCGAATCGGGTCGGAGTGATAACTACTTTGATGCAAATGTGGACTCGATAAACCCTGCAGATATTTACTTTCCTAATGAAACATCTGTATTGGTTACAGTCATTCGAATCCATCCTGAAGAGTGGACGGGCTTCTTTCCGGTTTTCAATGTAGGATTGTTAGGTTGTTACCATTCTTTTGCTACAACAACAGCGTATCAGCAAACGACTCATCTACCGACTTCTCAACCAACTACCACAGATACTCAAAACAAAGTATGTTACGATCTTAGAGATTTAGAAAACATTTATGGAACTACGTCAGTTGTTCAACCGGTGCTTTCCAGTTCAAACGGAGAACTGCTGAGTGAAAACATCGCACGTTTTGGATCTTCTAATCCATGGACCCCTTCTGACAAGGACTTGACTTCAGACAACGATCTGTTCATCGAAATCAAGTTCGACTCTCCCGTTTATATTTTTGGTGTTTTGACAGAAGGTGCGGGTGTTGAAACCAACAAGTTTGTTAAAAAAATCAAAGTGGACTACAAAGTTCACGAAGACGACGCTGATTTCACAGTTATAAAATCCGGTGCCGGCAATGAATATTTTGATGCGAACGTAGACTCGATTAACCGAGCCACTCTGTATTTTCCCGGTAAAAAGCCGGTATTGGCAACAGTAGTTCGAGTTCATCCTGAAGAGTGGACAGGTTTTCTCCCGGTTTTCAATGTGGGATTGCTCGGTTGCTACAAGGAGTTTGAGTACTCCACGACTTCGCTGAAAACTACAGGAATTTTTACAACTTCACCGCCGGCGTTTGAAAGCACTACAGCAGCAACTGCACCGATGCAAGAAGAGACGACTGTGATTACAATGACGACAACAGCAGTTACCCAGGAGCCAGTGGAAGCAACAAGCGTTTTGCACACCACAGAGAAAGCGACTCAAACGTACGAAGTTCAAACAACTACCAGTGTGGCTAAAAAGACTACCAGTCTACCTTATGAAACGACAAGTAAGTTTAAAGAAAGATAAAGAAAGATAAGTTTCAGTAAAATAAAAAAAAAGCATTTAAGTAAGAACTATTTTGAAGTTTATAAGTAAAAGAACAAAAAAATATTTTGCAACCATATTTCTTTGATTAAAAAGAAAATTTAAGTACAAATGTTTACACTAAATATAAGAGGAAACTAAACTTATGACAGTATTTTATTTAAGTTTGTAGTGTAGATAAACAAGATGAACACTTTTATAATAAGATTTCTTTCAATGAATTTTGCTTAAAATATTACATTTACAGCTAGCAAACAAACACCAACAACTGAAGTAGTAACAAGTAAAGTGACTACCAAGACACCAGTAGTATCAAGCGTTTCTCCTACCACTTCTTCTACTATTGTCACTGAAACAACGCAAAAAGGTTTCAAAATAAGTTTATTAGTTACGAACATTTTGCTTACTTAACTTTTCAATTATAAAACAGAAACATATCAACCAACATTACCAGAAACATCAACTGAGCAGTCACCAGTATCTTCAACAAAACAAATTGTTACAACTACTTACAAACCAACTGTCGTAGTAAGTACTACATCTGAAGGTGAAACTGTTCCAACTGTAGTCTATGAAACAACAACTACAACTCAACAAGAAACTACTCCAATAATATCAGGAGAAACAACACCTTACTCATCAGAAGAAACAACACCTGTTTACTTTTCTACTGTTACTGTTGGTAAAACTACTGAAATTCCTTCACATCAAACAACTGTCGAATCAACAACAAAACCAACTTTTGCGTATACTACAACTTCGTACGAGTATCCAGAAAGTAAGTATAAATTTAGTGTAAACTTTTATAATATTTAAAATGTTTCTTTAAATATTATATTTTAAACTAGTTACTTATTTTCTCCATTATAACAACTGTTTTATAAACAACAGAATCGACTGCTATTCAGACAACGAGTAAAACTACGCCTACAGGTAAGAAGTTTAAAAGATTTTAGGATTTTAAGTTACTTTTACCTTTAATTGATGAATTTATGGGTTAAGTTCAACTTTGATGTTTTAGTCCAATTATATATAAGATCTTGTCCACAGAAAATAACGTAAAGTAGTTCAACCATTAAAATTAATTTAAATTTTACCAAATGTTTGTAAACACCACAGAGTGAATAGTGTTATAAATAAAAACTACCAACTTAACTACTAAATATCTCAATTGAACAGTAACATTAATAACTTCAGATAAAAAATAACTAAAAATTACCAAACGATTAAATATAGTTGCTTATTCTTAGACATATATATTATTAGTTTAGAAAACATTTTTAACAAAACAGAAACATCAACTCCTAGTGAGACTGTTTCTTTCACAACAACAAAAGTTGAAACTACAAGTGAAATTGTAACAAACACTCCAACTGAAGGAGTAACTCCTCCATTTGAAGAAGAAGTAACAACTGTTGTTACAACTACAACTTCAAAGCAACAAACTTCACAACCATCAGCAACAACTGAACATCCTGAAACACCAGTTATCATTGAAACAACAACTACAACTGTTGAGAAAACTCCGACACCAATAACATCTCAAACCACTGAAGGTAAACAATATCTTAACAAAACAGTTTTAATAAACTTAGTTAACATAGATGATACATTTCCGAAACTGATAAATATGAAAATTACCTTCATCTACTTATCACTTTGAAGTATTTTTCTCGATTAGTTTGTATTAAGTAAATGAATAAATAAATTTAGCAGTATAATTTTTTTTATACAACCCTTTTTTGTTTTATAGTCGAGTAAAAATACACAAAAATTAATGATTAATTCTTGAATTTAGGACAAAAACCAAATGCAACAGTCGAGGTTACGACAACTGAAGTTGTTACAAAAACTCCTGTAATTTCTACAACATCTGAAGAAACTGGTATCACTACAACACCTGTTACAGTTACAAAAACTACCACAAAAGGTAAAGTACAGCTGTTTTGTAATTTAATACTATTTTTATACTACTTTTATCTATGTTATATTGATTTTATAATTCTAATAAGTTTTTTACATTAAAATTTTCAAAACAGAAACGTATCAACCAACATCACCAGAAACTTCAACTGAGCAGTCACCAGTATCTTCAACAAAACAAATTGTTACAACTACTTACAAACCAACTGTCGTAGTAAGTACTACCTCTGAAGGTGAAACTGTTCCAACTGTAGTCTATGAAACAACAACTACAACTCAACAAGAAACTACTCCAATAATATCAGGAGAAACAACACCTTACTCATCAGAAGAAACAACACCTGTTTACTTTTCTACTGTTACTGTTGGTAAAACTACTGAAATTCCTTCACATCAAACAACTGTCGAATCAACAACAAAACCAACATTTGTTTATACTACAACTTCGTACGAGTATCCAGAAGGTAAACTTAAATTTATTTTATACTTTTATAAGTCTAATTAATTTTACCTACATTAACTTTCTTCAACCAAAAAACTTTTTATAAACGACAGAAACAACCGCAATCCAATCAACAAGTGAATTTGTTCCTACAGGTAATAAATTTGTTATTTTACTAAAACCTATTTTATGCTACTTTTCTGTTTTTCTTTTTTTTTCTGTTTAATAACTAATTACATGAGTTAAAATTAAAATCATGATGGCAAATGTTTTGTAAAATTAAAATATTAAATTTTAGTTAAGTACTTCAGTCGATAATAACACTGAAACAGTAGAAGTATTCTTGGTGAAAACTAATGTGATGCTTTGTTTATTTCGAGTAATATTGTGTATATCCACCTAGATTGTAATGAAATTAGATTATGTTGCAAAGTTTCAGTACATTCTCTCTTCTGTTAGAAACACATGTTAAGACTTTCTAAATGAAAAGTACTAATTCCTGTTAATAATATTTTTAATTGAAATCAAATAATTAATAAGAGTATTTTATAATATTTAACAAATTATGAAACCCCAATGGAGTCAACAACAACCAATAAGTCGTAATTTTAAATATCAACAATTGATGAAAATATAGTTAGTTATTCATAAGTTCAGCGAGAAAAATATAAAAAGTTATTAACTAAACAGAAACATCAACTCCAAGCGAGACAGTTTCTTTCTCAACAACAAAAGTTGAAACTACAAGTGAAATTGTAACAAACACTCCAACTGAAGGAGTAACTCCTCCATTTGAAGAAGAAGTAACAACTGTTGTTACAACTACAACTTCAAAACAACAAACTTCACAACCATCGGCAATAACTGAACATCCTGAAACACCAGTTATCATTGAAACCACAACTACAACTGTTGAGAAAACTTCGACACCAATAACTTCTGAAACTACTGGAGGTTAACAATAACTAATTAAACTTAGTTAACGAAGATGATACATTTCCGAAACTGATAAATATGATAAAAACTACCTTCATCTACTTATTATTTTAAAGTATTTTAACTGTTATTTATATAAAGTAAATGAATAAATAAAGAAGCAGTATAATTTTTTTTTTATATAACCCTTTTTTGTTTTATAGTCGAGTAAAAATACACAAAGATTAATATTTTTTCTTGAATTTAGGACAAAAACCAAATGCAACAGTCGAGGTTACGACAACTGAAGTTGTTACGAAAACTCCTGTAATTTCTACAACATCTGAAGAGGCCGGTATCACTACAACACCTGTTACAGTTACTAAAACCACAACAAAAGGTAAAATAAAACTGTTTTGTTATTTAATTTTTTTTTTTATACTACTTTAAACTATGTTTAATTGATTTTGTAATACTAATAAGTTTTTTAAATTAAAATTTTCCAAAACAGAAACATATCAACCAACATCACCAGAAACTTCAACTGAGCAGTCACCAGTATCTTCAACAAAACAAATTGTTACAACTACTTACAAACCAACTGTCGTAGTAAGTACTACATCTGAAGGTGAAACTGTTCCAACTGTAGTCTATGAAACAACAACTACATTTCAACAAGAAACCACTCCAATAATATCAGCAGAAACAACACCTTACTTATCAGAAGAAACAACACCTGTTTACTTTTCTACTGTTACTGTTGGTAAAACTACTGAAATTCCTTCACATCAAACAACTGTCGAATCAAAAACGAAACCAACATTTATTCATACTACAACTTCGTACGAGTATCCAGAAGGTGAGCTTAATTTTATTATATACTTTTATAAGTCTAAATAATTTTACCAACATTAACTTTCTTTAACCAAAAAACTTTTTATAAACAACAGAAACAACCGCAATTCAAACAACAAGTGAAGTTGTTCCTACAGGTAATAAATTTCATACTTTACCAAAACCAATTTTATGCTACTTTTCTGTTCAAAAACTTATTACATGAGTTAAATTAAAGCCATGATGACAAAAGTTTTATATGATAAAAATATTAAGTTTTAGTTAAGTACTTTAATCGATAATAACACTGAAACAGTAGAAATATTTTGGTGAAAATTAATGTGATGATTTGTTTATTTCGAGTAATATTGTCTATATCCACCTAGATTGTAATGAATTTAATTTATGTTGCAAAGTTTCAGTACATTCTCTCTTCTGTTAAAAACACATGTTAAGACTTTCAAAAAAAAAAACACAAATTCTTATTAAAAGTAATTTTAATTGAAATCTATTAACTAATAAGAGTATTTCTTACTATTAAACACATTTTGAGACCCCAGTGGAGTCAACAACAACCAATAAGTCGTAATTTTAAATATCAGCAATTGATCAAGATATAGTTCATATATTCATATATTCAGCGAAAAAGTTATAAAATGTTATCAACTAAACAGAAACATCAACTCCAAGCGAGACAGTTTGTTTCACAACAACAAAAGTTGAAACTACAAGTGAAATTGTAACAAACACTCCAACTGAAGGAGTAACTCCTCCATTTGAAGAAGAAGTAACAACTGTTGTAACAACTACAACTTCAAAACAACAAACTTCACAACCATCAGCAACAACTGAACATTCTGAAACACCAGTTATCATTGAAACCACAACTACAACTGTTGAGAAAACTTCGACACCATTAACTTCTGAAACTACTGAAGGTTAAATATAGTTTTAGATGTGAAACTGACAAATCTTTAGAAGTTTTGAAATATATTAAAGTCCGTTTCTACTTTTTTAACAAAGAATCGTTTAATGTTCTATAAAACTAAATAATATAATTACATAGAAATTGTGATTTTTTTTATTATTGATACAACACATTTTATTTTTTCTCTACAGCAAAAATAAAAGTTGTTTATTAGGTAAAAAACCAAATGCAACAGTCGAGGTAACGACAACTGAAGTTGTTACAAAAACTCCTGTAATTTCTACAACATCTGAAGAAGCTGGTATCACTACAACTCCTGTTACAGTTACCAAAACTACAACGAAAGGTAATGTTAACTAATTTGTATTTTTATACTTAAGTGATATAGAAATTTTTCAACACAGAAACATACTCGCCAACATCACCAGAAACATCAACTGAGCAGTCACCAGTATCTTCAACAAAACAAGTTGTTACAACTACGTACAAACCAACTGTCGTAGTAAGTACTACATCTGAAGGTGAAACTGTTCCAACTGTAGTCTATGAAACAACAACTACAACTCAACAAGAAACTACTCCAATAATATCAGGAGAAACAACACCTTACTTATCAGGAGAAACAACACCTGTATTTACAACTGTTATTGGTACTACTACTAAAGTTCCTTCACACGAAACTACAGTTCAATCTCATTCAACGTTTATTCCTTCAAGTAAGTTGAATAATAACAGTTAATTTAAAAAAATGTAAGTATTATGTTTACAAAACTTTTCAAAACAATTATCACATTAAATATTTGCATTTTGAATAAACTAAGTTAAATGTTTGAAATAAAATTTTAAATACAAAAAGGTACAACAGCTGAAAGTTTCGAAACAACCATATCAACAGGTTAGTATTTCATTTGTTTATAGATATTTCATGTTGAAGTATTAATGGTATTTGTATAGAACTAATTTAAAAGTTCAAAAATGCGTCTATTTCTGTAAATTCTTATTCTTTTTTTCTTTTTTTTTTGAAATATTTATAGTATCATTAAAATAAAAAACTTTGTTTATTAAAAACCAAATAATCCCGAAACACAAAAGTAATATTTATTCAAAACTTAACAAACCCCTTTTCGTATTATTTTCTTAGAGATACTTTAATTTACTTTTTTATATAATTTTAATTAATGTAGTATCTATTGTAGCATCAACCAACCTGAAATACGAAAATTAACCATATAAAATATATATCCGTTATCAAAAAGTTTTAAATGATTCAATTTTTTTTAATAGTTTGCACTTTTGACAAAGCGATTAGAAATTTATATGACAAAGTAAAAATATTTTTTATTATAAAATGTAAATTTAAAGGTCTATCAGTACACGCTTAAAATTTATTTACTTTTAAAGCATTCAACATACATTTAAATTGTTATAGAAACTACAACTCCTAACAAAACTGTTTCGTTTACAACAACAAAAGTTGAAAATACAAGTGAAATTGTAACAAACACTCCAACTGAAGGAGTAACTCCTCCATTTGAAGAAGAAGTAACAACTATTGTTACAACTACAACTTCAAAACAACAAACTTCACAACCATCAGCAACAACTGAACATCCTGAAACACCAGTTATCATTGAAACAACAACTACAACTGTTGAGAAAACTTCGACACCAATAACTTCTGAAACTACTGAAGGTTAACAATATCTAATTAAAACAGTTTTAATTAAATTTAGTTAACATAGATGATACATTTCCGAAACTGATAAATATGAAAACTACCTTCATCTACTTATTACTTTAAAGTATTTTTCTTTATTATTTTGTATAAGGTAAATGAATAAATAAAGGTAGCACTATAATTTTTTTTTATTAACCCTTTTTTGTTTTATAGTCGAGTAAAAATAAACAAAAATTAATGATTTATTCTTGAATTTAGGACAAAAACCAAATGCAACAGTCGAGGTTACGACAACTGAAGTTGTTACAAAAACTCCTGTAATTTCTACAACATCTGAAGAAACTGGTGTCACTACAACACCTGTTACAGTTACAAAAACTACAACGAAAGGTAAAGTAAAGCTGTTTTGTTAATTAATATTTTTTTATACTACTTTTAACTATGTTATATTGATTTTGTAATTCTAATAAGTTTTTTACATTCAAATTTTCAAAACAGAAACATATCAACCAACACTACCAGAAACATCAACTGAGCAGTCACCAGTATCTTCAACAAAACAAATTGTTACAACTACTTACAAACCAACTGTCGTAGTAAGTACTACATCTGAAGGTGAAACTGTTCCAACTGTAGTCTATGAAACAACAACTACAACTCAACAAGAAACTACTCCAATAATATCAGGAGAAACAACACCTTACTTATCAGAAGAAACAACACCTGTTTACTTTTCTACTGTTACTGTTGGTAAAACTACTGAAATTCCTTCGCATCAAACAACTGTCGAATCAACAACAAAACCAACTTTTGTTCATACTACAACTTCGTACGAGTATCCAGAAGGTAAGCTTAATTTTATTATATACTTTTATAAGCCTAAATAATTTTACCAACATTAACTTTCTTTAACCAAAAAACTTTTTATAAACAACAGAAACAACCGCAATTCAAACAACAAGTGAAGTTGTTCCTACAGGTAATAAATTTCATACTTTACCAAAACCAATTTTATGCTACTTTTCTGTTCAAAAACTTATTACATGAGTTAAAATTAAAATCATGATGGCAAATGTTTTGTAAAATTAAAATATTAAATTTTAGTTAAGTACTTCAGTCGATAATAACACTGAAACAGTAGAAGTATTCTTGGTGAAAACTAATGTGATGCTTTGTTTATTTCGAGTAATATTGTGTATATCCACCTAGATTGTAATGAAATTAGATTATGTTGCAAAGTTTCAGTACATTTTCTCTTCTGTAAAAACACATGTTAAAACTTTTAAAATGAAAAGTACTAATTCCTGTTAATAATATTTTTAATTGAAATCTAGTTTATAATAAGAGTTTTTTATAATATTTAACAAATTATGAGACCCCAGTGGAGTCAACAACAACCAATAAGTCGTAATTTTAAATATCAACAATTGATGAAAATATAATTAGTTATTCATAAGTTCAGCGAGAAAAATATAAAAAGTTATTAACTAAACAGAAACATCAACTCCAAGCAAAACTGTTTCTTACACAACGACAAAAGTTGAAACTACAAGTGAAATTGTAACAAACACTCCAACTGAAGGAGTAACTCCTCCATTTGAAGAAGAAGTAACAACTGTTGTTACAACTACAACTTCAAAACAACAAACTTCACAACCATCAGCAACAACTGAACATCCTGAAACACCAGTTATCATTGAAACCACAACTACAACTGTCGAGAAAACTTCGACACCAATAACTTCTGAAACTACTGGAGGTTAACAATAACTAATTAAACTTAGTTAACGAAGATGATACATTTCCGAAACTGATAAATATGATAAAAACTACCTTCATCTACTTATTATTTTAAAGTATTTTAACTGTTATTTGTATAAAGTAAATGAATAAATAAAGGAGCAGTATAATTTTTTTTTTATATAACCCTTTTTTGTTTTATAGTCGAGTAAAAATACACAAAGATTAATATTTTTTTCTTGAATTTAGGACAAAAACCAAATGCAACAGTCGAGGTCACGACAACTGAAGTTGTTACGAAAACTCCTGTAATTTCTACAACATCTGAAGAAGCCGGTATCACTACAACACCTGTTACAGTTACTAAAACTACCACAAAAGGTAAAATAAAACTGTTTTGTTATTTAATTTTTTTTTTTTTATACTACTTTAAACTATGTTTAATTGATTTTGTAATACTAATAAGTTTATTATATTAAAATTTTTCAAAACAGAAACATACACATCAACACCACTAGAAGCTTCAACTGAGCAGTCATCAGTATCTTCAACAAAACAAATTGTTACAACTACTTACAAACCAACTGTCGTAGTAAGTACTACATCTGAAGGTGAAACTGTTCCAACTGTAGTCTATGAAACAACAACTACAACTCAACAAGAAACTACTCCAACAATATCAGGAGAAACAACACCTTACTCATCAGGAGAAACAACACCTGTTTACTTTTCTACTGTTACTGTTGGTAAAACTACTGAAATTCCTTCACATCAAACAACTGTCGAATCAAAAACAAAACCAACATTTGTTTATACTACAACTTCGTACGAGCATCCAGAAGGTAAGCATATTTTTTTGTTATAGGCTTCAAAAATTTTATCAACAAGAGCAACTGTAGAAATTTTAATTTTATAAACGACAAAATCAACTGCTATTCAAACAACAAGTGAAAATGTTCCTACAGGTAATAAGTTTGATATTTTAGATAAAGAGATTTTAAGTTTTCTTTGAGTTCAATAACTTAAACCGCTTTTTTAAATTAGAACCATATTATAAAATTTTGTATCACTAAAATTTCTTAAAAATTTGTTAAGTACTTTAATCAACAATGTTACTTTATCGATAGACCTATGCTTTGGTACAAAATATTTAAGTAGTACTTTGTATATCTATTTAAGTTACAAAACATAGATGTATATAATATTTAAAGTTTCTATATATTCTCTGTTCTCTTCAAACGTATGTTATGATATTTTGAATAAAAAACGCTAATTATTATTAGTATCAGATTAGTTTGAAATCTGATTATTAATGATGTTTTTTCTTAAATTAAGATACTTTGAAACAACAGTGAATTCAACAATTAACGATAAATAGTAATTATAAACATCAACAATTGATAGAAATATAGTTGTATATTCATAAATACACTGGAAAAGTTATAAATCGTTTGTAATAATACAGAAACATCAATTCCTAGTGAGACTGTTTATTTCACAACAACAAAAGTTGAAACTACAAGTGAAATTGTAACAAACACTCCAACTGAAGGAGTAACTCCTCCATTTGAAGAAGAAGTAACAACTGTTGTTACAACTACAACTTCAAAACAACAAACTTCACAACCATCAGCAACAACTGAACATCCTGAAACACCAGTTATCATTGAAACCACAACTACAACTGTTGAGAAAACTTCGACACCTATAACTTCTCAAACTACTGAAGGTAAATAAATAAGTTTTTAGCAACTTATGCTCATATACTTAATAAAAACTCGCCAAAAGTATAAGTAACTTCATTCATCTTCTAACATGTTAAAACTAACTATTACTATTTTAAATTTTAAACATACTGAAAATTTCAAAATATTAATTAAACAATTAAAATGTTTGTTTAACAACAACTTTTCATGCTTCTAAACTAGGCAAAGAACCAAATGCAACAGTCGAGGTTACCACAACTGAAGTTGTTACAAAATCTCCTGTAATTTCTACAACATCTGAAGAAGCTGGTGTCACTACAACACCTGTTACAGTTACAAAAACTACAACAAAAGGTAATGTTAAGTAATCATTTAGTTTTTATTTTTATTTGATACATGTTTTTCCATACAGAAACATATTCGCCAACATCACCAGAAACATCAACTGAGCAGTCATCAGTATCTTCAACAAAACAAATTGTTACAACTACTTACAAACCAATTGTCGTAGTAAGTACTACATCCGAAGGTAAAACTGTTCCAACTGTAGTCTATGAAACAACAACTACGACTCAACAAGAAACTACTCCAATAATATCAGAAGAAACAACACCTTACTCATCAGAAGAAACAACACCTGTGTTTACAACTGTTATTGGTACAACTACTGAAGTTCCATTGCACGAAACTACAGTTCAATCTCATTCAACGTTTATTCCTTCAGGTAAGTTAAGTGTTTTTAGTTTCTAAAATAAGTTTGAAGTTTATCTTTCAAGTATTAAAATGTAAATGTTTTAATTTTTAATATATCTCTGTTATATATTTTACCACAATTTTTATATATAAAAAGGTACAACTACCGAAAGTTTGGAAACAACCGTCTCAACAGGTTTGAATTTGATATATTTGAATTAATGATATAGGTATATTTAAGAAATTAAAAAGACTACAATTTTTTAAAACTTCATTCTTAGTCTCAACTGTTGTGTTAGTATAACCTACTTAGATAGCCAATAAAATTAAAATACTTTTAACTTTTAAGTACTAAATATACTTGAAACACAACATTACAATTTTAAACAAATTTATAACGATTCCTTTTTATAGATTTTTTTCTAAATCCTGTTTAATTTAACTTTTGATATACTTTTGTTTGAAGAGTATTTCGATATGCTTTTACACAACTTTAAAATACAACAGTTTATAAATTATTCGATCTTTTCAAAAATTTTGTGAGTAATTTAATATTCTTTCTGTTTTGTACTTTTGACAAAGAAATAAAACGGTTTGGAATGCAACGTGAAGAATTGTTTACTATAAAATGTAAATTAAAATATTTTTACAGCACTAATTAATTTTTAAGAATTTGATAAACATTTAAATTGTTATAGAAACATCAACTCCAAGCAAAACTGTTTCTTTCACAACAACAAAAGTTGAAACTACAAGTAAAATTGTAACAAACACTCCAGCTGAAGGAGTAACTCCTCCATTTGAAGAAGAAGTAACAACCATTTTTACAACTACAACTTCAAAACACCAAACTTCACAACCATCAGGAACAACTGAACATCCTGAAACACCAGTTATCATTGAAACCACAACTACAACTGTTGAGAAAACTTCGACACCAATAACTTCTGAAACTACTGAAGGTTAGCAAACTAGTTTTTAATTAACCATAATGTAAGATGTGAAATTTAGGAGTCTGATATAACATTAAAATGTTTAAAATTGGTGACTCTTTGTTAACAGAGGATTTTTCAATGTTCTAAAAGGGTAAAATAATAAATATAGATCGAAGTTTTGACGTTTTTGATTATTTTTTCAACAGTTTTCATGTTTTTTTCTTATGTAAAAAGTTAACATAAACAAAAAATAATATTGTTTATCAGGTAAGAAACCAAATGCAACAGTCGAGGTCACGACAACTGAAATTGTTACAAAAACTCCTGTAATTTCTACAACATCTGAAGAAGCTGGTATCACTACAACACCGGTTACAGTTACAAAAACTACCACAAAAGGTTAAGTAAAGCTGTTTTGTTATTTAATATTATTTTTTGTGCTACTTTAAATTATGTTAAATTTATTTTGTAATTCTAATAAGTTTTTTACATTAAAATTTTCCAAAACAGAAACATATCAACCAACATCACCAGAAACATCAACTGAGCAGTCACCAGTATCTTCAACAAAACAAATTGTTACAACTACTTACAAACCAATTGTCGTAGTAAGTACTACATCTGAAGGTGAAACTGTTCCAACTGTAGTCTATGAAACAACAACTACAACTCAACAAGAAACTACTCCAATAATATCAGGAGAAACAACACCTTACTCATCAGAAGAAACAACACCTGTTTACTTTTCTACTGTTACTGTTGGTAAAACTACTGAAATTCCTTCACATCAAACAACTATCGAATCAACAACAAAACCAACTTTTGTTCATACTACAACTTCGTACGAGTATCCAGAAAGTATGCTTAAGTTCTTGTAAACTTTTTTATTACTTAAAATATTTCTTTAAAGACTTGATTTTAAACTAATTGTTTATTTTCTCTACTATATCAACTATTTTATAAACAACAGAATCGACTGCCATTCAGACAACGAGTAAAACTACGCCTACAGGTAAGAAGTTTTAAACATTTTAGGCTTTTAAGTTACTTTTACCTTTAACTACTAAATTCACAGGTTAAATCAAATTTGATATTTTGTTCCAACTTTATATAAGTCCTTGTCCACAGAAAATAACGTAAAATAGTCCAATAATTAGAGTAAGTAAGAAACTGATTGAAACTTTACTAAATGTTTGTAAATACCACAGAGTAAAAAGTTTTATAAATAAAACTACCAACTTAACTACTAAATTTTTCAGTTAAACAGCAACATTAACAACTTCAGATAGAGTGTAACTAAAAATTACCAAACGATGAAAAAGAGTTGCTTATTTTTAGGCATACATTATTAGTTTAAAAAACGTTTTTAACAAAACAGAAACATCAACTCCTAGCGAAACTGTTTCTTTCACGACAACAAAAGTTGAAACTACAAGTGAAATTGTAACAAACACTCCAACTGTAGGAGTAACTCCTCCATTTGAAGAAGAAGTAACAACTGTTGTAACAACTACAACTTCAAAACAACAAACTTCACAACCATCAGCAACAACTGAACATCCTGAAACACCAGTTATCATTGAAACAACAACTGCAACTGTTGAGAAAACTTCGACACCAATAACTTCTGAAACTACTAAAGGTAAATATTTTCCATTAACCCGCAGTTTATCTTTGAAATTAAAATTCCTGATACCAAGCTGAAAATTACAGCATTAATAGTTTTCTTTTAATACCTTTTATTTTAAGGAACAGTGTAATTTTTTATATAAAAAGTGTAATTAAAGTCTGCATTTTCGATAATAATAACTGTTTTTTGAACAGTTTTTAAGTTTTTTTTTTTTTGTATGAAAGTAAATTTAAACACAAAGTAATATTGTATATTAGGACAAAAACCAAATGCTACAGTCGAGGTTACGACAACTAAAGTTGTTACAAAAACTCCTGTAATTTCTACAACATCTGAAGAAACTGGTGTCACTACAACACCTATTACAGTTACAAAAACAACTACAAAAGGTAAAGTAAAGCTGTTTTGTTATTTAATATTATTTTTGTACTATTCTAAATTATATTAAATTGATTTTTTAATTCTAATAAGTTTTTTACATTAAAATTTTCAAAACAGAAACATATCAACCAACATCACCAGAAACATCAACTGAGCAGTCACCAGTATCTTCAACAAAACAAGTTGTTACAACTACTTACAAACCAACTGTCGTAGTAAGTACTACATCTGAAGGTGAAACTGTTCCAACTGTAGTCTATGAAACAACAACTACAACTCAACAAGAAACTACTCCAATAATATCAGGAGAAACAACACCTTACTCATCAGAAGAAACAACACCTGTGTTTACAACTGTTACTGGTACAACTACTGAAGTTCCATCGCATCAAACAACTGTTCTATCTCATTCAACGTTTATTCCTTCAAGTAAGTTAAATAATAACAGTTAATTTAAAAATATTTTAAATATTATGTTTACAAAATTTTGCAAAACAATTATCAAATTAAATATTTGCATTTTGAATAAACTAAGTTAAATGTTTGAAATAAAACTTTAAATAAAAAAAGGTACAACAGGTGAAAGTTTGGAAACAACCATATCAACAGGTTAGTATTTCATTTGTTTATAGATATTTTATGTTAAAGTTTTAATGGTATTTGTATAGATCTAATTTAGAAGTTCAAAAATGCGTCTATTTCTGTAAATTCTTATTCTTTTTTTTTGAAATATTTATAGTAGCATTAAAATAAAAAACTTAGTTTATTATAAACCAAATAATCCCGAAACACAAAAGTAATATTTATATCAAAACTTAACAAACCCCTTTTCGTATTAATTTTATAGAGATACTTTAATTTACTTTTTTATATAATTTTAATTAAGGTAGTATCTATTGTGGTTTCAAACAACCTGAAATACCAAAATTAACCATATAAGATATATATTCGTTATCAAAAATATTTTAATAATTCAATTTTTTTTTAGTAGTTTGCACTTTTGACAAAGCGATTATAAATTTACAATACAAAGTAAAAAAATTGTTTATTATAAAATGTAAATTAAAAAGTCTATTAGAACACGCTTAAAGTTTACTTACTTTTAAAGCATTCAACATATCTTTTAATTGTTTTAGAAACATCAACTCCTAACAAAACTGTTTTTATTACAACAACAAGAGTTGAAACTACAAGTGAAATTGTAACAAACGCTCCAACTGAAGGAGTAACTCCTCCATTTGAAGAAGAAGTAACAACTATTGTAACAACTACAACTTCAAAACAACAAACTTCACAACCATCAGCAACAACTGAACATCCTGAAACACCAGTTATCATTGAAACCACAACTACAACTGTTGAGAAAACTTCGACACCAATAACTTCTCAAACTACTGAAGGTTAACAATATCTTTACAAAACAGTTTTAATAAACTTAGTTAACATAGATGATACATTTCCGAAACTGATAATTATGAAAATTACCTTCATCTACTTATTACTTTAAAGTATTTTTCTTTATTATTTTGTATAAAGTAAATAAATAAATTTAGCAGTATAATTTTTTTTTTATATAACCCTTTTTTCTTTTATAGTCGAGTAAAAATACACAAAAATTAATGATTTTTTTTTTGAATTTAGGACAAAAACCAAAAGCAACAGTCGAGGTTACGACAACTGAAGTTGTTACAAAAACTCCTGTAATTTCTACAACATCTGAAGAAGCTGGTATCACTACAACACCTGTTACAGTTACCAAAACTACAACAAAAGGTAAAGTAAAACTGTTTTGTTATTTAATATTAATTTATTATTTAGAATTTTATATTAATTAACTATTCAATATTATTTTTTGTACTATTTTAACTATGTTAAATTGATTTTGTAACTCTAATGATTTTTTACACTAAAATTTTCAAATCAGAAACATATCAGCCAACATTACCAGAAACATCAACTGAGCAGTCACCAGTATCTTCAACAAAACAAATTGTTACAACTACTTACAAGCCAACTGTCGTAGTAAGTACTACATCTGAAGGTGAAACTGTTCCAACTGTAGTCTATGAAACAACAACTACAACTCAACAAGAAACTACTCCAATAATATCAGGAGAAACAACACCTTACTCATCAGAAGAAACAACACCTGTTTACTTTTCTACTGTTACTGTTGGTAGAACTACTGAAATTCCTTCACATCAAACAACTGTCGAATCAACAACAAAACCAACATTTGTTCTTACTACAACTTCGTACGAGTATCCAGAAAGTGAGTAAAAATTTATTTTGTGGTTACATATGGCTTTAAACTTTTTACTAACACTAGTATCTATATAAAACAAACAACTTATCTATAAATAACAGAATCAACTGCCGTTCAAACATCTAGTGAAAACGTTCCTACAGGTAATAAGTTTGATATTTTAATAAAACGGATTCTAAGTTCCTTTTTTTTTTCTTTAATAATTGAGTATATTAATTAAAAATAATCATAATGCAACTTTTGCATGAGATGCTAGTTTTAAACATTTTTTAAGTATTTTGATCAATTATATTCCATAAACAGTAGAACTATATTTTGAATAGAAATAGTATAATAGTTTATATATTTTGAGTAAAATCTGACTATCTATCTAGGTGGAAAAACAAAAATTTATACAATGTAGTAAAGTTTCAGTATATTATCTCTTCTATTCAAACACATGTTCAGACTTTTAGAATACAGAAATTATATTTTTTATCAAAACTTTTTTTTTATCTAAAAACTGAAAAAAAAAAATTATTATATTCAATTTATTAACTTTCTCAACTAATTAATCTTTAAAAAAAGTTTTATAACTGTACAACAATTTGAAGCAAGATCGAATTTTATCTTAATTTAGATTTTAATTATTTCAGCTAAAGTTGTTCAGTTTAGTTTCTTAAGTTATGAACTTATATTGATAAAAAAAAAGTAGTTTTTGTTTTTTTACATTTCGTGGTCAATTTAGAAACATGTTTGACAAGATAATTATTTTATTATTTAAACTTAGACCGTGAGTTTTAAACAAAATTTTATAAATAAAATTATATTTTAAAGCTTATAAAGAAATCTAATAGCATCTTAATTTTTATGAAACTGTCTTAAACAAAAAATTATAAAATAAACTTTCAGTAAACTTACCAACTCACATACCAAATTATCCGCCGGTTGAAGAGACCACAGTGGAGTCTTTAATTTCCGGTAAGTTGTAACTATAAACTTCAACAATCGATGAAAATACAGTTGTTTACTCATAAATGCAGTTAAAAAATTATAAAGCGTTTGTAATAATACAGAAACATCTACTCCTGTAAAAACTGTTTATTTCACGACAACAAAAGTTAAAACTACAAGTGAAATTGTAACAAACACTCCAACTGAAGGAGTAACTCCTCCATTTCAAGAAGAAGTAACAACTGTTGTTACAACTACAACTTCAAAACAACAAACTTCACAACCATCAGCAACAACTGAACATCCTGAAACACCAGTTATCATTGAAACCACAACTACAACTGTTGAGAAAACTTCGACACCAATAACTTCTGAAACTACTGAAAGTTTTTTTTTTGTTCATTAAGTTTTAATTTGTCTTTAAAGTTTATGGTACTGATACGAAGCTAAGTTGTTTTATCAACACCTATTTATTTTGAAGATCAATTTCTTTTTTATACAGAATTTATGAAAAATATATCTTGTCTGTATTTTTGGTATAAATAACTGATTTTCGAACAGTCTTTAAGTTTTTGCTTTGTTCAATGAAAGTTAATATTTGACAAGAACTACTTTTTGGTAATAGGTGAAGAATCTAATGCAACAGTCGAGGTTACCACAACTGAAGTTGTTACAAAAACTCCTGTAATTTCTACAACATCTGAAGAAGCTAGTATCACTACAACACCTGTTACAGTTACTAAAACTACAACAAAAGGTAAAGTAATACTATGTTATTAACAAATTAATTTTTTATACTATATTTTCTAATAGAAACATACCAACCAACATCACCAGAAACATCTACTGAGCAGTCATCAGCATCTTCAACAAAACAAATTGTTACAACTACTTACAAACCAACTGTCGTAGTAAGTACTACATCTGAAGGTGAAACTGTTCCAACTGTAGTCTATGAAACAACAACTACAACTCAACAAGAAACTACTCCAATAATATCAGGAGAAACAACACCTTACTCATCAGTAGAAACAACACCTGTGTTTACAACTGTTACTGGTACAACTACTGAAGTTCCATCACACGAGACTACTGTTCAATCCCATACAACAGAAGTTTATCAGACTTTCAAAACACCAAAGGGTACGTAATCTATATTTTGTTACACAAAAATAGTATTTTATTAATTAGTTTACTCAAACTTAATAAACATATAAAACATATTTTCAAATTTAATAGACATTTATTTCGTAAGAATATACATGCAAATTTAAATATTTTAATAAGAACTTTTTTTAATGTCGCAGGTACTACAACTAAGGTTCCAAGTACAGAGTTCACTGCAAGTTCTACAGAAAAAGAAACTACTGTGACATATGAACCTGGTAGCAGACAAACTGGTTAGATCTGTAGTTTCTTGTGGTCCTTAATAATACAAACTATTGCAAAAATTTCAAATATTATTCAACAGAAACAACGTCACATTTTCCAACTGAAGCACCATCGGCAACTGTTGTGAGCTCAACATCTTCAGTTGAGACAACTTCGGAACCAACAAGTGTCACAACTCAAACTGGAACAATCGAGTCCACTGTTACTTTCAACGTTGAAACAACAACGGTCATCACTGAAACAGCGACCCCGACTGCTGGTATACAAATACCTTTTTTTTAATTTACTTTAAAAAAATACTTTTAATTATATATAAATTTAAATCGTTTATTTTTCACTATAACTTTCCAGGTGGAGAAACTACTACTTTAGAAGTGACTAAAACTGAAGTTGTCACTAAAACACCAGTTGCTACACAATCCCCAGAAACTTCAGAAACGACAACTCCAGTGACTGTGGTTGAAACTACAGAAACAGGTAATTTAGTATGACGTGTTAAAAAATGTAAACATCATTAAACAGCTTTTATTACAGAAATATTTGAAACAACAACACCGTTGGGCACATCAACCGAGGCTCCCTCAGTACCAGTTACCACAACAACAAAAGTCGTAACAACCGCTTACATTCCGACAACAACAACAACAGAAAGTGAAAACAACACCACCGTCTACCGGACGGTGACCAGCACTAAGCAGACCCACCAGGCAACCACCACGTCACCCGTTGTCATGGAAACAACGAACAGGGAAAGCACCAGCGAAGGTACGACTGTTGGCATGACAACGACCGTGCCGGGCCACGCGACGACGGTTGAACTGACTACAGGCTTCACCACTGAACAGCTCGCTAGCACGACTAGCGGTTTGTTCTCCACTAATTTGAGTTTTTAAAAGAGATAAATAATTTACTAGCTATCGCTAGACATTAAGTTATTCAGCTCTTACTTGACTTGAAAAAAAGAACTATAAATGAATATTTTTTTTAAGAATGATTTTTGAATAAATGAATAAGTTATAGAATAGATAGAATTAAAAAGCAAAAAATAACAAAAACATTAACTTTATTAAAACTTTCAGCTCCAACTAGTTATAATACTACAACGGTGATACCATCGACATCTACAGAACTATCAACCGTAACAGAAACAACTTCATCCTTCACAAGTACAACATACCCTACAACTTTGTACAACACAACCTTTGAAACATCCACGTATCCCATGTGCATCAATGGTTTGTTGTTTTAAAAACGATAAAATTAATATCAGACGTTTTATTGAAACAGTTCTATCATCTATTAGTTTTTTTTTCCTTTGTGTGTGGCTAAATTTACTTAGCAGATTTTTTTTTATATGTAACGCTCAACTATAAAAGTTAAATTTTTCACTGCAAATTAATTTTTTTAAATATAATCTAAGGATGCGCATACAACGGTGTCATTTACGACTACGGGGAATCGTGGACAAAAGACGAATGCACAACTTGTCAATGCAGCAACGAGTTGGGAATGGTCTGCACCGATCAGCGCGATACTTGCGATTTATCCTGCCCCGCCAAACAACAGCTCGTTTTCACAGAAGGAAAATGTTGCCCTGAATGCGGTTAGTTATTTCATTATTTAATTGTTAGTTATTTCTAGCTATGCAGCTTTTGCCATTCTACAAGTAGTACTTTATAACCTAACCCGAAGTCATCAAACTAGTTTTACTACTAAAAAAATTACAGACTATACTATACAATACTTAAACAAATAACCTACTGTACAACATTTGCTTTTCTTAACAAAAAAAATCAAATTTTATCAAGCTAATAACAATTAATAAAGTTGCAACGGAACAAAACGAAGCGGACTGCAAACCGACAGTGACGTCACATCTGTTCAACGTGAGCGGTTGCGTCAGTTCGGCTCCCGTTGACGTCAGCGTCTGCTCCGGAACGTGCGCTTCGAACACAAGGATGCTTGACACCCCTCCCTACGTCACCGTCAGTTTTAGCAGTTGACTTTGTCGTTTAATTTAGTTACCAAAATATTTCCAACTGAAGCTTTATTTCATGGAAATTTTAAAACAGAGAAAAGCTTATTTTGATAAATTTCGTACAGAGCGAATGCAGCTGTTGCCAACCGTTGAAACATGGCGAAGTGGAGGTGGAGCTGACGTGTCCGTCGGGAGAAAGGTCCTCGATCAGCGTCGGAGTGGCGACAGCATGCGGATGCCGATCCTGCCTTGGAGGCGGAAAGGAAAGTAAATCTTCGACCTTTGACCTAAAAGCGAAGGTCTTGGACGTCGGCAAAGTAAAAAGGTCTGGCAGCAAGAAAGTGAAGAGTGTGACGACGGAGGACGAAGAGGGGAACAATAAAACGAAAACTGTCAGCAAGGAGAAGGCTGCCAGCTTGAAAGTGGACAAATCGAAGAACTCAGCCAAGTACGAGACTAAAGACATAGTGGGAGGTGAAGCGAAGGTTAAAGTTTCAAACTCAGATTTGAGCGTGGAGAAGATTCTGGAAAGCAAAAAAGAGAAAGTTGTCACGGTGCAGGATGCTGGTGGGAATATTCAAGTGAGCAGCTCCAAACAACTCACGAGTGGCCAGAAACTGAAGAAAGCGAAGGAAGAAAAAACCTCGATCACAAAAAGCGGAGACAAAAAAGGTTCTGGCGAAAAAAATACTGAAAGAAACAAGAAAAAAAAACATCGAAAAGATCAAAACAAAAACTAAACAATGATGCTAAAAATTAAAACAAATTTCTGTTTTGAGAATGTTTTAAGCTAGCGGATACGGCTTCGACTTGACCATGATACTGTTTTGTAAATATATTTTTCTATATTCTTTGTAAATAAACTTGCAAACTAAAGTTATGAGTTTTAATTCTTATGCATCAAATAAATTCTACCTTTTATTAATCACATATGATATTGTACAATATAAACCATTTTGTTGTACTTTTAAGAACTAAAAATTACATCAAAAAAAAATATTAAGCTTTAAAAAACTCTTTAATTTTTAACATATACAAAGTAAAGAAGTTTTTGTTTTTAAACACACTACTTGCAATAACAGTTTGCACAAACTAGAAACTTTTATGTCCAAAATTTTTTTTTACTTTTTATTAACTTTAAAACCTTTTTTTTAACCAATTTAAAACTTTTTCTAAACATTTAATAAATAAGTTACAATACAACAGAAAAGAAAAGTTAACTATTTTTAACTTAAAAATTAAAAGAACTTAGTATAGTACTGTTAGGTTTATTAGTCTAAAAAGTAATAATTAAAAACCTTGTAAGGTAGAGATAAATACCACTAAAAATGCATTAGTTTTAACATTTTTAAAAGTTTAAGATACTAAACAACAATTCTTTAATCTTAAAAAAAATAATCTAAAGTTAATATACTGTAAGATGTAAATATTTAACCCCAACACTAAAATAAATTTCTTGTTTTTCTTTTCAAATTTCTTGAATTTGTTACAATTATTAAAATTCTATCAAACAATGAAATTACTTTAACAGTGGATTTTTTTTTTTGGAACGGGTCAAAAATGCATAAAGGGACACTTTTACACGAAGGATCATTATTGCACGAGAGTAAAAAAAACAAATGAATAAAACTATTTAAAAAAACAAGAAAACAATAAAAAAACATAAAAATGAATTTAAAAAAAAAAAAGAGGAAAAATTAGTTACCGACCGAGGGTAAGGGATAGGGATAACAGTGGTATTAAAATCAAATATGAATAAGAAAAAATAACTAATAAAAAAAATTGTTAATATAAAGCTACTAGTAAAATTTAATAAAATAATTAAGTAAAAAAGATACAAAAGATAGGGAAAATAAGTTACCGACCGAGGGTAAGGGTTAGGGGAAGAGTGATAGTATAAAGAAAATTAATAGAAAAAAAAATTTATCCCGTGCAAAAGTGTCTCTGTGCAAAAGTGACCGGTCGTGCAAAATTGACGCCGTGCAAAAAGTTCTTCGTGCAAAAGTGTCCCTTTGTGCATATTTGACACCTACCCTATTTTTTTATACTTATTCAAATAGACTTAAACTAGTATACACTGCTTAATTAAATATATAAAAACTACATCGTCTTTGTAATGGCATTGTTTCAAATAATTTAAAAACTCCATCTTGCTAACCCATTGAAACAGTTTATTCTAAAATAACAAAAGTTTCATAGAAAGTTTGCAACAAAAAGCTTTTTCTGTATTTGAAAGTAAATTATAAAAAAGTTTTTATGTTTTGATTTTTTAAGACATTTTCAAAATTAGTTAAATTATAATTTTAATATTTACCAATTATAGCTTTATAAATTACTTCAAGAAATGGTGGTGTATGACTAGATAACCAAAAGGTTTTTTCGTGTACCAGGTCCATATACCAAACTTATTTAGCGCTTTTTTGTGTCGCTGAATAAACAGAAAAATTGGAAAGAAAAAACTTAAAAGTTTTAAAGAACAGCTACTACTAGAAACAGCAAAGTACAATATAGAAGCAGCAAAATGAATAAAATAAGTTAAATCATTATCAAAAACTTTTTTTTCAAAATTTATTTTTAATGTAAACTTGTTAGCTTTTTGGTTGTTAAAATTTAAATTTAGTGCGCTTATATACATCTTTTTTTTTTTTCTTTGTATTCTTTAATTTCAACCATTTAACTCTGTGTAGATAAACTAAAAACTAAAATTTTGAACATTGAAACATAAAAAGTTCAGAGTTTTTATGACACAATACTTGATAAAGCTCTGTTGAGCACATAGTTTAATTTAGATAAATTTAAGTTTGTCAAAACAGTTAAGGCTTTTTTTTACTATACAGTTTTAATAAACATAAACCACATAGAATCAAAAAACATAAATCAGGGGCAGCTTTAGGAATTTTCTATTAGGTAGCAATGACTTAACTTTAATTAGCTTAAAGAGCAATTAGTTATTAAAACGTACTTTGTAAAAAGACAGAAGTGTTTACTTAATATAAACATAATAAAGTTTTAATGAAATTTATACTAAATTATTAGTAATATTTGTTACAGTTTTTTTATATTTAGTTCAACTTTTTTTAAATAACAATAAAAACTTTGGTAGAAACTTTTATTTTATTTACAAGTTCTTTATCTTGTTATAGTTTACTAAAAACTGATAATGTTATTTAAGTTTAAATTTTTCTCTTAGCTTTGATCTCTAGCTTTTTTATATTTAGAAGTCTTTAGTCTATGAAGTTATATTAGTTAGAAGTTTAAGTTTTAATTTAACTCTTTAAAAAAAATTAAATAAAACCATAATAAACTTTATTCATTTTACCCTAGTAATATTAGAGTATCTTTAAAAGATAAAGCAGTATAAAAGTATTTAATTTTAGCTAGGCGGCCAGTTTAAAGAAAATGTTGAATGATGATCAGTTTTTTTTGGACTATAAAAAACAGATTTTTTTTCCTTAAAATTACCAAAAGCAAAATGTCATGTTTGAAAGCTTGCAAGAATTTACTTCATTATAACACAATTTTCAAATGTATATTTTGAAGAAATATATAAAGTTTTCTGTGAATAAGCTTATAGCACACAAGCTAACAAGTGAAAATAAATATCAATAACATATCATTAAATTTTTTTTTTAAACTGCAGTATCTAGTTTAGAAATAGTGATCATCTACTAAGTTTGTTTACATATACTGGTAATTTCATTCAAAAACTTATGTGAATTAGTAAAAGGTGTTTTTTTTTAAATACTCACATTAGTTAAATTTTGTTATAAAATCATAATTAATTTCTAACCTAAGGCTAGTTATAGCTGTTATATAGGTGTACATTTTATGTGAGTACTCTTTTTTTCATCCAATGTTAACATTTAATAAATCAGAATAAATTTTAAACATTTTACCTTTTAAATTAATAAAAAAAACATAAGTAAGTCTACCAACATAAGTAAAGTTTCTGATTTAACAATTTTTTCACCAGGAATAGATGTTCAAACTTCAAAGCTTCTTTTTATTTTATTTTAGTAGCACTGGTTTTAGAAAACTAGTCAAAAGCCGCTTCTGTAACAAGCTATAAAGCAAAACTAGATAATAAAAACTTTTAATTAAGCAATTTAAAATGATACTTATTGTTGGGTAAAAATAGTAGTAACTTTTTTATTAAGTTTATAACTGTTAAATAATCAAAACTTTTAATTTTAAAATAGTCTCGGTTTTCTACAGCAAACAACACTTAATGCTTAAACAACACTATTGTATAAATAAAGTTTATTATATAAAAAAAAATACTATCTATTTTTAAAACAATCATTGAAATATAGTTTATTTAACTAAATAGTTTGGTAAACCTAATGATAAAGTATCAAAAAGCTTTCAAAGCAACAAAATTATAAACAACTAGACCAAGTAGTTGATAGACACAAACAATTTTTTATAACTAGAAACTAACGAAAGAAGAAGCTTTCTTATAAAAAAGTATGCTCTATGTTATTAGTGATACTCACAATAAATACTTTTAAGTATTGAAGCATTATTAACAACTTTGTTTTAACTTGTGTCTGCATTTTAAGAATAATGTTTTTTTTGTCTTTTAAAACTTTAAAACTCTTTAAACCACGATTTTCCAAAGTGGGTTGTACCGCCCCCCTGAGGGCTATTTTAGTAAGCTGGGGGCAATAATTAGTAAAGGTGCGAAAGAGAGAGGAAATTTTTTAAATTTTAAGAAATTTTTAAACTTACACTAGATATTCTTGAGTTGCAGATGAAGAGGAAAAAAAAAGGTCTACGGTGTTTTAAATGGTATTTTTGTTGAAGGGGGCAATAGCCTTTTTTATTTCTTCCAAGGGGGAAATTTGAAAAAAAAGTTTGGGAAACCCTGCTTTAAAACTATAGTTGTAATGAAATCTAAGCTCAAACTAGCACCTTTGATTACTGCCAATATAACAAAAAACTGTTTCTAAAAATTATTAGTGTTTTTTATTTTTTTATGTAAGAAATACCATCGCAAGCTTAATATTCCCATGCAATCTGGGCCAAGTTTGCCGACTGTATGACACTAAAACAAGTTTATTATAAGATAAAACTAAAATTTCGACGTGATTGCCGACCCTTATCTCTGGCGTATTTCTTTTTAAAAGTTTTTAATAAACCCGAGTTTTCACCAACAGAACTTACACAAGCAGTTAAAAATGGAATACATCTGCAGCATTTGCCTCGAAACCCTGTTCAAAACGAAAACCGACGTCTCATTGACACCTTGCGGCCATCTGTTCCACGCAGACTGCATAGTAAAATCCATGCAGAACAAGCTGGCATGTCCCAACTGCAACCAGGCGTTCAACGAAGAAAGCGATGTGAAAAAGGTAAAAATGTTTGTTGGATTTTAAAAAATTAATTGAACTTTTGGTGAGAATTTCTTTTATGATTTTCCTTCATCAACGCAGTAAAGTAAATGTACCAGTTTTTTAAGTAAATCAATATTTTAATTTTTTTTTTTTGTTAATTCAAACATTTTTCTAGTTTTACTTAAGTAAAAATTTAATTTTAATTGAGTATCTCATTAACCTCATTGGTTAACTGAGTGAGCTTTTTTAATGAAAGAGTTCTTAAAATAATAAACTACGAAAACAGGTGAACTTCGACGTGCACGATCACCTCGTTTTCGGCGCTTGCTCGGAAGAAGCCAAGAACTTCCTCGTCGAAACGGGCGAGATGGAAGGCGAGCAGAGAGCTATAATGCTGAACCTGATCAGGAAGCTGGAGAAGGAAAACGCGAGGCTGAAGGAGGCAAGGGAAACGAGCTCGGGCAAGGTTGAAACGTGCAAACTGTTTTTGAAGAGTTTCCGGGAATTTAGAAAAAAATTGCAGGAGCAAAACCGCGAGTTGAAGTTGCAAAACAATGCCTTGTTGGCTGAGGCAAGAAGAACAAGCAAAGATGAGGAAGCCATAAAGGATCAAGCGTTGGAGGAATACGAAACAGAAGTTGAGAAAGCTCTTGATGTTCTTGTAAATTACGACTATGGTATCGAGGAAGAAAGTAAAAACCAAACAAACGAAAACATACCACAGTCTGTAAATGACAAGACTTATAAAAGCGTAAATTCAACGAAAAGTCTTCTTATGGAAGGCTTACCTGGTGAAATTCAACAGCAGATTGATAAACTGAATGAGTTTGATAGAAAGATTAATAATATATTTTGTAAGAAGATTACTGAAGTTGAAAATGAAAACAAATTGCTAACAGAAGTTAACAAAAAACGTGAGGTCGACCTTAAAATTTTAAAGAGCTTTTTGGAAAAGGCTCAAGCTGATGTAAACAACTGCATAGAAACAAACAAAAAGTTGAAGACAGAATATAAAGACCTGATGGCTGAGCTACGCAGAAATAAAACAAATAATGATGATTCTAACTTACTCGAAGAGATACCAAGAAAAAAGTGCAAAAGAGAGAATGAAACCTCAAAAAGTATAAAAATTTTAGGTAAGAGTAACTTTTATAAAAATTGCTATTGTACTGCTTTTGTCTGTTTCCATAAAAAAGCTCAAAGATTTTTTTTTGGATTAAAAAAAAATTAAGCCTAACTATATTGCGATTAAATATTATTAAAAAGTTATATTTTTAAAACAACAGTTTAACATATTTTTGTTAACTGACGATTGAACGATCTTCTCATTGTACTAATTTTCATTGAAAAGTTTAAACGTAATTCAGTCTTTTAAGCATTTTTTAAATGTATTAAAGTTATTTATTTAGCACTTGATAGATTAAATTTTCTTAAAACAAAATATGTACAAATAATTAAAAAAAAATTTGATCGTTTTACCATAAAAAGGCAATTGCAAGAAATGCATATAATAAAAGACTTTTTTTTCATTCTAAGTCCATGAAACTTCAAAAATAATATACAGAACCTCAGGCACAAAATCAGGACGATGGAATAATTCTCAGCGGAGGTTTCGCAACAGAAAACAACCCAAACCGAGTTGTGTGCAACGATTCCATCTACAAGCTTCACCTGAAGTTAGGTGAATGGAAGCGTTTTAATAAACTGGAGGCGGAAAAATTTCAATATCAGCCTGCAGCTGTTGAAAGTAAAATGCATTTGTTCGGTGGTTTTAACAGAACATCTCTAACTTGTACTGGAACTTTCAGTAGACAAACACTAAACTTATGTGACAATGTTCCTGCGATGCACGGCGAAAGGAACAAGTCTGCAGTGTGTTCCGTCGCAGGTCTCACTTTTGCCACGGGGGGCGTCCGTAACAAAGTTGAATTTTCAAAGCAGTGCGAAGTTTACAGTTTCGAGCGGCGTTCGTGGACCAGAGTTGCGAGCATGAACGCCAAAAGAAGCGCGTTTTCCATGATCTACTTCCAGCGCGAACTGTGGGCGATCGGCGGTTTTTCAAACAGTGGCTGCTTGGATTCGATAGAAACGTACGACTTGGCCGAAAACAAATGGACACCCGTCGACGCCAAACTGTTGACGAAAAGAGAAGGCCACGGCGCTGCAGTTCACAACAAAAAATTCTTTGTCATCGGAGGACTGAATAGTGAGGGATTCGTTTCGTCAGTCGAGGTTTACTCAAGCGAAACGAACCGGTTCAGCTTCGTTCGTCCAATGAGAAAAGGTCTCGCTTATTTTGGGTGCTGTGTTGTTGGTTTAAATGTATACGTTATTGGAGGACTCGTTAGCGCTCACAAAGCCACTGATGACGTCATTGCGGGACCTGAAGACGCTCACAAAGCCACTGAAGAGGTTGAAATTTACGACATCGAAAATGATACTTGGAAGAGAGGTCCGAATTTACCTATGAAAATATCCGGCTTTGAGCATTAGCAAGATTGGTAGGATGAACAGCTGGTAGATATGACTCTGAGCTAAAGTGAAATATTTTAAACTAAGTATATATGCTTTTGAAAGATTATTTGAACCTTTAAACTTTGGTGTTGTTCCTTTTTTAGTTTAAATTTAAAAGTAGTTGTGAAGAACATGCTTTTTTGTTTAATTGAACTACAAATTAAATACTGCATACTGTTACTAACTACAAATATTATATTTAACTTGTTGTTTCAAATAGTAGCATAAAGTAATATACTAAAATTTAAAACGATGATAATATTTTAAATTTTAACTGGTTAATTTGAAGTCATAAGTATTTTTGTTTAGTAAAGTAGTATTATTTTAACTAGTTTAGGTTCTTTATTTTTAATATAAACTTTTTAACACTTAGAACTCACTGTCCTGATTGATGGAAGCTAATTCTTAATTTTTTTAACACAGATTTTTTGTAAATTTATTACCTACTACTAAAATTAGATTGTTTATTATTAAATGCTCATTACCATACCTAGAGTCCATAATTTAATAGTTTATATTAAACATACCAACTTTATCGTCTTTCAGCTGAAATTCTTAATAAAAGATGTTAATATTACAAAACATTGACTTTTGTTTTATATTTTTTTAGGATATTGTGACCATACAAGGTCTATCTTACTTGTTCTTATACGGTAAAACGTATCTTGAACGTTTTATTTACCAGGTATTTTGCTGATCTTAATAGTTTTGCTCCTACAAATTGTATACGATTTTGCTAACCTAAAATGTATCTAAAAACTAAGATGAAAACAGAGATCAAATCTCATTAGTTAGTTTTTAAGTTCTGATAACTCGCTTTACTTATCTTCTAAGTAACTTACAAAACTTTTCATACACTTTTTAAACTGACTTATCCAAATGATTAATTAACACTCGTTAAGTAGATTATAAAACAGTAGGTGTATAAAAAGCTGTTTGGTTAGAAACTTAATGTGTTAAAGAGCTCAGTCAATTTTTAATAACAATAGCAAATTAAAAACTTTTTAAACTATTATTCTATCAAAAAAATAATTTATTTTATCTAAAATTGTTTAATTCTCAGTTTACTCTTTTTA
Source organism: Thalia democratica (assembly GCF_965202585.1). NCBI lineage: Eukaryota > Metazoa > Chordata > Thaliacea > Salpida > Salpidae > Thalia > Thalia democratica. Next base: position 43,685,212 of record NC_139165.1, read on the forward strand.
TTTTAGAATTTTATTTTCAAGTTAAATTGTAAAATATTTTATTTTTTTACATGTCAATAGTTTTTAGGGTTTCAACTAAAAAACATATACTGATGTTTAAAACTTCTTTCTAAAACTTCAATCTATTCGATCAGTTGACAGTTAAAAATGTCTTTAATAATTTACACATACATAAATAACTAATTACAACGAAATCCTAAAAGTTTTTATACTTTTCTTAAACTAGTCTATTGTTTATTTTTTAGATTTAATGAAACAACGATTTTAACATTTGACATGATAGCTTTAATAGCTGTTCCTGTTATAAAGTAATAAGTATTTTTAACTGTATATTTTTTCTACATCTCTTTTTAGCTATATACCTTTGTAGTGGAAAAAGCTATACAAAACTAAACCAACTTATACTGTAATTATAGTTATACAACAAATTTTAGTTAGAATTTTCAAATTTTTGTTCATTATTTTATCATCACATTTTTATTACTTTATTTTAAGATAAAAGTAGTCAAAAGTCTTCTTTAACTAATGACATATCACTAAGTGAAAGAGAGGTTGTAATCTGATTAAACATAAAACATTTATCTAATATTAAACCTAGTTGAGCAAGTAAAACTTTCATAAAACTTGTATTGAAAAATTTTTTAGAATTTTTAACTTGTACCTACGCTCTAAAGCAGGAATTGAAAGCAATTTACAAACGACATGTCGTATATAACAAAAAAACATTTTGCATAACACATTTAAAAAAAAAGAGCTAACGTAATTTTAAATAATGATATAAAATATGTGTATAAGTTCTTCAGATGAATATTTGTATTTGAAATTTTATCTACACAGTTTATTTACATTAAATTTGAGAAAAACTACTTATATTAATTTAAATTTTTAATTTGCACATTTTATTTTTAAGCTGAAAATACGTCGCTGGTCATATATTCATGCTTTGGGGACCAGCGAAGTACTATGTGTACTATGACGTACTATGTGTATTTAAGCCGACAGTCTGCTCACCCTTGTACTAAAATCTAAAATCTAAATGTTCATTTATTTTCCGTGTTACATTCAACAGTATGTTGTATACAGAGTAACAAAAAAAATTAAAAGTTTTATTTTATGTTTTGTTAATTTAGATATAACATTTAATATTTTTAACTTGATTAGGTTTGTCATTTACATTTGTTGTATTGTCATGATACTAGTTTCTTAAATCCTTCTAGTTTAAATTAAAGTTATTTGGCAAATGCCAAAGGAAAAATCTTTTACTAAATCGTATAATGGACAAGACGTAAAAGGTGTCCGTGGTGTGCGTCACAATAACGAAAGGTCCTTCGTGCACTAGGTCCTAGGAAAAAATAATTTCTAAATGTAAATAAACTATTTCATGATCATTCATAGAAATAAATCTAAGTATTGATTTTTTTTTTTGTAGCTTTCTAAATTTAAGGTATCAAAGTGGTGTACGACTCGCTAACCGAAAGGATTTTTCATGCAACAGGTCCTACAACCAAATATTTTGAGCGCTTTTTTTGTCGTTCAACAAACTAGTACAATTTGAAACTTTCTTTGATTTATAAGTCCTCATTTTAAACAAATACAATGACTTGCATATTAGTTATACTAAATAAGGGTTTAATTAGAGTTAGATAGAACCATAGTTGCTATATTTTTTTTAGTCTTATATTTATTCATAATAGTATTAAGGTTAAAGTTATGGGAACGGTTCAAAATTGCACAAAGACAAAATTGCACGAGATTACTAAATTGCACAAAGACAATTTTGGACGAGTTACAGTTTTGCACGAGAGTAAAACAAAAAACAGATAAAAAACTTAAAAAAAAAATTAATAAAAAAAACAAAAAGAAATAAAAAGTTACTGACCGAGGGTAAGGAATAGGGGTAACAGTGATAGTAATATAAAAATTAAAAATGAACTATTTGCTTTGGGTATGTAACTCTACCGAGAGGTCTTTTTGCGTATCCAGGTCCTTAAACCAAAATGTTTTGAGCAATTTTTCGTTTTTGTTAAAAAACCACCTATAAGATTATTATTAGAAAAAAAAAAGTTACCCACTGAGGGTAAAGGTTAGAGGTAACAGTGATAGTAAAAAAAAATATACATAAAAGTTACCGACCGAGGGTAAGAGTTAGGGGTAACGGTGAAAGTAAAAAAAAACAAAAAAAATTTATAATAACCCTTGCAAAATTGTCTGCTCGTGCTATAGTGTCTTCCTGCAAAAGTATCTTTGTGCAACTTTACCCCCTCGTGCAAAAGTGTATTCGTGCAATTTTGTCCCCTGCAATTTTGTACGCTCGTGAAAGTTTGACAGCTACCCCAAAGTTATCTATAAGTTTAAGTTTCTATAAATCTAACAGCTTTAAGTGTTGTAGTTTCTTCAGCGTCTAATTTTGAAAATTTAGCATTAAAAAATTTACTTTTAAAGCAGCTAGATTTAGTAAAGCTTCACTTATATCGGGTTTTCTCTGCAAACTCAAAAAATGTATTAGAAAAAGTTCATTCCGTCAAGTATAGTCGTATTGAGAACATTTTGCAACTTTAAAAATGTTCATAAAAGTTTTTGATTGTCTGAGAAAATCGTCACACAACTACTTGAGCATGACATTTTAAGTAAAAATTAACAAACATTTATACTTTTTCATTATTGTATTCTGGCAATCCTATTGAAGGTTTTCACAAAATAGTTATCTAACAATTTTTAACTTTAATCATTGATATTGTATTTTTTTTTTTTTTTCTTGATTGTAAAAAAGTCAGTGAGATTTATAAAATTGTTAACCATTACTAACTTTTTTGTACCTTATAAACTTAGACGGAGTTTGTTATAGTTTAGATATTTTTTTATTTAAACTATTAATCTAATAGTTTATAGATAAAGTCTTAAAATAGTCACAAAATGTATCATAAATCAGTAAAAATCATAAAAACTGATATAAATACTAATATACATAATTTTCTTTGACTACTTTTATTTCATGGCAAACTTTCAGAAGCACTGCTTTTCAACCCTGGAGTTGAAGCTTGAATAAAAAAACTTACTGCTTCTATGTCATTTTTGAATGCTATAGTATGCACTTTATAACTAATTCATTTCCTTCAACAGCAATGGGTGAGTAGTTGAACTATTGTCAATGATTTGACTGTTACAAAATCATAATAATATTAACTTCAAGTATTCTTTAGTAAGTAGACTTAAATTGTTTATAATAACTATATGTGTGCATTGATGACTAATACTTAGGACACCTAAGGAGAGTGTGACAACTCAATGTTTAAGAACCAAGTTATTTCCACACTGAGCACATGTTATTTTAAAATTTATGTATGTTATTTTTCAATATTTTCTAATGAAAATATTATTTCACAGAGCACAAAAGTTACAGCACCCACAGTCTTGGTGGAATATGGATGGATAGTGAAGTGAAAATTTGAGGTTGGTATTTTTCAAGTTATAACAATCAACTATTTATTTTTAGTATAAATCATTACAGTTGTTATTAAGTTAGTCCATATTTAGCTTCATTAATTTGGTTAAAATTTAGCAATTTAGACAATTGCTGTGTTGTTGTACTATTACATAAAAAAGTAATATTTAACTGTTTTTACTAAATACTATCATGAAATTTTACTAATCAAAATGGTATTTTCTAATCTTCTTCTCAAACGGGTTGTAAAGGTTTTCCATCCACGTTTGTTATACTATTTTTAATAATAATTACACTCAAATAAACACACTGTGAGTATGATATTGAAAGTTTAAATGTGTCAAGGTTTGGTACAGTTATCTGAACCATAAATCGACATTATATTGTGAATTAGTAATCATCATTCATATGAATATAACATAACATTTGTGAATCTATATTATTACCAAATAGTCACATTCAATCACTAATCCATTTTCACTAAATAGCTAAATTTCCTAATTGGTATCATTTAGTTTGAGTCAAGAAGACTTCAACATAATATCAATTACACTGTAATACTGAACTAAAATCTTAAACTGAATGGTTCTTAAAGTTTTAAATTATACATTACAGTTAAAACTAAACAAAGACTGTAGAGCAAAACATTGTTATAGTGACATTTTAACACACTTAGTTTGATTGTTCATTTCACCCAAATATCAATACCATACTGCATTTATTCTTTTGGTACATGTGTAGATTGTCATGATCAGTGTTTAGGAAATTTTAGGTTAATAAACTACAATGTTTCTAGTAATCTAATGTTGTAATAGGTGTAATTTATAGGAAATATGTAAGAAATTTCACAAGTAATATTAATTAAGAAACTGCATTATTGTATATTATCACAATTTAATTTGGACTATACATGATTTAAACTGTTTTAACTAAACATAAACTGTACATAATTATATAACTAAGTTTAAATTTTTGTTAGGATTATCCAAGTAAATCTAATTTATTTAACTAATACTAGCCTAATAAATGTCTAGAAATAAAAAAAATCTGAGTCTATCTGAAAGTATCTAAATTCTTGGTTTGAAATTTGTAGCTAGATTATTGTAAACATGTTTCATATATAGTAAAGGATCCCAAAGCTTGTTTTTAGTAACAAAATTATTCTTGAAATAACTGTATATCTGTAGCCTTGGCACACATATTGTGAATACTCAAAGTAGTAACTTACCTGAAATTAGTTATCTTCAAAGGAATTAAATTATTGCCAAAGAAGATATTAGAATTCTTGCTAAACACTAAACTACAGATAAAATATAACTATTAATTGCCTTTATATAAGTTAACATTTGCAAATGATTAATTTATACGTGGCATTTGGTCAGATTATGCTCAGATTTGAAATGTTCTATTTTAATCAGAGCTCATTATGGCGATTCTCGTTATATGATGCAAAAAATAAAAACTAATCATAAATACTTCACCAATACTTATTAATAACATTTAATTTTTCCACAGATCTGAAACTAGTTGCTGACAGATGCACTCCAGAATATATCACAAGGCGACTCAATTGAAAAAGCAGTTCTATGGGTAAGTTTGAAAATATATATTTACATATTATTATACTTAGATATAAATTAATGATGACTTCGTGCACCACTCTCAAGAAGGACAATGTGGAAAATTTACGAATTTACCCAAATAACTCTGAATAATTGTATTATTTAACCCAAATTAAAGCATTTAAGTTAATCCGTGTCAACATGATATTTTTTTATTTAGGTAAAAGACAATCTGCTGAATGAAAACAAACAGAGAGAGAGAGTATGTACATGTTAATTATTGTTTGTAGTTTTCAGTGGTATAAATTATATTGCTATGATGACAATTTAGAAGCGCTTACATAACATATTGATGACTTCTCTATCCCACTGAGCACTTACATAATATCAAGCTAAATTATGATAGTTTGTATTATTTGTAATAATTTTAATACTTTTGCAGAACAAAAAAAGAAGCAAATGAAAAGAAAAAAAAAAACAAATAAAAAGTGATACTAGGTAATTTAAGTTCAATTCATTTATTTCTATCCATAATATGTTAACATGATAGAAACTATTTGTATCAGAATTATTTTGATGATACACCCAGCTCTCTGAAAACTATAATTTAATCTATACACACAATTAATGTGATTACATTTTCTAATCTTACATTTTTTTTCAGAAACTTGTTGTCATGGATTTGGTGATCCAAAAGAAAAGAACAATTTCAAAAGGTGAGCTTTAAATTTAATAACTAGTTTTAACTTTTAAGCAGTTAACTAAAATGATGAGATTTACTTCTGGTCCGTGTTTTTGATAAATATGATAACATAAGAAGCTCTGAAACATAAATTGATGCTACTTAATTTTTTTATGGTGATAACTAATTTATTAACTAAAATAATTTTTGTAGTTACAAATCAAGTTGAAACAAGAACAAGGGATGGCAGTGAAAGCACGAAATGGTTACTATTTTATATGTTTTTATGATTTTGTCCTCAAAAAAGCACCATTATAATGCATATATTACTTTGTGGTTGTCGAACGGGACTAAATAAATTGGTGTTGTGTTTGTGGGTGAGTGGGCTAGTTTTCACATATTTGCCCCACTCAAGAACATAACACACATTTAATTAAAAATAATATTTTTATCAACATTAAACTTTCATTATCAATTATATATATTTATTTTAAATTTTAATGCTTAACAAATTATTAGAAATGAGCATCACAACCACAACCTACCTGCCAACCACGATTCTAAGTTGGTCTCCAAACCCAAGTGGTGAGTATTTTTGAATATTCGTATCATGTTATAAATTAAGCAATGATGAACTTTTGATAGGGACAACTGAAAATCAGTGATTATTTATCGTTTTCTGAGTCTACTTAATTAAACCTATTGATATGCCTAAATTATATCCTTTCTTTGAATATGAATATTTTTTCAGGTATTTCAACATCAATAATTAGTAGACGATGTTCCGTGAAAAAGTGGTGTTTTGGTAAGTTCTGTTAAAGTTGTTGAGATGCAAGACCTATTTAGATTTATTAGTTTTTTTAATGATGATATTCAAGGCATAGTTCACCTGAATATAAAGGATGACAATTTACCTAACTGACAAAATAAATATAAAGTACATTTTAAATTTCAAAAGTCAACCACAACTTAAAGTATAAATTAATTGCAGGGTTACTAACCTTCTGAACAACAAGATAAGTTGCGCCTTAAGTCCTACCATTTACAGGTAAGAATTGACTATATTTGACCATATTAATCATTTTAATTTAATTCTACCCTGTTGTTGCTTGTCTGTCAGTTTCTCAATAAACTAAAAGCAGATTTTATATATAACAGGAAAATTAAATATTTACATTTAACCGTGCTTGATTTCGCAACATTGATGTTTGAAAGCCTCCGTGATGTAAATACATTTAATTGTATTAAAAATTTGCATTAAAAAAATTAGTTTCACATATTTATGATTGCCTATTTTTGTAGGTACCAAGTCTTGGCGATTGTTGTGCTGAAAATTTCCAGGCACTAAAAGAATTAGTCAATTAAACCATCGGGTAATTACAATATTATTATTTAACTGTTTTTATAAATATAATAAAATCTGCAATGATGATGTTTCCACGTTCGCAGTTTCCACTGAATACTTTTTAAGTAAATGTCAGCGAAAATCTTCCTTGGATGTCTGAGCAGTTATAAAAATATTAGAAGTTCATTTTATTTAATTTGAATTGAATTAACCATGTATTTCAATACACAGGTCACATTTATGCTAATGTTCCTAGCAACTGGATGTTTCATGCTGAAGTCTTCCCAACAAAGTAATTGAAATTTTAGATACATACTAAAGAAATAATAAGTATAAAAGCTAAGCAATGATGATTCTGTCTCGTTCGTCTGAACATATTTTGTTGACCCATCTCTAAGAAGTCCTGAGCTTATTTTTGTAATAATATTATACATGATTGTATTATATCATATGAGTTCATTGAAACAATATTAAATAATTAAATTTTTAGATACCACTGAACAATCTGAAGACCTGATACGTGCTGTGAAAAAGTGAAACTAAGCTGAAACTAAGCTGTGAAGGTCAGTACTTGAGTTTTTTATTTTGCAAATAAATATGAATTTTGTGATGATATTCAAGGCATAGTTCACCTGAATAATAAGGATGACAATTTACCTAGCTGATAAATTTAAAAGTATGTATACTACTAAGTAACAAAAAATACTTCTATTAATTTATCAATATAAATAACAGGAGGAAGAATATCGACAAATCAACTGTTGGAATTCACCTCACTCAGGTAATTTTCAACTAAAAAATATTTAGTTAAATTATACCCTGTTGTTGCTTGTCTGTCAGTTTCTCAATAAACTAAAAGCAGATTTTATATATAACAGGAAAATTAAATTAATTTACATTTAACCGTGCTTGATTTCGCAACATTGATGTTTGAAAGCCTCCGTGATGTAAATACATATATTTATAAAATTACAAGTGCAACAACAGTAAAATATGAAATTTTATTTATGAATTTTTATATTTACAGTTTTCTAAATGCTAGCAGTAAAGTTGTGAAATCTATACAAATCAGATGAATCAAGCCGTAAGCAGTCAGATGGTCAAATAAGCTTCATTTCCATAATTTCATATTTTAAAAAGGTAATTTGACTGGAGTTGTTGGTTTTACTAAAGAATATGGTTTAACTAAAGATAAAGCTATGATGATATTTTCTGTCAATCCCCAGAAATGAGATTTTTTAGTGTTGAAAATTGCTAACTTCCTGAGCTTAAAAACTATAACTAAATGATTAACTTTTCAGATTCCGACAATTTTAATAAATATATTATTTGTTTCAGGCGGTTCAAAAGCCAAGGAATGAAAAATAGATGAGCATAATCTCACAAGAATTTCAAAAGGTAAAATATTGTTAAACTTACTAAAATAAAACTAATAAAAATGATGATACCTGGAATTACCGTCTGAGATAATTACTATTATTGAAGACAACAATAAGGCTGTTTCTGATTTACATATTTTAAATTGTCTTAAAAACTTATAAGGTTAATTTATCTCTAAAAAAACTGTTAAATTTTAGGTTCCATACCGATATCAGGCGGGACCAAAGTCGTCCACTTGTAACAAATGAATTTCCACACCATGTCAGTGGAAGTACTTATTAAGAGGTGAGATTCATTGTGTAGTATTTTATTGAAAATAAAACCATTATGATGAGAATTCCACAAGACAGAATTTTAAATTGTTGAGTTGGGTGAGATCCTGAATGGCAATGATTAAATTCAACTAAGTATACTGAGGTTTAAGTATAAAGTTTTCAATTGTTTATATTTTGCAGATTCCTCTGAGTATGGAATCATGGCGGGATTCTATATAAAGACTTGCGGAACTTTGTACTGATGTGAGTTAATTGAAAACATAATTTTAAATTAAAAGCGCAAATAAGTTCCAAAGCTTTACTTGATTGAGCATTTGGCGTTCCCTTTGCGAAAACCAAAATCTTGGCATGCTATGTGTATTTTGCTATATATGCAATTTTACATACGTCGTCAATAGACATTTTGTTTAGTATTATAATCTAATTACCAGAAATTTCAATAAAAACTATATTATAATATAATATATTCAAACAGAAAGAAAACCACCAAATAACCACCAAACCTCTTGGATGATGCTGTTTGATGGCCGAGTTTTTATTATTTTTGATCGTATCATTTGTTTTAATAAAAGAAAAAAAAATACTAATCACTTGTTAAATGTATAAAGCTATATTAAATATTAAACAAGTTTTTAACGAAATATCAACTGAAAGCCTAATCAATAAAAGTTATCTAAGATTGGGAGATTAGTTGAAAACAAAATAAATATAAAAAACAAATATTTAAATAGCAATAAGTATTTGGTAGGCTTGATCGCATCGACAGGGCAATTTTGAAATCTGCCATACTAAAAGCAACAAAAATAGCCTTGGTATTGCAATATAAGATTCCTTGGTTACTTTTTTACATTTGAAACGATTATTTTAAAAAAAATATCTTCAAACAGATAAATTTTGTTAAGCAAGATGGTTTAAAGGCCAATAATATGAAACGCAACCTAAAAAAATCTTGAATTGCTTCGTATTAAGTGCAGGGGTTGGCTATATGCAACCGTACAGTAGTTCAGTAACGCTCCAGCCTACGATAATGTTATTTTTAAATCGGATGTTACCTGCGACCTCGTAATCGTAGCCCGCGAGTATCAAAATAGAAACATATAACAATCCTGATGTTTCTATATCGAAGATCTAAAATTGGGACTGAAATACTATTGAAATATATTTTTGAAATTTGTCCGAGACCATCAAATGCATGCCATCCCTGGAGTGTAACAAATTTAGATATAAATTAATAATGCAATAGTTTTTAGATTATTGGTGAATTTTGTTGCATTATTAAATTTATTTAAAAATAATCGAAATGTTAACTATTAGAATCCTTTATCCGCCCTGCGTTTAGGAGTATGCAGTGACTTGGTGAAGGGCAAAAATTAGTAAACAGTTTAGCAGCACTTTTTCTACCAAAATTTCTATACTAAATATTTATAACCCACTTAATAATAAGATTGCTCCTGAATGGTAATGTCTGACTGATAGTAACATTTAAGATCTTTTGTTTTTAAACTACTCTAGTGTAATTATAGATCCATCGTATATCTTTTTAATTATTTGAGTAAAACTTATATTTAGTATTATAGTTACAGCCGCTAATTTAGCTAGGATATATACACTTATCATTTATGCCCTTGTAATAATCTGAAACGTCAAAATTCATACATCCTAATCGTTCGAATATCAATTTAACATAGGTTTTTCGAGATGAAATCACAAGTATTAACTTTGTTAACAACTAGGTTCAAATCTATTCACGAACATACCTATAAAACTCAATTAATCTAAGAGATTATCTGTTCAAGGTTGCCAATGAATCTGGAAGCCTAGAAAAAAATATGGGATTTTAAACAACTTTAATATGTTGAGCAGTAAGATTTTGACTTGACTCAAAAAGTCTATGGTATCGATAAATATTTTTGTAGTCGAAAATTTATGTTATTAAAAAAAGACATCTAAAGAAGCTAACATAAAATTTCAATGTCGTTATACTATATATCACATTTTTTACCTAAAACTTATATTTAAACAAAAAATAGACCTTTGAGCGTGTAATTTTAAACAAAAAATAGACCCTATAGCGTGTAAATTTTAAAACTTGAAAGAAATTTTGCAAACTGGGAGAAAAATTACCAAACACATTTGTCAATCCTGTCTGTTACAATGTGTTTTTGAAAATAAACAATTAGGTTTAGCTTAAGTTTTGAATAATTTTTTTACATAACAAAAACTGAGGAAATGTTTAGATTACTATGAATAAAATTATTTGAAATAGAAAAATAAGGCTACTAAAAATTATTATGATTGTTTCTTTTGATGTATTCAAGGTTGTCAAAAAACATGAAATCCTGGAAAAACAACTAAAGCCAAAAAACCTAGAAATTTGAACAAAAACCACTAGATAAAGATAATATTTTAGACTATTTATATGATACTATTATGTAACGTAATGGAATTTCGATAAGTTACGTAAAATATATCATATAGATATAGTTTTTTTTTGTTTCATTTAAAATTGTTATATATCAAACAGCATATTTAAAGTAGCTTCAATACATCTTTACTATGTTGTTTTATTAATATAGTCAGTTTTCTACCTTAAATTTAGTTTCTTTCTTCAAATAAGCCAAAAAACTTGCTTTTAACTTACCTATAAGTAATTCAGAAAACCTTGTAGAACTTTCAAAAAAACCTTTGGCAACCTAGTATATACTAAAAGTATACAATTTATTTCCTAGTTTAAGTTCCCTCACATCTAATATTATTCATTTTGAATTAGTTTTTGTTTAAACTAAATACATTTAAAATAGATACAAAAATCATATTTGTTAATATTGCATCTTAAATTATCAGAAGTCCTATATTAACATTGTACATGTTAAAAATATACTTTTAATATACTACAAACGTTTAATTAATAAAAAAGAGGCAAGTTTCTTTAAAATTAGTCGATTGAATCAATCTCACATATAAAACTTAATTTAGAATATATCTACCTCCATTTCTACACTCTTTTTGTTATGCAGCATACTTAATTTACCTGATAATTACTGCTAATTTACTTCGTAAGCTACCGCAAGTTGAGTATTTGCTTCGCGCTGTGTAAATAGAGCCAGTTGTCATTAATTTAATAAATCAAGCCAATATATTAAAACTTTCAAAAATAAATTACTGAAAAAGAGTTCGTTTTTAGACTTTGTTAAGAGATTTTTTTAGCTGTTCAATTCTCTTACTTACAGATAGTAAGAAAACTAGTGATCCGGATTCCGGTCAGATCTTTTTTCAGATAGCAATTTGTGTTAAATTATACAACTTTTAACCATTTAGTTGTTTCTTAGCAGTTATTAGGTTCAACCTAATAAGATATCAAGTAGCTTGTAATTTTATTTATAATCAATATACTTTGGTATATAAAACATTAAATAAACTGTACATAGGCTAATTAAAATATAAGAATTCTACTAAATTCAAAAAGAGTACAGGAAAAGAAGACAAGTGTTGGTGTTTCCTGAAAACGAAGTAATAAATAATAATACGTTAAATCAACCAGATGCTAGTAAAGTACATATTGAAAACTTATCTAAAAACATTTAATTTAGTATTTTTGTAATTTTTTGTAATGAAGTAGTCAAATAGCGTTTTAGTTAGTATCTCTTTTGTTTCTACTTTTAACTTTAAAGAGCTTCTGTGTTGTTCCAAATAATTTTTGTAACACTTAGGTATGATTGTTTTTAAAGTTGTAGATGTTTCGTTCCTAAAACTAAAGTTGACTTAATACTCTTTCCATTTAAAGGTGAATCTCTTTTTTTAATGTACATCACTCAATTTAACTAGTAATAAACTGTCAAAATTTGGATTGAAAAAACAAATTAATGTTTATTTAAAACAATTTCCATGTTGCACACTTTGAGAAGCACTGACATATTTCATGAGCAAGAGATACCTTAAAATGTTTACTGTTAGAGAAATTGAAAATTGTTTAAAAAAAAGAATCTTGTAAAAAATTATAAAATTTACTTCTAAACATTTGTTCAACTAAAAATTAAAACTTACTAAGCTAACCATAGTTTAATATTTCACTTCATTTTGAATACAAAATTGTATATCACCATTTTGTTAAGATAGATAACATGCTAGTTGTTTATACTAGGTATTTAGTTAAAAAAAAAGGCATGGAACTTTTTATTGTTGTTATTTGACCATTAAAGATATCATCTGATGAATAAAACAATGCAAAAATAAGTAGTTTGATATAGAACTTACATATATAGTTTATTGAACGAACAAAAAGACGCTTAAAATATTTGGTCCTTGGGTCTGATGCACGAAAAACCCTTTCTGTTATCGAGTCGCACACCACGGATACCTTTTAACGTCTTGTCCAGAACAACTGCTGATTTATATAGTTTGCAATTAAAAGTTTTTTTTAATATACTTGTTAAAAATACATGTTAAGGAATGCTTATTTGAAGACTTTAGAGTACGTTTAAAAAAATCATTTAATATTTTAAAGTTAAAAATACAAAGAGTTAGGGCCTTAAAAAAACAATCAAAATACAGTATGAATAACAGGTTCTAAATACTACTAAGGTTGCTGTTAAATCTGGTTTTCTTAAAAAGGTTTTTTGTATGATAAAATGAGTATCAGAAACAAATTTAGGCTTTTATTGTTTCTTGAACAAAAAAAAAAAACAATAAGCGCTCAAAAAACTTTAGTAATCGCACAGGTAATTTCTTATTAAAACAGATCGCATTTTGAATTGTGGAAAAGATTTAATAAAGTTTATTGTATATTTTCTTTTGATAAGTATGACTGTGCTAGTTTTTTGTAAAAAAAAAGTTTTGCTATGTTTAGATGAAAACTAAAAAAACACTAAGAAAATAAACTATATTCAATTAGAGTTAACTGACACAATCATAGTGTTGCTTATTAAAAAAAAAAGAAATTAATGATTTTTTAAGCATTTATAATGTTATATTTTTCAAAAGAGATTTTTTACTAAAAAACAGTCTTATAGAAACTTTTTTATTGCTTTTCTAAAAACAAAATGATTGCAATTTAAATGAGCATACTAAAACTGTTTTATCAATATCATTGTCCAACATTTAAAAATGTAAGACTTCAGTATGTTTTATCTTCTGTTACATACTAAGTCTATTCAAAAATAGCTTACAAGGCGAAGAAATGTTTACTGTAAAACATTTTACTTTATTTGTAAACTGTACTTAATAAACTTATTGGCCTTTTTAACTGTTTTTAAATTAGTCAATACTTTGTTTGTAATCATTTTTATGTATACATGTACTTTTTATTAGAACTTTATTAGTATGAATAATAAACTGGTTCATTTTTTATTTTGAATTAGAGATTTAAATGAAAACTAAATGGATAAGCCAGAAAGAAAACTAATAATTCAGATAGTCCTTAGAAAACAGTGATTTCAGACAAAAAATAGTTTAAAGAAACAATTTTCTTATTATTAACTTAGTTTTTACAAAACTATAATTTTTTTACTGCTAGGTGTTGTATGTTTTTTTGACCATATATATATAGTAATACTTTAAGTTTTACATTATATTGTTGTTTGGTCGCTTAAAAATCTAATTTTTTCTTTCTAAATTTTGTCCTTTGCGTGTAAGAAAAGCATCTTTTATACGTTACATTTACTAATTTACTCAGTTGTATTTTTATATTAAGGTGGTGTTCGATAACTTCTAATATGGAATTCAATTTTTTTTCTATTAAAAAATCCGATGAGATATAATATAATGTTAAATTCGTTAAAAATTGATCTTGATTTACCTCTGAAACTTGCCTAGTTTCATAATAAAATACAAAATGAATCCATAAATTAATTTACTTAAAAAGATAAAAATATCATTAAAAAAGTTTTTACTTTTTAAATAATTGGTAGTATTGGTAGGTTAAGTAGTAAAAAAAACCTTATACTCTTTTATTTATTTATTTTTTGATTTAATTTTTTGTTTATAGTACAATTATAAGAAAAACTGTTTACTTAAAAAATTTATCAGATGCAATAAGCAAATTTTGTAAAAGCACAAAAGTTTTGTATAGTAAATCAATACTAACATGTCTTAAGTTTAAGAGCTAATAAGCATTCAGTATAATAAAAATATCTTAGTAAATGTTTTTTCTTAAAAAAGTAAAAAGTTTTACATACATAACTGAAAAATATAAACATTTAGTTTAGTGTAAATGATAACAGTCTTTGAATTTTACAAAACTATGTGTACATTTAATAGCTAATGTAATTGTGCTAGAGTCTATTTTTACAAGTATAGTATAAATCTAATCGTTTTAAAATTTTACTTTTTTAGTACAATAAGTGCTTAAGCTATAATTACTATTACTATCGAAGTTAAATATTATCTTATAAAAAAAATTAATAACGTTTTTCCCTTTTCATATTATACAACATACTTTATTAAATATAACTTTAGTTTTACTGTTCAAAGTTTTCACTACACAAAATACACACTTCTGTGCTAACATGTACAATTAAACAAAAATATTCACATTTGAAACAGTTTTATTTGATTTTTTCAACAAATAGAAATTAAAATTAAGTTGATACAAAAATTAATTACAAAAAATGGAAAACTTATTATCAAATTAAATTAAAACATAAAGTTTTATAAATTTTAAAATATACACAAACATGAAGAATTTTGGGTAAGAAATAAGCAATTTAAAAACATTTAGCAAAATATTTTTAATGAACATCGTTATATCTAACAAAATTATTAAGAAAAGCACTTGAAAAATATTAGACAAGTCAAAACAAGTACCTTATAAAACATCTTGAGTAGAAAGCGACTTATAACCAAGAAAATCGGTCAGTAGTTTTTTGTAAACAAGAATAATACGTAAACATTTATTTAAATTTAATCTTGTCATTAAACTGACAATAGAGCTGGATTTGAATACTTTATATTAAGTTTTTCTTTTGTCGCTATTTAAATCAAATTATAAATTTTTTAAGCAGTTTTATTTAAATTGTGTGTATGGATAGTATTTTATTGAGTTGAAAATGAAGGCTTTGGATATTGCATTAATCTTGTTTATAAAAACAAACATATCATTTTGTTTTTACGATGAAACACTAATAAAAGGATCTACAGGGCTAAATGTAGTTATGAGATGTTTGGAAAAAATAAAAAAATCAGGTGAAATTTATTATTTTTAGACTATAGTTTAAATTATAAGAAAGTTTAAACTTTGGTGTTCTACAAAGTTCTTTATTAATGTGAAATATATGTTTAGGTAAAAAAATCAAAAAAACAAACAACACTTCAAAGTCTGTTGAAAATATTTGCTTAATAAGTTTTATAAATAGATAAAATAAAATTGCATGAATTTGATAATATAAACATAACTAAAATGAAAATTTAAAATGTTAAGAATTCGCAATTAGACCTTGATAAGTGTACTTTTTTTTTAAATGAATAGTTTTTAAATGAAAAGGTGTAAGATATAGCTCAGAATTTTTTTTAAATGTTAAAAACCATTTATAATATTTTAAAGATTTATGAAAAAGTAATACATAGCATTTGTCGTTGAGAGTAGGCTATCAAATTTTTTAAATTTTCTAATTTAAAAGTTTTTCTAATAAAAACAAAACTTCAGTATTATTTTTTTACTATATGCAAAATATTTAATGTAACAAGAGTTTTTCATGTCCCCTGTAATTAATTTTCGTTTTAGTAAAAACAAAGTATGAAACATTTTTGGCGCTAGGTGTATTTTTACTTTAAAATTGAAAGTTTAGTTTTTAACATATTTAAAAGTTAATTTTGAAATAGTTTTAGTACTTAAAGAAAAACTTTCAGAAATTGATAAAATAGTTTGGTTTTTCGTAAATAACTAAACTTTAAACGTTTCAAATTTAAAGTTTGTTTTTCTAAAAGAATACAGTCTAACTTTTATTATTAAAACCTTATTATCGTTTTAAGAAACTAATGAGTAGAAGGTTTAAAAGTTTTATGTTTAGGTATTTTTAGAAATGATTGGGAATTCACTAGAAAGCTTGCTTATATTCAAAGTAAGGACGGCGAAAGCAAAACAATAGACATAAATGGTGGTATTTGGAAGGTTTACGTTCAAATTTTATTTGTTGAACTACTTTTAGTCGATAAATAAACTACTTGTTTCAAAAGACTTTGTTTTGACGCTAAAAAACTTTTATTGTACTTAATTTTGTATTATTTAGTTTATATTAAAAAAAAGATTGCATATAGTTTAACTTACAGATAGATGCTTGTTTTATTTAGTTTATTAAAATTTTACAGCTCTCTTATGATTAACTTAGTGTTTCTAAACTTCTTTTTTATATAAGATTTTATAAGAAAAGACATAAACTTTTATTTTCTTTTAAACATATCAAACATATCAACAAGTCACGTTCAAATATATAAAACTATACAAGGCTAATTATTAAAAATTTTGGATAATAAAATATTGAAGCACAAAAAATATTTACCTTTTTTTCATAGTAAAAAAATTAATAAACTAATTGCTTTAAAACTGAGTCAATGAATAGTACTATGCTTTTATGAAAAATAACAAAAATCAAGTTGATTTAAATTAAAACTTGGTTAAATTTATATTCAAATTACTTAATTTTAAAAGAAAAAAAAAACTGTCCACATTTTATAAGTAAACCACACAATTTTATAAAAAGGAAAATGAATCAAGTAAATTCTTTTGGCGAGATTTTTCACTGTATTTATGATTGATTTTTTTGTTTATAAGTTAAAAACAGATGCATTAATAAGATCTCAAATTAATTATAAAAACAGAAAATAGTAGTATAAAACTGATTTCTGTAGCAATTACTTTTTTAGCCTAAAAACTTTTATACTATAAAAACTCAAATATTTTTTAAAAATCAAAAATAAACTCATAGAAACATATTGGTATTAACTATTTAACTTTTTAAAGGTTGTTACTACAATACTAGTTTTTGTTTCCTTGTTTACGATACAGAATGGTTTTTAGGTGGCAAAGGAACAGTTCTTATTCACTAAAGTTTCAAAAACGTGTTATTCAAACAAGCTACGCAATCAAATACTAGAAAAGTTCAACATTAGTTGGGAGGAAGCTTTGTATGAGCATTTAGACATACCGCTGTATTCAGCTATCGCATCAAGAATGTACATTGAGATTTCGTGTAGAAGAATAAACATTCCAAAAGATTTAAAAGGACAAGTACTATTTTACTTAAAATTTTATTTTTCTATTAAATCTTTTTATTAAAATACTTTTAGATAAAACATACTATCTAACAAGGTTCTAATTATTGCAAAAATTTAAAGCAATTCTCTATTTTAGTTTGACTTCTGGAAAACTCACTTTGAAAACGTTACAGCATCGCATTATGCGCCAAAAAACTATGAAGAGTACAAATTTGTTGACTCATTAATACCAGAAAGTAATTGTCTATCAAATATATTGTGCATGTAGTTTTTAAATTAAAAGACTTCAATTTTTAGAATGCAAGTTGGCATTAGACGAGTTGATATTTTTGGTAGACACTTCATGGAAAACAGTTGTTGGCACGATGTCAGCCTACAAAAGCTTTATTTTACGAATTTTAGAACACTTACCTACAAGTGGTCTTAAACTTGGGGTAGCAAGTTTTTCTAAGGACTTAATTGTTAGCATTCTTAATATTGAATACAAATAAATTGGTTTAAACATAAGAATGTAAATAAAAATGGTTGTGTGCAATAAACAAATGTAAAATATGAAAAATTAAAATCTATTAGTAAATACTAATAATTTGTTTTTACTATATATTGAACCACTATTTTACCTTTGAATCTAAAAAGTATGTTTAGATTAAACTTGATAACATCAAATTTAATAAACGAAATATAATTATAAAATCTAAATAAAAACTCCTTAACTATAAATTATTAAACTAGCAACTATTACATCTTTTTTTAAACAGAATACTTACGTTAATATAATATAATTTAATTCGCGAAATAAATGTTTTCAAATTTTATTTTTTAGTAAAAATTGAAAAGATTATGTACAAATTATAATTCATACACGCAAGTGTTCAAAAATATAAACATGTAAAATAGGTTTAACCAACATGATTAAATTATTTATCTTTTACAGGTCAACTTTCCATTGAGTACTGTAAATTCTTCAGAAAAAGTAAAACTTTCAATAAATAACATTCAAATGCATAATGAGGAAATAAGTGATGTACCAAGTGCCTTTAGTTTTGTTCTTAACAGTTTTACTTCTGAGGATAAAAAAGAAAATATTTCAACTGCTAAGGTAAACTATGCAATAATATTCAGCTAGCATTATAATAAGGTGTCTTAAAATGTAGCAAAAAAAAACTAACAGTAGTTCTTATATAAGTAGTACAAAATATTAAATTATTAAACACAAATAAGAAGTTATAATATTTCTATTAAACAATCAAAAAAGGTTCAAGTGGTTTTTGTACTTAGTGAAAACAGCAAAATTTTGGATTCAGAGTACTTTCATGACTTCAGATCTAAAGGAAACAATGTAATTAGAGTTTATGTGGAAAATGGTAGATCGGTTAGAAACATTACACTTTTTTTAGAAAAAGTTTTTATACTAATATTTAATAGTTAGTAGTGAGTTTATATTTCTTAAAGTGTTCAAAAAAACTTACCACAAATTTAAGAAAATTTAACTTTGTTGTAAACTTTGATTTTAATTAAACTTGTTTCTTGTAAGTTAAAAAAAAGGTACATTGAGGTTTTCAAAATCGACATTGAAATTTTGTTGCTAAGTCTATATAAAAGTTATAATTAAAAAAAATGTATAAAATTACTTAAACATTTCTCTAATTTGGATTATTAATCTTACTTAATATTTAACTTATCAATTTATTTTTGATTATGCAGTTTGCTTAAATTTACAACAATCAACAAAATCAGTTTCTGTTCTTTCTATCAAAATCGTCAATGGTATTTTACTTATATTTAAACTTATATTTTATAAACTGCATTATCATACACAATATTATTTATAGAGTAACTTTCCAAAAACCATAAAACTTTCAATCGTGTAAATAAATATCAAAACTCAGGTAGAGCATAACCAAACAGTTTCAAACAAAGTTTTTGTTGTTCCGAATCACAAGTATCTTTACCAACTTGAGCAACCTGCAGCCGAAGCTGTTTGTGAAAGTTTGGTTTTATATATACTTTTGTAACTTTTTCATTACCGAATAAACTTGTATTACAAATGTAGGTTCCTTTTTAATCCAAAACTTTACTGCATTCGAAAAAATTTTGGAGCCCGGAAAAAAGATTATTTTTGAAATTGCTCTATCATCAAGTTACTTAATAAGAATAAAGTCAAACATATCAGAAGTTTATGGGTACACATCGGAAGACGACTCTGTGCTGCCAGATTCTTCATTTTATCAACAAATGTTACTAGTTGTTTTTCTGAATGCTCTTATTGACTTAATAATAATGTAATATATGCCTATCATAGAAAAACTTGTCCGAACTTAGTAAATTAAATGATCTTTAAGACACTAAACATATTTAATATGTGTCAACTTGCTTTAGCATTTATTAAAAGTCATATTTTTGTATTTTAAATGACTCTTTATACTTTTTTCTTTCTAGTGTTAATATGGTTCCGCTTTGTGAAAAATTATTTCTTTTTTTAATTATTATGTTTAATAAAAATAAATTAGTTTAAAGTATTTAGCTTGAAACTTGCAAACTCAATAAAAAAACCACAAACACAGGTTAAATATCACTACGCAGTCTTCTGAATACGTGTTTACAAATTTTCTTATACTAACTGTTTCAAACGAAGGTAAGACCTGCGCGTCACTTACTGTTAGTATTGAAAAACCGGAAAATTTAGACAATGAAAAAGCTCAGCAGCAATTCATTCCAACAGGTTTACAAATTAATATTTAAGATAATGGAAAGGATTTAACTTACTATTCAACAGGTAAATACCAACCGAACTCACTCATAGTAGTAGTTTCAAGTTTACTTGCCTTATTGCTCATCTTGATACTTTTTATGCGCGGTTGCCATAACAAACAGAAGGTTCATTCTCAGCACCAGTACGCATTTAAGGTGAGAGTTTGTTTGTGATCTAGCTAAAATAAATTAAAGCTTTTAATTATGTTGATTCTAACAGGAAGACACTCCAAATGCAGAACAAAGCAAAAATAGGTGGGTTATTATTAGATTTGTTTAAAAGTAGTATATTATTTTTTCAAACAGCTCTAGTTTTATTTTATACTTAATTCTGGATGATTAAAAAGCTAATAGATTTTTAAAATAAAACAGAGACACTCGAAAAGTTAGCCCAGAGAGCCGAGCGTTGGACAAACAAGATATTTCAGATAAAGCTGAAAACTTTACATCTGTTATAACAGAGAGTAGGCATTTTGAAGTTGATACTCAAGAAGACAAACAAGTGAAGACATCAGAAGAATCAGGTCACTACTCATCAGCGACTGACATTTACAAAAATGAAGATGCGTTCTGCACTCTTCACGGAGTTGAAGCACGAAGAACTGCTGCACAAGAAACTACATCGGTGGAGCAAAAAAGTGTTGCAAGTAAATCTTTCAGCTTTGAAGTGTTTGAAAATACCGAGAGAGGTGAGAATTTACAAAACCGTAAAACGGTAATAAGTATTTGATTATTATATTTTTAGTAGACAAGTTAAATAATAAAAAGTGTATGATTTTTATGTTTTTAAATTTTATGTTAAGTAGATTATTTATTTAAAGTTACAGATGAAGAAATTGAGAATAGCTCTACTCAAGAAACGTTCGGGTTTAAAGAACAATCACAAAAACTTGATGCAGAATCTCAAGAAAGTTCTCTAAATACAGAAGACGACCAGAAACCTGTCGAAGTTTGTTATTTTGTTGGTTCTTTGCAAGGCCTTTTTAGCGATAAAAATGTTTGTTTCAGAAAGCTAATCATAAAAGCTATAACTTTGTGTAAATTATTTTAAAATTTGTGCCTTTTTTGTCTATTTTAAGTTTTTGCACATTTTTCTGTTTTTCACAAACTATTTCTTAAAAGTAAAAGTAAAAATAACTAACTATTGTTTTTAACACTTGTTTTTGTAAGTACGAAATATTTTTAAAATTTAAAACTTTTAACTTTTTACGTTTGACTTTACTTCTAAGTTAAAGCGAAATAGTGACTAGTCTCGCTTGAAAAAATCAGCAAAAAATAAACACAGGACATGATAGACGACCTGAAATCAGCAATTTACAGTTGCGACACTGATCAGGTGATCATGGTGAGACAAGAGCTTGAAAGTTATATGGCGCCACCGGAAGTAGAACGGATAATTGATACAACCCAGCTAACCTTCGGTTCGTTGAATAATTTCAATGCAAAGTTATTAAAATGTTCCTATAGTTTAAATTGAAAGTTTAAAAACTAATTTAAAAATTTTAAACCTAAAATTAGGTTTTTTATTTAGTGTTCCACATTTAAGAGTGAATTTTTAAAGTTTATTGTTATTTTTTCTCTTTTTTCCATGAACTACTATTGATTATTTTAGTAGGTATAAACTTTTTTTTACCTTAAAATTTAAAAAAAAAAATTGATGATGACCAAACACACTCAAATTTAATTTATACACATTAAGTATTTATGTACATAAAACAGTTTAAAATATTAAAAACTAAAAGCTATTTAAGGGTAACGTTTTTTTAAATGACCTTAAAGAAAGTTAAAAAAGTTCCAAGCCTTTTTAAAATAAAAGTTACTTTTAGCCAAATTATTTTCATTGTAAGTTTAGATTTATTTTTAAAATTTTTATATGTTTTTCAGAAATTTTATAAAAGTTTAAGTTTTATAACTGAAATATAAAACAATAAATAAAAAAAAAACTAATAGTTATAATAAAGTTTCTCGGTAAGACATTTTGCTATTAAATTAAAAGCAAGATGACTTGTTTAGTGATTACCCAAAATTGTACAGTTGTGTTTATAAATATTTCTTATTTTGAAAGTTACTAAGTAGTACAAACTATAGTTTAGTAAGCATATGTTCTATCTCAGATAACAAAGATTATTTTATCACAATTTTACTAAAATCATTTCTTTTCAAAGTTCTTCAAAGTTTTAACTTATCTTATTATAATAGTATAAAAAGACCAAAGAATAATAAATCAGATTTTGTTAAAATAATTCTTAATTGGTATTCCGGTGTGCACAACATCTTTAATTTAAAAATAAACTATGTAGAAACTGACAATTATTTTGAACCAATTGACTAGTTTATGAAATACAAAATTTGATACTGACATTTAAAAAAATTATTTAGATTTTGATGAGTTTTTGACTGGTGATGATTTACCAAGTTGTTATATGGTCATTAAAAAGCTAAAAGACAAAAACTTAATGAACGAAGCCTCAAAAGATATAGATAAAAAATGTACCGAAAAGTTTGTTAGTAAAAGACAGGTTTATAATTTGTTTTTACATAGATTACAGCAAATTAAAGTTAGAAACTTATTTTTATCTAAAAGTGTTGAAGATTTCAAGCTAAAAAATAATTTGAAAAATGTTAAAAACTCTATAAGTAGTTTTTAAATTTTAAACTATAACTGTACAATAAACATAAACTTTTATACCAGTAACTTTTATTTTACATTGCAGAAAAGAATAAAAACAAAGGTAAGTTTTGTTTATTATTTATCAAAATAACATTATTTACCTAAACAACTAGGGTTTAAAAATATAAAATGTAAGCACTAAATAAATATAAAAGTTAAGCTACGTATTGTAGCTAAATGTTCAAAAGTTTTATTCTTACATTTTTTTAATTAGTTCTTTAATTAAATACAAAATAATAGTCCTTAATTGGTTATTTAATATTTATGTTGTTGGAATAAATACTATAATTTACTTCTGTGGAGAGTTAAGTTTAAGATATTAAGCGACAATTATTTTTACTTCACTCATGACTATAAACTTACTTTTTTAAACAATCATAATTAAAAAACAAAAATAATTCAGATTCGCCGGAAAATGCTCCAGATGAGCCAGGCAAGGGTTTCCGAGATCAGGAGTTACCAGTTTCCACCCGCGGGAGTTCAGGAAGTGATGACGTCAGTCCTCATCCTGCTCGGGTACCGTCATCACAATATTCAGGTTGTCAAAAGTTTGAATAAATAAAAGTTATAAAATTCAAAGTATGTAAATTTAAATATAGTAAAACGATTAGTTTAGACAAAACTTTTACAAACTTGTAAAAACAGAAAATTTTATCCTCTCAATTTTATTTTACTGAGGTTTTGATTTTAAATAAAAACTTTAAAGTTTTATTTTAAAAGCTTAAATTTAAAAAATACCTCACTAAAAGAAGTGGAACCAGATACAGAGCATTCTGGGAAGGACGGGTAAAAGATCTCTGTTGAGGAAGATTTACGTGTTCGATCCTCATAACGTTAGCAAGAAGCAAGCTTTGCAGGCAAAAAGAATTTTGAAGAATTTTACTTTAAATTCAGTTGCTGAAATAAGTGCCGGGCTCGCTCTTTTCTACGTATTTGTGAGTTTGCTATTGATTTCAAGCACAATCTGATTTATAAAGCACTGTTTTGTATGTAAATTAATTCTTTTTAATTAACTCAATATTCAAACAACTTTTATATAAGCTTTCGATTGAATTAAATTTTTTTTGACAAGGCTCACTTTGTCATTGAGGAGGTTCAAGAAATTCCAGAAGCAAAAAGAAAATTCAAGTCACTTTCAATTGATATGAAGCTAAAACACTTGAAAAATTAAGAACAACAGTTGAAAAATTTAACTTTTGAAGTTTTTAAAAGTACTTAACATCAAAACTTAGTAACTTAAAACATTTTGTCATTATAGCGAGAATACCATTTGTAAGATACAGTGGAGAGAAGTTATTTATTATAGTATAAAGAAGTGCTAAATAACTACAAGTATTACGAAAAATGATCCTAACACTACTATTTCAGTGGTAATTCTACGTTTTACAAGTATTTTTTATAAACAAATTTGTAATCAAAATAAATTAAAAAATTA
Organism: Thalia democratica; assembly: GCF_965202585.1. Lineage (NCBI taxonomy): Eukaryota > Metazoa > Chordata > Thaliacea > Salpida > Salpidae > Thalia > Thalia democratica. The sequence continues at coordinate 43,709,962 of NC_139165.1, forward strand.
AAAAGTTCAAATAAAACTATAATGAGTTTTGTAAGAAAAGGTTCATGAACTAATTAATCTTAAAAATAAAAAGTTATAATCGTTTGCTTTCGAATACTTATTAACAAAAGCTTAATAGATTTTATACAAATCAAATATACAAAACTACTGAGTACTTGATTATATGTGTACAATGAAAAAACACTACTTTTATCGTGACAAAATAAATAAAAAGTACAGTAATTATATTTTTCATAACTAATTAAAACCTGAGTAATGTTTTTATCTTTATCTATAAGTGTTGCAAATGCTACATAAGTATAAAAATTTTCCTCCAGTAACACATATGAAGATTTTTAGCTTTCTTTTAATAACTAAGACTATAAAGTTGATATGCTTTAAAAATACACAACAGTTTATAAATTTTATATTACTTTGCAGCAGTGTTTTCTAAAATGTAACTATAGAGCAGGGTTTCCAAAAGTAGGCCATTATAGAAAGTAAGGGGGCCACAAGGTAAAGGGGCCCTAAAACCATAGTTTTAGGTTTACACTAGATATTATGGAGTTGATGATGAAGAGCAAAAAAAAGTTCTTAAGCGTATTCAAGGGTAGTTTTGCAGGTATACTTACAATTCCCACCCAAGATAAGTTCTAACCCAGTTTTTTCATTTTTTAAACTTAATTATTATTATCACTGTTACCCCTAATCCTTGGTCGGTAAGCGGTTCTTGGATTAGGTCGATTAGGAATTGATCGTGGGTTGGAATTTAACGGTTCCCAGTTTTGAAACACCAGATTTTACTAGGAATTTTTTTAATTTTTAAAAATATACTAAGCCGGATACTAGTTTTATGGATCAAGAGTGCACATATTATGTTTCTAAGAGAAATCTTATTGCAGGGAGGCTATTGTTTATTTAATTTCTTTAAAGGGCGCGATGTGAAAAGTTTTTTTTAAAAAAACAAATAAACTTTACAAATCATTTTTAAATTATAAAGTACTTAACAACTTTTAAGTTTATCACAGTATTAAAAATCTATCACAGTATTGATAGAACTTTGCAACTTTATTGAAATCGACATTTTATTTCTGGGTCAGCTTGTTTTTCATTCAACATTTTTTTAAGTTTGTAAGTTACAGTCATCTTAAGATTAAGCTATGGTCACAGCTTTTTTAATATTTAGCAGTAATTACATTTAATTTTTATACAACATTAATTGATCAAAGTTTTTTTGTCAAAGATCCCTTAAAGAAGATCCCTTAAAGGGTGAAACTGAGTTTTACAAATAAAGTTTTGATTAATTAATGTTGTATATCTGTCTCCTTATTTTCAAATAAGTTAAGAACTATTTTTGTTCAATTTAGAACCTCAGATATAAATTTAATTTTTATCATTTATTATAATACTAAAAAATTGGTTAAAAAACCACTGAAAATAACTGTCTCAGTTATTTAAAATAAAAACACTGAATATTGAAACGAAAGATCTCTGTTTTTATTTTAAAAATTTAAGACAGTTATTTTGAATAGTTTTTTAACCATTTTTTTTAATCAAATTAAAATATGTCCGATTTTTGTCTAAAATAGGCAGAGTTCCTATTTTTCATTTATCGTCCTTATCATGTTACTGTGACAATTTTCAAAAAATAATTTCTAAACACGAAAAGTTCAATAAAACAAATATATACGGTTTTACAACCTACTTAACTTACTCTTTAATCCATTTCAAACTTAAATAACAAGCACTTAAACGTTTATCATTAGTACATCATTACATATTCATCAGATTATTAAAGTACAAGTTTTGTTAAAGCAACTTCTCATTTTATTACAAATTTAAACTACTGATAGTAAAAAAATAAAGTTTCAAAAATAACTGTGAATGTAATTTTATATAGAGTTAATAGCTTTGTCAGCACTTTATAATTATATGAATGTAAAAAAGTAGGTTTTTGATTTTGTTAATAACCACTTTTTTGTATGCTGTACTTGGTCTAAAACTTTACATTATTGATATCTTTTTTAATAAAACTTACTTCTTTGTTTTAAACTTAATTTTTTTGTTAATGTTTGCTTATGCAGGACAAATTAAAAAACATTCATCAAGAATTTACAAAGGACGAATGTTTATGAAATAAACTACATAATTTTTGATTTTAAGCAGTATTAATATATTTGTGCTCTGTATACAAAGTTGAGAACTTTTAAGTTTAAGAAAAAATATTAAATACAATCTTTTTTCTTAAGCATTTCATAAATAAAAAACGGTTTACATTAAGTGATCAGTGATTTACCTACTTAGCAATAATCTTTGTTTAAAAAAATCTACAAACAAAAACTGTTACTCCTGGCTAGGTGTCAGAAATAGACAAACCGGCACTTTTGTTTAATCAAAAAAGTCAACTCTTTAAATTTAGCAAAATATTTATTTATTAGAAAACAACGTTTTAAAAAAATAAAATAAGTTTAAAAAGTTTTTAATTAATACAGTTAAAGCTCGTTTAAAAGTTACCCGTTCTCATTAAAAACACTAATATCTTTAAAGTTTATATCTTTATATAATTTGTAAAATGTAGCATAAAAGCTTAAATTTTAAAATTAAAGAGCTTAATTTTAAAGTTAAACAAAAAAAACTAACGAAAATTTAGTAAATAGTTTGCACTTGCTTTTTATTGTCAGTACTTGCTTAATATTTTATACTACAAGTTATCCGTTAAACTAACCAAAAGTATTTTCAAACATTTAACTTTTACAAAAAAAAAGAGTTCAAGAATGAAAGTTTTATTAATGTATTAAGTTATGTTAATTTACGCCAAACCATGTTTTTTTTCAGTTTTTCTCTCATTTCGTTTATTTCACGGAAATAGCGAATTTTGTAAAACAATGTCTGCCAGGCTTTGCGACGTCTAAAGTTTTTATCTTCGACATCAAAGTCTTTAGTTGCACACTTTATTATATTCCTTTCAAATAGTTCTTCTTTTATGCCCTTTTTGATATCATTAAGGTAGCAATGTTCAGCATCCATCGGAGTCCACATTTCTTCTGGTAATAAATCTTTACGAGCTTGTAAAAAGTTAGCTCGAAGACACCGATAAATTCGAGATTGGTGTTGTTCTTCTGTCATGCGCTTGCGACACTCTACATACAAAAGTTCTCTTTCTAATCCTAAATCATCTTTCAATAATCCCACACGAGGATAATGTTGCTTAAGGTAATCCCACTTTCGAAATCTACGTTCCAAATCAGTAGCGTCCTCTTTAATACAAGGAAGCTGATTTTTGAACTTTCCAACTTCCCAGTCAGTGTTTACTGGCGAACTACGAACACCTGGTACAATACGATTTACTTTTTGAAAGCCTTGTCTTACTACAGACATTTTGCTATTTCAGCTTAAAAAAACAAAAATACTTTAAAAAAGAAACATTGTTCACAGTTTTTATGAAAGTATTTAAAATAAACTTCATACAAATTTATTGTTAGTTACGTCATAATAGTAGAAAAACATCTAGTACATCTGTTTAAAAAGCTGAAACACTTTTAACTTAGTATACGATTTTGTAACTCACCAAGGTTTTATGTTACTTACTCTAATAGTTCTTAAACATGTTTTAAAAGAATATTTTATACAGTCTTGAACAAGACATTTTTGTTAATTTCATACTTTTTTTGAAAAGTACAAACACAGTATAACAATAGTATTTACTACTTCCTTTTCAACATCAATTTAAAAAAAAGTTGTTAGCTTATTAGGTTTGCAAACGATTTTGTTTTGTTTTCTCATAAATTGAAAACTATTATACTTCCAAACGTATTATGCCTGTCCTTTTTTTCAATAAAAAAAGTATTAAACTAGTAACTTCAAAATACATTAAAAGTTAATTATACTTAAAATTATTATTTCAAAGTACAGTTATCTGCTGCATAACTCCGAAGATTAAACAAAAGTTGCAAAAAATATGTAGTTTATACGGAAGGTGATTGTACTAAGAGAGTCTATTAGTTTTGTAGATTTAGATTTTGGTACACTTAATGTCATATAGTTAATAAAAGTTTATTTTGAATCAGAAATACTTAATTAATTAACCTAACTGGAACCATCGAACATATAATGAAAGAGTTGATAAAAAAAAAATATTTTTGTACGTTGCCACTAAACAAACGATACAAATTATTATTTTGGTGCGTGTTTAATGGTGAATACCAAAAATATAAAGGATACTGTGCAAAACATCGTATAGCTTTATAGAATAATGCAGTTTGAATAGAAAGTCTTTTTTATGCGTTAGCAAATATTTTCAAGCTATAAAAAAGCAAAATAGACTTTTTTTAAGTATTCAAATCTCATCATAAAGCTTATTTATACTGATTTAAGATATTTATTAAGTTTCAATTTACATAATCTTTTTTTGGTTAAAGCATTTTTTGGTTTTATAGGGAAAGAATTTTTTTTTATGAAATACTACTTTAAGAAAATAAAATTATATTTTTAAAAATGTTATAATTATTTATATCTTGATTTGGTATTTAAAACTTTTGTAAAGGTAAAATCAAAATCATTAATTTTTTGAGCCTTGTTATTCGGTTGCTTACCATAGTGACTTAATCAAATGAAAGAAGTCATGAAAACAAAACTACTACAAATATATGTTGATAAAACTAAGTAGCTAACTAATGTAGCAATATTTAACAGCTTATAAATTAAATTATATAGATTTTGATGCTTACAACTTATACTAAAAATTTGCTAATAAGCTTTTTGGTAGGTTGTTTTTTTGCAAACTGTTTACCTATTCTTAAAAACATTTTTGTAAAAAACAAACAATAGATTAGATATGTTTTACAAAAATTTAATTTGTTGTACTTTGTATACAAAGTATTGAGCAGTTTAAATTACGTTTAAATAAAACAACAAAAAATATATTCTCAAAAGTTATTTGATATGCATGCAATAGCTCGTATATAAAACAAAATAAGAAAGTACCATCTGTTTTTTCAACTTAGTTTAAAGCTATTTTAAGATTTAGAATCTCTCCATCTTTTTTATATGTATATCTCAAAGTTTCGGCAAATATTTGTTATCATTTAAACTATTTTTAAACAGCAAAGTATGTTTTACAATCTGTGAAGTGTGTTAAAACGTTAGTAACAAAATGTAGCTCAATTATTTGCATAATTAAGTCAAAGTACGATCGATTTTAACTTCAATAGATTAACAACATAGATAAGGTCTTTCAACTTTATCACTAATAGTCTTGACTATTAATTAAGGTAAAAAAAACAAAACTGGTGTTCTTACAAAAATGAAGCCAGCATAGTTCCTGTAGTAAGTAAATAGGTATTCATCATATTATAAGAATTAACTATAATAACTATAATAATAACTAACTAACTATTAATTATGACTAACTCACTATTGATAAAGTTATTAGTATACTTTAGATTTAACTAAGTATAGTTAATTGTTTTCTTTCAAAAAAAAAAAAAAACGTCTTTTAAGCTGAAAATTAATATAATTTAGAAATTTACAGATTATAAAAACATTTGTGGATGACATAACTAAGTTTTTTTGTTGTGAGTATGTTATTCACTTTTAAATATGTTATGTTTTACAAATAAGTCTAATGATTATTCACTTAAAATTCTAATAAGTACGAATTCCACATAATAAAAAGGCATGTAAATAAAAATATTATATATCTTCATTAAAGGTCTATTAAAATGACCTAAAAAGTGGAGTCACTTACAAAAATGATATATTTTCAAAATTTTAATAGACTTATTTTTTCACCAAAAATGTTCCTAAAAATTAAAAGTTTTAGGTGAATGCATACTTGTGGAGATCTTAATTTTTATGAATATATATTCATTTTTCTAAAGATATCTGTTGTATAAAAACTTTTTCCTTATAAATGAATAGCTATGTTTCAATTATTAAGAATGGTGTTAATTGCAAAAACGGTATTTTGTTTTTTAGTCTAAAAGATATTTTTGTTCAGTAACTCTGAGCTAAAAAGGATTAAACAAGTTAGTGTTTTATGAAGATATTATAATTCATATTAAAGCTTCGTATTAACTTGTGAAAAAAAATAAATTGTAAAACATGAAACTATTGACTATTGTATGCTAAATTTGATATAGCAATAAATCTTTCTCTTTTGATTTTGGTTTTCAGCCTAAAATCAGTGCATTCATGTAGTATCTATATGTATTCAATTAGGATTTTATAACAAACTAGTTGAAACAGAACACTTTTATTGTAGTTTCAGTCATAAAAAATACTAAAAAACAGGACTTTACTATTTATTTTCATAGCAAAAATGTGGTAAACGTATTTATAACTATGATTTCATTGCTTAAAAAAAAAAAAAAAAAAAACGTTAAAGCTTTGAAAAAAGAGCGCAAGCTTGCAAAATTTACTTATCCAGTTCTAATAACAATGAAAGAGATAAGGGCAACTCATTTTAAACAACAACCAAAAAAACAACGATTTTTTTTCGTGCAACAAAAACATTCCTGCGGCGCGGCAAAAAACAATCTAGTTTCGCTCCGATTCGCGCCAAATTATCCAACTCGAGTCGCTGCAGCTTTCAGCCAATCGCAGTCGTGTTTTCAACCACTTCGTCGCAGCTCGGCGGCGCTACCTACCGGTGATTCCGCTTTGCTCGACACGCGGTCAGTTTCAACGCTTCCTCGCGTGTCGTCTATTTCTTTGTCGATGTTGAATATGCTCGAATGCTGGCTGGCTGAGGTCTTGCTGCCGTCGTCTCTCGCGGCTTTGCGCCGTCGGACTTTGGAGTCGTCCGGGCTTGCAGAGTCTTTACTGAGGTCTGTCGTTTCGCTTATTTTTATGCTGGGAATTTCTTGCGGAGCGACGCGGTTTGCCGACCTTTTGTTCGGTTTGTTCGCACCTTGAAGAACTTTTATGCTTTTTTTGCGAGGTTTACTTTTGCATCTACGCTTCGAGCTGTTTTCTGTGTTTGTGCCGAGAAAGGCCGGATTCGTAAGAGGAAGCTCGGCATCTGAAAAAAAAAAAGTCAAAAACAGGATATTTCAAAAAAAAAAACGAAAAAAAATTTACTTGAGGAAAAAAGAGACTCGTCAAAAGCCGTGTCGGTCTCCAGGCTGAGGAAGGAGTCGACGGATCCCGACTGCTTGCACTGCTGCTGGTCGTCACTCACCTCCTTCGCAACCTCCCCGCCGCGCCCCTTCTCCATCTCGTCGTAGTTGCCGTGGGGTGGCGCGCTCGCGATGCTGATCAGCTCGTACCCGCTGTCGTACTTCCCCCTCGAAGACGACGGCGAAGCCCCTCGTTGCTGGACCGGGGAGAGAAAGAAGCTGCGACGCTGGACGCTGGGCGAGGCGTAGTCGTGCGTGACGGTGAAAAGCTGGTTGCTGGTTGGCTGCTGGCTCCGCGACGAAGTGACAAGCGAGGTGGAGCAGTAGGTCGTGGCCGGCTCGCCGCAGATGGAAGCCAGCGACGGCTTCCGCTGCAGCTTGATGAGCATGACGTCGTCGCGGCTGTTGGCTATCAGGTGTGACGTCACCGAGTTCTTGAACAGGACTTCTTCACCTGAGAAAGGTTGGTAACTTTTTTCAAAGCGGTGAGCTTGTATTACAATGAGTAAAGATTTGCATTCATTGGAATAAATTTTTAAATGGTCGTCTACTATTCTTTTGCGAAGTCTGAACACTTAAACATTATCATTAGTAAAAAGTAATTTTCAAAAGCTTAGGTCAACAGTGTTGGGTAAAACTTGTTGTAAGCTAACAGTTATGACTACAGTAACATAAAAATAGCTTAGGAGTCTTATACAATATTAACTTGAGTTGTTTGAGTTTTTGTTCGCCTCGGCAATGGCAGTCATCGATGACGGAGGCGGAGGCAGTTCCGAGTAAAATCCGTTTGATGACGTAGTTTTGGTTGTGACGTCACTTTGCTCGCTCTTTCCGGACCTAGGCGACTTGACTGAACTTTCGTCACTGTTGGTAGAAACACATTTTAAATCAAAAACAGCAAGCTTGTTAAACAAGAACAAATACACTTGTTCAGATATTTTATTTTCTGGTATGTTGGCAAAAACAAACGCGGTATAACGAAATAGTTGATTGAAAACACAATAGCTGTTTAAAATACAACTTAGGAACGGTTATGTTTTTGTCTCGAACAATCAAGAGTATGTTAATTTAATTTTATAAAAAAATTGTAGTACTTTTTTTACTAATAAACACAGATTATCAAAATAATAAACAAGTATTGATTCAATGAAACAAAATAAAACTGACTTAAGTAATAACGTATTACAACAGAATTGACAATGAAAAATTTTAAGCCATAAAGTTTTCATAACTAAACAAAATAAGTTTATACAAAATTGAATGAAAATAATTATTTTTTTTGGGTTTTTACATTTGTATCAATTTAAACTGATGCTTACAAAATATAAACTTTTATTAAACATTCGAAATAAAGTATATTGGTTTAGAGCTAAGAAAATCTTTTAATAACTTAGAAATATTTGTTTAAATTAGAATCTTATGGTAAGCAAGGTCTAGTTCTAAAAATATTCTTGTACTTAAAATAGCTAATTTTAAAACCTTTCTTTAATTGAATAATTGCTTGTAACATCAATTTTTAAACACTTAATTGGAAAGAGCTAGTAAACAATGAGCGATGTGTTAAAGTTTGAAGTTGCTTTCACACACTTAACAAAAACAATTTACAATCAACTCACCCGTTTGTTATTTGAGGGGGCGGCACAGGAAACGGGGTTATCTTTGGAAGGTCGGAGTGTAAAGCCTGTTAGGTCGCTCAAGTTTACAAATACTATATGCAAAGAATACTCATATTCCTCAAAAAAATAACATGACATAAGTAAAATAAAAACCAAACTCTAAAACTGTGTTACTTTTTTAGCGTAGGACAATTGTCATGCGTTTATATAAAGTTTAGTTTGTTTTAATACTACCTTTTGTGCTTATACATACGATAAGTATTTAGTTAGCTTAGCCTCCGTTTTATTATTGGAAATTTTTTCTAAAGTGTTTTACTTGGTACAAGTAAACCTCCAAACATATACTCAAAAGTACCTCACCTTGGCATACTCGTCCCTAATGTTCATCATCACGATGCTGCCGTTTCGCTTCGCCGACTCCAACGCCTCTTTTCTTTTCATGGATTTCTCCTGCCTGCGCTGCTCCTTGTAAAACTCGCTGAAGTTGTTCACGATGATCGGGATGGGCAGCGCGATCATCAGCACCCCGCTGATGCAGCAAATTGCGCCGACAAGTTTGCCTGTGACGTCATAATGTTTCAACCGTCAGGTTTTAGTTTCGGCATTAAGTTAGACTGGAATTGTGCTTCTATTAATGTTTTTTGTGTTTTACTGTGCGGTATATAAGTTCACTGCTGTATTTTGTTATGTTTTACTGAGAATTATTTTTTTTTTGTTTTGTTTATAAAACTCCAAACTACTTAAAAGAATAGGTTTATTGTTTTGTGTAGTGAATCTGGTCATTTTACTAAAATCTGTTTGTTATAACAGTTTTAGTTGTACTGTATTTATATGTGACTATAGGTGTTGTAACAAATGAATAATTAAATATTTTTTTAAAGAACTAGCTTTGTTGTAATTTACATGTATAAGATATTTAAAACCTTAAATAAAAAATCTTGTTAAACACATCCGATTTTAAAAATCAACCTAGTTAGTTTACCTCATATCATTTATATTCAGTATTTTCTAAAATAAAACTTTTCTTTGAAAATTTTATTAGCAAAATACTTATTAGTGTTTTCTACAGATGTAATACACAAAACCCACCTACTAATGTAGTGGGTACTACGTCTCCGTATCCAACAGTTGTCATAGTAATAGTCGCCCACCAAAAAGAAGCTGGTATGGAAGTGAACTTGGTCTTATCTTCATTCTTTTCAGCAAAAAAAGCTAAACTGTTAGTTTAAATAATATAAAAATTAAACATTTTATTAAAATACACTAACAAGTTTTAAGACAAACAAATACTTGCATGTAAAACGCATTTATAACCAGATGAACTTGCAAAACAACGTCCTGTGAATTACATACTATTATATCAGATTAATATCTATGTGTCATACTGAAACATTTATTAGTGTAATTGATCTTCCTAAATTAATTTACGCTTTCCTTGGTGGATTATGTTAGACATAAAGCTGGTTTTCATGCTTGTCTTATAAGCATAACATGAGTTTCCTGTTTAAATGACGTTCATTTCAAGCTGAAACATGATCAGGAAGCTTCATTGAATGAACAACTACTTAGTATAATAATTATAAACAGATTTGTTTTTGATTGATATCACTAGTTTGTATACTTGCATGCATACTTTAAAAAAAAAGGAATAAAAAAGAACCTTTACTTAATGTAACAAAGCGACAAATAACAAATTAAAACATTAAATTTTTTAGAATAGTTTTCCTTAAAGTGTGAGCAGTAACTTATTTACTGATTGTTTTCTTTGTTTAGAAAAGCAAACTAGAATGAAAATATTTTCACAGTACTTATACATTATATCCTTCCTTATTTTATTCTATGTTTTTAATTTTTTAACAAGTTTGAATGTATTTTTCGTTGATAAAAAATAGTAAAACATTTGAAAAAAATAGTTTCCTTTAAAATAACTAGTTTTTACTTTGTGTACAAAAGTTTACTTTGGTGTTTAAATGTTTACAAATTTCTAAAATCAACGGAACAAAGATGAGATGAAAAATAAATGTGGTTGAGTCTTTTTTATTTTGTGAACAAAAAAATTTTTAGAGAATTGAAAGGTTTTGAAAACTTTAATTTCATTTCATGTAATTATTTTCAATAAAGTTAAATACATTTACTTTATAGTAAACAAAATATTAATATCACTTTAGTATTTGTTTGATACATTGAAAATGTGTGTTTATTGTTCTAGTTTTTCTTCAACGTTTAAAAAATTAAATTTAATTCTAAAATTGCTGGTGCATTAGGTTTCTATACAAGAATGAATTAAAGGTTTATGCAAAAACTCTAAGTGTGTAGATTAATAAATTTTACGTCTAGTTAAATCAAAAAAACCTGCGATAATCTGTTTTACTTAATTTACTTCTAAATTAAAAGCCTTCTTCTTAAACAAACACAATTTTTTCTAGTAAAACCGCTCAAAGGATTAGTTAAAGTTTTTAAAACCCGAAAAAGTTGTTTTTTAACTTCAACAAAGCTTTTATGAAAGGCTCATCAATTTTTAATTGCAAAGGCTAAAGCAGCGTCTTGTACAGAAAATACTTGTATTTTAAGCTTATTTCAAAAAGCTTTGAATGAATGTAAATTTATGAAAAATGTTTTTAATAGCTAGTTTATATAGGGCATGGATTTTTGAAATTCTACGCAAAATAACTTTGATACTTGAAAGTATTAAAAAAAGTTTATATCTAGCTCATTACTGGTGTATAAAATTTTGTTATTTTACAACTAGTTGTTGGTTAAATTACAACTAGTTTAACTACTTAAAATAGTTTATATACTTCAAAACCATTATTACTATTAATGTACGAAAAAAATTAAACGATTACTTGAAAACGTAAATTTGCAACATTAAAACTATGTTATAAAGAGCAAAAACTTATAATTAGTTATAATTAATTTACATAGAAAAAAAAAACATACAGACAAATTAAATTGTTATAAAGGTTAAAAAACGTTCCTTAAACATTAAAAAAACGAGTTAATGATTTTGTTGACCTCAAAAATAATCTACATAGCATGCATTCTTCAAAGAAAATTGTAAAAGACGGTCATTAGGTCGCGCTGTTTTCCTACTCCAAACGAAACATTGCTTAATTAGATGTCATAACTGTAATTAAATTCGTGTTGTGCGACATCTTTAATTCTCAGTTGTTAGTCTATTACACTTTCGGGTGAAAAATAGTAACCTAGTTTTCAAGAGAAATAGCAGCATGTTGTAATTTAAAATAAATGGTTTGATAAATGATTTTTTGGTAAATATTACACACTTTTGCACAAAGTAACTGTAATTTGTAAAAACTGTTGTTGTTTTAGATAATTATTTATTTTGCAAATGGGTAGTACTTTGGCGATGAATTTAGAACAAAAACTTTTTTATTCGCTTTCAAATGAATTCTTTTCACTAAAATTTAAACTGTAATAAGAACTTTTTAGTATGAAATCAAATTGTCAATAATAAACCAATTTAACTACCAATAAAACTAGGCTGACGTATCAACATGCTCTGCTATTTCTTACCTTGAAAACATGATGATGCCGATTGCGAGGAAGAGCATGAGAAGCCCCAATTCGTTGTAGCTCCTCTGCAGGGTGAACCCGAGCGACTGGAGCCCGGTGGAGTGCCTGGCAAGCTTCAGGATGCGCATGATGCGCATAATCCTGAAAATTTGCACCACCCTCCTGACATTCTCGAACTGCAGGATCTCCTTGTAGGCCTTGTTGAGAAACATGGTGATGTAGTACGGCAGAATCGCTGCAATCAAACGATGTTTTATTTTTGACTCAGGTTTGGTTTTTATTAAAGATTTTATTCGTGAACAAACTGTTAATTGACTAATTATAAAGTCATATGCGCTAAACTTTTTAATTTTGACGGCTGTAAGTATAAAATTATTAATTTTAAACACTAAAATTATAAAAAGGTTTTGTTTATAATCTTAATTTTTCTATTGAAAAAGCAGTAAACATTTAGAAAACTTAGCTAAAAATATTTTGATTGTTTAGCCCAAACTTTATGTAAAGGTGCTAAAAAAAATAAAAAAAATTCTAAAGCTTAAACTGTTAACACAACTTACTTTAAGAAGAATCAAAACAACATTTAAACCTAGCAGATCGATTATATTAAGTGGTCCCTTGAAAAATTTCCATCTGTTGGGTGAGGAGGCGAGCCGGAGGACGTACTCCATGGTGAACCAGGCGATGCACACCCCCTCCACGTGCACCAAATGAGGATTGTCCTTGTCAGGTTCTGACGTAATAAAAGCATTTTGCATATTTTCTTAATTTGTAAAAACTTTAGCTTAAACTCACTACTTGCTTAAGTTTAATGAAATAAAAAAGTTTTGCCGGTTAGCCTTGTCCGGTTCTTGAAAAACATCCCATACTTTATTAATTTATTTTAGTTTACTATAACCAAAGTTTAAATACCTTACTAGCACTTATTTTGAATTGAAATCGTAAACTATCATCGCAGTCATTGATAGTTTAGTCCTAACAATTTTTTTGAAAAAATCAATGAAAGTTACAAGGTTAATTTTATTAGCTGCGTTGCTGATTAAAAAGTGTTCATAGTGCCAATTTACGCTACAAATCATGGAGTTGTAAGTAATACGCAGTAATTTCGAACGGATGATCTTACAAAAATAAGCAAAAGTTAATTCTACCAGAAATCCGTTACTCAAGCAAATGGCAAGACAGAAAAAATCGATAAACTTATTAAGAAAAATGTCTGACTCTGTAAACATCACAACGCGAATTTATCATAAGAATTACTTTGCACCTTTTTTTTTGAATGTTACTAGAGTATTTTGTGTCGTGGTGATAGAGATTTCGCCAGTAGATTAGCAGATTTTTTTTTTGTTACAAACCTTACTAAAATTTTATTTGAAAGTGAGAAAAACCGTTGTGTAAATTATATTATTCTTTTTAACTGCTTTCTTCAACTGTTTAAGCTAACTAATTAAGCATGATGTCATACAACTGCTATTTTGACTAGAAAAATTAATAACGTTCTTCAAATAAAACAATAAAACAAGTAAGCAATGTTAAAAGATAAAGTAAAAATATATAATTGCAAAAATATATCAGCTTAACTAATTGTATATGTAAAACTAGTTGGACAAAAATTTTTATTTTCAAAACTGATCAAGTTGGAACTACAAAACTATAAAAACAACAATAATAAGCTTTTTAATAATAAATAACAAGTTTATTTCACCTGCAAACTCTTTCATTGTATTAAGAGTCAGTGCAACAGTTGACAGAACGATGAAAAGGATCGATATAATGGCTATTATCTGCAAATTGTTATGTTTTACTTTCTATCCTTAATATAATACTTAATTCGAAACGTTATTTTAAGTTTTTTATTATATAAACTTTAACATGAAAGTGTAAAAAGCAAGCACTTGGTAAAAATTATCTTTTATGTGCAGTAACGTTTTGTTAAAAAAACAAACTTTAGCAGCTTTCGACGACGAAGGCTTCTCCATCAAGTCCCAGATCATTTTCCTCGTTTTGGCGAAGTACATCCCTCTGAAGTCGTCTCCCTGCTGCTCTCTCAACGCGTCCGTTTCTCTTCTGCGACAAAGTGGAAATGCTTTTCACAAAAAAAAAAAATTAAGTAAAACAGAGTCAAGTAGTAGACTGGACAAAAGTTTTTTTTTTTTCCAGTGGCTTTGTTGAAAAACTTGCTGTAACAAAATGAGGCGAGTTTTGTAAAAACCAAGTGAAACTAACTTTTGCTCGTCGAGCAGTTGGTCCTTGCGTTGGTGGTACCTTCCTGTTTAACATACAAGAAAGTTTTAATATAACTCAGGAGCAAAATGTTTAACAAAAGAATATTTCATATACGTTCGTGCGAGCGTGCAGACAACAAAAAGGGCAGAGATGAAAAGAACTCAAGTTGAAAGCAATTTCGTCCTTTTAATTATTCATATACGCGTTATTCTTCTCCCGTCAATTCTTTGCAACTTTACCTTTTTTGCTGTTTGCGGTTAACCAGCATAATGCACTTTTGTAATAAGCCCGAGATTTAGCTGTTTTTTTCAGCCTAAAGCCCCCTTTTTCGACTCGTTTGTTTTTCTGAGCTGGGCGTTTACCTTTGTTTACTGGAAACGCAAATTTTGAATATTCTGACGCGCAGATAATGATTTAATTGCAACAAAATCTTTTAAACGTTTTTTTTGCAGTAAAATCTTAAACGAACAACGTGTTTTATTAAAATGAGAACTTCTCAACTGTAGATACTTTACTATCTACTTATCATAATAGTCTAAAAAACTTAACACTTAGATTAAAACAAAAAAACAAGCTCACCTTGACAGCAGGTTTCTATATATATGTCTTCGATCCCCCAATAATTAAGCTCAGTGCTGAAAGCGATGGCGCACAATTCCTCTGGCATGTGCAGCTTTCCCGTCCTACGAGGTTACTTTTAAAATAAATGTATGCGTGAAAAATTTAAAGCTTTGTAAAGAGCAGACGAAAAGACGAAAAATGATATTATCTAGAAAAGTTTGTTTTCAGTGCACAAACGGTTGCTTTGCTTGACAAACTCGAAATTCGTTGCAGCCTGTTTGCTATACAAACTAAGACGCTCGCTAAACAGAGTGTTATGCAGAGTGAGCTTAATTAATTAACTTCGGCTTGCCAAAAAACGGGTGTAAATTTTCTCTTCTTATGTTGCGTATTAAACTAATATGCAGCTTGAGAAGAAAAAGCAGCTTCAAATGACACTTTTGCATTGCTCTTTTACTATACATAGGACCTTGCTCGCAAGGGACCTTCACGTCGGTACAAAACAAACAGTTACGAGTTGCGTCGCTTAACAAGTTGAAAATACATCCGACGTAACCCTACGCAAAAGACTGTCGAGCGTGTAGGTGTAGGTCATTAAGCCGGCTTAGTATTAATACCACGGATGACGTTTTGCCTTATTGTTACGTCATATAGGCAGTACAATTTAATCTCTGTAAACATTTGGTATTTCGGTATAAGCGCTTGTTGATATGTAAGAGTTCTAAAAATATTAATTTAATTATAAGTTTACAATAATTAATTAACTATTAATTTCTTAATTTCTGTATTTTATATTCATATACTTTTACTTCTATTTTTTAAATGTAAGTTTTAAACTAAAAAAAAATAGTTCACACAACTACTAAAACTTTTAAATATAATTGAAAAAATAATATACTATTGCTGTTAATAGAATATTATTATGAAATAATATTCAAATGTTTAGCTTTTTGTAGTAATTTTAATTACTTGTTCTTTAATGTTCTTTTTTTGTTTCACTTAGAAAACACCACCAACAAACTTTTAGAAGTTATTAGTGTTTTTTTATTTATGAATAGTTACTAAAATCTAGTTTCACAGATTAAATATAAAAATATGTTTAATGTGAAAACACTTTTTAAATTAAGACTTATCAAATTAGTTCACAAATTCAGTACACTTTGTGATAGTTGTATCAAATAAGTTCACATTAAAAATAGTTTGTTAATAAAACTTCTTACATTTTACAAGCTTTTTGTAAAAGTTTATCAAATTATTAATAAAGTTAAAGAAGTTTTTGGAAAACCCTGTTGCCTAGTTTATCAAACAAAGCAGTCAAAAGTAAAATAATATCTGTAAAATTTGTTTACTCGATTAAAATTTTAGTAAGACTATGTTTTACTTATCAAAAGAATTGACAAAAATACTGAAGTTCTTTAGGAAAGTCTGTCGTCAAGTTTGAAAAAAGTAAACAGGTTGAAAAATCACCTGTAAAAGTTGAGTATTGGGGCGAATGCGTGGGGGTGCCGGTCGAAGAAGAACTCGTTGGTTTCCAGGTTGAAGTCGTCGCATAGTTGCAGCAACTCCTTCCTGGTCTTGCACCTCTGCAACTGTCCCAACCTCGTCATGGGCATCCTGTCAAGTGTCATCCATCGCACCTGGTAATATTTGAAATTGAAAAATAGTAGTATATATACACTTTTAAAGGCTCTAGGAGTTAATTTGGTTTTTATTTTAGTATAAGCTAGTCATCCATCGTACTTTTTTGTTTAATTATATTTATGCATTTATCTTCATTTATATTTGTATATAAATGTAGTTTTTAACAGTAAATGTAGTTAAGTGTTCTTATCTTGCTTGAAAAGTCAACATTTAAAGTTTAAAGTATATTGAGTTAAGCAAATTGATGACAGAGGTTTTTATGAAATCAGGGATTAAATATACAGACCAATAAAAACTGTTTGCTTGTAAATTTTGTTTTGTTTAAACGTAAAACAATAAGGCAATAGAGTCTAAATAAAAAAATATTAGCTGTTATTCTATTTTAAAATATTCTTAAATCAAATCGACTCTCTAGCCTGTACTGAGCTTGTTATAAATCTTTATGAGAGGTTTTATGTTTATTTGTAAACTTATTTTCGTAATCACTTTTGTAACGATTGTAAAAAAAATCAAACAGTCGCTAAATCCAACGTTCATCTCATTAAAAAATAATTAAAGCGATTAAGCCGACGCGCGGACTTTAATTGGGCAAAACAATTTCGAACATAATCTCTAAACAGTCAGAATTAGCCTTAATAAGCTTCTTAAAAAGCAATTAAAAAAGCCAGAGCAGAACTTCGCGTGACTCCCGTGCAGAGATGATTTCAAACTTCTACCTTTGCGACTTTATGCAGAAGAAATGCTTTTACAAAACGCACACACACACACACAGAGGATCAATAACTCATTTCGGTTAGCAAACTTCTGCGGCCTCTCCATTCATTAGAGTGTTTTGACATTTACATCGCTCAGTGGGCGGAATTTCACGGCAGCAAGTCGACTTTAAAGTTTGAACTTGTAAAAAAACAACCTTAAACTGCGAGCGAACGCGCTTGATTCGGTTGCGCGAGCGGCCCAATTAAGCCCTTTAATTAGCGCGCCCTTTGCAAGCTAATTGGCACACACAGAGCGGAAAGTTAGAAGATTGCATAAGAAGGAAAGGGAACAGTTTGTTTGCAGCGGGGAAACTGAGGCATATGGCGCGGGTTCTCGTACGAAGCATGAAGTTTGTAAGAATCGATGTCGCTACATGATCTTGAGCTCGGCCGGCCAACTATGAAGTCAATGCAATGCGATGAGGCTACTCTGCTGTTTGTGTGTTGTTTTGATGGTCGGTCGCGTAAATGAAAAGTGGTGATAAAAGAACTGTTTTTAAACTTCAGGGTTAACTAGATTAAAAAACAGGCTTATAAATTTCAAGCTTATAATATTTAAGCTTAGATTTTTTTTGTTTTTTTATAACCGGCAAACAGTTGTAGCTTTATTTAAATAAAAATACGATCAAAATTAAACTTTGCAATGTTTTGTTATCAAGTCATTATTTTTCTGATGTTTATTTAAAATGAATAACAATTTATCTGTATGCTTAAAACACGTGTTGTAAGAATTTTACTTGAATTTGTATGCATACAATACAAACGATGAATCGATAACACAAGTAGAGACTACTTATATAATTTTAGCAGGCATTTTTGATCTATATTGATCAACTTGTCAAGTCGGATGAAAAACATTTACTGTCAACAAAGTAGTAAAACATTAAAATGCATTATTTGTTTATTACTTAAAACAATATATGAGTTTATGTAAGTGGTTTTTAAAGCATTTATTAAACTTTTATATGCACTTACGCTTAAAAGCTTTTGTTGTCATTATCTAGCAAGAATTAGAAAAAAAACACTTTAACTCATAATAAAAATATTTATTCTTTGCTGATAAGTTATGTAAACTTGACGTATAAATTTATTTTTTAATAATTAAGCAACTTAATAGTACGATGGTCTACAACCAAGTTTGCTCAAAAATTCTTTAGTTTAAAAGTTATCTTAAGTAGAGTATATATATAGAGAAAAATTCCTTTCAAAAAGAAGCACTGTGCAGACCAAAACTTCCAAAGAGTATTATTCAACAGTTCTCAGCAACAAAAATACCCTAAAGCGTAACTGTACCAGCAGTGTTGGAATGGTCTCGATCGTTGGTCGGCTTCCAACGCAGCACGATCGATGCTGATTAGTCACGTGACCTGCATTCAACTCAAAACGCGTCTCAGTTTCGCTGCATCGTTGACGGTTTGCCATCAGAGTTAGCGAAAAGTGGAAAATCAGCAGGCAGGTTTCGTGCCAGACAGCGCAGAAGGCTCGGCAAAGTTTTTTGACTTTCCACTAAATCCTGGTGTAACGAAGCAGCAGGAAAAAGCATGCTCGGCTGATAACATGCGCTATCTAGTCTAATAAAAAGTTTTCTTGCAGTTGTTTCAAAGTAATTAGGTAATGAAAATCAGCCAGTGATTTAATCACCGAAAGCAAGCTCTCAGTCTAAAGCTGATAAGTAATATTTTCTAATTAAAAGAACAAAAAAAACTCACCTCGTGCACGACTCCGCCAACGTTGAGCTTTACACGCTTCAGCGGTTCCACCAGCTGATTGGCCGGTTTGTCGTTGGATGAGGGGAAACTCCCCGTGGCGGAAGCGGTGTTGAGGCGGATGTCGTCGCCGAAATTCCCCGCGAACGCAACGGGCTTGCTCATTCTTTTGTCCCTGTGTTTTTTGTTTGTTTTATTGCAAGGTTTTTATTACATTAATTTTTATTATACAACATTTAGTTTTTGATAATAAAAAAATGGGTTGGTTTACCTTCTAATTGATTTCCTTTTCATTTGTTAAGATAAAATGCAAATTTCTTTTCAAATTTAAGGGCTAAAGTTGTTTTTTAAAACTTAATGTTTTTTTGAGTGTTTGTAGAATTTTTACGCCTAAATATTTTTTTTCGGATCAAACAAGTTATAAGTTTATATAAATGCATCTTTAAAAGGATGTTTTCAAGATTAGGTATTAATATTTAAAAAAATATTCGTAAAAAACATATTTTACTCATCTACTTGTAAAATGAAATAAAAGTTAAGTTTTTTTATTAGAAAATAAAAATTTTAATATCAAGTTTAATGTATATATATAAAGTTAAAAAACTAAACTTAAAAATTTAAATATAATTTTTTTTTCATAGGATATTGACTTTTATAAAAATTAAAACATTAGTAAACACAAGTCTATAATATTATTCAAGAGGCCATTAACAATTTTGATAAACACTTATATTTATTTTATAATTACAAAACATTTGAGTTTTATTTTGTAGGCAGTCCTAAATTATACAAGTCAGAGGTGCTACTTAACCACTGTATACTATTATAAAACAAAAAAATCATATTTCTAGTTTACAGTATCAAAGCTTAACAACTCACTTAATATAAATGACGTAGTAATTACTACTAATTACAAAACTGATTTTGAGAACTAATGAATAATAATTATAATTGTTTATGTGTAAAATTTCGAAGATGATTAAAAACGGTTTTAAACGCCATCGTGACTGCAAAGTGACCTGGATTTAATTTTTATTCATATTGATTCGCAGCAAAAACTAAAATCAATCAACTATTACTACTACTTATTTGAAAAGACAAAAGCCAAGTTGCTACACTGAACAGTTTTGCTAACATATTTGTTTTGTTGTTTATTTATTTTATAGTTTAGTAATAATTGATCAACATGTTTGTTTAAAAAGTATCAATAAGTACATCATATTAAATTGGAATTTGTGCTGAAATAAACAAGTTTAATTTTTTTTTTCATGTACAAAAAAGTTGAGTCGAACAGTTGTCTTCATATCAAAAGTAGTTGATAGCTCTTTTAGTTTAAAAAATCTAAACAGTAAAAATTATAAAAAAAGAACTGTACTCTACATGTACTAAACTAAAAATAACTTAACTTATATAAATGCAAACGTATTCAGCAGGTTTATGATATAATATATCTCTGAAAAATAAATAAAAAATTTTTAAACGGAAAACGTTTATATGGTCTATTTTATTTGATTGCTTATGAGAGAATATGTAGGCTAAAAGCTGTAAATAAAGTAACCGCAAATTTAAAACAAAGTAATTAAAAAATGTCGATGAATGAAAAATATGCTGATATTTAAATTAAAAAGTTCTGTTTTGAGAAAATAAAGAAAATGACAACAAAAACTAATTACATGCGTCGTTATTGTAAAGCTTTATACTATAGATTTGCTTATATATCTCATTAAAGTTTTTCTTTTCGTTTTCTATAATATTAAATTATAGTCTTTTTCAAATTAAAAATCAAATAATCATCAGTATAAAATCCTTAAAAACTAATGAAAAAAAAAGTTAATACTATTTCAATAAAAAAAAAACAAAAATCAAAAAAAAAATTGTCTATAAAATAAAAACAAAACGCCTACACTAGCTTTTTTTCTTTTCTATTATTATCGCAACGAAGATTTATCTTTATTGTGTCAAAAATTAAACAAGAAAAAATATATTCAAGTGTAAAAAGACTTGTTGATCTGAAGGTTTAAAAAGATTCTGTTAGGTTTGTGTATACATTGTGTATAAGCATATGTTTTTATTAAAAAAAGTATAAATATGATTCAAAATATTTTTAAATCAAAAAGCTATAAACTAATATTTTTTTGTCACAGTAAAACAGACTTCGGATAAATAAGTAAAATAAGAAAAATTCATAAGTTTTATTTAAAGTGGCAAATTAAAATTTTATTAATAAAGCTTAGCTCTCTATGGCTTTTGTAGTAACATTTAAAAAAGAACTAGTTAAAAACATACTTAATTTAAGTTCATAAGAAAAAAATAATGTTTTAAGTAGATGTGAAAAACGAAAAGTATTGTTAATACATACTGAAATATCTAATTAGCTTTGATGTTTTAACATGGCATACTTTGAAAGTTTTGCAGTTTGCAGACAAGACTATTGTTTTCAAATATACTTTGTCCTAGAAAAAAAAGTTTAAAAAATACATTTATTACTTCTTGGATTTTAATTGTATGACATACAAACCGGAAAAACAAATTTTTATTTTTATTTTTAGAATGAGGCAACGTAGATGCTTAAAAATAAATAATGTATGTTGGACTTGATAGTTAAGTTTTTTAAAATGTTTTCGTAACAGGTAAGGTATAGGCTTTTCAATCACAATATTGAATACTTAAATTTTTGTCATGCTTTAAACGTACAGTTGCCAAAACTTTGAACTTTGAGTGCTGAGAAGAAAAAATTAATTAACAAAGTGTGTTTTTAGACTTAAGAAAATTAAAGGATTAACAGTGGTTAAGCCAACCTTTAACTTTTTTAACATTTAGCTATTTGAAAACTTTAAAAAATGTGACTTATATTGACTAGAATAGTTTTTCTAAGATGAAATACTTTGTTTATTTTTAATAACGCTAAAATTAAAATATTTTATTCCTAAGTTTAGTAATTATTTTGAAACATCTGACAATAAACATGTGTTTAAAATATTATTCCGGTAGTTAATTTACTAACGGTAGTTAGCTTTAAAACAAACATAAAACCAAGTAGTGGTATGCACAAGTCTGTAGTTTTACAAAAAATAAATTAACACAAAACAAAATTACTAATGTAATTTTAATGTAATCTCAACAAACAGCCTGCTGCCAGATTGGGTCAGCTCGGTAATTCATATCACTGCTTTATTGCCAGCAAGAGGTCACGCTGGCCATTAGCGGCCAGCGAGCAAATTAATATTAATAACTTCCTTCCTCAAACAAAAACAAACAAAACGCTGACAACGAACCTGAAGTAGTCGCGGACCCGGTCGTCCCCGTACCTTTCGCACGCGCCCACGTCGAACGACACGCTGCTTCCGATCATTTTGTGACGTCACCAACACCTCACAAGCTCGTAACACTGCGCGCTGCGATGAGCTAATCAAGGATTCGGCGACGTCGGTCCGCTGATATAGCGCGCTGCAAGGCTGGTTGCTGCTAGCTACCGTTGCTAGTGGCAACA
This sequence comes from Thalia democratica, assembly GCF_965202585.1. NCBI lineage: Eukaryota > Metazoa > Chordata > Thaliacea > Salpida > Salpidae > Thalia > Thalia democratica. Next base: position 43,732,585 of record NC_139165.1, read on the forward strand.
TGCAGAGCGCGAGAGCAGCTTGTGGTGAGAATGCGGGGAGAAGCTGGTGACGTCATCGTAATTTATACATTTGCTCATTATTGTCGCTTGCCGCGTGCCAGCAATGCCAATAATCAGTTATTTTTGTGATAGCAGTTCCGAAAAGTAATCAAAAAAAAAGTTATCGTCATTTTTTACGACTTTGCACGTTTTTTTATTTTCAAAACGATTTTATCAAACTTACGATTGAAAAATAAAAAATTGAACATTTTCAGATTCAAGTGCATTTAATTTACTGCTGTTAATTCTTTTAAACTCACCCTAGCAGGCTCCGAGTCAGGGCCCCGCCTAATTTTTTAACCGAAAAACTTTTAATCCTTTTTCTTCTTTTTTCCTCGCATTTTTCATGTGACACCTGAATTTTGGGCACTTTCAAGTTGGAATGGGTCCCTTCGTTATTGTTAGGGGCGCTCAAGTTGTTATTGCGCCAAGCTTGCTCCTCCACCACAAAATCAGGAGTTTTAGAAGGTTTTCTGGATCTCAGTGGTTCTGAAGTCGACGGGCCAAATTTAAACATTGCTCACATAATATCTGGTCGTTTGATATTTTTAAAAAAAATTCTTTACGACAAAATTTTCAGCTTTTAAGGAAACTTATAAACGTTTTACTGAACTGTATCCAAGCTACACACTTTTTAGTTTATAAATAACACAAACAAAAATAATCCTCTGAAAATTAATAAATTTTTTAACTAAAAGTAAAGAACACAAAGTTTATTATTTTGTTTAACTTGGAAGTTGCACACTAGTACCATTTTCTAGTAAAATATTCTATAAGATAGACAAAGAACGTCTAAATATTTAATGATATAACGAAAGAAAGCTAGTTCTTAAAACTGTCTATAACTAAAACAACATTACTAATAAGCATTTTGTCAGAATTTACAAAAAAATACTACCGGAAAAAATTCCATATATGGTCTAACTCTGTTTAAAAATTTATAAAGACTTAAAGTGTAACATTAGAATTAAAAATTTTTGCCAAATTAACATCATTAGAATGTAGAGTAGAATTTCTTAATACTTAAATGTAACAGTTTATAAAAAAAAAGATAATAGAGTAAATAAATTTTTCGACCTTATTGAATTTTATTTGAGGTTTTATAGTTAAATACATTTAAAAAAAAAATTTTTTACTTCTAAATTCTATGGCTTTGTTTACATTTTCAATGAGAAATTTTTGAATATGTGTAAAAATTATTTTTTTGTAGAAAAAATCTTAAAAACTTCTTTTAATTATAAAAACAAAGAACATTACAATTCAAGTGACTTATTTATCACTTAAAAAGTCTGTGAAGGAGAGCAAAGTTTTAAAAATTTAATAAGTAAATGAAAATGCTAAATAATTATGATTAGTTTTTATATAAAAGAAAAAAGAAAATAGGTACTAAACCTTAAAAAAGCATGCAGAATGTTCGATAATAAAATTTAAAACTTTATACATTTAATTTTAATAAACAAATCTAAAATACCATATAGCTTAAAAAAAAAAAGAAAACGTACACAGGAAAAAAAAAAGTTTTATATCAAATACTGTTTCTTGATGCGATAAAATTCAACCAAATTAAAAAACATCAGAGAAAAAAGTGAAACCCTGGGGGACCTTCATGCAAACAGCATCCAACTAGGATCAACTCGCCTTTTTAATTTTGTGCCAATGAACATTTGAAACTGCTATTTACAACTTGAACGGTCTGGAACTAATTAGCTAGTTTCAAACTTCTAACATTGAAAGTTCTAACATTTATTTAATTGATTTTTTCTCGAAATCAAACAACAAATTTTAATTGCATGAGAAAATTAACAATCAAAACTATGCACAAAGTTTTATCACAAAAAAATAGCTGAATAAACAAAAGCACGTAATAATAACAACGCAAACAGCCGTTCTTTTTCCTTTGATATCACACACGCACTATAGTATGGATTACCAACTCCGAATTTTTTATTCCGTTTTTTCTTTTCAACCTGTCTTTCTGCTTCTCCGCCGACGTCGCACGGCTGCTTCCCTTCTAGTTATACTTAGAAGCACTACGCAGACGACGCAATTCAAATGCTTTTTATTTCGCGTTTAATTTCTTGCTGCCGCCTTTTCCCTTCTTCTTCAGCTTGAAAGGTGCTTCCAGCTGCGCGCAGCCACCTTCAATAATTCATGGCATCGCGAGCTCGATTTCGCAGTTGGCTTTTTGCGGCGCCGTTGTGCAAAAAAAAAAAAAGTTAATTTGAGGTCGAAACGCGGGGGCCTTTCAATTAGGCAGGGGGCCTCGTCGACGTTACGAACCGATTCGAACGCGATTCGGGTGTATGACGCAATAATGCCATCCGATGACACGCGGGTCAAGTGTTTGGGATTGATGGAAAGCCGAAAAGCTCTCTTAAAAGTTTGTTCTTGTGACCTTTGCTCGGTTAATTGTTTGTAAGTGGGGTTGAGATACTCGGTCGCTTAATTAAGGTAAAACAGGTATTCAGTGAAAAGTTTATTCTTGTGTTTTATTAAGAAGGTATGCTCTAAAATCAATAAAAAAACAAAAACAAATAATATCTAATGTAGAACGCTGGTATACAAATCTTTATTTAATAAAGTATTTAATTTGATAATGGCATAAATTTGGTTTTCTAAAATAATTTTTAATCTAAAAACGTTTGTTGAGCGTTTTTCAAGTAACTTAATAACTTTTATGTTTAACTGTTCTATATTTAATACTTATAATAAGATAGTCTTAAGGTTTTTGAAAATTATTTAAACGAATGTTTTCTTACAAGAATAATAACTTATTTATTTTTTAAATAGGCATAAAAACTTAAGAAGTAATTTTTTTTGGATTTTTTTTAAAGAAAATGTTTTTATGTAAAACTAGACATTTGTGTGCTGCTGTTTTTAGAACCAGTTGATCTAATTAGTTAAAATATTTCACTAGGTTTTAAGCTTTATATAATATTTATTTATATTTTACATCGATATATTAGAAACTACGTCAATTGTATTAAATAGTACAATTTACTTTTAAACTTAAATTGCGCATGTTTTAAACACATAATATGTAAATTCGTAAATTTCAAAGTTTGAAACATTTTCTATGTCTTGCTGCGACATTTGTGTAATAAACTTTATTTAAAGTTCTTTTCCAAGTGAACCTACCTTTAAAATGTTTAATTACTTAAAAAAATTGAGAATAGTTGTTTCATTGTATGTATACAACAACAAAGTAAAAACATAAATTATACTGATACTGACATGTTTTCTTTTTAAATTAAGATTGCTAACAAAAATAATTTGATTAAATCAAATATATGTTTTTATCAATTAAAAATATTACAAAACTATTATTATGTGTAAACTTATTTCATATCCATTTTAAAATGTCAATCGCTCCCTGAATCTAGCAATACATATAAAATACAACTTCAAATTTCAACCATTGTAAGCTTCACAGCAATTTGCGACACGTGCACACTTGAACAGTCGTGCAAACGGCAAGTTCAAAGACATAAGTGCTAATTTATTACACTTTTCCATAGCTCAATCGATACTTTTGTGAATAATTTAGTGAAGATAAGATTTTTCAAATCAATATGCGTTGTAAACGCTTTTGAAATGTTTAAATAGAACTTTTTGCTGTCGCAAAAAAAGCTAGAAAGTTATGCAACTTTAAACCGAGCGATGAAAAATTATTTTAATTTAGTTAAAGTCAAATTTGTAAAACAGGATGCTTAATTTTTTTAAGTTAACGATTTTTATTAAGTTAAAAAACGTATATATTTTATAAATTAAAACTTTAGTTTAATAAAATATCTAAATATAAAAAAAAACTCTATAGTCATTTTAAATTCTAGTGAACAATTTAAAAGTTGATAGTTTTTTTATTTTTTCAATTATGAGCAAATATCGACTATAAAATAAAATTTTTGCTATACACTAATCAATCACCATATAAGATAGTGTTAATTTGACACTGAATAACATTCAGTATTATAAAAAAAACATTGTGTTGTTTAATTAAACTTTTTATTACAACTTAATGCTATCAGATACATTAAACAAAAATAATAAATCATTTTTTATAAACAGATTTTAGCAAAAAACTTATCAAATTAGAAAGCTTTATGTTCACAGAAAGAAAAACTTTTATTATTTGATTAAATAAAAAAGAATTTTTTTATATGCGCTAAAATTAAAATATGTTTTTTTCAAAATATGAGTTAGTTAATTTTATTGTAAAAGCAAGTTATACTATCTGTTAATGTCAAAATTTATGACAATGGTTTTTAAAATCGTATAAAGGTCGACTAGGTTTACCATAGCAAAATATTTATTTGAAGAAAAAACAACGAAAGATAAAAAAGGAACTTCGAGTTTATAACCTAATTAAACTAAAAGACGATGTACGTTTACTTGCTTCTTCTTTTAACTCAATTAACTTTTTCTAGAAAATTTTGGATAGCTCACTTGCGTTTAACTGAGTAGTTTTTTGATAAAAAGAACATTTTTTGCTATTTAAAACAGTATTGATAAATATAAATAAATTTATTGGTCGATTGCAATATGTAACCTATAGTTTTAAAAAGTTTGTGCCCAAGAAAAAAAATGTTTGGAAAATAAATACTTTTTGCACTTAAGCCAAAACTAAATATCAAAATTTGTTTACGGTTTTTTCAGCAACAAACAACTTGTAGAAATTTAAAGAATTAAAGTGCTAAACGGGTTTACTTGTTTCGAAATAAGGTTTCCAAACACCTTCATTTATTAGTAAAAATAGTAATGGGCGAGGAAAATTTTTACGAAAAATAAATAAGAAGCTTAACTATTATTGAGTTTATTTTTAGATCGTAATTTTGCACGACTAAAACCTTAAAAATTGTTTTGTAGGCATTTTTAACATTACAAAGTCAAAAACGTTATTACTTTAACTAAAAATATTATTGTAAGTTATTAAGTATACAAAAAAAATTAAATAAAATCGTATTAAAAAAATAATCCTTAAAAATCATTTTAAAACAGGTAAAAAATTTTGTAAAAGGTATGGTTTTAGTTAAATCTATTTATTTACTAAAGTTCAAAAAAATACTATTGTTTATACTTACTTTAATTAAAAATAAATCTAAAAATTATTTTATTTTAAAATTTATCTATATACCACCTTTTTTGCAAGACAAAGCTCTCAAACATTTCTGTAAACAAAATTACTTTACCCAGTCAATGCTGCTTAGAATTTTACAAAAATAGTTTTATGGGACAGTTAAAAAATTTTAGAAATCATAAAGTTTCGAGCTTACAAAATACCTTTTTTTATGAATTATTGAACGATGGGTATGCGCTAAACTAGTCTTTGTTGTAAAAAAAGTAGTTTGAAAAGCTGTTTTGTAAGATTTAGTTTAGAAGACTATAAAAAACATAAAACTAGTTTATTGTTGTTTTTACCTACAGTTAATAACGTTAAAATTGTTTATTTAATGCCAAACAACCGTTTCTTTTAGAAAAACAATCTCTTAAAAGTTTGAGCAAGAAATAATTAATTTTAAATGTTTTTCTGGCCTAATTTAATTATTGATATCGAAGCCGTTTTACTCGCAATAAAATCTCACAATTTTCTTGTTTACAAGTCATAACTTCACCTGCTAACATGATAAAACAATTGACGTTGATCCAGTCATAGCGTTGCAGCTGATATTTTGAAAGCGCAATCGATGATCTGACGAACTGATGACACGGCTTCTTGTTCAATCACCGTGTCAAGATTAAATTTTCGAAATTCGAAGGAAACGCACAAATCAATCTTTCATTGATTCGAGCGGGGATTTGAGGGCGGAATTCGCCGAAATAAAAAAAACAAAACGACTCACCTATTTTATATATTTTCTGAAGTTGAGCTTTCTGAAAACTTGTTCTTGTTGCTGACGAATGACGCTTCTTCCTTCTCCGCGTTTCAACTCGAAATCAACTGAGGCCGAGTGCGGCGTCACTTATGTGTAAGTGTAAGCAACACTTTTTCTTCTTCTTTCGCCTTCAATACGCCACAACTTCTTGCCGACCTGTTGCTGTTTTTCCTCAAAAAATGATATTTTTTCTGCACTTTCTCTATCTTTTCTTAAAAGTAACGAGCAACCTAAATCCGTGGCCCTTGCGCCGTGACTCAACTACCCCTAAGATCATTTACTGTTGGTCACAACTGCTGTCACAACTGCTTGACGCTACTACGTTGATGAAAAAAAAACAATATGATTCTCACCTCTTCCGATAACAGAATAACAAGCTGAACCACAGATGCCTTCGTCGCCGCGTTGGCTGGCTTAATTATTAATGGAGCGCAGTGTTACTATGTGCGAAAAGCAACACAGAAAGTAACACGAGACGCGAGGAAGTGCGGGAAGTATCTGCTCGAAAAAAAAGGTGCGAAAAGTGAAAAGTTGGGCGGTTTTTCGCCTACTGCTTGATTACGATTTAATGAGCAGTTTCGTTAAAAGCTTCGGCTTGTTGCTGTAAATTGCTATGAGATTTGAAGGAAAATTGCTAAACTTCCGTGTAAAAAGCGATTTGTTCTTCGTAAAATTGTTTCGTTTGCTCATCGCTTTTTAAATGCTTACAGTCAAATGGTGTAAGTTTGAGAATTGATAAAAGTTTCAAGTTAGTACCATGATCCTTTTTTTGAAATAAAATACCTCTTAGAAGATTGTTATAACCCTTTGTTATTGGTATAAACTGTTTAAACAAAAAAACTAAGGTTTATTTAGAATTTTTATATCTTTTTCGTCTTAAAAAACATTGTTTAGAAGTAAATCATTGAGCTTGAAGTCTTATTAAAAAAAAACAACAATTAAACACATTGCATTTATCAATATCTTAAATATTCAACATTAAAAAAAAAAAAAAATAGAAAATTTATAACTTTTAAATAACTTCATATGATTGAAAAAACAAAGCTAACATAAAGTATGCTAAGTTTTTACTACTTAAACTTAACATAAGCTCATAAAGTAATAAAGATTTCCAAAAACTACAATTAGGTTTTAAAGAGTTTCATACCTAAATTTATCATTTTGTCAGTTTTAATTGTATACTACCTAGTAAAGGTTAATTGTTTTAAATTAAACTCCAAAATTAATTATTATTTGCGTCAAAATAATTGTATTTTTAGCTTAAATAAAAGCTTAATATAAACAATACCTCTTGAACCTTTACTGATTATAAAAGAGACAAAAATATTTATATTAATTGATTTTTTTACAATCAAGTAAGTTTATATCTACAAAATACTTTTTTTTTAGTTTGAAAAATATTTTAGTTTAACAAGATTAAAAACTGAATGCTACCTACTTCCGATGATTCGTAAAAATATTTCGAAATAAAATCCAATTTCAGAAATGCTGATAGAGATAGCTAGTTTTGTTTCGATTGAAATAACTTTAAGTTTAATATTTTCGACAAAAATACTTTGTTCATATTTGTTTAAAATATTAGTTGTTCATTTTAAGTTTTCATATGCTTATTTTATTTAAAAATTACGAAACAAGCTAACAAACTAAAATATAGATAAGACTAACATTCTAAATTATTTTAGTGTTTGTAGTATGTTTGGAAAAGTATAAACAAAACTGTTTTTAAGTATATTTAAAAGAGCTCAAGTCAAAACAAAATTACAAGAAAGTATTTACGGCTAAACAAACAATTAAAGCTTACTAATATTCAAAAACTATTTATTTTTAATACTTTGTTTGAATTTTTTTTTAATAAAATATTCTATTTACAACAGAAAAAAAATTGCTTAAAGTAGTTTAGTTGACTTAATTTTATACAAATAAAAAGCAAGGTAAAACTTTACAGGTTCAAATTAAAGTTTTAGTTAATATAATGTATTATTGATAAATGTTCGTATATTCAAACTAGGTAAGTTAAAATAGCTATGTATTTAATTTTATCGCTTTAGCACATAGTTTACAAAAAAAAACTTTAATTTGTATGTTAAAAACTTTAAATTGTTTTATTATAGTTAACTTCTTTTATTTTTAAAAATCAGGAAATAAAAAATGATTTAAGTACTTATGTTAGAGTTAGGTTGAATTGCTTTTTTAAACAACGTTTGTTAAATCCAGTAAAGTAAAAAAAATTATAAAATTTCTAAAAATTTAAATAATTAATATAGATAGTTAATTTTACAAATTACCTCAAAATTCAATTTAACAAATAAAATTTATTTTGAATAAAGCTTTTTTAATACTTAATAATTAACACAACTTACATCTAAAAAACAATCACAAAAATAACTTTAGAAAATTTGAAAAAAAAATCCTATGTACATTTTCTTCATAGGGTAGTAATAGAAGTAATTGAAAAATAATTTCGTTTGTTTAAGTGCTAATTTAAAGCCTTTTTACACCTTATGTAACATAAATAAACTAAATAGCGTTTAAAAAACCAATACTAAGTTACCTAACTTTTTGATGAGTCTAGATTTATGTTACTAAACTTAAAGTTACAACAAAAAATTAAAAAAAAGTATCTTATGCTTTTTATACTATGCTAAAATGTGTGCAGGAATTTATATTTATATCAAAAGCTTTTTTTTTTATATAAATTTAAAAAATTTATGAAAAACTCAACTAGATAAATGTATGGTTGTTTATTGTTGTTCAGCTAATTAAAAAAAAGCCATAAGGAGATTTATTCATACTTACTGTGTGCTCATCTTCGTACTTTCATTTAAATTAAAAAAAAACCTTTTTGTATAAAAAAACATCAAACATACTTAAGTTGTGTTTTGAACAGATAAAAACTTAATTATTTTATTGTTAACTTAAAGTTCGATTTTTAACTAAATTTAAACAATTTCTTAATGCTTAATTTTAAAGTTTTACTACTTTCAAACCTAATTGTTAAAGGTTTTTGTTTTATTTTATGTTACGGAAAATTTTAAAATTATCTTCTTCACAAAAGTTTTAAAACAGTTCAACTTTACTATAAACTTTTGTTATTAAATTTGGTTAAAGATCAAAAGGTTTCTTCGCTTATAATATCTAAAAATTAATTATTTAAGCCAATATTATTTTTTACAAACACTGTTTAAGTTTTGGTATAATTTATGTTCATCTGTATAATAGTAAACCATTTAAAATAAAAGTAAGAAAACTGCTTTAATTCTTTTTTTAAACTAAACAAATTTGAGTACTATAAAATATGTAGTATTTATAACAAAATAGTTTATGACAATCCTTTTATATTATGTTCTATAATTAAGACAACTTGGTAAATTTTTTATATAGAGGTCAATCAAAAGTCCAAATGAACAGTACCTTAGCTTTACTTTATGATACAACATAACATATGATTTAGTAACTTCTTTTATTTTTAAAGATTGAGATAAAGCAATGAAAAATTAGTGTAAGCTGATTCATATCTGGCAGGGGTTTGCCACACTTCCAGGCCATTCACAAACATTATAGTCCGGGTTCCAAATAGTTCCATCAACGCAAACAAACTCGTACTCAATACCTTAAAAATTTTTATCAGAACTAGTTTTATAAAAACATAACAACAATATTTTCATATTAAATATTAAATTTACCCCATACGCATCGGTAAACTTTGCAAGTTGCTGGATCTTGTACGATATCTTCGTGCAATCCTTCGCAAAGGCTTGATGATCTCACTATAAAAATTTTAATTTTAAAAGTAAAAACGAGTTTCGTTCTTCTAAGATATTTAACATAAGTGACCAGTAATTATACAATAGGTTATACAGGACACACAATTTCAAAAACACTAAATATATTTTCAGCAATTCTCATCAGTAGAGTACAAAGTTAACCAGTAATAAGATTTTACTAACTTATATAGTAACCAAGGAATCAAGTAATCATAAAGTAATCAAGAGATTAATAAAATAAAAAATTAATTAGTAACAGTTAAAGTCAAGTAATTTCATTTACGTTTTAATTGAACTACAGTAAAACTAAACATAAACAAAATGAAAACAATCTTTATAAGATATTAAGAAAATAAAGAAACAGTGTAGTCAAAATCTTTTAGGTTACATAAAACAGGTTTCCTTAACAAAATACAAATGGCTTCTAATTTAATCAAATCGAAAACATTACTACAAGTTTTAATAGTTTTAAATCTACATATATTATAACTGTTTGCACAAGTTGGATTATTAACTAAATGTTCTGCAATAGATAATCGTTTAGATGCGTTTAAAACTTTGACTGGTATATCATCTTTTTTGTCTGCAAAGCAAAAATTCTCAACACTTTTTGGTACATGCAAACCCTGCTGTCTTGATTACTTTATGATTACTTGATTACTTGGTTACTATATAAGTTTGTAAAATCTTATTACTGGTTAGCTTTGTACTCTACTGATGAGAATTGCTCGAAATATATTCAGTGTTTTTGAAATTATGTGTCTTTTTAGATATGTTTATTATAATTTGTTATAAATTGATTTGTATAAGAACTTTAAAACGTTTAGTTTTATTACAATGTCGTTTTAAACTAATAAAATCTACCTTATTTGTTTAAGTTTAACTTTAGTATATAACACCAAGAATAAGCTTACTTAAACGTGAAACTGTGTAGACATTCAAAACTCTAAATTTAAATAATAAATTAAACAAGTTTTACTTGAAAATGTTTCACATCCAGGAACATTTTCAGGGTAGTCACACATGTCCGTGGACGGATTAAAAACAAGGTTCGCAGAACAGTTGAATAGAACAGCATTTCCTAAAAATAAATTTCACCGAAGTTTAATTGTCAGTGTTAAACTACAAAAAATAACTACTTTAATAATATCAGTATTTGTACTATTCAACAGAAACAAGGTAATATACCTAAAACGTCGCATTCATAGAATTTGGAGCAGTCTTCGGGAACTGGTAGCAAATTTCCAACTTGAATTTGACCATTTTCTCCGACACAAACTTCTACAAGAGCAGAAAAGAAGTTAAAAGGGCTTAGATGTTTTATGTTTATGTCTTTTTGCTTTTAACAATAATAAATACGTGGTGGACTGTTTTGTCTTTCAAGTTTTTTTACAGAATATTAAATTTCATGTATTATATGTTTAGAATTTTTTATAATACCTAAACTTTATGCAACAATTTTTCTTTAGAAAGATGCTTGTTTTTCTGCACGCCAACTTAAACACTGTTCTAAATATTTAAAAAGTAATTACTATTGTTTTGTTTTTGTTTAATGCTTATTAGTTGCTTTTTAAAAGACCGCTAAAAGTAAAAAAAAAAGTCAGGAACAATTTATACTTTGTTTGTTATAGATGTATCATATAGCTGGTTCTACCTGGCGGGGTGATGAAGAGATCAAGGAGGGCGGCGTTTGAAGCTTCAGCGGCGTTTCCGCTCTCGTCGACTGCCCTCATCGCAAACCCGATCCTTGAATATTAGAAAACTTTTTTGAGAATGGATTCACAGATTAGGTAATAAACTGTTACGATATATTGCAATACGAAATAGTTATTAACACTTGTTTCGAAAATGTTCACTATTCAGGTTGAAAAAAAAAATTTAGACGTGATTAGTTTTTAAAATACATAAAAAAAAAAACATGTTTAAACACCATTTACTATTAGTATGAAACTTAATTCTTACTTTAAAACCCCGCTGTCTTTCGGAAGATCGTCCAAAACAACATTGAAAGATTCTTCATTGCCGCTTGATGCAGGGGACTTGAGATCACCAGAGATCAGGTTGCTTGGCAAGACTTCGTTTTGTTTATCAAAATCCAATCGGAGACTTCTTGCGTCGCCGTATGTATAACGAAGCTCGTAACTAGAAGCTGTCAGATTAGTATAGTTCTAAAATTTTGTCATACATCTAAAAAGTAATTATTATTAATTAACTTTTTTTAAAGATACTTTAGTAAAAATTTAAAAGGTCGTTGAAGTTAAACTTTTTCTAAAGCACCTTTCCCAACATCGTAGTCATCACCGGGAGCCGTGAACATCAGCTTGAAGCCTTTTGTGACGTCAAACACGTCGAGTTGCTCGGCTGTGAGATCAATCACGCTTGCAGGTGGAAGAATGTCTTTTGAACCGTCAATTTTAGGTCTGAAAAAAACTTTTTGCATGTAAAAGTTCAAACTTAAGTTGAATAACTTATAAAGAAATTTATTTTGAAATATGTTTGTCCACTTCTTTCAAAAGTTTGTTTAGTTTTTTAACAGTTTAAACAATACCCAGTATATTCAAATCCTCCAAGTGATTGAGTTCTTTCAAATGATTCTAAAAATGCAGAATCCAGTCCATCTATGTCTTGTACGGTAGGTTTCGCGTTTTGGTTAAGCTTTAGCGTACCTGAAATAAATTAGTTTCAATCAGACTTTAATAAATTTATAAGTTTGTTAAAAAACACAAACCATCTTCTGAAACGACTCCAAAGTTGTACGCTGCAGTTGAGTCCAAAGTTTTACTGATTGTTGAGTTGCCTATGCCAGTAACTTGAACCTATTTATTCAAGTATTTTTTTATTAATATTAAACTTGTTTATTTTCTGTCTGTAAAAAACTCTACGAACAATTATAAACGTTTAAAATTTTTATACAATATTTAATACAAACGTTTTACAACACCCTTTATTAAAAAGATAAGAAACCTTCATTGAATATCTTCCGGTGGCTTTGTATCCGAAGAAGTATGCTGAGTACACGCCATCTGATTTACGGGTATCAGGCGCTGTGAATATAATAAAATATAAAAGTTCCTTTATTTAGATTATATTAATATTTTATCTTACCTGCTCCTCGGTCAAGAAGCTGCACACATTCAGTACTTCCATCTGGGAACGAAACAGTTGCTACTACATCGACGTTCAAGATAGGTTGGAACCCTTGCGTAACCTGTAAGCGTTTTTTAATAAAAAAGTGGTAAGAAAAACGCAGAAGTACTTTATTATTTCGTAGCTAACCTGAGCATACAAAGTGATAGGCGTAGTTGTGTCCATAGTCGAACTAGACATTCCTGCCTTCACAGAAATAGGCTCCACATTTGGATCGGACACTTGCGAAGACACGCTCGCAGTTACTGTGTTTTTGGAGGAAGAAGAAGCTGTGTAAGTCCATGTTCCTGCCTGCATCAAAAATCCTTGAAATTATTTGACTAAATATAGAAATTAAAAAATTGCTTTTGAACTTCGAGTCTTATACCTTTTTTTTTTATAGTCGGAATATAAAACTAAATAAGCTTAAACTTTAAAATAAAACCTTAATGTATCTTGTTTGAATAATTTAACGTACTTTAAAATTAAAAAAAAAAAAAGGTTTACCTTGGCTATTCCGGGAATTTTAAATTTGATAGATCTGTAGGTAGGATCAACTTCAGCCATGAGAGTAGTATCACACTCTGGTGAATGAGGCACAAAGGAGCAGAACATGTTGTCGTCAGGATCGTAGAGATCCACGTAGGGAGCATCTGAGTTTGTGTAGGAGAAACTAAACACCGTGTTGCTGCCGACGGTTGAGTCGACAGAAACTGAACCGGTGTAGTCTTGGTCCTTTTTGACTACAAAATCTTCGCTCTTTAGCTGAAAAGTATTTGTTAAGCAGCTGTTAGTAGGGACAAAACTACTAAGATAGTAAGACTGAATGATAGCAAACTATTTTGCTGTTTGTTTGTTTAAGAGAAGCAATTAAAAATTTTTACTTCAAAACTTTTTCCTGTATAATTTCCAGAGTTATCTTCAGATACTTTATCAAAAAATTCGGTAAGTTCTATCAAGGAGTTTGCGTATGTCCAAATTCCTTGGGTATCGTCCGTTAGTTTTATCATAAAATCGTTTCCTTCTTCTACTCCAAAAAATACAGAGTGAAACACGATACCCTTGATGTAGAAAATATTTAACAAAGTGTACAAGTTGTGTTAAAAGTACTAAGTTGTAAGAAGATAGTTATTTAGCTCAAAATCATATGGTTTGGGTTTCTAATAAATTTTATTAAACATATAAAAAATAAACTCCTAACAATAATACTATTATTTTAGATGTTTTTAGTGTTTTTTTAATTTATGTATTTTTATTTAAGCAACTACAAAAAAAAGCATATTAAATTAGTTTAGAATCTTACCGCTTCAATGACATCTAAACTAGATTGTGGTGGCCAACTCCTTGTTTGCTTTCCATCTGTAAGACAGATGATTTGGGATCCTTCAGTATTTCCAGAAGCTTTAAGCATCTGTTAAAATAAAAAAATGGAAATTAAATGGCTTAATATATCAATACTGTTACAAAAAACTTTATTAGATAAAAAAGCAATCAAATTGTTTACTTCCACAGCTTTATCTACACCCAAGTCTATGTAAGTTTCGCAGCAGACAACATTTTTCGGAGCAGGTAAACTCGACGAGAGCTTGTCGCGGTCGTCTTGGGAGTTGATTTTCGTGAGTTCGCTGTCGACTTTCACCTTTTTGTTGAACTCAATGAGCCCGACTTCGGATCCGTTCGGAGCGTAGTTCTTGAAGAAGGCGTCGGCGGCCTGGAGCGCGTTGAACATCTTTGACGCATCTCCCTTGAGGTTCTACAGAAATGATAGACTGTGATTTAAAGTACAGCGTAAGTCAGTTCCCGGGCTAGTTCAAAAATGGTTTGTTACCAAAAATACAATTTGTAAACGAAAGTTTTTTGTAAATTTAGTTAAGAAAACCAAGAACAAGCAGTCCTATTTGAGATAAACACTGATAAAAAAATAACTGATAAGTTACAAAAACAACTAAATTAAAAAAAAAAACATCATATTTCATGCTGTCCGAAGTGTCAACGACGAGCACAATTTTGTCGTACGAGTAAGGCTGGACCACGTTGAAGTTCGGCTCGAGATCGGTTACGCTCGGGTGCGGCTTCAGCCCGTCAAAGTCCTCGCTGGAAGTAATCACGTCCCACGCGCTTCTCTGGCTGCACAGCCTGTTGTGCTCGTTGGGCGCCTCGTAGTTGTGCAGGTTGGCCGGGTCGCTCTGGTCGTCGTGACAGAAGTGGACCACCTGGTTGAAATTTGTTTTTGTAGGACTTTTGTAAGTTTTTAAATTGTTAGTGGGTATCTAAATTGAGATAGCGTGTCAAAAAAACAAAACTGTAATTGTTTTAGGCTAATTAGGAACTAAAATGCTTTGTACCTTTAAAACATTTAATTACTTGATGCATATAATCATAACTTAAAATAAAAAAGCAACAGTTTAATTATTTTTAAATATAACTTGATACATGTAATAATCATTATAAAAATAGTTTAATTATTTTAAAGTATTATTGTATAAATAAAAACGGAAAAATTTATATATTTTTTACAACTTTTTTGTTAATAAACTAACGTTTTCAAGAAAATGATACGCCATCATAGACACTGTGACGCCATACTGGTCTTCGTTCGGAACAAACTGGCATTCTCCTTCGTAAGGAAAACCTGTTTGAGGGTTCAGTTCGCATGGGCTTGTTTGCAAGTTTCCATTCGCGTCAGTTTCGATGTGCACGAAATCCCCTTTCAGTGCAGCTGGGCATCTAAAAATCAAATATTATTATTATCAAATATTTTAGCCCTGTAAAAAGTTTTGATTTTCTTACTTTATTTTCTATTTTTTATTGTTAAACCTAAGAGCTTTAAGTGTATTTGTAAACATAATACGATCTTGTAAAGGAACCAACTTGTTGGCTTCAATTTTTTCAGTGACGGAATCGAAGTAGAACTCAGGATACCCATCTCCACCTGTTTCGTCGAAAACCCCCCATCTCAGATGGGCCCATTCATGAACCATCACTTTACCTTGGGTGGATGATTTGTAAGAGTTTTAAGTACATGGAAAAAAGTTTTAATTTTCAATTAAAAACTTCTTAAAACTTAATTTTACACAAACAAAGATATCTAAACAATGTGTTTAATATACTCGATACTTAATTTAATTTAGATTACGACAAATTAAAAACTACCTTTAGGTCCCCAACTTGCAACGTGGTCGTCATTGACAACGTAATCTGGGGTGAGGTGGATGTATTCCCCGTGAACCTGGCAACCTCCGAACTGAAGGGTGTAGGGCTCGTCACCATGACCTGGGTGCTCATCGGCAACCAATACGTCCGCCTTTTAATTAATGTAAAATTTATAAACACAAGTATCTACGTTTTAATCAGCATATTTAGAAAACCAATATGAAATCATGAAAGAATTTTTATAAAATATATATGAACTTACTTTGTCGTAGGAATACAGTCCTGATTTATCGTACGATCCCGAAGTCCAAGAGGTCGGAACTAGGATGGTTATGTCTTTGAAGTACGCGTGTTCTTTCGTGGCTACGTACAGAGACTTTGATGCGTCACTCCAAATTTGCTGCGGGAAAAATTTAAGTGACGCTAAAATTTCATGTGTATGTTAACAATTATATTCAAGTAATCATAGTAAATTGTTAAAACGTTTAAAGGATATACAACATATTTTAGTTTTTTGCTAAGTTTAACTTTTTTTTTAAACCAACTTTAAGTGAATCAACTATTTTTGTGTCCTCCGGAACGTTTGGGTTTATCGCAATGACGATCCCCTCGTAACCATTGTCAACTATTTGAACGTTGTCATAGTTACAAAATGCTTTGTTAAAGCAAAGCGATGCTAAAACAAGAAGGATGAAAATTTTCTTCATGATTTCAGTGTTTGTGTATGAAAAAGGCAGTTGGCTGTTAAACAACTGAAATTATGCTTACAAATGTTGACACCACTTTTTATATGAAGTTATCATTATTTTATAAATGAAATAAACATAGTAGTTTTGCTAATCATAATTTAAATTTACACAGAGAGCCAGGTATCACAATTCTCACGGCTAAACCTATTTAATTTTATTGAGATCAAGTTTATTTCTATTTACAAAATGTACTCGAGTGTTTAATTGTTTGCTCAATAGCTATAAAGTTGACTTTAGTTTTGTCGTTAGTTAATCCAATTGCAAATACAAGTGGCTGAAAAAGTTTATTTAAAGAAGCTTGACATTTAGAGATAAAACACTAGAGTGATAATGCTTATTTTCTTGAAAAATAAAACTGCAATAGTCTTGTGGCTTTTTGTGCAAAGTTTATTAGGCGAACTAGAATGTTTTTTATTCATTTAATTCACCAAAATTACGTCCAATTCATTTTGAAAAAAAAAAAATTCCATGTGACCTATTTTTTACTATGTCGAGGGTAAGTTTAAAATTTTTCGTAGATTCAATTAAAAAACTTTAATTTTTCCTCTTTATTTCAATTCTGAGAATATCCAGTCTAAGTTTCAAAATTTGGTTTAGAAGGCCGGGTTAACATGATCACTTCCATTTAAATTTTGTAAACATTGGCAGGCCGTATGTTACTAACCTAGAGACTAAACATTGCATTTGTGAGATTTAGCTTTTTATTGCCTTAACATTTTATTGCTTGATAACTAGTATCTACTGCATCCAAAAACTAAGGTCTGGATGTTTTTTTTAAATTGTCACAGGTTTTTTAAAACTCTTCTAGGTTTTTAAAAGTATTATTTTTATTATTTTTAGTATAAACTTAAATTTAAGGTTAAAAACTGTCTAAAATAGTATAAAAATGTTGAAAAAATACTGAACTGCTACTTCAAATGTGTTTTTCAATAAATAAAATTCTAAGTGATATAAAAAAAATTGTATATGATAGATTAGTAGTATCTAATTAAAATTAGTATAATTATTGCTCTATAGTAATTTTTTTTAAAGTTAAAGGTTATTTAAAAATTTCTGTTCAAAACTTCATATTTTTTCGAAATTATTTAAATTATAGGTTGTTTTTTGCTTAATTATTAAGTTCCTTGCTTACTTAAGTTTAATGTCTTTTAGCAACCCTTTAAAAGTATAAAATTCAGCTGAAACCGGATCTTTCGTTAAAACTTTGACTGTGCCTAATCCGGATCTTTATTTTCAACTAAAGATACGACTGGATTAGGATTAAAATAAATCAAAATGTTAAGATAATCATACATATAATTTTTTGTTTATTTATTACCTATAATAGGGATTGGTAGCTTTTTTAGTCAACGGGTCAGATTTGCCAGAAATACTTTCAAGGACAGAGTAATTTTTTAAATCGAATAACATATGAATTGATACGCTTGTAGAGTTTTACATAATACTTTTCAGTACTTAAGAAATTTTTAAAATACACGTTTTTGGGTCTATTTTTAGTTTAAAGTTAAGTTTAGGTTAAAAACTGTGTTAAACAGTAGAAAAAAAGCTACTTTGAATCTGAAGATACTGTAAAGCTACTTTAAAAAATTTTTCAGCGCAAAATTGTATAAAACTAAACAATCATGTAGTAAAGCACTACTGTGTACGTTACACGAAAATTCTAATTCTTGAAAACATATTTTAATAGGCCACATCTCAAAAACTTATACAAATTTGAATAAAAACACGTATATAGGTCTAAATAATACCTACAAACACATTTTGTTTTAGAAGAAACACATTTATTTAAAAACAACTTGAAAAATTACGATACTTTAAAACTTATTTTAGCCACATATCTAAATATTTACAAAGAAAAAAAAAGTTTTTGTAGGTATTAATTAGACCTACATACACATTTTTTATAAAAATAACTTTTTGAGTTGTGGCCTTTTTTTTAAGAGTGTAAATAGTCGTGCATCCGTACAGATAACTAAACTTGTAGTACATTTGTTGTAAAAAAAGGTCAGTTTTAGTGTTCTTGAACAAATGTTCTCAAAGAAAAGTGTCGCGCAGAAAAGGTTTATGTCTCCCTCGGTTCAAACTTTACCTATTTCTAACCTATAATTGTATTCTAGCTAATAATTAAACGAAATAAGATGAGCTATATCTTCTTTACTGATATTTATTTAACAACTCTTGTCACAGAACAACATACGGCCTACAGGAAGAATTTTAACAGTACAATTTGTACTATCCAGAGATATAAAAAAAGTGTTTGAATATAAATTTAGAATTTGATTTAAATTAAATTAAGATTTTGATTTTAAATGGTTGTAATACTGATAATTTTTAGTTAGAAAAAAATAAAAAATACTTTTTAATATAAGTTTACAAAAGTAAATCGGCTTTCGAAAGCCTATGTTTGACGAAACCGGCCCGTTATGACAAAAGGCTGTCACATCGAATAAAGTTACTCAACACAAACATTAAAAAAGACTAGTTGGTTTAGATACTTAAAAAATGTTTACAATTGTTACAATTTTGTTACAATTTGAAACAGAAAAGAATTAAAACAATATACTTTTTTATCATAAAAGAAAAAAAATCTATAAATCGAACAAAAAGCTTTAGTTTATCAAATTATGGAAAACACAAATTAATAAAGCGTAAAAAATTAGAAAATGAAAAATAAAGAGATTACAAATTTTTCTTTCGATTTCTCATAAAACGATTTTGTAATTTTACAGCAAAAAGAAAATATCTATAAATGTTTGTTTGTATACAACAATTTGACAAAATAGCTAATGTTGTGGATTTTTTAATAATCTGGAAATTAATTGTGTATTTTCTGAGAAAGTTTTGTAAAAAATTTAGTGTGATTAATTTGTTAAATAGACGTTTAGTTTTCATTAAATTGTTGAGGCTTTTTTGAATAATTAGATCCGGATAGGTTTTAGTTAAAATCAGAGTTTGGACAGCAATTAAGCTAGATTTAGTAGATCTCAAATAATACATTTCTATATTAAACTTGAAAAAATGTAATTATCAGTATAAAAGAAATTATTTGTAATATTGGTTGCGACTTTTATTTAAAAAAAATAATGAAATTCTAGAAATATACAATGACTTTTTATTGATACGCTTTATAGCTTTACATTACATTTTTCAGTACTTAACAATTTAATCTTTGTAGATATACTTATAACAACGACAGATTAACAAGTAAAGAGTGTATTAGAACTTTTTTTTAGAAATAACAGGATTGCCAAATGTTTTTGGCAAATTTTCTCCAGGTTTTTAAAAATACACGTTTTCGGGTCTATTTTTGGTTTAAAGTTAAGTTTGAGGTTAAAAACTAAGTTAAACAGTATTAAAACATTGAAAACATACTATAAAGCTATTAAATGTGTTTTTCAGTAATTTTTTTTTGATGATGACAAAGTTTTTTTTATCTATATTATAGATTTTTTGTGACAAACCAAAATTTTTCTACTTTACATGTAAAAATTGTTTAAAGTTCCTTTTTTGTTAATTCTCAAATTCCGAGTTTTTTAGCCTAAATTGTCAAATTCCAGGTTTTTCAAGGATTACAGGTTTTTTGGCAATTCAGAAATAACCATTCAGCTTAAAAATATAAAAAACATTAAAACTTGCTTAAATTATAACCATCCATGATTCTGACCAAATTAAATTTGTACAATAAATCATTTTAGTAGTTTTAAGGTTTTGTTTTTGTGGTAATCTTTGTATACATTGAAGTATTGTCCTTATACAAACGACTAAAATTTCGAAAACTAGAAGCTGAAATTAACTTTTTACTTAAAATAATTGAAAATAAAACAATGCAAAACCACGTAACATTAAATATCAAATATTAATTTTAAGTTTATGCTTAGCTCGCTTAGCATTTGATCAAAACAGAAATGTATAGTTAATTTTCACCTCAACACTAGTTAAGTTCATTAGTAAATAATATTAAACGGAACGGGTCAAGTATGCACGAGGGTCACTTTTGCACGGAGGGTCACTTTTACAAGAAGGGTTATTTTTGCACGAGAGTTTACAAAAAATACAATAAAAAACATTATAAAAAATAATAAAAAAAGTTACTGGCCTAGGGTAAAGGTTAGGGGTAACAGTGGTAGTACAAATAATGATAAAGAAACTAACTAATAAAAATTATTATCAAAAAAAAGCAGTATAAATAAAAATAAACTATAAAAAAGAAAAGAAAATCAAAGTTATCGACCGGGGTAAGGGTTAGGGGAAACAGTAATAGAAAAATATAATACAAATGATAACTAAAAAAGATTACAATAATAATAAAATTAATCAAAAAAAAAATCATATGTATAGTTTTCTCAATAGGATAGTAACAGAATTAATTGAAGAACAACTTAGTTTGTTTAAATTCTAATTTAAAGCTGTTTATATCTTAAGAATTATAAATAAACTAAATAGTGTTTTAAAAACCAAAATTAGATTATATAATTTTTTGACGGGGTTACATTTATTTTAGCAAACTTAGAGTTACAAAAATAAAATCTCATGCTTTTTATATTGTGCTAGAATGTGTGCAGGAATTCATATTTACATCAAAAGCTTTTTTTACTTATATAAATTTTAAAACTTTATTTTGTTAACTAAGTGTGTTTTATACTAAATGCAGCAACTAAAGTTATGAAAAACCCAATTAAATAAATGTATGGTTTTTGTTGTTGTTTGTTTGATTAAAAATTATACTTTTAGACTACAAGGAGATTTTTTATACTTACTGTTTGCTCATTTTCTTAAAATAATTAAAAAAACTTTTTGTCTAAAAAAAAATCATTGTTACTTTAGTTGTGTTTTGAACATATAAAAAGTAAATTACTTAGTGTTATTTAAGGTTCGATATTTAACTAAATTTTAACAACTTTTTAATGCTGAGTTTGAAAGTGTTACTACTTTTAAGCCTAAATATTTTTTCTTTTATCTTATTACGAAAAGTTTTAAAATTGTTTTCTTTACAGAAGTTATAAAACATTTAAACTATTTTTCTTTAAACTTTTGTTAATAAATTTGTTAAACAAAAAAAGATTTGTTCGTTTATAATATTTGAAAATAAAATACTTAAGCCCACAATTACAAACATGATTAAAGTTTTGATATATTTTATGTTTGTCTGTTAAATAGTGAAGTATTTAAAGTCAAGGTAAGAAAATTACTTTAATTATTTTTCAAACTAAATAAACAAGTACTACAAAATATGTAGTATATATGAAAAAATAGTTTATGACAAACTTTTTATTCTATTTTGTAAATAAGACAACTTTCTAAGTTTTTGATGTAAAGGTCAATTTAACATCAAATGAACAGCATCTTACTTTTACTTTAAAATACAACATAACATATGATTTAGTAATTTTTTTTATTTTTAAAGATTGCGATAAGGTAATGAAAAATTAGTTGAAGCTGACTCATATTTGACAGGGGTTAGCCACATTTTCAGGGTAGTCACAAACACAATAGTCCGGGTTCCAAATAAATCCGTCAGCGCAAACAAACTCGTGGTGCTCAGTATCTTAAAAATTTAATCAAAATTAGTTGTTTAAATAAAACAAAAAACTTTTATATCAAATATTAAATTTACCCCCTATGCATCGGTAAACTTTGCAAGTTGCTGGGTCTTGTACCATTTGTAAGTTCTTTCCTTCGCAAAGGCTTGATGATCTCACTGTAAAAATTTTACTTTTAAAAGGAAAAACGAATTTTGTTCTTTTAAGGTATGCTTAACACAACTTTTTAAAATTGATTTGTATAAAAGCTTTAAAACGTTTAGTTTTATCACAATGTTGTTTTAAACTAAAACAAATCTACTGTATTTGTTAGGTTTAACTTTAGTATTTAATACCAAGAGTAAGCTAACCAAGACTAAAGCAAAGCGATGCTAAAACAAAAAGGATGCAAATATTCTTCATGCTTCCACTGTTTGTGTAAAAACAACTGAAACTATCCTTACGAATATTAACACCAATTTTTATATGAAGTTATCATTGTATGACTATCTTTATTTTGTAACAGGTATCACAATTCTCACGGGTAATACTTATTTTTTTGAGATTAAGTTCATTTCTATTTACAAAATGAACTTCAAGTGTTTAATTGTTTGCTCATTAGCTATAAAGTTTACTTTAGTTTTGTAGTTAATCCAATAGCAAATACAACTCGCGAAATTTGCTGAAAAAGTTTGTTTAAAGAAACTTGACATTTAGATATAAAACACTAATGTGATAATGCTTGTTTACTAAAAAAATAAAACTGCAACAATTTTTGTGACTTTTCGTGCAAAGTGTAAACAATGTAAGGTAGGATATTACCATATAAAAGTTTGTATTTTATTTTATTTCAAAGTTTTTTTCAAAATATTTAAAAGTGTTCAAAAAAAACAGAAAATTTTAGTATTACTTGCTAAGCTACTTTGTTTGTGTTATTTCTAAAAATCATATAAATTTTTATACTTTTAAAGTTTAATTCACACAAATTTTGATAATTATTTAAAACAATTCTATTTTGAAGCTTTAAGAACTTTAAAGTTGCATTTAATAACTTAGCTTTCAAGTTAGTTTCATGTTGTGTTAAGAATCTCGTACTTAATAAAACAAATAATTTAGAAATAATAAAAATAAGACTAAACACGTAAAAAAAGTTCTTTAAAGGGTATACAAAGGCTTAAATGTATATTTTCAAATTTAAACTAATATATTTAAGAAAAAAGTTACCTAAACTATAAAAAAAATGTAAACAGTTATTGTTATTTTTAATATCTGATAACCGGAGATAATGCTAAAAATTAAAAAAAACAAAACGGCTTATTATAGTTTCAAATTATATCATATGCATCAACTAGAAACTAAAAGGGTTATTATAAATTATTTTAATAAAAACTTTTAAAATAATTTTCATATGAAGTTATAAAAAAGGTTTTTCTTTAAAAAATTTTAGTTACAAAGTACAGGTTTCGTTAATTTAAAACGTATGCAGCACTTAACTAGTACACATTTTGTATGTCTTCTTATAGTTCAAGTTGTTTTATTTTTTTAAAACTAATTTTAATAACGCAAACATTGCATGCCTTCATAAGTTATTTTTAAATAAGTCTTCATCTTATAGTAATAGAATACCAAAATAACATAACCTATGACACTTTCTGTACACCAGGTGCCTGATTTACAAGTAGAGTAAAACGAAAGTTAGTTTTTATTATTAAGTTCAAGATATATTAAAATAAAAAAAACTTTTAAAAGGTTCACGAAAATAAGCTATAAGTTAAAGTTTTGTTTTTTATAAACTCTAAAAAACTTGATAAAGGTTGTTTAATTAGGTGTCCTTTTACAAAACGCTTTAGAAAAAAAGCTTTAACAAGCAAATTCAAAATAAAAAAACATAAAGATAAATACAAAATTTTAAACTATACTTAATTTTTTTTTTTCTAATTTGTTAGTTTTGAATTAATGAAAAGCTGTAATTAACAAATTTCGCATTTTTTAAAACCTAAAAAGTATAATAAATCGTTTCAAACTATCTTACAACAGAACTTAATACATGTGATCACAAAAATAAACAATGATTAAAAAAAAACTATTTAATCATCAAATTCTTACCAAAATATATATCAAAAAATATTTTTTTTGTCAACTAACAAGAAAATATTAATCAGTACTAAAAATTTTGTGCTATTTAATTTTTTGAAATACAATTGTTAATCTTCAACTACTTATGTAACCTTAATCTAGTTTAAATATGTTATGGTACGATTAAAATCATAATTTTTTTTGCTTTATAATGTAAACTAAATCTTTTTATTTGTAGTTATTTGCCAGTCAAAGTAGTACTATATCAAATAAATTGAAAAACTGCTTTAGAAACATTTTTGTACAGTCTCTTTCTTTTTTCAGCAAACAAAAAATCTCCATTAAGATTTTTTGGTGTAAGTAAACCATTAGTAAAAAAAAATTTTAAATGCTTATAAAATACTTACTTTTCAAAGGCCAGTAATACACAAAAGATTTAGTAGACTTCCACAAAGTTAAAAGTTTTATCATTTAGGCTGTGGAACTTCTTGATAACATAAATAAACTCTTTTAAACCCTTATAAAATAAAAGTTTAATTAGTAAATCTGTAGTTAGATTTTACTACCATATCAATGTAGGTTCAAGTTGTAGAGATTTTTATTTTAAAACAAAACATGAACACTTTAACTTTGAACAGAAGCATTGAAACATGAACACTGGAAACTTTTATCAGAAGTTTTTAACACAAAAAAGAAATTAATTCTCAAATATAAGTCAAAGGACCTGGTGTAGAGAAAGGTTTTGTATTAAAAGCTTTCAAAGGACCTTCAAAAGTGTTTGCAGAGATACGATTTAAAAAACGTTGTTTAAACTTAGGTTTAGTATATTTTTGTTAGTAGAATTGGATCGCTAGACCAGGGAATCTGCTTAGAAGAGGGAAAATTCTATCTCAGTTATCTGTTTCCTCGAAAGGTTCAAAATAAGTTTAGAAAAAACATTATTTTAAACTAGAGATGGAAAACGTTTTTAGACCGACTGGCTAGACGTGGAGGAATTTAATCCTTGGAGATTTTACTTAATTCACGAAAATTACTCAATTGTCCACTACATTTTGACGATTACTAATTTTATGCGACCTTTTTTTTTATTATATCTAGTATAAGATTTTAATCTTCCGTAAATTTTATTTGAGAATTTTTATTTGTTTACTTCATTTCAACTTCCAAAATTTCTAGTATAAGCTTCAAAATTTAGCCTAGAAGATCGGATTACAATACTTGCGGACTGCAGTTTTACTTTTCGCGACCCGTACGTTGCCCACCGCTATTATAAACATTGTTATAGTAGCGCATTTAGTCAATTTTAGCTTTTTATACTATAAATACTTTAGTGCATGATAAATAGTAGTATCATAACCAGTAGTATAACTAGTAACTAAGTAGTACCTATCGCATACAAAAACTAAGATTTGAAAATTTTCCTGGCTTGCCAAAACTTTTTGCATTGTTTTTTCAAGATTTTTCGAGTCTCTTCAAGGTTTTGGAAACTACAAGCTTTTAATCCAATTTTAGTATTTAAATAAATTAAAAAAATATGTCCTAAATAGTATTAAAGTTGTGAAATGATACTTAAATGTGTTTCTTGATAATTAAAGATCTAAAGAAAAAATATATATACTAATAGACTTTTCGTATCTTATCAAAATTTATTAATTTTCAGTAAAAAGTGTTTAATGTTCCAGATTTTTTAGTGATTTTGTTCAAAATTTATTGTTGTTTTCAAAACTTCAGTACTTTTTTTTAAACTATTAATTTCCAGGTTTTTTGGAAACGCGGTTATTATAAACCAGATTCAGCTGGAACTAGATCTTTCGTTCAAATTTTGGATCTGCCGATTCCGGATATTTCGTCAACTCAAGATCCAAATTAAAAAAATTTAAATTTTTAGTTAATATAAACATTTTTATTATCTTTAATAGAAATAGAAACTTTAATATAAACATTTTTATTATCTTTAATAGAAATAGGCATCTTTTTAGTTGACGGGTCAGAAAAACTTTACTGGGCCGAATAATTTTGGAAAATCAAACAATATATATGTAATCAAAACTTTCAATGCAAAAATGTATTTAAATAATCATTCACTAAGCAATACTGTGTACAGAGAACTGATATGATAACATATTTGTTTAAATCTTAATAATAAAAAATCTCAGTTTTATTGGCATTAAACAAATTGTTCTGAAAGAAAAAATGTCGCGCGTTGAGCTTTTTTGCATCAACTCAGTTCATGCTTTTCCTAACATATGATCATGTTCTAGCTAAAAATGAAACAAAATTAGATAAAAAAGATCTAATTTTCAGAATTTTTATTCAATAAATTTTGTCAAAGGTGGACAACATGGAAGAACCTGGCTCGTAAATAAACTTATAATAATATAAATTTGTACTACTCAAAAATATTTTTAAAACTGTTTGAATAAAAATTTAAATTATGAGTTGATTTTAGTGTTTTTTAATGGTAGTGTTGCTAATAACTTCGAGCAAAGAAAAGATCTTTTTTAGTATAAGATTAAAACAGTAAAGCGGTTAACGAAAGTCTATTTTTGACGAAACCGGCCCGTTATGAACAAAAGACTGTCACATCAACTAAAGTTACCAAACTTTAATATCACACATCTCAAATGTGTCTTAAGACCAGCTGATGTAGGTCAGGATTTCCCAAAGTGAGCCATATAGAAATTATCCAGGGGGCCTAAAAGGCCACAATTTGAAACTTAGACTAAATATTCCAGAGTTAATCGTGATCAAAAAGGTCCTAGGTGTATTTAAGGGAAGTTTTTTTGAGAAATCTTGTAGGAGGTGGCCATAGATTTTTTATTTATTTAAAGGTGGACTTATGAAAAAAGTTTAGGAAAACCTAGTGTATATATATATAAAGTTACTACAATTTAAAACCGAAAAAAATAACTGTTTGTTTATCATTAAAAGAAGGATGCAAAGTAACTATGTATCGATTAACAAACTTTCATTGGTTAAATTATGCAAAAAATATAGCAATAAAGAGTAAAAAAAATGAAAAATATCTATTTAAGAAATTTACCGTTAGGTTTTTCACATAACAGTTTTGTAACTTTACAACAAAAAGATCTACAAATGTTTGTTTACCTACAAAAATTGAAAAAGTACCTAATATTAATTACAATTAATTGTGTATTTCCAGGGAAATTTTATAAAAAACTTAGCTAATTTTGTATTCCTATAAATACACTATTTCTTTATGTTCATACGCTTGTAGAGCTTTACATTAGATTTATAAGCACTCAACAATTTTAGCTTAAAAAATTTCCACTTAATCGACAGGTTAACAGTAAAGAGTTTGTCAGGACTTTTTTTTTATAGAAACACCGATTCAGTTTAAGATTATCAAAAACTTTAAAAACAGTTAAACCTGCTTAAATTGTAAAAATCTATAATTTTGACCAAATAAAAATTTTGATAATAAATCATTTTAGTAGTTTTATAGTTTTTTTTTTTGTGAGAATTTTTATACATCATGAAGTTTTTTTTTTACAAACAAAAGTCTAAAATTTTAGAAAGTAAAAATTTAAATAAACTTATTACTTGAAATAATTACAATTAAAAAAATGCAAAAATATGTAATACTAACTACTATTAAAACTATTTTCATTCAGCTTATTAATTAAATGAAAAACGTTAAATTTTTTAACTCATTACCTAGTTAAGTTTATGAGTAAATATTATTTAGAGTGCAAAAACTGACAATAATAATTAAAAAATTTATAGAGGTATAAGATCAAACAAAAAACATTACTACAAGAAGGCTAATATTAAACTATATGAGATTAACTCACTAAGAGTGAGTTTTTAAAATTCAACATTAACTTCAATCATGAAAAACTACTACACTACAAGTGAAATACTATTCATTTATAGGATCAAGATAAATTCACTAGCAACAGATCATTTGTTTTACTGCAGCTTTAAAGTTTTAATAACACATGATATAATATCCCTAAGAATAAAGGAAAGTATAGTTAAACCATGAAAACTTAAGCTTTTTTAATTGAAAAAAATGTTAAGAAATCTTAAATATTTTTTGCATTACTAGTTCTATAAATACAATAGACATACATGTTATATATAAATAGGAAAATTATAAGCTTAAAAAAAAATTAACAATCAAACTCTAAAAAAAATCTGTTTTACAAAAATAAATCATATACTAACATCTAAGATTGTCCTTAATAAATAAATAAAAAGTGTACATTTCAATAAATGTTTTCCCTACAACGAAAAATCGATAAAAAGTTTTATTAGTGCAATAACTTTCGACCTGATAAAATCACACAGACTCAAATATTAAACAAAGATACAACGGTTATTTAAATAAACACAACATAATATAAACAAACAAGAATCCTATACAACTAGTTTAAATCTAATTTGAACCAAAATGTTTTTTTTCTATACTAAGTTATACACTTAGAGCAGAACATTTACGAAAAACACTTATATAAATATTTTTTTTAATCAATTATGATGGTAAATACTGAAAAATAAAATTCCTACATATAATTATAAACTATTCTGATGATAATTAAAAACAAACTTGAGTTTTTATTTTACCCTATCAAAACTATCATACATTAAAACTTATTATAAATATACTAAATAAATTAACGGTTATAAAAAAAATTTTAATCAAATTTGACAACAGCTAAGGAAAGTAAAGTTTTACACTTCATCTTTTTTTTTAAACAGTAGATTATACTTAGATGAAAAAGTATAAGCTACTTTACAATAAATAAGCTTAGAACCATATTCAAAGTAAAAACAAATGTGTATATATACCAATACATCAGGTCAAATAATAAAAAATAAAAATTTCACAACTCAGAACTCTTTTCGCTACAAGTTCTCCGTCTAGCAATCTGTTTCAGCTTGTCTATTGATTTAGAATGGCAGTAAGATGGCTTGATGGAAGTTTCCTGCATCAACCTCGCTTTGTTTCTCTTCACGAGGTCGTGGTAGCTGGGTTAAATATGATGTTGAAAATTTATAAAACATACTTCAACTTGTAATTAGTTTTTATTTTAAATTAAATAGTTTTATTGCATGTAGTTTTTTTTAAAGCTCAGCAACGTCATACTAAAAACTAAAGTCAGGCTAGCAAATTTTACTAACACAATTTTTGACATGGTACCTGAAATGATTGTAAAAGGATAATAGCTGGATAAAGTATTTTGTTGAGAATTCAACATGTATATATAAACATAGTTAGTGTTTATGTTGTTTATTCAAACACTTTAAACACGTATAACTTTTTTAAACTTAGCAGCATCAGACTTAATGTCAGTCTATCTATCTTCATATAGTAATAAAAGCTTTGACATGATGCATACATCAAATTAAAAAGTTTATTTTTGGTAAAAGAGGTTTTTAATTTATTTATCATCATTAAAAAACTTTAAAAAAAATCGTAAATTATCTTTTTAAAGTATACAACTTTCAATTTAATTCAAATTTTAATCTGTATTTAACATTGGTATACATGTTTTTAAATTCAACATAGAGCAGAAAGTTATTTCTTAATAAAAAAAAACTAAATTAGTTTCCAAAGTACACTATTAATTCTTTTTCAAACAAATGTTACCGTCTTATAACGTGCACACAGATGGAAGACTTTATGACTTGAAAATCGACAAAGCTCGAGACAAACAATTGAAAATTGACTGGTATTTTCAACAGGAATATTTCGTTGTAATGTTCTTCCACGAACTTTATCAGCAATAATGGCATTTGTGCATCGGCCGTGCAGCTGTAAATTAAAAAGTTTCATCAACAGTTTGTAAAACATGCTGCTTTCAAGTGTTACAATGAAGTTGACAACTATATTATACTAAATATACATAAGTTGAGGTTTTGTTTTTACTACAAAACCACAAAACCAAAGTTTATAAAGAAGTTAAGTTAATATAATGCTATTCGTAAATATAATCAAAAGTTTTTAATTCTTGCTTTGATCATTAGGTATATTTTTTTTACCATAAAACTAAAATTTTCTATAAGTATTTTGGAAATAAACATGCTACTTACAAGTGTTTCAATTAAGTTAGAAACTATGTTGAATAACAACCACTCGTTTGTAAAATAATGGAAACTTACTTGATTTGAAATAATTAAAAGCCGAAGTTATCAAGCAAAAAGTTTTAAACTCAGAAACATTATACACAATGATACATTCAATTTCAATATTGTTCACTAACCTTAAGTAGAATATAGTTTGTTGTGTAAATATTGTTTTAATTTTTGAATTAACTACAAAGTTTTTAATGACTTTTAAACAGAATTAGAGCAAGTTTTACGAAAAAGTTGCTACTAATACTTATACCGCTATAGAAATAATAGAAAAAAACATACCGGAAAAAGCTATCAAAAACCTTTGGATAATTTTAGTGTTTATAACTTAAGAAACTACTAAACTTTTAAGAAAATTATAAGAAAAATTTTAGTAGTCATATTAAAATTTCTACTCTTTGAAACAAAAAACAAAGCCCTGTTTTATACAAACAAGCCCAAGATTATGGATAAAAATTTAAGTCTTTTTTCTACTTAGGTGGTATTTAAAAACATTTCATTATCTAATCACCGCACTCATTAGCAAGTAACTACTTACATAATACAGGTAATTGCCTTTTTTAGTTTTCAAAATATCTAAGTGCAATAAACTAAACATAGTCTAATCTTACAAATGTTTCGTAATTTTCTGGTAGCGTTAACACTTGATCACCCAAATATCAAGCTACTACTTTTCAATAATTATTTAAAACAAGTCTACTATGTATATAATATTGACATTTTCAAAAGCTATAACATTAAAAATTGTTTGATTTCACTTAAACATTTATTCTCAATTTCTAAACTTAACAGATTTTAGTGATTAATAGCAAAAAATAAGTCTAAATTAAGCTTTAAGAATATTAAATAAACAGAAGAGTCACATAATTACAACAAAAAACCAGATTTTTTTCTGAAATAAAACTATTCCCTGAGAAAGAAGAAACTTTAATAAAACTCATATAAAGTTTGAAAATCTATTTAACATTTATGTGTACACTGTTATAATTCAAATAGTTATTCAATTGAATAAGCTTTAAATATGAGTTTTAATAATGTTGATACTTTTCTCAAAAAACATACATAATTTTACTGTTTTTATGAAACATATGTACTGTTGTTTTTACATTCAAACTTTCGCAATAAATTATTTAAAAGCCCTTCAAGTGGGCTCTGTGGGAGGTGATTTAGTTTATCAAATCATATAATTTCTTATTGAAATTATCAAATACATATCATACATACGAGTATTCAACATGAAATAGCCCCACAACTTTATAATCAAATTTTTACATTTGCTAAAAAACTGTAATCACTCCAAAATAGTTAATTATATTTTATAGCAAAAAAACATGCAGCACAAATGGATTATTCAACATAATATATCAATAATTGTAAAAAAAGAAATTTACAAATAATATATGATTATCAAATACTGACGGATTACTCAGAATGAAACAGTTCCACAGCTTCATCAGATTATTAATTATTTCATCTTTAGATTTAATACATCAAACATCAAAACTGAAGGAAAAAGGGACTCATGAAAAAGAACAGGGTTGCCACTCTTTGAGTCAAAAAATCTTCCCTGAGTTTTTTTCAAATCCTTAAAAATTGTATACCTTTTTAAAAAATTACAATGTTAATTCTAAGAATATTGAAAAACTAGCCGCAAAGTTAAAAAATTTCGAAATAAGCACTTAATTATAAATAAATTTAACTTTTTTGAACAAAATATTGAAACTGGATTAACTAAATCTCGTTCTAGATCAAAAAAAAAATTCCCTTGAGATTTTTTAAAAAATAATAAAACTTAATAATAATAGAATAAACCAAATTTCCCTGAAATTTTTAGAATAAACCAAAATTGCCCTGAGTTTCCCTGAGATTTTCTATAACTTGAAAACTCCCTGAGTTTCCCTGAATTACCTGAGTGTGTGGCAACCCTGAAGGAGCGACATTAACAAACCTTTTATAAAGATTTTCCTATCTGAAAATTTATTCTAATTTAATATATAAACACCGACGGGTTGTTGAGCATGAAGCAGTTCCACAGCTTCATCATCACCTTCTCGCCCTCGTTAACGTCAGTAAACTCGTCCATCAGCTTGCCCATGTGCTCGTTCAACCACTGGGTGGCGCCCTCGCACTCCTCCTCGCTGTCGTCGCTCAGGTTGGCCGGCCTCACCGGCAGCTGCGACGTCGAGTGGAAGTAGAGCCGGTTGTGCCCTGCGCGACGTCACAAATATAAAATGAAGCTTTTAATTGATAACTGTTTAAAAAGTTTTAATGAATTTTAAATTTAAGTGATTTTTAACTATTTAAACAAATTTTGATTTATTGTTCTTTTCTAAATGTGTGATGTGATATTTTAAGTTAACTACAGTTTAGTTAGTCTTCATAAACTCATCATACTTTAAAAACAATACCTAGATGTTTTTCGTTAATGTAATCTCTATAAATTATCAAATAAATCAACTGACTGTCGTCGTAAATGTTGTTGTTTCCGGTGTTTCCCCTCCTACTTCCGTGGCTTCTGCCGTCGCAAAATTCGGCGATGGTGTCCGAAAGTTCAAGCGCGTCCATGGTGTCCATCATCTGCTGCCCCGCGACCCGCTTCTTCCTGGTTGCCATGGTGACGGTGGCCGAGGTGACGCGCTTGATGGGCCCCATGCGTCCTGAGCACAGGTCGGGAAGCGCGTACATAAACTGTTTTTGTTTTTTTTTCTACAAAATATTCAACATTAATAACTACATATAAAAACGTAAAAAACACTAACAAAAACTTAAAATGGCAAGAGTAACTATTAAGAAATGGATTCTATAAAATATGATTAAATCATATTTTGATAATGATTTGAATTGTAGACACAAAAACTGAGAAGAATACAAAGCTAAGTCTACTAGTATTAGTAAGTGTTTTTAATTTTGTCAAAGTATGCATTAAAATGCGTTTTGCAAAAAAAACAACAGACTTAACTCAATTTACATTCACTACATTTACTCCACAAAAATGTGTTATCATTAACTACAAAAAGTTTAATCTAGTTTATCATAACTTACAAAACTATTTAACAATCATTAACATGCTTATTATAAATTTAAGTGACTTTTGGAGACTTTTTTGAGACTCCGTAGATCTGTTCTTAAATTTATTTGAGAGCAGTGAAACGCCGTTAGTCGGAATAAAGTTTAAACACAAAAACATCTGTGGTATACATTCCGATAAGCTTAGCTTATCAGGATCTCTAGGATTTAACGCTTTTTAGTGTTACATCTTTATATATACTAATGGGGTAACGAACCGCGGGGTTGCCGTGAAAGGAGTGGTCGTAGCACTCGTTCAAGTTGACTTCCATGATGTACTTCAGGGGCTGGTTGGTGGGCGGGTAGAGAGAATCGTCGTCGCTTATGGCGTTGTTTGTGACGCAATCGGGGTGCAGGTGAAGCTTGAACTTCAGGCGGGGGTGGCACAAGTGCTGGTGCTGTTATTTGTATAAAAAAATTTATTATGTGCTTGTGCTGTTAGAAAGCTTTATTAAAATCTTTAAGTTTCTAGTCCTAAATTTAAGAAAAATATAAATTCAATGCCTTTAGATTTCAGGAAGCTCAATTCACAACAGTACTTCTTTAGAATCAAATTTAACTTGGCCACATTAAGTCTGGATAAAAATGCAAAAATAATTAGCGACAATAATGTGGCTACAATTAAACAATCTACTAATAAATATAATAAACACACTCGTAACTTCAACAACTCACCATGACAAACGACTTGATGTCGTGGCACCTGATCTTGCACCAGGGGCACTGCAGGTCTTCCAGCAGCTGCGTCTGCTGCTGGGTCATCTGGTTGTACACGAACTGCATGTACACCTTCACGCAGGGCTTCTTGTCGCCGTTCGGCCTGAGCGCGGGCTTCTTGTAGCCGATCAGGTCGAAGATACTCGGCTTCTCCTCGATCGTGTCTGGTAAAAAATCTTGACTTTCAGTTGTTTTTTTTTTTAAACATGGAAAATAAGAAAAAGTGTTTAAACATATTTTTTTTTTCAATTAACGCAAAAGTATATATTGTAATACATTTTATTTGAATAATGTATTAAACATTTAATGTACTAAATGCAAGAACTTTGTCTGACAAAAATATCTTAATTTAGTTCTTTTTAGTTTTTTATTAAACAGGCAACGTGTAAAAACTGCACATAATTTTTTTAAATTTATACACAAGTACATTTTGTAAATAAAATTTATTTCTCACTATAATCAACTCAATTAAATCCTAACCGTTTTCTGCGAATCCATTGTGATTTTGTTCGTATTTAGCAACACTCTGCTTCTCTTCTTGCTGGTTGATCAAAGTGATGTTTGTTCGTTGTTGCTGGTCCATCAGTCCGTTGAAATGTGTCGGACTTTTTGAAGGAGACGAATGTCCATTCGATTTTTCTTCCCAGCTAAAGTAGTTTAAAAGAATTATTGGTTTATTAAAATTTTAAGTATTTAGTAGATAGTTTTGCCAATTTCAGATTTCATAAGGACTAATCAAACCAAATTTTTTTTTTTTTTTTCGTATCTTAGTAATACTTTTCGTAATTACTTTTGTGATCATTTTTACTACTTACCTTAGAAATACCATAATACTTTTAATTCAAAATCGTCTTTATCAATCACAAATAAAAAACAAGAACAATTTTAAACCACTAAAACAACCTTAAAGATTTTAAGGGCATAGGGGGGTAAACACCCTTTTTTGATTTTTGATCTTATTTAGTATTTTTACTAAGCTACAAGATGCTTTTTACAGACTTGAAAAATTCAAAATATTTTTGAGATATAGCCGGTCAAAGTCGGAGGCAACAATAGGTTCCTTATGGGAGGCGCTAAAACGGCTAAAATAGACTATTTCACTAAAAATCTATCTCCTCCTACGTTTTTTGAGATAACTACCTCAAATTTTCCGGACTTGTTCCTTGATATATTTAGAAAATTCTGTCGGAAGGAATTTTTTAAAAATTAAAATTTTATACAAAAAGTAAACGAAAAAAAACATTTTTTTTTTAGTTTTTTTATTATAAAATTTTTATTTTTTAATTTTTCAAATTCTGTTCTGACAGAATTTTTTAAATATTGCAAGGAACATTTCCTAAAAATTTGAGGTAGTTATCTCAAAAAACGTAGGAGAAGATAGATTTTTAGTGATTTCTAGTTATTTGCTGTTTTAGTTTGCGCCTCCCATAAGGATCCTATTGTTACCTCTTACTTTGACCGGCTATGTCTAAAAAATTAATTAGAATTTTTAAAATCTGTAAAAAGCATCTTGTAGCTTAGTAAAAACTATATAAAATAAGATCAAAAACCAAAAAAGGGTGTTTACCCCCCCCCCCCCCCTATGCCCTTAATTAGCTATAAAATAAACAAATTAGTTGCAAACAAATATAACTCTAAACTACAAACTTGATGTTGAACGATATTTTAGGAGAATGGCACATCTGGCTGAGCATTTCAATTTCTTTTCCTCCGCCGATCCTCTCCCATATCGGTTGGCTGTGCAGTCCGTTTGAAAGCAGGATGCTGTATGAACGAAAATAAATGTACAGTTACTATCAATTAGAAAAATAATTGTAAACTAGTTGAAATTTGAAAATATCAACATGTACGTTTTTGACCCTTGAGCAATATCAAGGTAGGTATATATATATATATATATATATATATGATGCATTAGATAAGTTAAATGCATAGAATATAAAGAATAGTGAAAAAAAATCAAGAACAAATCTGTATCACTTTAATAAGGAAATATATAATCTTTTCACTAATTTTCAATTTCAAAATTATGCAACTGGACTATTATAAGAAAAAAAGTAAAGACAAAAACTTTTGCAATTAAAATATTATCAATAATTAATTACACTGACATTGTAATCTTAAAATTTGAATATAAAAAAAATTCAACTTATAGTATTATCATCTAAATTAAAAACCATGAAAATTTATAGACTAGTGATTTTTTTTTATCCATTAAAATATTAAGTTGTAAAAAAAGTAACACGTTGTTATAAAAGTTAAAAGAAAATTCATAAGTTGTACTCAATACTGTCGCAATATGTATAAAACAGCTTCTATTTCTCTGCTTTAGCTAACAACTAAATTGAAAATGTAAATTTCATTGTATTTTCGTGAAACACCAAAACAAAACTGACTCGTCATTGGACTTTTTCAGACTTTTTCTGTTAACTTCCTGCTCAATATCTGTTTTGTTGGTCTTCACGATGGCCTCCTCGTTGCTTCTGTATATAAAAAAATATCAAGGCGTATAAATATAAACATAAACAGCAAAAAATTTTTTTTTCAATCTAACCAAAACAAATAGTTGTGTGATGTAAAAGAAGCCAGCAGCTTTAAAGTTATTTTTTAATGCTATCTTAAAATGTTGTAAATATAAAAATGATTTATTTGCTAATGTAAGCCTTACTTTGGCAGGGAAATATCGTAATATCCAGCTTGCAACTTCGGTTTTCCGTTCTTGTCAAATATTTGCATCTCCGTTTCGAATATCGGTCTGTCCATTCTTCAATTATTTCATAATAGGTTACAACAACAAAAACAAAACTTTTTTTTTAGGACGAAATTTATTTTGTTTGAAAACCTTCCAAATGCAATTTTAAAAGAAAAAGATGCAAAGTATTGTTGAGATTTTAAAAGAATTAAGTTTTCTTTTAAATTGAAATACTATTTTCATATCCGATAAAAATGAACTGTATGTATGCTTATTTATAAAGGTGTACATTTTTCTTATATAAAAAAATTAAAAATATCAGAACTACAGTCTAGTAAATAAATAAAAAAATTAAGGTTTTATTAAATTGGTATACAACTAATATTTAAAAAAAAGGCATCAAAAAAATAGACTTTTATTGCAATAATTTTTGTTCTACTTTTTGACATAGTTCATATACAATTTTCAAGCTTCAAAGAACAAACAATTTCGCCTAGTAACAAATTATATAAACAAAAGACAAATACATTTCATTAACCTTGAAGATGTTTCAAGGATTAAAAATCAAAACACAACTCACTTATTGATTGAGATGCTTGTAGGGTTTATTTTTCTGTACTTGCTGGCTTGCGACCTGCTTTCTGACTTTATGCTTGAAACGCTTGAAAACTGTTTGTCTGAAATTTAATACTTCTGTAAGTTTATATTACCAAACTTCCTATAAATGTAATTTATCTAGTTATTTTAAACTTTTTATTAACACAATTAAAACTAACATTTTCCAGGCGCTTTTTTGCGCTTCCTGACGCCCTGCTGCATGTTCACGGGGTTTATGTCGGTGTGGTCTCGTTTGCCGGAACCCGTTTCCTATCGTTGTGATATTTAGTTGTAACAAAATTTATAATTATCTAATTACTATAAATTATCATACAGGTAAACTGTTTAAACATCTTGGCTATTAAAAGGATACCTAAAAAATATTTTCGTAAAAGTAAATTTTTAGTTAAAATTTACAGTAAAAAACCAATTCGTGTTTTTTATAACTCAGTCAATTTAAATAAATAAACTATTATTATGGTTTTTAATAGTTTAAAAATATGAGTAAATTCTTTAGTTATTCTTTACTATGTAAAAATTACAAAAAAAACAATGTCTACAAACATAGAAATTAATTGTAAAAAAACAGTTTTCGTATATTTCAAACTTTGTGATTAACAGTGAACTTCAATTATTTATTACTAAGTCAGTTTTTTATTTTTTCTCGAATATCATTTTTTTCTTTAAATTTTTACCGTGTTATTAGGAGGGGTGACGAAAGTTCCGCTGCTGCCCACGCTGATGTCACAATCGCTGACGTCATCGTCTTCATCTTCGTCCTCGTCTGTTTCGTCATCATCGGGCTTGTATATGGAGAAACGGAGCGCGTAGTTGCGGAAGTTGTGGCCTTCAGCGGGAGACGTGAAGGTCAGGTTCTCCCCTTCTTTAAATTTTAAAAAATATTGGTATAAAAAAACAAACAGTAAAAAAAATTAGATATTTTAATTATCACAAATTGACATACAAAATATCAAACTACCAAAAATTTATACACAAGCAGTTCTATGTATATATATATATATATATATGTAAGTATACTACTAATAACATAAAAAGTTGTAAACTCATCGCAGAAAAAAAAACAAGTTGCTACAAACATTAAAACATCCAAGTTTTTAAAACACAGAATAAAATAATTATATCAGAACTGATTTACTGCCAATTCACATTTCAAACAAAAAGTAATCTCACCACAGTTGCTTTCGCTTTGAAGTCCTTTCAAGTGCAGCTCGTGCAAGTTCACGGTGAACTCCTCCTGCGCGTAGTTTTCCGCGTTGCGGGGATTCACCCAGACCGAAGCCACTCCGACGTTGTGCTTGAGCGTGCACACTTTCGCCCCCTTCCTTCTTTTGGTCGTCGTCCTGACCACCTCCAGTTTTATGCGCACGTTTTTGTACTGTTTTATCAAGTTAAAAATTATATATAGATATATATATATATCATAAATATAGTTTCGTCAGTGTAGATTATTATGCATAGCTTAAAAAAAGTTTATTCAATTTAAGATAAAAAAATATTCTTTAAACAATTTAGATAAGTTATAAACTTGTTATAAAACCAATATTTAAAATTAACTTAGTTATTATCTAAAAAACTACGTTAGAAAATTCATATACTTTTATCTTGTCAAAAATACTGTACCAAAAAATTACAAAATTAAACTCCAACAGAGTTCTAAGACTTTTTATTACATTCTAAAGAGAATACAAGAACTGGAAACCTCTGTGGAAAAAAGATTGTAGCCTTCATTGCCAGGGTCCACAAAGAACCCAACAATACTGATTTTCATTTCAGCTGCAATTGCTGAGTTGACCTTGCTCACTGTATGAGAGTTGATGGTGTGGAGAAAAGAGTTTGAAATGGACTTGCACCCTTTATTGTCGCCCAATATCGAGTCCACTTTGCAAAACTAAAAATAATATGTTATAAATGAATAGGGTACATTGAAACTGACGTTAGTTTAAATCAGAATTAAAGGAAATTAGAAGCATTGGAAAAATGAAAACTAAAATTTTAACACTTGTTTTTAAAATTGAAGCCAAATTACCTTTTGAAGAACAGTTAAAATGCTGTACAATATCATTTTTAGTGTTATATGTTCTACAATTAAAAAATATGACTTAAATTTATTAAAATTTTTACATAAATAAGACCAATATTCATTATTATGTTGTACTGCTTAAATTTAAAGTGCTTGATTATGAAGAACTATGTAAAACAAGAGTTTGTTTACAAATTATAAAAATAATGTTTAGTTTTTATTTAAGTATAAATCTTTTACTATAAATTCATTAGTTTTAATTTTTAAGCTCCACACTGAAAAAGAAAAAAATATTTTAAATAAGTTTTGATAAAAAGATAGTTGTTTTTACATAACTAGTGTTTAAATCAATTGTTCTTGAGTTTTCCTACAACAAATATACATAAAATCTGACTTGGCGTCTATTATTGAGTCTGGACATTCTGGTGGCTTGGTGATAAGTGAGAGTTCTTGGCAGGAAGGCTGGGCTCACTTTTGACCTTTCACTGAGAAAGCGGTAAATCTGTGTCACCTGCTCATATGCAATCAAAAATTTGTTTCGATCCTGTAAAAAAAATATGTTTAAATTTCAACTTTGATGCAACTTTTGATTTTTAAATTAGCTATTTGAAAAAAACTGTTAAGACCATTTAAATCTGATAGAAGTCAGTAAAATAACTTTCGTAAAACAAGCAAATATTTAATAAACATTAACACTTACGGCATTTGAAGATTTTTATTGTTGATCAGCAAGAAGTAAAAGTTGCAGAACAACACAAATGACAACCACGGTGAAAGGAACAATGAGGTACAAGTTATTAATTAAGTATATATTAAAACATATTTATACAAAAATTAAAAACTTTTAGACTTATTACTAAAGAAGTTCGAAAAATTTTTTATAATAACAGTATCAGTTTTATCTTTTTAAAATATTTTTAATGACTTAATTTTAAAATACTAGATTGTACTTTTTATTAGGTCAACTAATTTATTAATATACCTAAAAAACTAATCTAAAATATTTATAAATTTGTTCACTTAGAAAAAAATGTTAATATTTTCTCTAACTACAATCTTATTATCTTTTTACATAGGTTTTTACTAATTAAATAACTTTTTAAGAAGATTTTTGTAAAATTAGTTAATTATACTTAATACACAAAACAAACTTAATATAATTTATAGCCATTAACTTTCAGCAGCTACCAAAATAAGTTTAGTTCTTTTTAGTTTTTTTATTATACGTTTTCACTATTTTAAACAGTTTTACAAAAAAAAGCAAACAAACTTCTTTATCCAGCTCTGCATTGTAGTCTTGTTTGACCCTAACAGGTTTTTTGATTTTCTTTGAAGGCATTCTCATTTAACTACAATTATTTATCTAAGACAGTTACTGAACAAAATTACTTAACTTAAAACTAACTATTGAAGTTTTATTTAACACTTTTTGATATTTCACTTTGAAAATTCCTAGTGATTAGTATTTATACTTATTTTATAAAATGTTTTATTAATTTAAGGCTCTCTAAAATAACTTAGTTTCATAATTCAAACTGATTAATTTATTAATACTAAAAATTTATTTAATGCGTGTTAGTCTCCATTTTGTTGTGATTGATAGTTAAAATAGTTTTTATTTATTTTACATTAATTTAAAAACAGTCTTGATCTTTTTTTAAGCAAACTTCTAACAAAATTATTTACTTCTGTATAATTGTTAAGGAAAAACTAGTTTTGGTACTTATATAAATTGAAGCAATTTTGAAAAATAGCAAACTTTTAAAATTATATAAAACTATTTTTTAGTAAATAACTAGTATGTATAGGAAAATATTTCAAATTAAAATTTTTAGCTTTTATAGACTAAACTAAAAAGTCTAATAATGAATATATATAAAAACCAAGAATTTATATTACACACTTTATAAGTATTTACAAATTCAATGCTAAATGGTGACAAATTATAAGGAAATACTTACAAGGGTGCCACTTTTTGAACTTAAATTGTCAACTTCAGTGACCAAAAGTTTGTTAAACCAAACTAGCCAGAGCTTAATATAAATTTTGAAATAGTGTTAAGAGTCAAAAAATAAAAAAGCCGCTAACTCAAGCTAGAGTACTATAAAATCATGATATTAAGACAAAATTACATTAGATTTTTCAAAAAATAACAAACTTTTAAAATATATACTCTGTTTTAAAATTTTGAGTTTTTAAACTTTGTATCTTAATTTTACAAATACTATGCTGTACTCATAAAAAAGGTCCAAGGAATAGTTAAACATAAAAACCTTAATAATTTTTTTGTAGGTTTTGAAAACTAATTTAAGACAAAACAATGAATAATTTTGAATTGCAAAATATAAAAAAACTGGTTGCATTAAAATTTGCATAATTTCTGAAATACTAAACCCAATTCAAAACCAAAAAATTAAATTCTATCGAATTATGTGTAACACTTGTTATGTTTTTCTAGCCCTAAAAATTGAATTATAAATTGATCAACTTTTTCAGCACAACTTTTTAAACAGTTTATAATATTCTATACTTTTCAAAATTCTTAAAATAGCCTAAGATACTCTGAGTAACTTGATTTTATTGTAATCCTGTAAGGAAAACTTAGGGTTAGCTGTACTGTAGTATTTAACTTATCAAAAAAACTAATATAAAAAAAAGTATTTTATATACTATGCTCCAGAGATATAGTTATTAAAATTTGCAACAACTGAATTACCTTTTAACAATATGTTTAGTTTGATTTTAAGTTTAGAATGATCATGTTATTAGTTTTAAATAACTTTAATTATTTTGAGAAAAAATAGTACTGTTTTAAGAGATTGAAGCACCGTAGATTTATCCATAGTATTCTTATTACAGGTTATAATTTTCAACATCAGAATCAAAAATTTTTATTTATTTGAAATCCAGAATTTAATGAAATAAACTAAATTACTTTCAATTTTTATTTTTTATTTTTATATAATTATTTCAGTCATTTATATATGTATTTCAGACTATTTTAATAGCAGATGATGTTAAGTTATTGAGTAAAAAATAAATTATTTAGTTAATTTTTAATTTCAATAAATTTATTTTAATGTTAAGTAAAAGTCACCAAAATTTTTATAATAGTAGTTTTACAACTAAAGGATATTCAACTAAAACTATTTTAAATATTATATATTCAAGTAAAAAAAAAAACTTTGATAATTTTGAAAACGTTTGTTAAAATAAAGAGTAATCTAAACACAGTCGCAAATGGTATATAAATATTTTTAAGAGCCTTCCTATAACAATACTTTAATATAATTATTAAAATACTATAAGAAAACAAAAAGTATACTAACTAAGTTTAATGAAAACGTTTCAATAGTTATTTAAATATTTGCATCCTTACATTCTTATATTTTTATCTTGTCCACCAAACCTGCAGTTAAGGTTTTAGTATTTTGTATATGTATTCTTATAAGTGTCTCTAAACACAGATTTGAAGTTAAAAAAACATTATTGACGTCATAAAAACCGTATAAATTGTATAGTTACGTATATACTAGTGCACAAAACCTGCAGTTTACATTATATTGTTTTAATATTTATTAATTTTTAAAACTTTAAATCTTGGTTTTTAGAAGACTTATAAGAATACATATACAAAATATTAAAACATTATAATGTAAAGTGTAAACTTAAGATTTGGTGTACAATATAAAAAATTAAGAATGTAAGGATGCAAATATTCAGCTAGCTATAGAAATGTGTTTATGAAACTGGCTTGTTCACTTTACATTTTGAAATAAATATTTAAAATATGTTAAATTTTGATTGCAAAAAACTAGATTCAATACACTCAAATTTTAGAGCTTGTAATGTATACGTAAGTAAATATTTGTTATGCAAAACTTGTATATATTTCAAACTAAAATGAGAGGTTTAGTTAAATTTCTATATTTTAAGCAACTTGGGTGTAAAAAACATAGAGTATAGGTACAAGATTATTTAAAAAAAAATAAACATTTATTCTTAATAAAACAGTTAAAGTAAATACAAGAACATAGGTCATAAAAACTACTAACTGCAGCCCAATGTAACAGCAAAATTAAAATATGTGGCTCATATATACTTATTAGCTAAAAACAGGTTTTGTGGTAAAAAATTAGAGTTACTCTTTTAATTTTTATAGTTAGTAACTACTATTGCTTTATCATTCCTTATTTTATCATATTTTAGTTTAAGACAAAAATGATATTTTGTTTAGTACAGTTATCTATTTAAATAGCTGTGAAAGACTGTTTTATATACTGCTTGGCAAACATGCAAGTTTTACTAGGAAAGTTGGCTTCTATAAATAGCTGCCTAACTCCTGTACTAAAATACAATTTTTATAAATTATTAAATTTCAAAGTTTTATTCATAGTCAGTTTTGAAAAAAATTCTGATATAAATATGGAAAAGAAACTAACCTAATCTAGGAAAATGTCCCTTCTAATATTAAATTTTTTAGAAATTATCCAGAACATTTTTAAATAAAAATCATTTTTGTATTGTAATGGAATACCAGTTTTACTTGCTGTTTCATTTAGTTGAATATTGAATAGTGTAAAATCCATCAACAGAACAGTTTTCTGATGCAATGTTGGTTCAAATTTAAAACAGAGATATATAAACCAGCAGTACAAAGCAGGTTAAAAGATTTGAGTCAAGACGTTCAGTGCTAGTGGCTAAATATAGTTCCACAGTTGGACTAAATTATTTTTATTTGTTGTTTATTGCAAAGTTGTTTGTAAATAATGTTTTCTTCTTAAAACCATTTTATGATTTAAAGATCTAGTAGTTAATTCTCATTGTAGAACACTTCTTAAAACATCCATTTCTTAGATATATTTTATTTGTTAAGTCTTTAATTCCATTTAAATACTATTTAAGCATGAAGTTTTTTGTTTATTTGCATCTGTTTTTTATATAAAATATACCCACACATTTGCTATGCCTTGTTTGTAAAGAATACCTTTAGCTAAATATA
The DNA here is from genome assembly GCF_965202585.1 of Thalia democratica. NCBI lineage: Eukaryota > Metazoa > Chordata > Thaliacea > Salpida > Salpidae > Thalia > Thalia democratica. The sequence continues at coordinate 43,777,101 of NC_139165.1, forward strand.
TAGTTAGGTCAATATTTTTATTTATTTATATGAAATTGTTGGGATTTGAAAAAAATCTATAACCAAATGTTAATTTAAGTAACCCCCTATCTCTGCTGGATATTATATAACCAAAAAAAAAGAAGAATATTTTAGTTCGAATTTGAAAGAATTCATCACAACAAACTAATCATAGCTTCATAAAAAAAATTGTTTTAAACAGTTGCCAAAAACTTAAACCGATTGAAATATCTAACTTGTTGTGGTCAATTCATTAGTAACTTTTAAGTTTATATATACTGTAAATATCAGTTGTAAATTTTACATAAAGAATCACCTTATAACCTTAAAATATAATTTATGAGTTTTAAGATATAAGATAAAATTTATATCAGTTAACTAACATGCAGTTTTTGTTTACTAACTTTTTTTTTCATGTGAGTTTTGTAATTAAGTATGATTATTAGTTTTATTTTTTTCTAAATAATTGTTAACTTTATTTTATAAGTACTAAAAGTTTTTGAACATGTTTAGTTGAAATATATTTTGTTTATTTTAACTTATAAGCAATATTTATTAGCTAACTTATTTATTATTTACTTAATTAGCTGTTAAGTTTTTTTATTTTTAAACATTTATTTGTATATTTATAAATGTTATTTATTAACTTTTATTTTCTTAAATGTATCTGGTATTTATTAGTGTGAAAACTAGTTATTGTAACTGAGTAATTTACATATTAAAAAAGTATTAAAAAAATAGTAAATATTTTTACTTTTTTGTACTTATAAGCAGCACATATATCCGTAGATCGGTAACTAATTTGGATGATGTTGTATTGATATCAAGCTCAAATTGTATCATATTTAATGTTTTTTAACCAAAATTTTTGGCTAAAAATCAATGAAAAAGATAATATTGTTTATAAACATGCTATATAAATACATAGTAAGAACTAAATTTATTTATTTAAACTAAAATAGTTAATCAATTTTATTATACAATATTGTAATCAATATAAATTATTGTATCAAAATAATCACTTTAACTTGTAAAATAAAAGTAATTAAGTATTAGTTTATGATAACTAAATTTAATTTTACTTATTTATAAAATATAAATTTTTAATATAAAATTATGGTTAAAAAGAAATTGAGTATAATATTGGTGTATTGGTGTGACATCATCCTATGTAATAACCTGTATATCTTATAAGAATAGATTCTGCTCTATAGTTAATGCTTATACTCATGTTTGTTTTTACATATGAGAGATAAAATATCTTAATTATAGCAATTTTACCATGTCTCCCTTTTTGATTTAATATTGACCTTTTTATTGGATTTTTCAGTGTTGCTCTTGTCAAAAGGGCATCAAGAAAATTGTGAACATACATGATAATAAAAATCAAAACATTTGAGAGGAGGCGGTGTGGTGCTCATGGTAGATTATGGTTATCATAGTTAATATTGGCAGTAATGGGTTTAAAAAAGAGTGCATACATTTTTTTTCTTTTAGAATTAATTTCTTCATTTGATTTAAGTAAAGAAAAACAAAACTTGTTTATATTGATCTTCAAGTTAAATTTTATTAAAGTTCTAATTAAAAATTATCAAAGTTTTTTACAAAACTTATGGTGTGAGTCTTGATAACTGAAAGGTCTATCTCCTCACCAATCAATTGACTATAGTTGTGAGCGTTAACATTTTACTTTCTTTCAAATAGTAGGCAGACTAAAAAGAAATTGATTTGTAATTTTTTAACGAGCATAAAGTTAATTTTATAGGCAAATTTATTAATTTTTCAAAAAACATAAAACTTTAATATCAATTATTTTCCTTATCTTAAAAGCTATCTATTTTTTTTTATTTTAGAGAATGCACCTTTGTCTTTAATTTAAAAAAAAAAGCATTTGGTTTGGGGTTGGAATTATTTTATGGGGTCCCTCCAAAAATAAAGGTATTTTTGGTTTTTTTTCATCATATGGTATTAAAACCAAAAATAAATAATTTTGGTCTATATTATATATTAATATATACTACACTATCATTTGCCGTATTCATTTCCTAGATAAAAAATTGATAAAAGGAAAAAAATAATTAATAAGAATCTGAATTACAACAAATTTAATTAAATTATTTTATTTAAATTAAATTTGATGTAATTCACATTCTTATTAACTTTTTTTCCTTTTATCAATTTTTTATCTAGGAAATGGCCAAGGCAAATGATAGTGTAATATACTACATTTTGATTTGGGGCCAAATCGTAAAAGATATTAACATTAATTATAAAATAAACATTTAAGAGTTTAAATAACATGCAAACTAAGGGAAAAATAAAATAAAAATTATAAAAAAAATATTTATTTTTGGTTTTAATACCATATGATGAAAAAAAAAAAAAACCTTTATTTTAGGAGGGACCCCATGAAATAACTCCAACCCCAAACCAAATACTTTTTTTTTAAATTAAAGACAAAGGTGCGTTCTCTAAAATAGAAAAAAAAATTTAGATAGCTTTTAAGATAAGGAAAATAATTGACATTAAAGTTTTATGTTTTTTGAAAAATTAATAAATTTGCCTATAAAATTAACTTTATGCTCGTTATTTTTTAAGAGAAATTTTTAAATGGAATAAAAGCTTTACTTCACAGACATTTATGAAGTTTTTATATGAAAAATAGTTACTGATTCAACTTTTTTTTTTTAATTTATTTTTGTTTGAAATATATTCAATATAGTAGCATTCTATTTTATGTTAGTTTTGAGTAATTTAAAATTCCCTATTCCCAATAAAAAACTCTGTTTTGGTGTCTAAAGTGGGCAAAAGACAATTGGATAGACTAAGTGGCGGGAAAAGTAGGAAAAAATATGTAATTTAATACTTTTAATAAGCTTTTAAAAGTATAAATTAGTTAAAACAAAGATAAAAGTTAACATATCTACTTATTTTAAGTTAAAATGTAGAAAAAGTAAAAAATATTTTAATAACAGATTTTTGAAAAGTCTTAAGTTATATTAAAAATTTGCTGTTTTTTTTTTGTTTTTACGAGCTTTGTTTTAAATAATCAATTAATTTTAAATTGTTAACTTTGAAATAACCAAAAGTATTTAAATCGTTTAAACTAAATTGTTTTATTTTTTTAAACTTTCAGTTGAATTGTGAAACAAACTTCCAAATAAATTACTTTCTTGCTAAAAAATGATACAATTTCGATTAAAGTTAATAAAAACTATTTAAATAAAGTGATTGTTAGTAAACTTATTAAATATTGTATTTTGTTGTTTTATGTTGATTTAATTTGTAAGGTTTGGTTTGATCCATAGTATCCTGGACAGTACGTTTAAAGATATTCGTGGTGTTTAACTCAATAATCAAAAGGTTTTTTCGTAAACTAAGTCTTATGACCAGATAACTTTGAGCGTTTTTTTTTTCTTGTTAAATAAACATAGTGCACTTTATTTGCAGCACATTTCCTCTAATTATGATGAGTCCCTTTTTAATATGTTCAATATATAATATTTATCTGACCAGTCTATTATTAATGAGCTTTGGTGGGGCTTTAGGTTTTTTAATTTTGTTGCTAGTCAATGCATATTAAATTTAATTTTTGATGTTTTTTTTTCACAACTGTCTGTACCTTACCTTAGTTTTAAAATTGTACCTTTTCAATTGTTTTGATATATATATATATAATTTAATATGATTTATTAAACGGCATAAAAAAGACACTCAAAATATTTTTTCCTAGGACCTGGTCCACTTAGAATCTTTCCGTTATCGAGTCGATACCTTTTAACGTCTTGTCCAGGACTTTGATTTTGCCTTGGCAAAGCAACAAATAAAAATTAGGAAAAAAAACGGTTTAAGAAATGTGCAGAACCAAGTTCTGATAGTTATGATTGGTATATCAGGTTGTTGTTTGTTAAAAAATAAAAATGAGTCTTGAATTTTTTATTACTGCTTTCCATTTTAAAATTTTAGCTTGTTCTAACTGACTTGAATAATAGTGATCATGTTTTGATGTAGAAGTAAGTGATTCACTAAGCTGCTGAATTTTGCAACATAATCACTGAAATGATTTACTAGATCGTCCCAGTATGTTTTTTTCTAAAATTTGAAAATAGGTTTTCTATTGGTGAAAAGTTAGAAGTTAAAGCTAAAATAAAAACATATGTAATCTTTTTACTGCTGGATCTAATGAAAGTTGCTCTTAAGGAGGTGGAAAAACACGGTTAAAAAAAAAAGTATAAGTTTGTGTGTTAATATAAATTTGAAGTCAACTTACGATATGCTTTTATTTTGTTTTAAACAAAATGAATTTTTGGGTTACTTTTTTCACATTTCATTGTTATGTGTCTTTCAGTTTAAGTGGCTTAAGTTTTTATGCTTGGGTTTATAGTTCTGACAATAAACTTGAAATAATTATAATAAATAAACTAGACTGTGTGTATGAGATACTTTTCATAAAATATAAATATGTTTTACAAAATTATTGTATGTACTAAAATTATACACTTTAAAATCTTTTTTTTTTTTTTTTGAGTTACATAAAACAATTAACAATGTTGTTTGCTGAGCACAAAAAATCAAAAGTACATCAAACAAAAAGTATAATCCAAACCAAGATTTTGTAGATTTTTAGTATAATTTTATATATTTACAAGAAGAAGACAAAGTAATTGCAAAAAACTGTTAAATTACTAAGACGATTTAAAGAAATAACAAAATATAACTTATTTAAATTTTTGTTAACTATTATTTAAACAAAATAACTCCACCTTGGTAAAAAAGTTTGTTGAGTAAAAGTAAAAAGAAGGGAAGTTTCTAGACATTTTTTAGTGGGGCTGCACAATTGTTTTGCTAAATTATAGGTTAATTTAGCTTTTGTATTAGATTTTGTTGTAATCTTTAGAAAATTACATAGTTGTTCACTACATGAACTGTCTAAAGTTTCCAGGTACATAAAACTGTTTAATTTTAAATATTTTGAAAATACCCGTAAAACAGAATTTAAAATCTTAATAATTAATCTAATTCTTTAATTTTTAGTAAATAATTTAAACATAAACCCAAGTCCTGTTTTTATTGACAATGGGAAAGTTATGCTTTAAACTGTTGAGCTAACATGAATAAAATAATATTTTATACATAAGAAACTAAAGACGAAGTACTAATCAAAACTAGTAAATAACTCATCTTAAAAATAGAAAAATATATTCAATGATGTGTAAATAAATTACTTAGTCAAACAGTTCCTGTTAAAAAGGTTAGCTAAGAATCAAATTTAATTTAAAAGATATATATACTTTTGAAAATAAATTAAGGCAGACGTAAACAACTATTTTACAACTTAATGAAAAAAAGTATACCTACAGCTTTTCTTATGTTGTAAATGAAAACAATATTTGATTCAGTCAGAAGTTTCCAAAGTTAAAAACGAAAACCTTCGAGTAGTAAAATCATTAAAAGATAGTTTTTTTAAACACTTTCGATTTATTAGTTTTGAATGAAAAGTTTTCTAAATTAAATAGGGCAATTTTTCTGATTATAAATTATATATGAAAGCATAAAGTAAATTATAAGTCAGTTCATCTACAGTAAAATTAATGTTTACTTTTAAGATATAATAATTTTTGTACTATGCTTTAGTAAATCAAAAACTTACCATTTTTACTTAGTAATTGTGCTATATAGTTGTTACTACTATTAACTTAGTTTTATGTATTTTTTGCAACTCTAAACCAAAAAAAAAGAATTAACTAAAGTTGAATATATTTATTCATTGTTTTTGTAGTTCACAAAGCTTTAAAGATACTTCACAAAAGTCTTTATTTGATTATCTTTAAGTATTTACAAACAAAGTTGTTAACCATTTTTGTGCTTATCTTCTACCAAAACTGGGAAACTTAAAATCTTTTTAATTGATATACGCCGTTCCATTCGTTTAACAAAGTACTTACGGATAAAAAAGAAATGTTTTAAGTGATACCATAGTAAGTTTTATTAATATGTTAACAATAAACAAAATAACACAACATATTAGACAAGTTTACTATATTTAAAAAAAAAATTAACAAAATTTAGTCGTATTACAGTTACATTCATAAATAAATAAAAAATAATTTTATCTAAAAGAAAGATATAATTAAAAAAAAAGATCTCAAAACTTGAATGAATTGTTATTTGATTTTTATTTGTTTTATCAGTTTACAAAAAATAAGAAAAACAAAAAAGGAAATAAAACAAAGGGAATAAATGAAAGAAAAGGAAATAAAACAAAATTTATAAATTGTTAGGTATAGAAAAACTGAGAAATGTATATTTTTTGATTTCTTTTTTCCTATTGAATTAGAAATTCAAAAGTTTATATACATATGCAGCTGTACCTCAAGTGTTTGTTTGTTTAATACAGACGCTGTGTTCTATATAGACGGCTGGCTTTATAACAACAGAAGAAAATGCGACTATTTACATTAGTTACAAAGCTCTATTGTGCAAAAGCTCAATACACAGCTTATGAATTAAAGCCATTAAAGAAATGAACTAAAGTTTAGATCTGTTGCTGAAAGTATTAAGTTTAACATTACTTTCTCAAAATTTCAAGTAAAAAACGAAGTCATCTTGATTAAGTACTTAAATGTTAAAAAGCAACAATATTTGAAATCATTTGAAAGCGAAAATTAATCGTTGCAAAAGTTTGCGTAATATGACTTAGTTAGATTAAGAAGAAAAATAAAATAACTTATATCGAAACATCAATTTAATTTAACTGAATCAGTAGTGTTCAATAGCAAAAATTCCTTTTAAAGTAACTAGTTTTTATATAAAACTGTAGTTTTTTAAAAACCTAAAACATTTTTTTCTTGTATATTAACAATAGTTTAACTTAGAATTTAATTGTGAGACAAAAACAGCTGTACGGAGTCTTTACCCCACCTAACTCCTGGCTTCGCCCTCCTTTTCAACTTCTTTACTTTCTTTTTACTGCCGCCTTCGAACATCGAAAAAGCTGACGTCACGCTTTCGTTCTGGCTGGACGAGTCCTGTGCCACCCTTCCATTGGACAGTATGGACCTGATGCTTCCCGGCTCAACTTTGTCTAAGCTCCGCAGCAAGTCTTCTTCTTTCATCTTGAGCTTTTTGTCAACCTCCTGTTTCTGGCTTGTAATTTTTGGTAGAGTGGGTTTCGATGATAGACTTTTGTGTTTTATTGAAAGCGATGCGTAGGTTTGTACAGTTTGTCTCGAGCTGCCCATTTTTATCGGAGGCAGTTTGCAAATTTTTCTATTGGTTGGTTTCGGCAATCGAGCATCAACTTTCTGTAAAAATATCGTCAATAAATTTTGTAATTCAAATGGATATGTTTCTAAAAAGTACAAAACTAAAAACTAAGAAAAAATATCAAAAAAAAAATACTGGAATTTTGTATAATATTTCTAGTTTGCATTTTAGTAACAATGTCAATTCAATAAGTTTATTTTCTTAACAAATCGCTGCTGTGTTAACTGGACAAAAACTTTAAACGAGAACTTGTTTTTACCTATCAATCACCTATTGTAAACGTAGCGGCTGACAGACACTCCTTGTTAAGTCTTTATTGTGGCTTTCCAGTTGCATGTTTGCTTTTTATAAGCCAAACAAAGGAATTCTAAACCTCAACTACATCATGCCACAATATGATAGCGAGCGTATAAAAGTTTAATTCAATACAATGCAAAAATTTTCTGCATATAAAACTAAAATTTTCTTTTAAGAGGCATTTAAAGTCTTTATATTTAAAACAAAATCATCATTATTCTAACTAATTAAGGCGTATCTTAGCTAACCTTCTAAGAATATCATAGGTTCAACAGTTTCTACATCATTCGTTCTTATTCTTTACGGCTAATAATATGCTTTCAGTTTAATATTTTTATCTAAATGTCTAGTTAAAACTTAATGTAAAAAATACATTTTATATTTACTAAAACATTTTGTTAGAAAGTAGTAGTTTTTCTAGAAATAACATACTTCATTTCGATCTTCATCGAGCTGTTTAGCTTTGCACAACAAGCTGTTTAAATGGTCCACTGAAAATATTAATTTAGGATTTTCTTGCATTAGCTTTATGCTACTGTTTTGAAGGTTTCGTCTCTGAATCGTTTGTTTCAATCTGTCATTTCTAATGTTTTTTTCTTCTAGGTTGCTTTTTTCTTGTACCGTAGTACTGTTTTGCTGTTGAAATATTTAATTTTTAACTAAAAACTTATTTTGTCTATTAAAGTATGTGACTGTTTTTAAACAAACCGTTAAACTTATTTATTAAAAAATTGGTTTTGTTTAATTTTTTTTAGATTAAGACTATTTTTAAAAATGTGTGACGAATAAAAAATGTTGATGTTAATGTTAATAAATTATAAAAGTATATGGTCGATAAGTTTTATATAAAATGTATGCCTTAAAGTCTATAAATAAACCATAGCTTTTTTTCTTAGTCAGATTTATTTCATGCATTTAAATAGTAGTAAAAGTTTGTTGTAGGAAAACGAAACAAAGTAACTGGATAGTTTTTTTGTTTTAAATACATTAAAAAGTTTTGAAGCATTATTCAATCATTATGTAACAAAACAGTTGCAATTTTTCTTAATGGCTGTGATTATTTTTAAAATAAATAATTATAATTTACAATCCTTTTCATAAAACCCGTGTACGATTGTTTGCTTTACATTTATAATAAAATTAAAAGCACATATAAATAAAGCTCTCCAACTAGTTTATTTTTATTGCTTACAACAATAAGCAAGTTGTTTTTTGTTGAAAATCACGTTCTTCAAATTAAAATATGCAATTGTTTTTTAGTGTGTACACGGTAATTAAATAATAATTTACGACTAGTTATGTAGTAGTGACTTTTTAGTAAATATTTGTGTTTTGTTTACTTCGTAGTAATGAAATGTTTTAATGTTTTATGCTTTAACAATATTTAATATGTATTATGTTTTAACAACAAGTTTTACTTGTAATGAATAATTTTAAGAATATATGAAAAAATAAAATAGATCTAAAAATTATCGAGGTTTATACAAAAAATAAATTTATCTAGATTATTTGATGTCTTTTTAAAAATACTTGATAGAGACTAGACACAAAAATAACAAACTGAACTAGATGCTTCTATATCGATAAAAGTAATTTCTAATGAAATTAAAGATAATTAAATAATTGGCTGTATAAAACTTTTACAGTATGAAATTAGAATAAAAAATACTCTTAATATGCTTTAATATACTGTTATAATAGCTTTCATAGACTAAAATTGGAAAAATTATTAAAAGAATAAGTTTGAAAATTTTATTCAAACATACCTTTACTAGTATCTTTTCATTGATTTCTTTAACAGTTTTATCAAAATTGTATTTTTCAATTCTTCTTATTGTTCTAAAGCTCGGTAGTGGTGCTGAATCTTGCAATAAATCTGAAGTTTTTTAATTTAAAATATAATAGTTTAATTTTTTCTAAACTATGTCTAATTTAAATAATTATTGTTGTATGTTTTACACCGATAAAAAAACATAAATAACTTTAGTATAGTAAATCAGTTAACTATTTTTTAATATTACTTTATGACAAAAGGAAACCTGATAATATTTAAATTGGTTATTTTTCTTTTATTCTAAGTAACGCTTTAACTTTAAATATGTCAAATACGACTATTCTTGAATAATTTTTAAAAGTTAAAGATCATAGAATGATATAAATTTATACCTTTTTGTTGTTTTTCTTAAATTTATACCAGGTGTTTTTCTAGCTTAACAACTTAGTATATGTATATTACTAAATTATTACTTTAATTTTAAAAATGTTTGTGTTTACTGTTCGCTTCGTCATATCAAATAACTTCTTCGGTTTATAATAAAATTCAACCAAAATAAAAATAATAAAGATTTAAGAAACATAAAAATATTTTTTAGTTAAAATTTCAACGATACTATGTATTACATTGTTAGTAATAAAAAAATTAAATACATGAATTAAAGTAGTAAAAATACTTAAGTAGTGTCGCGGAAAGCTGTGAATATAGTTTATACTAACCAATTCTTTTATTTCTTTCTATATTTCTAGTTTCATGGTTTGCATGTTCCTGGCCTTGATAACTTTTAATGAACTGAGGTTCAATGAAAGAGTTTTTGCATAGCGCAAATCTCATCAAAGTTGAAACCGGTGCTTTATCGTACATTACCATAATTTTCACTAAAAACTGAATGAAATTAGAACTAGTAAATAAAAACAGAGCATTAACAGAAAAATAGCGATTCAAAAACTTTGTTTTGCTGCACTAACGTAAAAATATTTTTATTAGTGCATTTTATAACCAAATATTTTTTATAAATACCAGCAATAAAAAATAAAGAAATATTATTAAAAACCGTGTTGTGTACAATAGATTAAAAAAAATATTTCGAGTAAAGTATAATTATTTATTATAGTTATGTTGAATACTTTACACTTTATTAAAACTCTTAAACTGCTAAAGAATATCTTAAAATTAATTTACTGTGAAAACTACTGTGAGAGCTGCTAAACAAAAGTGTTTGTGAAGCAATTGTGGATTTTCATCAATATTTGTTTCTCGCTTGGTTTCATATTTGCTTTTCAAAATTATTTTAAAACAAACAAAAAGTGTTTCGCAATTAGACAAACTCATATTTATGAATGATTTAAGAGAAATATAAAACAAACATGATTAGATTTTTAGATTAAATTTTTTTCTGTCTAACAATTAAAACTGGGTGCGTTTAATTAAGACAAAAGTGTAAACATTCTACACAATAGTAATTCGGATAATTTAAATAACGTTTTAGTTAGTAAGCAGCTAAATCAATACATTTATGAAATATAGTGTAATTACTTTAAATCTTTTTCAAGTCTTTACAAATCTATTCAAAAACGGGCATATATGCCGTTATGCTTGAAATTAATATGATGTTACATTAAACACTGTGAACATACAAAGCTATAAAAATAAAAATAAAGCTGAAAAAGTTACTAGTTTTAAAGAACGATGAAAGTACACTGTTTAAACTGAACAACTAAAAGTAATAACGTTTTGCCTTTGTATCATGTGAAACCTGCGAAATACTATCAAGAATGCCTTCTTATAATAACAAAGGGCGAAAGAGGGGCGTTTTGCCACGTGACTTGACAATACGAGACTTTTGAATAAGATGTTTTATAATATTTTCTTATGCGGGTATCTTAAAGCACTTCAAAAGTGTTCCGAATTCTAAAGAGGTTTGTATAAAGAAAGTTGTAAACATTAAACGGTGGTGTCATTTAAAGTAAGGATTTTTTTTTTTTGTTATCCTTAAAAATACTCAGCAAATTTTAAACATAAGTTTATGAAAAACTTTAGCTTCAACATTCCTCTTCTGCTCAACTTAGAGGATCGCCTGCTTTGAAAAATTTCGAAATCGACGAGCCTCCTTGCTTCCACGACTAAATTGCTTAAACTTCTCCTCCCGCTAAATTATAACGTTTATATTAAAATCAATATAATAACTTGTTTGCCAACTTTTCTAGGTATCTAGCATATGAAAGTTTGCAACTGAATGATATCACTTTTGTTTTTCTGACTGAAATAGTTGAGCCTTTTCAATTTTTTTTTGTTTTTTGCATTTCGAAACTAATTCATTGAATCACTTTTTTTTTTGTAAAGTTAAGCATATAAAGCAACAAAAATTTAGAGCTTTAACTTAGTTTTACTTAAAAAATTAAATTTCAAGACAACTTTTCAATTTCAAAATTTAAAAAGGAGTACTGTACCGAGTATTATCTAATATTAAATAAAAAATTAATCTTATCTAGGCTTAAATGAAAGGCAATTACAATTTTTTTTTCAAATAACTTTTAATTAAATAAATTAAAGTTTATAAATGTTTATTGAAAGTGAATTGAATTTTTTGATATTTTTGACTCATATCAATTACTTGTATATTGTATTGCGTAGAAAACACAGTTTGCGTAGATTCGATTTATGAAATTTAAATTTTTTTTTAAATTTGGAACTTAGTTTCTTTTACATTAAGACATAAATAAGTGTTTTTAATTATTTTGTAAGTTTTTAGTGTTTAGTTTCTAGTCTTTATAAAAATTGTGAATTCGAAATATACAATTAAAATATATATATATATAAATTGATGTTATTAAAATCACTTTAAAAGATAAAATAAATTTGATTCTAAAAGTCTAAAATAGATATTGAAAGGTATTTACACTAGGTATGGAGTTGATTAGTTGAAACAAGATTTATTTTACTTTTTCAAGCTTTGGTTCTTATAGTTCACCAAAATATTTAAAAGTAAAACAAATTAAATACTTTGAAAACTATCATACCAGAATCTGTACAAGTTCTAAATTTGGACTTTGTATGTTAGGAAGAACTTTTGTTTGCATTGCGTAGAAAACACAGTTTCAAATCAGCAGCAAACTGCGGCCCACGGACCGAATACGGCCCACAAAGCAAAAAACTGAGTCCTGCGAGGTGCTTTTCAGTTAATTTTTTTTTTCTAAGTTAATAAAAATAATATTTTTGTGATTAATACTTAGACCTGGGCTATATATTTTTAAACTACTAACTACGAACGCTTTATGATTGCTTGTTTTATAAAACTACGGTTATAAAATGTGCTATTATGTACATTACTATAATAAAAAACTTTGGCCATCAGAAAACGTTTTTCTGCAAAGTGCGACCCACCAGTACTTTTTTCTAAGAAAAATCGTCCGCAACTAATATAAACTGCCGAATACTGTTCTAAACATACTATTACTGGGAAAAAAAAAACTTCAAAGTAATGTTGAAACATAAATACTTACTAATTTAGTTGATCCTACAAAATTTTAGTAAATTTTATATTACATATCATGGAGATCATGACTTTTTTGCAACAAGTGCAAAAACTTAAGTGTGCAAAGATACCTAATTAAACATTTTAATTTTACCTATTAAAACCATAAGCACTAATGTTTAACGACAATGTTAAACAAGTGCAATTTTTTGATCGAATTAAAGTTTTTCAAGTATCAAGCATAAACTTTTTCTCATATCAACCTAGAAACTTGATTAGTACGTCCCAATAAAAATTGGCCTAATTATAGTTTATAGATTATTATATGTCAATTTAAGTGACTATGTACGCCGTGAACTTTAGTTAAAAGCTGTGCGATATAGCTTAAAAATAATTGTAATAAGAAGGTAAACAAAATTAAGTTTAGCTTAGTATTTAAAGACAATTAAAGAAGTTTCAAAAATCATTTTAAAAAAAGTTTCAAACCTTTTATAATGATATATTGTGCACAAGTACTCATGTAAAAACGGTAGAAGTAATATTTTCCATTTGTAATTAACTAAGCGAGCTTCGTGAAAATAATAATAAAAATGTATTACAGTTTTTTGCTTTTTGTTCAAAATTATTAATTAAATCTACTCAACAAAGATTCTGAGTAGTTTTCAGTCCATAGTACAAAGTATTAAGATAATGCAGAAAAATAAACAGTTGCACCATAATTTCTTAATTAGCATCTAAAAAAAGAAGTCTACTTTATTGTCGATTTTTTGGTTTGTATTATTAATAACTTGTGCAATTTGTACAATGTTAACATAGCAAATGTCTTTGTTATAAGATAAGTTGGGAATTGTTGAAAAAAATTTAAAATATAAACAACTATTGTAATTTGATATTATGATTACTGCAAGACTTTATAGCAGGTTTAGGTTATATAATTATATATAAGTTAGTTAATTAAAACTAGTGTCAACTTTTTTAATTAAAACGTTTCAAAGTATATTTCGTTTATTTATAATCCATTACATTGTCCAAAAATTATTCAATACACCGATTATTGGAGAACTGTATTTAAAATGCTTAATTAGAATAAACGAAAAATCTTTCAAAGGGTTTCGGTGTGTAAGTTTAGAAGGGTGCACAGCGGTACAAATTCTAGTAGTGAGTAGGGGTGAGAAAAGTTTTGAATGTTTTTAACATTTAACTTTTTTGTTATACACCTTTATCTAGGCTAATTTTAAAAAAGCTGCATATATATTTTGCCTCTGCTTCTTAGCTTGAACTTAAAGTTTATAAACGCCTTTATTGTATAAAATGGCTAAGAAATACGTAAATTACCTAAAAATATTTCTTTTATTAACCTAGATAAAGATGTGCAAATTAAATGTTTTATTTACTGCAAAGTTTCAGTGACAAAAAAATTGCGACCTTTCTAAGTATAATAAAATAGTAAACTGTAAAATAGCAAACACTTATTAACCTAGAAACTTATTTATTGATTAGCACGTCCCAATATAAATTGGCCTAATTATAGTTTATAGATTATTATATGTCAATTTAAGTGACTAAATAGACCGTTAACTTTCGTTAAAAGCTGTGCGATATAGCTTAGAAATAATTGTGATAATAAGGTAAACAAAATTAAGTTTAGCTTAGTATTAAAAAAAAAGCTAAAGAAGTTTAAAGTGTTATAAAAATGTTTCACATCTTTTATAATGATATGTTGTGCTTCAAGTACTCATGTAAAATCAGTAGAAGTAATAATTTCTATCTATAATCAATTACGCGAGTTTCGTGAATAAGTTAATAAAAAATTTTTAATAGTTTTTTGTTTTTTTTTTAAATAGTTATTTATTTAAATCTTCTCAACAAATATTCTGAGCAGTTTTTTATCCATAGTACAAAATATTAAGATAATGAAGAAAAATAAACAGTTGCATTATAGTTTCTGAACTAGAATTCTAAAAAAGAAGTCTACTTTATTGTAAAATTTAGTTTAAATTATTAAAATTTGGTTTAAATTATTGACAAGTTGTATTATTTGTACAATGTTAACATAGCAGATTTCTTTGTTACAAGATAAGTTGTGAATTAAAAAAAAAATTGTTTAAGATATAAACAACTAGTGTACTTTGATATAATGACTAATGCAAGACTTTATATCAGGTTTAAAGATATATAATTAGATATAAATTAATCAATTAAAACTTGTCTCAACTTTTTAAACTAAAAAGTTTCAAAATATTTATTTTTATTTTCTATTACACTTGTCTCCAAAAATTATTCAATACACCAATTATTGGAGAACTGTAATTGAAAATTATAAAACAGAATAAACGAAATATTTTTTAAAAGGTTTCGATGTGTAAAGTTTAGAAGGGTGCACAACGATACAAATTCTGGTATTGAGTGAGTCATTTTTGCTTGTTATTAACAATTAACTTTATTTTTGTTATACAACTTTATTCAAACTGATTGAAAAAAATAAAATTGCAGGATATCTATTTTGTCTCTGCTTTTTAGCTTTATAAACGCCTTTTATTGTAAAAAATGACTAATAAAAACGTAAAACACCTTAAACGACCTAAAAAACTTTTATAAAAATTATTTATTTAAGTTTTTTAACGAAATGTTTGACTGAACCTTATAAAGTTCTTGTACGAATGCAGGAATATCGCTGGATTTAAAACGCATACACTTTGACTTAATTTTTATAATACTTTTTAGTTTTGTTAATGATTTATATCAAACTGTTTGTTTAACTTTTAGTCTATCAAAAGTTATAAAACAGGCTATAGTAGATATAACTTTTTACAGGTCGTCGTATTTAAAACATTTTGTTAACTGTTATAAAAAGCTTTAATTCAATGTTATCAAAACTTAATTGTAGACAAATGCATTTTGATTAACTCGTTTAGAAAAACTCTGTTGCAGTAACTTTACTGAGGATAAGTAAGTTTAAAACAATTTTGTTAAACCTTTAACAGTTTGTAAAATTTAATTAGCAATGGCAATTTAATTTCGTTAGTACAGTTAAATTGTGACTTTGATGTTACATTATAATAAAAGCCTTTAAACACTGTATTTTCTTTTCAATTTATTTATGCCAACCAGTTGATGAATTCATGTAAATACTCAGACACTTTAATATTATAAATTTTTACTTTTTGCTTTTACATTTATATTAAATAATAGTTTTTTTAAACAACAATAATAGTTTTGAATATTGACTATATTTTTAGGTAAAAATTAGACTTCTTCAAAAGTATTGATTGAACTCTTAGAATTATTTTGAAGTATGGAAATAACAAAAAAAAATTATTGTTTTATAAATGCTATATAATTTAATATAAGGCCAATTAGAGGTTATAACGTACTTTTTAAATACTCTAAATAAAGTCAAACTTTTTAAAAGCTACTTGAAACAAAAAACATTTTGATTGTGAACTGTGAAATAAAAAAACTAAACCTAAAATAAATAACAATATTTTGTGTATTTCTAAATGTGATTTTTCAACAACAGTTAAAACATTTAGTAAGTATTTGTAGCTGGCATACTAAGAACTTTTTAAGTTTTTTCAAGCTGGAAATTTTTTTTGGTTTATTATTTTTCATTTTTCGTTTAACGATAACACTATATATAGGATGAATAAATTTAATTATTTTCTATTCATAAACCGTATCATAATCTTAAAGCTGTTTTTTTTATTATTAAGAGTATATATTTTTATATTTTTCTATGAATTTTGCGAGTGCTTCATAAATCTAACTAGATTATCAACTAAACAGTATTGCTACTTTTTTATTTTAATCTAACAATAGTAGCTTTTTTTTAGTTAAATTTCTTATTATTTTTGCATTATGGCCAATGATGGATCAAAACAGTCTTGTTTCAGAGAAGTCATCGAATATAAGTTTATTATAGTTTATAGTCTGTTTAAGATAAAGTTTTGAAATATACAACATAACATAAGATGTTTAAAAATGATAATAAATACTAACTAAATACTTAGAATTCGTTAATTAAAGGATTTTTATTTGATTTAAAAAATATACATTTTACAATATACTGCTTAATTAACTGAAGTTTTTTTTTTCAAAAAAAAGTACTAGTTAGGTATTTTGTCAGCTTGGTAAAACTAGTGAAAACCTTTAACAATTTGTTTTGGTAATTTATTGAATTTTTTTTATTGATTTATGTAGCGTTTAAATAGATTTACGTATTAAAGTAATCTTAAATTTTGTAGAATTTATACTTTAAATTCATTCTTAAATTAATTTAAATTTTTATATTTTCTACAAAAGCTTACGTAAATGTATTGTCGTAAAAGCTGGTTTATACTTTTTCTGGTAATTCTAGTTTAATAAATGTTTTATATTATGTTTTCAACAATTCTTTTTTTTACTTTTCTAGAACTCTTGTTGTGATTAAACTTTTATTTTAATTTTAGTTATTGCCAAGTTTCTTTACTATTTGTAAAGTTTTAAATATAAAATTTCATAAAGTTCTACCAAACAAAAACTCAAACGATAACTGCAATCATACATTTTTTATTACTAGGATGAATTAGTTTTTGAAGGAATACTTTTAAATAAAATAGAATTTCGTAGGTAACTTTGAATTTTATATTTGTTGAAAGATATTTGAGCTTTAATTAAAAAAAAACTATACATTTTACACATGCATCAAAAAATACTACTGCTTACGCTAATGTTACCTTTGTAAAACAGTACTTCAATCTAACTAAGTAAACAGACAGTATAAAACACATAAGTTACCTTTGGTCTGTGTTTACTTTACAATTTTTGAAAACTTGCGCTTTTCACAGTTAAAGGATTATTAAAGTAAAGCTGTTTAATTTTTAAGTCAAAAAAAAATTGCTGCTACTACTTTTTTAAATTTTCTGATATATAGTTTTTTTGTAATTTGTAAACAAGTTTAGATTTATGTTTTAACAAGCTTCTACTTTGCTTTATTAACCTGAAAAATGGTAAACAAAAAGTTGCTGATAAAAAATTTGAACTCAGTGGTGAAAGTTTGTTCAAATTATGAAGAGGTTATTTATGGCAGAGGACAAAAAGTAGAAATATTAAAAGATGACTTGAAATTATGGAATGTTGTAGTAGACAAGTTTGTAAAGAGTTTTACTATTTTTCTACTATATGTTTTATAAATTTTTGTATTATGTTTGCCTGAAAACAACAAGTTTGCTGATAAATATATTGACTATAATTCATGTATAGTTTTAAGTGTGCATATATTTTTCTTATAAATTATCTATTTTGAAAACTTATATCAAAACATTTATCAACTCATGTCACAACATGGTTAGGTTTTTTATTTCACTCAACATTTTACGCCAGATTTATTTCGCTTACATCAAAAAACTTAAATTAAGTTTTTATTTACAATGTTTTTTGTAACTTAAACAGTTTAAATTATCTAAACTATTTATATTTTTTATAACCTTTAAACTTAAAAAAAAAGCTTTCATGTTTGAAACACAAATATACAAACTAATTTCAAGGTGCGGAAACATTGCAGAAATAGTACCCGGGTCCTGTTACGACGAGTCGGAATTCGAGCGGGTGGTGGACGGCCGTGGCTGCTGCCTTCTCCCCGGTCTCGTGGACGGCCACACTCACCCGGTGTGGTCCGGTGACCGGGTGGGAGAGTTCGCCATGAAGTTGGCGGGAAAAACTTACATGGAAATACACAAGGTTTTAGTAGCTGTTGTATTTTTGATTAGCAAGGTAAAAGTAAACTTGTTAAACATTAAGTGCATTCATTTACCATTTTTTAAACTAAATTAAAAAAAATTGTAATTATCAATAATTATTTTCTAATAAAAGTTGTTATACTTCTTCAAATAAAAAAGTGTTTAAGGCTGGCGGCGGTATTCATTACACGGTTGAACAAACAAGAAAAAGTAGCGAAGATGAACTGTACCAACTTCTGCTGAAAAGATTAGAAAGGTTTACTTAATTTAAAAAAAATATAGACTCAAGAAAGATAATTTCGCGTATATACTATATATTTTCTAAACTAGTTTAAATAAAATTCTAAAATAGTGCTATTGTTTCTAAAGCATGATAAAACTTGGAACTACCCTAGTTGAATGTAAAAGTGGTTACGGTTTGAATGTTGAATGTGAAACGAAAATGTTGAAAGTAATAGAAAGGGCACGGCGGGATCCAAACGTAAAAATTGACATTTCAACGACCTTTTTAGCTCACGCCGTCCCAAAGTAAGTGTTATTTACTTGTTTACCATTACTGATCTAGATTTTTACGTTTATAATATTTTAGTTTACACTACTGTGTACAGTATTTATAGGTATAAGAAAAAAATAAGTAAAAAAAGTTTCGTTTTATTTAAAAGTAGAGAGTGTTCATAATTTTTTCTGCAACTTTGGTGAATTAAATACAAAAACATCAATAAAATAAACTATAAGTAAGTACAGCTTCCAATTACAGTTAACAGTTACAGACATTTTTAAACACACTTTTTTTTAATTTACAAAGTGAAAATTTAAACTTCACTGACATTTGTTATACAGAGGTAAGAATGCCGATGAGGCTTGCGATGACGTCATCAACAAACAGCTTCCTGACGTGATTGAACACGTGAGAAATGGAAACCTGACTGTGGACAGCATCGACGTGTTTTGTGAGAAAGGCGTCTTCAGCGTGGATCAGACGAGGAAGATACTCAACGAGGGGAAGAAGTTTGGGTTGAAGATAAACTTCCACGGGGATGAGCTCAACTGCACCGGGAGCGCTGAAGTTTGCAAACTTTTTTTATTTTATATTTTAAGAAACGTACATATCTATAAATAAAAAATAAATAAGTTTACTTTTGGTCATGTACAGTCGTTAAATATTAATTTTTTTTTAAAGCACATTTAACAGTTAGGTGCTGAGTTAAACGCTCATGCAATCAGCCATCTAGAAGAAATTAGCGATGAGGGAATAATATCGATGTCAAAATCAAAAAGTGCAGCCGTGATATTACCCACCACTGCTTATTTATTGAAGTTTGATTATAGTTATTTTATTATTTTTGGTTTCAAAAATGTTTTAATTCAAAATATGTGTTAATTTATTTACATTTAGTTTTAGTACTTTTCAAAGAAAATGCCATTGAGATGTATATTCAAACGTAGTTATATAGTTTTTTATCTGTTATAATGGTTTTTTAACTAGATGAATAAATAAATTTTTCAAACTATTTCCTAAATAAACGAAGATCGTAGTAGTATGTTTTAAAAAGGTTACCGTACCCACCAGTTAGAAAGATGATTGAAAGTGAGGTTCCAGTAGCTCTTGCCACTGACTTCAATCCCAACGCTTACTGTTTGAGTATGGTTGGTATACTATGTTCGAAAATACTTTAGTTATATTTAACAAGTTTTATAATGCAATAATAGTTATTAGTTTATTGATAAAAATATTTAAGAGTTAACTTTTTTTTAGGAATCATATATTTTAATAGTTATTTTGTTTATAAAACTTTTCAAATAACATTTTTAGTTAGTTGTTAAATTTTTTTAAAGAAGGTTGAACAATTTATGTAGAAACTAATGAACTGTTACACTGTAATCTAATCAGCAATAAGTAGTTTAAATTTTAGTTAAATGTGCTAAAATTAGTGTATAAATACAACAACTTAACGATCAAAACATATTTAATTCCTTTTTACGAATATTAATAACCAGCAAGCGAATGTTTAAGTTTAAATTTTAGCTTTTATTTTTTACTAGTAGTTGTTATTTGGCAAACGAAGAGTAACTTTAACAAACAACCGTTTTAAAAACATATTATAGATAAAAAAAATGTCTAACTTATAAACACAGCATAAAATTTATTATCAAAACTTTTAGTAACAAACTTAAAACATTTAATTTAAACATTAAATTAAATAATCTAATTCTAGCCGACAACGATGCACATGGGGTGCGTATTGTTCGGAATGAGCATGGACGAGTCTCTCATATCAGCCACAATAAACTCCGCATACTCACTCGGAATGTCCAAGACTCACGGCAGCATCGAAATTGGAAAGAGAGCCAATTTTGTACTGGTTGAAGCGGAACGGTTAGTCTGTTTTTTTAAAGATCGATAGTTCTAAACCTAGGTTGGAGATGTCACCTTTTTTAAACTTCTGTTATACAGTTACAGATGAATTTATTTAAAAAATTTAAAGCGCGTTTACAATAAAAATAGAAAAATTCTTCAGACCATAGACATTAAGTTTACATTTTTAATTAAATAATGTGCTAAAAGTTGTTTTAACTATGCTCTTTAACAGTTTTACATTTTGTGTTATTATTTTATGCATAGTTTTCTTTAGTATAAAGTTTTAGGTTAGTTCGTTTTTTAAGCCTTTCTTAACGCTTTCTAATTTATTCTTTAAAACTTTGTATGAAATAAATATAGTGTAAAAAATAAAACCTATACAGTATTTACAAAAAAAAAATCAATTTAAAAATAGTTAAAGCTTTTATAAAGCTAAACAAAATTTTAAGTAACAAACTTAAACTATGCAACAATTTAAATATAATATGTAGTTTTAACCTTTTAAACTTGGTTATAAGGTTGTAATGTTTCAGCTAAAACCTTTTAATATCAAATTATCATTTAAACTAATAACGATTTTTTGTCACTCGTTTATTTTAAGTGCAGTTTTTCTATAATTACAAACATAAAAAATTATAGAGTTAGTTTATCTTACCATTACTAAAGTTTTCTTTAATATACAGGTGGGAACATCTAATCTACAGATTTTCTTCTACGGATGAGATAATAAAGATAGTTTTTTGTGGGGGAGAAATTTCATATGAAAAAGAAAACTAATTCAATTTAAAAAATTATTTTAAATGTTTTGTTAAATTACTGACATCTTAATTTAAAGATTTATATTAACATAATTTTTTTTAAACCCTAAAGAAGTGTTTCAACTTTTTTTTTGATATTTAGTCACTAAAAAGTTAAGAAAACAGAGTTAAATCGTTTTATTTTTTTTCTATAAAAATGATCAATAAAACGTTATGGATAACCTTGTGTTTAAAAATTTTTGAATTTATTATGTTAGATAAACACCTTTTAACATATATAGTTGTTTACGACTGGAATACAACTTGTTCACATATCAATTAAACGGCCTTAAAATATAAATTGACTTTATTTTTACAAAACTGATTGAATAAAAATTTATTAAGCTTAAATTTACTACCTAGTCTAGAAGAAAAACACGGAATTTTAAGTATCTTGCTTTTATTTTTAAACAAAAATGTCACAAAGTTAACCAATAAAAATAAACGAAAGTTTGAATATTTTTTTTCTTTTATTTTAAAAACTTCAATGATCATTTTTGCTATTTTCAAGTACTGGATTTAAAAAAACCGAAAATCACCTTTTTACAAAAAAAAAAATACATTTTAAAAGTGAAGAAATAAATTTTTCTATGTCTACTTTTCAACTTATTTTAATTACAATATTAACGTAAGATACATTCAAAATAAAACTGATATAGCACTTATTGTTATAAAGTATGTATAAAAAGTCATAATGATACGTATGTATTGGATTTACGTCTAACTTCAATTAAAATTAATATTCATTACAGCGTCTCGCGTTATAATGTAAAAAGAGTTTCCTAAGAAAAATGTGTTTGATATAAAACGTGTAAACATTTTTGAATCTTTTTTAGTTTAAAACAGCAAATCTCAGCAATAAAATAAAAAAACAAGCAGGTTAAACAGATGTTAATGATGGAAATGATAAAGTTTAAATCAGATAAAAAATAAAGAACAATCTGTTGTTGTTAAATATTTAAGAATTAATGTTTTAGTTTTTGGTTATTTTACAAGATTCTTTACGGTATAAAATACTTTTAATTTCCTTACTGTCAATATTAAGAAAAAGTTTGTTACATAACTATGATGTTTTTTTTTAAACTGCTTAGCTAGCATTTGAAGTTTTTTACAAACATTATTACTTTAAGATTTATTCTTTTTATAACTAATAGACAAGTTTGTTTTATTTAATTTTCTCAGTGCTTTTGTTTATGACATAAGAAAAAAAGGTTTACGGTAAAACTTGATTAGATGTAGCAGTAGAAAGAGGTAAAACTTGAAAAAAAATTAGTCATAGCGTAATATATAATTTATTACAAATTTTTCTATAATATATCGAGTTACAAATTAAAAAAAAAAAAATTCTAGCCAAAAATTGTGAACTTCTTTTATAAAAAATTCATAGCCGTTAACTGAAAATGATTCATTCAAAAAAAAAAACGAAGTTTACATAACTCATAAATGGTTGATAACTACTTATCGTTTAAACTAGTTAGTCCCTTAGTGACAAAGTGAATTACAGGCGATCTTTTAGGATCAAAATTTCGGAAACTAATAACAATTATGTCTAACTATTTTTTAATTCATAAAGCAAGTTTTAATGAGCTTTGAAACTTTTGTCTTTCGAGACAACATTTATTTTGTTCTTTATTTAATATTTTTGCTCAAGTTCAAAGAAAATTAACCTGCGTAAATAAATGTTTTATAATTTGAAGGTTCTCAGTGCTGGCGACAGTAATACTGAGCCTTGCTTTTAATCAGCTCATTACAGCGGCTTGTGAAGATTATTTGAGCTTGCAGTTTTCCGGTAGCGCAATTTTTAGTTAAGCAAACACTAAACTGTTTTGCATAATTGAAAACTTATTCCCAGACCTCTCATTTCAAGAGGAATTGTATATCTGTATGTCAAACTTAATTTGGTTGTTTTTTAAGTGTTTATTAAAGTGTTGTCAGATAAGACTTCTAACTGTTTTCGTTGTTTTAACCAACTTTTTATATTAAAAAGACTAAACTTATATTTTTTAAAAAGTAATACACGCTTAATAGATATCTTTAAGTTGGCGCTGACGAGATAGTTTTTAAAACATTTATTACTTGAGTACTAAATTCAGTTTAAACGTAAGTCATAGTATAAAGTTGATGTTTTTTATATTTCTAATCGTTGTTGAATATTAATTTCATTACTTCCAATACATACATAATGACTAATGTTTGTGAATGTTTATAACTACAGTACTGCTTTAAAAGATGTTTGGTTTCTTTTTAGATAAAAATTTCGAAATGATAAGTCAAATGCATATCAATTAGGTTAATGTCTTATGAAATAAAAAAGATCAGTACACTAATAGTTAAAAAGAAACGCTAAGTATTAAACTTTTATTTATTCTTATTAATCTTTATCTATACAATAAGACTAATAAAACTACTAATCAATAAACTAAATATACTTTGATTAATTCTCATCAGTAGACTACAAAACTAACATATCTAGTTTATTGAATAATTTGTCTTGTTTACTTTATAGTTAATAGTCAGTAAAGTTTTATCTAATTTTTTAATCATTCTGAAAAACGTTTGTAGTTTAGTAAAGAACAAAATAGAAAGATATTTTTGTAGTTACATTTTAAATACAAAATTTTAAGGATTTTTTATCATACTGATAAAAATATCAAAACAAATATACTAACAAGTGTAAAATGTTAAATAAAAAAATACAATGTACTCAAACACTTGTATGCATTTCTTAACAAAAACTATTATTAAAATGTATACAACTATTGACTAGTAATGTTGTATTTTTATCTTTAAGCATTTTAGTAAGTGTTTTTGTAGTATTTGTGTATACTACCATATATGTTTCATACACCTATTGTATGAAACTACCCAACTTATACATTAAATAAAAAACGTATTATGCAAACCGTTTTATATAAGTTTTAAAGCTTTATTTGTTCAATTATTTGTTAATATTTTTTAAAATCTATAAA
This sequence comes from Thalia democratica, assembly GCF_965202585.1. Classification (NCBI taxonomy): domain Eukaryota; kingdom Metazoa; phylum Chordata; class Thaliacea; order Salpida; family Salpidae; genus Thalia; species Thalia democratica. The sequence continues at coordinate 43,801,755 of NC_139165.1, forward strand.
AAAACTTTGTAATGCAAGCTCGTATCAAAGAAAACTTCGAAAATATTATGTTGATGGACATAAAACTATCGAGAATTTTTCTGTTATAAAGCTTTTATGCTAATAAGAAATTTATTATGTATAATAATGTTGAAAATATTGAATTGAGTAGCAACTAAAAATTGATTGAACTTAAATTAACAGCAATGAAGAAATTGATTGAATTAAGTCATCTGTTCTATACACAGTTAAGTTTTACCTAAACAAATTACTTATAAAGAATAATGGAAGTCTAAAAAGTTTAAAACTCAAACTTTTTTTCAAAAGTTTACAGGTAATATTTTACAGACTTTGATAATAGTATTAGATTTTGAAATTATTAGCTACATCTTGATTTATATCTTATAAAGTATAAAAACACAAACAATTTAAAATATATGATCTAAAGTAAAACAGTAAATTAGTTTTACTAAAATTGGATTAATTGTTTTAATGTTATAAGTTTTAGATAAACTAAACTTAGTTACAGTAAACAGTTCTATAATCAATACTATAAGCACAAAGTAGAAAACAAAAGTCAAAAACAATAATATTTTATTAAAAAAATTGCACAAAATAAGGGATTTATTTTCTAAAAATAAATGGAGATAATGCAGACTGTTTGAGATTAGATAAGTTTGTTTTTAATAAGGTTTTGATTAAATAGATTCTGCTTAGATCTAAATGCTATCTAAAAAAAGTCAAAAACAAAACTTATCTTCCAGACTTATAAATATTTCACTTGAATAAATTAATAGTTAATATACGCTTAGCTTGAGAAGTTTTATTTTCTCTCTCAAAACATCACACTTAAAAAGTTCATTAAAACAAAAATTGTATTTTGAAAATATTGTCTGTTTTTCCAACCACCGACTATTGATTATTTGAATCAAAGTTTCCAGAAACATTTGTATTTTAGTGTAAACAGTTTACATTCACAGTTACGTCCGTCAAAAGAATTAACTTCGGTGGCTAACCGTTTGTGACAAGCGCATTTCATGGAAATTTCACTATTTGCTTTATTGCTTTGCTGACGCAGAAAAAAAAAAAGAAATTAGTAGCTAAGCAAAAGCTGTTTTCACACGATTTTTCTTCTTTGATGTTTGGTGTTAACAAACGATGAGTTTGTTGAATTTATTTATCTGGAAATCTATCTAATTTGTATAAAGTTTGTCTGTTAAATAAGTTTTCGAACCTTATTGTTACACAGCTGGTTTCGGTTTGTTACAGACGAACTTTCATTCGTGTTTGTTAGATTTTAGTTTTATGCTGTAACTATCATGATTTTATAATTTTGAATATACTAATGAATTACATACTTTTATAAACTGTAGCATTTCACTTTTACTTAAACAAAGAAGCAACTAATGTAAAACTTAATTCTAAACTTTAGCTGAAACTCTTTTAAGTGCAGTATTCTAAGAACTTCTGTAAAAAAAAAGTTTATATTAATTAAACAATATGGAACTAAAACATAAAACAGTGAACTAATAAAAGTTTCTATTTAATAGAAAAGCTATTTTTCTACTGAACAAAAATCTAACGAATTTTAAATAAAATAGATTAATAGAAAGTTTAGTTTCTTGCTTGCTAATTCTATTATTCTGCTTAAAACCTCTAAATATTTGATTAGTAAAACTCCTTTGTTTCAAAATTACTGTTTGTTTGAACTACTAAGGGTTTAACTTTTCTGAACGGAAATGAACTTTATAGATAACACTTTATGAAACGTTATGTAAATAAATTTTGATATAAACAGTTTATTTTATTTACACTAATAGGTTCAAACTTGTTTCTATACAGTAACAGTTTGTTTTACTTTAAGGCATTGATTTATCTTAGTTAGATAGAAAGAGTCAAAAAATATAATACAGCTATATTTTTTTATGTTTATACTGTTGTATAAGTAAACGTTGTTAGTTAAGTAAGTTTTTTATCGGTATAACATTTTGCTTTTTAATGTTAGAGAAATTTGATTCTTTCAACTACTAACTTTGATGAGCTGTTAATAAAAGGTAGAAAGCTTGAGCATTTTGAGATTTTCCGTTTTTTTTTTGTGATAAGTTAACTCAAAAAAATTGTCTTAAATTTAGCGTCATGACCCTAAAAAACTTTGTTTATTTTCCATATGCAACCTTACAAATATACCATGTAAAGTTTGACCACCTACCTTCAATTTGAAAGTTATATAAAAAACTCAGAGTTTAAATCATGTTTTGTTATAACTTTCGGTTTTAAAATTATAGAAATGGTGGTTTTCATGGTAAAAATTAACAAATTTGCTCTTTTACGTTATCGTGACGCACTGACTTGTTAACAGTTTACTTGGCTGTTTTCTCTAACGCACTTCTAATTGATTTTTTAATAAATAAAAACTAGCAAAGCTTATTTTCATTGCTTTTAAGGTTTTAGTAAAGTTTTAAGTCAGCTAATATAGTCTAATAAAATTCGTTTTAAACACATAAAAATTTAAACAACACAAAATTTCAGTTGTATAATTATAAAGTTGTGAAGTTAATGAAACTTTGTTAAAATATTATTGTTATATGGACACAATTTATTAATTTTACCTTGGTTTTATATTCTTTTATGGTTATTTTCAAAATAGGTTAAATAATTACTATATACATATTTTATATGTAACTATTCGAAAATTTAAATTAACAAAGACCTGAGCGAAACAAGTTTACTGGAATATATAATAATAACAAATTAAACAATATTCTTTATAAACAAAATGTAATAACAAAATAATACTGTTTAATTTGTTATTATTATTATATCATATGTATTGTTAATGTTTATTTATAATTTTTTGTTTCAGTATCTAAACAAAACAATTCTTGAAAATAAATAATTTTTTTCTTAATTATTAAAAACGATTTTTAAGTTGAGAGCCGTAAAAGCCGAGGTTTAAAACAAAAATCCAACATCAAATATTTTAGACAGATCTTAATAGTTAGTATTTGAATAAACAAAAAGTAATAATTTTATTCAGACAGTCTGTTTGAAAGCTTAAAAGCACTTTCTAAAATATATCCTTTATAAAAATTTTATTGACTATCTTGCGTACTAAAAACTAAACTAGTGAGCAGTGGCTTCATTTGAAAATTATTAATTTAAAGTTAAACTTAATTGTTCATAAGTGTCTGAAAACACTTATATACTGTGTGAATTTTTTGAAGTACAAGTGTAATAAGTCTTCAACAACCATCTTCACAAAACAATCGGTCAAAACTTGTCTGAAGTCATGTTACTTCAATTCAAGCTTGCTACTATAGCTTGCTACTATTTTTACTATCATGTGAAAGTTATTTAAGTCCAATAAGTAAACAAGTTTTGGATCTCGACATTTAGCTAAATCAATATATGACAGCGCGACCGCTGGTTAAACCGTGTTCCTGTGCATCTAGGTCAAAAGTTCATTAGCCTCGCTTCAAAAGGCTTTATTTGAATAATTTTTTTCAAAACATGTTTATAACTGCGGTGTACACACAGCGAGTTTTACACTATAGGTTAAAATTAAATAATTAGCCCTGTATGCAAAACAAAAAATTCATTCACGTTAAAACACATTTCGTTGAGATGACATATTGCTATTGAATTACCGTTACATTTCAAACGAAATTTAACCAGTCAGGTTTTGAATGTTTTTTTCTGCTTTGAAGCATTATTTAACTTTTCTTGTATGTAAAAATAGCTTTTAGCGTTTTCAAAAACTTGCATTTAAAAATTTTTTCGACAAGCATCAATATTTAGAATTTATTATGTCGAGTTACTCGATAAAGTTTTTATTTTCAAGCGTTTTTATGGCGAGTCAAGGTGATGCACAGTAGGCTGAAAACGGGTTTCAAGCGCGGCCGTTGATTATAACAAAATAATTTTGCTGAAAAGAAAATTATACTAAGTGTTAAAAATAGTTATACAGAATTACATTTCTTTGCTTCAAATTTTTTTTTGTGTTAAAAGTATTCAGGAAATTATGTAAATTTAAATCTATCAGTTTTTTCCTTTTACAGTTTACAAACTACTCAAAATTCTTCATAGTTTTCGTCAAAAATTGTTTGCAGAAAGTTACAGAAAAATACCTGTAAGACTTATTTAGTAAAACTTTTTCACCATTTTTCTTAAACTTGGTTTAATTTATATAGGAAAATACAATAATTTTATTAATAACCAAAAAAATTTAACGATTTTCAATAAAAAAAAACAAGCAAATAGGCATCCAAATATTGCTTGTAAGAACCTAAAAAAAAGTTATATCCCTTAAATTAGATTTTTTGTAAATTTATATATAGAATCCTTGTCATATTTGATAAAACATAACAGAAAAACGATATTTCAGCACTAGGCAATTGAGATATTCCTTCTAAATATAAAATATATGCCCTAAATACACCAACAAAACTTTCAAAAGAATAGCAGTTTTTCATATGAGAAATAATGCACTTTTCTTTTTAAATTTTCAAAAAGTTTTATTCTTTTTAATTAAAACTAAACCAAAAAGTATAAAAAAACATAAAAATTATGTTTGTATAAATGCTTTTAAGGTATTTTTAGCAGTTGCTGTAGGCCTTAATTTTTACACAAATTTGAGGTTTCTCAACTTATTTTTGTACTTCAAAACAGCAAAAATTTGCTACACTTAAGCTTACATAACTTTAAATATACTTCAAGCAGAATAGAACCATACCCAGTTTTTAAAAGATGAAACCTTGCTCTAGACAACTAAATAAATCTCTTGGCCTAATTTTTATGTCACTAAAATGGTCAAAGGCCACTTACAAGTTAACTGTAATGATGTAAAATTTTTTAAAACTAAAAACAAGTTCAAGTTAAAACAGTGATAGCGAAACCAAAGTATCAAAAGGGTATTTGATTTTTAAAACAATGACAAGCATATAAACTCAAAACTAGAGCATAAAAGCTGTTTTGCGTGAATACTAGGGTTTTACTTAAAACACTACTTTATTGAATCAATTTTTCGTATTATTTGTTAGAATTACACAGTGCTTTTTGAAGACACATGAAAAATCGCTCACAAATTCAGTTACATTGGGTTTGAACGAAAACAAACAATATGGTAATAGGATGCATTTTGTTTCTGCTTATCAATCAATTCGTTGGATGGAACGAATGAGAAAAGTAATGAACATTATTTTATTCGTTGTGCATGACAAAAAGCCTACATTAAAATTGCATGACTTAAATTCGCGCTCAGGCGAAACTAGACCAATTTCCAACGATAATATGTTCATTTCGCCGACAAGTCTTGAATGTCACATTAATATTAACCAGGCGCGCATATGAATTGCTATTCGAAAAAAACTTTTACTTTAAATTTAAAAACGTGCAAAATATGAACCAGTGTTTACAGTACAAACTTACAACATTTTTTAATTTGTTTTATGAAGCTTAGATTTAGTTTAGCTCAAAATGTTTCAATTCTAAAAAAACAGTTATAATGATAATTTTTTTGAAGGAAATTTATAACATGTTAAGAACACCAGCAATTTTGAGCTGTATTAATTGTTTTAAAGACAGAAAAAATTCTAAACTCAAGTTTGCAGTTTACTTTAAAATATTTAATTGGGCAACTTCACTGTAGATGATATAAAACTTTAAAAATTGAAAGTTTTAAAATTTATGAATTCAATTAAACAAATTTAAAATAAAACAACATTATAAATGAGTACCAAACTTGTTTTATTAGTGTAGAAAAGCCTTAAACGTTATCTGTTTTCCGTGGATGTTCTGTAAATATAGGCTATTATTTCATATACTAAATAATAGAAACAACATGTAATACAGTAGATGTATAAAATCTATTATTTTTTTAGGATACTACTTTAAAACTTGTTTTGGTCTTTGTACCTGACTTACCTTTTAAATTGTTATTTTGTAAATTATTTTTATAACTGTTGTTGTTTTTCTTTTGTTTGAACAATACAAGAACTTAATTAATCTGTTTATTAACTAAATTATGTTTCATTAGTTACACATTTAGATGGGAAAAGCTTCTTCTCTTTTTTCATTGATTTTCAACCTAAAGCTTGTAGCACACTGCGGAAGAAAATAAAATGCTGTATTAACACGGTTCTGTAAGTGACATTCAAAACTTGTTTTACATTTGGTTTAGGCTTAATAATTCCATCGTTTGGTTCTATACCAGTTGAAATGTCTGAATCTTTTCGTTATATAGTTTGGGAGAAAGTAATTTAGCTGAGCTAATTACTTAACTATTTTTTAGTATCTTAAAAAAAGTATTGTAAATCTTAAAAAATAGTTTTATAATTAATTTCTTGCAATATGTTTTTAAGCAATTTGGTTTTTTTATAGCCAGTTATGTTTGTGATTTAAAAAATAAAAAGTAGACTTCAACCTTTAAAGCAATAAAAACTTGATCAAAGATTTCAATTCATGAATTTAGGAGCTAGCTGTCTTATGTTTATAAAACAATGTCAGAGTAGTATGCATTTGGCATTCGCATATCATAACAACTGTCAGGAATGATATATATTTATTAATGAAGTCGATGCTTAAACCAATAATGAAATCATTTTATCGTTAAAGACAGATAATCTTAAGAGCAGTCATAATAAAATTTGATATAACTTAAATGAAGTTAAATCAAGTTAAGTTTTTTTGTAAAGGTTTAAGTTTTTTTTACATCTAATTTAGTTTTTTAGATAATGGTCTTAACTCGATGTTTTTTATTACTTTACTGGAAATTTTAAAATTTAATGGGATTGTCATGTAATTTGTTTATAAATATTTGTAAAAATCGTTTTCTGCTGGCCTTGATACATTTTATAACAAATATTAATACAAAAAATCATAGCTTTTGAGTTTACAGAAAATTGAATTGTTTCTAAAAACGTTATAATACACCCTTACTAATTTTCAAGTTTTCAAAGCATAAAGTTAGCTTAATTTTTTTTAGTTCAAAAACTTGAAATATAATTATCCCATAAAATAAATTATGAACGTTATAATTTTTTTGGTAACATCTAAAAGTGTTATTGTTCACTTTTATTCTTTGTTTTAGTTTTTGTAGAAAGTTTTTATATTTTACTTTTCTTAGTAAATATTTAAGTATAATAGGATTTTAAATTTAAAAGTCATTAAAGCTTTCAGAACAAAATTTCTTAGTTGTACTAAAAAAAATATAAAGTTTGAAAAGTTAATAAAAACATTTATTTCAGACAAAGATGAATAAAAACGAAGCTATTTTAACTTCAATGTTTAGAATAATAAAGTTTATTTTAGACACTTTTTCAATCGCGTTTTCACAGAACGATTTACTGCCCACATAAGTTAAAGAAGCATTACTATTTTTTACAATAAAGAATATATGTTTCTAAAGTATAAAGTTTAGTTTTTCTCATGCAATAAACTAAAGCTTGTATACAAATAAACTTGTTTAATTTCATTAATTTTTTCAACTTTATAAATTGAAACTCTTCAACTATTTTCATGACTTTAATAAATATTTATGAATAAAAAAAAAGAACTTAAAAAAGAAGCATTGCAAATACCAAGTTTTGTTTTACATATTTTCCATCAGAGTTTGTTGGTAAACATTAAAAGCCATTCATCTCGTGCACAAGGCATATTAGTACGCGAATTTAATAAATATGAATAAAATAAAAAACGTACATTTCACTTGTTTACCCTATTGTCGTCAGTAACTCTTTATTTTGTCCGTATAGAATCTATTTTGGCTTTACTTCTTCAGAAAGTTGAAATGATTTGTATCATACAATATATACTACGTCTCGTTTTTCATAAGAATTTGGTTAAAGAGTTTTATTAAAGGAGCTTAGAAAATTATAGAAAATTTCTCTTTAAACTTTAGAAAACTAACTTTTACGCGAAAAAAGATTAAACCGTCTTATCTGTCAAGTTTATTAATTAAATAGACATATTTGATCTTTTACCTAAAGAATATTCTTCTCACTAAATCTCAAGTTCATTTTTTTATATTTAGTCTTCCATTTTGATAAACAAAACGCTGCAGTTACTTTTTATTTGTATCCTGATTAGATTAACACTGCTCTTTTATACGATAACTATTTGATATTTTGTTATGTTTATGATTAATATTGTAATAATACAGAACATAAAGATAAGTAAAAGTTTTTTAGTAACATAATTGTGCTACTTTTGATCCAAAAACAGGAGCTAAACTTAATTTTTCGAACAAAAATACTTGAAATTAAAAACATATTATCTAAACAGGTTATTAACTTTACAATAATAAATGTAGGAACCAACGACACTAAACTGCGCGTTGAATAATTAAAAAGCTGGCAGTCAGAAAGTTACGCCACAGAAAACTTCGCCACTTAATGCAGAACCTGTCCTCATTTTAAAAATCAAACTTGGACCCGCTTTGACAATTAAGCAATCAAAAAAGTATCACAAGTAAATTATCATGCCACATGTTGTAATGTATGTTTTTTTTTCGATTCAATCGCTCATACGAACAGTGTTTCGAGCGCGAGATGTTAAATTGAATTTTCAAATGGTTTTGTCTGCAACAAACCAGTGTTGTGCCGTGCGTATTTTCTTTTTTCTGTTTCTCGCATCGCGCATGCTTATAAAGAGCCATCCGCGCAAAAAGAATCTAATTTTTAAACTCTGTTGCATCAGGTGTTGTTCAGTAAAACTGAGATTTGTTTATTGAAAGTAGCGTGAACAGTTTTGTTTAGCAAATAACGTAATAACAACTGGTCAGGAGCTTTTCTGATTTTCGTAGATTTTTAATTCTGTTTTTTGCAAGAAAATACAAAAAAAATATATGTGATTATTAAACGCTAAAAACAAATAAAGTCTATACATTTTTCGATTTTGTTTTCAGATTTGGTTTAAAAAAAAAAGCTGATAAAAGTATATCTACTGTCTATCTTTTTATTATAGCCTTACGAAATTAGGGAAACCTTAGTATAATGTAGTTAGTAAGACTACGAAAATAATAAAACTTTATACTTCAGGTGATTTTTTAACGTATTTATATTTTTCTAACGTATAATATAGATAGCTTTCCTTTTTTCACACCTATAAGTTTGTAAGTTTCTATCTTACTGTAGCATTGTTATACTCGTATCATTATATGTAAAGGCTAATAATTTTCAGTATTTAAAAAGCATTGTATTGTAACTTTACTTAAATCAAAAATAGATCATAACAATAACAAACCTTATTCTAAAGCAAAAGTTAAGTAAGCAATGCGTAGGCACTTTTACTCAACTCAAAGACAGACAAAGCAAAGTAAGACTACGTTCGAGCTTCAAGTTCTGTTTAGTAAACTCAACTAAGCCGCTAAAGGTTTTCTTTTTGATTAAAGTTTTAGCCAGCCACGCAAGTTGGAATATGTAAGTAAACAGTTAAGCGCATTTTATGTAAGCCAGCAGACAGTTTATTGAACTGTTGTGCAGTCCTGAAAATCTTAATTAACTAATGAAGTTAGCTTGGAATTTTTGTGACTCAGTTTTATTGATATTGATCAGAAAAATACGAAAGGGAGAGATGGTAGCTTTTAAAGGATAAACATTTTGGAGCTGTACACTTGGTTGAAAAAATTGCTACTGAATAAACTGTTTTATAAGCTACTTTTCTAAATTAAAAATAAAATATTATACATTATAGATTTTAAACATTTTAAATTTCTATACTCTTATTAATATTAGTTTCAGAAAATTACAAAACGTAACCTTAGTACTTAAAAGATACATAAATATGTTTTGAAATTTGTTTTAGATTTTCTTTGAAAACATAGATTCAAAAAAGATATTATTATTAAAATCACGAACTATACACCCCTTTATCCTTTTTCTGGATAGAACCCAGTACCTATGCTGCTACAAAAACTTTTGAGTTTTCACTGATTTTATAATTTTACTTAGGTAGCAATTTGTTTAAAAGGTGAATCGTTGTTATTAATTGACTATATAAGGTAAGCCAAAATCGGTATCGCTTAGCAAAATTTTATTGATCGTCTAGAAACTAGCTTATAGTGAACTTGAAATTCCCAATTTAATCAAGTTAAAGAAGAAGTGATTACGAAACGTTCTTAATCTTGTTATATTCAGTTGAAAAAACGGCATATGGAGGCAAAAATGTTGTATGATTTTTTTTTAATACAAAGAAGCCTTTTTTTATATAACACTCCATTCTAAATATTGTCTAAAGTTACTTGTTGTTTTTATCATAGTTTTAAAAATATGATTTATTAGAAATAAATTATAAACTCAAAAAAAAAAACTACTTACGTAGTAAAATCTAAATCCAAATTTTCATAAAAAGTACAATTTCTTAAACAGGTAGAACATGATTATCTAAGTAATAATTTCAAGACACACATTTTACATTTTTTTAATTGCTATTAGATTTCAAAGCAGCAGTTTAAAATACTTTTACTTTTTTTAGACCTATCTAAGTGCAAAAATTAAACTGAGATTTTTACTAACTAAAATTAATTTAAACAAAACTAATATACATTTTTCTTACTGATAATAAATTATCAAGCGTTCTAAATAAGAAAATTACTTACAGCAATAATATTTTTAAAGATATTTTAATGAAAACATCCAGTTACATAGAAAACATGACGTCTCCAATCCTAGCGTCCAACATTAGCCAGTCAAAACTTTTCGCTTCCAACAGCAGCCAGCCAAACATGACGTCACCGCACGACAACGATGACGACCACCACCACAACGAATTTGGCGTCGTCCAGCTGGTCTACATCATCGCGTTGGTGCTGTTCGTCACAGCCGGCAGTTACGTCACAATAGCCCTGGTCACCTTCGAGCGCAGGCTGAAAAGCAGACGCAGGTGCACCAACAAGAACTCGATCTCCTCCGCCTTTGTTACGTCATACGTGCGGCGGAGGGGTGCCAGCGTGAGGGGGGTGCAGGCGTGGCTGAAGGCCGAGGACTCGTGCACCCTCGCCTTCAAAATGCGCCTGTGCTCCATCTGCGCCGCCGTGTGCGCCGTGCTCCTGTACCTCCTCCAGCTGGGCTTCGAGCTCATGCACGCGTTCACCGACGGAGTCCACTACTGCCTGGTCAAGAGCGACCTCATGTTCCTCCTGCTGACCTACTCCACCTCCTTCATATCCCTGTTGCTGTGGATCAGGCAGCGGTCGATGTACGCGCACCACTGCAAGCAGTTCGTCAATGTTTACCGCAAGCTGCTGAACTACCTCGCGGTCTTTTTGATCGTCTTCAACTTTGTTGTGGTGCCGCCCGTCTTCTCCCTCACCCGCCGCAACCCCCACTGGCTGCTGCCAATAGCAACGGATGGTTTGGGCTGCCACACCCCGTTGGACACGTGGATACACCAGGTAGAAATTGAAAAATTAAGTATTACTTTACATGCTTTAAAAAGACGAACAGAAAATATTATTTTTTGTTTTTTGTTGTTTTAATTTTTTTAAATTAAGAACTTTAATGTATAACCTAATCTACATTTTTGTAAACCTTAAAGCTTTCTTCACAACCTCTAAGCTTTTTCAATTACCTCCAGGTGTTCATAACTGTCATCATCAGCAACTCGTTCACCCTTCACTCCATACTTTTATACTTGTTCGTGGCTCCGCTGAACGACCACAGCAGGAGCCAGCAGCAGCAGAAGAGCAGCAGGAAGACGCAGCTGAAGAAGATCATCCACCACGCGTGCATAGTGAGCGTGGCGGACCTTCTGCTCGACGTTGCCATCTTCCTCACCAACTACTTGGTCGCAGACAAGGTGTTACATCAATATTTTGTTTAAAAAATCTTTGATTTTTATGTATTTTTTATTTTATAATACAATTGATAGCAAACTTTTATTCAAATGTTTTTTTATTGTTAAAAGCAGTTTTAACTTTAAAATTTAACTCTAAGATAGTTTTAAAGTTCTTGCTTTAAGGACGAGTGGAAGCAGGCCGTGGTGGACGACCTGATCATCATGTGCGGCGTCATCGTCGCGCTCTTCACCTTCATCAACTGGAAGAAGAGGCTGTTCCCCTTTTGCAACGCGCCCAAACCGAGGAGCGCCAAAAAGTCGTCGGTCGAGGCGAGGAGGAACGGGAGCCTGGTGCGGTTCCGGCGATCGGTCGTCACCAGGTTCGGGATCATCGACGTGAAAGAAAAGAAGGGGGGCTGCCTGAAAATAAAGAACAAGCTGAGCGGCAGGAAAACGAGCTGTGGCGTGACAGCGAAAGAAAACTCTCGGTCGAGGACGGTTTCGAAGGAGAACGTCGAGAAAGATTTCAATGACAGTAGTAGAAGAGGTCAACGAGAAGTAAAATTGTAGTCGTAAAACAGTTTTCCCGAGTTGAGAGTAATGTTTGGACAGCAGATTTTTCAAACAGTGTCTTTAAATCGATAAGTAGTTTTTTATAATCAAACATAACTCGTTTATTCTTTTGATTTACAACATAGTTTTTTATTACATTTTTTTAGAAACTTATATTCAAATTAAATATTTTATTAGGTTTTAATATTTAAAGTGTTTTAAAGTAAATTAGTCTAGTTTGCTTTACTTTGTTTGTAACATTTAAAATTTTTCAACCAAAATATAAGTAAATATGTTTTACTTTTAAACAATATTAGTATTGATTTTTACAGTATTTTGTCAATTAGGTTTAAAAGTTATTTTGTATTTATAAATTTTAACATTTGGATGGCTGTCATAGCTAGAAAGTTATTAAAAAACTTATTTATATTTTAAATAAAAAAAATACTCTAAGTTAGTCGTTAGTTTAAACAACAGTTGTTAATAAACAAGCAATTTTTACTACTTTTTTTACTGCTATTTTGTTGTTTTGTCGATTGCCTTTAAACCTTTTCAAATGAAATATATTTTAAAAAAACAGGTAAAAAATTTGTTAATAACACTTATACTTTTTCTTTTAAACTAAAAAGTTTAAATTTAAATTTTGTTATAAAAATACTAACATAAACCCAAAAGTCCACACACACTTTAGCATTTGCATTATGCATGCAGGCAATCAAATCAGACACGTTCAAAGTTAAAATTGAGCATTCAAATTCGCCGGCAACCTATCAGTTTGACGGCGAAATTTTCTCAGTGACACTTTTTGCTAATCCGCTTTATATTGATCCGAGGAAGCCCGTTCTGACGGATGCCACACATACAGTGATGCGGATGCAGACGATCACTGGAATGTTAAAGTTTATATTTTCAAACAGTGCGTAAACTGCCAAAAACTTTACTCTGCTCTTTGAAATGATTTTTTGTGTTTGTTTTTATTTATTGTAATTTCTATCAGCAAAATAGCTTTTCAGATTATATAATCCGTTTTTAAAAGATTTATTTAGTCTTTAGATACTAGTATTGGCAAATCGATTTTTGTGCTTTTTCATTTTACATTATGATTTTATTCGAATACTTTTTTATATTTTCGTTCAATATTTTATATAATAAACTTTTTTAAAGTTCTCAATTAAAAACGTATTTTTTTCGAAAATTTTAAACAGTAATTGATAGTGAACCTTGACTACATATTTTTTATGCTGTATTAATCAGTTTTAATTTTCCAAATTTAATTCTATGTTATTCATAAAATTACAACACATATTATTTAATTTAGAACTTGTATGAAATTATTCATTTTGCATAAATATGTATTAAATCAATTTTTAAGAATTTGAAAAAATTAATTGAGTAACTTAACTTTATATTTTTGATTTGTCTAATTTAAAAAAAGAAAAAAAGAATTAAGTGAAAAAAATATTTTTTGTTTTCATGAAGAGTTTTTTATACTTGTGTATTTATATACTTATTAGTTTGTAGTTTTAACAACTAGTTTTAAACATAAGTTTTAGTCAAAAATTGCATTATGATCGAAAGTTTACTTTTTCACAAAAAACAAATCATTTTCCTTAAAACTGCTTTAAATAATAAAATAACCTTAAGACATTTTTTACAACTAACAAAAAAAGGTCACATTCAAAAGATTTTTGTAGTCATAAAAATTAAATGAATTTTTTTTCAACATATTACGAAAACATTTTTATGCTTCCAACTGTATTTAGTATTCTATATTGTAAAACAAAACATTAAAATGTTTTTAAAGTTTTTGATATTTGTGTTCAAATTTTTAAGTCAGTAGAGTAAATTTAAAAATGAAATTATAACAGTAAGTTAAGTTAGGATAGTTAGTCTTTACAAGTCAGCAAATTTTCTAGTCAATAGTTACTTTTAAAATAACCTTTACTCGAAAGTAAACAAAATAAGTTTTTAATTTTCAATTTAATCAACAAAACAATTTACAGTTTTCCCCGAAGTTATTAAGTGAAAACAATAAATACTTTTATTAAATATTGGATAAAACTTCACTAAAAAAACCAACTCATGTTTGTTGTATTTAAAAACTATTCATAATACCATGTTTTAGTTAGACTTACTAAACTAACTTTGTAATTATGAAAGGTATTTAAAAAATCAGTTTCTGGAACTTTAAACCAGATTTGTTCCAATTCGTTCTTGTGTATATATTACATTAATAATGCAGTTTACATTTTACTTTAAGAAATACACAAAACACAAAATGTTTCAAGTAGTTTTGTCTTAATTTTTTTTGTTTATATAAAAATCTACAAGTACAGTACTATTATAAATAAATTCTACTCAAGATTTATATGAACTTGTTCAAAAAATATTGAAATCTTCAATTTTCCTGAAATTATTTATTTTTTAAATGTAAACTGCAACATAATTCATATTTTATAGCGTTTCAGTTTTATTTTATAGTTCTCGATACTTGAGAAATTAAGCAGAGCAACTTTTACAGCAAAATAACTTTGTATAATAAGAAATGAAAAAATACAACTTTATTGATTATCAATCTTGAAGTTTTATGTTTGTTTTCAAACCGTAGTCTAATTCAAAATTCATGTTTACTTTTAATAATAGCATATGGCATACAAAAAAGTTATATCACACTTTACTAATAAAATAGTATTTTTGAAAATTTCTTTTGTGTTTTTTGAATTTTTTATATAACTTAAATGTTTAGAACTTCAACTACAAATTCTATTAAAAATTAAAAAAATAAATGTTCATTGCAACCATACTTTTCATTTTGTTTGTTTTGTTATTAAAGCATAAAGGAATTTTATGAATTTGTAAACTAAACTTTTTTTCACTAAATTCTATTTTGTCAGAGATGAGATATTATTAGAAAATGAATGAAAAACTTGGCAACAGTAAAGTGATACAGAAAAAATCAAAATTTAACTATACCTAAAAAAATCTATATTTAAAACCAAGTTTATCTATTTGCTGTGTCTTTAAAAAAAAGTATTTTCTTTCAAGAATAATTTATAAATGGAAGCCAGATTTTTTAATTTTTAAGATCTACTAGTCATGAAACATTTTATTTACCTGTATATACGAGAAGATTTTTACAACTTAAAACCATAGCTGTTTTTTGCCGTACACCATAAGTAGAATTGATTTTCACACTTACATAAGTGCCACAAAGAGAAAATATATTTTAGTTCACCTGTGCCAAACACTACCGAAAACATGCTATTTCGCAAATTCCCAGTTAAAGGGTAGCTGTCATTCAACAGTTAATCGATTTTCTATCAGCAAAATACAGTAGTTGTTTTGAAGTTGTCGTCAATTTAACTTTGAAAACAATAAATAAATTTAAAGTGAGCATGATTTCTTTAGTATACAAAACAAAGTTGGTTTTCATTAGTCCGTTAACATTTTTTATGTATTTTTTCAGTATCAACAAAACAAATAAACCTTTTAACCGCTTTGATTTTTTATAGATCTTTTGCTTAAATAAGTTAAATGCTTAGTTTAAATTTGTTTGTTTTTATTACTTTTCGAGATAACAATATATATTTTTGTTTTTCTCTTTTAAAAACTATTTAAGAGTAAAAATAAGTGACAAAGCTTAAAATACTTAACGAAAAATTAATACTTTTTAATTTTTTGAAAATAATATAAGCTTTAAAGTATCTATACATAACTTTTTTTATTCAACCTCGTAGATTTTATCATTTGTAAAACTTCTTTTAAAGCTCTGACATTTAAAATAAACCATTTGAAGACGCGTATCAGATTAAAACATAAACCATTTAGTTTCGATTCAATAGCGAGTGACATATTGTAAACAGGCTCAACTTGATTTGCTTTTGTTGATTGAAATATTGACGTTTAACTTGAATCGATTGATTAATTGTTGTTCGTGCAATCGTAGGTTTGAAATAGTTAATTTTAGATTGGTATTTAAATTTGACTTTTTCACTAAAAATGTGAAAATAATAATATTGGTTAAGGAAAACTCTTTTAAACATTTTTAAATGGTAAGGTTTTTTTAGTTTTGTTTTTACTCTACAAGCTATTGTTTTAGTTGTAAAAAAGATTTAAAATATTCTTAAAAAAATACTACCATGAAAAAGTAAAACCTAAAACTATTAAATGTATAAATAAATTTTAAGTTTGACCATTTAATTAGTTTTAATATTTTGTACAGTTTTAAAGAATTTTATTTTAACTTTGTTCGCATAAGTTTTGTTTACTTTTTAAAAAAACTTTAGACACCTCTAACTTTTTTGCTGATACTGTAACAAAATTTGTTAGCACTCGAAATATTTACAGTTTATTTTAACTACTGGTTAAATTTTACTAAAACACAAAAAATACTGGAAGGAAAAAACGCTTTTGTAAATTAGCAAAGCATAAACGACTGTAAAATATCTTCACAATTCTTTTTGAATTTGGTGTTTCAAATGCGGTATAAAATATTTTTTTAATTGTTCTAATACGTACTTAAAATCAAAAAATGGTTTATACAGTCACAATAAAACTAAACATGCCTTAACAATAAAAATTTATCTTTTACATTAGTTTTGTCCTTTATTTGTTGTTGAAATACGTCAAGTTTAAATGTCAGTCCAGACTCCAGATTTATCTCATTTAGGAAACGAACAAAAACTAATCAATAGATTTGATTTTCAAAAACTATATTTCAATCAACAAAAACAAATCAAGTTTAGCCTGTTTACAATATGTCACTCGCTATTGAATCGAAACTAAATGGTTTATGTTTTAATCTGATACGCGTCTTCAAATGGTTTATTTTAAATGTCAGAGCTTTAAATGAAGTTTTACAAATGATAAGATTTAAGAAAACTCCAGCGGGACAGAACAGCATCAAACAAAATTTGCAACTCTCTTCTGCTTATACTTTATTAGAAAAGTTGCTATTGTATACTGAAGCTATTAATAATGATTTTTATTGAGTTTTTGAACAACGAACCAATTATTGTTTCAAGTTTATCGAGATTTAAATACAAGTATATATTTATTTACAAAAATCAAATCAAAACAAGTAGTTGTATAAAAATAAGTTAACTTAAAATATAAATTTATCGTCTTAGAAATTCTAAATTCTTTCCCACATAAAAAAAAATTACACATGACTTCGGCAAATAATTTTTACCCACTTGTGAACAATTAAAACTATGTTTATTCTACTGAGGCTTTGTAAGTGTAAAGCTTATTTTTGGTAAAAAATATCTAAAACGTTCTTCGAGTGTATTAAAACGGTTTACGAAATAGTTTTCTTTGCTATGCTTAATTTACAAATCTTTAAAGTATCTTTAGTATCAAAAAAATATTTATTAAAATTTTAAAATGGTAATCTGCAAAACACAACAGTACTGAATAAAATCGACCAAAACACTTTGTGGAAGTTGTAAACATATCTTAATAATAGTTTTACAAGTACACTCGTTCAACGTTGAGACAATACAATATAATTGTCATTAGGCATTAAATGCACTGTACAGTCCACCTAGTGATTTTATTGTTTAACCAAAACTGGTATAAATGAGGTTTCTATTTTTCTAGCTGTTCTAGTTTTAGCAATGATTTTGCGATTAAATCTTAATGCAAGAATATCAAAAATTAATTACTGTTCTGAAAAAAATGATTGAAGAAATAGTATTAGCTTTTGCTTGATTTATTTTTTGACCCAATTAATAAAATATTCGTTTTAAATATCAAATTGTAACTATTAATGAATTGAACAAAAGTATTTTTTTTTACCCTATTAGATCCGTAAAATAAAGAATAAAACTTTCTTTTTTTTTGTTTGAAACTAAGATTGTTGTTATACTTTCTTTTTCTTTTTAAACCTACTTTTTTTCTCAACATTTTACTATTTTAGTTCATGAAATTTTGAATAAACATTAATTTTATAGGTCGGTCATAAAGCACTAGTAATGAAAGAAAATCAAAATATTATTTATAAAATGAAATTTACAGTCAAATTTATACCTTGCGTTGGACTGCTCATAAGCCTTCAACAACACCATAAATAAAAGCAGGAAAACAAGAATATATTTTTGCTTTAAGTCTGCTAAGAATGCTAAGAATTTTAAATAGAAATTACTTCTTATTTGTAGCACATTCCCATTTAAGTTTAATGTTTTAGAAAGTGAGCTAAGACAATTTTGAAAAGGTTATTACAAATTTTATAATGGCAACAGTTGTCAAGGCCCTAACTTCTTTTTAATTGGCTAGAAATCAATTTTATAAAATTTTGTGTCAAAACTAAATTGCTTATGCAAGTTAGTAATTTTGAAAATAAAAAAAATAGTTGATATTAATAGTAAATAGTTTTTATTTATATACAATTAAGTAAAATGTTTAAAAAATTCTCAAGTAAAGCAATTAATTATGACACTCGTTTATGGAAAAATAAAGTTAAATATTACGTTTTATTGAGACTGACTATCAATTTTATCTGTGTAGAGAAGGATTTTAAATAATTTAAAATATATTTCCTACATTATGTGTCCTAGTTCAGTAAAGCTTTTTAATTTAAAATTGTGTTTACTTAATTATGTCTTTAAACAGTAGCTTGTTGTTTATTTTCTATTTATCAGTTCAAAATTTTAATCAAAGTATTAATTCTACTTTATCATAAATTAGATATGTTAAGCTATACAACAAATGTATCTTACTCCTTTTTCCAAATGTAATAACTAAACTAATAACAAATAAATAACTGAAAGTATATTACTTCATTTGTGTTAAAAAAATAAGCACTTTTGATCAGTATTATTTAGGTTTTACTTTTTTGTGCTAATATGAAAAACTGATTGTTTAAAGTTTACTAAAGGTTGGTTATTTTCTCTAATAGAAAAAATTTTGTCATACGTATACAAGGTTTAATTATTAAAAAAAATGTTTACTTAAATGTAAAAATAATTATTTAAAAAACTAAGCTAAAACTTATAGATTTTATATACTTTATTGAGTTGTAATTTACTTTGATCAATATAAGTAAAATTATATAAGGTAGTAACTTTAATTTAGAATTTTATACTTTTAGTTTATTCAAAGAGAATCAGAATTCTCAACTTGGCTTCATTAAGGTAAATAACTTTTAATATAATTATAACTGAAGAGCCTTTACAAGACAAAAAATATTGTTTTGTAAACTAACTATTTTAAAACTCTAAATTTTTAACGGTTTTTTTTTCACGGAAATTAGTTTCTTTTTAAAGCTTAAATGTTGTTTTAACGCTTTAATTATATACATCTGTTACAAATTTATCAGAAATTAGTTAATTTTTGTGTTTATTTTTGTTTATAAATTTAATCAACATAAAATAAGTGCTCAAAAAGTTTGGTGTATGACTTGGTTCGGTTTTCGAACTAAACACAACGGATACAGTTTAATCGTATTTTCTATTTATATTTGAATTTAGTTTTTCTAATTAATAAAATCATTCTAAATATATCGGAAATATAAAAGACTAAAAATGTATACTGAATACTGAAAACGTAGGTATAAAGCAGGGTTTCTCAAACTCATTCTTAAGGTTTTCCCTTTGAAGAAACTTAAAAACCTATGGCCTCTCTCTCAAAGTACTTATGTTAAATGAGCCTAAGACCTTTTTTTGCTCTTCATCACCAAATTCAGAATATCTAGTAAAAGTTTTAAATTATGCCTTAATGGTCCGCTTTTTGCAGCTTATGGCCCCCTACATTTTGAAATGGCCACTCAGGGAAGTCCTGGTTTAGTATAAATTTCAAAATAGCCTCAGACCTTCTTTTTGCTCTTCACAATAAATTTATGAGTATATATTGTAGATTTTAAAACTGCCTTTAAAAATTCAAAAGATCTTTTTATTGCTTGTCATCACCAATTCCTGAATGTTTAGTATAACATTCAAAACTGCCCTTTTATACGTCTAGTATATTTTTTTTCTCTTCACCATCAACTTCAGAATATAAAGTGTAAATTTCAACTTATGACCCCCTAAGTTTCTGAAATGGCCAACTTTGGGAAACCTTGGTATAGAGTAAATAAAAATTATTTGAATCTAAGAAAATTATGTCCATATTTATTAATAGTTGCTTAAACAAAAAGTCCCTAAAACAAAACTTTGCATGCTGGTACTACTACATTTGCTCATGTAAAATTTAAAAGCACAGAGCAATGCATCACAAATTTTAGAAGATGAGTATAAGTTTGCTTCTTAAATAGGACAGTTAAGTGATAGTTCTAATTTAAAAAAATATTTTTCGAAAATTTACTGAACATATGTTATGGAAACTTGTTTTATAGTATTATAGAACATTATAATCTTTAAACTTTTTAAACTTAATGTCAATCCATTCAGTAAATATGACCTAATAATAAAAAAATGTTTAGAAAAAAATCTGTTGGTTTATTCAAAAACTCTATATTCTTAGCTTCAATTGAAATCTGTTGAAAAATCATATCTTGATAATAAACACACCCCTTTTCCACAACTTAAGTATAAAGCTTTAAATAATAGTTTTTAAAATAAAATAAACTACTGGCTGATTAAAAGCTAAGTAAATATTGATGAAGTTGGTCTTTTATAATCGTTTGAAAAACAAAATAAGTTTTAAATATCACCACTAGTTCACAGTTTTTTATGTGTTTTCTGAAAAGTTTGTTGTCTGAGCAAAATAAAAGCAACATTAAGGAACTAAAGAAAATAACACGTAAACTAAATTTAAAACTTTAGAGAAAACATTGTATTCAGTGCTAAGATAGTGTAAAATGTGTGCTGTTTACTTTAAATAAAGTTAATACCTTTTTGAACAAAATTAATTTTAAACTTAGAAAATTAAAATTTATATAACTTAAGAGAGATTTGGTTTTTTCAACAAAAAAAAGAAGAAAAGTGTTTGAGGATCATTAAAAAGTAATTATCAGAAAGTTATACGCCAAAGTTTTGTTTTTTGCTCAGAATCTATTTAATTTTTAGCTTCTTTATCAACAACTTTAACTTAAATCAATACTTTACAATGCACAGGTCACTTTTTGATAAACTATAGCATAAAACAACTTATAGTTAAACATATATCTCAAGATTGCTACTCAAGTAACTCAGTTTAAAGTTTTTTAGAACTTTAATGGTATTAAGTTTATTATCTCTTTATTGTTGTGTTATTTTTAATTATTTAATGATTGTAAATAATTTAAACTTAGATTTCAAAGTAATGGAAAACAAACTTGTTTAATTTCAAATAGCTCTCAAAAATGTTTTATAAATAGTTCTAGAAGCTACTGTAAGAGTTTTGCCTGGTTTAAGGTACATGAAAAAGAAATAAGTGCTATCACTAAAATTTTAAATTTAGATAAAGCAAATAGTGCTTAAAACAACTCTGTTATAAATGCTAAAACTAAAAACCTCCCAAAGGGTTTTAATAGCTAGTAAACTAGTTATTTTGAAATTTCAATAAGATAGTTAACCTAGTTATTTAAAATTAGTCACATTACTACTAGTATTTTAATCAGGTTTAAAAACTGTTTTAGGAAAATAAAGACCAATTTCACTTTTGTCAAATAATAATAAGATTAATAAAAAGACTATATGTAGTCGTTTTTATAGTTTTTTAATAATAAATTTTAAATTTTATTAACAGTACATTGTTTCACTTGTTTGAAAACGAGCTCTTCAGTTGTTTAAAATCTTATTCAAGTTCTATTACGTATATATAAAGTACGCTATATATTTTTTTAGTATATTTGATATACTTCAATTCAAAATTTTAATTTTATTAACAAAACTATGTTTTACTTGCTTGAACAAAATCAAACAAGATAATCAGGTGAATAAAATCTTGTTTGATTTGGTTCAAGCTAGTGAAACATTTTTTTTTAATAAGATAAAAAATTTTGAATTGATCATTCTCCTTATCATTAAGTCGAGAACTTTTATTGTTATATATAAAGTAAAAAATACACAATATTTATTTACTTAATAGTTCTTAGTTTTGATTCAGGGAGAGGCATTTTACTTCCCTAGCTTTATCAAAGTTTGCTGAGATTACACTATCTTTTTTTGATAAAGTTAATGCTGTTTGTTCAATTTTGTTAGATCTGAGGAAAGCATTTGACTGTATAGACAAATGAATTTTATTATACAAGTTAGAATTTTATGGAATAAAGTGGAAAACACCCAAGTTATTGGAATTATATCTATCTGAAAGAAAGCTTGTACTTTAAAAATCCTAGAAGAAAATCATTAAATTTGAAACAGGGTTGCCACACAGAAAGATACTCAAAACTATCATGATAACTCAGGATATTATTTATAAAAAAAATCCTGAATAACTCAGGATATTATAAATATAAAAAGCATAGTTTTAAGAGTTCTGAAAATCTCAAGGCATTTTTTTATTATAGGTTTTGAATGAGATTTAGTTAAAATATTTTGTAACTTTATAACTAGTTTTGCAAAGAAACTAGTTTTTATTAACTAAGTAAAAGTTATTTTCAAGATTTGAAAAAAATTAGAATGGCTAAGGGCAGTTTAAAGTCACTCAGGACAGTTTTTTAACTCAAAGAGTAGTAACCCTTCCAGGGTTGCCTAACACTCAGGACACTCAAAATAACTTAAATTATTTTGAAACTTTTGAACATCTTAAGATAATTCTGTATAACTCAGGATAGTTTTTTTTTCTTTAATAAAAATCTCAGGATAGTTTTAAGATTATAAAAATATCAGGCCAGTCTTTTTTAATTTCGATTGGTATAGCTAATACTTTATTATTTAATTACCAAATTGGTTGACCAACTAGACTTTTAATCAAGGATAAGTTACCTCAGAATGACTCAGGACAGTCTAAGGGTAACTCAGACCTTTTGTGGTCTTTCAGATAGTTTTTTGAGATTGTCAACCCTATATTTAGAATTTTTAGTATAAAACACATTTAAAGTAGAATTACAGTACATTTTTTATTTTTTTATACCATTTAAGACAGTTTTTTACCTTAAACTTAGTTTTGTACTAAAAATGGACTAAAAAACTTGTACTTTCAAAATTGGAAGAAATTTATAAAACTTAAAAAATTTTTACAAAATATTGTTTGCAAAACCTAAGTAAATTATTTTTGGTCTTTATTATCACATAATATATACTTATATATAAGAAGTTTAACATCTAAAGTTTAACTTATAAGCAATACTGTCACAGGTATAACTAAATAGATGTTGTTTTCTAAAGAAGCATCGGAAAGATTGTGCTCTCAAGTCCAAAACTTAAAAGACCAAAACCACAGTAATTATAGTTTATTTGACTTCATTTATACCACTATTATTGTAAAATATTTTTATAAACTCTTCAACTACTTATTTAATTTTTTAAAAATAAAATTTTTAGCCATTTATATGAAAGTTAAAGTATATGTAATATTTATCTTAATTTATAATATTTTTACAAATAAAAAATATGTTAATAAATTCTGATAAGTAAGAAATTTACTAATAAATATTAAACTGTATAAAAATTAAAACTAAAATAAAATTTTATCAATTTGTAGATCTGAAAGACCAAGTTCAACACGAAAACAATGAAAAATATTATAATAGAGTAGTATGTTTGTTAAAAGAAGTTTTAACTTCAAATAATGAAAATCATCCCAGCAGATTTTTAAAAGAAGTATGTTTTTGTTTTATTTAAGTATGAAAGGTCATGATTTTAGATAGATGCTGTAGTTGAAAACAACTTAAAAGTTTATTTGTTTTTCGTAAATATTTCTTTTTAATAATATTATTCTTTGAGTTTGTTAAGTTCAAAAATTGTTAATGTTTAACTTATTTGCAAACTAAACTCAAGTTAATTGTGTATAGCATTTTTGTTAAAAACATTTTTTATGTTACTAAACATAATGAGGTAGGTTTAAAATAAGACTTTTTTGATTAGGTGAAACAATTGTTGCTAAAAAATAAGGATGTGCTTTTACTAAACGAAGTTCTCATCAAAACAATTTGCGAAATGTTCATCTTGAGCAATGGAAGAATACAGCTAAAAGGAATGCTTTCAAGGTAAGTTATAAAACTAGTTATATTTCAAAACTATTTACACAGGAATATTTTTAGAAAGTGAAATAATAAACATAATTCAACAGCGTAATTTCTCTTTTTGAAAACTCTGAACACACTGCACAACAATACCTTTCTCGAACAATTGCTCAAGAAATAGCCAGCAACAAATGCAAGTTAGCTGACAGAGAAAGCCTTGTGTTCTCAATTTTGCAATGCTGTTTTATTGAAGTTGGAAGAAAGTCTATCAGCCAAATTTATTACACAGGTATAAAATATATAACTGTGATCATTCAGCAGCTACTAAATTAAATAAATATTACCATTTTTTATGTAATACTTTGTTGTACATCTTACATTTATTACAAATTTTTGTTAAAGTCTTCATTGAATAATCAATGTATTATTCAATGTAATAAGTATATGTAATGTAGTTTATCATTACTTGTAATAAGCTAATGTATAAGATCATTGAAAAAAATCGAAGTAAAATTGAATTTAAATTAATGACTAGTTTATAGGTTTTAATAAAAAAGAATTAAAGAAAATTTCTAATCATCAGGTAGCTTTTACTGTAAGCTGAAGAAAGGCATGTTTTTATTTTTCAATTCATTTATTAACTTAAATGATTTTATTTTTATTGCAACATGGAAAATAAAATGTTTTTTCACTATTTTCTTAAATTTTATTTTTGCTTCACTTTTATGTGAATTAAGATTTTTTGTAAGTTTATAGTCTTCCATAGGGCTTTTATAAGTTTGAGATCATATCATTAAGTGCTTTTTATACTATATATATCATGTTTTTTTTAAATTAGAGTTTTTTTAGGCGGATATTTTAAAGTTTTATTACAAGAGTTTTATTTCCGATATGTGCATTTTTCACACCAGATTTTGTTCATTTTACACTTCTTGCATAATGGTCATGATATAATTTTTTAGTTACTACAAATGTCAGGCAATTATTTTATAAAAAATACTGTACTCTTTTTTTAATTCTAATTATGTTAAAACAAACTAACTAGGTTGAGACTTCTGCACTGTTTTTTCAGTCTCTACACATATAGTTTATGAGAATTTTCAACACAAGTTTTGGCTGTAGTTTTTAATTTAACAATTTAAGTCTAATTGTTATCTTTATAATTTATTTAATTTTAACATATTAAGTGTAACTAAAATTGAGTTAAGGTCTTTTTAAAGTAGTATTTCTATTTAATCACCTTGTATAAGTGGCAACACTTAAAATGCATTTTCAATGAATTACTATTATACATTATGAATGTTATCAAAAACTTGTAATAGTGTAAGATGTAAAAAACACCATTGAATAAAAAAAACTTTAGAAGTATGTAAATGTTAAAATTGTAAATGTTTTAAAGTTTACGTTCAACTATTATACAACTTTGTATATTCCAAGACAACATAGTTTACCATAGTTTTCCAGGACAACATAGTTTACAAGTTTGATTAAAAACTAAACATAGCCTTAAAGGTTTATTATATTTTAATTTATATTTAATTGTTTCAAAAGAACACTGTAAGATGAAAAAATATAAGTTTAGCTTTTAACAAGTAAGCTTGTTTGAATTCTAAAAACTATCAAAGTTTATGATTAAACAGCTTGAAAGTTGTCTTGTACGCATGTTGATTGCTAACTTTATGTGTTTTTTCAGTGATAAACTATTTTGAAAACTTGATCAAAGAAGCAATACTGAAACTCAAATCGAATGAACTTCATAAGAATAACTCTTTAAGTACATTTGTTTGCGACATTATAAATTGTGTTGGAAGCATTTTTATGAGAATAGAACCTTTAGAACTCACTAATATTTCCTATAATGAAGTTCTACAGAAGTTTTCCAATCTTTCTTTTTCGATTATAACTTCAATTTCAAGTTAGTTTGGTATAAATTTACTAAGTATCAGTTTTGAATAACGATTTTTGAATAAAATTAAGTTGATAAAAAAGAGTTTTTATATTTTTAACAGGTCAGTTATACAAGTGATTTAAATGATTGTCTAAAATTTTGTTTCAGCAAACAGTTTTTTTTTTGATTGCAAACACTTAACTAGAATGCTTTAAAAATTTTTAATTGTTTAAAGTTACTTATTTTTACTTAATATTTAGCTTTTGACACATAACAAATACTCCTATTAATAATAATAAGTATTATTATTTAAATTAAATTTTTAATAACCTATTGAATGTCTAAAAATTAACAGACAAGGAATCAGAAGCATCAGAAAAGTTGATATCAGCAGCATCAACTTTGTACGCAAATATCCAGCTAAAGTTAAATAATTTTAAAGATGTTCACCAAGTTGTTAGTTTTTAATAAAACAAGGTTGACAGGTTTCATTTTTTTCTTATTGTATTGAGTAAATACTTTAAGTTCACCCTGTTATAACAGATACTGAACATAATTACCAAGGAAAGTATTACGAATGAAAACAAATTGTCAGTATTACTTGGATTTTTAGTTGCTTGCTCCAAACCTTGCTTAGAGGTTGGTTATTTATTTAATTATTTATTTTTGTTGTAAACTTTAAACAGGTAGAATAAATTCTCAAAAACATATTTTATAAATTAAAATAAACTGCATTGCTGTAAGCTTAAACTAATTATTCTACATTAGATTATTTAGATACTAAAACATTTAGCATTACTTAATATGATTTGGTAAAACGAATAATATACAACCGTGTTTGTTTTTTACTGTTTTAAGTATTTTTTTTATAATAAAAAATATTAAGTATAGAAGTTTAAGATTAGTTTTTTTGATTTATATATTTAGCATGTTGTTTTTTGTTATTTTAAATATCACTTATAATATCTAAGTTTTTTACCTTTACTTATATAAAATGAACATTTTTTAGGAAGAAGATAAATTGAGAATATCTGATTGTTTGTTCCGTTTTCTATTAGAAAATTCTAAAGGGTGAGTAATTTATAGTACACCTTTCAATCTAACATAAACATAAAGTACTCCTTTTTTCTAGGTTTGACAACTTAAAAACCGAAGTACAAGTTCTTTCGTGTTTTCAACAATGGAGCAGAATGTTGCTGTGAGTGAAATTTTTCCACACTATTTTTCATTTTACAGAATCTGTATTTTACTAAACATTGTTACCTAGACCAGGGAATAAAAAAACTTGTCTGAAACTTAACAGCTTGCGCCCGAAAAATGAACCTGAAAAGTCATTGAGAAGTTTTGTGTTTGAAAACAATATTGTGGCCAGCGAACTGTTGCAGTATTTAATTGGTTATCAAATGAATGGAGCGAACGGAAAGTTCTTTCATCTGTCGAGGGAAGTTCTGAAAAATTTGATTTTTTGCAATATCCAAATCAATTTCAAATCAGGTAATATATAGTTTTATTGTATTTTTAAATGCTTTACTAGGAAGAATACGTTTTAAAATTAATTCTTATAAATAAAACATTTACTATGGCTTACAAATAAATTTAAGAGAATACAAAATTGAATTGTTCAAAAAGAATAGTAAACATTTTTTAATATGATTTAAAGAAGCAAATACTTTTTTATAACAGATGAAAAAGATCAGTTGCTGCAAAGCTCATTCTTAAATCTTACACTCGAGTGGTACACTGCTGAAATGACATCGTCAAATTTGTCATCGAGCGCACCACTGATCGTCATGGATACAGTAGTTGACAGCACG
Source organism: Thalia democratica (assembly GCF_965202585.1). Lineage (NCBI taxonomy): Eukaryota > Metazoa > Chordata > Thaliacea > Salpida > Salpidae > Thalia > Thalia democratica. The sequence continues at coordinate 43,829,806 of NC_139165.1, forward strand.
CTGTCGCATGGTCCTTGCAATGAAAACTTCAGCAACTTCGAAGCAGTCAAAAGAGCCTGCCTTCAAACTCAAGTGAATGTGATAAAAGGTCTGCACATGCATTTTTATTCAAATTGAATATTTTACTGAGTTTGTTTTAACAGCTCACTTTTTTTGCACTTTTTAGATAATAAACTATAGTAAACAATACTAGTTTGTAAAAGAATAAGAAATGAAATTTCATAAAAAAAGCATAGTTTCAAACTTTCTGAAGAACTGTATTTACCACAAGTATTTATTTAGATTACAATTTATACCAATTTTTTATTAATTAAAAATAATAATAAGTAGTTGACTATTTTACTAGTTGCTTTGTATTGTATCTAGTATTCAAATTTATTAATTCAAAATTCTTACATAAAACAATGTTTCTATCATTTAACTAGTGAGATTAATGGATACTCAGTTAAAAGTAGAAAGTTTTTTTTTAAATTCAAGTTGTTAAAACTAATTTTTAATATTGTTTTAGTCTAAAAAAGTGCAAAACCAGTAGAGTATAACAAAATAAGTATTAATTTGAGTTAATAAAAAAAAATTCAAATTCAAATATCACTGGAGTACGTCTTTTTATAATTCTATTCTAAAGTAATTTAAAATATTATTAAAAATTTTAGGTGTTGAAGACGTTTACATGACATCGTCTGCATCGCGGCTTTACCACAAAATGGTCGTTTTCATGCTGGCCTCAGGTAAAATAATGAAAGATAAACTTCCCCTGCTTGAAACTATGCTGAATCCCCTTCTTTCCACTGATATTAGCACCAAGTCTTCCTGCGACTATGTTAGCGTGAGTAAATTTTTTGGTTGTTTTGAGAAATATATTTGTTAAATTTAAAAAAGTTTGTTTCAAAAAACATGTAATTATGTATTTTTTTATGTTTAAAAAAAAAGAAGTAATTATAAATAAAGCAACAATATTACGAAGGTCAAAATAAGATTAACGAGTTGTTTAACTTAACAGATCATATGGTACATGAATTTTAAAAAAACTAAATCAATTGATTTGTATGTTATCAAAATTTAGGCTTTCTCTTTTTTTATCAATTTAACTTAAAGTTTTGCTAAAAATGCTGTTCTTTATTTATATAACCAGTTGTGAACTTTGCAAAAACAATTCTAGTAGTTAATATTTGTATCAACTATTCTTTTGTAAACAGTGCAAATAAATGCCATTATCCATTACTATATTTGATATTTTAGATAAATACTGAAACATTCAAGATTGTCATAAAATATAAAGACCTGGAAAAATCTAGAACTTGAATATTTAAGCAAAAATCTGGAATTTTAAACAATTTTTACATGAAAACAATTTTGTTAAAAAAGCTGGAATTGGAAAATGTTTGAGAAAAAAAACTATAATTTCGAACAAAATCACTAAAAAACATGGAAATACATGGAATTTTTAAATGATTTTACATATCAAGTAACCACATTTCGATTAGATAAGGAAAATCTATCGTAAACATAATAGTTTTATGTATCATTAAATAAAACATAAATAGAGTTACTTCGTCTTAATAAAGAGGTTTTTTAGTATCTTTTCAATGTTGTAACACTATTTAGGACATATTATTTTTACCTTAAGTTTCATTTTATACTGAAAATACTTATATTAAATATTGATCCTGCAAGTCAAATTCACAACCAAACTTACAACTGGAACAAGTAGAAGCATGTTAATATGATTATATATTAGATAACTAGTATATTTGTATATAATTGTATTAGTTGTAGATTTTGTTGTGAATTTGACTTGCAGGATCAATCACGGATCAGATCGTAGTAGGTTGGTATATATGTGTGTAGTTTTACTTAATTATGTTTAGTTGTATATTTAGTGTAGAAATTGGTAAGAATACTTGTAATTGTATGAAGTAAATGTGTTTGTTTCAGTTGTGCTTTGGTAAAGAATGCAATCTCCAAAATCAGTTAAACTATTACTTTTGTTGTTTTCACCTACGTAAAAAACTATAAATAAACTTTTTATTACGCTAACCAAATTTATTAAAACGATTAATGTTTAAGTAATTTTTGGCACAAATAACTAAAACTAATTAATCAAAAATTTATCAAACCAGAAAAAGTTTACGTTTCCTGGTCTTAGTTTCCAAAAAAAAGTAATAAATTCTTTACTACATAGTAAATATTTGTTTAGTGGTAAGTAAATGTTCATAGTTTTAAGCACACTAAAAATTTATTATTATGTGCACACTAAATGCTTGTTATTTTCTCACTGTTGTGCTCGCTAAAAATATACCAAGTTGTAAAAAAAAAACATAAAATTCTACTTGATTGTCCTCAAAAATATTTATTGAAAAAAAAATCCACAAAAAGCTTATAATGACGTCATATTAAATAAAGAGCGAGTTTAATAACAATACTAGGTATAAATATAGTTTAGTCTTGCAATAAAGTCATTTGTTAAATAATTTAAAAACTGCTAAGATAGTTGTGTAAAGCCTTATAAAGAGCGCTTGATATCACTAGTTCTAGTAAATATTGTATAGTATTGTTTTGAATAATTCGAAAGTTATTGTCTGGACCATTAAAATTTATAGTGATTCAGAAAACTTGTTTTGGATCAAGAAAAGAGAACTCTGTATCATAAAATATACTAATTTATAAACATAGATCTAGTTGTTTTGTATTTTAATAAATTAAGTTATTAAGAAACAATAACTTTAGAATTAGCAACTAAATTCTACTAATTTTCAGCATTTGTTTCAAAAAATTCTCACAAGCGTCGGAAGTGAAGCAGTAGATTATATTGTTCAAACTATAAACTTAAATAGATACGGCGATAGTATTAATGGAGAAGTTAGTTTTCGTTGTTTTGTTATTAATTATTAGGTTATTAAGTATAAAGTTCTAGCGAGTACATTTTTAAAAATATAAACGAGTTAAAGATGACTTTAAACAAATATTTTTGTAAAGTTTTCAATTTTATATATTTTTTTATATTTTATATTTATTTCCTAATAGATTTTAAATTGTATTAATTTTAAATAATTATGAGTCACTTTATATTTTTTCGTTTACATAAAATTAGCATAAAAGTACATTGATACTGTTACCTTCAAATATCGATAACATATCAACTCTTTTTAAATATCTAGTCAGCCAAGCAAGATATCAAATATGGAAATTTGAAAATGATGTTGATTTTTTTGAGAGCAGCTCAAACGTCAGGCGTCATGACGTCATCGCTCAATGAAATCGATGCTGATTGGATAAAAATGTCGCTCCTTCATCACAACGACAAGGTTTGTAAATGAAAATTAGTTGATTTTAAAGTTTATATTCTATTTGAATAAGATTTTATCCAACTGATGATCTCGTTTGAGTTCAAACGAGTGAAACATTGTTTTGTTAATAAAATTTTGAATTAAAATTTAAATTGCTGCTAATTTATAAAGAGCTACACTCTAAGTTTAAGCCTCTACAGCAGGGTTTCCCAAACTCATTTACTAAATCGCCCCCTTTTCGAAACTTGAAAAAAAATTCCCCCATAATTTTATAAAGTTTCTTTTTTTTTCTTGAGTACGCACTAATGAGCCAAAAAAGTTTTATACTAAATGTAATTTATTCTGGAACTTCTTTGCACGCACTTTTGGGCTGCGTTCATAGTAATTAACAGGGCTTGAAAAAATAACTTAAAGTTTTTTTCTTATAAGCCCAGTAAATTGTATTAAAGTATTTAAATATTGAAAAGCCCTTCGTAATCTGTAATCAATTCTGTTTAAATACGAATTGTTTTCAAACTAATGAAACCTTTAGGTTAGTTGTGGACAACTTTTGTAATCACAAGTCATTTTTACTAAAAAATCTTTTCTAGTTTCGACTTGTTAAAAAAATGTACTTGCGGGCTGCATAATTTAAATTTGAGACTCAAGCAAAATTGTAATAAATTGATTTACTATTATTGTGATCAAGAAACTACTATTGTAAACTGAAAACCAAATTGAAAGCGTACTTCAAAGTGTTAAGTACCAAAAAGGCTAAATTTTATTTGTTTTGCACAACTAGTTTTCAAGTTGCTTAGCGGGCCGAAATTTGACTAGATCTGGACCTTACGTTACCCATCTAAAATCTTAACTGAAAACTGACATTATAATAATCTAATATATAACGAATTTCTGACATTTAGAAGTGAATGCTAAGTAACTCATTTAAGTCGCAAAATATACTTAAATTATTTTATAAATAAGCATATTTTAAAATTACTCTACCCTAGACTAAAAAATACAAAAGAATGAACAGCTTATTTTACACATAATAAAATAAATATTAAAACATCTCATTGCTGATCTAGTTTTAAGAAGTTTGACCGACTGGTTGATTATCTCACATGAAAAATGGTTTTATTAATAGCTTCTGTTAATGCAGAAAAATCAATTATCATTTTTTTTACAAAATGGCAAATTTCATTATGTTATAATGCAATAATGTTATGAATAAAAGTAAAATCCACTAAAACTTAAAATAAACATTCATTAAAAAAATTGATATATATAAGCTATAAAGTATAATAAAAATTTAGTTTTATTAATACTTAGTTAGATATATATTTTATTTAAGTTAAAGTTAAAAATTATAAATTTGCACTTTTTTTTGGGTTAAAAGTGCGAACTAAAGAGGAAGTCTACCGTAATCAATAATCATTAGGCATTAAGCAAACTTGTTGTAGAATAAATAACTTAATAAAATTTTCGTTACAAAAAAGACTACTTAAATACAATACAAACCAGCTTAAATAAGAAATTTAAAAAAATCAACTAAAATTGAAGACCTTACAGAAAATAATGTCTGCAACTGAAGTTTAATCTAATATTAAGGATGAGCTTCATGACTGCTTGTAAGTTTTCCTATATCTGGTTCTAAATCAGTCAAATAAATCTTAAAGTCACCTTCTTTATAAATATCTAGGTTATATCTTTTGCTCAATATGTTGATAACTGAACTGAAAGCTTCTCAACAAATAGCTAGAAGGGAAAGCTATAAACAACAATCTAACTTCCTCTAAAATGATTGGATACTTTTGCCTTAGTTTTTGTTGAGTCCAAAATTTTTCATATTGTTCTTTGAAAAAATTAACTTTAACTTAAAGGTCAGTTTGTAAGTCTGAGAATGTTTCCTGTAGGTCAACGTTTACTTCAAAAAGATCTGCTTCGAAGGGATCCATAATCCACTTTGGGACGTTTAATTGAAAAATCTCAGTAAACCGTTTATCAATATCACATTAAGGTATTCCAGATGAGATGAAAATACTTCTACTTCACCTTCACTTACTTGAAGTTTTAAGTTTTCCAAACTTGAAACTGTGAAAACTGATTATTTTTGAAACTTTTTCCATACAGTTCAAGTTGGTTTCTGAAACTGGTTATCTTACTTTTGACTTTTACAAGATTTAAGTTTTTAACTTGTAAAGTTGTGTTCAGATTGTTGATCTTACCATATAAGTCTGACATGCAAACAATGTCTATTTTTCTTTTGACAAGATTGTCTGCCAATACCTTATCCTTTTCATAAAAAAAATCAATAACTGAATTAAAAACTGCCAAAAACTTTCTAAACAGTTTCCTTTTGATAACCATTTCACTTATGTATACATTATCATTGTCATTTCACAGCTGTTTAGACAGACGACTTTGTAAAGTATGCCTTCTTATTTTGTTGACAGCTTTTATCACAAAGCTTAATAAGTCAATTTTTTGCTACTAAATTTTAGCGATATATATCGCAATGAATAGTAAATATATCAGGGTTTATTAATTTGTAATATGTGATTAATTCACTATACTTTCCTATCATAGACGGAGAATCATCTGTTGCAATTTCTATAAGATTTTTGAAGGTGTTTTATTTAGTTCAAAATATTTATTAATTTTTCAAACACAAACCTTCCTGTGCTATGCGTTTCAATTAGTTGGGAGAACGCTAGTTCTTCGTATGTTGTATCATCAACTATTAAACGCACGCAAACAAGAAAAAGCTATTTATTTTCCGGCAAAGTGGACTCGTCAACCTGCATCGAAAAAAAATTACTGCACATCATTCGAACTAATTTTTGTTCAACACATTCTGACATTTCATCCATACGTGTTTTCACAGTGTTGTTGCTTAAAGGAATAGAACGTAAAACATTACTGGTATTTTTATTTTTCCCTAATGGTGTGAGGCAGCCCTTGTTTAGCAACTATGAGAGACAGATAATAAGAAGCTAATTGTCCATCTTCAATACTATGTGTAAATTTCTTGAATATTTTTGTGATTTTGCACTGTTTTGTTTTCTCATCTCAACGTTTTCTAAAAAACTCTATACTCTTATCTACATGTTCGGAATGAAATCTATACTTTACGTAAACAAAATGAACTTTTTTTGTTGAAGTTTTACCTTAGAGTCAAATATTTAATGGCAAGCTAAAAATTAGTAAAATAATAAGATAGAAAGTAAAAATTTTATGACTGCCCAAAATTGTAAAATCGCTCCCCATTTGCCCCCTTACTAGTTATCGCCCCTCTTTCGCCCCTTAACTAAAATTCGCCCCCGACTTACTTAAATCGCCCCCAGGGGGACGATATCGCCCACTTTTAGAAAACCTGCTCTACAGTCTACACAAATAAAAATACAGATATATACATATTTTTTGATTTTTTTTTTCACAAATTGTTTCACACTTATGCGATGGTCAATATATTTATTCTAAAATAATTTATTTCTGTAACCATAAGCGTTAAAGTATATTTTTTTAAATACACCTAACAAAAAAATTATGTATTTTGTTAATTAAAACATAATTCTTGATTTGATAAAACACAAACCTTTCTTCATTCAGATCAGGTTGCTGGCCTTCAGTCTAATAGCCTGCCCTCACAAGCCCTCAACTCTTATCACGTCACAAGAGCTTGAGTTGTTACGTCACGTTCTTCCGTATTCACTCAAAATTCAGCAGCCTGCCAGTCGTCAGCAGTTTGCAGCCGTGTTCAAAATGGTTCGTTGTAGAGATATTTTCAAAGTATAAAAAGACTTACCGTTAAAAATATTTCTATTCTACATAATTTATCACAAAATTGTTATGAGCTAATTAATTTTTTCATGCAAATCTGTTTCAAAGTAACTTTATTTTATTTATTAACTTTAATATATGTTACTTCTGTAAAAAATAAACACAAACAATTCAAATCTTCTTCAAAAAATCTTCAACAGTTTACTGAAAATTGAAAAACGAATACAAATAATCTTTTTCAGCTATTATCTCGTCTTCATAAAAATCATGCAAGTGTCACAAAGCGGTTATCTAGCAAACAAAAGCGTAAATCGCCAGACACAAATCCGTCTGACATTTATGAATACAAGGTTAGAAAGATATTTGTTTTTTTATTTTTTTATATGTTGTTATGGTTAGTGTTTTTCTTAGGATATTGTACGTACTATTTCTTAGTTTTTATCCATTTGCAGAACTTTGTATCTTGGTTGTTTTCTTTGCTAACAAAAAACTTGGGCATCACGACATCTTTCTACAGAAAGGCGTCAATATTGCAATGTCTTTTAGAGTTTGAACAAGTTTTACAACTCTGTCCAGGTGCATATTTAGTTCTGACTAATTTTTAAACATTTTCATACTTTTCAAATGAGTACATTTTTAGATTTCAAAGACGCTTGCAGTTCTAAACTTAACAACGAAGTGATTAGAGAGCTAGTGAATCTTTCTTGCGAAGATAGTTATGACGAAATAATTGAAAGCTCTCAAAAAGTCGTTGTTTCAGAACTTTTTGCGAAAGATGTTCTGGAAGTTGTTGTTAGTTTGTTAGAAATATCTCAATTAAAGTTTTTGTTAGTTGTTATCAATGCTTTGCAGACATGTATTACAAAAACTCTTGAATAAATGTTATTAATATTTGCTTAGTTTGATTTTTTTGTTACGACGAAGTTCATTATATAATTAAACGTGTAAAATACAATTTCTTTTTGCCGTACCCAGATTATTTTTAGTCGTAAATTTTTTTGAGCAGCACAACCTTAATTAAATTCTTCAGAATACTTTTCTGTCCCCAATTTATAATAAGTTTTAATGAACCATATAGTTAAAAAAAACACCAAATATTTTTTTGTATTGCTATAAAGTTGTATGCAGTTTAAAACAGTCACACTTTTTTCTATCTAAATAAGTCTCAAGAGTTTAGGAGAATTGTAGTTTGATGAAAATATACTAACTATTTCTTTTTTTCTATCTACAAATACTTTCAAGATTGCTATTGATGTTTTAAACGAAATGCACATGTTTAGATTGCTGTTATATCTATATTTATTAAGATAAATTTTTAATACTAAGTTTTTTTCTTAAACTATAAAGTCTATTTAAATCATCTACTGTATTTTCTTATTCAAAACCTCAAGTTTGATAATAACTGTTTTCTCTAAAGTTTATAAGTTTTTTGTACAGGGTGGCTACAAAACTTGGAACCCTCGGAAAACTTAGAGTTTGACAATTTAGGCTAAAAAACCTAGAATTTTGAACAAAAATTACTAAAAAACAATTACTAAGTTTTGTTATTTGTTAAATTGTAAAGTTTTGATTTGACATGAAAAATCTATCATATATATATATATATATAGATATAAAAATACTCGTCATTACCCGAAATAGTTTTTTATTAAAAACACATAAATAACTTTACAGTATCTTTTCACTGTTATCATACTACTTAACATAGTTTTCAACTCAAACTTGACTTTAAACTAAAAATCGACCAAACAATGTGTAATTTTAAAAACCTAAAAAAATTCAGAATAATTGAAAAAAAATTCTCAAAAACCAGTGGCAACCCTGTTTGTATTTTGTTAAAGTTTTAATTGAAACAAAAAAGTAAACAATAATTAATTAATAAAACTATTACAGTTAAAAGATGAAAATTTTGATGAGGACCTCATTATGAGTGACATTCGAGAAGGTAAAAACCCAGAAAGTTGCCGAAAGTCCTTAAATCGTTTCAAATTGACACTTTTACTTAATAAAAAAACTAAATCAAAAAAGCAGTTTGAAGATTTCACCAAAAAGTTTGTACCTTTTTTATTTTTTTGAGAGTTATAAAAAAAATTTTTGGTTCATGATATATTTTATTAAAGATTCTAAAGCATTTGTTTGTTAACTAAGTTATATTATTATTACTAACTAAGTTTAAAATTTATTAAATTCTATTTTTAAATCATAAAATTTTTATTTAAGAACGTGTGAGAAAGTGATGGAGTTAGTAAAAGCTGATGCAAGTTTCGCAAAAACTGACTTGCTGTCATCTTCCAATGGCAGGTCAATGTACGGACTCCTGTCTTGTATAAATGTAGCTTTTCCTAAACTCGGTATGAGGTTTGTAACCTTTGAATTCTGTATACATGTATTTTTAAGAAGTTATATTAAAAAAATAAATTTAAAGTATTTTTTTTTTTTTTTTTTTTAGTTTTGCCATTACCATTTCAAAAGTCTTTGTAGGTTGAACCAATTTAGTATTGTATAGTATGTTTCCAATACTTTTATAATCTCACCTAATTTTGATGATAAATTGTCTAAGAAAGTCTTTGACTAGTTTTTTTAATTATTCTTTATTTTATTTCAGTTTATAATTGAATTTACCATACTCTATTGTTAGTTAAATGATAAAAATTAAGAAATTATAAATCTAGGAAAAATAAAACAAACATAAAAGTTCTCATTAATATTGAAATTACTTAAATTTTAGTATTTCTATAAAAAATAAAGATAAAACAGGTGTTTTGTAAAACTTTTAGAAAATCAACAACATTTTCGAAGTTAAATTTTATACTACAAAATGACAATTTAAATACTTTAAAACTACTTATATATTTTAGTTTTCTGTTCATATATGCTAATACAGTATTTAAAAAACTTTATAGAGTAGTGTAATTAGATTTTTTTAACCTAAGAGAAAAAAAAGTAAATAGCGTTTAAACTTATAACGAAAGTTTATGAATGTATTTAAAATTAATTTACAAACAAAAACTTTAGTTGGTCTTGCATTTAAAAATAAGTATTGTTTTAAACCTCAAAACTAATCATCGAAGACCAAAAAATACTATAACTGGTTTTCAAAATAAAATTAGCACTCTTATTACTATATCTGTAAAAATATTTATTTTATAAACTGTGAAAAAACTTTACTGTAGTTTCTTCAATAAAAACTACGACTTTACTGATTGGAGGAACTTGATGTCCCAGCTTACACTTCTATTGTTAGATATTTATGACGTAATAAAAGTTGTAGTGAACGACGAGTCACCTGAAGGGTATTTGCCTACTAATGAAAATGATGTAGTTGATGATCATAGTGAAAATACAGGTTTTTATTCCTGCAAATCAAAATTAATTTAAACCTATTAAATAAAAGAGATTTAGTAGTAGTTTTTTTGAAAATGTTCTTAGGCTTAATTAAATATCTTTCTAATACTCCGCAGCATATTTATCTAATAAATAAAGTTTTAAACACAGTGGTACTCATAGTTTATAGTTTTATATACACATAACACAGTCTGTTTGCCTAAATAGTATTCATTAATATAGTTTTTTTTAACAACTGTTTCAATCTACTTAAGTATTTGTTTGTTATTAAATTTTAACTTTATTCGCTAAAAAGTATGATTTATTTTATTGTTCTATTTATAGAAATAAAATATATCACGTTGCAAATTATAATTTTTTAATGCCACACTAATTTAATAACTAATTTAAGTATAACTCAGATGGAGCACAAAGACTTCTAGTGATGTGTGTCAGATGCAGTCGTGAGGTGTCGCTGTTACTCCGAAACATCGCTAGTCTGTGCCAAACGATGTCCCTGGAAGATCCTTATATCAAAAAAATAGTAATTATCATTTTTACTACATTTTTACATCTTAAGTTTTTTTTTATTACAATAACTTTAAATATTTTAACTTTCAAAGCACCAAGTTATGTAGGTAATTTATAACTGATGTAAACTTAAAAACAATAATATAAGTTAATGTCTAATTAATTTTTGTAGTATAACAATGCAATATCTTAGAAAGTAATAAAATATATTTAACATATTTAAGATCAAGTCTATACAATAAAAATTAACAGGAAAACAACAAATTATTAAGCAACTTACCAGTTGGTTTTATTTTTTTATGAATTTTAATTAAATTTTTTGTTAAAATATTTGCTATAGATCCTAGTATTCTAAAATGGTTGTATCGATTAAAAACTAAAATGAAATTTAGATATTTTTTTTATTTAAATACAGTAACCTCTCGCATCTTTACGCAATCGTGATGTTACGCATTTTAGAATTCTAATAAATTGAAAAAATAAAAAATTGTAATTTTTTTTATATTGAAAAAATTAGGTTTATTGTATATTTTTAATTAATTTTTTTTTTTTAACTGCTTACTCACCTCTCTATATCTATAGACTTTATTAACTTTAGCGCCTTGACTAATTGATAAACATTTAAATATACCTCCGTGTATCAGAAATTGTGTTAACAATAAGAGATTAAATTAAAATTCTGTAAGCAATATGACTGTGTTAAATATTGAAAGTATAATGAAATAATGAAAGTTTAAAACACAAATAAATAATACAACACTCTCGCCCTACTTATAAACAAACATCAAAAAAAGAAATCTAATGAAACTTTCTAGCAAAAAGTAGCAGTGATACTTAATAAATACTTAACAAATATTTCTTAACAATCATTATAACTTAATGCTTACACTTAACACAAATCTCAATTGTTTTTTTTTTTTAGTAAACATATCACTGAATTTATATTTCCTAAAAATCTACTTATTATTAAAATTAGTAAATTTTTCTACAAGTATTTTTTATTATTTTTCATTCACTTAAATCTTTTTTTATGTATAGTTTTGTCTTTTGTTTTCACATTTATAAATAAAGTAAACAAATTGTTAAAAGTGGGAAAGTCCCCAGTCTGCTTTTAACTAGAAGCAATTACAAAAAAAAACAGCCAACATAGTAAGTAAATTTGGTACCTCTCGTATTATTACGATATCTCGTATCTTTACGCACTTTTCTGTGGACACAATGTGCGTAAATAAGCGAGAGGTAACTGTAATACTTGTTTTTAACCATTAGAGTTATATGTTCACTTACACCTTTGCTTTATAAAGTTTATAAAATGTATGAAACATTAAAACAAAACTTTTTAAGTTCTTAACTTGTGTGTATACAATAAACAACTTGCTTAACCACACATAATTTGTTGCAGTGGAACGAAATAGGCGTGTTTCTGAGAACTCAGTTGAGCAGTGCCAGGCACAGAGCGACGTTCGAATCTAATTTCAACGCCTTCAAGTCGTACGTATCGCTGATGTGGCAGTTAGTTTATTTCGAAGTATTTTTAATATTTAGTTATATCTAGAATGATTTGTAATAATGAGGGTGATTTTTTTTTATTTGGCCATGCGGGTAACTATTAAAACAACATTGGGAAGCCCTGATATAAATTTATCAATCTTATAGGAGTGGTCACGGGGATTTGTGTGAGAGTTGGCTGAACGGTGTCATGGAGGAATTCACAAATGAGAGTGGATTGAAACAAATAGGAATTACCAGAAGAAGTGCTGGCCTTCCCTACTTTCTACAGGTTTGTTGTTATGTGTGTTTGATGTTATAGTTAAGTTAATTTGTTAGATAAAGAATAAATGTTTTGCATTTTTATTATTAATTTTTTTTTTTAGTTTTTTCAAATTTTATTCTGTTAAAAGAAAAATGTTACTTATTTCATATTTTAAAACAATTTATTTTAATATGAAAGTTGAGGTTTTGGAAAAAAAAAGTTATTAAATTAATATCAACAAGACGTATAAATAACATTTTTTACAAAATGAATACTATAAAGTAAAAGCAATGTTAAGATCAATTAAAGATTGGTATTTCAATGTTACTTTCGATATATAATCTCGTTTATATTTACTTAATTTTAAAAGATAAATTTTACATAATTTCAAGTTTTTTGGTTTAAAAGTCAGACACTTCCTTATTACAGCCTTTATTTTTTTTCAAAAACTTGTAACTTCTAATGACTACTTTTTAAAACTCTACCTAATGTGGGCTTTTTAAAATGCATTAATATCATTTAAATTATCCTGGCTAATTTTACTATAAAGGTAACGAACTGGCTTTACAACAATTTTAAACTACAAAAGTTATAATACATTTATGTTATCACATTTCAGTTCTAGAATCAATGTTCGTTAAATCCATTTAAAATCTGTAAATTAACAATTTGTAAACAACTGGACTTTTATAATTAAAACTAAACAAATAATTTAGCTTGGTAGTTGTATGGAAACTAAATGTTTTTGTTGTTTAAGTAAGTTTTAATAAATTATCTGTCAGTAATTAAATGTTTTATTTTACTGATTTCTGATTTAAATTCAACTTTAAACCGTTGTATAATAAATCTCAATTATTTTTTCAGTTGTTACACTTATATATATAGAGCGTTACAAAGTTTTATGTCATTATCTATTTAATAAATTGACTGATGAACGGATAAGGAATGATGACGTTATTTAATAGGATAAGGAAACAATCGTATCAAAAAGCCATAGTGTTTTCTTAATGATTTATATAAATCTTGGAAAAAAAAGCTGCAGAAAATATAATTTTAATGCTAAATTTCAAAAAATGGTTCAAAGCAGTGTGTTTTAAGTTTAAAAAAGTAAAATTCACTTGTTACAAAAAAGTCTAACATAAAATTAGAATATTTTTTGACTGTTTTCAATAACTTTATGTTATACTGTAACATTTTTTTTTCTTTAATTATTTCAAACAAAGACCACAGTCTGTATAGGGGTTATCCAAAGTAGGCAACATCACTATTTAGGAGCGATTTTGGCTATCAGGGGTCTTAAATTAGTGATGCGGCGAAGTAAATGGATTAGTAACTAGTAATGAGGCGATGTCTAACAAATGTGGGAGATTTTTTTTTTACATTTCTGCCAAGGGAGGTGTATAAAAACTAGTTGTGAAAACTCTTTATTGGACATAATTATTTTTCTAGATAAATGCCATCAATTACGGATAATATATTAATCGATAAATAAAGAAGTCTTTATTTTAAAACACAAAAAAGTATTAACTTAGTTTTAGTTTGGACTAAAGTACTGAAAAGATTCATCAACTTTTGTTTTGCAGGGGAGTATTAGTTTTACTTGTACTGTATACTAATATAAATTTATTGTTTATCAATCATTTATAGTATCTTGTGTTTGGTCTATTTTTTAAATTAGTTCTCAGTTATTCAATTTTGAACAGGCAATTCTTGGAAGTTCTAAGTCTTCCAAAACAGCCATTTTAACAGAAAACGTCTTCAACAAGCTAATTGAGATAATTTCAAGTAATCAATTTGAAATCACGCAAAAGGCAAGAAAGCTGATCGAATTGTTTTGAAAAATTTTGAAATATTACTTGATAAATTTAAGCATTATATAGCTAATTTTTACCTATTTTAAAACAACTGTTTTTTTAAGAAAATTAATGCAAACTAGCAAAAAACTACTGAAAATATTAAATTGAGTCCATTTACTAAAGTTTATGTATAGATTTTTTATTACAAAACCTTTTTTTTCATACAATTATTTTCATTTAACTTCTGGCTTGTTGCTAATAATGATTGATAGTTATTTTCCAGGTACATGCACTCAACTGCTTGCGCGCCCTCGTTAGAGATTCCTCCATTTCACTTAAAAGTATTTCCCGCCAAATTGACATGTGCACCATCCAGGCAATTGAAGGTAAATTTTACCCAGATAAATATTTTATTGTTTAAATTGTCAGATTAACTTTATTTTTTATAAAAACTGTTTACAATAGTCAAGTATCAATATAATTTAGGTTTCACATCGAAAAATTGGAACATCAGGAATTCATCGACGATGCTGTATTCCGCACTATTCACTAACTTGTTCGGATGCTCCAGAGACAAAGATCTTTCAAGTTCTGACAAAAACAAGTTAGTTTTATGTTGCTGATTTGTTTAGTCATTATATTTTAAAAAGAGTAATAAGTTATGATTTCTATAGATTTTTTTTTACTTTGTGTATGAAATGTTTCGTATGTAAAAATAAATTAGTTGTTGATTAAATTGTATAAAGAAAAATGGGTAAAAAATTTTATAACTTTTATTCTTTGTATAAATAACCTAAGTTAAATGTTTCATCAAATCCTTTTTTATAAGTTTGGAATCAACCAATGTAAATTTATTTGTAACATTGTTTAAATGACCATTGTATAAAACTTTTTGCAGAATGTCGAGCCACATTTTTTCTAAGAAATACCCGAAATTGTGTGATTACTTCATAAAATCTCTTCAGCAGTTTTCAGAAAGTTCATCTGGAGGTAATTTTTTTGAAGATAGTAATTAGAAATTCTCGTATGAAAGTGTTATCCGAATAAGTTGATATTTTTCTTTATTACACTTATCTTTAAAAATAATGATAGCATAAAACTGACATAACTTTATCTAAATTAAAGTAATTTTAATAGAGCAAAGGTGATGAAGTTTACTAAAAACTACACTTTTTTTTTACTTGACGCTAAATAACAATTTTTTTTTTCTTTTCTATACAAAACTTTTTTTAACACAGTTTTTTTTTTTCTAAAAGTTTGTGAATTTTTGAGTGAAAAAAATATTTTTTTAGTTTATAAGTACTTATTGTTTTTTTTTTTTTGTTTTTAATGCTAAATCACACTCTGTAAAGTAGTAACAACATAATGGTTTCAAATTTTAATATAAACGGTGTAAAAATAACAATTAAAAAAAAGCTTGCTAATTAAATTGAAATATGAAGAAACACTATTGTACAGGTAAGTTCTTGCTTTAGCTTAAAATATCTAAATTTTTAATAAAGAGAGTGCATATATACTTAAATTACTTAATTAGTTATAAGTTTATAGGGTATTTTAAAATTATGTAAAGGTACAAAAAATACTTTGTGCGTTTCTTTAAAGCTATAATTTAATTAAAGCTATAAATAAAGCTGGAAGATGTTTGGTTGATATTAGGCTTCGTTAAAAAAGTAACAATAATAAGTAAGATAAGTTATTAAAAAATAAAAATTTAAGTTTAACTTTTATGGTACTAAATAAAATCTAGTATAAATTACACTCTAATAATAAACACAGATCTAACATCATCATCGGAACAAGTGAAAATGCACCCAATACTTCTCATACTGTCGCGAATTGAATATTGTCCAACAAAAAGCGATTTTTCTTCTGTTTTTGTTCCTCTTTTAATGAAGTTAGACTTGTTGTTTTGTAAGAAATATTATAAAAAGTAGTATTAGACTTGGTCACATTACTAAAAGTATTTTTTATTTAGTTTTAGTAGCTTTATGACTATACATTTTCATTTAAAATTGACTATAATACCCAATTAAGATACTGGATGTAGCTAAACTTTTATGCATTTGTAAATACAATAAGTATAGTGTTTAAAAACTGTTGTAGGGTAGGAAACGTTTCTAGTAAGCGGGCCAGATTTACATGAATATATTTTGATGGGTCAGATTTGTTAAAAAAGGTTTTAACACACCGCATTAGTTTTGAAAAATGTTGGGAAATATTAAAAAAACTCTTCGAAAGTAGAATAGCAGTAAAATAACCATTTAGTAATCACTACTAATGTGTACTTAGATTCGAATCGGAGCACTTTCAAACTTTTTCTTAGTAAAAAGCAATTGTTTTTTTATTTGAATAAGTCCCCAAACATAAGTCCCCAAGCCGCTGGACAACAAAGTATCTGGCCCGAGACGTATTTTGTTAAACTTAAAAATCTTCTGCAAGTCAAATATAAATGAGATTTTTAGTAGCAAATGTTTTCAAATTTGCTCTTAGCTTTAGTTTTGTACACAGCAGTTTTTATTTAAGTTCATTGTAATTTTACTTTAAAACATTTCTTAAGTGTACGCTATTTTTTTAATTACGTGGCCTGCTATGACTTATTTTAACAAGTTCGGGTCGCAATTTTGTTTTTGTTAAAACTATTCCACCGGCTAGAAAAATCACCCACCCCAAGTTAAAAGTATCATTCTTGAAACAGTTTCTTCTTTATACGATTTATATAAACAATAAGTTAAAAAAATGAATTTAATGTATTGTATTTAGATAAACAGAAAGAAAATGTTTACCAAACAAAAGATATCTTTTTAAGTCTTTTTTCTATTTGACAGTTTTTTTTCAGTTATTTTTTAACCAATCTTTACTTTTAAATTTATCTAAAGCTCTTTGACTCTTCTCTAAAAGAAGGCAGACTACCTGCATACTGTTGATGCTTAAACAACTTTTCGTAAAAATTCTTTGGTATTTTTAACAACAGTAGTTTATAAAAATAAAAGGTAGTTGATGAGCTTTTTATTTTGATATTCATTATTACCAAGTTTTTGTTTTAGTTTTGAAAATACATTACTGGATTTTTAGTTTGCTAAGTTTTTTAATAGTTTATAAAATACTTTTCAAAATTCATAGGTCATCATCTCAAGGTAGCTGGATGCAGTCTAGGATTATGACGTCACAAGTCATAAGCTCTTTGACCGCCCCTTGTGACATTATGCCATTGATGAAAAGTCTATTAACCGAAATGATCGCTGAAAATAAAGTTAACTTCAACAAATTTCATGGAGAATTGTTGATCGTTAGTTTAATAATTTTGTTAATACTACTTTGATGTTTTACAGCGCCAGAAAAATATATGCTGTTAGAATCGTGTTTAATTTTGAACTTAATACTTTCTTTTTCAAAACTTAAACTTGTTCTTTCGAACTTTAAAAAAATAACATGCCTTTAAAAAATATGTTCAAATTTTTTATGAAAATTTTACATTATATGAACTTTTTTTGAATGGTTATATATAAAAATTAGTTATATAAAGAATTTGAAATATAGAATTGGTGAGTTTGTATAAATTATCTTTGCATTTTGAAATTTGTTAAATAAAAATGCCAACTAGGTAAGACATCTTTCAACAAAACTAGTTTCATCAAAAGATAGCAGCATTACAAAAAATGTAGAAAATTTCATTCACACTGTCATACCTGAACTACAACGAATCTCTGATTTTGTGAAGGGTCTTAATCTAAAACAGTAAGTTTGGTGTTTAAATTGTAGATGAAGCTGTTTATGAAAAATAATTTAGTTAAACTTTTTGTTTGTTCTGTTTACTTAGTTTGTGTGAGTATGTATTTGTATTATGTTTTTTTTTTAATTTATTATTCTGAGAATTGGTAAAAGATTTTTTTTTAAGCATTTCTAGTTTTGGAACATTAAAAAACTGCTCATTAATTATTAAATTTAGTTTTTGTTTAAAATATACTGTTATTTTTAGTTTAGTCTAAGAAAATATTTAAACTACTATTAAAAAAAATATTTTTTTTGTTGGTATCTGTAACTTTTTTTAAGTGTGCTTTATAACTTAATAACACAATTCTTTATTCACAGCTTTCAAATTGGAGAAATAACACGTAATCTTTTAGAAATACTAATTAATTTAAGTCAAAGGTCTGCAACAGGTTTGTTGAATTTTTGTATTAGTTTTTTTAACTAGTTTATATAAACTTTTCATGAAATATATAAGCATTGCAAATATTAAGTAAATTTTTGCGTAGTTATTAAGTTTTTCACAAAATTTCTGTAGTTTTTAAGAACATTTTATAATAAAATTAAAAAAGTATTTTTTCAATTTAAAAAAATTATATTTTTATTTTATATGAAAAATTTTTCAAAGATAATTTGTAAGCAACAAAAAAAATTAAGCTTTTTAATAAATTAAACACACTAATTATAGTTCATAAATGTAGAAAAATTGTCCTGAATTGTTTTATAAAACTTAAATAATTTGTAACAATTTTGTATAATAAAATTGTAGAGGGCATTTCACTATTTCATTAGTATTTGACAAGGTCGGATTTTTTTCCACAGAAACCTGGTAATGAATATATTAGTTAATTTTAGCTTTTTTAATGGTTAATGTTTAAAACTTAAATTACAAAGTTGAAAAAATTAACAGTCTTAAAGGTCTTGCACGACTTGGTTCAGCATTGTATAAAGCTGTCTCACCAAAATGTTGTGATAAAATGCAAAAATACTAGAAAAGCACTCGGAAATTCCATTATGCTTTTAATAGAGAAGTTAGTGAATATTTTGGTAAATAAAAATTAAAGCTAGGTTAATTAAAAGGTTAATTAAAGCTTTACAATACTTGCTAAAACTTTTATTTTCCACTTATGATAGTTAATTTTGTTGTAAATTTATAGTTATACTGTAAACTATGCACTAATAAGTTAAAAATTGTTCAATTAATTTATAATTCATCCAGGAAAATCATTTTGCCAACTGTTGTTGTTAACTACGTCCTGGGAAATGCGATTAATGATGATGTCTTAGTAAACATGACTTCAACTCTTAACAACGTCAAAACTTTAAGTGAAGCCTTAAAAGCTACTAGAGTAGAAAAGGACAGCAACAAAAGTGCATCTGAGATTGGTCAGTTAATAAAAACATAACAAAAAGTGTTGGTTTTACTACAAAGATACTGTTGATTATTTTTATAGTTTTAATTTTTGCAGTCGTAAATCTGATGGACAGAATCCGCGAGGCTGACCGCAAAAATCCCGACTTTTTATCAGGCGTTAGTTGAAGCTTTTATTGTTCTTAAATATAATAAGTTAAGTTGGTTTTATTTTATAAACGATTTCAGCTTCTAGATCTGTGTAACACTTTCATTGTGCGAAACAAAAACGAGTGTGACTGTGACGTGATACTCGATTTAATGAAAGGTTTGTTGGGTTTCAGATCGACAAGAAGAATGAATGCCAAGTTGATGACGTCGTTGGTTAGAATGAGTGGCACGTGCGTGAAATTTTTGACGTCATCAGACTTGGACGAAAATGTGAGAACTTTATTTAAATTAATTCAATTTTTTGATTACTTTTGATATTTGAGATAAATTTTAAGTTTGTCATATTTTTGAATAAAATTCATGCTTTTTTATGTAATAATTTAATTTAAAGAAATTCCTGTTAATTTTTTTTACCAAATACTAATGTAAGCTACAGCCATTTTCTTTTTGAGCAAATAAAGTCATCTTATACTTCAAAAATCTTAAGTTTTGACATTATTTAAACAAGAAACTTTAACCTAAAAATTCACTAAATATTAAGTTTTGCAATCTAGTTTTAATTTTTATGTTTTTCAGAAAAAGTCAGAGTTTGAGATGTTGTTAGATGAGTGGTTCGACTTTCTGTTCAGCTCCTTCAACCGGTACAAATTTGAAAGGCAAGTCCGCCAACAGGTGGCGTTGTCACTAGCAACGTGTGGAGAAAATCTAGTTAATTTTGTATTTGCTGCTGATAAAGGTTGGCAACACCGAATGCTGTCTTATACTCACTAACTTAATTTATAGTGGACCACAATTTATCCAAGTTAAATTTTATTTTATTCAGGTATTTCTAGGTATTTTTTAGTATAAATATAATACATGTTTTACTTATTAGATTTAAAATTTCATGTTAGTACATAAAGTTTTTATTGGATTTAATAATATACATCTTCAATTTTTTTTTCTAAGTAAGTTAATGTACCTATCATCGTCTAACTTGTAAAGAAAGTTTTAAAGAAGAACATTTTATTAAACCATGAGTACTTGAAAAACCACAAGACCTGAAAATGTGCATTATTTATTATTTGCCGTGTATTAATAAGAATTCAAAATTTTTAGAGAAAATTACTAATCATTTCATCAGTAACAAATATTTAAAAAACAAACAGAAACAAGTTTGAGAGTTTCGAAAAGCAGTCACGATGTAACAGTATCTGGTAACAACAAAACACAAGTTCTTTCTTTATCATGTGCCATAAACCTTCTAGTGGACGACAACTATCAAGTGCGACATCAAGCGTGCAAGTTTTCTTGTGACGTCACAAAACGGCTTTTGTCGGTTGCTGACCAAAACTGTTTATCAGGTATAAAAGTTTTCAACTGTTGTTTTTAATTTGAACAAAAACAGAGAAGTTATCACACTCGTTCGTGATCTTTTCAGTTTCAGATTTCAAGAAACACGCCTTTGAATTATTTATCTATTTTACTATCTACTTCTTAATTTCTTCTTTTTTTTTGATAATGAAATTTTGAATCGTATATACAATGGTTTTTTGGTTAATTAAATTAAGAAACAAAAAACACATTGAACATTTGTAAAAAATTACAGAAACTGTTAGTGAATATTGTGATGAATTCGTACTGGAATCGTTGATATCTTCACTTAAACATCACAATAGTAACGAACAAAATGATGGTGTGAGCACAGTTGTTTGTATAGGTGCTCTTCGATCCGATATTCTATTGTCCAGAGATGCCGTTCGTGTAAGATTTGTTTTAACACTTTTAATTTTTTTTAATTCATATTCAAAGTTACTTTAGTTAAAGTGCTAAAAAATATTTTGCAAACAATTAAAAAATACTTGAATTTAGTCATAAATATAATAAATTTTGTGCTAATATGATTTTTAAATAAATTTTAACTTTAAACTAATTAAAGTTATCAATAAAAACTCTTTTAAACTATAACACAAACAATTATTACGCACAGAAACAAGAAGGACTAATAAAATCAGATGATCAACTTTTTTCTTCAAGTTCAATTTCTGACTCTTATTATGAACCATCTTTGCTTAGTTTAGCATAATTCGAATTTTTAACTTTTTAACTTTTTTTTTTAATTACAGATATATTTATTTTAGAAGATTTAGATAAATTAGGTAATGGTTTTGATCAAACTTTGTGTATTTTAAACGTAATTAATATATCTAATTTATTTGAATTCACAATTAATAAATCTTGTTGTAAAAATTTTGTACATAGATATATAAAATAGTTTGATTAGCTGCAGTACTACAAATATACTTTTACAAATATAAATGATTTCTTTTTTCAATTTAATTCAAACGTTGCATATAGAATTTTAGTAAACTGTATCTACAATCTTCGTGAAGAAAAATTACAACACAAACCATAAGTATGCTAAGGAGCTGTTTTTAAATTTAATGTTCGATATAGTGTAGGTATACTTTTGTAATGATCAAAAAGAACACTATTTTGAATTAACTTAAATGCGTTAAAAGTATCTTTTAAACTTCTATACTTTTTTAAAGATCTACTTTTTATTATTTTAGCGTTGTAAAAGATTATAATTATGTTAAAATTTTTAGGGACTTGACATTTTTCTGTTTTTTACCATTTATTATAAAACAGCAATAAATATTAATAGTTTGTCGACCAGTTGAAAAAAATGCACTGTATATCTTTTTATATAGTAAACTTCTTATGTGTACAGGTTGGTTAAAAATTAAAAGATTCTAGGTATAACATTAATAAAACTCAACTGGTTAGTTTAAATATTTTGAAATTTACTTATTTAAATTTAGTAAGCTTTATTATTTTTTTGAGTATACGGTTTAGTTTTAGTTTATGAATTTAAATGTAAACAAATGTTTGTTGACTATAAATCCATCCACAGAGGTCATTATTTTACCGAGATTAGTTCTAATGTTTTAAGTCTAAAAAAGCATAATTTAGAATCATAATTCTTAATAAATAGTTGCTGTATGAAATGACGAAAACTTATATAAAATCTTTTCAAATAATCTTTTACAGATGTTGTTAAATGACAAAGTATTGGTATTTTAACTTCGCGCAGTAGTAAGCATAGAAATGTTTTAACCGTTCACTTGAAAGCTGCTGAGGAACGAAGATAAATTTCAAAAAGATAATCTGTATACCATGTACTTGAAACAAACTGAGTTTTATGAACTATGTTTTCAGTTGTAAAAATTAACAACTATTAATTTTTTATATATTAAATACATGCTCAAAATTACCAAACCTCACAACTTTCTTTATTAACCAACTGCGTACAGATTTTATTTTAGGATCTCTATTTTACGTCCTCCAAGACTCAACGTCTTATAAAATTATAGTCTTATACTGTTTTTACTTAAATACTAATTCAAAAAGTGCTAGCTGCTATCAAAGAGGTTAAAAAATAGTTCTGTATATTTTTAATCTAAATAGTATTATTGTTGAAATGATATAATTTTCCTCTTTTTTTTTTATTGAAAAATTCAAAATGGTTGTTGTATAGATTTTATGTAAAGAAAACATTTTCTTTTAGAACAATAATCTGTTTATGAAAACATTTGAAAGTATTTATGCTATTAAAACAATTAAAGCATTTTATACTTCACGCACGACATGAAACATTTTCGTTTATACGTCCAAAATAAACTTTTTAGTTTCAACAGTCATCTTTACCTATTTTAACTGGGTGTTAATATTGCATAACCTTGAACTATGGTAAAACCTCGACTTCTTGCTTTTTACTTCAGATTCTAAACATTATCTTAACTTAGAATCTGTAGCCTAAACCTTTTTTCTTTAAAAACTATTACACTTACCATTCGAGCAATTTACAAACTATGTAACAGTTCCACCCGTTAAAAGTTACCACTTAGAAATATAAGAAAAATTTCGTTTATAATTTAGTACAACAGTTATAATACTTTGTTAACTTATAAAATTTGTAGAAACTTATACATTAATTCAAGTCTAATGGTGATTACTCCAGATCAAATATAAGAAATGCTACCAATTAAGTAATTGAATTATTGTTAAAGGTTTTCTATTTGTTAAGAAAATGGTTCAAGACTACTTGCAAACGGTTTTTAATAAAAACCTACACTATCTTTAAAATATTGTTGGTGCATATGCTTAAATTCCTAATTTATAAACATTTAAATTGTTAGTAAATACATTAAAGCTTGTAGAAATTTAATATTTAAAGTTAATTAAGTTTTACAAAGTTTCTATCTTAGTATATTTATTTAAAAGCATTTGTTCGGCCTACACTATTAAAAAATTTGAAAGATTAAACAAAAAAAAACTATAAGTTTGATAAATAGTTTATCTAAATATCAAAAACTTAGTTTTGTACTTACATTTTTTTTTTAATCTGCTAGAAAAATTAGTTCTGTTATTTTATACTACTTCAAAATAACTTTTATAAGCAAAACTTATTCTAAATTAGCTTGTTTTTCAGTGCATCATCACTGAAATTAAAAAGTTGTTTACTTAAAACAAATCAAAACACAATTTAGCTTTAAAATATTAACTTCTTTTATTTTGCAGTTTTTCAGAAGATATTGATTAAATATAGAAGTTTCTATCTTAACTTAAGCTATGGCATTAATCTAACAACTCCAAATTAAAAACCTATCTTTTATTCTTAGTTATTCTTGACAAGGAATAAAAATTATTCTTTTTCCATCGCTATGTATCTAAACATAATCAAATACATACAGTTTTTTTATATTGTAAAAACAGTTTTTTAAGAAAGTAAAACCTTGTTGCACTTACATAATTTCTAAAATTGTTTTCTGACAAACCTAACTGGGATTTTTATGATTTTAGTTAATAACTATAATATTAATAACTATATATTTATCTGTTATTCATAAAAAAAAACTACTGTTAAGTTATTATAAACACACTAATATATAACTATCACAGTTTTAATAACAGTTATTTACTACTATACCTTAAATAGTTTGTTTCTCCTTTTTCAAAATGTTCACTCACTTTATTCATTTATAAGGACTTTTTGATCTTAATAAAACAGAAATAGTAAAAGTTAGGTATTTATACCTACTAAGTAATTTAAAGGTTTGTTGTATAGATAATTAAGTCTTAAATAATCACAAATATTATATAGTTTTATAACAGTCGGATTTAATATTAAGTATTTTACCTATTAATAACTATTATCTGTAGAAAATATCTTATTTTAATGAAAACATGTATACACCTATTTTATTCTATGCTTCTATTCTCTCATTACAGTAATTATTTTTTTACAGAACCCAGTTGAAGTGTGTTGATTCGTTGACACACAGAAACATATGTTAGTAGAATAAAGGAAGATTACTGTATAATTTGTTT
The DNA here is from genome assembly GCF_965202585.1 of Thalia democratica. Taxonomy (NCBI): domain Eukaryota; kingdom Metazoa; phylum Chordata; class Thaliacea; order Salpida; family Salpidae; genus Thalia; species Thalia democratica. The sequence continues at coordinate 43,854,901 of NC_139165.1, forward strand.
ATTTATATGTTTTAATAAACATCAAAATTAAACAGACACAATTAGGCTATCCTCTTTATAGCTTAAAAAAGTATATTAAATAGAGTAAGAGTATGTAAAATTAATCAATACTTTTTGAATAAATTCAAATATATCTTTATGCTTTACAGTTTAGTTGTTAAAATAAATTCACGTTAAAACTTAATTCTTTAAAGTAATAATTATAACTTAAACTAAACAACTTTTTCAACTTATACAACTATTTTTATTAAATAATAAAACTCTATTTATTGCTACAAAAACCAGTAGAAAAAAGTTGGTGTTGTAGATTTATTAGACTGTTGACGCTAAAATAAGTCTCCAAACTATGTGAAAAATTATCATTTTTAGGAGTTTTAGAACATTATAATAAAAACGCTACTTTGTACTGTTAAAAAAATAGCTGTTATAGCATCAAAACAAATGAGAAACGATTGAAAAGTAAATAAATACAAAATAACTAAAACACCATGTTATGTTCTTATGACATAATAGAATAAAAAATCCTAAAAGCGATGAACAAATTAAACATATTTACAAATATAAATAACTCAAACAAAACAAAATAGCCTTAAGAAAAAAAGAACTTAGTTTAATATAAAAAACTTAATTTTGGTTAAAAAAATTACTTAAAACTTTACAGTCTAACATAGGAAACTTAAATATGAAACGACCTTAAAGTTATAAAATACTCGATTAAATTTTTATCTAACTGTTTGAACAAAAACTCAAAGCAGCAATAACAAAAACAAGCATTAAAAATACCTCTTTCCCCGAAATCAGACCCTGGTAACGCTTGCATGCTTCTTCTCCTTCATCGCCTCTTCCATCTTCTTCCTCTTCTCCAGGTACATCTTGCTCTGGTCCCTGTTCTGGAACGCCACGCACCCGCAGATGGTCAGCAGGAAGAGGGAGAAAAGGACGATGGCTATTATCTCGGTGGCGCCCAAGCTGGCGTCCAGGAACTCCGTCTCGCCCCTGGGCTCGTATTCGAGGAACGGGCTGACCGTGGTCCAGTTTTCGTAGGCATTGTGGCAGCTTTTGTCCTTGAACTCGTAGCAGGCGAGGTCGGAGGGCCAGCAGCAGGTGTGTCCCGGTTGCTTCTCGTCCGCCCTCAAGCACCTCCATATGAACTCCTCCTTCTTCCGCTCGCTGATGGGCGCTTTTGCCAAGTCGCCCTCTTGATCGCAGCAAATGCTTTCGTGGATGCAGCAGACGGTGGTGAACTGGTAATTCCCCACAATTTCATTTTTCTTCTGGCAGCTGCCCTTCGCCATGCGATCGACGATGAAGGGGTCCAGTCGCGGGTTGGACAGCTCGGCCTTCAGGCTGCCCAAGTGGCACCTCGAGTAGAACTCCGTGGCGTAGCAGTTGCTGCTGAAGTCTATCCATTCAGAAGGCTCGATTGTTTCAGTGGGCACTACCTCGAACTGCCAAGACTCTACAAGATTCTCGCCGTTGACTTCGGAATAAAAACATTGTGCCACCAGTAAGGTTAATATAATAGTTACCATGTTATGTTGTTGAAAGCAAGCACTTTTTGTTTAGTTGATGCACAAAACAATGTATATTTTTCTACCAGCTGTTGAAAAATTTTCGTTTTCAAGTTTAGACTATAGGCATAGTGACGTAATAATTCTTTTGGATAACCAGATGAGAAAATATTTTAACAGTACGTTAATTCAAATTTTATGCAATGCAAATGTTTGATAAATTTTTGTTATTATATGTTACTTTAAACTGTAAACAGCTTAGTGTTTTCCAGTATTTTTGTACTAAACAATTTTTTAATGAACAAGTATTTTCTTATTACTTAAATAATCTACAAAATATGAAAGCAGAGTTTGTTTTTCCCTATTATAATCAATAAAGCATGTTTTTATAAAAAAGTTAATAAAGTCATGGTTGAAATCATAAATTTAATGTCTTGATTGAAAAGATAACATAAAAATAATTATTTATACAATGCAAATGTTTGATATTTTTTTATTATTATATGTTACTTTAAATTGTAAACAGCTTAGTGTTTTCCAGTATTTTTGTACTAAACAATTTTTTAATGAACAAGTATTTTCTTATTACTTAAATAATCTACAAAATATGAAAGCAGAGTTTGTTTTTCCCTATTATAATCAATAAAGCCATGGTTGAAATCATAAATTTAATGTCTTGATTGAAAAGATAACATAAAAATAGTATTTTTCATTTCTTAAATTTTTTTTTATCAGTATTAGCACTTTAAGATGGACTTAACATTCAACTTTATAAATGTTTTTCTGACTGCAATGTCGATATTAGTGTAAACTAGATTTCTAGATCTATTAATTTATTAAAACTTTTGTATTAACTTAAATTTATTTTCTGTTGTTTTTATAAAAAGTTTATTTTGTTAAAATTAAGATTGTAAATTTAGTAAATTATAAAATCTAAACAACATTAGCTTAGATGACAATAGAAGATTGTAAGTATAGTTACTAAAGTTTAAAAAATAAATACTTGAATAGTGTTAAACTAGGAAAACTCAGATTTTTTTCTATGAAAATGTGTTTGTTTTAATCATAAAAAGTAGCAACGAAATAAATCATTCTACAATAACATGTAAAGATCTTTGTTCAATTAGTACTAAAAGAGTGTTTTACTTGTGATTTGAGAAGTGAACAGGCATAAAGTAGTAAAACTACTTTGTTTTTATATTGGTAAATGTGCAAATACAAAGTATTAAAGTCATCACAAATGGAATAAATTTGACCTTTTGTTGTACATCAAGTTTAGCAGTAACATTTTTAAGAAAACTATGTATAAACTTAACTTCGGTTTTAAAATTAAAACATATCCACTTAAAAGTATTAATTATATACTTTCGTTTGAAAACCAATACTTTAACAAGGAAGTTTTTCTAGTTGAATTTAAATATAATTTAACTTCCTTAAAACAAATAGTAAAAATTTTAAACAAAAATGTTAAATATTAGATTTGTTGTAAGCTTCGTACATTTTATTTTAGAAGCTGCTAGAATAGCTTACTGTACCTATAAGTTTAAGATTTATAGATACTATTTGACAAATTTTATGATCCTTATTTTGCTGATTGCATAAAATAAAAAAGGTTATTTAAACACATGTCTCTGGTGAAGCAATAAAGAAATAAATATTATTTTTTAAGGAAATAGACTTTGTTTATAAACAACTTTAATATATAACAACATATAGTACAATAGCAAAACATTTCTATACAATTTTTTTGAACAGTATAAAAAGTGTATTTCCTTAGAAAATACTATTTATTTCTTTAATGCTTCACCAGAGACATTTGTTTAAGTAACCTTTTTTATTTTATGCAATCAGCAAAATAAGGATCATAAAATTCGTAATTAGTAAAATTTCTTATTTTTTAAACTTTGCCTTATATTGAGAGTATTGTAATGGTAGCTAAGATTAATTATGTTTTACAAAATGAAGCTAGACAAGATGTGAGTATTTTTGTAAGTTTTGTTTTTTTCTGAAGACTAATTCATACTAGCACTAAAATAAATTAACCTACAAGCTTAAATGAAAATTTTTAATGTTTATAGGTACAAAAAACTACTTGGTATTGTAGCTATGATCTTTAAGCCATTGATAGAGGAAAAATAAAAGTAGAAAGATATATTTGTAAACATTTAGATATACTAGATCAGTGCTTCTGAACCTTTTTCTAATGGCGGAACCCTTTTCCAAAGTTCAACTTTTTCGCGGAACCCCTAATTTAAATTTTACATAAAATTTTTAATTAAACAAATGTTCTTTTTTAAATTTCGAAAGGCTTCGCGGAACCCCATTTCAGAAGCACTGTACTAGATTAAACAAGCATTTAAAGTTCATATTCCGTCTGAAGAACAAAACATGTCAGGTAAAAAAAAGTGCCCAGTGATTTTTCTTGTAATAACTTGTATCCTGATAATTGTAACTGTATGCATCGTTTTAATGTTTGGACTCGGAATAATTAAATATTCAACAAAAGGTAGATAATTTTACTGAAAAAATGTGTTTTACTTCAATAAATATAAATTTAACATTTACTTAAGTATAAACCCTTTTTATTTCATTAAATATTTTATTCAACCTCAATTGCAATAAATTACTAGTTAGCTTTCATTTCAATTAACCAGTGTATTATAAAGTAACGCACTTACAATGTTCAAATAAAAAGTTACGCTATCAGGTGTGTTAGTTTACCGAGTCACTATTTTTTTTTAATTCAATATATTATAAAATAAAAAATGGACAATGAAGTGTTTGATATAATAACTAAACTTTTATGTCAAGTTTACGGTATGTTTCTAGTCTAAACAAAGTTTTAAGAACTAGTTTAATAACCTAAATATTTTTAGAAAATCTTAAAACTTATGAAAATTATTATGTGATTACAAAAAACTTAAAAAAATTTTTGACTATTAAATATACTAAAAATTTATTTATAACTTTGTTAAAATTACATTGGCACTTAATTTTTTCAGAACGAACATAGCTAATTTTAAGTTTTGAACTAGTTTATGTTGTATATTTTTCAATCTTAAAAAGTAGTAGAGTATCTAGAAGTAAATTACTACTAAATCTTAAATTTTCTTTAATTTTATACTAAATAAATTACTACAACAGTCTAAATATCAACTGTTTTTACCATAAGACTGTGTCTACGTAAAAAGTGATGGAAATAAAACAAGTATAGAGGAAGGGAAAACGACAAAGGTTAAGTGTTCGCCTGGATTTTCAACAAATAGTTTTGACAAGCGAACTTGTATTGGTGGTGAATTGTCTCCTTCGCTGGAAGAAAAACCAATATTTTGCCATGCTGGTATTTGGCTTTGATTACTTGCTTAAAAACTTTACTTTTTTTATAGCACAAGATTTAAGGTTAAAATAAATATAGCAGTACTTAATCGTAACAAAAATAATAAAAAAGGTTAATAATATTTCTTTTCTACAGAAAAGAATGACACTAGTTGTATTTTTTAAGAAATATAGATGTTTCAGTAGTGTTTCTGTTTAAATTGAACAGCAAAGAGATATAGCTAAAAAATTGTTACGTTTTTAACTTGCCAATATTGGTATAAGTATTAGCATTATATAAATACATGTTTTTCAGATTGTTTTGAAACTCAAGTAGAAAACATCGTTAACCCTAAAATCCCTGTTGCTCATGACGATCACTTCAATTTGACTTGTAAGCAAGGATTTAATCCATCTAGAAATTCTGAAGCGCGGTGCAACAACGGAGTTTTTGAAATTAAAACTTTTGTTTGCGTAAAAGATGTTGTAAATCTTTAAAATCGTTGTAAAATTTTAAATGGTAGATAATAGTTTTTAAATAAAAACTAAGATTTAATACTTAGACTTTTAGCTCAAATACTCAACTTACAAATTAAGACACAATAAAAAGTTGCTACAATCAAGACTGGAAAAATTTTATCTAGACTAAAATAATGCAATCAATAGTGACTACTTTCAAAAGTATAGCGTTCTCCTAAAACATATGAATATTTTACTACCATGCTACCTTTTTATAAATAAATTATTCCAATGATTTTTTAGTAAAAAGTCCGTAAGCTCAATCTGAAATCTTCTAAATATTCTAGTGCAGAGTTTCTTAAAGTTAGTAATATTTCATGTTATGTGTTTTGGGTTGTTCTGACAGTAGTTCGTAAAAAAAATATAATTTATTTTTTTCTTGTTGCAGATATAAATTAGTACAAAAATATTATATATAAAATCTAAGTTATTAGTATCTTCATGTTATATAAGATTCATACTGAAAAAAGTAAAAAAGAAACAATGTAAGAAAACTTTATAGTTTTACCACGAAATTATAAAATAACTAAATGTGTTATTTGTTTAATAATTAGCACATAATATTAAAATAGCAAATCAAGTTAACTAATAATGTCTAACTTCGAGTTTTTAGTTGTCATCCAAAATTAACACATAACTTTAAACTTTTTATCATTATTGTAATGTTTTTATCCAAATTTATCTTCAGAGAGATTTAAGTAATGATAAAAGGTATTTGATTTATAAATCGAATGGACTGTTTACTATTTTCAATGATATTTTATATACTATAGTCCTTATTGCTAATAACATTTTGAATTTTTGAAAAATTAAAGCTGGTTAGATACATTACAAAAAAGCAGCATATTGTAAACAAAGTTAAAAGTTTAAGTTCGTTTAGTAGTAGAATGAAAAAAAAATATTATAGCTTTCGTTATTTTTTATAACTCTTATTCTCTTTGCTTATTGTTTTTCTTTGTTATACAATTTTAATGTCTTCACAATACAATTTAATTAGTCTAGCTTAGGGATAGGCAACGTAAGAACTATCCACCCAACCCGCAAACAAAAGTATTTTGCTTGCGACGTGTTTTTAAAAACAACAGAAATATAAAATAAAACTTAAATTTTAAGATATATTAAATGTGCTTCTAATTTGATAATGTAACTACAAAAGTACTCATTTAATTAATTTTTATATAGACTTTGTTTATAGATTCTTTTTAGTCTTACAAGTACAATTTTACAAAAATATGCGGTCTACAAGAGACTGTTTTGATAAATTTAGCTTGGCCTCTCAACAAATTTTTTTTAATCCTTAATCTAGCTTATGGTTTTTTAATTTCTAAGAAAAAATCGTCAAAAACAACTACTGGAGAATAAAGTATTACATCTAAACAAACGTATATTTAATATTCAGAAATATTTGTACTTTGAATTATGTCAAACCTGGTCTTGCTAGCTTATATTTACTGATGTGGTTAAATCCAGTTGATGTGGTGTTAGTAATGATTACTAGCTCAAAAATATATGACATTAGGAAGTTTTTAATTTTTCTAGTGATTTATCTACTGTTTTATTGACTATTATTCACTATCAGTATGAATTTAACCTGATAAAAATATAATTAAAGCTTTAATTAACTTTTTGTAATTAATTACGTCCAAAGATTGATTAATTTTAAATGCTAAGTAGTAGTCTTTTAGAACAAAATTTTTATTTCCCACTCTTTACATTGTCCTAATCGAAACTTTAAGCTTTATTAACAAAAAATGATACTTTATTTATTTTAAATACATATTTATAGACAGTACTTTACATTTAGACAGTTTATTCACTAACTGCATAATTTGATTATAAAACATAAAATAATTAGGAACACTTTTGTTTTAAATAACTTTATATACAAGTTATCTCGGCAAACGTATTATTATAAGTATTTACAAAATTTAAATAAAAGTTTTAATCAGATATACGTCCATGTTTTTGTCTTAAAGTTTAATTTTATCTGAGTTCAGCTCACTATTTAAAATAAAAGCACAAGAAAACTTTCAAAACTTGCGTAATAAAAGAGGAATTGAATTTGTTAAAAATAAAACTAGACTCAACTAAAAAGATTCAAAATATTTATGTTTTATAACAATTATAAATAAATTATATTAGTTAGTCAGTTAGAACAAATGAATAGCATTTATGTTATGATTGTTGTCCTTGTTACTAAATAACGAAACTCAGCTTCAGTTGTATATTTCATGATGAAGTAATAACAAACCATAGTAAATTAAAAATCTTACTCAAAATACCTTTAAAAATCTTAAAATTTATAAGCATTGGTACAAATAAGAAAGATTAACTCATCAAAAAATATTTGTGTGTGGCCTGATGGCATAAGGGTCCTGATGAAGACAACAACTCTCTGAGTTGAATGTTGCAAGATCAAACCCAGTTGTCAAAAGTATACAGAAGAAAAATATAAAAAAACTTACATTTACAGACAACCTACAAAAAAAAAGACTATTTGAGGTTACCGAAAAAATAAAAATTATTAAATAATTTCTAAAAAGTAGATTTAAATAACTATATTTATTGTTTTTTAATTACAAATAGTGGTTTATATATTTTCTGTCAAGTAGTAAACTTTAATGAAACATCAGTTAGACTTTTTACTTAACTAAAATATTACTACTTTGACATGTTGATTTCTTAACTACTCATGTTGGCTACTCACATTATGTTTGTAGATACTAATAAGGTGAATAAGTTTATAAATGAACAAAGCATTTAAAAAAATTGTTTGGTGAACTGTTGACTATTTAGTAATTTTTTTTTGTTCTAATTACTAACTAATATACTATTACTTATATTTGTTTTATTGTACTTTTACTTGTAAATACAAGGCTACAAGTTGTTAAGAGCTATCAAAAGTTAGATTTTCTTTTGAAAAAAAAGTCTAGCTAATTTGAAATATTTTTACTACTCATCAGAATTTATGTATACAGCAAATGTGTAAATAAGCAGACTACTGTGGTGCACAAGTGAAACACAGATTTAAGAAACACAAAAGTTCTAATAACTATTGGTTACCATTTAGACTAGGTGATCATACTTTTTTATTTTTTTATTGATTTTACAGGATATTTGATAAATGATAGTGGAATACAACTTTGCACACTTAAAGTTGATGTATATCAAATTTGATTGTGTCATTTAAACATTCTCAGTTTAATAGATTTAATATAAAACTTTTGCTTATCTACCTAATCCATTTCAGAAATATTTAAATGACGTTATACAGTATAGTTAAAAATGTTAATGATTTGTAAGGTAAAAAAAGATAATATATTTATTCTTTCAAAAATTATTTTGCAAACTAAGTTTTGGTCAAAGACCTCGTCAGTGCTTAAATATATCTTATTCAAATAGAATAAGCACTGACGAGGTCTTTGACCAAAACTTAGTTTGCAAAATAAATTTTTGAAAGAATAAATATATTACTTCTACTCCCCAGCAGTTGAGATCTCTCTATTTGTTTTCTTAAAACCAAAACATATAATAAAAAAAGATAAGGTTAAAACTTTGAAGAAATAACTTAAATTAGTTATTTCATTTAAAATAATTTAAAAAGTATAAGGCGATTGAGTTTGTAAAATTTCAAATTATAACTGATTGAGTCATGTGCAATAACTTCAAAAAAATAAAATTTCCAGTATTCAAAGCTAGAGTATAATCAAAAATAAAAAAAATTGAAGTTATAAAATAAAATTCGTATGTATTTTTATACTTGTTCATAACAAAAAGTTAGAACTATGCATTTTAACTTTAGAAAGAAAGAAAGAAAAATGTGAACGCTCACAACTAAGGTGCTCACAACTAAGGTCGATGGATTGGTGTGGAGAAAGACCTTTCGGTCATCGAGCTGCACTTCATTTACTTGTAACTAATTCTTTGAGCTAACTTTAAAACAATAATGAAAAAATAAAAACAAAAACTTAGAAAGTAACTGTATATACAAATATTTTTTTTTTAAGTTTAAAAATGGTAAGCACCCTTTTTTAACCCATTACTGCCAATATTGACCATGGAAACCATAGTCTACCATGGGCTCCACACCGTCTCCTCCCCTAGATTTCTATTTTTATGATCATGTACATTAACATTTTTCTTGTTGCCCTTTCTACAAGAGCAACCACAAAAAATGCAACAGATATCTCAAAATTGAATAAATGGGGAGAGTTAGTAATGTCAGTATACATAAAATATTCAGTAATGTCATAAAACTGAAAGAGCACCATATATTTTAAAAAAGTGTCTTTAAATTTCTAGTATATGTGTTTGTAGGTAAATAAAAATAGAGCAAAAAAAAAACTTTGTCAAACTGTTTTATAGATTTGTAGACAATTCAATTTTAAACAATAAAATCTAGCACTAATAATTAATAGAATTTGTTTAAACTACTTAAAATAAAATCACTCCTAACAATAAACAGCTAAATTTAAAAACAAAATAATAAAACTACACAAATGTTCTGAAAAAAATAAAGTAATAATAAAAGTATTTAATTGAGTTAAATAAACTGTTTGTAAACCTAAATCTAATTTTTAACAAACAAAATTAAATAACCAGAATGTCTAAAAAATATAAAGTCTTTACTTCTAAATTTAAAATCTCCATCTTCTGAAACAAATTGACAATTAATATATAGTAAACAAAAAACTACAAAATAGAGTTACAAAAGAAAAATAATACATCTACTCGTTTAACCACACTGTCAATGAGGACAAAACAATACTATCAAATCTTATGTACAAGAAACAAATTAAAAAAGTATATATAATAAATAAGATAATAAAACCAACCTATACCAATCCAGCTCTACCTTCACCAAGTTTATAAGACCAACAGCAATCAGCCCAAAAAAAAAAGATTAAGACAAACACCAATACTAAAATATAAGTTTAACTGTTGGTAAAGATTAAGCTTCATATTTTTGAGATTGTTTTTTAAGTAAGTTTTCTCTCATTCCATATTGAAATGCTCCAAGATAGCTCTGATCTATTAAGTTTCTAGGCAATTCTTCCCATAGTTTAGAACCAAGGTAAGATAATGTTTTAAGACCAAAGAGACTATTTACTCTGGGAAAAAAATAGTTTGTTTCGGCAAATTTTGTTAGATGATTATGCATTTTATTAACGTTTGTAAAGTAAGGCTTAAAGTTGACTGGCAAGGTATCTTTTTTAAATTTGTGCATAAAAACTCCTACCTCATACTTAAACATATTTTTAACATCTAATATTTTCTTTTCTATTTTTATACTTTTAACACTTTCATTCCAACCTTTGGAATGAATGCATCTTAATGCTCTATTAATGAGTTTATCAATCTCAGTAATTTTAGTTTTACTTGCCCTACCCCAACACAACAAACCATATCTTACATGACTCATCAGAAGAGAATTAAAGATGTAGTATAAGGAATTTTGATTTAAAAAGTACCTTGTTTTGTATAAAATACCTATTGTTTTCAATAGCTTTGTTTTTACTGCTTCAATATGGTCAGACCAATTGAGGTTACTATCAATTGTAAAACCAAGATACTTATAATTTTCTACCTTTGATATGGATGTCTTACCTATTTTTATTTGTAAACTTGTGTTTTTCCAAACTTTTGTTTTACCAGAGTGAAAGAGCATGTACCTTGTTTTATCAGTATTTAGTTTAAGCCTATTATCCTTTAACCATGTTGATACATTATCTAGTTCTGAATTAAGGTATGCAGTGTCTGTTTTGTAATTGTCTTTTTTAAATGTGGTATATAATAATGTATCGTCTGCAAAATTTAGTACATTTAGACTGGTGTTGTTTTGAAGATCATTTATATATACCAAAAACAATAACGGTCCTAAAACAGAACCCTGTGGCACTCCTACTTCTACACCCTCCCAATCTGATTCATGCCCTCCAAAATTAACAAATTGCTTTCTTTCAGTTAAATATGATTTTATTAAATTATGCATTTTTCCATTTATTCCAATATATTCTAATTTGTCTAACAAAATCTTTCTATCCACACAGTCAAAGGCCTTGCTCAAATCTAATAAAACAGCACAAACTGCATTTCCATTATCAAAGGAGGACAATGTACTTTCCACAAACTCTGAAAGAGCTAAGGTAGTAGAGTGTCCCTCCCTAAAGCCAAACTGAGAAGAATTTAAGATATTGAACTTTGTAAAAAACTTGTATAAGCGACTATATATGGCTTTTTCTATAATTTTGTTAATATTTGATAAAAGTGAAATCGGCCGATAGTTTCCTGGAAGTGTTTTTGAACCTGATTTAAATATAGGTATAACTTTAGCTAATTTTAAACAATTTGGGTAATTACCTTCATGAAATGCTTGATTGGTTAGTTCACTAATAACTGGAGCTATATGATAATTTATTTTCTTTAAGATTTTAATAGAAATATTATCTACACCACTAGCTTTATCTGAACTTAAACTTTTTATAATACTTATTATTTCATTTTCATGTACATCAAACCAGACAAAACTGTTATAGTGGTTTTTTGGGCTATTAATAGAAGACTTTGGATAAATTTCCTGTTTTAAATAAGTTTGTTTTCCTATATTGGCAAAATGAAGGTTTAAGTTATTTACAATTTCATCTGGATTAACAAAAGATTTTTCATTTATTTCAAGTTTATGAGGAAAAATTTGTTTTTTTTTTCTGTCTGTTTGTAATATTATTAATTACCTTCCAAGTCTCTGCTGAATCTTTATTACAGCTTTGAAGTCTAATTTCAAAATACTTTTTTTTCGAAATTGTTTTAATTTTTGTTAACTTGTTTCTGTAAACTTTATATTCTTTTACTTGTTGCATGTTGCTAAAGTTACTTCTGCATAGTATTTTGTAAAGGTTGTTTTTATGCCTAACAGATTTAAGAATACCTTTTGTAATCCAGGGTTTTGACTTGAAGTTCTGTATGAAGTAATTTTTTTATTAACTGTTTATGTTTGTAGTATTAGCTAATGGGATTTAAGCATTTCATTTATTTCTGTTACTAACTATATTCTTTAAAAAATGTTATATAGCCTAGCAATTTTTAAAGATTTTTCACTATATTGCATACATTTAAGGTCAAGGAGTTTATTATGTTTTTTTGGTTGTTAAAACATATGCTAACTGAAAATGTTTTGTAAGATCATACTTGACTGATGCTAAATAAAGTATTGTAGCTTACTTTGATTTTAATTCTTATTTTAAATTTTTTAATTTTCAACTATTAGCTAAGTTATTACCTGCTTATACTTCAAAATAAGATAAAACAAAATTTAAATACCATACTCAATTAGTATATGGTATATGAGTAGCTTTGTAGTTATATTAGTCTAACATTTTATCTTGATATACCCAGAAATATCTGAAAATTGTAAATTTAAGTAAAAAAAAGACTTTAAAAGTCTAGAAATTGCTAACTTTTAAAATTATAATGGAAATCCTTAAAAACAAAAAAACTTTAAAAACCTGGATATTTGAACTGTTTTTTCTGTAAATTAGTTAAATTTAGATAATATATGAAAAAGCTACTTTATACAGTAACAAAATTAAATAGTAATTAAAGTTTTAAACATTTTAAAACAAATTTAAAGCACAAAGTTAAATTTTTTTTTTACTATCACAATTACCCCTAACCCTTGTTTAGTAATTAATTTGTTTTTTTTTGCTTTTTATTTTATTTTTTATACTATTTATTTTATTTTCGTGTTTTTCTAGTGTTTGATTAATAATTTTTATCAGGTAGGTTTCTTTTTCTATTACTGTTATCCTAACCCTCGGTTGGTAACTTTTTTAGTTACTAATTAATCTATTTATTTTTTTCATTTTTTTTTTCTTTTTACTTTTTTTACTCTTGTGCAAAAATGTCCCTTTGTGCAAAGAAGTCTTTGTGCAAAAGTGTCCCTTCTGCATATTTGACCCTTTGTGCAAAAATGTATTTGTGCTTATTTGACCAGTTCTTCAGGATGGATTGGTCTGTCAAGTAGAAAAAGTTTGCAAACTGCATGTTTTTAGTTAAAAACTTCTTTTGCAAAACAACCAAGTTTAGTTTACGTTTAACAAAAATACTACTGTACTCTTTATTTAAATGTGAGTAAGCAATAATTATAATTTGACTGTCTTTTTAGCTCAACTTTGCTTTAAGGCAGTTTTGTATCTAAAAAGTTCTAGTTTTTAATAAAAATATTACTTAGCAAAAGATGTTTTCTTTAAAAACTTGCCCTGCTAAACAATTTTGTATTTAATCCAGCCTAATCTTATTATTGAATACCACAAAATTGTAATTTTTGATCTAGTTTAAGTGTGCTTTTATCACTCTGTTTATCACTCATCCAAGAGTCTTAAATGTTTTTATTAACATTTCACAAACAAAAATGTAAACATATTTTGTACATATTTTTTGTCCTTATCATACTGTTTATCATGACTATTTTTAGTAAATTTCTTTTTTTTTTAGCTTAAAATAATTCTTTTTTACTTTCACAAAAACAGTTTAAAAATAAAATACCATGATATTCCATCATTGTTATATAAGCTTTATCAAACTGTGCTTTTCTTACCACAAAAAAAATAGTTATTTTAAATAAAATGACTTCTATTCAAAGCTATTGTTAAATGATAGAAATAATATATTAATTATACTTATATAAATAGTTATTTTTGACATAATTTAACTTACAGTTCTAATTACATAAGAATTTAGCAATAAATTCTTGTTTGTTATTTTTAGTTAGGTAATAGTTTATGCCTTGTATGGAAATATTAAAGTTTTTATATGATTTATGAATAAATCATTGTGACAAACTTAAGTAGTACATGATATGTTATCAAAAAAATCTCTGTTTAACTGTATATATATACAATAAATTAGCTTTAAAGAGATTTTACTTTTTTCTTGTATTTTGAACTACAAGAGTATTTAAAAACATCATTTCAAGGTTTTCTTTTTTAATTGTCAAATTACTTTTTAAAGTTTTTTTTTCTATCATCTTTGATTACAAAAAAAAAATATTAGCATGTATCTAAATCATTTAATCATTTAATATTTAAGTTACTGTATTAGTTAACTTATGGACTAAGGTTTTTGTTATTTATCAATATGATAACTTTTGAAATATGTACAAATGGTTTTTTATGTATATTTAACAAAAGTTTTCTCCTGTTAATATACTTTATTGTCTAAGCATCTTCAGGACAATAGTAAAATAATTATAAGTCTGGTGTATGTAAAAAAATAAGTATTGTTATTATATATCAAGTAGTTTATTTAGTTTATTCTTGTACAAAACTTCCAGACTTTAAAATTATTTATTACCATTGTCCCAAAGATTTTTGTGTGGACAGTAAATCATTATTGAGGGCTGAAAACTTTTGTTGAATAAGCTATTTTGAAAGACCTCAAGCTACATAATTTTTAAAGTGACAAAAAAAATTGTGATTTTTTAATAAAATTTATCTTTAACTTAATAAAATTTGTTAGTATTAATGTAATTTTTTTAATAAAAAAGGTATATAAAGCTACTCTACTGATTTTAGACACTCATAAAAGCCCAAACTAATATTTCAGCATAACATAACTTAGCAATGTACTCCATGTCAAAGCTCAGATATTCTGACAGCAATGAAGACGATGAAAGCTTCTATGACAAGCCCCTCTCCGAAGAAGAGGAAGAAGAAGTCGACTGGGATTGCCAAGAAAAGAAAAACCCGGGGCTGGACATGAGCCATGGCTTCATTCACCACATTCGCCAGAACCAGGTGGACCGTGACAACTTTGACAAGATGAAAAAATCAGAGAGCACGAGAAAGAAGGCGCCAAAGAAAAAGTATCCCGCAGAGAGAAACTTGTATGTTCCGCCCAGTGAGCGCAGAAACAGCATGGCTGGGCGCAGAAGCAATATGACTGGGCGCAGAAGCAATGTGAGTGAAGCAGCGTTCGAGGAAGATTACAGCGATGAAGAAAGGCCTCTTTACAAACTGTCCTACACTGACATTTATAAGAAGACCCATTACCTGACAGTGAGCAAAGATGACGATCCTGAAGTGGTTGCCATGAGGCTGATGAAAATTGCAAACATTCCCGATGACCTTTACGACGCTTTGGTGTGGAAAATTAAAACGGATAAGCAGAAGTACAGGTGACTGGAATGAAGGGAAACTGAAACAATGACTTGATTATATCTTGCTTGTTTAAATGTTAATTCGTTGTTGCTTTAGCAGCCTAGTTGACCAAGCTGAAAATGGTTTTATAGACAAGTTGTTATGATTTTTACAAAATTATGGTTTTGTTTTGTACATTTGTAAGTAGATAACTTTTTGTAAGTTTTTAATTAAAAAAAATATTTGTTTTAAATTTAAACAGCAATTTATGTCATACCCAAGAAATATGCTAAACCCAAGTTTGAAAATAATTATTTAATTTTTGTAACATTTTTTTTTAAACTAATTATTTCTAACGTTAGTAAAGGAAATTTTTATAGTATACATGACTCTAATTTATATTTAAAAAACATTTATTTTGATTTCCTAAGGAAAAAAAAACGTTTTCTACGAAGTTTAAAATAGTCTAAATACCTCATGTTTCCCATGTTTATAAAGTATGGTTTAATTAGTTTCTGAAATTTAAGTTATTATGTTTAAAAAATTTAGAAACATAAACAATCAATAGTTTTATTGTAATAAATTGAAATTTTTATAGAAAAAAATCGAAGGTGAAGTTACTTAAAGTGTTAATGATGATTAGTTTTTTGTTTATACTACTTAAAAAATATATTTCAAACAATATAGTAGCAAGATAAATATTTAAGAATTGTCAGCGTTGTTTTTTATTGTGCCTTGCTGTTGCTTATTGTTTGTTATTGTGCCAAATTATCATATTTATTACTTATAACTGATAGTTTTCTTGAATGATTTTTTTTGCTTCTTTTAGTTTCAAAATATTTAGAATTTTGCTACAAGTAAACTGCTCGTTGGCACGAATATATATAATATATATAATTATAGGTTTAATGATTTTTATATTTATAAGTTTTTGTTAACATATTCTGTTCATTAGAATAGTATATAAAAGTTGAAACTAATATTTTTATTTACGAAAATTGAAAAAAAAGATTTTCATTTCAAGTCCTGCTATAACTGCTATTAAAAAACCCCTCAGATCAAATTAAAAATATTTCCCAAAACAAATACAAACAAAATGGCTGGCGAGGAGGCGCAGAAGAAGAGCAAGGCTGAGCTGAAGAGGGAGCGGAGGGAGAAACAGGAGAGGGAGCGAGCGTTGAAGGCGCAGAGGAAGGAGGAGGAGATGCGGAAGGGGGAGGGCAAGAAGAAGGCCAACATACAGATGCCGGCCACCATACAGGCCGACAACCCGCAGGTGATCAAGAAGCAGACGCAGCAGTTGCTCAGGCAGAACGTGCAGAGGCACGCGGATGAGCAGAAGAAGGTGAGTTAATTTATATTTGCTCGTGTTGCAAGTCATTAGGGCTTGATTAGCAGTAATTATTTTTTTGGCTTTTTATATAAAATAATTTTTTTATTTATATTTTCTCATAAACTCAGACTAGCTTTTAATCAGTCAAGCATTTTTTTGCTTCTTTTAGTGGCGACTTTGTAATTTTTATGACTTAATTTTTTTTTTATAAAATTGTGTTTTTTCATCTAAATACTTTGTTTATATTGTTATTGTTATATTAATTATTGTTGTCATTATTGTTATAGTATTATTGTTATTAATTTTATTATTATGAATATTAATTTGTTTCTAGATAATTATGCTTCATTAACAAGTACTACTTTATTCAGTCTTTGGATTTAACTACTTTTTTAAATAACAATTCAGGTTAGTTTTTGATAATAGAGTGGCAACCCTATAATGTTTTACCAAGAATTTTTTTTTCAACCGGTTTATCTTGGCTGTAAAAGCTTTCCTGGTTTTTTTTGTTTTTTGTAAATAACCTTAAATACAAAAAAAAAAAGTTTTTATATCTTTAAAATTAATTTGTAAATAAAAAATAGTTCATCTAAATTTTATGTATCGAAAACACATCTAAAGTACGATTACAGTATCTTGTCAGTAGTTGTAAACTTAAATTTTTTAAACTTTGAATTGAATGTTCTACTAAGAGGGATAAGAAAAGTTGTACCACAAAAAGCCTGGATTAGGTTTACAAAAAACTATTTACCACCCTTTAAAATACAAAACTTTTGAAAAAAACTTATTTCTCACTAAATGTTTTGTGGAAGGTAAAATTAATTGTACTTACTTATTTTTGTACAGCCTAACACTTTAGGTAAAATCGACTAAAGGAAATATTAAGATACATAACAATAAAATTGTTAAATTAGTGAAGCTTTGAACCCAAACTAAAAGTTTAAAAATACTGACGATATCTAAGTAAGTACAGATCCTATGTTATTGGTTTAAGTTTAAAATATATATGAAGTTCATGTAAAATGTAAATTTAGATTCTTGTTTAATCTAAAAAATACTTGGTTTGTTAATAAACAATTTTTTTGTAAATATTGTTTTTCTTAATTTTGAGAGTGAACATAAATATCAAATTGAAAAGATTACTTTATTTTATAACATTGTAATGTTGTTATGTTTGCTATAAAGTCTATAAGTTGATAAATTTTAGTAATAAACATTGCATCTCTTAGTTAAAAAGTTTTTAATTAAATCTTTTTTTAATTTATTCTGTAATTAAATTATATTTTTAATTATATTTTATGATCCTTTAACTTTCGTAAATGATAACCTAATGAAAAAAAAACTTGTGACAATCAAAAGTTAAGTTTTTTATGCTGATTTTGATTGCAAATTAAAATATAAACAATCAAAGAAGCAAGATATAAAACTTAACAACAACGATTTGATAGTTACTTATTTCATTAAAAACGAATGTTGATTTTGTATATTAAAATGATACCACAGCTGTATGAAGTTTTATAGAAATGATAAGTAGTGCTACTCTTAATTATCTGTGTACTCATCATAAAACATATTCAAAATTTTTACGAATATTTTTCAGAAATACATATATATATATATATTTTTTCTAAATAATTGACCCATATTTTTCAAGGTAGTCTTCGTCAAGCACTTGAATTTTTCAAGTCAAATAAAAAGCATAAAAAATAGCTTAACAATATATTTTAAGTAAAGCTGAACCCCCTATGGCCTTAAATATATAAACCCTAGTTTATTACTTTTTATTTTTTTTGTTACCATAAAATAGTTGGTACATTTTATTGACAAACCTCTTGTATCTATGAGTTTTGTTTGTAAAAAAAAACATAAAGTTAAGAAATATATATAAACTGATTTCATTTACTTTTATAATTCATTAAGAATAACAATGGTATTTATACTTTCTTAATTAACAATATTAAAGTGCTGTACTTTTTAGAAATTAAGTGCCAAATTAATTCTCAAGTAAATAGTTTTTAAACAAGTGATTTTAAAAATTTATGTGCTCGATTTGATTGCTTAATTTTTAATCGCATGAATGTTATCTAAATTAAAGACTATTAAAGAAGCAAGTTATAAAATATAGCAACAACAGTTCAAAAAATAAAATATATTTTTGAATATTAATGTTGCTACTTCATGTTAATACCACATAATAAAGAGTTTTCATACTACTCTTTATACTGTGCGTACTCACTATATAATATTCAAAAGTTTTTATGATTTTTTCAGAACTATTTAAAAGCACTATACATAGTTACATTTAGATTACAAAACCATACTGTAATTTATATATCATATTAACACAAAAATATTATTTTCTAGGTGGCCTTCGTGAAGCACTTGCACCAGTATGACCGCAACGTGCCCATCACGAAATCGCAATCATTCGGAGGCAACGCGGTGCACCCTTCGATCAGGAAGCTGGGACTCAAGTACTCCCAGGTTGAAATTTGTTACTTTTTAAATAGAGTTGTTTAACTTTTGAGTTAGTGAGGTTCTCATCTTCGTTTCTATCTTCAAGCAATCTTAAAAATATATTTTGCAAATTAGTAAAAAAAAATATTGACCAGAATAAAATATATTTTTCCCCGATTTACTGATTAATTTTACAACCATGTAACAGGACGTCATCTGTGGATCATCAGCAAGGTGCAACGCTTTAATAAAAGCTTTAATAAGGATGACAAAAGACATGAGGGTACCCGAGGGCAAGGAGTTCAAGATGCATTTTGATTTGAAGCTGAAGCAGGCAATCAACTTCCTTGAGCAGTGCCGCCCCAAGACCATCAGCATGGGCAACATGATCAAGAGGGTGAGGGAAGAGTGGCAGAAGTTTGAGCGGGACGTGAACGAGGAAGAAGGAAAGAAGGTGCTTTGTTTTTTACACTGATTTCGATTGCATAGTTTTCCGTTTTAAATGTAGGCAAATAAAGAATTAATATTTAAAACAATAAACAAAAAATTAAAAATTACTTAATTTACTATAAACTTACGTAGTTTCTTTATGTTAAATTGTTATCACAGTTATATGAACTTTTCATAAAATGACTAGCAGTACCCTTAATACCCTGTATAAGCAATATAAAAAGTTTTCAAAATAATATCATGCATATATTCTGAACACAAAATATTATTTTCAAGGTTCTGATCGAGTGCCTGGAAAACTACGCCAGGATGATCCAGATGGCTGGTGAGGTGATCGTGGAGTCGACGGTGACAAAGATCAAAAACGGAGACAGGATACTCACTTACGGCCACTCTAGATTGGTGGAGCAGTCGCTGGTACAAGCGAAGATGGAGGGGAAGGATTTCACCGTGGTGGTGGTCGACAGCAGGCCCAAGGTGAACGGCCTGGCGCTGGTGAAAAAGTTGGTGGAAAACAACGTGAAGAGCGCGTACTGCTTCATATCGCACATCTCGAACGCCATGCACCACGTGGACAAGGTCATATGCGGCGTGCAGAGCGTCTTCTCGAACGGCTACGTCCTGGGCAGCATCGGAACGGCGACCATCAGCATGGTGGCCAAAAAGTACAACGTCCCGTTCATAGCGTGCTGCGAGGCGTACAAGCTGTCCAGCCACTCGCAGACCGACTCGTTCACCAAGAACGACCTGGGCGACCCGCGGGACGTCTTGGAGCCGCACGACGCGAACTGCAGGAAGCAGGTGCTGAAGGAGATGTGGAGCAACGAGAACTTGCTGGCGATAAACATGACGTACGAGGTCACCCCGCCCAAGTTCGTCAGCGTCCTCGTTACCGAGTTGGGGGAATTCCCGACCATCTCGACGCCGTCCGTGATCAAGCTGGTGGCGCAGCAGGCCGAGACTGCGTAGTATATGGAGGGGTGTGAAGAATAATGGTTTTTCAATGACTTATTTTCATCAAATATTTTTTTGCCGTCTTCAGATTTTGTTTAATTGAGTTGGTGTCATCTGAAATGTTTTAGATTTTGTGCAAACTTTGGGTTAACAACTCGACTTATTGTGAAATAAAAACATTAACTAAGGTTCTATATGTCTTTTTTGAGTTTTTCAACCTTGTATAGTTAACTGATTTTTAGGTAATATAGATATATTGTTTATAAAGCTTTTATTGGCAACAGTTTGCACAAATTTTGATTATAAACAAATTATTCTTATTTTGTTTTAAAAATAATAAACAACTTTTTGTGAAACTATCTAAAATGCAACGATATAAAGAAGTATTTGATTCCAATAAAAAAAAAATTCTGAATAACAAATGTTTTAATTTCGCAAACTCAACTATATGATATTACAGGAATAGTTTTTTAAGAGAAAATTAACAAATAATTGTAACAATGAGTACAGCAACTCAAGAAAGTTTCAGGGGAAACACTGAAGTCGTTCAGGAAAAACCTCAGGAAGCCACGTACATGATACGCCCCAACTACAATAAAAAGTAAGATTTTTTTTTTAATAAAATAATCATTAATAACTAATACATTCAGTTGTATAAAATATTTTTCGTTTTTTTTTTGTTACGTCAGTTATGAAATAATGCTTAATTAAGTGTTTAAAGCTTATTATTTAAGTTTTTCTCTTATATTCGAAATATTTTTTTTCAAAAAGTTTAGTTAAAATTTTATAATTTAACTTTGGTTTTTAATTGCTCAATACTGCAAAAAAATCAGCACGGTTGTTTTCATTGTCATTACATAAACATTTTAGATTCAAAAAGCTAGAAGTGGCAAAGATAATAACTGAAGTCTTAAAGAATACCTTGGAGGGTCAGTCGTTCGACTCTGATAAAGTGGGGAGTTGGACTACGAGTATCTCGAATGAAGTTAAAAATAGATGCAAAGGTATTAGATGTTTATAAAAATAATATTCCGGAATTAACAGTCTAAATTGTTTAATTTGTCTTAGCTACCGTCATAACTTATCATGGATGATTATCTTACACAGTTAAATTGTTTAGTCGTTAAATGTTAACAGACCATAAAAAGTTCTTATTTTACTGCAATTTGAAAAGAAAAGTTTCAATTGTTAAAACAATTCAGAATACATTTAAAAATGTAAATTAAACATTTCCACTTTTTTTTTTCTATAAGTTAATAACTACTGTATTATTTGATAATTAGTTAAATTTACTTTTGACTTATTTTAGTGCAGCTTAAAAAAATTAAACTCAACCTTTATAATCCACACTTGATTCAGTAGTATTACAAAACATTTCTACAGAACTGGAGTTCGAAAGGTACAAGATAGTGGTCCAGTGCCTGATAGGGGAGCAGAGGGGAGCCGGCGCTAAGATGGGTTGCAGGTGCTTCTGGGACTCGGACACCGACAATTACGCCCAAGAACTGTTCACCAATGTCAGTTTACTGTCTTCTGAATAAAAATATGTAATAAAAATACCTTAAGTTTAAATAACCAAACAATCTCAGTTTCACTGATGTTTTTTTAACTGTAAAAAATTGTTTTTTTTACGTCGAAAAAGGTAGGATAAAAAGCGATCATAAACGTAAGCTTTGCCATGTTAACTTTACTGTTTAGAAATATTTATCTGCATTCTATAAGCTAATTAATGTCAGTTTTTCAGCTGTAAAATAGGTGATTTTTCTGTGTGGCAAAAACTGTTTAGTTTGATTTTACGTCTGAAAAGGTTAAATAACAGGCAATTATGCTCTTAAAGCTTTACCATTTTAATTATACTGTTTACAAGCAAATATTTACTACTAGCAACTACTTTTAAGCAAAAAACAGATTAACGTTTTTTAATTGTCTAACTTTTTTTAATTAAACAAAAAAAAATTAATGATACGACATAATTTTGTTCACATTTTATTTTTATTTCAATATTTTCTTCTTAATATTTCAGAGCACATT
The DNA here is from genome assembly GCF_965202585.1 of Thalia democratica. Taxonomy (NCBI): domain Eukaryota; kingdom Metazoa; phylum Chordata; class Thaliacea; order Salpida; family Salpidae; genus Thalia; species Thalia democratica. Next base: position 43,877,604 of record NC_139165.1, read on the forward strand.
GTTTTGCGTCACCGCTGTTTTTGGAGTTTATTACTACTAGTTTGGAGAAATTCGTTTAAATCTTCTACACATTCCGTTTTATTTTTCTTCAAAAAAATCTACAGATTTAATCAACAAAAGACCACTGTGTTAATGTGTTTTCATAAATTTGCTTCTTCAAAAAAAATTGCACTTACTTTTTCATATAACTTTATTTTACTTGATTTTTTTTGTAGATATGCAATATAATATTTTTTTAACAAGTTAGCAACAATAAAAGTTTAAAAATTATAATTTTATCATAATGTTATTTGTTTTAAAAACTAGGTTTTACCAAGGCTTCAAGTTCTGTAGACTTACTTGCTGATTTATTTAACTAGTCAGTTAGTTTAATAGTAAATAACATACAACAACTAAATGATCTAAAAAAGCATGGGAAATTGGGATATTAGAGTTATATTTGATTCTTTATGGCTTCATATCGACTAAATGATTTTTAATAATTAGATAAATTGATTTTACAACTATGACTTGTGTTGAATAAATGTTAGTTGAATCTCTTTTTTTTAATTTACCAGTAAACTCAGTCTAACTTGTAATTTTTTTTTTGATTTTTATTGTAAAGACTTTTAAATCCGTAAAGTAAAGCCGCATGAAAATATTATTATTTATACATAAAGTAATAGAAACATCAAAGTTGAGTCTTGCTTGAAATATTTTTTGGCGCATCAAAGGTTTTTACTAAAGTAAATTAAAAAAAAACATATAAAACAAACCTTATCAAAACTGTATTGTTATATTTGAAAAACTTAATTGATTTTACTTTTTGTAACTATACACAAAAGTTTTTATTTACAATAACATTATACTGTAAAAATAAACTAAGTTATGTTTAAGGAAAAAGATGGTAGTTTTGTATTTTTTATTAAAATGCTAAATAGTAAAAATATCTCCTAACATACAATATGACTTATAAGATACTAAAATATGTGTGAGGTCCAGTGAAAGATATTCGTTAAAAGACAAAATGAACAACAGCATTTATTAATACTATTACAAAGTAATTAAAAAATCATGAAACTGATAGAAACATTTAACTATAAATATTGATCTACCGGATTCGGATTTTTTTTTTTTTTGAATAATTTGTCCTGTATGGACCTACTTTTCAAATTAAGGTCTAGCAAAATGCGATTAGTTTTAAATTTTTAAAGTAATGCTAAATTCAGCGTCCTAAATAATTTTGTTTTCACCTTGTATTTTGCTCTATCTTGAAATTAAATAATTTTTTGCTTAATTATCTAAAATTCAAAGAACTTTGTTACAAAACGTTAAATAAAAAAATTAGATTAAAAACAAATATTGGTTTGTTACGATAAGAAGGAAAAGGACTTTATTAACCAATGAACATGCTTTTACTGACCTAAATAAAGAAAATATATGCTAGTAATGTACAAGCTAAAATCTTTTGATAAGTCTTAATTAGTTCCAATAGTAACAGATTAAGATTGAAAATATATGCAAACCTTTACACTATAGGTCCATTACTATTTCTAACAGCAATATGTTACTGTATTTTTGTGCTTGATAGTTTTCCTAAAGCTGTAATATCAGGTGCTTTTTAAAATTATTTTAATGTTAAAGTTGATTAAATTATATACGAATTAAATATATTTAAAACAGGGTGGGCATAAAAAATTAGAATCCTGGAAAAAACCTTTATTTTGACAAGATAGGTGATACTTGTTTTTAAGTCCGTAGATGACAATAGAAACTCTAAATTTTCCGTAGGTGCCGATTATAAATTTAGTACACAAAAACAAACTATATACTATGCACAGATGTTTCATAGTATAACATGCGTTAGTCAGCAATGTTTTAAAAGAATACAGATATTCGTCAGAAGAAATTAAATGTGTTTTTAGTTTTTTTAATCAGTTTTCATTAGATCAACTAATGACATAACGTTGAATGAAGCTTTACATAAAATCTAAAAAAATAACTCCAGCACAAATTTAATTTTTCATTTTCCCTTACCAAGCATCAAACGCCTGTTTAAAAACATACAAAATAAAATCAACATTTTAAAAAAATATCTAAAGTTACAAAGATTAAATGTTATTAAGTGTTTGCTAAATATAAAATACCATTTTTAAATCATACTGCATAGAATTATGTTTGGTAACTTTTTTTAAACAAAGATCTTTAAAAAGTTCTTAGTAATGGTGCAAAAAACAATGTATACACAATTAGTTGTTAGCTGCTTGGAAGCAAATCGTTGAACACAATATATCTAAACAATTGTTTGTCTTATTAAAAAAGTTGTTTATATATTTGGTTAATTTAATGTTAATTGCTAAGGGGGCATTTAGATTTACACGTTATGTAACTAACTTTTTAATATAAAAAAATAGATTTGTTGCTGTAGAAAGAAGAAAGGGCGAGACTAATGTATTTTACCTTAAAAAAATATTTTCTGCTAAAACTTAGTTATAATTTTTAATATCCATTTTTGATGGATTATATGAAATTTCCAACTAGTTTGAATACTTATTTATTTTTTTGTAGAAATACAACGGCTTCTTTAAACTATTACAAATTGGTGATAAAAAAGCTATATTTAGCATTGTTAAAAATTTTTAATAATTTCTTTTTTAACTTAGTACTTTTGAAATATCTAACAAAATAAAATCAAGTTCCCATCCTTTTATTCCCTACATAAAACAAGTGATAATGACTGCTTTTTATACTACGAGACTAATGTTTATTTTTACATCAAAATATAAAATGTGGATGTTTTATCTAAATTAGCATAGTCTTCTGTTTTTATTATCAGTTTATTAAACACGATAAAGAAATTACGCTCAAGATTATGGGTGGGTGTCAGAATGACACAGCGACAAAATGACACGGTGCGTCACTTTGGCACGGAGGGTCACTTTGACACGGAGGGTCACTTTGGCACGGCGACAAAATGACACGGTGCGTCACTTTGGCACAGCGACAAAATGACACGGTGCGTCACTCTGGCACGGTGCGTCACTTTGGAACGGAGGGTCACTTTGGCACGGCGACAAAATGACACGGAGGGTCACTTTGGCACAGCGACAAAACGACACGGTGCGTCACCTTGGCACGGTGCGTCACTTTGGCACAGCGACAAAATGACACGGTGCGTCACTTTGGCACAGAGGGTCACTTTGACACAGCGACAAAACGACACGGTGCGTCACTTTGGCATAGCGACAAAATAACACGGTGCGTCACTTTGGCACGGAGGGTCACTTTGGCACAGCGACAAAACGACACGGTGCGTCACTTTGGCACGGAGGGTCACTTTGGCACAGCGGCAAAATGACACGGTGCGTCACTTTGGCACAGCGACAAAATGACACGGTGCGTCACTATAGCATGGATAAACAAACTTATATGCAAAACTAATCTTTTTCAGTATTATAACTTTTAATTGTAAAACTTTGATAGTAATTAGTTGAAAAAAAGATTTATTATATTTTTTCCAAACTATAGTAGCTTGATACATTTGAAACTATATATGATACAATGCTTTAAAATTTAAGTCCAAGTATAAAAACAAAAATAATCATAAATTTTACTTTTTACGTTTCACAACTTTTTATAATTATGTAACGAATAAAATTTAGTATTTTTTGTTAAACGTTTAATTAATTATTATCAGGAATTGTTATAAAAAAAAACTAAGATTTAATTTTATACAGTGTTATTTCGTTGTAAGAATAAGTCATGCGTGTTTTAACTCTAGTTTTTGAAAATACAGAGTTTAGCTGCTTTTGTAGTATCTAGCCAGTTATATTAAGTATGTTTAATATTTTAACCTAGTAGTTTGTTTAAACATAAAAGTTTTATTATTACTGTTTTTTAAACGACAAAAGGTTATCGCTCGAAAAGTTATACCAAAGAACATTTCAGTTATCGAGTCGTAAATCACATGCTTTAACAATCTATTACGTGCAGTTAAAAATAAACTTTTTAAAAGTTAAGTCCTAAATTTCCAAAAACATACAAAAAAAAATGTTCAACAAAAGTTAATAAGTTAGGATGTTTACTTAAAACTCTGTATTGAAAATGTATAATAAACTTGTCTAAAAGCAAATAATTAAAATAAACGGTCCTGGAGCCTAAATTTTTGAAAAAGTTAAAATTAGTATTATGAACAGTTGAGAGAAAATTATGAGTCTGATGCAACTATTCATGCGCATTTATGAATTTATCACTTTTAATAAAATTAAGCACTAGAGGTTATACAACTTGAGTCCTAATAAATCAAAATTAGTTGTTCTTAAAAATAGTGTATTAAATGTTAAGTTTATCGTCAATTTAGATAATTCTAATAAAGTTGATACTTCAAGTCTTTTTAATTTTTACAAAACTTTGTAGCCTAAAATATAAAGAATAGAACTTAGAGTATGACAGATATTATAGTATTTTTTTGCATTTAAGGAATTAAATAGCATTTATACTATTAGTTTTAGTATTATTATAGTAAGAAAAATTGTATTCTGTTAAAACAAGTCTACAATTGTATTACAAGTGTGTAGTTGTGGTTTATTTAGATTTATTTAAAGAGATGCTTGATGTAGGGAATGTTTTTCTATAAAAACTAATTTGTTTGCGGTTATTTGTACTTATACTTTTATCTATGCATTTTTAGTGCTTAGGTGCACAATTTTATTTGCGAAAGAGCATTATATTTCTACTTCTAAGTGCACGATTTTGTTGCAACTAACAAAAGTCACATAGAGGCGTAAAATTTCGATCTTTTAAGTCAAGTGCACAGTGGTTTTTTGAAGATGTTGCAACTAACGTAAATCGTCAGGAAACGCAGTATTTTAGTTTAAAATTGTAACCTAATAAGTCGTCAAAAGAGCGCAAGTATCACTTTCTTTAAGCATAAAATCGAAAAATAAGAACCGCATTAGAATTTAGAATTACAACAGCAGAAAAGTTGTTTTCGATAACGTCTGAGTTTTAGTTTATAAAACAAATTTTCCTCTGTGTTTACACCTACTAGTTTATTGTTTTGATGTGCTGAATGATTGATCTAAAATGTAGATTGTATTTTTTAAATCAGAATGTTGTTGAAGTTTAAAAAATAGGATTATATGAGTTATATGAGATTTATTTTTTTAGTCGTAAAATGGCAAGTCATTTTTTAATTTTTATTACTCGTATCAAGTACTAGTACAAAACTGTGTTTAAGTTTTTCCTTTCGAAAGAAATCAAAAATAAATTCCCTTTAACTTTAGCAGTCGTATTTTGTTAAAAAAGTTGCTGCTTTCGCATCTTTTTGAACTTTGTTTAATACAAATAATTATTTGTCGTTTATTAAGCTTATACACCTTGCTACTGCTTAAAAATGAGTATGTTGTTTATAAGTACAACGATGGACAACAGAAGGTGTAAACATTACGTGTTTCACTTTATTTTATGAAGTCACGATCAAAAATTCCTGCGGTCTTTGTTTTTAAAGTTAATCAATGTGATTGTTGCTGATTCTACAAAACTGGTTAGAAGACAGGAAACCGAAAAGTTTCCTAGAAAAACAAGATCGTTGTCCATACCAATGAAGATTGAAGTTTCACAACAAATCGTTCCCTCCCTTATTAACCACCGTGTCATTTTGTCGCTGTGCTAAAGTGACCCTCCGTGCCAAAGTGACGCACCGTGTCGTTTTGTCGCTGTGCTAAAGTGACCCTCCGTGTCAAAGTGACGCACCGTGTCGTTTTGTCGCTGTGCCAAAGTGACCCTCAGTGCCAAAGTGACGCACCGTGTCGTTTTGTCGCTGTGCCAAAGTGACCCTCCGTGTCAAAGTGACGCACCGTGTCGTTTTGTCGCTGTGCCAAAGTGACCCTCAGTGCCAAAGTGACGCACCGTGTAATTTTGTCGCCGTGTCAAAGTGACCATTTGTGCCAAAGTGACGCACCGTGCCAGAGTGACGCACCGTGTCATTTTGTCGCTGTGCCAAAGTGACGCACCGTGTCATTTTGTCGACGTGTCAAAGTGACCCTCTGTGCCAAAGTGACGCACCGTGCCAGAGTGACGCACCGTGTCATTTTGCCGCTGTGCCAAAGTGACGCACCGTGTCATTTTGTCGCCGTGCCAAAGTGACCCTCCGTGCCAAAGTGACGCACCGTGCCAAGGTGACGCACCGTGTCATTTTGTCGCTGTGCCAAAGTGACGCACCGTGTCTATTTGACGACCGTGTCATTTTGTCGCTGTGTCATTCTGACCCGCTCCCCAAGATTATGGTAAGAGGACCTGGTTTATAAATAGACATTTCGGCCCGAGAGCTACTCGCTTATTAGCTAAAGAAAATGTTTTAAATGAACAAAAATTCTAGTTTTTTTAGATTTGAATTTATAGTAGTTAATATCATATCCTACTTATTTGCTAAAATTCGAAAACATACATAACTTAAGTAACATCTTTGAGAAACAGTTATTTAATAATGTAATAAAGCTTGTAATGTCAAACTAAATTACTTTATTAATAAACGAAGATTATTTTAAACACTTGAAACTAAGTTATCTCGGATGTGTTACTAAACTTTATCAAATTAAGGAACGGACTTTTATTTTGTTATACTTTAATTTCGTGTTTAAGTTGTAGATTAGCAATATACTATATTTTTTAATTAAGACTATTTTTGTTCCGAAAAAGTAGTGTAGTAAAAACGCTCAATTTAAAAAAATTTAAGACAAACAAAAATAATAATTACATGTATGTTAAGAAAAAAATAAGTTTTTCTTAAACAAAATTTGTTTATAAACACAACTTGTAACTATAAACTTGAATTAAATTTATTCCTTATGCGTAAGTTGTTTTGGCTGATTTATTTAAATTTTTCTAATGATTAATATCTCACTTCTAATACATTCCTACAAGTAATTCTTTTTTGTACGTTTTAAACTTAATTAGTAAGGAATTAAAATAAGTATGTGTGTAATATAACTGTTATAAGCTAGTAATAAATGAATTTGTTATATATTGAAGAATTTTTTTTAAGTCTAATTTATTGAATCAAGACCCGGGTCTCAGTCTACCGAAAGCTTGTGGTCTTATGATTAAAAAAGTATGATCAAACCTTTTTCCCGGTGTTTTCTTTAACATACATATATATGTAGAAATATATGATACAGTCTTGGGCATTTTCATAAAACTAATAATAGTTTTTCTTTGAGTAAATTTTTAGTTTCCTGAAAAACAAATGTACAATGATAAAATTACCCCGCGCGTTTTTGAACTATTATTTTTATCACTGTGTTATTAGTTTTTTGAACAACAAAAAAACGTTCAAAATATTTGGTCCAAGGACCTAATGCACGAAGAACCTTAGATTATCAAGTCGTACACTACGGATACCTTTAAACGTCTTGTCTATGACAAACTAATTTGTATACTGTTGGCTAAATGTATTCAATTATTGAAAATTTTATATAAAAAGCTTTAGAAGAATATTTACTACATTCTTCTATCGTTATATTGATTTTATTTAAATTACCTTTATGTCTTGACCCAAAATTTAATCAAAGTAATATTGTTGATATTAAATTATTAACTCTATAACTTTTAAACTATTAAGGGTCGCGTCTTTATTTCAATATCTTTAAGCAAAAGTAATGATAATGTTGCCAAATTAGTAAGTAAAATTGTTTTGACTGTTTTGCAGAATAATTAATAGTTTTCCTAACCTTTTCGTGATTTACCGATCAAGTGGCAGCTACGTCTGTATGTGTTTACCTGTTATACTGCAACTTAGGCTGGAAAATATTTTTCTGCCAAGTTGTCAATAAACTTTCCTTACTAAGTGGCAACCTTGATTTTTACTTATAAAAAGAGTTGAGCAAAGTTTTAATAAAAAATAACTTGACATTCAAAGTTGAAAACAAAATATTAATTCTGTTACACAATTAAGTGTTCTTTAAAACTTTCGAACTAGAGTACAATATATAGTATTACAAAATATAACCTAACTTAGTTAAAAAATTGTAAAACTTGAGTAACGTTAGTTGATCCAGAAGTCAGCAGACTTTTGTAAGTGGCAGGCTAATTTTCCTAGAAAAAGTTGCTCGAAGGCCGCAGTTTTTTTAAGAACTGTAATAACAATATGAAAACTACATTTGAAAACCAAAAGTAAGATAATATGATATATTACAGAGAACTAGCAAAGATCAATTATAAAATTAAAAGCCTAACTTTAAATTTTTTACTACAAACCGTTATTTTGTTATTTATGTAATAGTATGTTTTTAGGTATAATGTGTCTCGAGGACCGCATATATTTGTTTTGCGGGCTGCATTTGGCACGCTAGCCACAGTTTGTTGACCCCTGAGTTAATGAGTAGTTTGAACAAAAACTAAAATTGAAACTTAGTCTATTTCTTAAGAAATACAACTGTTTAAAAGGTACTTAAAGAATGTTATACAGGTTTTTTTTGTTATGCTGTTATACAAAAAAAAAATTTATAAGTCAATAAAGTTGAAACAAGTATGTCAAATAACAATGACGCTTTGAAGTTTTAACAACGTTTAAGATCAATAATTTTTTCTTGAAGTTTAATTTTTTAATTTAGATTAAATTTACTTTTCATTACTGAACTACAAAAAAACCATTTAGTAATACAAACTAACTCAATTATAAAAATAGAGATTCTGGAAAATCATTATTCATTTTCGGGTTTTAAAGTTTTTCTCCAGAATGACTGGGAAAAACTTCAGCAGAAACATTTCAAAAAACTTTTTAAGCTACTAATGGACTTGCGATCTACCCTTTTTTAGTGCTTCGATACTAAGAACAAAAAAAGTTAGTTTGTCTGCAAAAACTATATCTTCAAAAACATGATTTTCAAATTTATAAAAAGTAGAAAATTTTAGAACATAATTTGCTGCATGAATGTTCATCACGAATATAAACTTAAATAACTAAACAGTGTATAATGTAGAATAGCATCTAAAAAACAACGATTAATTTATTTTTTAAGGTTACCGTAAATGAAACCAAGTAAAAGGTTCCGAAAACATTCCTGCGACAGCAATTTCTACAAGAAACTTGCTAAACACTGCCATTTAACTTATCTAGTAAGCATTTTTATGCTGTTGGCAGTAAAATAAATCACAGCAGAGCGGTTATAATAGAAGTTACCTAAAGTCTAGCAGTACTATTTTTTGATAGTTTGTATTTAATTCATCAATACAAGATTATGACGACATAAGTGTTGGAAACCACAGTATTTTCAACAAATTTTTACATTGAACAGTTTGGATCTAGTAAAATAAATGACCTAAGTTTTCAACAAGTAGAAAAAATGACCCCGAAAGTTAGAAGGAGTTAAAATAATGACCACAGATATATTTTAGCAAAAAATAATTGTTTTCCAAAAATTTTTTATAATAAACAAATTTGTTCAGTTTTATATAAATTATTAAAACAATTAGTAAAAAAGTTTAGCCTTTTTTATTATAAATTTTTCCCTTTTTTTTATTTTTTTTTACTATCAGTACTACCCCTAACCCTTACGTTTGGTAACTAGCTTTTTTTTTAATGTTTTTATTTTGTTATTACTTTTTGTTAGCTATCACTGTTACCCCTAACCCTTGGTAATTAACTCCATTTTGCTTAATAATACTTATGATTTATTTACTATTTTATTATTTCAATACCACTGTTACCCATATCCCTTTGTCGTTTTTTTTTTTGGATTTTTTATTTATAGTTTATTATCTTGAAGTAAAAAAAAAGACCCCAGACTTTAAAATGTATAAGTATTGACCCCGGGGTTATTTAAAAATCTTAAACTAAAGTAACAATTTAAAAAGCTTTGAATAAAATTTCTCAAGCATGTACATGTTAAAAAAATTAAAGCATAAATATTGTAGTGTTATAAAAAAGTACTAAAATAAATATTAAAATTTACAACACATTCAAAACAATCCAGTTTTAGGTTGAATTTTTTTATTGTATCAACATACGAGTTTAGATAAGAAAATATTAAAAACATTTTCAACGTTGTGACAAACAAATACACAATCACCCTATTTATTTACTATTTTAAAATATCATTATTATTATTGTTTGGTGATCTGTATAGCCAAATAGTTACGTATACAAAAGTAGCAAAAATAAGTAGAACCAAAATTGCTGTTAACAAGTAGTACTCTGCACCATACTGTACTATAACTGAGGTTATTTGAACTTCTGTTGCAACTTCGTCATCTAGAAAAGAAAAAATGTCTACTTGTTTGTTTTTGTAGTTAAATTAGATAACTTCTACAAAAATACATAAAATTAACTACTGAAAAAATGTCACTCTTGATTTGTTGAAATCAGCTTTTAGTTAAAACTGTACTTTTAAAGTTAATTAAATAGCCACTGCGTACTACATTGTTTCAAAAAATTAAAAACGATTTTTTTTATTAATTTTTTTTATGTGTCTGTTAATGAAAAAAAACTTTATAATAATTTATTGATTTAATTTCGCAGTTTCAGTAAACTATCAACTTAAATCAACTAAATTAGTTTTACTTTGTAAAAACTTTATAGTTAAACATTATAAATATTTTTTACAGTATATAGTAAATACTTGAACAATTGCGAATATGTTATAGTTATCAATCATTGATCAGACAAGGATATGTGGTAGTAAAATATTACATTTAACAGTTTTTTTCTCAGAGGTGCTGTTTTTTTAAGGAATGGCCTAGCTTTTTAGATGTAAAACAAAAGTCATTGTAACATTTATTAAATGCATGGTTGCCACTCGTTTTTTCAAAAGTTTTTCCAGGTTTTCCAAATTTCTTCCAGGGTTTTAAAAGTACACATTTTTGAGTCTATTTTTAGTTTAAAATTAAGTTTAAGGTAAGAAACTTTGTTAAATAGTATAAAAACATTGAAAAGATACTACATAGCTACTTTAAATATGTTTTTTAATAAAAAATATTTTTGATGATGACAATTTTTTTGATAGATTATTTAAGTCAAATCGAAATTTTACCACTGTACATGTGAAAATTGTCAAAGTTCCAAGTTTTTCTAGATTTTTTAGTGGTTTTTGTTCAAAATTTAAAAAATAATGTTAAACCTCTATAACAATGAAGTTTGTCTTCATTGAAAGACCATTTTGCGTTCTCATCACATCTCGCAGTGATGTTTGACATAAGAGAGTTTTCATGGAACATCTGGCCACCGTTCTTGCAAACTACCGTTCCAGTGTCGTTGTAGTTTGATGATTCGCTCACAACCTCGAATTTATCGCTTACTAGCTCACACTCTGTTCGTGACAAATAAAATTAATTTTTTATGAAACTTTGAAAATAATTAGAGTTAAGAAGTTTCATTTCAATACATACTAATAAATAATATACAGTAATGATAGTTATTTTTCAGTTAGCAACTTTTACTTCAAACCATGAAAGAATTTCAATACTAAAGCCGAAAAGTGATTATTTGAATACTTTTAAATTAACCATGAAGCGACCAAATAAAAGTTTGATAGTTTCTATTTATTAGAAGTTTTGATTGAAAACAAAAAACTAACTTCTTATCACGATATCACCAACTTCGCAAACTTTTGATATTTCCTTTTTGATTGGTGTGGAATTTTGTTTCCAAATAATTTTATAGCTTCCTGGGGGAGTAAGTCGTTGATTGTAAACAACGTAGATATAAACTAAATGATTTGCGAACAAGTAATTTAAATAGAAAGGTGATTGATAAGGGGTGTTAAATTTTCCGCAGTGACAATCAAAAGTGTTTATCTTTCTACAGTTGAATTCCAAAGGTAGGCTATAAGTAGTTCCATTTGGATGGATTATTTCGATTGTTAACGAGTTGTTCAAATAAGAAGTTGGCATGTTGTAGCACGGTATAGCAATTGAAACACAAGTGAAAGTGTTTGAAATGTCGTTTATAGGGTGAACAGGTTTATGGATGTCGTCAAATAGCACTCCGTAGCACTTTTCTGTAAAATAAATAAGAACAAATTAAATAATGTTGGAATTATAAAATAGTTTTAACTGATTAATCAAGTATGTAAATAAATATAGTTTAAAATATTTTTTTGTTATTTTTAATTTAAATGGTTTGAAATGGATTATAAAACATCCATCAACAGCTTAATATTAATGAGTTAGTAAATTTTAAGCACATCACATATGTTATTTGAAGTAAAAAGATTAGCTGTTTAGCTTAGCAAAAGCTGATTGAAACTTGGTATAAAATAAACAAATAGTTGCATTAATTGTTGCAATTCAATGTAAACGTTAATTTTTTTAGTTTTGTGTAGAACAATCATGTTGTTTTAATCCTGCAAGTTTTTTATTTAGATACTTACCATAAGCACTTGATGTTTCAAGTAAAACTGCACAAAGGGCGATGATATACAGCTTGTTTATCATCTTTGGAAATATGTTGCGTTTATAATGTATTGAGAAATGTATTGCGTTTATAAAGCATATATTTTCTGAAAAACAAAGTGAGCTTAAAAACCTATATTACAGTAAATTTGTTTACATTTTTAACTTATCTTATTTTTTATACTAAGTAAAAACAAATTAATAAACATATTATAGACGATTTAAAATAATTTGATCACATCTTACTGTTCAGTCCTTAACTATATATACATATTCTTGAATACAGCATTTAAAAAGCCTGACATTGACAAGAAAAAAAAGCAAAGTTCTTATTTGTAGTTTTTAGCTACTTCAGAACTGTTATTAAATCGTTTTTTAGTTTTTCTTCTAGCTTTTCTTAATTGTAAGATTTAGTTACCTCAGTGTATCGTACTTAATTTTTTATAGTCTTTCCAGATTTTAATTGTTTATTAACAAATTAAACGCATTTAGACGATAATTTATTTTACAAACGACTTAAATTTTGAGTAAAATGGTTGTCTTGTCATTAGGTGTCTTAATTAGAATTAAAGTACCGTAATCTTTTCTAAAGTACTTATTTCAAGCCGTAAACTTTGTGATTTATATTTAGACTAGTACTTTTTTAGGGGTACAAGACTATTATAATTCGGACAACTCAAATTCCAGAATTTAAAAATTTTAAAAATGCGTGTAAAGGTTTAATCAATATCTACAAACAATTTTTTTGGAGATATGGCTAAAATCTGTTTAAAAACATAGTAAATTTTTTAATTCTTTTTTAGTATACAAATAAATTTTCATAAAAACAAATTAAGTGTTTGTAGATATTAGTAAGACCTAAATAAGATTTTATTTTTATGCATTTATTAACACATTTCAAAGTTGTTTTTAAGATATGAGTGATATAAAATAAAATTATAGTCTCCTTTAATTTCAAGACAATTTTCTTAGGTTTTCTATCTATTTATTTTAAGCTAACTTTTGTTCTTTAATAATAATTTATAATTAAAAAATCATAAATAATTCTTTTTTTAAAAGTTATATTAAAAAAAATATAATATAAAAACCAACTTAACATAAATATTTTAAAAATCTAGTCTCGTATAAACTTTTCCTGTTTACAAAAAAGTTGTGCAAGATTCAAGCAAACAAATTTCACTAAGTGTATATTCATCATCCCCTTTTATGATTATTAGTTATTTATTCAAAATGAAAGATTTTTTTTAAATTCAAAATACTGTAGGTAGCTCATTCTTAGGCAAAAACTCAAACAAACACTTATTTTTAAGGATTAAACTTATAAGCATTGTGTTTAAGAATAACAACTAAAATTACTTGTACACACTACTCTAAGACCTGCTACTTTTCTAAAACAAAAAATGCTTAGTCTGTAAATTGATTTTATAAATTAAATTTTTCACAACAAATTTACTAACAGTGTTTAATCGTCAAGATTGAACCAAAAATTAATAAATATCTGAATTATTTGTTTATTACAATCTTACTTTGAAAAGTTATAACTTCTTACAAGTTTTAACTTATTCACAAACTTATTTTTTCACACTAACAAAACTACTAATGCACAAACTCGATTTTAGCATTTAAACAAAATATGTACTGTTTATGAAATGTTACTGCTTATATATTTAATAAAATAAATTTAATTGTTAAGCTGGTTTAAGCTCTCATAGGATTTTAAAACACTTAAAATTACTTACAAAGCTTATTAGTAAAACAACACCTTTTAAAATGTTAAACATAAACTATCAGTAATTAGATAATATTGGCTATAGGTAATGATAAAATAACAAAATAAAACTAGTTTTAGATAGAAGCACTTAATACTTTTAGAACTTTTAAATTATAACAACTTGAAAGGTTGAAAAGAGTTGTTTTAGTTTCAATGGTTATTAAAGTTCAGTATTCAAAACTCGTTTGCCTATTTTCAACTTGGTAAATTCTTATTTTATTTAAGTCTAAGAGATGCAGCACTGTATTAAGTTTTGTAAAGACTTATAAAAAAGTTCTTTTAAAAAGTGTTGTTGTTAAGTTGTTATATCTAGGTTGCTTGTTTTAACAAGCAACGGTAAAGTTTTAGTCAACTTATAGCTTTTAAGAAACACACTAAATTTTAAGCAGTTATAAAGTACAACAAAATAATTTGATTTAAATTTACAAACGTTCTTAAAAAAATGTCCAAAGGTTTTTTACTAAGAGACATATACAATTTACTGTCATTGACATGACAATAAAAGGTAGCCATGGTGTGCGACTCGATAACCGAAAGGTTCTTCGTGCACCAGGCAGACTTGTTGTAAGTGAAAGTGACATTAGTTCTAGCTGTTTTTTTATTTTCCCAAGGGAGTTTACCAAAAATAAAAATTAATTCTTACATTCAAAGACAGAAACTACATGACTTTATAATATATATTAATAAACATATGAAAATGAGTGCAGAAAAACTAAAAATAAACATCTTAGTCATTATATTTTATTGTTTACTTTATAATTTCCTAACTAAGTTTTTAAAATCTGTCTTATTATTATTTTTCCTAAATAATAGAGTTTTTAGTCCTTTTTTCATAGAAAAATCAGAAAAAGTGCTCTAAAACTAGCAATTATTAAAAAAAATTAGTCAAACTTTTCAGACATGTTGTTAAAAGTACAGTTATCTATCCATTTGCTTTTTATTGTTTTATCTAATAGATTGTAATAGATTGAAGTTTTATGACCGTCTGAACTTTTCTAAATATACATTTTTGTTTGCTTTTATCAAAGTATAAACCATTACCTAAAGCACTCTACACCAGGTCTTACTACCAAATATTTTGAGCGTCTTTTTTATGTCATTTAATAAACTGTTATTGTTTCGCTTTTTTCTGCATTATATAATTATTTTTTAGTATTAACCATAGCTTTTGTTTACTGCAGTTTTTCAGTTAAATGTTATTTGTTTAAACATAAGCATTGTTAATTAAGTTTTTAATCTCTAACAATTATATTTCTTTGCACTTAACAAGTCAAAAAACAAATAAGACAATAAAAAATCAAGATACTATAGCATAAGCAAGCGAGTGGTTAACAAAAAAGTTATACATAATGTGCTATAAAATTAGGAGGATTTTTTAGTCAGCCCAGATTTATCAGACAAAATATTTCTTGAACTATAATTCTTAAAAAGGTTTTACCTGCTTGTAATTTAAAAAATAAACTCTAAAACTTTTTGGGTTAATATATTAATCTCGATCAGGATTTCCCAAACTTTTTTGCAAATAGCCCCCTTTAAAGAATTTGAAAAAGCAATGGCCCCTTCAACAAGATTACTCTTTTTTTTTTGCTCCTCATCTGCAACTTAAGAATATCTAGTTTAAGTTTCTAAACTACCATAAAATACACATAAGACTTTTTGTTTTTTTGCTCTTCATCTGCAACTCAAGAATATCTAGTGTAAGTTTCAAGTTATGGCCTCATGGCCCCCCTGTGGCTCCTTTACTGCTCATCGCCCCCCCCCCATATTCCCCCTTTGCTGCTCGTGGCCCCCTGAGTATCTGTCATGGCACACTTTGGGAAACCCTGATCTAGATATTATACTGAATTTATTTTATTTGGCTCGTAAGAAATTGTAAAAGCACGTGATGTACGACTCGACAACCAAAAGGTTCTTTCGTACACCAGATCCTTAGGCCAAACTTTTTAAGCGTTTTTTTATCGCTCAGTTAGCAATAGTTATATATTTTATTCTTTTTTTAAATTTTAACCTAAGTTCAAGTGGTAAAATGTGACTATGTTTTCTATTTATACATTATATGTACATTTTTAACTGTTTTTAATCTTGTTTAATGTATATAAACGAAAATTATATTATAATGATGTATTTTTAAAATAATGAGCTTGAAAAAGTTTGGTTAAAATTCTAAAGGCTCCTTTGAATAAGGCTCTTAGCGAAATTTGATAATAAAATATGTTTGAGGTAAGTAAAGCTTTAAAAAAAAGTTTAAAGATTATAATATTATTTCATTTTAAAATATATGCATAAGTTAAAATACTTTCTATCACTATTTAAACTAGGAGTGGAAAACTTTGTCCCGATCCGGCTATTAAACAGACTTTTAAACTACTTAGAAGAAAATAATTAAAAATAATTAATATTGAATTTACTATAAATTTTAACTAGTGTAGTAGCTATTTAATGACTTGTTAACACTGGAGAGAAAAAACTGAACATATTTTGTTAGGAAACTAGAAAAAGCCAGTATAATTTAAAAGTAAAATAAATGAAGAACTTTTGTTAAGATTCAAAGTTAAAAAATATATTTAGTTTCAAAAGAGTTGACAAATACTTAAAAAAAGCTTATAAAAGGCAATTGAAACAAAATGTTTGAACATAATCAACATAATAATAATAATTGTAATAAACAACAAAAAAATTAATTTAAGTAGTACATTTTGTTGGATAAAACAGCTCAATGTTTTTTAAAACTTTCAAAACATAACAATCATGAAGCTTTGTCTCGTCTTTACACAAAAACAACAGAAACTAGATTTCACAAGCCAATCAAAAACAGACAAAAACTTTAGCAGAATATATTAGTTTTCTAAACATCATAAAAGAAAAAGCAAGCATATAAAATAATAATAATTCAATAGAGAAACCAATACGTAGTAACCTTTTAACCTAAAATAAAAATTATAATCTTCTTCTTTATTAAAAAAGTAACAAACGAGTAAAAAGTGTTTTGAAAGTCGAAATTCTTTAAATAAAAATAAAAAAGAACTGTGTCAATTTTACTCAGGTTTGAAAACTTTTCTTTTTTAAGTTTTTACAAGAATAGCTTTATAAACTTATTTATACCAATACTGTAAGTATAATTTCAAAAAGAAGTTGTAGCGATTGAATAATATCAAACGAGATGCAAAAGAATTGAGATAAAGCCGAGAGTACTATATACTGTTTGTTAACGACAAATAAAGCATTAAAAAGTTTGTATCTGGACCTGGTGTACGATAAAACCTTTTAGTTATCAAGTCATACGGTTACAGTTTAATGTCTTGTCCAGAATTTTAAGTTGTCAACCTTTTGATACTGATTACGAAAAGTAAAGAAGATGATTGATATTTTTTAACAGTATTAAAAACAAAAAAGTAATATAACAACCGCTTAAAAATATCTTAAAACTTACACACAACTTACACCTACACTAAATGTCTGCGCTGCTTAAATTTTAATTTGTTTAAGTATTCTTAATTTACAGAATTTTGAAATACAACACAACTTTTTAAAGTACTCAGCTCATTACTAGCTTCATAATTTTTAATAATACAAATCAAATTTTGCTTTAAAAACATAACTTTTGTTTTATAATGTTAAAATATAGTTCTTATAATAGATAAATGTTGTGCTATAAAAAGTCCATAAAAAGTACTTAAATTAAAAATTTTAAAAGTCATTGTGAATTTTTTCTATGAAAATAATAACACTAAAAGGACATGGTTTTATGTAAATTAGACAGCTTTGTTAAAAAATAATAATATTCAAATTGTAAATACTATAATACTAACAAACTAGAAATGTTTAGTCTACAATAAAATCACATTTAAAGTACATAACTATTAGCTAAAATTCTTAGCCGAGTCTTTTTATTAGCTAAAACACTTTGAAATATAGTACTATATTCCTAATCAACTTTAAAAATTCACAGATGGAACTTCTTATCATTTTACAATCTTTAGTTTATTTTTCAAAACTTCTAAGCTTTTCATAAACTAAACAGGTTTTTGTTAAAAATTGAAATTATTTTTTAAAGTTGATGAAATAATGAAGACGTACAAAATATGACTCAAAATTTTAAGTTTTAAGAACCTCTAACACTTAAAAAAAATTAACGGGTAACAGTAAATTTTTGAAGTTAAATTTAAAACATTTTAGTCAACCATTGAATTCAAAAATACTTAATTTAAGCAAATACCTTGTTAAAAATAATCTAACTTCATGTGTAACAAATAATTTAAGATAATATCTAACTGCTGTTTTACTATCTAAATCATGGTTTCCAATTTTTTATTTAAATTGCCCCCTTTGACCAAATTAAAAAGGCTGTTGCCCCCTCCAACAAAACTACCTTTTGAAACACCTACGACATTGTTTTTACTCTTCATCTGCAACTCAAGAATATCTAGTGTAAGTTTCAAAAA
Organism: Thalia democratica; assembly: GCF_965202585.1. Taxonomy (NCBI): domain Eukaryota; kingdom Metazoa; phylum Chordata; class Thaliacea; order Salpida; family Salpidae; genus Thalia; species Thalia democratica. The sequence continues at coordinate 43,896,186 of NC_139165.1, forward strand.
TATTCATAAATACACCTAAAATCTTTTTTTTTTGCTTTTCATCTGCAACTCAATAATATCTAGTGTAAGTTTTAAAATTTTAAAATCGCCACCTACCCCTTTCGACCCTTTGTTAGTTATTGCTCCCCAACTTACTAAAACTGCCCCCAGGGGGCACTACCGCCCACTTTAAGAAACCCTGATTTAAATTCAAGTAGTTTTATCACTAACAAAGTTATGATTCAAACTTAATTTTTCTAGTTAAGATTTGATCATATTGCATATTTTTAGAATCTGCTTAGAGCAATTCAACTTAACGACATGTGATAAATCTAGTATGAATTTAACTCATCAATAAAATTTACAAAATATCTCAACACTGGACTTATTATTTTCTAAAGTATTTTGTTTGTTGACTTTGATAAACGTTACAAATACTTTAAAAAGTGTATGATTTAATTATCTATCATGGTTTATTGAAGGAAAAGAAAGACGCTAAAATATTTAGCCATATGACCTGATGAACGAATAACCTTTTGGTTATCGAGTCGCACACAACGGATACCTTTTTACGTCTTGTCCAGCACACATCTAGTCACAAGTAAAATTTGCTCTACTTATTGTTACATACTACATACTAATTAAGACTAATTGTTTAAGAAGTGTTCTAATTATCAATTTTTCGAAGTTATTGCACGAATAAGCAATTTAAAATACTATTGGTAACAGCAGTAATAAAATGCTAATTTTTTCTATTTATGCTTAATATATTTATGTCTTTTCTGACCCCTGACTTACTGAGTAGTTTGTATAAAAAACCATCGTTAAAATCGAAACTAAAAACTACTTAATCTAGTTTTTAAGAAATACAATTTTTTAAAAACTACTTTAAAATTGTTATACAGTTTATTTCTTTGTCATGCTGTTTAACAAAAAAATGAATTTACAAGTCAATAAAGTTGAAAAAAGTATGTTTATAAAAATACTTTATTGAAGTTTTAACAAAATTTAAGCTTAATAATTTTTTTTGAAGTTTTAGCTTCCATTTAACTAGCTTAACTTTTATTATTAAACTATAAAAAGAAAAGAATAAAACCAGTTAAAAATACTAATCAACTTAATTATAAATGGAGATCCGGGGAAAATAATTACCCATTGTCGGGTATTAAAGTTTTTCTCAAGAGGGACTTGGCGAAACTGCAGCAGCAGTATTCACAATTTCAAGCCGCTCATGGACTTGCGATCCACCCTGTTTGAGTGCATTGATGCGAAGAATAAAAAAAAGTGAGTTTGTCTGCATATATTTCAAATTAAAAACAAGTAGTAAATGTTCGATAATTTGCTGCATGAAATTTTATCACAAATATAAACTTTTAAAAACTAAACAGTGAATAATGTAAAATAGCATCTACAAATCAACTTTTTAAAAACTATCCATTAATTTATTCTTAAAAACTATGTATAAATGAAATCAAGTAAAAAGGTTCCGAAAACATTCACGCAAGAGCAATTCCTACAAGAAACTTGCTAAACACTGCCATCTAGCTGTATCCAGTAAGAATTTTTATGCTGTTTACAGTAAAATAATTCACAGCAGAGCGGTTATAATTGAAGCTACCTTAGTCTAGCAGAATTAATTTTTTAACTGTTTGTACTTAATTCATCAATACAAGATCATGACGACTTAAGTGTCAAAACCATAGTATTTTCAACTTATAAACAATCAAAAACTCAAGTTATTGCAATTTTGTAAGTAGTGCAATTATCAAAAAGTATAAGTACATATTTTTTAATTTAGCAATTTTCTACAAAAACGAGAAAATTTTTCTTCTATTACCTAAAGCTAAACTAACAATTAATGAAATTAAATAAAATTATTGAAGCATGTAAATGTTGATTATAAAGAAAACAAAAGTTATGTAGTGTTTTTGAAAAATACTAAAAATTAATATTAAAAGTTACGAAACATTAAAAACAAACCAGTTTTTGGCTATCTTTTCTATTTTATTAACGTACGATTAAAGAAAATAAATAGTTTAAACTACAATAACACTCTGTTACAAACTAGTGCACAAACTTCATTTTTGTGCACTATTTTCAAACACCATTAGTATTATTGTGTAATGATCTGTACAAACAAACAATTACGATTATAAAAGAAGCTAAAATAATCAGAACTAAAACTGCTGTCAATAAGGTATATTTTTCACAAAAATGTAGTATTAATGTAATTATTCCATTTTCTCTTTCAACTTCGTCATCTAGAAAATAAATAATGTCTATTTGTTTGTTATTTGTAGGTAAAAGAAATAAGATTTACAAGTACATACATTTAACTACTGAAAAAATGACATTCCTGGTTTATTGTAACCAGTTTTTAACTTAAACCTGTACTTTTAGAGATAATTAAAAAAGTTATCTTTTTCTTTTTTTTAAATAAACGTAAACGAAAAATAATAAAAAAGTATTTTTATTATTTCTGAAATAATCTAATACGAACTGGTTATTCATTGACGAAATGTAGAATTTTAAGTAAACTATAAACTAAAATCAACTGAAGTATTTTTACTTATTAAAAACTTAGGTCATTACACATTATATAATAAATACTTTAAAAATTTCAAATATGTTGTAGTTATCAATCCTTGATCAGACACCAGTATATAAAATTAAAGTACTAAATACTACATTTTTTTTGTCGGAGGTGCTTTTATTTTTTTGAGAAATGGCCTAGCTTTAAAAACGTAAAACAGAAGTCATTACATAGTTAAGTATTATTTGTTACATATTATTAATTAATTTTTAGTTGTTTTATTAAAAACTGTTGTCAAACCTCTGTAACAACGAAGTTTGTCTTCATTGAAAGACCAGTTTGCGTTCTTATCACATCTCGCAGTGATGTTTGAAACAGGAGAGTCTTCATGGAACATCTGGCCACCGTTCTTGCAAACTACCGTTCCAGTTTCGTTGAAGTTTGATGACTCACTCACAACCTCGAATTCATCGCTTACTAGCTCACACTCTGTTTGTTTAAATTCAAAATAAATTAGTTTTACTTCATATTGAAGTTAGTTAGAGCAAAGAGTTATTACTAAAAACTAATATTTAATTACCAACAATGAAAATATTTTCATAAAACATTTTTTATATCAAACAATCAAAATATTGGAATGTTAAAAAAGTTTCTAGTTTATAAGCTTTTAAATCATCCTTTTAAGATATATTTACCGGGTTAGTACAAAAGCAAATTAGCTAATTTTTACTTACAAGAATTTTTGACATACGAAGAATATAACTAACTTTTTATTGTGATTTCACCTACTTCGCAAACTATTGGCATTTCCTTTTTGAATGGAGTGGAATTTTGTTTCCAAATAACTTTATAGCTTCCTGGCGAAGTAAGTTGTTGATTGTAAACAACGTAGATATAAACTAAACCATTTGCGTATAAGTGATTTAAATAAAAAGGAGATCCATAAGGTGAGTAAAATTTTCTGCAGTGACAATCAAAAAGTCCATTCTTGTAACAGTTGAATTCGAAAAGTAAGCTATAAGTCGTTCCATTTGACTGAAGTATTTCAATCGTTATTGAATTATTGTTGTACGATGAAGGCAGGTTGAAGCACGGTATAGGAAATGAAACACAAGTAAAAGTGTTTGAAATGTCGTTTATTGGGTGAACAGGTTTATGGATGTCGTCAAATAGCACTCCATAGCACTTTTCTATAATATATTATGATAATTGTTTTTAGAAGGTTGGCTAAAGATAATTTTAACTAGGGCTACAACTAAAATGAATAAATATTTAAGCTTTGATGTACACATTAGCTCTATAGTTTTTTTTTATAGAAGAACCACAGTTTTATAATCGTGACGAACAAATTAATTTAGAAACTAACCATAAGCACTCGATGTTCCAAGTAAAACTGCACAAAGGGTGATGAAATACAGCTTGTTTATCATCTTTGGAAATATATTGAGTTTATAAAGCATATATTTCCTGAAAAACAAAAATGAGATAAAAACTTTAAATTACAGTAATTTTTTTTTACATATCTAAGTTATTTAATTTTCTTAAATAAAGTAAAAACTAGTAAATAAAATAAAATGATTTAAAATACTTTGATCACATCTAACTGTTCAGTCCTTAACTAAATATACTTATTCTTGAATACATCATGTAAAAATTCTGACATTTACAATAAAAATAAGCCATGTTTCATTTTAAGTTTATAGGTACTTACAAAGTTGTGATTAAATTGTTTTTGAACTTTTTATAGCTTTGCTTAATTGTAAGATTTAGGCAGCTCAGTGTATCGTACTTCAGTTTTTATTGTCTTTCTTTATTTTTGATTGTTCATTAACAAACTAAACGCATTTAAACGATTATTTTTTTATAGACGACCCAAATACTGAGTAAATTAGTTGTCATTTAGTGTCTTAATCAAAGTTGAAGTACAGTAGCCTTTCCTTAAGTACTTATTTTTAGCCAAAAACCCTGTGATATACAATTAGACTAGTACTATTTAGGGGGTGCACGACTATCAAAATTCGGACAACTCAAATTCAAGCATTTATTTTTTTTTTGTATTTTAAAAGGACACAACTCAAAAAGTATAAAAAAGTAAAAAAAAAACGTATATAGGTTTTATCAATACCTACAAACGCTTTTTTTTTGGATATATGGCTAAAATCGGTTTGGAAAATAGTAATTTTTTTAATTCATTTTTAGTAATAAAATTTCATAAAAACAAAAAAAAAGTGTTTGCAGATATTAGTAACACCTAAATAAGTTTTTTTAAACTCTTTATTACATTTTAGGTTGTGGCTAATTAAACTTTTTTTTATAATTTAAAATATCCGAATTTGAATCCTTTTCAAGTATTTGATTTTTGTTGAGTACTTAAATTTAGGCAGTGTTCAAAGTGCTACCTCAAAAGAAGGTTTTGTAATATCTGGATTTAAAAAAGCCTTAACTTTACTTTGCTTAGTTAATAAAATAAAAGCTAGCTCAGTTTAACTATAAATTAAAAAAATGCTATTACAATAATTTTAAAAGATATGTTAATTTTTTAAACAAAATTTATAAATCAAATTATTATAAATCAAATAATTGTTTTTTAATAAAAGTAGGTTTATGGTTATTGGTTTGTAACTTTTTCAGGATAGCTAGTTAAGCTAAAATATTTATCCTTCACTATTCTTCACTTTGTCTTATTTATCAGAAATTTATACAGAAGTCAGCTACTTTTTATAGTTTAACACATTTCAAAAAAGTTTCTAAGATATGATTGATGTTGATAAAAATCGATTCTCTTCTATTACAAGACAGTTTTCTTGATTTTTATTTTACTAACTTTTCTTATCATAACAACTAATTATAATATAAAAACATACATAAAGATTAAAACTTTAAAGTTATTTATAAAAAAAATAAATAAAAAGCAACTTAGTATAAAAATTCAAAAAGTCTAGTCTGGTACACTTTTTTTTACTGTTTTCAAAAACGGTGTGCAAGAGTCAAGCAAGTTTCACCAAAGTGAACAAAGAAAAAGAAGTTAACTTTTTAATAAAAAAAACAGTAAGTAGCTCATTCTTAGGCAAAAACTCAAACAAACATTTACTTGTAAAGATTAAATTTATAAGCATTGTGTTTAAGAATGAAAACTAAAACTACTTGTAGACACTATTCTAAGTTCTGCTACTTTTCTAAAATATAAAATACTCAGTCTGTAACAATGTTTTTTTTAATTAAAATTTTCACAACAAATTTACTAACAGTGTTTAATCGTCAAGATTAAACCAAAAATCAATAAATATCTGAACTATTTGTTTATTACAATTTTACTTATAAAAATTTTAATTCATATAAGTTTTAGCCTAATCTTAAACTTGTTTTATTCACGTTTAGAAAATAATTAATGCACAAACTCGGTATTAGCATTTCAACAAAATATGTACTGTTTTTGAAATGTTACTCCTTATAAAACTTATAAATTAATATAGTTAATAAGCTGTTTTAAACCGTCATAGGATGTAAAATATTTTAGATCAGTTGGTTTAATACTGTAAAGTTTATTTTTATTTCTTTTTTATTTTTAGCATATTAAAATTTTGATTAAGTTGGATATGCAACTCGATTACCGAGAGGTCTTTTTGTGTATCAACGTCGTTGAACCAAAAAATTTTGAGCATTTTTTTGCTTTTGTTCAATAAACCACCACAGTTAGCAAGCTTATTAGTAAGATTAAACCTTGTAAAATGTTAAACAAAAGCTATGAGTAATTTTATAATATTGGCGATAGGTAATGATAAAATAACAAAATAAAACGAGTTTTAGGTAGAAGCACTTAATACTTTCGGAACTTTTAATAACTAATTAAATTACAGAAAATTTTAAAAGATTGTAAAGAGTTATTTTAGTTTCATTGTTTATAAAAGTTCAGTAACCAAAATTTGTTTGTCTATTTTATTCAAGTCGAAGAGTTACAAAACTGTATTAAGTTTTGTCTAATGAAAAAATATAATTTTAACTTTTTATTTATTTATTAAAGTAAAGCATAATACAGAGAAAAAAATGTTTAACTTTTAAAAAATGTTTATTAAATAATAAGTTGTTATAGCTAAGTGACTTGTTTAAACAAGCAACAGTAAAATTTAAGTCAACTTATAACTTTAAAGAAACAAATTAAGTTTTAAACAATTATAAAGTAAAACGAAATAGTTTGATTTAAATATACAAACGTTGATATAAAAATGTTAAACGATTTTTTACAAAAAAACATATAAAATTTCGCTTTTATCTACATTGTCTAATTACTATTCTCATATTATCCATAGACTATGTTTACTGCAGTTTCTCAGCAAAATGTTGTTTGTTTAAGCATAAGTATTGTTAATTAAGTTTTTAAATAATCTAATGGATCTAAAAATTATATTTCTCCGCACAAAACAAGTCAAAAAACAAATAGAACTATTAAATTCAAGATATATAGCGAAATAAAAGCAAGTTGTTAAAAAAAATTATTCATAATGTGCTGTAACTTAAAGAATATTTTTCAGACCGCCGAGATTTATCAGACAAAATATTTCTTTAATTAGACTTCTTGAATCCGTTTTGCGAGCTTGTAATTTAAAAAAGTAAAACTATATTTAATATTGAACAATATGTTTTACCTTTAATTTTTTTTAATTACTAACCTAATTACAAGTGGTAAAATGTGACTATAACTCCTATTTGTATGTATGTACTGTACATATGTTTTATGATTTTTTGAACCATGTTTAAAGTATTTTAACAAAAAATAAAAAACTTATTAGGAAAATTTGAACTTGAAAGCTGGTAAAATGACTGGTAAAAGTGCTAAAGGCAACTACGAATAAAACTATTAGCAAAATTAAATAACAAAATGTGTTGGAGATAAGTAAGGCAATAAAAAAATATTTTTAATATTTGTCGTATAAGTTTGATCTTTTTTTAAATATATGCTAAAAATTAAAAAAAAAACTTTCCGATATATTCAAACTAGGCATTAAAAAAAAAGTTTAAATATTTGTTGTATAAGTTTGATCTCTTTTTGAATATATGCATAAAATTCAAAAAAATAACTTTCCGATATATTCAAACTAGGCATTAAAAAAAAGTTTAAATATTTGCCATATAATTTTGATCTCTTTTGAAATATATGCAAAAAATCAAAAAAAAATTGTTTGATATATTCAAACTAGGGGTGGGTAACTTTGTCCAGATCCGGCTATTTAACAGACTTTAAAAACTATACTGAAGAAAAAAGTAAAATATTTTATAGTTAATTTTGCTATAAATTTAAACTAGTAACGCAGCAATTTCATGACTTGCTAACACTTTAAGTTAATAAAAATACTGAAATATATAAATGTACAAAATACTGAAAAAATGCTTAAAAATGCGTTTGAAACGAAAGGTTTGAACTTAAACATAACACAAAAAAAAATTTAAGCATTATTCTGCTATTGTACTTGATTAAAAACAAACACGGTCTTTTACTATACACATATATATTTCAACAAACTTTCATCAGTGTAATACAATTGTTACAAAAATAAAGAAAATTTTAAACTTATATAGCCATATAATTGCATAAAAATTAGTTAATTAAGCAAAACACAAGACTAAAAAAAGTAATTAAAAAAAAAAAAAACATAATTAGATATAACATAAGAGCACTTATTCTCAAAACAAGGACAGTGAATAGTCAAAGTCTTTCTGCTTACACAGTTTTGGTTTATTTAAATGAATGTATATTACTTAAATTTTGACCAGGTCATTAATATTGTTACAGCTTCTTAATATTTAAAAAAAAAGTTCAGAAATAGGATTTTTTAGGAAATAAGATATATTCATTGCATTAAAAAAAAACCAAGTAATTACTTTATTGAATAAATCAATGTCATTTAAAACTTTTAAAACATCACAATCATGTAGCTTTATCTCGTCTTAACACAAAAACAGCAGAAGCTAGACTTCACAAACCAATTAAAAACAGACAAAAACTGTAGCAGAAAACATTAATTTTCTAAGCATCATAAAAGAAAAAGCATGTGTAAATACTAAGAAATTCAAAAAAAGTCACAAGGTAAACCAAATTATCATCTTTTTCTTTTGTAAAACGTCACAAACAAGTAAAGTTGAGTTTGAAAGTAAAAATTCTTTAAATAAAAATAATGAAGAAATGAGTAAGATTTGCTCCGGTTTGAAAACTTCTGTTGAATAAATTTCACTAAAATAGTTTTATAAAATAGATTCAAAACAAAACTGTAAGTATAACCTTAAAAAGGAGTCGTACTGATTGAAAATTGGCAGACGAAATTCAAAGGACTTGAGATAAAACTACGAGTATAAAACTTTATTTATAATGTATATGGGACGAAAAAAAAAAACGTTCACAAAGTTAGGTCAAAGGACGTGTTGTAAAAAGAGTATATCGTTACTTTATATACTATTTATTACAATTTAAATACACCCTCTTAGCTCTAATTATTTTCGAAATAAAATAAAACTAAACTACAATTAAATATAAACAAACAGAGTGTGAGCTAGTAAGCGATAAATTTTTAGTTTATTGATTTAATTTATTAAAAAAAATTTTACTATTCAAAGTTTCAATTTTTTTTTCAATTTTTATCACTACAACTACTAGTTTTTTTAAATCTTAGTATTGTAGTAAACCAATTGTTAGTTTAAAAAACTAACTACTTCATAGTGTATGCCGTATGATATCAAAAAAACTTCAAAAGGGTATACATTGTATACATTTTAAAGTTGTTTGGCAATATATTTTGATAATTGATGGACAAAATTTTCGTTCGAATTACTATACTATACACTGTTAAATTAAGTTATTCGTATTGATTATATCGTTGGATCTTTTTTCGAAAATAAAACTATTAGTTTTTTAAACTATTAAAAAGTAGTTTTTGTTCATATTAGGTTATTGTTTCTAGAATGCTATTACTGCTGCCATACCAACTAAACACTATGTAATTAAAAAGCGTTTGTTTGATTTAAGTTAAAATTTCCGTTTGTGTAACTAAATTGTGAAATAAGTATGATGTTGTAGTGAGCGAATATAAAACTAGTATCAGGTAATTTGTAAAACACTTTAAAATTTAAAACTTTTTTTATTCAAAATTATTTCTTACGTTATATGTAAAAGCTATCGAAAAAAGTTTCAATAGTATTGAATTTTTAATAGTATTTTTATTGAGTTAAAATCTCTTGTAGACTATTTTAAGAAGGCTGGCTAAAATTTATTGAAAAACAAAAAAAAATTCTAACAAGCTTAAAAACATTTAAACTACCTTTAAAAAATTACATAAAGTTTTCAACATTAAATTTTTCTCTTTAATCTATTAAAGAAGCAAACTATAAATCAAAAATCAAACTAACGTACAGTTTTCAAAGTAATAAATATAAATTACAGTACGTATATCATTTTCGTTTTGTCTTTTACCTATAACAGGGATAAGCAACTTTTCTAATAGCTAAAAAAGAATATATTAGGAAAGACTTTTGCTGCCTGGTAAACATTTCTAAAACAAATCTTGTCGTAATTTTGAAGACATAGTTTAGATTTTTACAATCTTTTAAAGCAAATTTTTTTAAAATAAAAATTTAAGTATTCTATGTATTTTAATTTTAATTACTTTTGTAAATAACATTGTGTTTAAATGATATTTTTTTAATTTCAATTGAGTTAATAAAATATATCATCTTAAAGCTACTGACTCTTGAAATAAAAAAAAAATCAACTATACCATTATCTATGCAGCATTGCTGTCCACAAGTGTTGCCAAAGTTTTTAAGTTTGTACATGTTTTCTCATGTTTCTTAAATATGTATGGCTACAAGCTTATAAAAATATGATAACTATGATGTCCTCTCTTTTAGTTTTCAAGCTAGCAGTTTAAAATGGTTGCCTAGAATTGAAGGGCAAAAAGAAAGTTGTCTCATAAAATCTAAATCGGAAGGTACACCAAAAGGTATGAGCTAAAAAATGCTGAGTCAGTAAATATTTTTTAAACTTTATTTTAACTTTTTTATTATTACCCTTACCCCTAATCCACTTTACCCCAAAATTTTAAAATCTAATAAAAAAAAGGTTTATATTATTAAAACTGAACACAATGTGAAAAAAAAGCTTCTTTCTTCTTGACTTAAGTTTTTTCATTTTTTTTTCCACCTTAGACTGACTTCTTAGTATATTATCCGGTAAAATCGAAATGTAAGTGCCCATGGTAGACTACGGCTCCATGGTTAATGTATTCAGAAATAGCATTAAAAGAGAGTGCATTAAATTTTTTTTTAAATAATTTATTTTTTTAGTTAAAATAAAAATAAAAACCAAAATTCATATTTTATTTATCTTAGAGTTTTATTTTGATTAAAACTGCTCATTGTTTATAAAATATATGAAGTGAGACCTGACGACCAATAGTTTTTTTTTCACTTTAATCCATTAGTCGTTTAAATATTAAAAATTTCTTTCTTTCGTTCCTATAGGGCAAATTTGTTGAACTATATTTTACACAAAAAGTATTTTTACATCCATGCCAACTTTTACAAAAGAGACATTTTGGAAAATTCTAGAAAGATTCTAAGAAAACTAATTAAATTTAAGAGTTGATTAATAATTTGGCATATAAATTACAGTCTAACCTAAAGTTAAATTTACTAAGAATGGACAAAAGAACTTCTCTCTAAAAAACCTGGAAGAACTTTGGAAACCTTGGATAAAATATTCTAAAACCATTGCCAATTTTGTTAAAATTATATCCTTCCTTAAGATTTTATGTACTTGTTTTTTTTAATAGGATTTTAAAAATATATTCAAACTTGATAACCCATAGATTTTTCTCAACCTCTTCCTTACTACTTTCTAAATGTTCTTAAAAACTCAGGCTGACTTTGGCTAGTCTTTATTAAATTAAGTTAATCACTTTTTTGTTTCAATTATTTATAATCCTGTCATATTGTACCTGTTTATAAAAATTTTTAAGGTTTTAGATCAATTAAGATTTGTTTATAAACCTTTAATCTTAAAATAATATTTGAAAATATAAAAGCTTTTTAAATGGACTACAAGGAGATTTTGTGAGGCTTACTATCCCTAATTCCCTGTATCTACCTTTAAAAAAAAGATAACCAGTCTAGACAACTTAAAGTTGTTTTAAATTAAAGAAAACGAAAACTTGTTTAAAATGATATTACTGTTTTTGTATAGTTTTTGGTAGTTTTTACGAGTTTACTTATAAAATAATTTTTTGTTTATAATTCTAAAATGTTGCTCATATTGTATAATATAATATTTTAATGTTTTAAGCTTTCTTTCCACAGTAGCCTTCAACATATTTCTTACAAAAACATGCTTTTAATTAAAGCTTAATGTATGAGCAATGAGTTAAAAGCTTTTTTTTTTAAATTAACTTATAAATTGAAGACAAAATTGTTTTAACTTTTACTATAAAATCCTTTTTTAAAACCCATGGCCTGCTGCTTTTTTTAACAGTTTATTTACTTAAATATTCAAAAAAATTTCAACAACTTATCAGAAAATGTTACAAAATTGGAAACTACTTTCTTTCAAAAAAAAAATCGCAGAGTTAAAAAATTGTCATTAAAGATTGAACTAAAAAGCAGCGTTGCCACACACTCAGGATAAAGGACTGCTTGAAATCTTTCAAGATATCAGGATAACTAAAAAAACTCAAAATGACTTTTAAATGATAATCAAGTGATTATTTTTTTTTTACAACAGGATAGTTTTAAAATTTCTGAAAATCTAAGTCTAGTTTTTGAGTAAAATTTAGTTAGTCAGTTTCAACATTTGGTTATTTTATAACCTATTGTTGAAAAACTTAATTTTATATATTTTGAAAAGTATAATATGTTTTGGTTTTAAGAAAACAAATAGAGAGATCTCAACTGCTGGAGGAGAAGTAATATATTTATTCTTTCAAAAATTTATTTTATGTTAAAAGTAAAATATTATTATGACTGTAAAAAACTCAAAAGGACTAGTTTTTTGTCACTCAGTACAAAGTGGTAAGAAAGTTGGTAATACTTGTTTAAAAATTGTAGAACTTGTAGATACCTAGTGAAATAACTAACTACTATATTTTTCTTTGCGCTTTCCTCAAAGCACTATCAAAGCTTTTTAAGCTTTCATTAGAAGAGGTGCAAGCAGGGTTGCCTACTTTTAAGATAGTTACTAAGTTATGAGATTCTAAGGATAACTAAGGCTAGTTAAAATTAATAAACTAACTAGGCTAGTATTTTTTTTTTAAGCCAAGTTAGTTTTTGGAGAAATTGCAGAACTCATTTTCTGTCAGCCAAAAAATGCTTTTTTTTAATTTCTACAAATAGTTTAAAAAAGCTTAAACACTTTTGAATTTCCAAAATAGTTGTGATAATATTTTTTATGGCTTTGAGTAGATATTATTATCTACCTTATATGATTAACGAATAATGTACTTTTTAATCGATGTTCTAGAATTATTAGCATATAGGTGAGTATATTAATTACTGAGTGGGAAAGGAGTAACACAAATTGACTGTATCAGTGTTGATGTAGTCTTAAGTTATTTAAAAAAATAAATTTGAGTGAGCAAGCACTTTGAAAATAAAATGTTAAATATATCTGTAGAATTTACGCAATTATTTTAAGTTCTGCAAGCTTAAATTTTATGATGGTTTCCATAGGCCATATCTCATTCAATACATAAAAATAAAAAAATTAAAAATTTATACAAATTAACCCTGTTTGATACTACCAGAGAAAAAGTCATTAAATTCTGTTTCAGTCTTTTTTGGTTTTGATAATTTAAATTTAAATTATAACTTACATCAAAAATTATTTGCGACCATAGAGGGGATAAATTATTTATATTACAGTTTTATATTAATATAACTAAGCTGTAAATTACTTTTTGTAAGATTCCAACTTCCAAGGTTTCCTTAACTTTTTGCAATTTTCTGAAATATCACTAATTTTTTTTTTTAAATTTGCACAACTCTTTATATTATTTTTACTAAGTTATTGAAATTTTGGTGACAATATATGTTAGATTATTTTCTCTCTATAAATTTTAGTTTTACTTATATATCTAAGAAAGTAGAGTTTTAAAACTATAATTAATTCAAGTTAACAGAATATTTTTTATATTCAAACTAATTTTGAGATAAGTCTGGTTAAATTAAAGAGTACAATAGGATCTGCATGGGAGAAAGGAACTTAAACAGCAAATAAATTACAAATTGCTAAAATTGGATCTTTTCCCGTGTTGAAGAATATATTTGAAAAATATAAATAAATTTATTAAAAAAAATTTTGGTAAAAAAGTTACTACTACTATTTTTATTGTTTAGTTAGTTACAACATCTTAATTTGTTATTGTAAGAAAATTTTCTTGAAAGTTTGAAAAATTTATTATAAGTATTTGAAATAAAGGATATAAAGTTAAATACCTTCAGTAGTAATGACTTTTTAGTTCTTGCAGTATTTCAGTTATATTTTGTGTTTATGATGTTTACATCACTGTAAGGAAAGATATGCTTAATTTTCTGACCTACTATATTTTTTAGCTTGAAAAGTTATTGTGTAAAAAACTTAAGTCTTTATATTACAATTGTTTTAAAATGTGCCCCTTATTAGGTTCCAATTATACAGTAGTGCTTATTTATAATAGTTAATAAGTATTGGTTGTGTATGCATCAGAATAAATCAGACTAAATCAATATTTTAGAAAAAAAGGCAAAATGTCAGTTTAGCTGATTCAAATACTTGAAAATTCTTGAATGTTAGTTTTTGTAAGTACAAGTAGTTGAAAACTTAGACCTACTAAAAGAAATGTGAGATCAATTTTTATTTTGTCTAAGTTATATTATTAAGATGTAAATTAATTTCTTAATTGGTATCTTATAGTAACTATCAAATATGACTGTAGCAGGTATACAACAAGTCAAGTTACAAAAACCAAAACTTTTATGATGTTTTTCAGAAATCCATATATTTTAAAATAATTAAAAATTTCAAGTATAGTACTAGAAACTTCTATTATCAATAAGCTACCTTACTACAACTTATCTAGTAGGTTATGTTGTTTTATCTGGTTACAAGACTAACAAAGGCTAGTGCAGAGTTTTCTACGCACATATTCGTAAACACCCCCTTGGCAGAATAAAAAATAAATTATCCCCTTTCTAAATTTTCAATACCTTATTATTAGTTTTTTTTCTGCCTCACTAAATTAACACCAACTTCCAACTACTCAAATCACTTATTAAGGACAATATTGCCCACACTAGGAAAATGTCATTAAAAATGGTCTAAATTGAGAAATGTCAGGATAAATTCGGATAATTTTTGTACCAGCCCTATGTATAGTCACTGACAATTAAAGTACATTTAATCACCACAAGGCTGTAAAGGATCAGCTCTGTGTAGTTGATTACTTTTTAATTAATTTGCTCAATTATGTATATGTTACACCTAGGTATGTTAACCAACTAGATAGTTGACACAAAAAAGGCTGAAATTATTAAATTTAGTTATGGCTTTACTTTGTTAAATTTTCACTATATAATTCTGTTGCTATTTACCTTATGTCAACATAATGCTTATGAACAATCATATGATCAAAAAATGATTTTAAATGTTATTACAGTTTGAAAAAAAATTAAGAAAAATTTTGATAGCAATACAGCATCTTTTGAATAGTTTGTAGTTGTTGACTAGATAAAATCACATTTTGAGTTATAATTGTATTAACTTTATATTGAGTTATAGTTCCAATAAAGAGCTTAACTAGAAAGGAGCAAATAGACATTAATTAGACAATTTCAGATTGAGAGTTTTATTCAATACAGTGTTTCATGCAAACGCAATGATTACGATTAAAAACTCTATAAAGTAAGATAGACAAAGCTATATACTATTAAATGCTTCTAAACAACACTAATTATATTAAATACTGATTAAATTAATTGAGCTTGCTAAATTGACAAAAATATTCCAAAATGCTTAATAGCCAATTAAGTAAAACTTATTGGATAAGTACAAAGTAGATAATAAAATAGAAAACACAAATGCTGTAATAATACAATAAAAAATATTATAATAATAAAATAAAAGTAAAAAAAAAACAGAATAAAATAAAATGCAAGCACGAATGTAATATACTTACAAAATTTGTAAATGTGGACATGACAATGTTATGATTTTAAATAAAATTTAGCAAAGTGTCTGCATTTGCCAATTAACTCAGTTCTGGAGTTGAGATTCGTGATCATTGCGTTTTTGCATGAAACACCGTGTTGAATAAAACTCTCAATCTGAAATTGTTTAACTAATTTGTTTTGTAAAAATTGTTTCTTAAATAATGTCTATTTGCTTTTTTCTAGTTGAGCTCTTTATTTGAATTATTAATGGCCAGCACTGTAGTGTTTTGATCATGTAGAACACTATGGTCAGAATAAGATGTATTCAAAAACCTGGAAGAAACTTGTTTTTTTTTCAAACAAATGACAATCTTGTTTATTATTAATTATTATTAGGAAAAAATTATTTAAGAATTTAGAAAATGTTATTAATGTATGCAAAACTGTTTAAAAAATGAAGAAAAAGGTAGGTTCTAAGTAAAAGAAGTTTTGTTCTGAAGTAAAAATTTTTTGATAGGTAAAAAAGCACTCAAAAACAAGATAAATCCCTGTGGCCTTAAAATTATATTTATAATTAAAAAGAGTGAAATACTTCTTTGTATGCATTATATGTAAAAACTAAACATTTTAATGCTAAAAATCAGTAATTGCAGGTGAGATGTAGATCTGGTAAAGTTACAAATTTGAAAAAGAAGAATATTTTTTAGATTTAAATAAAAAAACAGTTCTAAATTTAAAATGAAACAATTTTAGGATTTTTAAAGTAACTGATACTATTCTAAATGCCTTGAACTATTTAAACTCAAGAAAGAAATCAGTGTCCTTCTTTTGATCGGCAGTAATACTATTGTGCAGTGAATGTAATAAAAAAATTGTTTTAATTAAATAAACTGCCAAAAATAAATTGCTAAATTAAAAGTAATTACTTAATATAAAAAATTTTAATTGATTTATAAAAATAATAAGAAATCCAAATAGCATTTGCTGTGGTAACAAATGATTATCATGTTATACATTGTTAACTATTAAAATTTGAAATAAAATTAGTTATCAAACATTTTATTGTTGAAAAACAATTAATTTTTAGGATCTGTTGGTTAGCACTACCAGACACACTGAAATTTCTAAGCAGCCTATTCTATTGGAAAAGAGTATTAAAGTAAAAGTAAAGGTACTAACTGCTAATAATTTTTTTCTTATAGAATATGTTACAAATTTGTAATGGCTTAAGAAAAAAAAGCTTAAATTATTTGATAGGCGTTTATGTTGCTGGTGTTCAAGACAATAATATGCTTGTGGTCACTAATAAAAAATTACATAGTGAAAAAAACTACTGTATATCACATTAAGAGCCATCTTTTAAATGACCAATTAAGCAAGTTTAATGTACATAAAACATTGAGTGTCAAATATGGTAAGTTTACTTCCACAAATTCCCACTAAAAAGTACTAAAAATAATTTTCTGGTTTTAGGTATAACAGGATTGCTACTTTACTTGGAAAAACCTAGAATTTGACAAAATAGGCTAAAAAATCTGGAATGTCAGCAATTTTCACATGTTCAGTGGTCAAATTTCGATTTGATTCAAAAAAAAAGAAATATATAAATAATAAAAAAATTGTCTCATCATAGTTTTTTATTATCAAAAAACATATTTAAAGTAGCTTAACAGTATCTTTTTAATATTTTCATAAGATTTAACACAGTTTTATACCTTAAACTTAACTTAAAACAAAAAAAATGACCCAAAAAGGTGTACTTTTAAAAACCTGAAAGAAATTTTGAAAACCTGGAAAAGTTTTTGAAAAAGCAAGTGCCAACTCTGATATAAATAATGTCAAAGTTTATGTGCTTATATACTGAATACTTTGACAGTCCCTATAATTTGTATGTTTAATTTCATATTTAAAAAAAACCATTTATGTAGATTTATTTCCAGAAATTACATCTGAAAAAATAGATTAATAAATTTGTTAAGTTTTGTTAGTTTATAGTTATATTTTCTTATTTCATAACAGTTTGTAAATTTTTAAATATTATGAATACGTCAGTTATGGGGCCAGATTAAGTTATGAGAGTCTTGAAAGTGTCAAAAGCAGATGGTATACCTATTTCCAGAAGCTTAGTTTGTCAGGTGAGTTAATATATGTTTTTTTAATTGTATTAAAGAAAAGTAAATTTTCAGCATTAAATATGTAAAAAATATACTAAGAGCTTTGTCACATTTTTGTAAGTAGCTACTTAACACTATTACAATGGCTAAAGGCTAAGTACCTTTAAAAAATTACAGTTGTGGTCCATATAATATGTCATTTAATAAATAGTATAAACAAAACAATATTTAAAAGCCAGTGTAACTTTTCAACTAGTAAAGATAATATACCTTTTAAAATATTTGAATAAGTTTAAACTTCATGTACAATTCTTATGTGATATATATTAGAATTAGAGTATGAACACTTTCATGCAAATTAAAAGAAACAGATGAAACTATTTTAACTCTACTAGTTATAAAAATAAATTAAGTTGTTAGCATTATAATGTGATCCTTTTACTTGTAAAACATAGCTAGAAGGATTTTTCTGTAAACTAAAATTTATTTTGCTACTGATTTTTTGGAAAATATATGCAAACTTCATAATTATGATTCTGCAAAGCTTCCCAATTATAAAACTTGGATTAGCACTACACAAAAATCTTTAGATTAGAGCTTGGATTATTACCAGTTTTTTATATTGTCACAGTTAAATTAAACAGTCTAGATTTTTAGAAAAACCATCTTGGTTTTAAGTCTTTTATTTATAAACATTGACTGTATATTTAAATAAATTTTAATTTTTTTGCTTTGTAGTCCTAGTGTTAAGGTGATTTTAACAAAAAAAAACATATATGAGTTGCAGGAACCTCTTGTGCCTGATATAGTACTCAAAAAGAAACCTAAGTCTCCCAATAACCAGAGTCAAGAAATTTTACTGCAAGATTGTTTCTTTGTATCCGTGTCAAAATAACAATAAAAGTGAGTTGTTGGGAACAAAATAACTAGGTTGTAAAGTAAATTAAATATGTAAAAACAGCATCATACCGGCCAAAATCTGAAGTTCTCAAACCTACCCAGCAATATGGCCCATTGGTGAAATTGGAAAAGAAATAAATGAGTAAAATATCTCCAAAGCTAAATGAGACCGAGTTTGTTAATTTTTATGTATGTTTTTAAATTCAAGTTTAACCTTTCTATAAAAACTGTAGGTACAATCTAACAGTCAGAAATTAATTGCTATCTTCCTACCCAAGGGCCACTTGACATTATGAATGATGTTTTAAAACTGCAGACTAAAATCTAATGACTGCCCGAGCAGTTCAATTCCCCACTCACAAACAAAGCGGCTTTTGAAAGTCCATCAAGTAGGCTTTGTTTATTACTAATTATTGTGAACAGAAAAAGTACTTTTGATTTAAGTTTTTGGTTACATTACCATAAATAAAATTTTTAGTTACAAGTGTTTTTTGACTTGAAAAAGTTAAGTAATTTTTTTACTAAAAGTTTTTTCGAAATAGTAACTGTATACTAAAAAGTATCCTCAAATATTGCAAAATACATTTTAAAGCTCAACAATCTAAAAGTAACGCAAATGTAAGTTGGTTTCTCTATACAAAGTGTTGGCAGATCTAAAAAAGAGAGATTTTTATAACGTTCGAATAAACAATTTTTTAAGCATATATATTAGTTTAAGAGACAACACTTTAAATCTTTAAATATTTATCAAAAATAACTTTTAATTTGACTATTTTTTTCTATAATAATTTGATATTTGAGGTTTTTTAAAATTTGATTCAGTTTCTTTTAATTTATTACTATTTTTTATTTGTTTAAAGTTTCATTTTAAATGTTTTATATTTTATTTGAACAAAAACAAAACTTCACATCAGTGAAAAGTAGTTAACAAAGTTAGTTAGTGCAAAACTTATACCCTCAGTTAAATACTCAGCTAAAAATTGGAGGTTTGTATCGTAATATTTTAATGTCTTTGGATTTGTGTTTAAATATTTAAAATTTATTTAAGTTTTTAATACAATTTTCAATTTTTTTTGTTTGACGAAAAATATTAGGCTTTAATCAACCTGGTTTACAATTGAATTAAGACTTATTAACATACATTAGTCAAAACTCTTTGTTTAACAGTTCGACTACTCTTAGATTATCATTTGATGGTATGACACATTTGTAATATCGAACTAGAATACGCAGTTACTCTTTTCCATCACACAATGAAAACACTTAAATACATAAATATTAATTAAATACAGAGATTTTATGAAGGTAAATTAATTAGGATATAATTTTTATAAACCAGTTTTTATGAAAGTTGTAATTTACTTTTGTCAGGTACTGAGTTTGGTGTTCTTAAAAATTTTTTATTTTGCAGGTTCCAATCATCTAAAATCCAACAAGAAATGGGCCATACAATAACTGCACAGCATTGCCAGTACAACTAACCTGCAACAACTAACCCTGATCCATGGGGTTAGAAACTAGTTTACTTTGTAATAGAACAACTGAAAACTTTTTGAACTATTTAGGTTAAAATACAATGGTTCTTAACTGAACTGTTTAAAGTTTTAACATTTAAAAAGTAATTTATTACAAATAGCTATTTTATTGACCAAAAACGTTATATAAAAATTTAAATACTTTAGCCACCTACTGACTGAATTTTCTCCGATTGAAAAAGTTGTTAAGCTAGTTTAACAAAAAGGTAAAGCAAAGATTAAAAATTTGTTTTGGTTTATAAGTTAATTAACTTTTGTGATTTTATTGAAACATTATCTTGTTCTAAGATCATAACTCAATAACGGAAATGACTGGAACAAGCAACCTCTTATTGAAATGGTATTTAGAAAGTAAATGCACAGCTGCAACAGAGATGAAATTTCTTTGGTAGTAATTCTCTGGGTAGGTATTTACTATTACAATAAACGCTAATCTGATTGTATCATGTAAAAATAAATAACCCATCTTGGATTTCAATTTCAAATCTTGTTGAATTTAAAAATTTAAAGCCTAAAACTATAACATTATTAAAGAAGGTTATAGCTATGACCAGGCGAACTCCAAAGTTAAGCTCAAGCTTGTATGGCCAAACATTTGGATCAGGAAGGCCAAGCCATGCAAAGCGTAACTGATAATATAGGAAATTCCAATACTTAATCCTCAAGGTTGTTTCCTCAACAAAATACTTCATTTCTAAGGATAAAATTTCTTTCATTTTAATCTAATTACTTATCAAACATGGTTATTACTTGTCACATGTTTTGAAAAGGATAAATATGAAATATAATAAATTTGTTCAACCTTTGTAAAACCATAGTATATCTAATCTTAATTAAATTTTAATGACTAGCATTGGCACATTTAAAAAAGCATAATTTATTTTAATTAAAATCATTTTTTAGCATAGTTAAAAGATACATCAAAGAAGCTTTACGATATTTTGTCAATGTTGTTAGACAAATTAAAACTTTTTTATAAAAATTGACTTTAAACTAAAAGTATACCCTAAAACGAGTAATTTTAAAAACCTGCAAGAAATTGTAAATCGGGAAACATTTGGCAAACCTGAGTACTGCTTTATATTATGATAATTTAAAAATTCACTATAAATTATGATAATTGACAATTATGTACAGAAAACATAAACGAAAAATACAGTGTTAGGCTGGACGGAGTGAAGGATTATCTGAAGACGCAAACATGCAAAATTGATGCCTTCAGCTGAGATTCAAATGTTTGTTTATAGTATTATAAATTAATGCTGAAATTATTTCTTAAAAGTTAAGAAATAAGCTACTTTTATATGAGCAAAATAACTTTGACAATTTTTTAGCTACATCTTTCATAAATTTCATTCAAAACTTGAAAATTTTTTCGGAAAAAAAGTATTTTTCTTCAGTTAATATTAAAACAAAATATTATAAGAGTCGGTACGTATTGAATATTTCAGGGTTGCCACTTTACCTGGAATCCTTGAAAAACCTGGAATTTGAGAAATTTTGAAAAAAAACTGGAAAAACCTGAAATTTTGAATAAATAACCTGGAATTTTTAAGAATTTTAACATGTTCAGTAGTAAAATTTTGGTTTGACTCAAAAAATTTATCATATACATAAAAAAGATTGTCATCACCAAAAACTTTTAATTTAAAAACACATTTCAAGTAGGTTTACAGTATCTTTTTAATCTATTTATACTATTTAACACAGTTTCTTACCTTAAATTTGACTTTAAACTAAAAATAGACCCAAAAATTTGTACTTTAAAAACCTGGAAAAAATGTTGAAAAAACGAGCGGCAACCCTGATATTTACTATGTATTTTTAGCTGTAGTTTTGTTAAAATGCAATAAAATAACAAGTTTTCAAGGGACTTTATTGTAAAATTCGAGTGGAAATTGGTTTAGTTTAATCGGATGTATAAACTTTTATAGGTTTTAAATATCTAATAATTAAAACTAAGTTTTTATATTTTCAGCATAACCATGTTCAAAAAAGCTACATTTAAGAAAGTACCCAACAATTTTTAATAACCTAAGTTTGCACAGTTTATATCAATTACTTTAATGGAGAATTAGTACTCGTTGTTATGTGACCAACAAACTTGAAAATTTCATTCAGGTTTACTGCAACTTTTAAATTGCACTTGTACTTGGTATAATTACTTTATGTTACTGCTTTAACTTTCAAAGAATTTTAAAAGTTATAATTTGAAAATAATTTGAAATTACTTTTTAATATACCAGTTTTATTTTTCAGCTCTAAACATAAGGAATTATTATAAATTATTCCCGGCCATCTTTTTGTCTTCATCTGTCTTTAAGAAACCTTTTTTTGTGAAAGAAGACGGGCTGTATTTGCATTGCATTTACTTAGTTTTAAAAGTTCGGAGCACTTTATACCAAATTTAAAACAAAATGTTCTATTTTCATACAAAATAATCTTATTAATAATACACAAAAAACAGGTTAAATGAAAATTCCCATAATGATATCTTTTTATCAGGTGGAAGAATGCGCATGGATTGTTGTTAAAGCTTAAATTTTATTTCCACAATTTATGTTTTGCACTGTTTGCATGATATAGTATAATGATTTTATTATTACAGAATTTTAAAATATGTTTTAAAGCTAAAAAAAAAACATTGTGATTTACTTTTAAACAGAGTTAAACTTTTAAACAGAAAAATAATACGGTTGTATAACAACTATTTTAAGAACGTTATCATTACAATTTATACATATATATGTTCAATTTGTTTTTAATTCAAGAGTTTTTTTTATTCGTTTTTTAATTAAATATTATAGCGTATTAAAGTATACTGCTACTTTGTTTTTGAATAAATCCGAAAATATTGAGAATAATTAGTTTTAATAATAATTAAAAAGTACCTTGGTTGACAAGATAAAATCAAGCTCAATTTATAAAACAAAACTTAATTTGGATAACATAAGTAGATTTTATATGTTCTGAAAACTTCAAGTTGTTAGACTAAAGTGAAGAAATTTTTATGATTTTGAAAATATAGTGCTGCTCAAAAAAAGGTTTTCATTTATTTTGTTGAAAGCATACAAATAACTTGAAGCAATTAGTTTTAATGTTTGTCTTGTAGGAATTGGATGTTGCCTGCAGCGACAGTTTTTTGAGCATAACTTTATGTTCAGCTATTTTAAAATAATCTTTTTTATGTAAAGTGAGTTTTTAGATTCTGTTGTACTCAATAAAGTACCAAGTTTTTGTTTGTGATAAAAATTAATGTAGTAGCAAAGGTTCTAGAACGAGGGTCGGAAAACTCAGGCCCGTTAGATACTTTTTAACTCAAAACATTCCTCTTTAAAAACAATAATAAGATTATTTAAAACTTATGCTATTAATTTGATATCTACCAGTGCATTTATATTGGTTACTCTAGTACATTTTTGCTTTAAATTAGTATTTTTTATTTCAATTACTTAAAATGTATATATAATTGCGGCCCGCGAGATTTTTATTCGAGGAAAGTTGGCCCGTGTTTTTAACTAGGCTGCTAGCTCCTGTTTTAGAATTAACAATTTATCATTAACTTATAAGTTAATATTTTTTACGTTTATGTACTAGTAAATAAAAAAACAGATAATACAACTGTTAAAATTTTTTTTTCTTTGCACCTTAGAAATAAAAAAGTAGCTTAAAAAGATTTCCTAATATTACTGGTAAGCTTTATCCCAGTCCCTCTGGAGAGAAACTTGACATCTAACAACGCTTAGAGCTCTTACCGCTCACATCTGCCACTAAATTATTTTATTTTAGGGTTCATACGCGTCATGATAAATATTGTATTGAGAAATATTTGGCACATTGACTGTTTTTATGTGTTTAGTTGCTTGGAAATTTTATAATTAATTATTGAAGAGTAGGTTACAAAATTTTAAATATCTTTACAAACAAGCATTTGCTTTATAGCCATAAATTTATATATATTTATATGGCTGTTCAGATGCCTTGAATTTCTAAAAACGAATTTGGGATACGTTTTTTGAGTAAACCATTAAGTTAAATTTAGTAAACCATTTAACAATAAATGGAAACAACTAAAATAAATTTAAAGACATTTTTAAGTAGATATTATTAACTTCTTAAAATAGTGGCATACATTATTATTCAAAATTTACTTTTCAATTGACTCGTTCAAGTAATCTCAAAGGTAAGTAAATATGTTTGTTAATTATAGTGAATAACACAAGTGAAGTGTTGATAGGTTTAAAGTTGATTAAAATTTATTGATATATGAAATATGTCTGTAGGAGTTACATGTTAGTTTCCTGAAGCCACATAAAAAATGAAAACCAAAAGTTCTGACATTAGTCAACTACAGATTTACAATGAATCATTTGTTACCTCGTTTAATCGGAATATAAATTAAAACAGGAAAAATTACAATATTTTTACTTATGTGTTTACTTAAATATCTTTATTTAATCAGGTTTACAAAAATCCTGGAATTTGACAGCTCAGGTTTTTAAAACAAGTCTAGAAAATTAAAAAATAATGAAGTTTTTCTTACTATCTAAAGAAAAACTGACAAATTCAGTAATTTTTTTTGTATTATTTAGGGTTTCCACTTAACCTGGATTTTGACTATTTAGGCAAAAAAACCTGGAATTCGAGAAATTTTGAAAAACAAACCTGGAATTTTAAACAAAAATCACTATAAACACCTGAAATTTTTACAATTTTCACATGTACAGTAGTAAAATTTCGATTTGACTTGAAAAATCTATCAAAAAAAAAGAAGTTACACAAGACACACAATTTTAAAAACAATAAATATATTTCGAGCAATTCTCATCAGTAGAGTACAAAACTAACAAGTAATAAGATTTTAATTTTTAGCTTTGTATTCTACTGATGAGAATTGCTTGAAATATATTCAGTGTTTTTGAAATTGTGTGTCTTGTTTAACTTACTGTATAATTATTGGCCACTTATGCTCCAATATTTGAAAAAAAAAGTTGTCATCATATCAATTAAATATTTAAAATAGTTTTACAGTATCTTTTCATGGTTTTTATACTATTTAACACAGTTTCTTACCTTAAACTTAGCTTAAAACTAAAGATAGACCCAAAAAGTTAAGCCAAATAAAACTTAAAGCTTCAAAAAAAAGTATATGACTTTTAATGCAATACATATTAAACAACGAAAATTGTTATTTAACATACATTCTCAGCTTTATTGAATTGAAAATGTACTCCTATTTTATAAAATAACTTGTACAACGTTTTAAAAGTAACTAGTAAATTAAGTAAATATCTTTCGTCGTACTTAAGTAGGTAGTTTTAATTTGTTCAGGGTTGCCAAAAAACCTGATTTTTTACAAGGCAAAAACACTAATTTGAAAAATTTTTGAAGAAAAACCTAAAATTTAAAATAAAATACCGAGAAACTTAAATACTTTTACATGTTAAGTAGCTAAATTTCTTTAAGATACGAAAGTTCTGACATAAGAGTGATTATTTTTTCATTAAAAGTATTTTCTAATCGTTGTTGTCCTAAATTTCACAGTTCATTTTAAATTAAGTTTTATACTAAAAATGGAACAAAAATTGAATTTTTAAAACCTGGAAGCAATTCGGAAAACTTAGAATTAATTAAAAAAATTTTTTTTGAAACCCTTGTTTTTTATCTGAAAATGTTTTTTTAAACAGTTGCTCAGTAACTGTAGACAAGTTTAACCTTGTAAACTGATTAATTAAAAGTTTCCAATTACCTTACGTTGGTTAATTTTTAATGTACTTAATTTTATATTTTAGATGCTTTTTTTGAAATTAGAATTTTCCACTTAGTTAAAATTAAGTTCCTGATAGTTTTACAGAAAAATATATACCTGATTAAATATCAAAACATTAAGTATCTACATTTTTACTATTTTATTCGTAAGTTAAGAAATGTACAAAATATTACTAATAAATTAAAAAAACAAGCTATACCTTTTGACTTCGAAAACTTATATATTTCATTATTTCTACAAAAAAAATACTAAATCTTCATATTATAATTGTTGGTTCAACAATTTTTAAATAAAAATACCAAATTAAATACCAAAGTTTTTAAATAAAAATAAAATAATCAGTACAGTTAATTTCCTAATTTTACTACGAATTTTAATGCTACAAGTTTAATAATTAAATTCCAATTAAAAATTTTTATACATAGTATTAAACTTTTTTGTAGTAAAAGTCTATTTTTACAGAATTATTGTAGTATGAAACTATTTCATCTTCTTACTCTCCTTTTGGTGGGAATTGTGGCGTTGAGTCCTCAAAAGGTAAACTCAAGTTGTGATCAATTTTATCTAAAATTGTAACACTTAATATGCGTTTATCAGTAAAATTTTAGTACATGTAGTTTTATTGCTAAAATTTAAATACTTAATGACTAGTAATCTCCAGGCAAATTCGCGTGATCCCGATGTTGAAAGAACCCCAACGGTTCCGACGCACCTAGCACCAACCCAACCGGACCAGCCAAGCGGCATACTAGAGACTGAAAGCTCCCAAACAACAAAAACCCCAGCAACCGACTCAACCGCAACAGAAATCCCTGTAAAAGGACCAACGGGCCAGTCAGGCACTGGTTATTATTTTTTTTTACTTTTAATTAGTTAAACTAAATCAGTAACGGCGATTATGCATAACTATTATGTTTTCATAAAGTTGTAATTTTAGCATTAAAAAAAACCGTGAGTTAATAAGTTCCTGATTAGATTTATTTGCCGTTTTAGTAAATCAAATACAAAAGAAAACTTTACTTACTAAATCAAAAGTTTTATGATCAACCTTAAAAAATAGAATTAGAAAAATATTTATTAATTGTACTTCTTCAAAGCAAGCATAACTAAGAAAGTTTAATTTATAACAAATTCTAATTGTTAATAGATCAACTTATAGCGTGCAAGGAACAAACACCTTCGCAACACGACCAATGTATAACAGTCACCTTGAAAAAAAAAAGTTAGACTATTTTACAGATAGTATGATAACTACATGTACATTATTCTTTTTTATTAAATTGAAGCATACTGTTTGTATGTAAAAGTATACAGCAAAAATTTATTCTTAGACATTAATACGGTATAACTAGATAATTTAAAACTTGACTGCAGATCATTGTAAGCGGATTCTGTCTGTCAAAGAAGACAAACTGAAGATCTGTCTCAACATTCTTCAGAAGAATGGAGAATGGTTTACTATTTATAGTAAACCTGAATCAGCCCATATTGTTTCGGGTTAGATGTTATTATGTATTTCTTAAACTATTTCATTTTAAAGTTGAACTATTATTATCAATAAAATTAAACAAATGTTAAATTTGATAGATCAGAGAAAGCTGAAACTGATTTAAAATAATTTTATACATAGTTATAAAAAAACATATATTTTCATAAAATAAAAAAATCAAATGTAATTTAAACTTCTTTGCCTTGTGTAGGTTATAATACATTTATAGCAAGTTTATTTCTACTTATATTTTGTTTTTAGTAAGAATAAGAAAAATAATAAGTTGTACCTTTAAATTGTCGTAGAAGATTAACCTTTTTAAATTGCATTTATCTTTATTTTGTACTTAGTGGTATAACAAATCCAAAGACTTTTACATAAAAATTAAAAAGAAAAACATTTGTTTTGCTTATTGTTTTTGATACATACTTTCGAATTTGTTACTTTAGTATTAAAACTAAGTAAACAAGTAAAATATTTCAATGCTTAAAAATTTAGAGCACAAACTTAATTAAAAGCAAGAGCACAAACTTAATTTCTAATATGCATTAAACAAAAGTATTGTTGGATCAAGTTTAAATAATTTTCTTTTATACGTATGTATATGAACTTAAAGTAGACTGAACAAAACTTAAGTTGAATATCCTTAAATTAAATTAATAAAAAATATGTAATGTTAAAGTCAAAAAACAGGAGATAAAAAAAGAATTTGTATTATTTATTTAATTGTAATTTAAAAAATATTTTGGCGGATACTTTTTTTGCCTGCAGTTTGTTCAACTTTACTTTGCTACAAGTCCAACTTTTTTATACTTTTATGAATGATAATTTTTAACCTTTAATACAAATACTTAATCTATAGCTGTTTCTTTTATTAAATTGATAATTGTATGTGAGTGATTAACAAACAACGGCACAAAGCTTGTAATTTTCGTATCCTTTATTAAGCTCAACCTTAGTCACGATATTGATTTTGTAGTTCTAAACTATAGACTTTCCGATATATGTAAATAACTACTATATTAAACGATTGTAACCAGTGGTATAAATGTTTTACAGGCAACGAATGCAAATGTGCAAAGAATTGTTACATGGTCACCTTTAAGTTAAATAAAGGTAAACTTTCAAAGCACTTTTGCTTTGATGAATTAGATGTAGAAGTTCAACATGCTATCACCGGCACACTAAAGCCTACTGAAAGCCCCCAAACAACAAATACCCCAACAACCAGCTCAACAGCAACAGAAATCCCTGTAAAACCACCAACCCTACCGGACCTGCCAAACATTGGTTTTGGTTAGTTTTTTTTTTTGCTCTTAAGTAGTTAAACTAAATCAATAACGGCGGTTATGCTTGACTACTTATGTTTTCATTAAATTATAGTCTTAGCATTAAATAACGCTATAAATTTACTACGCTGTTTAATTTTTTTGATGACTTTTTTATGTACGATATCAATTTTTTTAGGCATTAACGTCGGAGGAATTAGCGGAATAATTATCACCATCCTTGTCATCGTTTTAACTATTATCGCTTGCAAAAATGGATGGGGGCCCAAAAAGTTAGTTTAAGTAAACTATACTAATTATACTAAAAAAGGAGTTTTTAAACGTTTAGACATAATACTTTTTTGTAATCATAAAGTATAAAAAGTGTGCCTTTAAAGTCGTTTAAATAAGTACTATTTTTAGAAATGTATGGTATTTTTGTTAAGATTTAAAAATAACTATTTACAGGATAACCAATTGGTATTTTTGTACTGACAAAAGAAATAACACTAGAGAACAAGAAGGTGGTGCAAAAGTTGCTTTTTCTGCTAATAAGTAATTTCTATGTTATTTTTGTTGAAAGTTTAAAATTTTTTAAAAAGAAAGACTATTTTATTTTTTATTTCAAAAAACTAAGTTTCTCTCATCTTATAGTTAGTCTAACTACATAAAGATTTAACGTTACTAAGTTATTTTATAAAAAAGAAATAAATTTTTGTTCTTGATTTTATAAAACAAGATTTATCATCTAGTAGTTTGTCAAACGTCATTAAGTTCTTCCGTCATTGATATTATAATAATATTTTCTATTATGTAAATAAATTACAGACATTTTTTGATTTTTTGTGAGTTCTTTCAGTGAAAAAGAAATTATAATTGAGTAATAGTTTTTAAATTATACAAATATTAAAAAAGGTAAAACTTTAAACATTAAATGTACAGTTTTTAATACCTTGAGTGAATGTTACTTGCAGGGACTCTAGTTTTCTATATAATTTTAGTTTGTAAAATTTTAAATTTTAATAAGTTCATTACAATCTTTAGGTGACATTTATATTTTTTTTAAACTAACATTGGCTATTATTTGATAGCTTTAAAGTATGTGCCATAAGACTAAAATATTAATTCACTTATGACTTATAACCAGTCAATAGTTAATTGTTCAAATGATAATTGTTTTGGATACAAACGTGTAGATAAGAAAATTTTATGTCCAATTTACCAACTTTTTAATAAATTACTTAAAACTTATCTCCTACATTTGAAAAACAAGTTTATTCAAATTTTCAAGTAGTTTTTAATTATATTTTCAAAAAATTCAGAGGAGCTTTTCTAAAAAAAACAACAAAGTATTATGACCAAAATTTAAATAAAGACTATAATAATAATGTATAATGTATAACTAAAAAAACTACAAACAAAATATATTTTAGAAATTTTGTTCATAACTTATTATAAATTAGACAAAAATAGTTTAAAACAGTATCTCAAAAACTGTAAAAGGTAATAAATAACTATTTAAATAGGATTTTTTGCCTTATTTATTTGTTGCCTGGTATGAGACACTTATTTGACTAATTGATTTAGATCGCTAACATTTCAAAAACATTTTGATTTTTAAAAACAGTGGAAAACATTATAGCTTTAATATCATTATTAAAATAAATTAAACTTTACCGTCTATTAAACCCCTAACTTAATTAAAGTACATTGAAATATGTGTTATGTAAAATATTGTAGCAAATAAGCACAATTTCATAAGTAATAACATTAAATGCTAAATCAAAAGACACTAACTGTTGATCAAAAATTTAAAAAATGTTCAATATTTTTTAAGTTCTTGTATAAGATCGTGATGTTTTATTAACGGTAGTTATTTTTATATTTCAGAATACTTTAAATCTGTTATAGGCGTTCAGCTAAACTATTATTTTCTTACAGTTTAAATAAAGTAAAATAATACTTATTATACAATTAATTAAACTAGGGATTGACAACCTTTCTATTCGATGGAACACGTTTATCAGCAAAATTTTCGCGGGCACAAAGATTTAAAAAGTTGAACTATACATATTTTTTCATTAATCATTACTAATTATTTAGAATAGTAGGTCGTTTGAAAATGTATATAATAAAATTTCAAGACTATTTGTTTTGCACATATTATTTCCAAACTAAATTGTACTTGGCTATCCACATATTTTTAACAGACGTATCCAGCCCGCGGGCTGAACGTTGCCAACACCTAATTTTTAAGTTTTTCTTGTACATTCTAACTAGTGCCAGCAGATATTGAAAAAAATTAAATGTATAAGATAAAAAAAAAAATTCTTTTCTTAATAAAGTTTAATGCTATAAAACTTAAACAAATTTTTTGTCACAGAATTAGTAGATTTTTATCAAATTAATAACTATTTTAATACAAATCGAGCGTATTCAATACACAAAGTTAAATCATGTTAAAATTTTTTTATTGATAGTAAGTTATCAATCTGCAGCAATCTTTACCAAAAAAAGATCACAAACCGCTATTAATGTAGATATTTTTAATCCAGTGATAATAATAATTACTATGAAATTTGTTTCGTAAGTTCATTACTTTTGTAATAAATCTTTTAATTTTTGTTAATTAGATATATATGGCTAAATTTTCATAATTAAATTTTTTATTTGTATTAGGATAACATTTTAAACTATTTAACAACTTTTTATGTTCAAAAGTTAGATTTAAAACAGCATTGCAAACTCAAGAAGCGAAAAATTAAGCAGAATTAAGTTTAAATTTTGTGTATGTTTAAAAATTAAACATATAAATATTTGTGATAAGTATTAGGTTTACTAAAACGTTTGTTATAGTTTAAAGTATTTGTTTAAAAACCCTTAGAAAAAACATTGCTTGACAAATAATTAAATTATTTAAAGGTACAGCACAACTAAAATTTAAGTAAATCAAAATAGATTTCGTGTTAACAGGTTAGTAATTCTTACAAATACAAATGCGTTTCAATTATAATAAAAATATTTTCGTTAGAATGTTTAAATATTTTGAATTTATAAAACTATAATTGTTTGCAAATTCACCGTTGTTTACTAGGTGTTCTGAAATATATAATTGTCTTGTAGCATTAAAGATTGTGGAAGATTTGTTATCTTTTTCAACTGTTTTACAGTACTTTTCTATACTCTTTAGTATATGTACTTTAATTTTCTTAATCAGCTGCCTTAATGTCATTCCAATATATATTTTGATTCCCAAGGCATTTAAACTAGTAAATCTCCATAGTTTTTCTGTAGACTTACTTGCTAATTTATTTTGCTAGTCAGTTAGTTTAATAGTAAACAACATATAACAAGTAAGTGATCTGAAATAACATGGTAAATTGGGATATTAGAGTTATATTTGATTCTTTATGACTTTAGATCGATTAAACCATTTTTAATAGTTTGATAAATCGATGTTACAACTATGAATTGTGCTACAACTAACATTTGTTCAACACCTAAACATATATTTCAGATTTACTAGCAAACTCAGTCTAACTTGCGGTAGTTTTATTTATATTTTGATTGTAAATACTTTTAACTCCGTAAAGTAAAGCCGCCTGAAAGTATTACTAATTGTACATTCAAAGTTGAGTGAAAGTATTGCTTGAAATTTTTTTTAGCCCACCAAAGTTTTTCTTTTACTAAAGTAAGTTTAAAAAAAACTATTTAAAACAAACCTTGTCAAAATTGTTTTATTATATTTAAAAAGCTTATTGGATTTTACTTTTTGTAACTATACACAAAAGTTTTTATTTCCAAAAATATTATATTGTAAAAATAAATTAAGTTTTGTTTATGGAAAAATGGTAGTTTTTGTATCTTTTATTATAATTCTGAATAGTAAAAATATGTCCTAACATAACAATAGGATTTAAGAAATACTAAAATATGTGTGAGGTCCAGTGAAAAATTTTCGCTAAAAGACAAAATTAATAACATCATTTGTTATTACTATCACAAAATACTTAAAAAAATCATGGAACTCAAAGAAAACATTTAACTATATTGATATACCGAATTCGGATTTTTTTAAAATAGTTTGTCCTGTATGGACCTATTTTTAAAATTAAGATCTAGCCAAATCCGATTAGTTTTAAATTTTTTAAGTAATGCTAAATTCAGCTTCAAAATAATTTTGTTTTTTACCTTGTGTTTTGCTCTATTTTGAAACTAAGTAAATATTTTTTGCTTACTGATCTAAAATAAAATTAACTTTATTACAAAACGTTAAATAAATAAGATAGATAATACTCGGTATTAGAATAAATAAAAATAAAAACAACGTATTGGTTTATTACGATAAGAAGGAAGGAAAATGACTTTATTTACCTATCAACAGGCTGAAACAGATCTAAATAAAAAAATATATGTTAATAATGAACAAACTAAAAATCTTACATTAACTCTTTACTAGTTTGAATAGTAACAGATTAAGATTGAAGATATGTGCAAACCTTTACAAAACAGGTCAATTATTATTTCTAACAGCAATATAATACTGTATTTTTTTGCTTGATAACTTTCCTAAAGCTGTATTTTCAGGTACTTTTATTTTCATTATTTAAGTGTTAAAGTTAAGTAAGTTGTAGACGAATTGATTATATTTAAAACAGGGTTACCATAAAAAATTACAATCCTGTAAAAAACTTCATTTTGACAAGATAGATGATAATTAACTGAAACTTGAACGTAAATCCAGGAAATTTAAAAAAACTTTACACGTTAAGTAATGAAATTCTGTTTAGGTACATTAAATGTATCATATCAAAAAAAAAAAAATTTGTCAGTAACTTTTTTTTTGTTAAAATACATTTAAAATAGCTCTACAGTAACTTTTTAATGTCCTTAAACTAATTAAGACAATTTTTACCTTAAAATTTTTTTTTTTGCTAAAATTGGACTTAAAAATAGACTTTTTGAATAAGGTCCCTTAAATTTTTTTTTTCTAGTTTTTTATTTATACAACCTAAATTCTTAGCAACGCTATTTGAGGGACTTCTTGCTCAAGTGCTAAGAGTTTAGGTAAAACTTGTATGGGTCATGTATTTTAAAAGCAATAATAAAGTGGTAAAAAAATATCACAACATCATAAAACATAACTATACAAGTCTGTTAAAAATATAAATTACTAAAAAGATATTTTATTTTTGCATAAAAGGTTGTATATCTGAAACACGAAAATTGTGCAAAGTTGGAATTTTTCTGAAAAGTTTATTCAGGCTTATGGTATAAAAAAAAAAGTGAAAAAAAAAGTTTATAGCATCATTAAAATCATTTTAATAAGTATGTTTAAGAAAAAAATTTTGAGAAAAAGTAATTATTTTATAAGAGAAGGTTGTGTAAATAAAAACTAGAAAAAAACACAAAAACTTGAAAGTGACCCTATTCAATGGATTTTTTTTAATTAAAGACAAAGGACCGTTTTTTATAAAACAAAAAAAAATTAGCTATTAAGATAACGACATAATTGGGTCTTAAGTTTGGAAATTTTTATAAAATTCCTAAAAAACGCTCTCAATCTAAGTTCACGCTCGTGGAAGCAAGTCGTTGAACACAATATACCTAAACAACATAATTGTTTGTCATATTAAAAAAATTGTTTATATATTTGGTTAATTTAATGTTAATTGCTAAGGGGCATTTAGATTTACACGTTATGTAACTAACTTTTTGAAATTAAAAAATAGATTTGTTGCTGTAGAAAGAAGAAAGGGCGAGACTAATGTATTCTACCTTTAAAAAAAATATTTTTTTCTACAACTTAGTCATAATTTTCACTATCTAATTTTGATGGATTATATGAAATGTCTAACTAATTTGAATACTTGTTTATTTTTTGTAGAAATACAACATCTTCTCTAAAACTGTTACAAATTGGTGATAAAAAAGCTATATTTAGTATTGTTTATAAATCTTTAATAGTTTTTTTTTTAATTATTACTTTTCAAATATCTAACAAAATAAGATCAAATTCCCATCCTTTTATTAAAACCTCTGGTATTTTTTACGTTAAGAAAATACTACGTAAAGCAAGTGATAATGACTGTTTTTTTTTTTATACTACAAAGCTGATGTAAATTTTAACATCAAAATAAGAAATGTTGCTGTATTATCACAAGTTAGCGTAGTCTTCTGTTTTAGTTTTTATTATCACTTAATTAGACTCGATAATGAAATCAACGCTGAGGATTATGGTCGGAGGACCTGGTTTATAGAAAGACATTTTGGTCCGCGAGCTACTTGCTTGTTAGCTAAAGAAAATTTTTGAAATGAACAAAAGTACTAGTTTTGTTTTGAATTAAATTTATAGTAGTTAATAACATATCTTATTTATTTACTAAGAATCGAAAACATACATAACTTAAGTAACAACTTTGAGAAAAAGTTGTCAAATAAGGTTATAAAGCTTGTAACGTTTAACTAACATAAGTTTTTGGAAGATTAATTTAGTGCACCTGAAACTATATTACCTCGGATTTGTAACTAAACTTTATCAAAATTAAGGAATGGACTTTATTTTTGTTATACTTTAATTTCGTGTTTAAGTTGTAGATTAGCAATATACTACATTTTTAAAATAAGAATATTTTTGTTCTGAATAAGTAGTGTAGTACAAACGCTCAATTAAAAAAAAATAAGACAAACAAAAATGATAATTACATGTATATTAAGAAAAAATTAAGTTTTTCTTAAACTAAAATTGTTTATAAACACAACTTGTAACTATAAACTTGAATTAAATTTATTCCTTATGCGTAAGTTGTTTTGGCTGATTTATTTAAATTTTTCTAATGATTAATATCTCACTTCTAATATATTCCTACAAGTAATTCTTTTTTGTACGTTTTAAACTTAATTAGTAAGGAATTAAAATAAGTATGTGTGTAATATAACTGTTATAAGCTAGTAACAAATGAATTTGTTG
This sequence comes from Thalia democratica, assembly GCF_965202585.1. Classification (NCBI taxonomy): domain Eukaryota; kingdom Metazoa; phylum Chordata; class Thaliacea; order Salpida; family Salpidae; genus Thalia; species Thalia democratica. The sequence goes on from NC_139165.1 coordinate 43,931,908, forward strand.
TATATTCAAGAAGCTTTTTAAGTCTAATTTATTTAATCAAGACCCGGGTCTCAGTCTACCGAAAGCTTGTGGTCTTATGATTAAAAAGGTATGATCAAACCTTTATGTTAACTTGAGGCTCTGTTAGACTTTTCTCGTTTTTTTTTAAATTAGAAATTTATGATACAGCCTTAGGAATTTTGATAAAACTAATAATAGATTTTCTTTGAGTAGATTTTTAATATCCTGAAAAACAATTGTACAATGATAAAATTACCCCGCGCATTTTTGAACTATTATTTTTATCACTGTGTTATTAGTTTATTGAACAACAAAAAAACGTTCATTTTTTTTAGTCCTAGGACCTGGTGCACGAAGAACCTTCGGTTATCGAGTCGTACACTACGGATACCTTTAAACGTCTTATCTAGGACAAGTTAAATTGTATACTGTTTTACTAAATGTATTCAATTCTTGAACATTTTAAATAAAAAGCTCTAGAACGATCTTTACTACATTCTTCTATCGTTATATTGAAAGTATTTGAATTACCTTTATGTCTTGACACAAAATTTAATGAAAATAATATTGTTGATATTAAATTATTAATTCCATAACTTTTAAACTGTTATGGTTCGCATCTTTTTTTCAATATCTTAAAGCAAACATAATGAAAATGTTTGCAAACTAGTAAGAAAAGTTGTTTTGACTGTTTTGCAGAACTAATAACAGTTTTCCTAACCTTTTCGTGATTTACCGATTAAATGGCAGCTACGTGTGTATGTTTTTACCTGTTATACTGCAACTTAGGCTGGAAAATATTTTTCTGCCAAGTTGTCAAATAAACTTTCCTTACTAAGTGGCAACCTTGATTTTTCTTATATAAAAAGCTGAGCAAAGTTTAAACAAAATATATTTAAATATTCATAGTTGAAAACAAAGTATTAATTCTGTTACACAATTAAGTGTACTTTAAAACTTTCTAACTTGAGTGCAATATATAGTACTACAAAATATACTCCAACTTAGTTAAAAATCTTGTAAAATTCAAGTAACGTTCAGTTGATCTAGTCTAGAGGTTGGCAGACTTTTGTAAGTGGCAGGCTAATTTTCCTAGAAAAAGTTGCTCGAAGACCGCAGTTTTTTTAAGAATTGTAACAACAATATGAAAACAGCACTTTAAAAACAAAAGTGAAACAATATGATAATTTAAAGAGCACTAGCAAAGATCAAATATAAAATTAAAAGTCTAGTTGTCAATTTTTTACTACTAACCGTTATTTTGTTACTTAGATAATAATATTTTTTTAGCTTTAATGTGTCTCGAGGACCGCATATATTTGTTTTGCGGTCTGCATTTGGCACGCTAGCCGCACTTTTGTGACCCTGAAGCTAATTAGCAGTTTGAAGAAAAACTAAAATCGAAATTTAGTCTATTTCTGAAGAAATACATATTTTTAAAAGGTATTTAAAGAATGTTATACAGGTTATTTTTTGTTATGCTGTTATACGAAAATAAAATTTATAAGTCAATAAATTTGAAATAAGTATGTTTAAGAAAGATGACGCTTTGAAGTTTTAACGACGTTTATGATCAATAATTTTTTTTCTTGAAGTTTTATTTTTTAATTTAGATGAAATTTATTTTTCATTACTGAACTAAAAAAAACCATTTGATAAAACAAATTAATTCAATAATAAAAAAAGAGATTCGGGAAAATCATTATTCATTTTCGGGTGTTAAAGTTTTTCTCCAGAGGGACTTGGAAAAACTTCAGCAGAAACATTTCAAAAAACTTTTTAAGCCACTCATGGACTTGCGATCTACCCTTTTTGAATGCTTTGATAATAAGAACAAAAAAAGTGAGTTTGTCTGCAAAAACTATATCTTCAAAAACATAATTTTCAAATTTATAATAAGTAGAAAATTTTAGAACATAATTTGCTGCATGAATGTTTATCACGAATATAAGCTTAAATAACTAAACAGTGTATACTGTAGGATAGCATCTAAAAAACAACAATTAATTTATGTTTTAAGGCTAACGTAAATGAAGTCAAGTAAAAGGTTCCGAAAACATTCACGCAACAGCAATTCCTTCTAGAAACTCGCTAAACACTGACATTTAACTGTATCTAGTAAGCATTTTATGCTATTTGCAGTAAAATAAATCAAAGCAGAGCGGTTATAATAGAAGCTACCTAAAGTCTAGTAGTACTATTTTTTGATTGATTGTACTTAATTCATCAATACAAGATTATGACGACATAAGTGTTGGAAACCACAGTGTTTTCAACAAATTTTTACACTGAACAGTTTGGATCAAGTAAAATAAATGACCTAAGTTTTCAACAAGTAGAAAAAATGGCCCCGAAAGTTTGAAGGAGTTAAAATGATAACCACAGATATATTTTAGCAAAAGAAAACTATTTTCCAAAAAGATTCTATAATAAAAGATTTTTTTCAGTTTTATATAAATCATTAAAACGATTAGTAAAAAAGTTTAGGTTTTTATTTTTTAATTTTTTACTTTTCTTTATTTATACTTTTTTATTTCACTATTACCCCTAACCCTTACGTTTAGTAACTAGCTTTTTTTTAATGTTTTTATTTTCTTATTAATTTTTGTTAGCTATCACTGTTACCCTTAACCCTTGGTAATTAACTCTATTTTTCTTAACAACACTTATGATTTATTTACTATTTTTATTATTTCAATACCACTGTTTCCCATATCTCATTGTCGTTTTTTTTTGGTTTTTTATTTATAGTTTATTAACTTGAAATAAAAAAAAGACCCTAGATTTTGAAATGTATAAGTATTGACCCCGGGGTTTTTAAAAATAATTAAAATCTTAAACTAAAATAACAATTTAAAAAGCTTTGAATAAAATTTCCTAAGCATGTACATGTTAAAAATAATTAAAGCATAAACATTTTAGTGTTATAAAAAAATACTATAGTAAATATTTAAAGTTACAAAAGATTCAAAATAATCCAGTTTTAGATTGAGTTTTTTTATTGTATCAACATACGAGTTTAAATAAGAAAATATTAAAAAAATTTTCAACGTTTTGACAAACAACTACACAATCACCCATCTTATTTACTATTTTAAAATATCATTGTTATTATTGTTTGGTGATCTGTATAGCCAAATAGTTACGTATGCAAAAGTAGCAAAAATAAGTAGAACCAAAATTGCTGTTAACAAGTAGTTCTCTGCACAATACTGTACTATTACTGTGGTTATTCGAACTTCTCTTTCAACTTCGTCATCTAGAAAAGAAAAACATGTTTACTTGTTTGTTTTTGTAGTTAAATTAGATAACTTTTACAAAAATACATAAAATAACTACTGAAAAAATGTCACTCTTGGTTTGTTAAAATCAGCTTGTAGTTAAAACTGTAATTTTAAAGTTAATTAATCTTTAATATTATTTTTTTTATGTGTCTGTTAATAAAAAAAAACTTTATGTTAATTTATTGGTTTAATTTCGGAGTTTCAGTAAACTATCAACTTAAATCAACTAAAATAGTTTTACTTATTAAAAACTCGGGTTATTATACATTATAAATATTTTTTACAGTATATAGTAAATACTTGAACTATTGCAAATATGTTATAGTTATTAATCCGTAATCAGACAATGATATGTGATAGTAAAATATTACATTTAACAGTTTTTTCTCTGAGGTGCTGTTTTTTTTAAGGAATGGCCTAGCATTAAAGATGTAAAACAAAAGTCATTGTATTATTTTTTAAATGAAGGGTTGCCACTCGTCTTTTCAAAAGTTTTTCCAGGTTTTCCAAATTTCTTCCAGGGTTTTAAAAGTACACATTTTTGAGTCTATTTTTAGTTTAAAGTTAAGATTAAGGTTAATAGTACAAAAACATTGAAAAGATACTATAAAGCTACTTTAAATATGTTTTTTAATAATAAATATTTTTGATAGATTATTTGAGTCAAATCGAAGTTTACCACTGTACATGTGAAAATTGTTAAACTTCCAGGTTTTTCTAGGTTTTTTAGTGGTTTTTGTTCAAAATTCCAGTTTTTTTTTTCAAAATTTCTCAAATTCCAGATTTTTCCAGTTTTTTTTTTGCCTAAATTGTCAAATTCCTGGTAAAATGGCAACCCTGTAAATGTCATTAGTTAACTTTAGTTATTTTTTTTTGTAAACTAATGTTAAACCTCTGTAACAATGAAGTTTGTCTTCATTGAAAGACCAGTTTGCGTTTTCATCACATCTCGCAGTGGTGTTTGACACAGGAGAGTCTTCATGAAACATCTGGCCACCGTTCTTGCAAACTACCGTTCCAGTGTCGTTGTAGTTTGATGATTCGCTCACAACCTCGAATTTATCGCTTGCTAGCTCACACTCTGTTTGTTTTTAATAAAGTTATTTTTCTATAACACTTTGAAAATAATTAGAGCTAAGAAGCTTCATTTCAATACATACTAATTAATAATATACAGAAATGATAGTTGTTTTTCAGTTAGCAACTTTTACTTCGAACGATTAAAAGAATTTTAATACTAAAGCCGAAAAGTTATTATTTGAATACTTTTAAATTAATCATGTAGCGACCAAATAAAAGTTTGATAGTTTTTATTTATTAGAAGTTCTGATTGAAAACAAAAAAACTAACTTCTTATCACGATATCACCAACTTCGCAAACTGTTGATATTTCCTTTTTGATTGGTGTGGAATTTTGTTTCCAAATAATTTTATAGCTTCCTGGGGGAGTAAGTCGTTGATTATACACAACGTAGATATAAACTAAATCATTTGCGAACAAGTAATTTAAATAGAAAGGTGATTGATCAGGGGTGTTAAATTTTCCGCAGTGACAATCAAAACTGTTTATCTTTCTACAGTTGAATTCCAAAGGTAGGCTATAAGTAGTTCCATTTGGATGGATTATTTCGATCGTTAACGAGTTGTTCAAATAAGAAGTTGGCATGTTGTAGCACGGTATAGCAATTGAAACACAAGTAAAAGTGTTTGAAATGTCGTTTATTGGATGAACAGGTTTATGGATGTCGTCAAATAGCACTCCGTAGCACTTTTCTGTAAATAAATAAGAACATATTAAATAATGTAGGAATTATAAAATAGTTTTATCTAATTAATCAAGTACGTAAATAAATATAATAGAAAAATGTTTTTTGTTATTTTTAATTTCAATTGTATAATATTAATTACAGTAACCTCTCGCATCTTTACGCACTCGTGACGTTTCGCACTCTCGTTTAGTTACGCATTTGAGAATTCTAAAAAATTCTAAAAACAAAAATTTTAATTTTTTTATTATTGCACCAAGTAGGTTTATTGTATGTTTTTAAATGCTAATTTACCTCTCTGTTTATTTAAACTTTGTAAACTTATGTTCCTTGACTAATTGATAAACATTTAATTATATCTAAGTATATCTAAAATTTTGTTAACAATAAAAGATTAAATTAAAATTCTTAATGAAATATGACTGTAAAAAATAATGAAAGTATAATGAAATAATGAGAGTTTAAAACAAAAATATAAAATACAGCACTCATACCCTATAGATAAATAAACATCTAAAAAAGAAGTGTAATGAATCTTCCCTGCAAAAAGTAGCAGTGATACTTAATAAATATAGAGCTTACAATTAATACAAATCTCAATCTATTTAATTATTATTATCATTAAAATTAGTAAAAAATTTCTACAAGTATTATTGTTTTATATAAATTTAAGTCCTTTATTTTTAATATATTTATAGTTTTATCTTTTATTTTCATATTAATTAATAAAGTAAACAAGTTGTTAAAAGTGGCACTCCAGTCTGCTTTTAAATAGAAGCAATTTCAAGAAACAGCCATTATTCTAAGTATATTTGGTACCTCTCGTATCTTTACGATCTCTCATATCTTTACGCATTTTTTCTGTAGACACAATGTGCGTAAATAAGCGAGAGGTTACTGTATAAAATTATCCATCAACAGCGTAATATTAATGAGTTAGTAAATTTTAAGCACATTACACATGTTATTTAAACCATCTTTAGGTAAATAGATTTAACTGTTTAGTTTAGCAAAAGCTGATTGAAACTTGGTCTAGAATAAACGAATAGTTGCATTAATAGTTGCAATTTAATGTAAACGTTAGTTTTTTAGTTTTGTGTAGAACAATCATGTTGTTTTAATCCTGCAAGTTTTTTATTTAGATACTTACCATAAGCACTTGATGTTCCAAGTAAAACTGCACAAAGGGCGATGAAATACAGCTTGTTTATCATCTTTGGAAATATGTTGAGTTTATAAAGCATATATTTCCTGAAAAACAAAGTGAGTTTAAAAACCTATATTACAGTAAATCTGTTTACATTTTTAACCTATCTTATTTTTTATATTAAGTAAAAACAAATAAATAAAACATAATATAGACGATTTAAAATAATTTGATCACATTTTACTGTTCAGTCCTTAACTATATGTACATATTCTTGGATACGGCATTTAAAAAGTCTGACATTGACAAGACAAAAAAGCAAAGTTCTTATTTGTAGGTCTTAGCTACCTTAGAACTGTTATTAAATCGTTTTTTAGTTTTTTTCTAGGTTTTCTTAATTGTAAGATTTAGTTACCTCAGTGTATCGTACTTCATTTTTTATTGTCTTTCCAGATTTTTGATTGTTTATTAACAAATTAAGCGCATTTAAACGATAATTTATTTTACAAACGAGATAAATTTTGAGTAAAATGGTTGTCTTGTCATTTAGTGTCTTAATTACAATTGAAGTACCGTAATCTTTCCTTAGGTACTTATTTGAAGCCGAAAGCTTTGTGATTTATATTTAAACTTGTACTTTTTCAGGGGGTGCAAGGCTATTACAATTCGGACATTTCAAATTCCAGAATTTAATTTTTTTTTTGAAAGGACACAAATAAAAAAGTATAACATATTTAAAGAAAATTTAAAAAATACGTATATAGGTTTAATCAATACCTACAAACGCTTTTTTAAAGATATGGCTAAAATCAGTTTCAAAACAAAGTAATTTTTTAAATTCTTTTTTAGTATACAAACAAATATTCAAAAAAACAAAAAAAAAGTGTTTGTAGATATTAGTAAGACCTAAACAACATTTTATTTTTAAATACTTATTAACACATTTCAAAGTAGTTTTTAAGATATGAGTGATATAAAATAAAAATGTATTCTCTTTTATTTTCAAGACAATATTTTTAGGTTTTTTATTTATATTAAGCTACCTTTTCTCCTTTAATAATAAATCATAATATAAAAATCAAAAATATTTATTTTAAAGTTATATTAGAAAAAATATAATATAAAAATCAACTTAGCATAAAGATTTTGAAAATCTAGTCTCGTATAAACTTTTCCTGATTACAAAAAAGTTGTCATCAAATTTCACCAAGTGTATATTCATCATCCCCTTTTATGATTATTTGTTATTTATTCAAAATGAAAGAAATATTTTTTTTATTCAAAATACTGTAGGTAACTCATTCTTAGGCAAAAACTCAAACAAAAATTTACTTGTAAAGATTAAACTTATAAGCATTGTGTTTAAGAATGATAACTAAAACTACTTGAACACAATAGTCTAAGTTTTGCTACTTTTCTAAAACATAAAATACTTAGTCTGCAACATTGGTTTTTTAAACTAAATTTTTCACAACAAACTTACTAACAGTGTTTAATCGTCAAGATTGAACCAAAAATCAATAAATATCTGAATTAATTGATTAATACAATCTTACTTTGAAAAACTATAACTTCATATAAGCTTTAACTTATTCACAAACATATTGTTTTCACACTAACAAAACTACTAATGCACAAACTCGATTTTAGCATTTAAACAAAATATGTACTGTTTATGAAATGTTACTGCTTATAAATTTAAATAAAATAATTTTAATTGTTAAACTGATTTAAGCTGTCATAGGATTTTAAAACACTTAATATTAGTTACCAAGCTTATTAGTAAAATTACACCATGTAAAATGTTAAACATAAGCTATGAGTATTTCTATAATATTGGCTATAGGTATTGATAAAATAACAAAGTAAATCTAGTTTTAGATAGAAGCAATTTTAGAACTTTTAAATTGTTACAACTTTTTTTTTAACTTGAAAGGTTGAAAAGAGTTGTTTTAGTTTCAATGGTTATTAAAGTTCAGTATTCAAAACTTTTTTGCCTATTTTCAACTTAATATATATTCATTTTATTTAAGTCTAAGAAATGCAGCACTGTATTAAGTTTTTTAAAGACTTATAAAAAAGATATAGTTTTTGGTTATTTTTTGATTAATTAAATCAAAACATAATTCACAAAAAACTAATGTTTAAACTTTTAAAAAGTGTTGTTGTTAAGCTGTTATATCTAGGTTGCTTGACTCAACAAGCAACGGTAAAGTTTTAGTCAACTTATAGCTTTTAAGAAACACACTAAATTTTAAGCAGTTATAAAGTACAACAAAATAATTTGATTTAAATTTACAAACGTTGTTAAAAAAATGTCTAAAGGTTTTTTACTAAAAGACATATACAATTTACTGTCCTTGACATGACAATAAAAGGTATCCATGGTGTGCGACTCGATAACCGAAAGGTTCTTCATGCACCAGGTAGACTTGTTGTAAGTTAAAGTGACATTAATTCTAGCTGTTTTTTTATTTTCCCAAGGGAGTTTACCAAAAATAAAAATTAATTCTCACATTTAAAGACAAAAACTTCACGACTTTATAATAAATATTAATAAACATATGAAAATGAGTGCAGAAAAACTAAAAATGAACATCTTAGTCATTATATTTTATTGTTTATTTTATAATTTCATAACTAAGTTTTTAAAATCTGTCTTATTATTATTTTACTTAAATAATTGAGTTTTTAGTCCTTTTTTCATAGAAAAATCAGAAAAAGTGCTCTAAAACTAACAGTTATTTAAAAAAAGCTAGTCAAACTTTGCAGACATGTTGTTAAAAGTATAGTTATCTATCCATTTGTTTTATAGTTTTATCTAATAGATTGAAGTTTTTTTGACCATCTGAACTTTTCTAATTATACATTTTTGTTTACTTTTATCTAAGCTAAAGCTATTACCTAAAGCACTCCACGCCAGGTCTTAGTACCAAATATTTTGAGCGTCTTTTTATGTCATTCAATAAACTATTATTATTTCGCTTTTATCTGCATTATTTAATTATTTTTCTAGTATCAACCATAGCTTTTGTTTACTGCAGTTTTTCAGTTAAATGTTATTTGTTTAAACATAAGCATTGTTAGTTAAGTTTTTAATCTCTAACAATTATATTTCTTTGCACTTAACAAGTCAAAAAAACTAATAAGATAATTAAAAATCAAGATACTATAGCATAAGCAAGCGAGTGGTTAACAAAAAAGTTATACATGATGTGCTATAAAATTAGGAGGATTTTTCAGTCAGCCCAGATTTATCAGACAAAATATTTCTTTAACTATAATTTTATTACAACTATTTAACTATATAAAGGTTTTACCTGCTTGTAATTTAAAAAGTAAACTCTAAAACTTTTTGGGTTAATTTATTAATCTAGATCGGGGTTTCCCAAACTTTTTTGCAATGGCCCATTTCAACAAGATTACTCTTTTTTTTTGCTCTTCATCTGCAACTCAAAAATATCTAGTGTAAGTTTCAAGTTATGGCCTCATGGCCCCCCTGCGGCTCCTTTACTGCTCATGGCCCCCCTAGTCCCCCTTTGCTGCTCGTAGTCCCCTGAGTATCTGTCATGGCCCACTTTGGGAAACCCTGATTTAGATACTATACTGAATTTATTTTATTTGGCTCGTAAGAAATTGTAAAAGCATGTGATGTACGACTCGACAACCGAAAGGTTCTTTCGTACACCAGGTCCTTAGGCAAAACTTTTTAAGCGCTTTTTTATCGCTCAGTAAGCAATAGTCATATATTTTATTCTTTTTTTTAATTTTTAACCTAAGTTCAAGTGGTAAAATGTGACTATGTTTTCTATTTATACATTATATTTACATGTTTAACTGTTTTTAATCTTGTTTAATGTATATAAACGAAAATTATACTATAGTGATTTATTTTTAAAATAATAAGCTTGAAAAAAGTTTGGTTAAAATTCTAAAGGCTCCTTTGAATAAGGCTCTTAGCGAACTTTGATAATAAAATATGTTTGAGGTAAGTAAAGCTTTAAAAAAAAGTTTAAAGATTATAATATTATTGCATTTTGAAATATATGCATAAATTAAAATACTTTCTATTACTATTTAAACTAGGAGTGGAAAAATTTGTCCCGATCCGGCTATTAAACAGACTTTTAAACTACTTAGAAAAAAATAATTAAAAATAATATATAGTTGAATTTACTATAAATTTTAACTAGTGTAGTAGCTATTTAATGACTTGTTAACACTGGAGAGAAAAAACTGAACATATTTTGTTAGGAAACTAGAAAAAGCCAGTATAATTTAAAAGTAAAATAAATGAAGAACTTTTTGTTAAAATTCAAAATTTAAAAATATATTTAGTTTCAAAAGAGTTGACAAATACTTAAAAAAAGCTTATAAAAGGCAATTGAAACAAAATGTTTGAACATAACAACATAATAATAATAATTGTAATAAACAACAAAAAAATTAATTTAAGTAGTACATTTTGTTGGATAAAACAGCTCAATGTTTTTTAAAACTTTCAATACATCACAATCATGTAGCTTTATCTCGTTTTAACACAAAAACAGCAGAAGCTAAACTTCACAAGCCAATTAAAAACGGACAAAAACTGTAGCAGAAAACATTAATTTTCTAAGTATCATAAAAGAAAAAGCAAGCATATAAAATAATAATAATTCAATAGAGAAACCAATACGTAGTAACCTTTTAACCTAAAATAAAAATTATAACCTTTTTCTTTATTAAAAAAGTAACAAACGAGTAAAAAGTGTTTTGAAAGTCGAAATTCTTTAAATAAAAATAAAAAAGAACTGTGTCAATTCTACTCAGGTTTGAAAACTTTTTTTTTTTTTAAGTTTTTACAATAATAGCTTTATAAACTTATTTATACCAATACTGTAAGTATAACTTCAAAAAGAAGTTGTAGCGATTGAATAATATCAAACGAGATGCAAAAGAATTGAGATAAAGCCGAGAGTACTATATACTGTTTGTTAACGACAAATAAAGCATTAAAAAGTTTGTATCTGGACCTGGTGTACGATAAAACCTTTTAGTTATCAAGTCATACGGTTACAGTTTGATGTCTTGTCCAGAATTTTAAGTTGTCAACCTTTTGATACTGATTACGAAAAGTAAATAAGATGATTGATACTTTTTAACAGTATTAAAAACAAAAAAGTAATATAACAACCGCTTAAAAGTATCTTAAAACTTACACACAACTTACACCTACACTAAATGTCTGCGCTGCTTAAATTTTAATTTGTTTAAGTATTCTTAATTTACAGAATTTTGAAATACAACACAACTTTTTAAAGTACTCAGCTCATTACTAGCTTCATAATTTTTAATAATACAAATCAAATTTTGCTTTAAAAACATAACTTTTGTTTTATAATGTTAAAATATAGTTCTTATAATAGATAAATGTTGTGCTATAAAAAGTCCATAAAAAGTACTTAAATTAAAAATTTTAAAAGTCATTGTGAATTTTTTCTATGAAAATAATAACACTAAAAGGACATGGTTTTATGTAAATTAGACAGCTTTGTTAAAAAATAATAATATTCAGATTGTAAATACTATAATACTAACAAACTAGAAATGTTTAGTCTACAATAAAATCACATTTAAAGTACATAACTATTAGCTAAAATTCTTAGCCGAGTCTTTTTATTAGCTAAAACACTTTTAAATATAGTACTATATTCCTAATCAACTTTAAAAATTCACAGATGGAAATTCTTATCATTTTACACTCTTTAGTTTATTTTTCAAAACTTCTAAGCTTTTCATAAACTAAACAGGTTTTTGTTAAAAATTTAAATTATTTTTTAAAGTTGATGAAATAATGAAGACGTACAAAATATGACTCAAAATTTTAAGTTTTAAGAACCTCTAACACTTAAAATAATTAACGGGTAACAGTAAATTTTTGAAGTTAAATTTAAAACATTTTAGTCAACTATTGAATTCAAAAATACTTAATTTAAGCAAATACCTTGTTAAAAATAATCTAACTTCATGTGTAATAAATAATTTAAGATAGTATTTAACTGCTGTTTTACTATCTAAATCATGGTTTCCAATTTTTTTTTTAAATTGCCCCCTTTGACCAAATTAAAAAAGGCTGTTGCCCCCTCCAACAAAACTACCTTTTGGAACACCTACGACATTGTTTTTGCTCTTCATCTGCAACTCAAGAATATCTAGTGTAAGTTTCAAAAATATTCATAAATACACCTAAAATCTTTTTTTTTTTGACTTTCATCTGCAACTCAATAATATCTAGTGTAAGTTTTAAAATTTTAAAATCGCCACCTACCCCTTTCGACCCTTTGTTAGTTATTGCTCCCCAACTTACAAAAACTGCCCCCAGGGGGCACTACCGCCCACTTTAAGAAACCCTGATTTAAATTCAAGTAGTTTTATCACTAACAAAGTTATGATTCAAACTTAATTTTTCTAGTTAAGATTTGATCATATTGCATATTTTTAGAATCTGCTTAGAGCAATTCAACTTAAAGACATGTGATAAATCTAGTATGAATTTAACTCATCAATAAGATTTACAAAATATCTCAACACTGGACTTATTATTTTCTAAATTATTTTGTTTGTTGACTTTGATAAACGTTACAAATACTTTAAAAAGTGTATGATTTAATTATCTATCATGGTTTATTGAAGGAAAAGAAAGACGCTAAAATATTTAGCCATATGACCTGATGAACGAATAACCTTTTGGTTATCGAGTCGCACACAACGGATACCTTTTTACGTCTTGTCCAGCACACATCTAGTCACAAGTAAAATTTGCTCTACTTATTGTTACATTCTACATACTAATTAAGACTAATTGTTTAAAAAGTGTTCTAATTATCAATTTTTCGAAGTTATTGCACGAATAAGCAATTTAAAATACTATTGGTAACAGCAGTAATAAAATGCTAATTTTTTCTATTTATGCTTAATATATTTATTTCTTTTCTGACCCCTGACTTACTGAGTAGTTTGAATAAAAAACCATCGTTAAAATCGAAACTAAAAACTACTTAATCTAGTTTTTAAGAAATACAATTTTTAAAAAACTACTTTAAAATTGTTATACAGTTTATTTGTTTGTCATGCTGTTTAACAAAAAAATGAATTTACAAGTCAATAAAGTTGAAACAAGTATGTTTATAAAAATACTTTATTGAAGTTTTAACAAAATTTAAGCTTAATAAATTTTTTTGAAGTTTTAGCTTCTATTTAACTAGCTTAACTTTTATTATTAAACTATAAAAAGAAAAGAATAAAACCAGTTAAAAATACTAGTCAACTTAATTATGAATGGAGATCCGGGGAAAATAATTACCCATTGTCGGGTATTAAAGTTTTTTTTCCAGAGGGACTGGGCGAAACTGCAGCAGCAGTATTCACAAAAACTTTTCAAGCCGCTCATGGACTTGCGATCCACCCTGTTTGAGCGTATTGATGCTAATGATAAAAAAAAAGTGAGTTTGTCTGCATATATTTCAAATAATAAACAAGTAGTAAATGTTCGATAATTTGCTGCATGAAATTTTATCACAAATATAAACTTTTAAAAACTAAACAGTGAATAATGTAAAATAGCTTCTACAAATCAACTTTATTAAAAACTATCCATTAATTTATTCTTAAAAACTATGTATAAATGAAATCAAGTAAAAGGTTCCGAAAACATTCACGCCAGAGCAATTCCTACAAGAAACTTGCTAAACACTGCCATCTAGCTGTATCCAGTAAGAATTTTTATGCTGTTTACAGTAAAATAATTCACAGCAGAGTGGTTATAATTGAAGCTACCTTAGTCTAGCAGAATTAATTTTTTAACTGTTTGTACTTAATTCATCAATACAAGATCATGACGACTTAAGTGTCGAAACCATAGTATTTTCAACTTATAAACAATCAAAAACTCAAGTTATTGCAATTTTGTATGTAGTGCAATTATCAAAAAGTATAAGTACATATTTTTTAATTTAGCAATTTTCTACAAAAACGAGTAAAATTTTCTTCTATTACCTAAAGCTAAACTAACAATTAACGAAATTAAATAAAATTATTCAAGCATGTAAATGTTAATTATAAAGAAAACAAAAGTTATGTAGTGTTTTTGAAAAATACTAAAAATTTATATTAAAAGTTACGAAACATTAAAAACAAACCAGTTTTTGGCTATCTTTTCTATTTTATTAACATACGATTAAAGAAAATAAATAGTTTAAACTACAATAACACCTTGTTACAAACTAGTGCACAAACTTCATTTTTGTGCACTATTTTCAAACATCATTAGTATTATTGTGTAATGATCTGTACAAACAAACAATTACGATTATAAAAGAAGCTAAAATAATCAGAACTAAAACTGCTGTCAATAAGGTATATTTTTCACAAAAATGTAATATTAATGTAATTATTCCATTTTCTCTTTCAACTTCGTCATCTAGAAAATAAATAATGTCTATTTGTTTGTTATTTGTAGGTAAAAGAAATAAGATTTACAAGTACATACATTTAACTACTGAAAAAATGACATTCCTGGTTTATTGTAACCAGTTTAACTTAAACCTGTACTTTTAGAGATAATTAAATAAGTTATCTTTTTCTTTTTTTTTAAATAAACGTTAACGAAAAATAATATAAAAGTATTTTTATTATTTCTGAAATAATCTAATACGAACTGGTTATTCATTGACGAAATGTAGAATTTTAAGTAAACTATAAACTAAAATCAACTGAAGTATTTTTACTTATTAAAAACTTAGGTCATTACACATTATATAATAAATACTTTAAAAATTTCAAATATGTTGTAGTTATCAATCCTTGATCAGACACCAGTATATAAAATTAAGTACTAAATACTACATTTTTTTGTCGGAGGTGCTGTTATTTTTTTGAGAAATGGCCTAGCTTTAAAAATGTAAAACAGAAGTCATTACATAGTTAAGTATTATTTGTTACATATTATTAATTAATTTTTAGTTGTTTTATTAAAAACTGTTGTCAAACCTCTGTAACAACGAAGTTTGTCTTCATTGAAAGACCAGTTTGCGTTCTTATCACATCTCGCAGTGATGTTTGAAACAGGAGAGTCTTCATGGAACATCTGGCCACCGTTCTTGCAAACTACCGTTCCAGTTTCGTTGAAGTTTGATGACTCACTCACAATCTCGAATTCATCGCTTACTAGCTCACACTCTGTTTGTTTAAATTCAAAATAAATTAGTTTTACTTCATATTGAAGTTAGTTAGAGCAAAGAGTTATTACTAAAAACTAATATTTAATTACCAACAATGAAAATATTTTCATAAAACAGTTTTTACATCAAACAATCAAAATATTGGAATGTTAAAAAAGTTTCTAGTTTATAAGCTTTTAAATCATCCTTTTAAAATATATTTACCGGGTTAGTACAAAAGCAAATTAGCTAATTTTTACTTACAAGAATTTTTGACATTAGAAGAATAAAACTAACTTTTTATTGTGATTTCACCTACTTCGCAAACTATTGGCATTTCCTTTTTGAATGGAGTGGAATTTTGTTTCCAAATAACTTTATAGCTTCCTGGCGAAGTAAGTTGTTGATTGTAAACAACGTAGATATAAACTAAACCATTTGCGTATAAGTGATTTAAATAAAAAGGAGATCCATAAGGTGAGTAAAATTTTCTGCAGTGACAATCAAAAAGTCCATTCTTGTAACAGTTGAATTCGAAAAGTAAGCTATAAGTCGTTCCATTTGACTGAAGTATTTCAATCGTTATTGAATTATTGTTGTACGATGATGGCAGGTTGAAGCACGGTATAGGAAATGAAACACAAGTAAAAGTGTTTGAAATGTCGTTTATTGGGTGAACAGGTTTATGGATGTCGTCAAATAGCACTCCATAGCACTTTTCTATAATATATTATGATAATTGTTTTAGAAGGTTGGCTAAAGATAATTTTAACTAGGGCTACAACTAAAATGAATAAATATTTGAGCTTTGATGTACACATTAGCTCTATAGTTTTTTTTATAGAAGAACCACAGTTTTATAATCGTGACGAACAAATTAATTTAGAAACTAACCATAAGCACTCGATGTTTCTAGTAAAACTGCACAAAGGGTGATGAAATACAGCTTGTTTATCATCTTTGGAAATATATTGAGTTTATAAAGCATATATTTCCTGAAAAACAAAAATGAGATAAAAACCTTAAATTACAGTAATTTTTTTTACATATCTAAGTTAATTAATTTTCTTAAATAAAGTAAAAACTAGTAAATAAATTAAAAATGATTTAAAATACTTTGATCACATCTAACTGTTCAGTCCTTAACTAAATATACTTATTCTTGAATACATCATGTAAAAATTCTGACATTGACAATAAAAAAATAAGCCATGTTTCATTTTAAGTTTATAGGTACTTACAAAGTTGTGATTAAATTGTTATTGAACTTTTTATAGCTTTGCTTAATTGTAAGATTTAGGCAGCTCAGTGTATCGTACTTCAGTTTTTATTGTCTTTCTTTATTTTTGATTGTTCATTAACAAACTAAACGCATTTAAACGATTATTTTTTTATAGACGACCCAAATACTGAGTAAATTAGTTGTCATTTAGTGTCTTAATCAAAGTTGAAGTACAGTAGCCTTTCCTTAAGTACTTATTTTGAGCAAAAAACCCTGTGATATACAATTAGACTAGTACTATTTAGGGGTGCACGACTATCAAAATTCGGACAACTCAAATTCAAGCATTTATATTTTTTTTTGTATTTTAAAAGGACACAACTCAAAAAGTATAAAAAAGTAAAAAAAAAACGTATATAGGTTTTATCAATACCTACAAACGCTTTTTTTTTGGATATATGGCTAAAATCGGTTTGGAAAATAGTAATTTTTTTTAATTCTTTTTTAGTAACAAAATTTCATAAAAACAAAAAAAAGTGTTTGCAGATATTAGTAACACCTAAATAAGTATTTTTTAACTCTTAATTATATTTATAAAAACATACATAAAGATTAAAACTTTAAAGTTATTTATAAAAAAAATAAATAAAAAGCAACTTAGTATAAAAATTCAAAAAGTCTAGTCTGGTACACTTTTTTTTACTGTTTTCAAAAACGGTGTGCAAGAGTCAAGCAAGTTTCACCAAAGTGAATAAAGAAAAAGAAGTTAACTTTTTAATAAAAAAAACAGTAAGTAGCTCATTCTTAGGCAAAAACTCAAACAAACATTTACTTGTAAAGATTAAACTTATAAGCATTGTGTTTAAGAATGAAAACTAAAACTACTTGTAGACACTATTCTAAGTTCTGCTACTTTTCTTAAATATAAAATACTTGGTCTGTAACATTGTTTTTTTAAATTAAAATTTTCACAACAAATTTAATAACAGTGTTTAATCGTCAAGATTAAACCAAAAATCAATAAATATCTGAACTATTTGTTTATTACAATTTTACTTATAAAAATTTTAATTTCATATAAGTTTTAGCCTAATCTTAAACTTGTTTTATTCACGTTTAGAAAATAATTAATGCACAAACTCAGTATTAGCATTTCAACAAAATATGTACTGTTTTTGAAATGTTACTCCTTATAAAACTTTTAAATTAATATAGTTAATAAGCTGTTTTAAACCGTCATAGGATATAAAATATTTAAGATCAGTTGGTTTAATACTGTAAAGTTTATTTTTATTTCTTTTTCATTTTTAGCATATTAAAATTTTGATTAAGTTGGATATGCAACTCGATTACCGAGAGGTCTTTTTGTGTATCAACGTCGTTGAACCAAAAAATTTTGAGCATTTTTTTTGCTTTTGTTTAATAAACCACCACAGTTAGCAAGCTTATTAGTAAGATTAAACCTTGTAAAATGTTAAACAAAAGCTATGAGTAATTTTATAATATTGGCGATAGGTAATGATAAAATAACAAAATAAAACGAGTTTTAGGTAGAAGCACTTAATACTTTCGGAACTTTTAATAACTAATTAAATTACAGAAAATTTTAAAAGATTGTAAAGACTTATTTTAGTTTCATTGGTTATAAAAGTTCAGTAACCAAAATGTGTTTGTCTATTTTATTCAAGTCGAAGAGTTACAAACTGTATTAAGTTTTGTCTTATGAAAAAATATAATTTCGCTTTTATCTACATTGTCTAATTACTATTCTCATATTATCCATAGACTATGTTTACTGCAGTTTCTCAGCAAAATGTTGTTTGTTTATGCATAAGTATTGTTAATTAAGTTTTTAAATAATCTAATGGATCTAAAAATTATATTTCTCCGCACAAAACAAGTCAAAAAACAAATAGAACTATTAAATTCAAGATATATAGCGAAATAAAAGCAAGTTGTTAAAAGAAATTATTCATAATGTGCTGTAACTTAAAGAAGATTTTTCAGACCGCCGAGATTTATCAGACAAAATATTTCTTTAATTAGACTTCTTGAATCCGTTTTGCGAGCTTGTAATTTAAAAAAGTAAAACTATATTTAATATTGAACAATATGTTTTACCTTTAATTTTTTTTAATTACTAACCTAATTACAAGTGGTAAAATGTGACTATAACTCCTATTTGTATGTATGTACTGTACATATGTTTTATGATTTTTTGAACCATGTTTAAAGTATTTTAACAAAAAATAAAAAACTTATTAGGAAAATTTGAACTTGAAAGCTGGTAAAATGACTGGTAAAAGTGCTAAAGGCAACTACGAATAAAACTATTAGCAAAATTAAATAACAAAATGTGTTGGAGATAAGTAAGGCAATAAAAAAATATTTTTAATATTTGTCGTATAAGTTTGATCTTTTTTTAAATATATGCTAAAAATTAAAAAAAAACTTTCCGATATATTCAAACTAGGCATTAAAAAAAAAGTTTAAATATCTGTTGTATAAGTTTGATCTCTTTTTGAATATATGCTAAAAATTCAAAAAAATAACTTTCCGATATATTCAAACTAGGCATTAAAAAAAAGTTTAAATATTTGTCGTATAAGTTTGATCTCTTTTGAAATATATGCAAAAAATCAAAAAATAAATTTTTGATATGTTTAAACTAGGGTTGGGTAACTTTGTCCAGATCCGGCTATTTAACAGACTTTAAAAACTATACTGAAGAAAAAAATAAAACATTTATAGTTAATTTTGCTATAAATTTAAACTAGTAACGCAGCAATTTCATGACTTGCTAACACTTTAAGTTAATAAAAATACTGAAATATATAAATGTACGAAATACTGAAAAAATGCTTAAAAATGCGTTTGAAACAAAAGGTTTGAACTTAAACATAACACAAAAAAAAATTTAAGCATTATTCTGCTATTGTACTTGATTAAAAACAAACACGGTCTTTTACTATACACATATATATTTCAACAAACTTTTATCAGTGTAATACAATTGTTGCAAAATAAAGAAAATTTTAAACTTATATAGCCATATAATTGCATAAGAAATTAGTTAATTAAGCAAAACACAAGACTAAAAAAAGTAATTAAAAAAAAAAAAAACATAATTAGATATAACATAAGAGCACTTATTCTCAAAACAAGGACAGTGAATAGTCAAAGTCTTTCTGCTTCCACAGTTTTGGTTTATTTAAATGAATGTATATTACTTAAATTTTGACCAGGTCATTAATATTGTTACAGCTTCTTAATATTTAAAAAAAAAGTTCAGAAATATGATTTTTTATTGAATGTTCTGGTATTCAAGATCTATTCATTGCATTAAAAAAAAAAACCAAGTAATTACTTTATTGAATAAATCAATGTCATTTAAAACTTTTAAAACATCACAATCATGTAACTTTATCTCGTCTTAACACAAAAACAGCAGAAGCAAGACTTCACAAACCAATTAAAAACAGACAAAAACTTTAGCAGAAAACATTAATTTTCTAAGCATCATAAAAGAAAAAGCATGTGTAAATACTAAGAAATTCAAAAAAAGTCACAAGGTAAACCAAATTATCATCTTTTTCTTTTGTAAAACGTCACAAACAAGTAAAGTTGAGTTTGAAAGTAAAAATTCTTTAAATAAAAATAATGAAGAAATGAGTAAGATTTGCTCCGGTTTGAAAACTTCTGTTGAATAAATTTCACTAAAATAGTTTTATAAAATAGATTCAAAACAAAACTGTAAGTATAACCTTAAAAAGGAGTCGTACTGATTGAAAATTGGCAAACGAAATTCAAAGAACTTGAGATAAAACTACGAGTATAAAACTTTATTCATAATGTATATGGGACGAAAAAAAAAAACATTCACAAAGTTAGGTCAAAGGACGTGTTGTAAAAAGAGTATATCATTACTTTATATACTATTTATTACAATTTAAATACACCCTCTTAGCTCTAATTATTTTCGAAATAAAATAAAACTAAACTACAATTAAATATAAACAAACAGAGTGTGAGCTAGTAAGCGATAATTTTTTAGTTTATTGATTTAATTTATTAAAAAAATTTTTACTATTCAAAGTTTCAATTTTTTTTTTTCAATTTTTATCACTACAACTACTAGTTTTTTTAAATCTTAGTATTGTAGTAAACCAATTGTTAGTTTAAAAAACTAACTACTTCATAGTGTATGCCGTATGATATCAAAAAAACTTCAAAAGGGTATACATTGTATACATTTTAAAGTTGTTTGGCAATATATTTTGATAATTGATGGACAAAATTTTCGTTCGAATTACTATACTATACACTGTTAAATTAAGTTATTCGTATTGATTATATCGTTGGATCTTTTTTCGAAAATAAAACTATTAGTTTTTTAAACTATTAAAAAGTAGTTTTTGTTCATATTAGGTTATTGTTTCTAGAATGCTATTACTGCTGCCATACCAACTAAACACTATGTAATTGAAAAGCGTTTGTTTGATTTAAGTTAAAATTTCCGTTTGTGTAACTAAATTGTGAAATAAGTATGATGTTGTAGTGAGCGAATATAAAACTAGTATTAGGTAATTTGTAAAATACTTTAAAATTTAAAACTTTTTTTATTCAAAATTATTTCTTACGTTATATGTAAAAGCTATCGAAAAAAGTTTCAATAGTATTGAATTTTTAATAGTATTTTTATTGAGTTAAAATCTCTTGTAGACTATTTTAAGAAGGCTGGCTAAAATTTATTGAAAAACAAAAAAAAATTCTAACAAGCTTAAAAACATTTAAACTACCTTTAAAAAATTACATAAAGTTTTTAACATTAAATTTTTCTCTTTAATCTATTAAAGAAGCAAACTTTAAATCAAAAATCAAACTAACGTACAGTTTTCAAAGTAATAAATATAAATTACAGTACGTATATCATTTTCGTTTTGTCTTTTACCTATAACAGGGATAAGCAACTTTTCTAATAGCTAAAAAAGAATATATTAGGAAAGACTTTTGCTGCCTGGTAAACATTTCTAAAACAAATCTTGTCGTAATTTTGAAGACATAGTTTAGATTTTTACAATCTTTTAAAGCAAATTTTTTTAAAATAAAAATTTAAGTATTCTATGTATTTTAATTTTAATTACTTTTGTAAATAACATTGTGTTTAAATGATATTTTTTTAATTTCAATTGAGTTAATAAAATATATCATCTTAAAGCTACTGACTCTTGAAATTAAAAAAAAATCAACTATACCATTATCTATGCAGCATTGCTGTCCACAAGTGTTGCCAAAGTTTTTAAGTTTGTACATGTTTTCTCATGTTTCTTAAATATGTATGGCTACAAGCTTATAAAAATATGATAACTATGATGTCCTCTCTTTTAGTTTTCAAGTTAGCAGTTTAAAATGGTTGCCTGGAATTGAAGGGCAAAAAGAAAGTTGTCTCATAAAATCTAAATTGGAAGGTACACCTAAAGGTATGAGCTAAAAAAAGCTGAGTCAGTAAATACTTTTTAAGCTTCATTTTAATTTTTTTATTATTACCCTTACCCCTAATCCACTTTACCCAAAAATTTTAAAATCTAATAAAAAAAAGGTTTATATTATTAAAACTGAACACAATGTGAAAAAAAAGCTTCTTTCTTCTTGACTTAAGTTTTTTCATTTTTTTTTCCACTTTAGACTGACTTCTTAGTATATTATCCGGTAAAATCGAAATGTAAGTGCCCATGGTAGACTACGGATACATGGTTAATGTATTCAGAAATAGCATTAAAAGAGAGTGCATTAAATTTTTTTTTAAATAATTTATTTATTTAGTTAAAATAAAAATAAAAACCAAAACTCATATTTTATTTATCTTAGAGTTTTATTTTGATTAAAACTGCTCATTGTTTATAAAATATATGAAGTGAGACCTGACGACCAATTGTTTTTTTTTTCACTTTAATCCATTAGTCGCTTAAATATTAAAAATTTCTATCTTTCGTTCCTATAAGGCAAATTTGTTGAACTATATTTTACACAAAAAGTATCTTTACATCCATGCCAACTTTTACAAAAGAGACATTTTGGAAAATTCTAGAAAGATTCTAAGAAAACTAATTAAATTTAAGAGTTGATTAATAAATAAGCATATAAATTACAGTCTAACCTAAAGTTAGTTTTACTAAGAATGGACAAAAGAACTTCTCTCTAAAAAACCTGGAAGAACTTTGGAAACCTTGGATAAAATATTCTAAAAACATTGCCAATTTTGTTAAAATTATATCCTTCCTTAAGATTTTATGTACTTGTTTTTTTTAATAGGATTTAAAAAATATATTCAAACTTGATAACCCATAGATTTTTCTCAACCTCTTCCTTACTACTTTCTAAATGTTCTTAAAAACTCAGGCTGACTTTGGCTAGTCTTTATTAAATTAAGTCAATCACTTTTTTGTTTCAATTATTTATAATCCTGTCATATTGTACCTGTTTATAAAAATTTTTAAGGTTTTAGATCAATTAAGATTTGTTTATAAACCTTTAATCTTAAAATCATATTTGAAAATATAAAAGCTTTTTATATGGACTACAAGGAGATTTTGTGAGGCTTACTATCCCTATTCCCTGTATCTACCTTTAAAAAAAAGATAACCAATCTAGACAACTTGAAGTTGTTTTAAATTAAAGAAAACAAAAACTTGTTTAAAATGATATTACTGTTTTTGTATAGTTTTTGGTAGTTTTTACAAGTTTACTTATAAACTAATTTTTTGTTTATAATTCTAAAATGTTGCTCATATTGTATCATATAATATTTTAATGTTTTTTTTCCACAGTAGCCTTCAACATATTTCTTACAAAAACATGCTTTTAATTAAAGCTTCATGTATGAGCAATGAGTTAAAAGCTTTTTTTATAAAATTAACTTATAAATTGAAGACAAAATTGTTTTAACTTTTACTATAAAATCCTTTTTTAAAACCCATGGCCTGCTGCTTTTTTTAACAGTTTATTTACTTAAATATTCAAAAAAAATTTCAACAACTTATCAGAAAAAGTTACAAAATTGGAAACTACTTTCTTTCAAAAAAAAAATCACAGAGTTAAAAAATTATCATTAAAGATTGAACTAAAAAGCAGCGTTGCCACACACTCAGGATAAAGGACTGCTTGAAATCTTTCAAGATATCAGGATAACAAAAAAAACTCAAAATGACTTTAAAAATGATAATCAAGTGATTATTTTTTTTTACAACAGGATAGTTTTAAAATTTCTGAAAATCTAAGCCTAGTTTTTGATTAAAATTTAGTTAGTCAGTTTCAACATTTAGTTATTTTACAACCTATTGTTGAAAAACTTAATTTTATATATTTTGAAAAGTAAAATATTATTATGACTGTAAAAAACTCAAAAGGACTAGTTTTTTGTCACTCAGTACAAAGTGGTAAGAAAGTTGGTAATACTTGTTTAAAAATTGTAGAACCTGTAGATACCTAGTGAAATAACTAATTAATATATTTTTCTTTGCGCTTTCCACAAAGCACTTTCAAAGCTCTTAAAGCTTTTATTAGAAGAGGTGCAAGCAGGGTTGCCTACTTTTAAGATAGTTATTAATTTTTGAGATTCTTAGGATAACTAAGGCTAGTTAAAATTAATAAACTAATTAGGCTAGTATTCATTTTTTAATCCAAGTTAGTTTTTGGAGAATTTCAGAACTCATTTTTTGTCAGCCAAAAAATGCTTTTTTTTTAATTACAAATAGTTTAAAAACAAAAGCTTAAACATTTTTGAATTTCCAAAATAGTTGTGATAATATTTTTTATGGCTTTGAGTAGATATTATTAACTTCCTTATATTATTAACAAATAGTGTACTTTTCAATCGATGTTCTAGAATTATTAGCATATAGGTGAGTATATTTATTGTACTGAGTGGGAAAGGAGTAACACAAATTGACTGTATCAGTGTTGATGTAGTCTTAAGTTGTTTAAAAAAATCAATTTGAGTGAGCAAGCTGGAACTATTGATGGCCAGCACTATGTGGTGTTTTGATCAGGTAGAACACTATGGTCAGAATAAGATGTATTCAAAAACCTGGAAGAAACTTGTTTTTTTTTTTAAACAAATGACAATCTTGTTTACTATTAATTATTTTTTGGAAAAAATTGTTCAAGTTAAAATTTAAAAAATGTTAATGTTTGCATAATTATTTAAAATACTAAAAAAAAGGTAGGTTCTAAGTAAAAGAAGTTTTGTTATTAAGTAAAAATTTGTTTGATAGGTAAAAAAGCACTCGAAAACAAGTTAAATACCCAATGGCCTTAAAATTATATTTATAATTAAAATGAGTGAAATACTGGGTTCTTTTTATGCTTTATATGTAAGAAACTAAACATTTAATGCTAGAAAATTAGTAATTGGAGATGAGATTGTAGATCTGATAAAGTTGCAAATTTGAAAAAAAATAATTTTTTTAGATTAAAATAAAAAAATTGTTCTAAATTTAAAATGAAACAATTTTAGGATTTTTAAAGTAACCAAAACTATTCTAAATGCCATAACTATAAGCTATTTAAACTCAAGAAAGAAATCAGTGTCTTTCTTTTGATCGGCAGTAATACTATTGTGCAGTGAATGTAAAAAAAATTGTTTTAATTGAATAAACTGCCAAAAAAATAATTTGCTAAATTTAAAGTAATTACTTAATATAAAAAGTTTTTAATGATTTATAAAAATAATAAGAAATCCAAATAGCATTTACTGTGGTATCAAATGGTTATCATATATTCATTGTTAATTATTAAAATTTAAAATAAAATTAGTTGTCAAACTTTTCATTGTTGAAAAACATTTAATTTTTAGGATCTGTTGGTTAGCACTACCAGACACACTGAAATTTCTAAGCAGCCTATTCTATTGGAAAAGAGTATTAAAGTAAAAGTAAAGGTACTAACTGTTAATGAATTTTTTCTTAAAGAATATATTACAAATTTGTAATGGCTTAAGAAAACAAAAAAGCTTAAATTATTTGATAGGCGTTTATGTTGCTGGTGTTCAAGACAATAATATGCTTGTGGTCACTAATAAAAAATTAAATAATGAAAAAACTACTGTAAATCACATTGAGTGCCATCTTTTAAATGACCAATTAAGCAAGTTTATTGTACATAAAACATTGAGAGTCAAATATGGTAAGTTTAATTCCACAAATTCCCACTAAAAAGTACTAATTATAATTTTCTGGTTTTAGGTATAACAGAATTGCTACTTTACTTGTAAAAACCTAGAATTTGTCAAAATAGGCTAAAAAATCTGGAAAGTTGGCAATTTTTACATGTTCAGTGGTCAAATTTCGATTTGATTCAAAAAATAAATTATATAAATAATAAAAAATTTGTCTCATCATAGTTTTTTATTATTAAAAAACATATTTAAAGTAGCTTTACAGTATCTTTTCAATGTTTTCATACTATTTAACACAGTTTCTTACCTTAAACTTAACTTAAAACTAAAAAATGACCCAAAAAGGTGTACTTTTAAAAACCTGAAAGAAATTTTGAAAACCTGGAAAAGTTTTTGAAAAAGCAAGTGGCAACTCTGATATAAATAATGTCAAAGTTTATGTGCTTATATACTGAATACTTTGACAGTGCCTACAATTTGTATGTTTAATTTCTTATTTAAAAAAACCATTTATGTAGATTTATTTCCAGAAATTACATCTGAAAAAATAGATAAATTAATTTGTTAAGTTTTGTTAGTTTATAGTTACATTTTCTTATTTCATAACAGTTTGTAAATTTTTAAATATTATGAATACGTCAGTTATGGGGCCAGATTAAGTTATGAGAGTCTTGAAAGTGTCAAAAGCAGATGGTATACCTATTTCCAAAAGCTTAGTTTATCAGGTGAGTTAATATATGTTTTTTTAATTGTATTAATGAAAAGTAAATTTTCAGCATTAAAGATGTAAAAAATATACTAATAGCTTTGTCACATTTTTGTAAGTAGCTACTTAACACTATATTACAATGGCTAAAGGCTAAGTACCTTTAAAAAATTACTTAAATGGTCCATATAATATGTCATTTAATAAATAATATAAACAAGACAATTTTTAAAAGCCAGTGTAACTTTTAAATTAATAAAGATAATATACCTCTTAAAATATTTGAATAAGTTTAGACTTCATATACAATTCTTAATGGATATATATTAGTATTAGAATATGAACACGTTTCATGCAAATTAAAAGAAAAAGATGAAACCATTTTAACTCTACTAGTTATAAAAATAAATTTAGTTGTTTGCATTATAACGTGATTCTGTTACTTGTAAAACATTTATAGCTAGAAGGATATTTCTGTAAACTAAAATTTATTTTGCTACTGATTTTTTGGAAAATATATGCAAAGTTCATAATTATGATTCTGCAAAGCTTTCCAATTATAAAACTTGGATTAGCACTACACAAAAAGCTTTAGATTAGAGCTTGGATTATTACCAGTTTTTTATATTGTCACAGTTAAATTAAACAGTCTAGATTTTTAGAAAAACCATCTTGGTTTTAAGTCTTTTATTTTTAAACATTGACAGTAAATTTAAATAAATTTTATTTTTTTTTGCTTTGTAGTTCTAGTGTTAAGGTGATTTTAACAAAAAAAAATAAATATGAGTTGCAGGAACCTCTTGTGCCTGAAAAAGTACTCAAAAAGAAACCTAAGTCTCCCAATAACCAGAGTCAAGAAATTTTACTGCAAGATTGTTTCTTTGTATCCGTGTCAAAATAACAATAAAAGTGAGTTGTTGGGAACAAAATAACTAGGTTGTAAAGTAAATTAAATATGTAAAAACAGCATCATACCGGCCAAAATCTGAAGTTCTCAAACCTACCCAGCAATATGGCCCATTGGTGAAATTGGAAAAGAAATAAATGAGTAAAATATCTCCAAAGCTCTAAGTAAATGAGACCGGGTTTGTTAATTTTTATGTATGTTTTTAAATTTTAGCTTAACTGTTCTATAAAAACTGTAGATACAATTTAACAGTCAGAAATTAATTGCTATCTTCCTACCCAAGGGCCACTTGACATTATGAATGATGTTTTAAAACTGCAGACTAAAATCTAATGACTGCCCGAGCAGTTCAATTCCCCACTCACAAACAAAGCGGCTTTTGAAAGTCCATCAAGTAGGCTTTGTTTATTACTAATTATTGTGAACAGAAAAAGTACTTTTGATTTAAGTTTTTGGTTACATTACCATAAATATAATTTTTAGTTACAAGTGTTTTTTGATTTGAAAAAGTTAAGTAACTTTTTTTACTAAAATTTTTTTCGAAATAGTAACTGTATACTAAAAAGTATCCTCAAATATTGCAAAATACATTTTAAAGCTCAACAATCTAAAAGTAACGCAAATGTAAGTTGGTTTCTCTATACAAAGTGTTGGCAGATCTAAAAAAGAGAGATTTTTATAACGTTCGAATAAACAATTTTTTAAGCATATATATTAGTTTAAGAGACAACACTTTAAATCTTTAAATATTTATCAAAAATAACTTTTAATTTGACTATTTTTTTCTATAATAATTTGATATTTGAGGTTTTTTAAAATTTGATTCAGTTTCTTTTAATTTATTACTATTTTTTATTTGTTTAAAGTTTCATTTTAAATGTTTTATATTTTATTTGAACAAAAACAAAACTTCACATCAGTGAAAAGTAGTTAACAAAGTTAGTTAGTGCAAAACTTATACCCTCAGTTAAATACTCAGCTAAAAATTGGAGGTTTGTATCGTAATATTTTAATGTCTTTGGATTTGTGTTTAAATATTTAAAATTTATTTAAGTTTTTAATACAATTTTCAATTTTTTTTGTTTGACGAAAAATATTAGGCTTTAATCAACCTGGTTTACAATTGAATTAAGACTTATTAACATACATTAGTCAAAACTCTTTGTTTAACAGTTCGACTACTCTTAGATTATCATTTGATGGTATGACACATTTGTAATATCGAACTAGAATACGCAGTTACTCTTTTCCATCACACAATGAAAACACTTAAATACATAAATATTAATTAAATACAGAGATTTTATGAAGGTAAATTAATTAGGATATAATTTTTATAAACCAGTTTTTATGAAAGTTGTAATTTACTTTTGTCAGGTACTGAGTTTGGTGTTCTTAAAATTTTTTTATTTTGCAGGTTCCAATCATCTAAAATCCAACAAGAAATGGGCCATACAATAACTGCACAGCATTGCCAGTACAACTAACCTGCAACAACTAACCCTGATCCATGGGGTTAGAAACTAGTTTACTTTGTAATAGAACAACTGAAAACTTTTTGAACTATTTAGGTTAAAATACAATGGTTCTTAACTGAACTGTTTAAAGTTTTAACATTTAAAAAGTAATTTATTACAAATAGCTATTTTATTGACCAAAAACGTTATATAAAAATTTAAATACTTTAGCCACCTACTGACTGAATTTTCTCCGATTGAAAAAGTTGTTAAGCTAGTTTAACAAAAAGGTAAAGCAAAGATTAAAAATTTGTTTTGGTTTATAAGTTAATTAACTTTTGTGATTTTATTGAAACATTATCTTGTTCTAAGATCATAACTCAATAACGGAAATGACTGGAACAAGCAACCTCTTATTGAAATGGTATTTAGAAAGTAAATGCACAGCTGCAACAGAGATGAAATTTCTTTGGTAGTAATTCTCTGGGTAGGTATTTACTATTACAATAAACGCTAATCTGATTGTATCATGTAAAAATAAATAACCCATCTTGGATTTCAATTTCAAATCTTGTTGAATTTAAAAATTTAAAGCCTAAAACTATAACATTATTAAAGAAGGTTATAGCTATGACCAGGCGAACTCCAAAGTTAAGCTCAAGCTTGTATGGCCAAACATTTGGATCAGGAAGGCCAAGCCATGCAAAGCGTAACTGATAATATAGGAAATTCCAATACTTAATCCTCAAGGTTGTTTCCTTAACAAAATACTTCATTTCTAAGGATAAAATTTCTTTCATTTTAATCTAATTACTTATCAAACATGGTTATTACTTGTCACATGTTTTGAAAAGGATAAATATGAAATATAATAAATTTGTTCAACCTTTGTAAAACCATAGTATATCTAATCTTAATTAAATTTTAATGACTAGCATTGGCACATTTAAAAAAGCATAATTTATTTTAATTAAAATCATTTTTTAGCATAGTTAAAAGATACATCAAAGAAGCTTTACGATATTTTGTCAATGTTGTTAGACAAATTAAAACTTTTTTATAAAAATTGACTTTAAACTAAAAGTATACCCTAAAACGAGTAATTTTAAAAACCTGCAAGAAATTGTAAATCGGGAAACATTTGGCAAACCTGAGTACTGCTTTATATTATGATAATTTAAAAATTCACTATAAATTATGATAATTGACAATTATGTACAGAAAACATAAACGAAAAATACAGTGTTAGGCTGGACGGAGTGAAGGATTATCTGAAGACGCAAACATGCAAAATTGATGCCTTCAGCTGAGATTCAAATGTTTGTTTATAGTATTATAAATTAATGCTGAAATTATTTCTTAAAAGTTAAGAAATAAGCTACTTTTATATGAGCAAAATAACTTTGACAATTTTTTAGCTACATCTTTCATAAATTTCATTCAAAACTTGAAAATTTTTTCGGAAAAAAAAGTATTTTTCTTCAGTTAATATTAAAACAAAATATTATAAGAGTCGGTACGTATTGAATATTTCAGGGTTGCCACTTTACCTGGAATCCTTGAAAAACCTGGAATTTGAGAAATTTTGAAAAAAAACTGGAAAAACCTGAAATTTTGAATAAATAACCTGGAATTTTTAAGAATTTTAACATGTTCAGTAGTAAAATTTTGGTTTGACTCAAAAAATTTATCATATACATAAAAAAGATTGTCATCACCAAAAACTTTTAATTTAAAAACACATTTCAAGTAGGTTTACAGTATCTTTTTAATCTATTTATACTATTTAACACAGTTTCTTACCTTAAATTTGACTTTAAACTAAAAATAGACCCAAAAATTTGTACTTTAAAAACCTGGAAAAAATGTTGAAAAAACGAGCGGCAACCCTGATATTTACTATGTATTTTTAGCTGTAGTTTTGTTAAAATGCAATAAAATAACAAGTTTTCAAGGGACTTTATTGTAAAATTCGAGTGGAAATTGGTTTAGTTTAATCGGATGTATAAACTTTTATAGGTTTTAAATATCTAATAATTAAAACTAAGTTTTTATATTTTCAGCATAACCATGTTCAAAAAAGCTACATTTAAGAAAGTACCCAACAATTTTTAATAACCTAAGTTTGCACAGTTTATATCAATTACTTTAATGGAGAATTAGTACTCGTTGTTATGTGACCAACAAACTTGAAAATTTCATTCAGGTTTACTGCAACTTTTAAATTGCACTTGTACTTGGTATAATTACTTTATGTTACTGCTTTAACTTTCAAAGAATTTTAAAAGTTATAATTTGAAAATAATTTGAAATTACTTTTTAATATACCAGTTTTATTTTTCAGCTCTAAACATAAGGAATTATTATAAATTATTCCCGGCCATCTTTTTGTCTTCATCTGTCTTTAAGAAACCTTTTTTTGTGAAAGAAGACGGGCTGTATTTGCATTGCATTTACTTAGTTTTAAAAGTTCGGAGCACTTTATACCAAATTTAAAACAAAATGTTCTATTTTCATACAAAATAATCTTATTAATAATACACAAAAAACAGGTTAAATGAAAATTCCCATAATGATATCTTTTTATCAGGTGGAAGAATGCGCATGGATTGTTGTTAAAGCTTAAATTTTATTTCCACAATTTATGTTTTGCACTGTTTGCATGATATAGTATAATGATTTTATTATTACAGAATTTTAAAATATGTTTTAAAGCTAAAAAAAAAACATTGTGATTTACTTTTAAACAGAGTTAAACTTTTAAACAGAAAAATAATACGGTTGTATAACAACTATTTTAAGAACGTTATCATTACAATTTATACATATATATGTTCAATTTGTTTTTAATTCAAGAGTTTTTTTTATTCGTTTTTTAATTAAATATTATAGCGTATTAAAGTATACTGCTACTTTGTTTTTGAATAAATCCGAAAATATTGAGAATAATTAGTTTTAATAATAATTAAAAAGTACCTTGGTTGACAAGATAAAATCAAGCTCAATTTATAAAACAAAACTTAATTTGGATAACATAAGTAGATTTTATATGTTCTGAAAACTTCAAGTTGTTAGACTAAAGTGAAGAAATTTTTATGATTTTGAAAATATAGTGCTGCTCAAAAAAAGGTTTTCATTTATTTTGTTGAAAGCATACAAATAACTTGAAGCAATTAGTTTTAATGTTTGTCTTGTAGGAATTGGATGTTGCCTGCAGCGACAGTTTTTTGAGCATAACTTTATGTTCAGCTATTTTAAAATAATCTTTTTTATGTAAAGTGAGTTTTTAGATTCTGTTGTACTCAATAAAGTACCAAGTTTTTGTTTGTGATAAAAATTAATGTAGTAGCAAAGGTTCTAGAACGAGGGTCGGAAAACTCAGGCCCGTTAGATACTTTTTAACTCAAAACATTCCTCTTTAAAAACAATAATAAGATTATTTAAAACTTATGCTATTAATTTGATATCTACCAGTGCATTTATATTGGTTACTCTAGTACATTTTTGCTTTAAATTAGTATTTTTTATTTCAATTACTTAAAATGTATATATAATTGCGGCCCGCGAGATTTTTATTCGAGGAAAGTTGGCCCGTGTTTTTAACTAGGCTGCTAGCTCCTGTTTTAGAATTAACAATTTATCATTAACTTATAAGTTAATATTTTTTACGTTTATGTACTAGTAAATAAAAAAACAGATAATACAACTGTTAAATTTTTTTTTTCTTTGCACCTTAGAAATAAAAAAGTAGCTTAAAAAGATTTCCTAATATTACTGGTAAGCTTTATCCCAGTCCCTCTGGAGAGAAACTTGACATCTAACAACGCTTAGAGCTCTTACCGCTCACATCTGCCACTAAATTATTTTATTTTAGGGTTCATACGCGTCATGATAAATATTGTATTGAGAAATATTTGGCACATTGACTGTTTTTATGTGTTTAGTTGCTTGGAAATTTTATAATTAATTATTGAAGAGTAGGTTACAAAATTTTAAATATCTTTACAAACAAGCATTTGCTTTATAGCCATAAATTTATATATATTTATATGGCTGTTCAGATGCCTTGAATTTCTAAAAACGAATTTGGGATACGTTTTTTGAGTAAACCATTAAGTTAAATTTAGTAAACCATTTAACAATAAATGGAAACAACTAAAATAAATTTAAAGACATTTTTAAGTAGATATTATTAACTTCTTAAAATAGTGGCATACATTATTATTCAAAATTTACTTTTCAATTGACTCGTTCAAGTAATCTCAAAGGTAAGTAAATATGTTTGTTAATTATAGTGAATAACACAAGTGAAGTGTTGATAGGTTTAAAGTTGATTAAAATTTATTGATATATGAAATATGTCTGTAGGAGTTACATGTTAGTTTCCTGAAGCCACATAAAAAATGAAAACCAAAAGTTCTGACATTAGTCAACTACAGATTTACAATGAATCATTTGTTACCTCGTTTAATCGGAATATAAATTAAAACAGGAAAAATTACAATATTTTTACTTATGTGTTTACTTAAATATCTTTATTTAATCAGGTTTACAAAAATCCTGGAATTTGACAGCTCAGGTTTTTAAAACAAGTCTAGAAAATTAAAAAATAATGAAGTTTTTCTTACTATCTAAAGAAAAACTGACAAATTCAGTAATTTTTTTTGTATTATTTAGGGTTTCCACTTAACCTGGATTTTGACTATTTAGGCAAAAAAACCTGGAATTCGAGAAATTTTGAAAAACAAACCTGGAATTTTAAACAAAAATCACTATAAACACCTGAAATTTTTACAATTTTCACATGTACAGTAGTAAAATTTCGATTTGACTTGAAAAGTCTATCAAAAAAAAAGAAGTTACACAAGACACACAATTTTAAAAACAATAAATATATTTCGAGCAATTCTCATCAGTAGAGTACAAAACTAACAAGTAATAAGATTTTAATTTTTAGCTTTGTATTCTACTGATGAGAATTGCTTGAAATATATTCAGTGTTTTTGAAATTGTGTGTCTTGTTTAACTTACTGTATAATTATTGGCCACTTATGCTCCAATATTTGAAAAAAAAAGTTGTCATCATATCAATTAAATATTTAAAATAGTTTTACAGTATCTTTTCATGGTTTTTATACTATTTAACACAGTTTCTTACCTTAAACTAGGCTTAAAACTAAAGATAGACCCAAAAAGTTAAGCCAAATAAAACTTAAAGCTTCAAAAAAAAGTATATGACTTTTAATGCAATACATATTAAACAACGAAAATTGTTATTTAACATACATTCTCAGCTTTATTGAATTGAAAATGTACTCCTATTTTATAAAATAACTTGTACAACGTTTTAAAAGTAACTAGTAAATTAAGTAAATATCTTTCGTCGTACTTAAGTAGGTAGTTTTAATTTGTTCAGGGTTGCCAAAAAACCTGATTTTTTACAAGGCAAAAACACTAATTTGAAAAATTTTTGAAGAAAAACCTAAAATTTAAAATAAAATACCGAGAAACTTAAATACTTTTACATGTTAAGTAGCTAAATTTCTTTAAGATACGAAAGTTCTGACATAAGAGTGATTATTTTTTCATTAAAAGTATTTTCTAATCGTTGTTGTCCTAAATTTCAGTTCATTTTAAATTAAGTTTTATACTAAAAATGGACCAAAAATTGATTTTTTAAAACCTGGAAGCAATTCGGAAAACTTAGAATTAATTAAAAAAATTTTTTTTGAAACCCTTGTTTTTTATCTGAAAATGTTTTTTTAAACAGTTGCTCAGTAACTGTAGACAAGTTTAACCTTGTAAACTGATTAATTAAAAGTTTCCAATTACCTTACGTTGGTTAATTTTTAATGTACTTAATTTTATATTTTAGATGCTTTTTTTTGAAATTAGAATTTTCCACTTAGTTAAAATTAAGTTCCTGATAGTTTTACAGAAAAATATATACCTGATTAAATATCAAAACATTAAGTATCTACATTTTTACTATTTTATTCGTAAGTTAAGAAATGTACAAAATATTACTAATAAATTAAAAAAACAAGCTATACCTTTTGACTTCGAAAACTTATATATTTCATTATTTCTACAAAAAAAATACTAAATCTTCATATTATAATTGTTGGTTCAACAATTTTTAAATAAAAATACCAAATTAAATACCAAAGTTTTTAAATAAAAATAAAATAATCAGTACAGTTAATTTCCTAATTTTACTACGAATTTTAATGCTACAAGTTTAATAATTAAATTCCAATTAAAAATTTTTATACATAGTATTAAACTTTTTTGTAGTAAAAGTCTATTTTTACAGAATTATTGTAGTATGAAACTATTTCATCTTCTTACTCTCCTTTTGGTGGGAATTGTGGCGTTGAGTCCTCAAAAGGTAAACTCAAGTTGTGATCAATTTTATCTAAAATTGTAACACTTAATATGCGTTTATCAGTAAAATTTTAGTACATGTAGTTTTATTGCTAAAATTTAAATACTTAATGACTAGTAATCTCCAGGCAAATTCGCGTGATCCCGATGTTGAAAGAACCCCAACGGTTCCGACGCACCTAGCACCAACCCAACCGGACCAGCCAAGCGGCATACTAGAGACTGAAAGCTCCCAAACAACAAAAACCCCAGCAACCGACTCAACCGCAACAGAAATCCCTGTAAAAGGACCAACGGGCCAGTCAGGCACTGGTTATTATTTTTTTTTACTTTTAATTAGTTAAACTAAATCAGTAACGGCGATTATGCATAACTATTATGTTTTCATAAAGTTGTAATTTTAGCATTAAAAAAAACCGTGAGTTAATAAGTTCCTGATTAGATTTATTTGCCGTTTTAGTAAATCAAATACAAAAGAAAACTTTACTTACTAAATCAAAAGTTTTATGATCAACCTTAAAAAATAGAATTAGAAAAATATTTATTAATTGTACTTCTTCAAAGCAAGCATAACTAAGAAAGTTTAATTTATAACAAATTCTAATTGTTAATAGATCAACTTATAGCGTGCAAGGAACAAACACCTTCGCAACACGACCAATGTATAACAGTCACCTTGAAAAAAAAAAGTTAGACTATTTTACAGATAGTATGATAACTACATGTACATTATTCTTTTTTATTAAATTGAAGCATACTGTTTGTATGTAAAAGTATACAGCAAAAATTTATTCTTAGACATTAATACGGTATAACTAGATAATTTAAAACTTGACTGCAGATCATTGTAAGCGGATTCTGTCTGTCAAAGAAGACAAACTGAAGATCTGTCTCAACATTCTTCAGAAGAATGGAGAATGGTTTACTATTTATAGTAAACCTGAATCAGCCCATATTGTTTCGGGTTAGATGTTATTATGTATTTCTTAAACTATTTCATTTTAAAGTTGAACTATTATTATCAATAAAATTAAACAAATGTTAAATTTGATAGATCAGAGAAAGCTGAAACTGATTTAAAATAATTTTATACATAGTTATAAAAAAACATATATTTTCATAAAATAAAAAAATCAAATGTAATTTAAACTTCTTTGCCTTGTGTAGGTTATAATACATTTATAGCAAGTTTATTTCTACTTATATTTTGTTTTTAGTAAGAATAAGAAAAATAATAAGTTGTACCTTTAAATTGTCGTAGAAGATTAACCTTTTTAAATTGCATTTATCTTTATTTTGTACTTAGTGGTATAACAAATCCAAAGACTTTTACATAAAAATTAAAAAGAAAAACATTTGTTTTGCTTATTATTTTTTGGACATACTTTCGAATTTGTTACTTTAGTATTAAAACTAAGTAAACAAGTAAAATATTTCAATGCTTAAAAATTTAGAGCACAAACTTAATTAAAAGCAAGAGCACAAACTTAATTTCTAATATGCATTAAACAAAAGTATTGTTGGATCAAGTTTAAATAATTTTCTTTTATACGTATGTATATGAACTTAAAGTAGACTGAACAAAACTTAAGTTGAATATCCTTAAATTAAATTAATAAAAAATACGTAATGTTAAAGTCAAAAAACAGGAGATAAAAAAAGAATTTGTATTATTTATTTAATTGTAATTTAAAAAATATTTTGGCGGATACTTTTTTTGCCTGCAGTTTGTTCAACTTTACTTTGCTACAAGTCCAACTTTTTTATACTTTTATGAATGATAATTTTTAACCTTTAATACAAATACTTAATCTATAGCTGTTTCTTTTATTAAATTGATAATTGTATGTGAGTGATTAACAAACAACGGCACAAAGCTTGTAATTTTCGTATCCTTTATTAAGCTCAACCTTAGTCACGATATTGATTTTGTAGTTCTAAACTATAGACTTTCCGATATATGTAAATAACTACTATATTAAACGATTGTAACCAGTGGTATAAATGTTTTACAGGCAACGAATGCAAATGTGCAAAGAATTGTTACATGGTCACCTTTAAGTTAAATAAAGGTAAACTTTCAAAGCACTTTTGCTTTGATGAATTAGATGTAGAAGTTCAACATGCTATCACCGGCACACTAAAGCCTACTGAAAGCCCCCAAACAACAAATACCCCAACAACCAGCTCAACAGCAACAGAAATCCCTGTAAAACCACCAACCCTACCGGACCTGCCAAACATTGGTTTTGGTTAGTTTTTTTTTTTGCTCTTAAGTAGTTAAACTAAATCAATAACGGCGGTTATGCTTGACTACTTATGTTTTCATTAAATTATAGTCTTAGCATTAAATAACGCTATAAATTTACTACGCTGTTTAATTTTTTTGATGACTTTTTTATGTACGATATCAATTTTTTTAGGCATTAACGTCGGAGGAATTAGCGGAATAATTATCACCATCCTTGTCATCGTTTTAACTATTATCGCTTGCAAAAATGGATGGGGGCCCAAAAAGTTAGTTTAAGTAAACTATACTAATTATACTAAAAAGGAGTTTTTAAACGTTTAGACATAATACTTTTTTGTAATCATAAAGTATAAAAAGTGTGCCTTTAAAGTCGTTTAAATAAGTACTATTTTTAGAAATGTATGGTATATTTGTTAAGATTTAAAAATAACTATTTACAGGATAACCAATTGGTATTTTTGTACTGACAAAAGAAATAACACTAGAGAACAAGAAGGTGGTGCAAAAGTTGCTTTTTCTGCTAATAAGTAATTTCTATGTTATTTTTGTTGAAAGTTTAAAATTTTATTAAAAAGAAAGACTATTTTATTTTTTATTTTAAAAAACTAAGTTTCTCTCATCTTATAGTTAGTCTAACTACATAAAGATTTAACGTTACTAAGTTATTTTATAAAAAAGAAATAAATTTTTGTTCTTGATTTTATAAAACAAGATTTATCATCTAGTAGTTTGTCAAACGTCATTAAGTTCTTCCGTCATTGATTTTGTAATAATATTTTCTATTATGTAAATAAATTATAGACATTTTTTGATTTTTTGTGAGTTCTTTCAGTGAAAAAGAAATTATAATTGAGTATTAGTTTTTAAGTTATAGAAATATTAAAAAAGGTAAAACTTTAAAAGCTAAATGTACAGTTTTTAAGTGAATTTACTTGCAGGGACTTTAGTTTTCTTTATAATTTTAATTTGTAAAATTTTAAATCTTGATAAGTTTATTACAATCTTTAGGTGAAATATATATTTTTTTTAAACTAACATTGGCTATTATTTGATAGCTTTAAAGTATGTGCTGTAAGATAATTTGTATAAGACTAAAATGTTAATTCACTTATGACTTATAATCAGTCAATAGTTAATTTTTCAAATGTTAATTGTTTTGGATACAAACGTGTAGATGAGAAAATTTTATGTCCAATTTTCTTAAAATTTTAATAAATTACTTAAAACTTATCTCCTACATTTGAAAAACAAGTTGTTTCAAATTTTTAAGTAGTTTTTAATTATATTTTCAAAAAATTTAGAGGAGCTTTTCTAAAAAACAACAAAGTATTATGACCAAAATTTAAATAAAGACTAAAATAATAATGTATAATGTATAACTTAAAAACTACAAACAAAATATATTTTAGAAATTTTGTTCATAACTTAATAAATATTAGACAAAAATAGTTTAAAACAGTATCTCAAAAAACTGTAAAAGGAAATAAATAACTTTTTAAATAGGATTTTTTGCCTTAATTATTTGTTGCCTGGTATGAGACACTTATTTGACTAATTAATTTAGATTGTTAACATTTCAAAAACTATTTTGATTTTAAAAAACAGTGGAAAACATAGCTTAAAAATCATTATTAAAATAAGTTTAACTTTACCGCCTATTAAACCCCTAACTTAATTAAAGTACATTGAAATATGTGTAATGTAAAAAATTGTAGCAAATAAGCACAATTTCATAAGTAATAACGTATTAAATGCTAAATCAAAAGACATTAACTGTTGATCAAAAATTTAAAAGTGTTCAATATTTTTTAAGTGCTTGAATAAATTCGTGATGTTTTATTAACGGCTGTTATTAATATTTCAGAATACTTTAGATCTGTTATAGGCGTTCAGCTAAATTTTTATTTTCTTACAGTTTGAATAAAGTAAAACAATACTTATTATACAATTAATTTAACTAGGGATTGGCAACCTTTGTATTCGATGGAACCCGTTTATCAGCAAAATTTTCGCGGGCACAAAAATTTAAAAAGTTGAACTATACATATTTTTTTCATTAATCATTACTAATTATTTAGAATAGTAGGTCGTTTGAAAATGTATATAATGAAAATTTCAAGACTATTTGTTTTGCACATATTATTTCCAAACTAAATTGTACTTGGCTATCCACATATTTTTTACAGACGTATCCAGCCCGCGGGCTGAACGTTGCCAACACCTAATTTTACACCTAATAGTGCCAGCAGATATTGAAAAAATTAAATGTATAAGATTTGAAAAAAAACTTTTCTTAAAGTTTAACGTTATAAAATTTAAACAAATTTTTGTCACAAAATTAGTAATTTTTATTAAATCAATAATTATTTAATATAAATCGAGCGTATTCAATACACAAAGTTAAATCATGTAGAAATTTTTTTTGTTGATAGTAAGTTATCAATCTGCAGCAATCTTTACCAAAAAAAGATCACATACCGCCATTAATGTAGATATTTTTAATCCAGTGATAATAACAATAACCATGAAATTTGTTTTGTAAGTTCATTACTTTTGTAATAAATGATTAAATTTTTGTTAATTAGATATATATGGCTAAATTTAGTTTTCATAATTAAACTTTTTATTTGTATTAGGATAAAATTTTAAACTATTTAACAAATTTTTATGTTCAAAAGTTAGATTTAAAACAGCATTGCAAACTCAAGAAGCGAAAAGTTGAGCAGAATTAAGTTTAAATTTTGTGTATATTTAAAAATTAAACTTATTAATATTTGTGATAAGTATTTGGTTTATTAAAACGTTTGTTATAGTTTAATATATTTGTTTAAAAACCCTTAGAAAAAACATTGATTGAAAAATAATTAAATTATTTAAAGGTACAACACAACTAAAATTTAAGTAAATCAAAATAGATTTCGTGATAACAGGTTAGTAATTCTTACAAATACAAATGCGTTTCAATTATAATAAAAATATTTTTGTTAGAATGTTTAATTATTTTGAATTTATAAAACTATAATTGTTTGCAAATTCACCGTTGTTTACTAGGTGTTCTGAAATATATAATTGTCTTGTAGCATTAAAGATTGTGGAAGATTTGTTATCTTTTTCAACTGTTTTACAGTACTTTTCTATACTCTTAAGTATATGTTCCTTAATTTTCTTAATCAGCTGCCTTAATGTTATTCCAATATATATTTTGATTCCCAAGGCATTTAAACTAGTAAATCTCCATAGTTTTTCTGTAGACTTACTTGCTAATTTATTTTGCTAGTCAGTTAGTTTAATAGTAAACAACATATAACAAGTAAGTGATCTGAAATAACATGGTAAATTGGGAAATTAGAGTTATATTTGATTCTTTATGACTTTAGATCGATTAAACTATTTTTAATAGTTTGATAAATCGATGTTACAACTATGAATTGTGCTACAACTAACATTTGTTCAACACCTAAACATATATTTTAGATTTACTAGCAAACTCAGTCTAACTTGCGGTAGTTTTATTTATATTTTGATTGTAAATACTTTTAACTCCGTAAAGTAAAGCCGCCTGAAAGTATTACTAATTGTACATTCAAAGTTGAGTGAAAGTATTGCTTGAAATGTTTTTTAGCCCACCAAAGGTTTTTCTTTTACTAAAGTAAGTTAAAAAAAACTATTTAAAGCAAACCTTATCAAAATTGTTTTATTATATTTAAAAAGCTTATTGGATTTTACTTTTTGTAACTATACACAAAAGTTTTTATTTCCAATAACATTATATTGTAAAAATAAATTAAGTTTTGTTTATGGAAAAAATGGTAGTTTTTGTATCTTTTATTAAAATGCTAAACTATAAAAATATCTCCTAACATACAATATGATTTAAGAGGTACTAAAATATGTGTGAGGTTCAGTGAAAAATTTTCGCTAAAAGACAAAATGAATAACATCATTTGTTATTACTATCACAAAATAATTAAAAAAAATCATGGAACTCAAAGAAAACATTTAACTATATTGATATACCAATTTCGGATTTTTTAAAGTAATTTGTCCTGTATGGACCTATTGTTCAAATTAAGGTCTGGCCAAATCCGATTAGTTTTAAATTTTTTAAGTAATGCTAAATTCAGCTTCAAAAATAATTTTTTTTTCACCTTGTATTTTGCTCTATCTTGAAAATAAGTAAATATTTTTTGCTTACTGATCTAAAATTAAATTAACTTTATTAGAAAACGTTAAATAAATGAAATATATAATACTCGGTATTAGAATAAATAAAAATAAAAACAACGTATTGGTTTATTACGATAAGAAGGAAGGAAAATGACTTTATTTACCAATCAACAGGCTGAAACAGATCTAAATAAAAAAAAAATAAGCTAATAATGAACAAGCTAAAAATCTTACATTAACTCTTTATTAGTTTGAATAGTAACAGATTAAGACAAAAGATATGTGCAAACCTTTACAATATAGGTCAATTATTATTTCTAACAGCAATATAATACTGTATTTTTTGCTTGATAACTTTCCTAAAGCTGTATTATTAGGTAGTTTTATTTCCATTATTTTAGTGTTAAAGTTAAGTAAGTTGTAGAAGAATTGATTATATTTAAAACAGGGTTACCATAAAAATTTACAATATTGGAAAAAACCTTCATTTTGACAAGATAGATGATAATTAACTGGAATTTGAACGTAAATTCTGGAAATTAAAAAAAAACTTAACACGTTAAGTAATGAAATTTTGTTTAGGTACAAAAAATGTATCATATCAAAAAAGAAAATTTTTGTCAGTAACTTTTTTTTATTAACATACGTTTAAAATAGCTCTACAGTAACTTTTTAATGTCCTTAAACTAATTAAGACAATTTTTACCTTAAATTTTTTTTTTCGCTAAAAATGGATTAAAAACTTGTTCTTAAAAAACCTTTAAAAAATTTAGAAAACCAAGAAAATTCTTTTGAATCCATTTACATATCTATCTAAGAAATAACTCACTCTGTTTCCAAAAAGTTGGATTTTTGCAAGTAAGGTCGGATCCGGTAAATCACAAATAATTGTTTTG
The DNA here is from genome assembly GCF_965202585.1 of Thalia democratica. Taxonomy (NCBI): domain Eukaryota; kingdom Metazoa; phylum Chordata; class Thaliacea; order Salpida; family Salpidae; genus Thalia; species Thalia democratica. The sequence continues at coordinate 43,974,473 of NC_139165.1, forward strand.
TCAAAAACTGATATCTTAACTTTTTGTGAGCAAGTATTTTTCATTATGTATATTTTTATTATTTTTAGATTGAAAGGTTGTGAAACTTTTACTTATTGCTTAATTTGTACTTGTTTTTAAGACCGTAGATGACAACAGAAACTCTGAATTTTCCGTAGGTGCCGATTATAAATTTAGTACATAAAATCAAACTATATACTATGCACAGATGTTTCATCGTATAACATGCGTTAGTCAGCAAGGTTTAAAAAAAAATATTCGTCCGAAGAAACTTTTTTTTTTAATCAGTTATCACTAGATCAACTAAGGACTTAACGTTGAATGAAGCTTTACATTGAATCTAAAAAATAACTAAAGCATAAATTAAATTTAACATTTTCCCTTACCAAGCATCAAACTGTAGGACACTTGTGCAAAATCTTATTTTGCCTTGTGTCCAAATTTTGATAATTTAAAGAAATTAATGTTAATCACTTGATATTATATTTTTCCTTTAAAAAAAACGACAAATAAATATAGTAAAACTAATTCCCAAAAAACTATTTTTCACAAACAAGATAAGTGCTAGTTAAAATGATTTTTGTCTTTGATTTCTTGATTGAACTGGAAATAGCTTGTTTATGGGTGTGGCTAAGGGAAAATGAGAGAATCAAATGAGAGATCAAGTGATCTACAGTCTAAAGTCCAGGAAAATGAGAGAATCAAATGAGAGATCGCGTGATTATCGGAAATTCTAGAAAAAGAGTCGAAAAACTATAAATACGTTCAATCAGAGCGTGAAGCAGGTCATTTACCTCGAAACAAGCACGAAGCGACACTCTGCTGCTCGCAAATTTGAGCGTTAGCCGCCATCTTGGAAAAGCTAGATGACACCCGAGAAAACCTTCTTATTCAACAACGTCGACGGGGCGAACAACTCGATTTGAGTTGTTAACGTGCCATACTCATAAGCCTACGCATACTGTAGCAGACAACTTCTTCGGATCAATTTGAACACTGAATTCCACGATTGAGTCCATAGCGTTCAAGGAAACAAACTTGAACATTAATCTTATCGAGCAAGCCCACGCAGACCGTGGCATCAACCATAGCTACACTTCTACGAACAAGTTGTTTTCGTACTTTTAAATAATTTTGTCGTAATATTTATACATATTTATATTATTGTATCTACTTACTATTGTACTTGTATTGTAATATTTATACATATTTATATCATCGTGCCTATTTTATATTGTATTTTATCGCCACGCTCCGATTACGAAAAGAAACCGAAGGCAGACCAAGCAACGTTCATCAAGGTTCTGTAAACGAGACGGACCAACGTCGAGTGCCAGAAACTGAGCGACCGGAGACCAGTGACACGTCATGGAGGAAATCCAGAGCACGTTTTCCTTCTAATTGTTAACTTAAAGTGTTTAGACTTATTGTGAGCTGTCATTGCGTTTATTTGTACATAATAAAACAACATTACTTAGTTTCATTATATTTAGTTATATAAATTATATAATTATGTCCTTTAAACCCCTAAAAAAGGCATTAGTCTTGAAAGTACCACGCACCCGTTCGCGCACCGAAATGAGTTGTTCCGAGACTACTGCTAACCTGGAATCTGATGAGATTGTCGAGCCTGAGACCGAGGCAATTTCGAAGGAAATCAGTGAGGCTCCTAGTCTGGGTAACAATAAAACACCTGTTTTTTTTTTAAGAAAAGGGTAATGTTTTTGAAAACATACAAAATAAAATCAACAGTTCTAAAATAATTTTTTTTAAATGTCTAAAGTTACTCTGTGAAAAAATATTATTAAGTGTTTGCTAAATATAAGATACCTTTTTTAAATCATACTACACTTATTTAAATTGGCAATCTATTTTTAAGAGAAACCTTTAAAAAGTTCTTTGTAATGGTGCAAAAAAGAATGTATCCACAAATAATTGTTAGCTGCATGGAAGCAAGACGAGCGTGAACTTAGCTTAGAAGCGTTTTTTAGGAATTTTATAAAAATTTCCGAACTGTTTTTTTAATAACAATTTTTTTAATATGACAAACAATTATGTTGTTTAGGTATATTGTGTTCAACGACTTGATTCCACGAGCGTGAACTTAGATTGAGAGCGTTTTTTAGGAATTTTATAAAAATTTCCAAACTTAAGATCCAATTATGTCCTTATCTTGATAGCTAATTAAAAACTTTTTTTTATTCTAAAGAACGGTCCTTTGTCTTTAATTTAAAAAAATCCATTGAATTGGGGTTTGACTTTTTGAATAAGGCCCCTTTAATTTTTTTTTTCTAGTTTTTTATTTATACAACCTAAATTCTTAGCAACGCTATTTGAGGGATTTCTTGCTTAAGTGCTAAGAGTTTAGGTAAAACTTATATGGGTCATGTATTTTAAAAGCAACAATAAAGTGGTAAAAAAATATCACAACATCATAAAACATAACTATACAAGTCTGTTAAAAATATAAATTACTAAAAAGATATTTTATTTTTGCATAAAAGGTTGTATATCTGAAACACGATAATCGTGCAAAGTTGGAATTTTTCTGAAAAGTTTATTCAGGCTTATGGTATAAAAAAAAAGTGAAAAAAAATTTATAGCATCATTAAAATCATTTTAATAAGTATGTTTAAGAAAAAAATTTTGAGAAAAAGTAATTATATATAAGAGAAGGTTGTGTAAATAAAAACTAGAAAAAAACACAAAAAATTGAATGTGACCCTATTCAATGGATTTTTTTTAATTAAAGACAAAGGACCGTTTTTAAAAAAAATAAATATTAGCTATTAAGATAAGGACATAATTGGATCTTAAGTTTGAAAATTTTTATAAAATTCCTAAAAAACGCTCTCAATCTAAGTTCACGCTCGTGGAAGCAAGTCGTTGAACACAATATACCTAAACAACATAATTGTTTGTCATATTAAAAAAATTGTTTATATATTTGGTTAATTCAATGTTAATTGCTAAGAGGGCATTCAGATTTACACGTGGTATAACTTACTTCTTAATCTTAAAAAATAGATTTGTTGTTGTAGAAGAAAGGGCGAGACTAATGTATTTTACCTTAAAAAAATATTTTCTGCTAAAACTTAGTCATAATTTTCACTATCTAATTTTGATGGATTATATGAAATGTCTAACTAATTTGAATACTTGTTTATTTTTTGTAGAAATACAACAGCTTCTTTAAAACTGTTACAAATCGGTGATAAAAAAGCTTTATTTAGTATTGTTTATAAATCTTTAATAGTTTTTTTTTAATTATTACTTTTCAAATATCTAACAAAATAAGATCAAATTCCCATCCTTTTATTAAAACCTCTGGTATATTTTACGTTAAGAAAATACTACGTAAAGCAAGTGATAATGACTGTTTTTTTTATACTACAAAACTGATGTAAATTTTAACATCAAAGTATGAAATGTTGCTGTATTATCACAAGTTAGCGTAGTCTTCTGTTTTAGTTTTTATTATCACTTAATTAGACTCGATAATGAAATCGACGCTCAGGATTATGGTCAGAGGTACTGGTTTATAGAAAGACATTTCGGTCCGCGAGCTACTAGCTTGTTAGTTAAAGAAAATGTTTGAAATGAACAAAAGTACTAGTTTTGTTTTGACTTAAATTTATAGTAGTTAATAACATATCCTATTTATTTACTAAGAATGAAAAAAAAACATAACTTTGAGAAACAGTTATTAAATAAGGTAATAAAGGTTGTAACGTTAAACTAACATGTGTTTTTGGAAGATTATTTAAGAGCCCCTGAAACTACATTACCTCGGATGTGTTACTAAACTTTATAAAAATTAAGGAATGGACTTTCTTTTTGTTATACTTTAATTTCGTGTTTAAGTTGTAGATTAGCAATATACTACATTTTTTAAATAAGAATATTTTTGTTCTGAAAAAGTAGTGTAGTACAAACGCTCAATTAAAAAAAAAGACAAACAAAAATAATAATTACATGTATATTAAGAAAAAATTAAGTTTTTTTAAACTAAAATTGTTTATAAACACAACTTGTAACTATAAACTTGAATTAAATTTGTTCCTTATGAGTAAGTTGTTTTGGCTGATTTATTTAAATTTTTCTAATGATTAATATCTTACTTCTAATACATTCCTACAAGTAATTCTTTTTTGTGCGTTTTAAACTTAATTAGTAAGGAATTAAAATAAGTATGTGTGTAATATAACTGTTATAAGCTAGTAACAAATGAATTTGTTGTATATTCAAGAAGCTTTTTAAGCCTGATTTATTTAATCAAGACCCGGGTCTCAGTCTACCGAAAGCTTGTGGTCTTATGATTAAAAAGGTATGATCAAACCTTTATGTTAACTTGAGGCTCTGTTAGACTTTTCTCGTTTTTTTTTTTTTAATTAGATACTTATGATACAGTCTTAGGAATTTTGATAAAACTAATAATAGTTTTTCTTTGAGTAGATTTTTAATATCCTGAAAAACAATTGTACAATGATAAAATTACCCCGCGCATTTTTGAACTATTATTTTTATCACTGTGTTATTTGTTTATTGAACAACAAAAAAACGTTCATTTTTTTTAGTCCTAGGACCTGGTGCACGAAGAACCTTCGGTTATCGAGTCGTACACTACGGATACCTTTAACCGTCTTATCTAGGACAAGTTAAATTGTATACTGTTTTACTAAATGTATTCAATTCTTGAACATTTTAAATAAAAAGCTCTAGAACGATCTTTACTACATTCTTCTATCGTTATATTGAAAGTATCTATATTACCTTTATGTCTTGACCTAAAAATTAATCAAAATAATATTGTTACTATTAAATTATCAATTCTATATCATTTAAACTATTAAGGGTCGCATTTTTATTTCAATATCTTTAAGCAAACATAATGAAAATGTTTGCAAGTTAGTAAGAAAGTTGTTTTGACTGTTTTGCAGAACAAATAATAGTTTTTCTAACCTTTTCGTGATTTACCGATTAAATGGTAGCTACGTGTGTATGGGTGTACCTATTATACTGCAACTTAGGCTGAAAAATATTTTTTCTAAATGTGGCAACCTTGATTTTTACTTATAAAAAAGTTCAGCAAAATTTCAACAAAAAATATCTAAATATTCATAGTTGAAAACAAAGTATTAATTGTGTTACACAAGTAAATGTAATTTAAAACTTTTTAACTAGAGTACAACATATAGTATTAAAAAATATAACACAACTTAGTTAAAAAAATTGTAAAACTTAAGTTACGTTCAGTTGATCCAGAGGTCGGCAGACTTTTGTAAGTGGCAGGCTAATTTTCCTAGAAAAAGTTACTCAAAAACCGCAGTGTTTTTTAGAATTGTAATAACAGTATGAAAACAACATCTAAAAAACAAAAGTGAAATAGTATGATAAATTTCAGAGCACTAGCAAAGAGCAAATGTAAAATTAGAAGCCTAATTGTCATTTTTTTACTACAAACCGTGATTTTGTTATTTATGTAATAGTATTTTTTAGGTATAATGTGTCTCGAGGACTTTATATATTTGTTTTGCAGGCTGCATTTGGCACGCAAGCCGCAGTTTTGTAACCCCGAAGCTAATTAGTAGCTTGAAGAAAAACAACTGTTGAAATCAAAACTAAATACTACTATCTAGTTCTAATAAAATGCATCTTTATAATCTACTATTACAATATTATATAGGTTATTTGTTTGTTATGCTGTTGAACAAAGAGCAAATTTACAAATCAATAAAGTTGAAAACAGTGTGTTTAATAAGGATGAAGTTTTAGTGTTTAAACAAGATTTAAGATTAATAGTTCTTTCTTGAAGTTTTAGTTTTGAATTTAGCTGGCAAATTTTTGATTTTTGAATTACAAAAATAATAACAATACAAGTTAATTCAGTATTAAAAATGGAGATCCGGAAACAATAGTCATTTATTTTCGGGTATTTAAGCTTTTCTCCAGAGGGACTGGGATAAACTTTAGCAGTAAAGTTAGCAAAAACTTTTCAAGCCACTCATGGACTTGTGATCCACCCTGTTTGAGTGCTTCGATACGAAGAATAAAAAAAGTGAGTTTGTCTGCAGGTACTATATCTTCAATAACATAATTTTCAAGTTTATAATAAGCTGTTAATTTTAGAAAACTAATTTTAGAATAAGCTGCATGAATGTTCATCACGAATGTAAAGTTAAAAAACTAAACAGTGAATAATGTACAACAGCATATAAAAAACAACAATTAACTTATGTTTTAAGGCTAACGTAAATGAAATCAAGTAAAAGGTTCCAAAAACATTCACGCGGGAGCAATTTCTACAAGAAGCTAGCTAAACACTGCCCTTTTAAATGTTTCTAGTAAGCATTTTTATGCTGTTTGCAGTAAAATAAATCACAGCAAAGCGGTTACAATTGAAGCTACCTTAGTCTAGCAGAATTAATTTTTTATTCTTTGTACTTAATTTATCAATACAAGATCATGACGACTTAAGTGAGGGAAACCATATTGTTTTCAACTTACAAATCTATCAAAAACTCAAATTATAGAAATTTTTCTGTCATACATTGGGATGTTTTTTTGTTTTTTATTTACAGTTTGATGATCAAGTAAAAAATGACCTCAAAAGTTTGAACAAGTAAAAAATATGACCCCAGAAAAGTTTAGATCAAGTAAAAAAAATGACCCCGGGGTCATTTTTTAATTGATACAGCAGTTGTTACAAAATTAAAGAAAACTTTCTTTTATTATCTTCAACAAAAATACTATTTTAAATAACTTTAAATAAAATTTCCAAAACATATAAGTGTTAAATATAATTAAAGCAAAAATAATGTAGTGTTGTTAAGAAATACTAAAATAAATATTAAAAGTTACAACACATTCAAAACAATCCAGTTTTAGGTTGAATATTTTTATTGTATCAACATACGAGTTTAGATAAAAAAATATTTAAAACATTTTCAACGTTGTGACAAACAAGTACAAAATCACCCTATTTATTTACTATTTTAAAATATCATTGTTATTATTGTTTGGTGATCTGTATAGCCAAATAGTTACGTATACAAAAGTAGCAAAAATAAGTAGAACCAAAATTGCTGTTAACAAGTAGTACTCTGTACAATACTGTATTATTACTGTGGTTATTCGAACTTCTGTTTCAACTTCGTCATCTAGAAAAGAAAAAATGTCTACTTGTTTGTTTTTGTAGTTAAATTAGATAACTTCTACAAAAATACATAAAATTAACTACTGAAAAAATGTCACTCTTGATTTGTTGAAATCAGCTTTTAGTTAAAACTGTACTTTTAAAGTTCATTAAATAGCAACTGCGTACTATATTGTTTCAAAAAAATTAAAAAAAATTTTTAATATTATTTTTTTTTTATGTGTCTGTTAATGAAAAAAAAAACTTTATGTTAATTTATTGATTTAATTTCGCAGTTCCAGTAAACTATCAACTTAAATCTACTTTTAAAAAAACTTTATAGTTATACATTATAAATATTTTTTACAGTATATAGTAAATACTTGAACAATTGCGAATATGTTATAGTTATCAATCATTGATCAGACAAGGATATGTGGTAGTAAAATATTACATTTAACAGTTTTTTTCTCAGAGGTGCTGTTTTTTTTAAAGAATGGCCTAGCTTTTTAGATGTAAAACAAAAGTCATTGTAACATTTATTAAATGCATGGTTGCCACTCGTTTTTTCAAAAGTTTTTCCAGGTTTTCCAAATTTCTTCCAGGGTTTTAACAGTACACATTTTTGAGTCTATTTTTAGTTTAAAGTTTAGTTAAAGGTAAGAAACTTTGTTAAATAGTATTAAAACATTGAAAAGATACTACATAGCTACTTTAAATATGTTTTTTAATAAAAAATATTTTTGATGATGACAATTTTTTTTGATAGATTATTTAAGTCAAATCGAAATTTTACCACTATACATGTGAAAATTGTCAAAGTTCCAGGTTTTTCTAGGTTTTTTAGTGGTTTTTGTTCAAAATTTAAAAACTAATGTTAAACCTCTATAACAACGAAGTTTGTCTTCATTGAAAGACCAGTTTGCGTTCTCATCACATCTCGCAGTGATGTTTGACACAAGAGAGTTTTCATGGAACATCTGGCCACCGTTCTTGCAAACTACCGTTCCAGTGTCGTTGAAGTTTGATGACTCACTCACAACCTCGAATTTATCGCTTACTAGCTCACACTCTGTTCGTGACAAATAAAAATTTTTTTTATGAAACTTTGAAAATAATTAGAGTTAAGAAGTTTCATTTCAATACATACTAATAATTAATATACAGTAATGATAGTTATTTTTCAGTTAGCAACTTTTACTTCAAACCATAAAAGAATTTCAATACTAAAGCCGAAAAAATATTATTTGAATACTTTTAAATTAACTATGAAGCAACCAAATATAAGTTTGATAGTTTTTATTTATTAGAAGTTTTGATTGAAAATAAAAAACTAACTTCTTATGACGATATCACCAACTTCGCAAACTGTTGATATTTCCTTTTTGATTGGTGTGGAATTTTGTTTCCAAATAATTTTATAGCTTCCTGGGGGAGTAAGTCGTTGATTATACACAACGTAGATATAAACTAAATCATTTGCGAACAAGTAATTTAAATAGAAAGGTGATTGATCAGGGGTGTTAAATTTTCCGCAGTGACAATCAAAACTGTTTATCTTTCTACAGTTGAATTCCAAAGGTAGGCTATAAGTAGTTCCATTTGGATGGATTATTTCGATCGTTAACGAGTTGTTCAAATAAGAAGTTGGCATGTTGTAGCACGGTATAGCAATTGAAACACAAGTAAAAGTGTTTGAAATGTCGTTTATTGGATGAACAGGTTTATGGATGTCGTCAAATAGCACTCCGTAGCACTTTTCTGTAAATAAATAAGAACATATTAAATAATGTTAGAATTATAAAATAGTTTTATTTGATTAATCAAGTATGTAAATAAATATAGTTTGAAATATTTTTTATTATTTTTAATTTCAATGGTTTGAAATGGATTATAAAATATCCATCAGCAGCTTAAAACTAATGAGTTAGTAAATTTTAAGCACATTGTAATCTTTAGGTAAATAGATTTAACTGTTTAGTTTAGCAAAAGCTGATTGAAACTTGGTCTAGAATAAACGAATAGTTGCATTAATAGTTGCAATTTAATGTAAACGTTAGGTTTTTAGTTTTGTCTAGAACAATCATGTTGTTTTAATCCTGCAAGTTTTTTATTTAGATACTTACCATAAGCACTTGATGTTTCAAGTAAAACTGCACAAAGGGCGATGAAATACAGCTTGTTTATCATCTTTGGAAATATGTTAAGTTTATAAAGCATATATTTCCTGAAAAACAAAGTGAGTTTAAAAACCTATATTACAGTAAATCTGTTTACATTTTTAACCTATCTTATTTTTTATATTAAGTAAAAACAAATAAATGAAACATAATATAGACGATTTAAAATAATTTGATCACATTTTACTGTTCAGTCCTTAACTATATGTACATATTCTTGGATACGGCATTTAAAAAGTCTGACATTGACAAGAAAAAAAAGCAAAGTTCTTATTTGTAGGTCTTAGCTACCTTAGAACTGTTATTAAATCGTTTTTTAGTTTTTTTTCTAGGTTTTCTTAATTGTAAGATTTAGTTACCTCAGTGTATCGTACTTCATTTTTTATTGTCTTTCCAGATTTTTGATTGTTTATTAACAAATTAAGCGCATTTAAACGATAATTTATTTTACAAACGAGTTAAATTTTGAGTAAAATGGTTGTCTTGTCATTTAGTGTCTTAATTACAATTGAAGTACCGTAATCTTTCCTTAATTACTTATTTGAAGCCGAAAGCTTTGTGATTTATATTTAGACTTGTACTTTTTCAGGGGGTGCAAGGCTATTACAATTCGGACATTTCAAATTCCAGAATTTAATTTTTTTTTTTGAAAGGACACAAATAAAAAAGTATAACATATTTAAAGAAAATTTAAAAAATACGTATATAGGTTTAATCAATACCTACAAACGCTTTTTTGAAGATATGGCTAAAATCAGTTTCAAAACAAAGTAATTTTTTAAATTCTTTTTTAGTATACAAACAAATATTCAAAAAAACAAAAAAAAAGTGTTAGTAGATATTAGTAAGACCTAAACAACATTTTATTTTTAAATACTTATTAACACATTTCAAAGTAGTTTTTAAGATATGAGTGATATAAAATAAAAATGTATTCTCTTTTATTTTCAAGACAATATTCTTAGGTTTTTTATTTATGTTAAGCTACCTTTTCTCCTTTAATAATAAATCATAATATAAAAACCAAAAATATTTATTTTAAAGTTATATTAGAAAAAATATAATATAAAAATCAACTTAGCATAAAGATTTTAAAAATCTAGTCTCGTATAAACTTTTCCTGATTACAAAAAAGTTGTCATCAAATTTCACCAAGTGTATATTCATCATCCCCTTTTATGATTATTTGTTATTTATTCAAAATGAAAAAAAAAAATTTTTTATTCAAAATACTGTAGGTAACTCATTCTTAGGCAAAAACTCAAACAAAAATTTACTTGTAAAGATTAAACTTATAAGCATTGTGTTTAAGAATGATAACTAAAACTACTTGTACACACTAGTCTAAGTTTTGCTACTTTTCTAAAACATAAAATACTTAGTCTGCTACATTGGTTTTTTAAATTAAATTTTTCACAACAAACTTACTAACAGTGTTTAATCGTCAAGATTGAACCAAAAATCAATAAATATCTGAATTATTTGATTAATACAATCTTACTTTGAAAAACTATAACTTCATATAAGCTTTAACTTATTCACAAACATATTGTTTTCACACTAACAAAACTACTAATGCACAAACTCGATTTTAGCATTTAAACAAAATATGTACTGTTTATGAAATGTTACTGCTTATAAATTTAAATAAAATAATTTTAATTGTTAAACTGATTTAAGCTGTCATAGGATTTTAAAACACTTAATATTAGTTACCAAGCTTATTAGTAAAATTACACCATGTAAAATGTTAAACATAAGCAATGAGTATTTCTATAATATTGGCTATAGGTATTGATAAAATAACAAAGTAAATCTAGTTTTAGATAGAAGCACTTTTAGAACTTTTAAATTGTTACAACTTTTTTTTTAACTTGAAAGGTTGAAAAGAGTTGTTTTAGTTTCAATGGTTATTAAAGTTCAGTATTCAAAACTTGATGCCTATTTTCAACTTAATATATATTCATTTTATTTAAGTCTAAGAGATGCAGCACTGTATTAAGTTTTTTAAAGACTTATAAAAAAGATATAGTTTTTGGTTATTTTTTGATTAATTAAATCAAAACATAATTCACAAGAACTAATGTTTAAACTTTTAAAAAGTGGTGTTGTTAAGCTGTTATATCTAGGTTGCTTGGCTCAACAAGCAACGGTAAAGTTTTAGTCAACTTATAGCTTTTAAGAAACACACTAAATTTTAAGCAGTTATAAAGTACAACAAAATAATTTGGTTTAAATTTACAAACGTTGTTAAAAAAATGTCTAAAGGTTTTTTACTAAAAGACATATACAATTTACTGTCCTTGACATGACAATAAAAGGTATCCATGGTGTGCGACTCGATAACCGAAAGGTTCTTCATGCACCAGGTAGACTGGTTGTAAGTTAAAGTGACATTAATTCTAGCTGTTTTTTTATTTTCCCAAGGGAGTTTACCAAAAATAAAAATTAATTCTCACATTTAAAGACAAAAACTACATGACTTTATAATGTATATTAATAAACATATGAAAATGAGTGCAGAAAAACTAAAAATAAACATCTTAGTCATTATATTTTATTGTTTATTTTATAATTTCATAACTAAGTTTTTAAAATCTGTCTTATTATTATTTTACTTAAATAATTGAGTTTTTAGTCCTTTTTTCATAGAAAAATCAGAAAAAGTGCTCTAAAACTAACAGTTATTTAAAAAAAGCTAGTCAAACTTTGCAGACATGTTGTTAAAAGTATAGTTATCTATCCATTTTTTTTTATAGTTTTATCTAATAGATTGAAGTTTTTATGACCATCTGAACTTTTCTAATTATACATTTTTGTATGCTTTTATCTAAGCTTAAGCCATTACCTAAAGCACTCCACACCAGGTCTTAGTACCAAATACTTTGAGCGTCTTTTTATGTCATTCAATAAACTATTATTATTTCGCTTTTATCTGCATTATTTAATTATTTTTCTAGTATCAACCATAGCTTTTGTTTACTGCAGTTTTTAGTTAAATGTTATTTTTTAAACATAAGCATTGTTAATTAAGTTTTTAATCTCTAACAATTATATTTCTTTGCACTTAACAAGTCAAAAAAACAAATAAAATAATTAAAAATCAAGATACTATAGCATAAGCAAGCGAGTGGTTAACAAAAAAGTTATACATGATGTGCTATAAAATTAGGAGGATTTTTCAGTCAGCCCAGATTTATCAGACAAAATATTTCTTTAACTATAATTCTTGAAAAGGTTTTACCTGCTTGTAATTTAAAAAGTAAACTCTAAAACTTTTTGGGTTAATTTATTAATCTAGATCGGGGTTTCCCAAACTTTTTTGCAAATGGCCCCCTTTAAAGAATTTAAAAAGCAATGGCCCCCTTCAACAAGATTACTCTTTTTTTTTGCTCTTCATCTGCAACTCAAAAATATCTAGTGTAAGTTTCAAGTTATGGCCTCATGGCCCCCCTTCGGCTCCTTTACTGCTCATGGCCCCCCTAGTCCCCCTTTGCTGCTCGTAGTCCCCTGAGTATCTGTCATGGCCCACTTTGGGAAACCCTGATTTAGATACTATACTGAATTTATTTTATTTGGCTCGTAAGAAATTGTAAAAGCATGTGATGTACGACTCGACAACCGAAAGGTTCTTTCGTACACCAGGTCCTTAGGCCAAACTTTTTAAGCGCTTTTTTATCGCTCAGTAAGCAATAGTCATATATTTTATTCTTTTTTCTTAATTTTTAACCTAAGTTCAAGTGGTAAAATGTGACTATGTTTTCTATTTATACATTATATTTACATGTTTAACTGTTTTTAATCTTGTTTAATGTATATAAACGAAAATTATACTATAGTGATTTATTTTTAAAATAATGAGCTTGAAAAAAGTTTGGTTAAAATTCTAAAGGCTCCTTTGAATAAGGCTCTTAGCGAACTTTGATAATAAAATATGTTTGAGGTAAGTAAAGCTTTTAAAAAAAGTTTAAAGATTATAATATTATTGCATTTTGAAATATATGCATAAATTAAAATACTTTCTATTACTATTTAAACTAGGAGTGGAAAACTTTGTCCCGATCCGGCTACTAAACAGACTTTTAAACTACTTAGAAAAAAATAATTAAAAATAATATATAGTTGAATTTACTATAAATTTTAACTAGTGTAGTAGCTATTTAATGACTTGTTAACACTGGAGAGAAAAAACTGAACATATTTTGTTAGGAAAATAGAAAAAGCCAGTATAATTTAAAAGTAAAATAAATGAAGAACTTTTTGTTAAAATTCAAAATTTAAAAATATATTTAGTTTCAAAAGAGTTGACAAATACTTAAAAAAAGCTTATAAAAGGCAATTGAAACAAAATGTTTGAACATAACAATATAATAATAATAATTGTAATAAACAACAAAAAAATTAATTTAAGTAGTACATTTTGTTGGATAAAACAGCTCAATGTTTTTTAAAACTTTCAATACATCACAATCATGTAGCTTTATCTCGTTTTAACACAAAAACAGCAGAAGCTAGACTTCACAAGCTAATTAAAAACGGACAAAAACTGTAGCAGAAAACATTAATTTTCTAAGCATCATAAAAGAAAAAGCAAGCATATAAAATAATAATAATTCAATAGAGAAACCAATACGTAGTAACCTTTTAACCTAAAATAAAAATTATAACCTTTTTCTTTATTAAAAAAGTAACAAACGAGTAAAAAGTGTTTTGAAAGTCGAAATTCTTTAAATGAAAATAAAAAAGAACTGTGTCAATTCTACTCAGGTTTGAAAACTTTTTTTTTTTAAGTTTTTACAATAATAGCTTTATAAACTTATTTATACCAATACTGTAAGTATAACTTCAAAAAGAAGTTGTAGCGATTGAATAATATCAAACGAGATGCAAAAGAATTGAGTATAAAGCCGAGAGTACTATATACTGTTGGTTAACGACAAATAAAGCATTAAAAAGTTTGTATCTTGACCTGGTGTACGATAAAACCTTTTAGTTATACGGTTACAGTTTGATTTTTTGTCCAAAATTTTAAGTTGTCAATCTTTTGATACTGATTACGAAAAGTAAAGAAGACGATTGATATTTTTTTCAGTGTTAAAAACAAAAAAGTAATATAACAACAGCTTAAAAATATCTTAAAACTTACACACAACTTACACCTACACTAAATGTCTGCGCTGCTTAAATTTTAATTTGTTTAAGTATTCTTAATTTACAGAATTTTGAAATACAACACAACTTTTTAAAGTACTCAGCTCATTACTAGCTTCATAATTTTTAATAATACAAATCAAATTTTGCTTTAAAAACATAACTTTTGTTTTATAATGTTAAAATATAGTTCTTATAATAGATAAATGTTGTGCTATAAAAAGTCCATAAAAAGTACTTAAATTAAAAATTTTAAAAGTCATTGTGAATTTTTTCTATGAAAATAATAACACTAAAAGGACATGGTTTTATGTAAATTAGACAGCTTTGTTAAAAAATAATAATATTCAAATTGTAAATACTATAATACTAACAAACTAGAAATGTTTAGTCTACAATAAAATCACATTTAAAGTACATAACTATTAGCTAAAATTCTTAGCCGAGTCTTTTTATTAGCTAAAACACTTTGAAATATAGTACTATATTCCTAATCAACTTTAAAAATTCACAGATGGAACTTCTTATCATTTTACACTCTTTAGTTTATTTTTCAAAACTTCTAAGCTTTTCATAAACTAAACAGGTTTTTGTTAAAAATTTAAGTTATTTTTTAAAGTTGATGAAATAATGAAGACGTACAAAATATGACTCAAAATTTTAAGTTTTAAGAACCTCTAACACTTAAAAAAAATTAACGGGTAACAGTAAATTTTTGAAGTTAAATTTAAAACATTTTAGTCAACCATAGAATTCAAAAATACTTAATTTAAGCAAATACCTTGTTAAAAATAATCTAACTTCATGTGTAACAAATAATTTAAGAAAGTATTTAACTGTTGTTTTACTATCTTAATCAGGGATTCCAAAGCTTTTTTTTTTAATTGCCCCCTTTGACTAAATTAAAATGGCAGTTCCCCCTCCAACAAGACTACCATTTGAAACACCTAGGACATTGTTTTTGCTCTTCATCTGCAACTTAAGAATATCTAGTGTAAGTTTCAAAAATACTAATAAATACACTTAAAATCTTTTTTTTGT
Source organism: Thalia democratica (assembly GCF_965202585.1). Taxonomy (NCBI): domain Eukaryota; kingdom Metazoa; phylum Chordata; class Thaliacea; order Salpida; family Salpidae; genus Thalia; species Thalia democratica. Next base: position 43,989,980 of record NC_139165.1, read on the forward strand.
TCTTTATCTGCAACTCAATAATATCTGGTGTAAGTTTTAAAATTTTAAAATTGCCCCCTACCCCTTTCGACCCTTTATTAGTTATTGCTCCCCAACTTACTAAAACTGCCCCTAGGGGGACACTACCGCCCACTTTAAGAAACCCTGATTTAAATTCAAGTAGTTTTATCACTAACAAAGTTATGATTCAAACTTAATTTTTATAGTTAAGATTTCATCATGGTGCACATATTTTTAGAATCTGCTTAGAGCAATTCATCTTAACGACATGTGATAAATCTAGTATAAATTTAACTCATCAATAAAATTTACAAAATATCTCAACACTGGACTTATTATTTTCTAAAGTATTTTATTTGTTGACTTTGATAAACGTTACAAATACTTTAAAAAGTATAGGATTTAATTATCTATCATGGTTTGTTGAAGGAAAAGAAAGACGCTAAAATAATTAGCCATATGACCTGATCAACGAATAACCTTTTGGTTATCAAGTCGCACACAACGGATACCTTTTTACGTCTTTTCCAGGACACATTAAGTAAAATTTGCTGTACTTATTGCTACATTCTACATACTAATTAAGACTAATTGTTTAAGAAATGTTCTATTTTTTTTCTAAAGTTAATGTACGAATAAGCAATTTAAAATATTTTTGGTAACAGCAGTAATAAAATGCTAATTTTTCTGTTTGTGCTTAATATATTTATGTCTTTTTTTTACTCCTGACTTACTGAGTAGTTTGTATAAAAAACCATCGTTAAAATCGAAACAAAATACTACTTAATCGAGTTCTTAAGAAATATAACTTTTTAAAAGCTATTTTAAAAATACTATACTGGTTATTTTTTTGTTATGCTGTTAAACAAAAAAGTGAGTTTATAAGTCAATAAAGTTGAAACAAGTTTGTTTATAAAAATACTGTATTGAAGTTTTAACAAAATTTACGCTTTTTTTTGAGGTTTTAGATTTTCTTAAAACTGGCTTAACTTTTTTTACAAAATTCATAAAGAAAAGAATAAAACCAGTTAAAAATAGTAATCAACTTAATTATAAATGGAGATCCGGGAAAATCATTACGTATTGTCGGGTTTTAAATCTCCAGAGGGACTGAGCGAAACTTCAGCAGCAAAGTCAATAAAAACTTTTTATGCCACTCATGGACTTGCGATCCACCCTGCTTGAGTGCATTGATGCGAATGATAAAAAAAAGTGAGTTTATCTGCATATATTTTAAATTAAAACAAGTAGTAAATGTTCGATAATTTGCTGCATGTACGCTTACCACGAATACAAACTTATAAAAACTAAACAGTGAATAATGTAGAATAGCATCTACAAATAAACTTTATTGAAAACTAAGTGTAATTGAAATCAAGTTGAAGGTTCCAAAAATATTTACGCAATTCCTACAAGAAACTTGCTAAACACTGCCATGTAGCTGTATCTAGTAAGCATTTTATGATATTTGCAGTAAAATAAATCAAAGCAGAGCGGTTATAATAGAAGCTACCTAAAGTCTAGCAGTACTATTTTTTTTTAATTGTTTGTATTTAATTCATCAATACAAGATCATGACGACTTAAGTGTGGGAAACCATAGTATTTTCAACTTATAAACTATTAAAAGCTCAAATTATTGCAATTTTGGTATGTAGTGCAATACTAAATAACATAACGTACATATTTTTAAATTTAGCAGTTTTCTACAAAAGCGAGTAAAATTTTCTTTTAATATCCAAAGCTAAACTAACATTAAAAATCCTTAAACATGGTTACTCATACTTGAAAATTTTACAAATAAATAAAACAAAAATAATGTAGTTGTTTTGAAAAATAATAAAGATTAATATTAAAAGTTACGATACATTAAAAAAACAGTTGTCATCTAACTTTATTTTATTTTATTAGTATACGAATAAAGAAAATAGATTTTCTTAAACACATAAAGATTTGGTTACAAAGTAGTGCACAGACTTTCTTATTATCCACTATTTTAAAGTAACATATTTATTAGTGTTTATTAGTGTTTGGTGATCTGTATAAACAAATAATTACGTTTACAAAAGAAGCAAAAATAATTAGAACCAAAATTGATGTTAATAAGTAGTGCTCTGCACAATACTGTACTATTATTGTGGTTATTCGAATTTCTCTTTCAACTTCTTCATCTAGAGAAAAGAAATAATTTCGATTTGTTTTGTAGTTTAATTAGATAATTTTTACAAAAATACATACAATTAACTGCTGAAAAATGACACTCCTGATTTATTGTAATCAGCTTCAAAAAGTACTTTTAGAGATAATTGCATAATCACTGCGTATTATATTATTTCAAAAAAATTAAAAACGATTTTTAATATAAAATTTTGTTTATGTGTCTTTTAATGAAAAAGATAACCTATGTTTATCAATAGACTTTATTTAGTAATTTCAGTAAAGTATAAACTTAAATCAACTGAAGTATTTTTACTTGTTAGAAACTTGAGTAATTACAAATTATATAAGAAACACTTGAACAATTGCAAATGTGTTAGAGTTATCAATCCTTGATCAGACAAGGATCCGTGAAAGTAAAACATTTTTTTTACAGTTTTTGTCGGAGGTTCTTTGTGAAATGGCCTAGCTTTGAAAATGTAAAACTGAAGTCATTAAATTATTTAGTATTATTTCAATAAAATCTATTGTAAACCTCTATAACAACGAAGTTTGTCTTCATTGAAAGACCAGTTTGCGTTCTCATCACATCTCGCAGTGATGTTTGACACAAGAGAGTTTTAATGGAACATCTGGCCACCGTTCTTGCAAACTACCGTTCCAGTGTCGTTGAAGTTTGATGATTCGCTCACAACCTCGAATTCATCGCTTACTAGCTCACACTCTGTTTGTTTCAAATATAAAGTAATTTAATTCTATTTTATTTCGAAAATAACTTGAGCTATGAAGTTGTATTTAAGTACTAATAAATAATGATGAGTAGATAGTAGATTTTATTGTGAGATAGAAACTTTTACTTCGATTTATCAAAGAATTTCAATGTAAAAACCTTAATAATCCAGTTTAAATGCTAATAAATCAACCTTAAAAAAGATGTTTACCGGAGAAGAACAAAAATTGATTAAACAATTGTTATATATCAGAAAGTTTGACATACAAAGAATATAACTTACTTCTTATTACGACATCTCCTATTTCGCAAACTGTTGATATTTCCTTTTTGATTGGTGTAGAATTTTGTTTCCAAATAACTTTATAGCTTCCTGGGGAAGTAAGTTGTTGATTGTAAACAATGTAGATATAAACTAAATCATTTGCGAATGTGGAAATCAAATAGAAAGGTGACATGTAAGGTGAGCGAAATTTTCCGCAGTAACAATCAAATTGTCCTGTCTTGTAACAGATGAATTCCAAAGGTAGGCTATAAGTAGTACTATTTGAATCGATTATTTCAATCGTTAACGAGTTGTTCAAATAAGAAGTTGGCAGGCTGTAGCACGGTACAGGAAATGCAACACAAGTGAAAATGTTTGAATAGTCGTTTATTGGGTGAACAGGTTTATGGATGTCGTCGAAATCCACTCCATGGCACTTTTCTGTAATTTATTTTGGTAATTGTTTTTAAAAGTTTGACTAAAGATAATTAAGACTAAAAATTACAATTGAACTAAATAAATACTCAGACTTTTAGGTACACATCAGCTCTTTAGTGTTTTTTTATATAGAAAAACTACAGTTTTATCATCCTGACAAATTAATTTATTTAGATACTTACCATAAGCACTTGATGTTCCAAGTAAAACTGCAAAAAAGGCGATGAAATACAGCTTGTTTATCATCTTTGAAAATATGTTGCGTTTATAAACCATATATTTCCTGAAAAAAAAAAGTGAGCTTAAAAACCTATATTACAGTAAATCTGTTTACATTTGCAAATTATTTCATTTTCTTATATTAAGTAAAAACTAATAAATAAAGTAAAGTATAAATGATTTGAAATACTTAGATTGCATCGAACTGTTCAGTCCTTAACTATATATACATATTCTTGAATACAGCATGAAAAAAGTCTGACATTTACAAGAAAAAAGTTCGAGTTCTTATTTGAATTTTTAGCTACTTACAAAACTGGTAAAATCGTTTTTGAGCTAAAAACCTTATGATATACATTTAGACTAGTACATTTTAGGGGGTGCTCGACTATTAAAATTCGGACTACTTAAATTCAAGCATTAATTTTTTTTAAGGACATAACTTAAAAAATAACACATATATAACGAAAAAAAATGCGTACATAGGTTTAATCAATACCTACAAACGCTTTGTTTCTTGAGAGATATGGCTAAAATCAGTTTCAAAACATAGTAATTTTTTTAGTTCTTTTTTAGCTAAAAATCTTTCATAAAGGCAAAAAAAAGTTGTTTGTAGATATTAGTAAGACCTAAGTAAGTTTTTAAATTTTTTTAAATGTTTATTTAATTTAAAGTTGTGCCCTTTAAACTTTTTTTTTGAGTTGTCTGAATTTGAATGCTTTTTAAGGGTGTGATTTTTGTTGAGTACTTACGTTTAGGCTGTGTTCAAATTTCTACCTCAAAAGAAGGTTTTGTAATAACTAGATTTAGTGAAGCCATATTTTTACTTTGCTGGAAAATAAAACAAAAACTAGGTCTATTTAACCATAAATAAATAATTTTCACTACTATAACTTTGAAAAATATAATAACTTTTTAAACAAAATTTATAAATCAAGTTGTTTTATTTAATAAAAGTAGGTTTATGGTTATATTTTTTTTTAAGGAAAGCTAGTTTAGCTAAAATATTCAGCACCGTTGGTACCGTTCTTCAACGTTGTCTTACTTGATAGAAATTTATAATAGAAGTCAGCTACTTTTTATAGTTTAAACATTTCAAAGTAGTTTCGAAGATATGAGTGATGTTGAATAAAGTTCTAATCTCTTTTATTTTCAAGACAATTTTTTTTTTTGCAAACTTTTCTTATAATAAAAACTAATTATAATATAAAAACATACGTTTACATTAAAATTTTAAAGTTATTTATGAAAAAATTAAATAAAAAGCAGCTTAGTATAAAGATTCAAAAAGTCTAGTCAGGTACACTTTTTTCCTGATTACAAAAAAGTTTTGCAAGAGTCAAGTAAGCAAATTTCACCAAGTCTATATTCATCATTCCCTTTAATGATTATTAGCTTCTAATTCAAAATGAATAAAGAAAAAGAAGATAACTTAAAAAAAAAACCGAGAATAGCTCATTCTTTGACAAAAACTCAAACATACATTTTCTTATAAGTTATAAGCATTGTTTTTAAGAATGATAACTAAAACTACTTGTACACACTAGTGTAAGTTTTGCTACTTTTCTAAAACGAAAAAATAGTTAGTCTGTAACATTGGATTTAAATTTACTAACAGTGTTTAATCGTCAACATTGAACAAAAAATCAATGAATATCTGAATTATTTGTTTATTAAAATCTTACTTTTGAAAACTATAACTTAATGTAAATTTTAGCCTAATCACAAGCTTGTTTTACTAACATTAAGAAAATTACTAATGCACAAACTCGATTTTGGCATTTCAACAAAATATGTACTGTTTTTGAAATGTTACTGCTTATAAAACTTATAAAATTGATTTAATTAATAAGCTGGTTTAAGCTGTCATAGGATTTTAAAACACTTAAGATTAGTTAGCAAGCTTATTAGTAAAACAGCACCTTGGAAAATGTTAAACATAAACTATTAGTAATTAGATAATACTGGCGATGGGTAATGATAATATAAACAAATTAAAACTAGTTTTAGGTAAAAGCACTTAATAATTTTAGAACTTTTAATAACTAATTAAATTACAGATTGAAATTATAACAATTTTTTTATTAAAAGGTTGAAAAGACTTGTTTAGATTCAATAGTTATTAAAGTTCAGTATTCAAAATGTGTTTGTCTATTTTCAACTTGGTATATTCTTTTTTTTTTTAAGTCTAAGAGTTACAGCACTGTATTAACTTTTGTACAGACTTAAAAAACTACTTTCTAAACTTTTTTATATTAATTAAATTAAAGCATAACTACAAAAAATGTTTAAACTTTAAAAAAATTGTGTTATTAAGCTGTTATAGCTAAGTGGCTTGTCTATACAAGCAACGGTAAAGATTTATTCAATTTATAACTTTAAAGATACAAACTAAGTTTTAAGCATTTATAAAGTAAACGAAACAATTTGATTGAAATTTACAAGCGTTGATAAAAAAATGTCAAAAGAATTATTTCTAAAAGACATATACAATTTCGCTTTTATTTACACTATCTAAATATTATTCTAATATCAGGCATAGCTTCTATTTACTGCAGTTTCCCAGCAAAATGTTATTTGTTTAAGCATAAGCATTGCTAATAAAATTTTTAATAATCCTATGGCTCTAAAAAGTATATTTATTTGCACTTAGCAAGTCAAAACAACATTAATACAATTAAAAATCAAGATACTATAGCATAAACAAGCTAGTGGTTAACAAAAAAAAATCATAATGTGCCGTAATTTAAAGAGGATTTTTCAGTCAGCCCAGATTTATCAGACAAAATATTTCTTAAACTAGACTTCTTGAAATGGTTTTGTTAGTTTGTAATTAAAAAAGTAAACTATAACTATTTTGAACAGTACACTTTACCTTCAATTTTTTTAAATTGCTTAACCAATTTTAAGATGTAAATTTGTTTATACTTTCAATTTTTATGTATGTACATATTTTTATAATTTTTTTTAACCATATTAAATCATGTTTAAAGTATATAAACAAAAAATGTAAAAAGTTATTATAAAAATAACGAGTTTGGAAGCTGGTAAAATTGCTAAAGGCTACTATGAATAAAACTATTAGCAAAATTAAATAACAAACTATGTTTGAGGTAAGTAAAACTTTAAAGAAGAGTTCAAAGATTTTTCGTATAAATTCAATCACCGTTTAAATATATGCGAAAAGTTTAAAATAAAATTTCTAATAAATTCAAACTAGGGGTTGGAAACTTTGTCTAGATTTGGCTATTTACCAGACTTTAAAACCTATTCTGAAGAAAAAAGTTAGAATATCTTATAGTTAATTTGAACTACAAATTTCAACCATTGAAGCAGCTATTTCATGACTTGCTAAAATTGGAGAGAAAAAACTGAACATATCTAATGATGAAACTAGGAAAAAGATAGTATAAGTTAAAAGTTGAATCAATGTAGGTTTTTTTTGTTGAAAGGTCAGAGCAGAGTTGAAAAATGTATTTAGTTTCAAAAGAGTTGTACAAAATACTGAAAAAATGCTTATAAAAGGCGTTAAAACAAAAGTATTGAATAAAATTAAACACCAAGAACAAAAAAATTAATTGTAATTATTTATTGGATAAAACAGCTTAATGTCATTTAAAACTTCAAAAACATCATCATCTTGTAGCTTTATCTCGTCTTAACACAATAACAGCAGAAGCTAGACTTCACAAGCCAATTAAAAACAGACAAAAACTTACGAAAAATACAATAATTTTTAAACATCATAAGTAAGTGTTAATACTAGAAAACTAAAAAAAATTTCAAGAGGTAAACCAATACGTAGTAGCCATGGAATATCTATCCGTATGAAAAAATGGGTAGGTCTTTTTATGGGTACTATTTTATGGGCACTATTTTATGTGTAGAATTGCTGCAATCAATTCTGCCTATAATTTGATGTGATCTTATTAACATTATGTGTAGTATTTACATGTTGCTGCAATTAAATGAAAAATAAAATACTGTCCAGGTCTTATATAAATATTATGGATAGTTTTTGTAGTTTTAAATTTATAAACAAACAAATAAAAAAAAAAACTTGAATACACATAAACCAATAGTTTGATTTATTTGTACATTTATTTAAATTGTATTTTGTAAACTAACAGAAGTAGTGGCTAGACTTATTAAAAGATTATGAATAATTTTTTTATTTAAGATTTAATAAAGAAGCAAAAAGCTTGATTACACTTAAACCAATTGTTTGATCTAAAAGTATATTTATGTAATTTATATTTTTTATACTACCAGAAGTAATGGCTTGGCATATTTTAAATATTTTGGATATTTCTTTATTTAAGATTTTATAAACAAAATTAAAATTTAACACACATAAAGCAATTGTTTGATTTATAGTTGTATATATGTAATTTACATTTAGTAAACTTATAGAAGTAGTGATTTGGCTTTATGTGTACTATTTTATGGGCACTCTTTTATGTGTAGAATTGCTTTAATTAACTTATGTGATTTCATTTAAATTATGGGTAGTATTTAGATGTTGCTGCAATTAAATAAAAATAAGATACTGTCTACTTTTAAATCAAACAATTGGTTTAAGTGTATTTAAGTTTTTTTTTTTATTAAATATTACATAAAAAACTATCCATAATCTTTCATTAAGTCTATCCACTACTTCTGTTAGTTTACAAAATACAATTTAAATAAATGTACAAATAAATCAAACTATTGGTTTATGTGTATTCAAGTTATTTTTTGTTTGTTTGTTTATAAATTTAAAGCTACAAAAACTATCCATAATATTTATATAAGGCTCAGAAAGTATTTTATTTTTTATTTAGTCGAGCAACATCTAAATACTACCCATTGAATATAATTGATTGAAGCAATTCTACACATAAGATAGTGCCCATAAAATAGTACACATAAGAGCAAACCACTACTTTTATAAGTTTACTAAAAATAAATTACATATATACAACTATAAATCAAACAATTGGTTAATGTGTGTTCAGTTTTAAGTTTTTTTTTTTGTTTATAAAATCTTAAATAAATAAAAATTTCAAAATACTTATAATATGCCAAGCCATTGCTTGTGTTAATATAAAAAATATAAATTACATAAATATTGTTTTATATCAAACAATTGGTTTAAGTGTATTCAAGTTTTTTTTCTATATTAAATCTTAAATGAAAAAATTATCCATAATCTTTTAATAAGTCTTGCCACTACTTTTTTTAGTTTACAAAATATAATTTAAATAAACGTACAAAGAAATCAAAATATTGGTTTATGTGTATTCAAGTTTTTTTTTATTTGTTTGTTTATAAATTTAAAACTCAAAAACTATCCATAATATTTATATAAGGCCTGGACAGTATTTTATTTTTCATTTAATTGCAGCAACTTAATTGCAGCAACATGTAAATACTACACATAATGTTAATGACATCACATCAAATTATAGGCAGAATTGATTGCAGCAATTCTACACATAAAATAGTGCCCATAAAATAGTACACATAAAAAGTCCTACCGTGAAAAAATCATCATCTTTTTCTTTATAAACAACGTCACAAACAAGTAAAGTTGACTTTGAAAGTCGAAACTCTTTAAATTATAGTACAAAAAAACTGTGTCAGTTCTACTCAGATTTAAAAAGTATCGTTTTTTAATTTTTAATATAATAATTTTATAAATTCATTAAAAGAGTAGAATCATCAGTGTACATTTAAACCAAAACTGTAAGTACAATCTTCAAAAGAAGTCGTAGTGATTAAATACTATCAAACGAGGTTCAAAGGAATAGATAAAACCGAGAGTACTATATACCAGTGCTTCTGAAATGGGGTTCCGCGGAACCCTAGGGTTCCGCGACGCCTCTCAGGGGTTCCGCGAAGCCTTACGAAATTTAAAAATTAAAATTTGAAAGAAAAAAAAAACATAAATCATAAAACTTCAAAAAAATGGAAAACATATATAATTAGAGCATTCATTGATCTGCTTAGTTTGTATTTAGCGGTAGGACTTTTAATGGGTACTCATTTTTAATAGGTGTCCTGGTTGCGCAAATTTTTTGAATTTCTACTTTTAGTGAAGTCATGAAAATACTGGTATTATCACTAAAGCAAACAATGCAGGAGCAATCAAAACAAATTCTAAATGTTTACACAATAAAACTAAATAAAAAATCTTTATCAGAAACTTATTTCTGGTATATTATATTGTTTCAAATATTGTAAAAATGTTGAAAAAGATGTTTATTAGCTTGATTTAAAATCTAATATGTATAAAAGCTTATTTTTTACTTAAAAAATGCTACTATAATTAAAAAAAAAATCTGGCCAGGCCTATAAAATTTTAACAGAAATTGAATTTGAAATAGTTTTTTTAGACTTACATGATATAAAAATGATACTTTAATTTTTAAAAGTTGTGGCCAGGTCTTTAAAACTTTTACAGAAATTGAGTTTGAAATAATTTTTAAATTTACATGATAAAAATGTTTAAATTTCTATGTGTTAGCCAAGTTTTAAAGTTTGATATTTAAATATTAAATGCTTTTTCTGTTTAATTATTATAACTCAATGAGATTTTTTTTGATATTCATTTATAAAAAAAACAACTAAAGAAAGTGAAAAAAACTTATAATACTCAAAAAATAATGTTATTTTTAAATTGATGATTTTAAAACAAAAAACAAATAATAATGATTTGCTTAATCAAGGTTTTTTTTTATGTAATTTTATTTGCAACTTTTTTGCTTGTTAAAACATGTTTTAGCAATGGTAATTTTGCAATGTTTCATCGGTTTGATGAGGCCCATGAAAAACGCATAGAATTTAACTTCTCTGACGAAATATACAACCACCTTGATCTTTTGTCTATAAAGTTTCAACAATATTTTCCTAAAGATGTTCGCATTGGAAATTTATGGATTTTGAATCCTTTTATGTGTGATATTGCTTCAGAAGAAGTAAATCTTCCTACAGATACAGAAAACGAATTGCTGCAACTACCTGAAGATAGCAATTTAAAATTGAGTTTCAAAGGGAAGGAGCTTTTAGATTTTTTGATATGTGCAATTTCATTTTATTTATCAGTTATCAATTTCAGAGTACCCCGTCTTAGCAAAGCGTGCAGTTAAATTTCTTTTACTATTCACCACCACTTATCTTTGCGAGTCCGGCTTTTCGCATGTAACAAACATTAAAACGAAGCAAAGGAACTGTATGCTGACTCCAACCTTATCTGCCTGTATACGTCTCAGTCTATTCAAAATCCAGCCGCGCATTGACATGCTTGTTGCTAAGAGACAAGTTCAAGCTTCGTACTAAATGTTTTTTATTTATTTTTCGTTAGGCATCTTACCCGTTTATTACAGTGATCTGTGAATTCGATTAGGTTCATGTTCATTTCGTTATTGTTTGTAGCTCTCATTTTGTTTTTATTATGCAAAGAAAGATTTTTATGACGTTGCAATTAATCATGTTTGTTTTAGTTTATTTATTATAGAATCATAAAATACCTATTGCCTCTGGCGCACTCTGAGTTTGACTCGACTTAATACTATTACAATTGGTATGATTTGTAACAAAGATATAGTTTTTCTAAAAAACTCGTTTTTTACTGAAATTCTTTTGTTTTTTGCAGGAAATATTATAGTAAACATTTTATGTAAAATTAAATTAGGGGTTCCGCGGAAAAGTTGAACTTTGGAAAAGGGTTCCGCAACTAGAAAAAGGTTCAGAAGCACTGCTATATAAACGACAATAAAAGGTTAAAAAAGTTCGGTCAAAAGAACTGGTGAACGAAAAAACCTTTCAGTTATCGAGTTATACACCACGGTTACAGTTTAATGTCTTGCCAATAAATTTAAATACTCAATCTTTTAACAGTGATGTCAAATAATAGAGAAAAATGTCTAGTATTTATTCTAACATTACTTAAAAGCAAAAAAGAAGTATTACTTGAAAGTATCTTGAAACCTTGAAATGTCCGCACTATTTAATTTCTTAATTTTACATAATTTTGAAGTATAGCATAAATTTTTTAAGCACTCAGCTCATTACTAGCTTCATAGTTTTTGTTAGTGCAAACCAAAGTTTGCTTAAAAACATAACATTTATTTTATCATGTTAAAATATGATTCTTATAATAAAGTAATGCTGTGCTATAAAAATTTTTTCAAAAATTGCTTAAACTGAAACTTTATAAAATTGTTGTCAAAACTTTTCTATGAAAATAATAACATTAAAAGGATATTGTTTTATGTAAATAAGACTTCATTAACAAAAGAATAGTATATATATTATAAATACCACAACACTACCAAACCAGAAAAGTCAAGTCTACAATAAAAATCACAATTAAAGTACATAACTACTAGCTAAAAGTCTTAGCCAAGTCTTTTTATTAGCTATAAGAGTTTATAATGCAATGTTATATTCCTAACAAATTTTACAAGCTCAAGTATGAAACTTCTTACCATTGCAGATCCTTTTAGATTATTTTTTTTAATTTTCCAACTTTTTTTTAACAAAACTCGTTTTTATTAAAAATTTAAACTTTTTTAAAAACTAATGAAATACTAAATATGTACAACAAAGGGACTCAAAATAATAAGATTCTCTAATACTTTAATTTTTAATCACATAATATATAACTGATAATAGCTTCATATTCCAATTCAAAAACAGCTTTTTGAAGTTAAACTTAATAAATTTGGTCAATCTTTGAATCTAAAATTATTTAATTTAAGTATCTTTTATAAAATAATCTAGCTTTACAAGTAGTAAATGATTTATGATAGCATTTAGCTCTTGTTTTACTATCTAAATTCAAGTAATTTTATCAGTAACAAAAATATAATACAAACTTTACTTTTCTAGTTTCAATTTTATCACATAGCATAAATATCACATTAAGTATCTTTTATAAAATAATCTAGCTTTACAAGTAGTAAATGATTTATGATAGCATTTAGCTCTTGTTTTACTATCTAAATTCAAGTAATCTTATCAGTAACAAAAATATAATACAAACTTTACTTTTCTAGTTTCAATTTTATCACATAGCATAAAATTTTTAAATCTGCTTAGAGAAATTTTAATTTAACGACAACTGAATAATGTAGTATAAACTTAACTTTTAGATAAATTAAATATAGTTAACAATAGATTTCAGCACTAAATTTATAATTTTGTAAATTTTTTTTACTTGTCAACTTTACAAATGCTTTTAAAAATGTATGATTAAATTATTTAGTCACAAGTAAAATTGATCTATATTAGCTGTTACTATCTCTACATTCGACATACTAATTCAAATTAATTATAAAATAAATAATCTAGTTATTTTTCTCAAGTTGGTATACTTAAAGGAAACTTAAACTTCTATTAGTAACAACAGTAAGAGAGTGTTAATTTTTTAAACTTGTGCTTAATGTATTTATACTTTTTTTAGATTATACGTGCGTAAAAAATAATTAAACAATAAAGTTGTTTTTATTGGTGCTAGCTTACTAACATAAAATAAGTTATAATTTTTAAGAATATTACCTTATAGTTAAAAATAACAAACAGTTTATATTCAAGTAAAGTAATTTTATTACAACGCTCAAAAACAAAACAAAATAAAAAAATAAGTCTTGGGATTAGCTGTACGAAACTGAGTATCTGAAAAGATTATTGCACAGTGCAAGCTTTACCCAAAACACCAAGAACTTAAAAAGGTATTAGTTTGAGAATGTAAAAAGAAGTACTTTTTTTATTTTATAAAATTTAAAAATTTCTAAATAAATTTAAAACGAATGTTCCTTAAGAAGAAATGTAAAATTTTAAAGTTTTATGATTATATAAATATCTTTTAAAGTAGTAAAAAATTGTGTTAACGACCTTAACTTTGACGCAAGAAAAGCAACAACTCAAAACTTATGTTAACTGCTAAAACGAAATAATTTAGGCCATTTGTGTGCAGGCACAAAACTTAGAAGCATTTCCTGTGGACGATGGATGGTCCAGATTCGTCATACTCTTGCTTGCTGATCCACATCTGTTGGAAGGTGGAGAGGGAAGCAAGGATGGATCCTCCAATCCATACAGAGTATTTCCTCTCTGGTGGAGCGATGATCTTGATCTTCATGGTTGGTGGAGCCAAAGCTGTGATTTCCTTTTGCATACGATCAGCAATACCTAAAAATAAAAAGTATTGAGTTTAGTATAACTAGGTCAAACGAGTTCAAAACTAAATAACTTTTTTTAATTCGAAGTAGCTTTAAAATTACATTAGTATTAAATACTAACCAGGGAACATAGTGGTGCCTCCAGACAAGACAGTGTTAGCGTACAAGTCCTTACGGATGTCGACATCGCACTTCATGATGGAGTTGTAGGTGGTCTCATGGATACCAGAGGCTTCCATTCCCAAGAACGATGGTTGGAAGAGAGCTTCTGGGCAACGGAATCTCTCGTTTCCGACAGTGATGACCTGAAAGAATTAATAAATTAATCAATCAGTAAAACAAAATGATATGTTAAGTAATAAATTAAAAAATGTTTTAATTTATGACAAACTATCTTTATACTTATTAAAATATGTAAATACTTACTTGTCCATCGGGCAATTCGTAGCTCTTTTCAAGGGAGCTGCTTGAGGCTGCGGTTTGCATTTCCTGTTCGAAGTCAAGAGCAACGTAGGCAAGTTTTTCCTTGATGTCACGGACAATTTCTCTCTCAGCAGTGGTGGTGAAAGAGTAACCACGTTCAGTGAGGATCTTCATCAAGTAGTCAGTGAGATCACGTCCGGCAAGATCGAGACGGAGGATGGCGTGGGGAAGAGCGTATCCTTCGTAGATTGGGACAGTGTGGGATACACCATCACCAGAATCGAAAACAATACCTGTTTAAATAAATAAATTTTAGTTTAACTACATACTTAAATAAAATGTATAGTTTAAAGATAAATAAGTTTTATAAATAACTAAAAAGTTATTTATCTTACCAGTAGTACGTCCAGAAGCGTAGAGAGAAAGCACAGCTTGGATGGCAACATACATAGCTGGGGAGTTGAAAGTTTCGAACATGATTTGGGTCATCTTTTCACGGTTAGCTTTTGGGTTGAGTGGGGCTTCAGTGAGGAGAACTGGGTGTTCTTCAGGTGCAACACGGAGTTCATTGTAGAAAGTGTGATGCCAGATCTTTTCCATATCGTCCCAGTTGGTGACAATACCGTGTTCAATTGGGTATTTCAAGGTGAGGATACCTCTCTTGGACTGGGCTTCGTCTCCAACGTATGAGTCTTTTTGTCCCATACCGACCATGACACCCTACACAGTTTATTTGTTATAATTCTATTTAATAGAATTTAAGTATCTATTTGTATAAATACTTCAAAACACAAGCAATTAGTGTAAACTAAAACAAAAACCATATAAATTTATTAAGATTTAACAAAGTAAAATTTTATTAAAACATCTCTTACCTGATGTCTTGGGCGTCCAACAATAGATGGGAAGACGGCTCTTGGTGCATCATCACCAGCGAAGCCTGCTTTGCACATACCTGATCCATTATCTACTACGAGGGCGGCTACATCATCATCCATGATAAGTTTTTGGTGTTTGTGACTTAATAGAGTAAAAAAGTAAAAGTTCTAAAATAAATATTTATTAAATACACTAGCTCATACTTTCAAAATGTGTTTGGCAATAAAACTATACTTTTCATACTTTACTTTTAGCTTCAGT
This sequence comes from Thalia democratica, assembly GCF_965202585.1. Classification (NCBI taxonomy): domain Eukaryota; kingdom Metazoa; phylum Chordata; class Thaliacea; order Salpida; family Salpidae; genus Thalia; species Thalia democratica. The sequence goes on from NC_139165.1 coordinate 44,005,517, forward strand.
AATTAAAAAATCTTTTTGATTGCCTTTTAAAATTTATGTTAAATTTCTAATATAAGATTATATGCTAACACTACTTAAACCAACTAAGCTTATATACATAAAGTAAACTAAAAGCAGTTCCATAACAAGCATTTAAAAAAAAAAATTTTTATTTTTTCCAACTGGCAAACATTTCATATCATATTTATACTACTTATAAACCATTAATTTCATTAAACTTTGCTTCAACTTTTCTTTTAAAACTCTTTCAAATCTTTAGCTGCTCACTCAACGGCTGGCAAGTGCAAATAATGAATTTTGTGTGTGGCTGCCTGCTTATATGCGCGTGCTCGCCATCACTTCCTCAAAGCGCTCGCTGCCTTATTTGGAAGCAAAGCGGCCGCTCGCTCAAATTCTTGGAGCGCTCTGATTGGCTGAAACCGCTCGAGCGCGACGCAAGCTGCTCGGCTCGTTCTGTTTCCTCATAACTGCTGCTCGGCCAAAGTTTTACGCGAGCTCGCGTCTCTGAAGAGGCTCAAAAAAGGAGAAACCGGAGGCCTTTCGCTGCCTTTTTTGGTGCAGGAATGCGCCCATAACTCTCGTGTGTGATTTTAACAATTCAGTTTTCTCGGTCGCAAATATACTTTTATGGTGTTTTTGTTTACGTCGGTGTGTGACTGCCGTATGGGCGGGTTAATTAAAAACCGAACAGCGCTTGCTTGGCAAACATTTGAAACTGATGTGAAAAGAGATTTAACGATGTTTATATGGGTTTGAAGCTTGCTTAAATTTTCTTATATTTCTAAAACTGGCCAAAGCATTAGTTTCAGGGCTTTTGTAAAGTTTTAAAAAACTTTTCACTGATATTTAAAATTTAGGTAAAATTTTACTTATAACTAAATTTAAATAACTGATTCTCTCAATTTTTATATTTAACACAAAACTACCCTTGTTCATCACAAAAAGTCATGTTAGCAATAAAATATATTTTTTAATATAACTTTATGAAAAAAAAAAGAACTTTTCTGACTGATTCAAATGTTTTACAGTTTTAAGTGCTGTACTAGCAGTAAAATGGTAAAAACAGGTACTAATTTGATAATTTGAAACGTAAGCTTTTATGTACAATGCTTAGCAAATTTGATGAGCAACTTATGTTAGTGTAGTAGGACTAAATCTAGTTACAAAGGCCTTATGCTTTTATAAACTGTCCAGTGCAGTCATACATGTATACAGTAAATAATAAGCAGTTGTACATGAGTAACTATGAGTCTATTTGTTATTGTTATAACTTATTACAAGTTATTTACATGTAGAAAACATTGTGCTTACATTTTATTTTATTAAAAAAATCATTCATAGTATACTTTTTGAAGGCATACCTATATGTTAAATGCTTAACTCGTATGCAAATTAAAAGGAAATACTTTAACATGTAAAATATTTCGTTAGTTTAGTCATACCAAACTATTTTGAAAATTTTCAGTCAGTGTACTAATTTAAAAAGCCTTAGAAACTTTATACATTTGAAAAAAGGTGTTTTAACGACAACAAAATGACAACTTTCGAGCAAAAATTGTTAAAAATTTAATTTCCAAAATAAAGGAACTTGTGAATTATACTTGGCATTAACTAATTTAGTAGTAAACTGAAGGCCAAGTATTAAAATACTCTTCTCAACAAAGTAGCCGAAAAATTCCTAATATGGTAAATTATTTGTTTGTTAGGCACACAAATAACAAAGGCTCGCTAGTTAATGGTGAAAAGCTGCTTACTCACTTTTCAAATTTTTTATCACTCTGCAATGTTCTCTGTTTGTAAATGTTTAACGTAAAATTCTCAGCTTGCTGTTCTGTAACTTGAAACTAAAAAGGCTCTTAATTTTAAAAAACATTTTTTTTACTTAATCTTATCTAAAGTTTTGTTGTATATTCATTCAAGTTTAAGAATCCTAAAGACATGCTTATCATACTTAACTTGAAGCTTAAAAAATTGTAAGTCTCACAGCACTTATTAATACAATGACTTAAAAGCAATAAATAATGTGTCTTTCAAATTGAATCAAAACTCGTAAGTATAAACCAATTGAAAAACTTAATTCTTAACTCAAACTAACTAACTTTTACTTGAGCTTGAGAGTTTTAAAGCTATTTTGCTTAATGTAAACTTTATTCGAGTAAAGTTGAATGAATAAATTTTTGTTTCGTTTACAGTATATATACATTTCTGTAATCTTATTTAATTAAGAACATTTATTATGTTAAACCTTTGGGTAATTTTGCTTTACACGTATTAATTTTGTACTTGGTTTATAAAACTTAATTAAGTCTATTTACTTGGTAGTTAATTAGAGCTTTACTTGTTTCAATTTGTTAAAAATAATCTTTTATAACTAGTTATTTAGTTTGAATCATTAGAATAATAAAGCTTGTTACTTTAAATCTAGTTATGAAAGTTTTAATTTAACCATTTTAAATAGTAGTTAATTATAACCTATTTTTTTAACTTGTTGAAACTAAGCTTTAACAATTAGTAATTTGGCTCTACTCATTAGTAAAATTTAACATTTAATGAAATTAACTGTCTATAATTAAGTTATGAATTGTTTCATAATGGAAACTGTCTTTAAGTTTTATGAACTTTTAATTAAGTTCTATTAGACCTTTGTATGTAACTTACTTAATAATTTAAAGTTGGTAATACTCAGTTTTGTGAGATTTATAGAAAATACCACTTATCAAGTTTTAAACATAAGTCGGAAAAGAAAAATTTACCGGTGAGGTTAAAAATAAACCAACCGGTGTATTTTTTAGAACTTTTGCCAAAAAATATTACATGATAAATAAACAACATAAAATATTTTAAAGAGTTATATTAATAGAAAATAAAAGTTGAAGAAAATTTTATCATTTGTTTTTTAAACATTTATAGTTTAGAATCCATTATTTAATAAGCAGTGCCTTAAAAGCCGGAAAATGATTAAGTTATTATGACGTGATATAAAAATTTTAAACGTACTTCCGTTAAGTGATGTCACAATAGGTTTAATTAAAGGATCGTGATTAAGCCTAAAAAAGTGCATTTTCTTATTGTTGCTGTCAATATACACGTTTAAAAAAATGTTGGTTAAAAAAACTATTGTCAATAATTTTATTTTAATTTAGTATAAAAAGATTTTAACAACTATTTAGTGAAAATAAAACTAGTAGTTGAAAAATTTCTACCAAGCATCAAAAATTTGTATGATTTAAAATTTTAAAACATAATTTTTTTCTGCATAAATCTTTTTTTGCTGAATTAAACATATACGAAACATTGTACATGGTTTATATGTATTATGATATAAAGGCTAAAATAAAATACAATGCATTTTTAAACTTTTATATGCATATATTTTCTATAAAAGTTAATGCTTTGGAATTTAAAATAAACAAATTGTACTTAAATTTATGATAAACAAGATTTATGTGCTTAAATAAATACAAATATAATTATTGTAAACTCAATAAATGTAAATTTAGTTTAAAATTTTGTACTCAAAGCTCATTTAGTTTTTTATTCAAAAATTCCATATTCAGTAAACTAGTCAAGTTCTATTATAGTAAATACACATAGACATTTTCATATTATTTTATACCTAATAACTTCATATTTGTAGAATATTTGATAACACACTCCGTAGAGTATAAAATACTTAGCAAAACTCAAAACCAAAGTTATAGTTAAAAATAATTAAAATGGCTTTTTGATGGCATTTTTTCATTACTTTAAATAAAAACTATTTATTAACATTTAATCTTGTATTACAATTTTCGTTTTCAGAAATCTTAATAATTATTTTTTAGTTAAAGTTTTTGGTAAAATTTAAAAAACTATTGTATAAAAAAAAAGTGTTTTTTTTTTCCTTTAACAACAAGCAAAGCTTATTAAGTTTGAAAGACTTATTAAAATAAAAATTACGTGTTTTTCTTTGTTTATTTATTTGTATGTATTGTTGTTCAAATATACGTGTTGTTTATGTGCAACTTAAACATTCTTTAAAAAGAAAAATATGTTTAAAAGTTTTAAATAGAAGTTATAATATTTTATGGCTTCAATAAAAACAGAAAATATATATTCTACTTCTTCCTTGTTGTAAGAATTTCACTTGAAAACGTTGTTTTGTAAACACACTACTATTTCACAAGTTTAAATTTAGAACAATGAGAAAATAATCACAATATTTGCTTGCTGGCAATATTGAAAATATTTGCATTACAAAACTACATTTCAAGGTCGCTTTCTCACTTTACGATAATATGTGAGGTTAAAGACCACTAAACCTCGAGTTATTTTCTCATATTAATTCGCAACTGATAAAGATATAAACGTAAGATATGTACAAACAAGCATTCAAATAACGAGTATTTAAACCTTTGTTGAAAAACGATTAAAAGCACTAAAATATTAGAACCTTTCAGTAAACAATGTAGCACGATTAATCATTAATCTGGAATATTAAATCCACTAGTATTACTTACTGACAACCACTTTTGAAACTTTAACAAAGTGGCTTATCTATTTACACGTGTTCTTTTATCGAACATTAATACTTAAATAATGTTTTATAATGACTTTTGAACTTACTGATAAAAATAAAGTCAAGGATTATTATGATAATGTTTTTAACAAACTTATTCTTAACTAAAGCTTAAAACACTGTAAAAGTTTCATTTAACAAAAATGTTTTATGTGAACTTTAAAAGTTTTTTTATCTAATAGATTTTTGACATTTTCATATTTACAAATTTTCCTAGAATTAAAACGTATAAATTTTACTTATAGCTCGAAATTAAAGCATTAAAATATAAAATGTCAAAAAGCTTGTAAATTAGCTTTTAAGAGTCCTTTTAAATGATACATATTATAGTTTTCAAGTTTGAAGTTAAAAGCTTCTTCAACTTAATAAATTTCTCAGAACATAAACTGACTAATTAAATATCAAAAAAGTTTATGTTTTTTATGTGTGAGGATTTAAAATTGCTAAAATTACCTAGAAAACCTTTCAATAAATTTTACACACAAGTATAAATTTTAAGAAATGTCTAGCTACAAAAACAAACTTTTTTTTATCAATATTATTTTGCACTTAATTGATATTAGTTTTTGGTAAGATCTTTAAAACAAACTTAGCTCAAGTATCACACACAATTTGTTTGGTCATTACTTTCTATATCTTTTTGTTAAACATTTAAAAAATCGAGTTAAGTATGTACCAAAATGCAAAACAAGCTTTGTTTTATATGTAAAATTTGTGTTTTTGATATTTTTACGTAGATTTGTTTTTTTGTCATTTAAAAATGTATATCACAAGTACTCTAGATCAGTGCTTCTCAAATGGGGTACATATATAATTATAGTATTCATTGATCTGCTTAGTGTGTATCTAGCGGTAGGACTTTTAATGGGTATTCATTATTAATAAATGTCCTGGTTGCGCAAGTTTTTGCAAATTTTTTGAATTTCTATTTTTAGTGAAGTCATGAAAATACTGGTATTTTCACTAAAGCAAACAATGTAGGAGCAATCAAAACAAATTCTAAATGTTTACACAATAAAACTAAATAAAAAATCTTTATCAGAAACTTATTTCTGGTATATTATATTGTTTCAAATATTGTAAAAATGTTTAAAAAGGTGTCTATTAGCTTAATTTAAAATTTGATATGTATAAAAGCTTATTTTTTACTTAAAAAATGCTACTATAATTAAAAAAAATCTGGCCAGGCCGATAAAATTTTAACAGAAACTGAATTCGATTAGGTTCATGTTCATTTCGTTATTGTTTGTAGCTCTTATTTTGTTTTTATTATGCAAGGAAAGATTTTTATGACGTTGCGATTAATCATGTTTGTTATCGTTTATTTATTATAGAATCATAAAATACCTATTGCCTCTGGCGCACTTTGAGTTTGACTCGACTTAATACTATTACAATTGGTATGATTTCTAACAATGATATAGTTTTGCTAAAAAAATCGTTTTTCACTGAAATTCTTTTGTTTTTTTGCAGGAGATATTATATTAAACATTTTATGTAAAATTAAATTACGGGTTCCGCGGAAAAGTTGAACATTGGAAAAGGGTTCCACCACTAGAAAACGGTTCAGAAGCTCTGCTCTAGATTGTAGTTTTAAATATTTCTTATAATTAAAAAACAAAAATAACTAAAAAACTTAAATTACTGTCATTTATGTGTTTACAAATCAAAACGTAAAATTTAGTTTACTTTTGAATATTTTATGTAGTGGAAAGTAAAAAAATAACAATAATAATTTTTGTCGCTTAGTTAATTTCTTGCAAAAAATATTGTTTTAGACAAGAAGTTAAACTGTGCCCAAGTAGTGTACGGCTCGATAACCGAACGGCTTTTTCGTACACTTGGTCCGTGGACCAAGTTCTTTTGAGCGCTATTTTTTACCTTCAATAAACTAGTTGTAGCTATTTGTCATATAGTTTTAACTTCAAAGTATAATGAATCTTTTTATATTTTGGAAATAACATTTAATAGTTATAGTTAAAAATATAAACCGTTTTTTTTTAATTTTTGTTTAGATGTACAATATTATTATGTACTAAGCACTGTAAGCAAACATATACAATCAATTTATAAAATAGATATTTTTAATTGTAAACATATGTGTTAAAGATTATATCATTGTTCTAGACTTAACTAAAAAATCACCTAAAGCTTGAAAATGGTTAACAAAATGATGTACAACTTTAATAGCTTTAAGGAATTTTTTTAATTCTATTTTTAAATTAAAGTTTTATACCTAACCTAATGTTCACCGACTAATTACAAATAAAGCAAACATTATTGTATGCTATATTTGATTTAAAAAAGAAGTATTATAAGTTTTGAAACTTTATTGAAAAAGATAAGCATAATAAAAAAGAACAGTCTGATTAATCAAAAGTAATTTGGATAATCACTATAACAAATATTTTAAACAATTATTTGATTCTAAGCCAGGGTTTTCTAAAGTGGGTGGTAGCGCCTTCTTTTTAAGCAATATTAGTTGGTCACTTGGTAGTAAGTTCTAAATATGTAAAATAGGGGAACAATTTAAACAAGTGTCTTTTTTCGGTAAGTTTTATTTAAGTCCAACGCTTAATACTTGATAATTTTCCTAAGGAAAATTTCCAACATTTTTTAAACCTATTAGTAAAAAATCTCGAGTGCCTTTTTAAATTTAAAAATAAGCCCATGATGTAATGAGCTAGTATAAGTTGAATATCCAAAGCGATGATTGTTTCTTATTTTAATTAGTTGAAACGAACATTTAGGTACAGGTTTCATAAACAACCTTTTGAAATAATTTCAAAACTTCTGTAGTTCTAGGTTATTTAAGCAAAGCAACTACACTTTGAAATTTAAAGTATAGTTGTTTGGCTTAATTAAATTATTTGAGCTGTATTTACTTTCATAAACATAAAAAAAAGTCAGAAGTCCTAAGTAGTTAATGTAAGTGAAATACTTTTTTTGTGGACTCAAAAATATTTTATATTGAGCTGCTTATAAAGATTAGGTATCTAAATACAATACTACTACTTCTTATATTTATTTCAATTTTATTTTAATTTATATTTTTAATATTTGTCTACTAAAATACAGAGAAAATAGAAAGTAATAATGAGGTTTTAATATGATCGTTTTAAAATCAATGTTGAAACTGCAAAATGCTTTATGAAGTAATGTAAGTAATTTATAAAATACTTTTACTACTTAGAGGTTTAAAAATATTTAATTCGTTTATTTACTTTTTTAAACTTGTAATCGTAGTACATCTTTGAATAAATAATTGTACCTTAAGTGAAATTTTGAAATTTTTAACGTTTTCAATTAAAAACCTTTCGGTAACAAGTTTAACTAAAACAAGTTCTTAAATTGGTAATGAATCCAATTATTTAAAAAAAAAATTACCTATTGACATTTTTTAAATGTTAAAGATATTTTACTGTAGCTATTAAACAGTTATTTTAACTGCTAAAATAATAGCCTCTAACTTTAAGCATGTATTTAAGGTTGAAAATTTATTTTTAAGTAGCTTAAAAAACAGTGAATGTTTAGCTTCAAAATCTTTACCAGGATCAAAAAGCTACAGTCTACTTTAATAAAAATTCTGCAAAAAATTGGTTTATAAATATTGTAGATCTTTAAAAATTGATAACTAAAGTTTTAAATTTTCAAAATTAATAAATGAGTTAAAGTAATGTTTATAAGTACTTTTGCATAAATTTAACTACTTAAAGTACAGTAACCTGCCACCTAGGTACGCACTTTCTAGGTAAAAACTATCGGTATGGTACGCACTCTTTAGCCGAAAAAAGCTGTGTACAAAATGGTTTTTTATAATTAAAAAACAAACCTAAAAGTACTAATACAAAAGTAATATATTTTAAAATGTATAAAAATAAAATTAAACTAAACTGAGTTTTTATTTATTTAATGCAAGCCTAATTTATCCTGGTTAGCCTAAGTGACCTGAGATTGTAAAAACCATGAAAAAAAGGTATAAACAAAAAAAGTAATGATTAAACTTATAATATTAATAAAAATGTTACTGCCAATGTTGACTATGGAAACCACAGTCTACTATGAGTACCATACCATTTCCTAAGCAACACACCATTTTCTCCTTTACCGTTGTGTTTTCTACGAAGACAACCACTTAAATGCAAAGATTGATAATTAATAAGTAACTAGGAGTAAAATTTCGTTTCCCTAATATAGATTTATTGAATTTACACAATTTAATGAAAGCATAATCAATGTTTTCATAAGTCTTTGTTTCTTAAAACTACCAACTAATAAGATTTACTGTGTAAATTTTAAGGTACAACGAAATAAAAAGTATATAAAAAACTTCGCGGGTTGAATATAAAAAAAGACAAACGTACATAAATAAATACTTACATACAAGTATAGATTATTTAATAAATACTCAAGACTTCTAATATGTGTCATTTCGACAAATTTGTTTTGTTTTTATGATGAAGGTTTTTTTTTTGGAAATTTTGCTTTAATAGTCATTTGTAAGCTTTAATGGGCTTTTAACATGTTGGTATTAAGCTTATTGTTCGTAATTTAAGATCAAAATTTCCTAGGTTCGGACTTTTTCACTGTGTTAAAAGTGCGTACCTAGATGATAGGTCCCTGCAGTTGTTTTCAGGTATAAAGGTTTTTTCATGTACCATTATTATAAGTAAGTTGTTCATTTTAAATTTATATATAGTTAAAGATAACTATTATAGTTTTTAAATTTCAGGATATATTTTTTAACTTGTTTAATACTTCAAGTTTTTAACTATTTTGATAACACCTTCAATGTTAAAGTAGTATGTATCTGCAAAGATGAAATGATGAAATCGTATGAATTCAAGCTAACCTGAAATTGTACCAATTATTAGAACTACTGTTTTAAAACTTACAACAGAGAGATTATATTAAGGTGTTAAAACTAAAATAAAGTGTTTAGTTTTCAACTTAATATTAACTTGCAAAAACAAAAAACAAGTATTCTTTAACAAACATATCGGTAAATTAAAAGATTTAAACTTTCATCTGCTGATTGTAAATCATGATGTTGTAGACCGTTCAGCAATTTTATTAGTTTCTTCTCTTAAAAATTTGTAAAGTTTGATAACTTTTCTAAAGAATTATTTTATGTATAAAAGTTTGAGCTTCTTTAAGTCATTGTAACAATAGCAAAGTTTGTTTACCACACTAATGTTTCTAAAATCCAAATTAGGGTTACATTAAGTAGACAACATCGCCCTTTTAGGGGACGTTAATTTGTAAGTCGGCAAAGAAGTAAAGAAACGATATCTAATGATTTGAAACATTTTTTTTTTAATTCTGCCAAAGGGAGTGTTTAGAAAAACCTGCTATAAATAATGTATATAGTAGTTGCAAATAAGCTTATACTTACATATTTTCAAAATTATTTAGTGATCTTAGTTTAATATTTTTTAAGCTTTTTCTAAGGCAAGCAAAGTAGTTTCTTAAATCTACCAACCGCTTCAGTATACGATACTTGTTACTATAATTACTTTGTCCTAGACAAGACATTTAAAAGTGTTCGCGATGTACAACTCGATAACCGAAAGGTTCTTCGTGCACCAGTTCCTAGTACCAAATTTTTGAGCGTCTTTTTTGTCGTTCAATAAACTAGTAGTTAAATACTGAGTTTTGCAACTGCAAAAATAGAGTTAAGTATCATATACAAAAAAAAAATCAAAAGTTAGTTGATTTAAAAAAACCAACAAAACGCAAAATTAATTGAACGGTTTAAAGAATAGTTGTATGTTAACAAAATAAAGTCAATCTATTAAAATACATATAACTAAACTATTGAATGTATACGAACCAGAGTTGCTACTTCATCAATCTATCTCAAAAGGTAAAAAAGAACTCGAAAGCTTAAGTTAATTCAGTTGATATTAAGTAAGCTTGAAGTATTTAGAAATAAAACCTAGTTTAAATCTAACCTTTCAAAACTCAGCTAGTTTTTTTATGTCGTGTGTAAAATAAAGGTTCACAGTGCCTTCAAAATTAACAAATACAAAATCAGTACAAAAACTAAAATTGTAACAACCCACAGTTATTGGCTTAAATGTTTCTGTTTCAAAATGAGTAGCGATTAATTTTTCGACTTGAGAAGTTCAAAATTCATGTTGAAGAAGAATCACAATTTAGCTTTAAATGTTTTGCTGAAACTGCAAGCTAGGAAGGAATAATGTTACTATAATCTGTAACTAAATACAGCTGTACTACTAAGCTCCTTACTGGTAACTCAGACAATTGAAAATAAAAACAAAACTTGATAATGTCAGTAGCTAATTGAATTGCTTTTTGTTATCAAATCCTGCTATCAAAAGGTATGTTTGGTAACTAACTTGTACTTATTCTCTGTTAAATGTTCATAATACAATGTAAAATAAAGCATAATCAGTTTTCTACTACTCTAAATAACTTAAAAGTTTTTCAAAAGTTTATATCAAAAAGTTAAACAGTTTTAAGTTTCTTTTCATAACAGTCTTTGAATCAAAGTTATATTTAAAGAAAGTCTTCAACTACATAAGCCCTTTAATGTTTTATTTTTTCTTAACTTAATGGCTTTATATACTTTCATTTAAGTTAAACAAAATAGTAAAACGTTTTGCTACAAAACAGAAGCACTTAAAACAATAACTTTTGTTTTTTTAGTAATTTTAGTCTGTTAAGCTTTGTGCTTAGTTAAAAAACTGTTTGATTTTCCTTAAAAGTGATTTTATTTTTTACTAACTTTTATCTTTTAACTCTCTTAGTACTCTCTAAACAAAACTATAAATTCTTACAGTACTAATGTTTATTATGTACAATTTTATGATTTATATGTTTATATGATTTATATGATTTAATTTATTCTTTCAAAAATTTATTTTACAAACTAAGTTTCGGTCAAAGACCTCGTCAGTGCTTAAATAAATCTAAAAAATACATTTGACATCACATTACATTTGTACAATCCAAGAGTTACTCAGATTCTGTTTTAATTTTTTTTATAGTACAGGTTAAAGTATTGTATTTTCATATACTTATTTTGTACTTGCATACTAGTTCTTATTGTAGTCTAAATGCAACAAACAAGTAATAACTTTTTTTAAAATACTTAACAAGGTCGAAAATACAAGCTTTGAAAATAAATTGCAAACAAAAAATTCTGTCTAACTTAGTTTAACTACAAAATGTTTTTTGAAATTAACAAGTTTAAAAGTTTTCTGTTACTCCAATTGAATAAAAGTTTAAGATAAGTTTAGAATATACTAAACATTCATGTTTCATTAAAAAATTAAGTACAATAGTTTTACAACAAATCGTCGTAAAACGAGCATTTATTTTAGTTTAACAAAATTGAAATAGAATCACTCTTTGAAATCTTATTTTTAAGTCAAACTAATTCAATATGATCATTTTTTAAAGTTTACAATATTAAGTTTTCGTGATTTCTTTTTTTGCTAACAATAACAAAATCCTTAGCTATTTTAGATATAAATGTAAACTTATACTTATTTTTTTGTTTTTCGTTTTGAAAAATTATGCTCACTATCAGTTTCTATCCGAGTTATTTTAAGATTATCAGTTAAAACTTCTTCTTTAAAACAAATTTTTTGACAAAAATTAAAACAAATTTTCGTTGTTTATTTTAGAATACAACTGAACCGTTGCATGAAAGTGATACTCTAACTTTATTCGTATAGAGGAACTTGTTATTGTTACAAGATAAAGAAAATCTTGAACAGTAGCAACATTTTCAAAAAGTTTTTAAATTTGTGAATGTAAGTTTTTTGTTTCAATATCTACGTTGTAATCTTATTCAGGATTTTTGATAATTACTAATCATTTTTTCTAACGTTCAAAAAACTAAACAGTTTACCATACTTACAATATACTTTGTAGTAGTTATCTTGTTTGTGTAGACTAGTTGGGTTTTTGTTTAAATCATTAAAATAAACAAGCTAGACTGTGATCAAAAGCTAAAAATTAAATTTTAATAATTACATTTACCCATGACTATGTAAAATATTGAAAGGTTTGAAATTGTAGTAGATTTACTTATATTTAGCAAATCAAATTTCATATAAGTATAGAAAAGCTTCAACTTTGTCTTAAAGAACAATTTTGATTACACTGCAATTACGAAATTTAGCTTTGTCGTATAGATTTTTAAACTCTTTTAGACAAGTCGGTTGAATAACAAAGCTATATAATTCAGTAACTTAACTTTTAAAGTAATTGAAATAACTTGATACATTGCAACTGATAGATAAATAAAAAGATTGTTAGTCTTTGTAAATGTTTTAATTTATGTTATAAAAAGTAAGATAAGTTTTCTGAAACAAAACACTACTAAAAATGTTTAGTTTTCAACAATATTACACACTCATATTGCTTATAATGATATATTGAACGACAAATAAAAAACGCTCAAAACATTTGGTCCCAGGAGCTGGTGCACGAAGAACTTTTCGGTTATCGAGTCGTACACCACGACCACCTTTTAACGTCTTGTCCAGGACACTGTACGACTAAAGATGCAATATTTTCAATTTTCCTAAGTTTAAAGCTATGCTTAGTTGTAAATAGGTAATAGCAGACAAAATTTCTGTAAATCTCGTCGTTAGTCAAAGTCCGAAAACTTGTACTAGTCTTAAACTTCTTATAAAATACCTTATGTTAGAATTATACAAAATTCTCTTCTTAAAAGCAGTTGAAGAAAATGTCAAAAACAACTAAAAATTGTATACTTAGAGTGTTAAAAAGTTTAATTGGTAGCTAAACAACATATTTGAAAAATAACAAACAAAATAAATCACTCTTACTTAATTTTAACTTTTTATGAAACAGAAAACTATCGTTTGTAAAAACTAACTATTTGAATAAAAAAAAAATCTTAAAAATGCTTTTAAACTTATTATTGTAATAAAATGTTGATTTACATGTTGAATTCTTCTATGAAAATCATTACAGTGTTTTCTGCGCTAGATCAGAGTCTTTAATAGTTTTATGGTTGTTACTTATACTGAACTTAATAAAAGACTCACTGTAGTTAAAAGTTTTAAATTATTTTTTATGGCAATAATAAACTTTAACATACCTGGTTAGTTTCACATTATTATCTTAATCTATTTAGCCTGCCCTAAAGACAATTGTTGATTTTATTGTTATTTCTGGTACTTTTCTTAGTATTTCAAGGACTGATATGAAATATTTAAAATGTTACTAGCTGAGGTGTAAAAATAAAACAAACATCATGTCGAAGAATACAGTTTTTTTTTCAAGTAAAAATACTAAAGCTGATGACAATACAGTATACATACAAACCTTCTATTTTATACGTGTTCTACATTTATCCAATACTTTAAGTACAAAAAAAACAAATTAAAATCTCAAGTTAATCTTTATAAGTATTCAAACCTTACTTTGTTAATTTACCAAAAAAGTTAATTACATAAGATTGTGAATTTATTCTTTCAAAAAATTTATTTTACTAACTAAGTTGTGATGTGATGACACATAAGTAACATTTGTTTGTACGTAGGTTATAGTTTATCGAGCTACAATGACTTATTTTTGTGTAACTATCGTGATGTTAAATTAGTACAAGCATATTAGAAAATTGTATAAATGTTTAAATGAGTAAGAATTTGTGTCAAAAGAGAATGTCTTAATTACAATATACCAAAAGTATACTGAAAAACTATCACCAGAATGTAAAATATTTCAGCTAAAGCTTCAGTGAGTTTACAACGTTTCAACCATTAACATTACATTAAAAAAATTACTAGCTTATTTAAATAAGAAATTGTGCAAGATATCTTTTGTTACTAAATATTTACTGTTTAAAGTACTAAACAAAGGTACACATTTGAACAATCGACTTAACTGTCTTTAAAATACTGACATATTAAAGCTGTGGCGTTTCAATTCAAAATAAACTACTTTAAGCTAAACTTTTCATGCTCTGATGTTTTCAAGAATTTACTTTTTTGTTTGGTAAAGCAACATAAATCTAATTGTTAAAAGCTTATAGAAAAAAATACAGATATCTCCAATAAAGGTAAAAGGTTCGAGAAATTGCCATATAAGGTTACATTGATAATAATGTCAATTTAGCTGGTATAAGATGTTTAAAATAACATAAAAAACTTAATCTGCAGTGAATTAATTATAAAATTTTTACAAGTGTCTAAACAGTTTATAAACAAATAAACTTTGAAAGGTAAATTCACTCTAAAAATCTGAAGTAAACAGTTTAATCAATTTAAGGTTCTTTAAAAATTAGCAAAGAAAAACACATGGTTGCCACTGATCAAGCTGAGAAAAATTTCCTGACTTTTCCTGACTTTTTACTAAAATTTTCCTGACTTTTCTAAATCAAACTCTTAAATTAAACTTATTCTGAAATACATATTCTAACACTTGAAACTATATAAAGCTTTCAATCTAATTTTAATACAGGTTAAAAACAACAGTTTTTTGCTGAATTCTATCATCAAACTTCCAATACATCACTTAAACCATCTGTGTATGATTGATGTTTGTAGTAAACAGCTCTATCAGCAAAATACTCGTATTATTACCTTATAAACAATTTTTTGGCATTTCCTAGCATAAATGTATCTAGATAAACAAACTTTAGTCAGACTTAGCATATAAGTTGTAAAACAACCTAGAAGTTAAAAATATCTAATAATAAAAAGTATTTACTTAAAACATGTTTTACTTATATAAATTGTTCACTTAGTTTAATAAAATACTACCCAAACTATTTAATATAAAATCCTTAAATTAAAACCCAATTAAAAAAAAAATATACTTAAGTAACTGTAAAAAAAAGACATAAAAAAGTAAACTCTATATCTGTTGTATATAATATTTCCTCTTATCATTTAGTATAAAATTTGTAACAAATTAATATACTCTTATTTACTTTAAAAACTTAAGTTACTCTACAAAAAATACAAATAATTAGTAAACTTAATCTTGGCATATACCTCTCTTATAACTTATTTTATAAATTTAAACAACTTTGAAAAAATTATAAAGAGGTAAAGTATACACATTAACTTGTTACATAAAATACTAAACTAACTACTTAGTTATAAAGAACTCTATTATTTACTTAAACAAAAAACACTTTGATTCTAAAATTATGCTAGATAAACTTTTGTGTATATATCACAGTTTCACTATAGAAGTGTCCTTGCTACAGATCATCAATACTAAAAAGCTTACAAAATCTGCTTGTTCAATATGTTAATAAAAATTGTTGCAGTTTTATTAAGGATATTTAACTAATTTATACCAGGTGAAGGCATTGGAAACAAAATTAAATATTTTTGAAAATTTTGGAATTTTTTTCTGACTTTTAATTAATTTTTACCATTTGAAGGCTTTGGAAAACAAGGAATTTTGTAAATTTAAACTGACAAAATCTGACTTTTTTTAAATTTTATCAAATTTCCTGACTTTTCCTGACTTTTTTCAAAACCCCCCATTTTTTCCTGACTTTTCCTGACTTTTGTCAATTTTTTAAATTTTTCCTGACTTTTCCTGATTTCCTGACTTTTCCTGACCGAGTGGCAACCCTGAAAACAGCAACTAGTTCTTGACTGAAAAGAGAAAATAAAAACTTTTCGGTTCTGCTAATTTTTGAGAAAATTAAAAAAAATAAGTTTCATTAAAAGAGTGCGGTCGTGCTGTAACTTGGACAGATTATCAAATGGACTACATACGATTAGAAAGCTCTACCACGAGATTTTGTAATACTTTACTTATCCATTGACAGATACCAATAGTGGTATTAACTACTTAAATTGGTTAGTTATTATCAAGGTATTTATTAAAGCAAGTTGAAATTTCGGGAGTTCCCAATGCTAAAGGGTTAGATAGAAGCAATCTGTATGGAGCGCGCAGATTTCAGAAGGATCAGTTAAGACTATCTTTTTCAATTATAAATATCAAAAAAATCCTAAGAAAATGGAAAATTGTACTTATTGATAATTTGTAAGAAACACTTATTTGCAAAAATATGACAACTTTATAATATTTAAAGATCATTTATTATTTTGCATTGATTGATTATAACATACAAAAGGTTTATAAAGGGGATAATATAAAAATAACCAACTACATATATAATGGTTTTGTTTTTATTTATTGCATCGTAAAAACGATAAAGAACAACTCTGATAAAATAAGTTTGTAAAATATAAAACGAATGTTTGTTAAATTGTGGAATACATTTAAACTTACTAAAAATGTCTAAGTGTATAGGAATGATTATCAGGTTTAACAAACAACCAGTAGAACAAAAACTTTGTTTTAAAAAGTAAATTTCACCTGGCTTTTATAAAAACGATTTTAAAGGTGTAAAAACTTTTAACATATTAATTCAATAGAAAAAACTCAGTTAAAATAATTTCTACAATACTGCTATAATCAAGCCTATTTGTGTGCGGGCACAAAACTTAGAAGCATTTCCTGTGGACGATGGATGGTCCAGATTCGTCATACTCTTGCTTGCTGATCCACATCTGTTGGAAGGTGGAGAGGGAAGCAAGGATGGATCCTCCAATCCATACAGAGTATTTCCTCTCTGGTGGAGCGATGATCTTGATCTTCATGGTTGGTGGAGCCAAAGCTGTGATTTCCTTTTGCATACGATCAGCAATACCTAAATAGAAAATAAAAAGTGTTTAATAAGACCTAATTATACAAGTTAAAAACTAGTTAAATTCTTTCTGGAACTTAAAAATAAAAGTATATTTCAAAACTATGTTAACTATTAACCAGGGAACATAGTGGTGCCTCCAGACAAGACAGTGTTAGCGTACAAGTCCTTACGGATGTCAACATCGCACTTCATGATGGAGTTGTAGGTGGTCTCATGGATACCTGCGGCTTCCATTCCCAAGAACGATGGTTGGAAGAGAGCTTCTGGGCAACGGAATCTCTCGTTTCCGACAGTGATGACCTGAAAGAATTAATAAATTAATCAATCAGCAAAACAAAATGATATGTTAAGTAATAAACTTAAAAACATATTTTAGTTTATCCCAAATAATCTTTATAATTGAAAAAACATGTAAATACTTACTTGTCCATCGGGCAATTCGTAGCTCTTTTCAAGGGAGCTGCTTGAGGCTGCGGTTTGCATTTCCTGTTCGAAGTCAAGAGCAACGTAGGCAAGTTTTTCCTTGATGTCACGGACAATTTCTCTCTCAGCAGTGGTGGTGAAAGAGTAACCACGTTCAGTGAGGATCTTCATCAAGTAGTCAGTGAGATCACGTCCGGCAAGATCGAGACGGAGGATGGCGTGGGGAAGAGCGTATCCTTCGTAGATTGGGACAGTGTGGGATACACCATCACCAGAATCGAAAACAATACCTGTTTAAATAAATAAGTTTTAATTTAATTTAATACTTCTATAAAATGTATAGTTTAAAAATAAAAAAGCTATATAAATAACTAAAAAGTTATTTAACTTACCAGTAGTACGTCCAGAAGCGTAGAGAGAAAGCACAGCTTGGATGGCAACATACATAGCTGGGGAGTTGAAAGTTTCGAACATGATTTGGGTCATCTTTTCACGGTTAGCTTTTGGGTTGAGTGGGGCTTCAGTGAGGAGAACTGGGTGTTCTTCAGGTGCAACACGGAGTTCATTGTAGAAAGTGTGATGCCAGATCTTTTCCATATCGTCCCAGTTGGTGACAATACCGTGTTCAATTGGGTATTTCAAGGTGAGGATACCTCTCTTGGACTGGGCTTCGTCTCCAACGTATGAGTCTTTTTGTCCCATACCGACCATGACACCCTACACAGTTTATTTTGTTACAATACATTTCAAGATAATTTGAGTATCTACTTGTATAAATACTTCAAAACCCAATCAATTAGTGTACACTAAAATACAAACCATATAAATTTATTAAGATTAACATAAGTAACACTTTATTAAAACAGCTCTTTACCTGATGTCTTGGGCGTCCAACAATAGATGGGAAGACGGCTCTTGGTGCATCATCACCAGCGAAGCCTGCTTTGCACATACCTGATCCATTGTCTACTACGAGGGCGGCTACATCATCATCCATGATAAGTTTTTGGTGTTTGTTTTGTAATTAAAAAACAACTAAGAAAAATTTAAACATGTTATACGTATCATAAATTTTATAGAAATCTTCAAGTATACACTTTCAAATCGAAGTTCATTCATATGCTATTTTACAGTTTAATTAAGTTTTTCAAAATAGAAAAAATAATTTTTGAATTTGCTTATTTGTGGCAAGAATTAAATTAGTCAACTACTTAAAATAACTAATTAGTAAAAAAATAAGATAAGCTACAGAATGTTTTTTTAATAACAAGTAAAACTTAATTAGTTGATTATAGACTTTGTTTAATATAAATAATTTCATTGTGTTTTATATAAATCATTTGGTTATAGAACTATGTTTATCTCAAAAATTTAAACTTATCTAAATTTTAAACTAATTATATTTTATTTATCCATAAGTTTAGAAAAAACCCACATAAGCAAAAAGTGTTTGTAACTTAGAGTTTTTATATTTTTTGATCAATTTTCATTAACAATACTTAAACTATTTTAGAGCATAAGCATACAATTAACCAAACAGTTTATATAAAACATTGAACTTATATATGGTAAACAATATTTGTAAGAAACTAATCAGTTTCTACTTATTAACTAAAAAATGTTATGTTGTTTATTTTACTTTTTTACTAAATAGTACTTGAAGTGAATGAAATTAAAAAGTTTAATAAATTTTTTAAAGCTACTTTTTCTCAAAACACTCATTATAAGTAATTTTATTTGTGCCATACATGTTTGATATATTTTTGTGTTTAAAATGAAGTTTGACAAAATTATTGAGTTTTAATTTACTGTTAGCATTGTTTTATTTTTATATACACAAATCATACAACCTTTAAGTGGTAAATTGTAAACTAAATTTTAATGTATATAAATAATATATTTACATATAAAAATATATTATACACTGTAGTATATAAATTAATATAGGTTATAATAAAAATATAATAGTAATAGTAGGTTTTAATACATAAAACTTTATTTGTATATAAACTAAAGTATATATAATATTTATTCAAACATACAAATAAAAAAAATATAGTATTAAAGTTTTAAGGTATATATAATTCGATAATTAAATTTAGGTATACAATATTAAAATACTATTATTTCAAAACAAAATACAATTTTTTAAACATTAAATTAAATAAATACATGTAAAAGAACTATTCCATTCTATTTCTAGTAGATATATTTTATTTCAATAATTAAATTCCATTTAGCAAAAAATAAAAACAAAACTGCTGCTGACTTAGAGAAGGCTGCTCAATAATAACTGACTGTAACTGAAAAGCTAATGTGCTTGACACGCTCGAATGAGCATACGCGTAACTTCCTTGTGCTTGCATGCCCATATAAGGTAAGAAAAGCTGCGCGCTCGCATTCTCTCTTCTCTCATTGGCTGATTCGGCTGATGGTGCAGTTTTTAGCTTTTTACCTTTTTGCTGAAAAGGCAGTTGGCTCTGCGCTGTAAATTTTCTAATGCAAGATTTTTTCGCCTTTTCACGGTCTTATGCTGTTCCAAAGAGAAACTTTTTTTTTACATTTGATTTTTTTTTCTTGTCATATAAAATAAGAAAATATATTAAAAACGACCTTCAGTAACATTTATATTTTAAATTATTTAGAATTTTAACCACAAACATTGTACCACTTTAAACTCTTTTGGAATTATAACTTTGTACAAAAAAAAAATGTTATAACATTAAAGACTCATTCCTAAAAAACTGCAAAATAACATACAAAACTAATAATCAGTTGTTTTTTCAAAGTGTCCAACATACTGTAAAACTGCAACAAATTTAAACTTATTTTGCCTAAATAAATTCTGTAGTTAATACTTAAAATCCAATAAGCTTATTTGTTATAAATTTTCAACTGCTATTGAAGAAAAAAAAAAGTTTATATATAGTAAGAAACATTATTAGCAATAAAATAAAATTATAACTTTTAGCCTAATAAATTTCATTAGGTAATATCTACTTAATTAAGTATACTTATAAGGGTGTTAAATGCTCAATTTTACAATATATTTTACTAAATAAACTTAATTACAGCTAATGTACACTTTTTTAAAGCTTTTAATTAAGTTGTATCTTGAAGAAATAGATTTAGATATTTAACAACAAAATTTAGAAAATGGAAGTTTAGCTAAGCTTTCTAAATATAAAAAAGTTGATACAAAATTAAATTTTAAACGTTAAAAACTATGCTAAACAAACGTTTAGTCATTTTCTGTATACGTATAAGGAAGTAAATTGACTTGTTGTTAAAGTGATCATAATATTTTACATTTTAATGACATTCTAAACAATGTTTGTTTTTAAACGTTTTCAAATCACTAAAAAAAAGTAATTTAATGGCATACGTGTTAGAATTCTTCCTACAAAATGCTAACTACTCTACTTCACAACTAAACGCTATTTCACCTACTTTTTTATTAAGATTTTTTTTACTACTTTTAGTAAACTAGCTTAAAAAAATTGCTGTAATAGTTTGACTTAATAATTTAAACCTCATAGTTTGTTTAATACTTTTATCTTTTTTACAGTATAAAGCAAATGTTGAACAAACTCATGCTCCTTATAAAAAAAGTTTAAAAAAAACGCCACTTGAAAAAATTACTAAAAATAGTGTTTTAAATTTAGCTACTATGTTTTTTTATTTAATGTTCTTTCAAACACGATTGATTGAAATTCTTATATTTTAGTTACTAGATAAATGTATAGAAAAAAAGTAAAGTTTAAAGTTTGTCTATAGTTATATAACTTTTAGCATCATTTTGGCTACCTTAGCAAAGAAAAGATGTATTTGCCATCATTTAGAAAGTACTAGACTCCACTGCTAGAGCATCAACAACAAACCGCTGCGACCTGGTTTCGTCCTCATTAGAACTCATCAAGTAGACATAGTCGCGATAAATTGTAACTGATGGTTTTGCGATGCAGTCTAGGGCTTATTAATAATTTAGAAGAACTTCTTACGTGTTTAAAAACAAAACCTGACCTTTATGACTTAACTTAAATTAGATATTATTGTAACAAGATTTAAGTAGTTAAAAAGTTTGTAACATAACAGTTGTCAACTTCAAAGCATTAATTATACTCGGAACAAGCTAAAAAAATAGTTCAAAATTAATAGTTATTAAGTTACTGAAACTTTATTTTAAAAGTATTGATTTAAATGACCTAAAAAGTTTTATAAGCAAGTATTTTTCGCCTATAAAAAACTTTTATTGTTCCAATATACTTAAATTAAACATTCAATACTTTTGACTGTCTCAGACGAATCTTTTAACATTAGTAAATTGAGCACATTGAAAAATTTTGCTACCTTAGTTTCTATTCTAGTAGTGTACAATAAATAAGTCTACAAAAAATGTATGTTTGATTATATTAAATATATTTATTTTTTAGTATGTACTTCTGTAGTGATTTATTTTATACCATAGTTATACATGTAACTTACATAAATCATAAGTATAATTTCAATTATGTAGGTAAAAATGAAAAAAGTGTTAAGTTGTATTGAAAACAAGTAAAACTTTAAGTTCATAAACTCTTATTATAATGTTTCTTTAACGACAAAAAAAACACTCAAACATTTTGGTCTAACGACCTAGTTAACAATAAAACCTTTCAGTTATCGAGTCGTACATCACATGCTGTTATAATTTCTTACGAGCTAATAAAAATCAACTTTTATAATCTCAAGTTTTAAACCTTAAGAAACAAAACAATCAATAAAGTTTAAAAAAAAGAAAATTAAACGTGATGCATTTACTTAGAATTTATTTTGTTTAAATGTACTTAAAAAGTAGCTCTAATAACATAGAAAACAAAACAGAATCTAAGCCTAAAACTTAAAAAAAAACACAGAAGTTAAAAACATTTTTAGAACTAAGATTATATCTTTAACCTAGCTTGTAAAGCGAGTAAACAATCCTAATAGTTAACATAATACTTAAAAGATTGGTTTCAAGTTCTTTAAAGTATTGCTATTAAACAATTATTAGTTGAATAGCTTTATTTTTCAAAGATTAAGTCATTAGTTTTGTTTAAAATTCAACTTGTAAAGCTTTAGCGTAAAAGTTGCTACTATGGTTCCATTTTTTTTTTCGTAATTCAACTCGTAACGAAAGTTACAGATGTCTATTGATTTTAGTTTCAGTTGAAGTTTAAATACTATACAGACTTAAAAATTATTATAAGTACAGTAAAGTTTTGAACAACTAACAATAAGTAAACAAGAATTCTC
Organism: Thalia democratica; assembly: GCF_965202585.1. Taxonomy (NCBI): domain Eukaryota; kingdom Metazoa; phylum Chordata; class Thaliacea; order Salpida; family Salpidae; genus Thalia; species Thalia democratica. The sequence goes on from NC_139165.1 coordinate 44,028,457, forward strand.
TAGTACGGTACTAATAAAAAACACGACTAGAAATAAGTTCAAGAACTTTATTTAAGTAATGCTAAGACATAGCAAAAACTATTTATTTCTCGATCTTTTAGACTCAACGCCACAAATAAGTTGTACTATGGCAATCAAGTCTAAAAAAATTGTATAATTATAAACTCATGATAGAGCAAAGTTTTATATTAAACCTAACTTGTAGTTGTTCTTATTTATAAAAATAATTTGTAAAAAAAATATTTTTTTTTGTGTTTTAGTTAAACAAACAAAAATAAACTTATATTAAAGTAAATAAGAAAAATTTTAAGCATTTTACTAACAAAATATGCTGCAAATTATTGTCTTGAATTGTTTTTTAAATAGTTAGTATCATCTTAACATTTATAATAGGTTTCAAAGTACACAAATTTTTATGATGTCATTTGCATTTTAACATTAACTTAAAGTTTATAAAAAGACTTTGGACTTATATAAGTATATAAAGCACTTTAATTTTTCAAACTATTTTCAAGTTTATTTTGTTTTTGATGTATAAGGTGTAATTAACAGGTTTGTTATTAAAATAAAAAAACTAATTTTAAATTGCTTTTTACGGCGTAAAACTTAAAAAAAAAAAGCATTAAGTATACATTGAGCAATATTTAAACTATTATATTTCGTTTAAGTGTGTAGGCTATTGTTTACTTTTAGATATACTGTTTTAGTGAATTAATTAAAGATTTTAAAATTTGTTGAAAAAAAAAAGTTTTTTATTTTGCTTGCACATTTTTGTTAAAATCACATATGTTTCACTAAGTGTAGCATAAAACTCTCGTTTTTCAGCTAGCTATACATAAAAGAGTTTTTATTTAAAAAATTTTAATCAAACTTGTAAAATAAAATATTAATGATTTTATGAGAATAGAAAAACAAGTATTGTTTATTTAAGTAGAATTTTTTTATTATAAAACTACTAATAGAATTGTTGTCTTAAGTTTAAATATTTTAGAACTAGACTTTTTGAATAGAGTCTACTGAATTTAGGGTAAACAAATCTAAGTAATTTAGTATTTTTAGAACTAAAACTATTGTATTTGCTTCTTAAAATAGTTTATCAACACAATTAATTGTTTAAATTTAGTTCAATATAGAAACAGAATATTTTATTTTATATTGTCTTGATTTTTATGAATTTATTGCTTTACGTAGGTTCATGAAAAACACTTTGAAAATAAGTGAAAAAAGTTGTACAAAAATATTAGAGAATTTACTATTTCTTAAAGTTATACTTTATTTTATCTTTTAGTGTAACAATAAGTATAAACGTTGCAATTATCACGTCACAATGAGCCAACAACAATGCGAAATGACGTCCAGCTCGTCCAGTTCGGGTCTGTCGGATTTCGATGACGTCAGTTTCGTCGATGAGGTGGAAAGTGTTTACGAAGATGACGTCAAAGCCTTGCATGATGCAATGAAGGGCTGGGGTTTGTGTTGGTTTACTAATAAAAAAACTTATGATAAAACTTGTTAAAATTTTAAGAATATTAGTTAACAGAATAAGATACTAAATAAACACTTGATTTGTATATGTATTTAAAATAGCTAAGGTAGACTAAACTGTTAACTACTAACAATTATAATATGCGATAAGAGTTTAACTTGTACTGAAACTTTGCCTTTATGCTAGCTAGGACGGTTTTTCAACTCACTTTTACGACAAAAAGTCGGTACTAAAAATTATACAGAAAATTGTAACAACAAACAGGTACCGATGAGGACGCTCTGATAGACGTCACAGTAAACCGATCGTTCAGGCAGAGAAACGAGATTGCTGAGCTTTTTAAGCAAACGTACGGCAAGGTTGGTATCACGTCTTATGATTTATGTTAAAAAGTTACATTGCTTTAAAAATAGCTATGCTTTTTCCACAGAGTTTGCATGATGAGCTGGCTGGTGAAACATCCGGGAGTTTCAAGCGGTTGCTACTCTCTATGTACAGCTTTCCTGAGAAAATCGAAGCCCAAAACCTTCATAAGGCCATGAAGGGACTTGGCACTGATGAGAAGGTTTTTTTAAAGTATATTGTTGTATGACTTTTGTTACAGTTAATTAGTTTTTTTTTTAATATTGAATTCAACTTAAATCTAAAGTGATTTTGCTAAAATATAAGTTTATCAAGCGGAAAAAAAAAGATAAACTACAATAACTTTGTTTATATAAGTTACTTTAAGCTTAATTAAAACAGGTTTTGTACGATGTTTTAACTGGTAAGAACCAACAAGAAATTGCTTCAATCAAAAAGTGTTACGAAGAAATTCACGGAAGACCTTTGATGGAAGACATCTGGTCTGAGTTGAGCGGTGACTTCAAATGTTTCCTTTCAGCTATTTTAAACGTAAGCTTTTGACAACTCAACATTGAAAATAAAATAAAACTAAAAACATATATTGAACATATATTGTCTAAATGATGCTAATTCTAAAAGTTTAACTAATATGTAAACCAGGGCTCGAGGAACGAAAGCAAAGAAACGAACAGCGAGATTGCATACAGGGAAGCTTGTCAGCTCTTTGAAGCAGGTGAGATGAGAATTGGAACTGACGAGGACGTTTTCATCCGCATACTGGCGCAACGGAGCGACGCTCAGCTGAGAAAGACTTTCAAGTTTTACCGCAAGGTATGTTTGTGCTTGCTTATATTTAAGTTTTGCTTAATTCAATTTAAGATTTTTATTTAAACTAGTTTGAAATGTTTAAACTTGCTATATTATATAATAATTTTCTTCAAAAAACTCCATATATGACCTTTTCGTTTATTAAAAAAATCAGCATAAAGTATAAAGATTTAACTTATTTACACCTTTACAGGAGGATCCTAGACTATTAATCTTAATTAAATAATCATAGTTCAAACTACTTTGTTTAAAACTACAGCTAGAACTCTCTTTGCTTATAAATTTTAGAAACACATGAAAGTCTTAAAAAGTATATGTATTTAAGGTTTCAGGCAAAAGCATCTTGGAATCCATCAATGATGAGTTTTCTGGGAATCTTAAAAGGTCCCTTGTGGCGTTTTGCTCGCAAATTCTTGAAGGCCAGGCCACATTTCACGCGAAATGCCTTTACGAAGCAATGAAAGGAATTGGCACTGATGACAGTGAAGTGATAAGAATCATCAGTTCTCGTTCTGAAGTTAGTATGACTATATATGTTTTTTTATTTACACGTTTAGACATTAAATAAATATTACAAAGGTAATACAAAGTAAAGTTGTTGATACAGAAAACAAAATGGTTATTTAAAATAAATATGTAGACTTTTAGTTGTTATAATTAGTATAATACTTTTAATATAATTAGCAAAAAAACACTTTAAGAAAAATTTGATGGTGTAGTTCTAACAAAGATTTTTAATTAATAGAAAGATTTGTGGAAGATACAGAGAATTTATCAGAGAGTCACCGGTTCAGAAAAATCACTGTACGATCACTTGGAGTCAGAGACAAGCGGCGACTACAAAAAACTTTTGCTGAAAATTTTGAAAAAGTTTGCAGTTTGCTAAGCGAAGCACCATTTCGTTTATTCTGTCTAGTTTATTAATTTAAGCTAATAAACTTTCTATTTAGTACTTTTCGTTATTTTATCTAGTTTAAATGAAACGGTAATCATAAGTGTTATTGTAAGTTTTACAATGAAATTATGTTCATGTTTTAAAACTTTAGTATTTTTCTTTCGCCATAAGTTTTAAGTGCTTTTAATGCTCGTACATATTATTTTAAACATATTTTTTAAAGGTTTATACCTAACATTAGTCACTAAACTGATAATATGTTATTTAAATTTAGTTTAAATTTAAAAGTAGTTATGTTTATTTTTCTAATGCAAATTTAGGTTTGCAATTACATTTTTAAAGTCTAATTTAAGTTAGATTACACCAAACCTAGGTCATAAATAACAACAAGCTTTGTAACAAGTGTGTTTCTATTCTTAAAAAAAGACAAACTACTTATGATATACAAGTTTACAATTTGTTTAAACAAAACTGTTTATGATTTGTAAACTGTTGTCAATATTAAGTATATCCTAATACGTTCAGTTAAGTGTGTTTGTACTTTAAAGCTTAATTAATTTAGAAATAATTTTAAATCGAAAACTTAGAAGTTTAATTAGTCAAAATGATTAAATAGATAGAACCTCAATAAACACAAAAGAACCTAACCTATCAAAAAACAACAAAAATGTTAAACTTTTATCTAAGAATTTCCCTCGGGGCTCAAGTTTCTGCCTCAAAGTTGCACTCATGATAGTAAACGCCTTAATTTAAGTTTGACACTCTAACACAATACTTCTACTGCTTAGTAAGTGTTTTTATTACAAGCTCTAGTTTGTTTAAATATAAAGCTAAAATTTTTCAGTTCAACTAAATTAAGTAGTTGAATTTGCTTTTAGTAGTAAGAGAGCCATTGTAAGCGTAAAATGTGATTTCAACTTTGTGCATGACTTGAGCTTTGTTTGTAATTAAAATCTTTTTTTTTTGAAGAAGTAGGCTACAAAGATAACTATGTTTTTTTCTTATATTAAGTAATACATTATTTAAATTTAGTTTACTGATTTCAAAGATAAACATAAATTGAATTTTTTTCATTCAAACCAATTATTAGAATTTTAATCGATTTCATAAAGAGTTTGTCCTAAATGTATTGTATTAGTTTCAAGTATTTGCTATTTATCATATTCTGTTTTTAAAACTAGTTTTTTGACTAAAAGAACAAAAACTTCAGAATCAAGATAAACTTGATTGAAATTAAACAGTTTTTTGTTGTTTTGAATCCAATAAAAGTTCAAATAATATCATGAAAAAAAAACTTGAAAAAAACATTATTTACTAAACTATGTTTCACTTTGGTTAAGAGGTTTAACGACAATCATAACAATAATTCTAGTGCCAGCTCTTGATAACCTTTTTCTACTAAAAAATTAAGCTAAGAAATATTTCAGTACTTTTTTACTAAATCAGGTTTATTTTTGCTACACTTTTAGATATAAACAACGTACTTAACATAAGAAAGAACATATTAATGTAAAAAATTGATAAAACTCAGTTATACTTTTAGTTGTATAACTTTACTTGTAAATATTTAACTAATGACTTTTAAGTTATTCTCAAGTTTGAGTGACTAAAATTTTTATATCTTTATTAAGGAATACGTTATTGAAATACTAATGATCAGCATAAACGATTGGTATTTAATAGTAATAGATTGTATTAATCATTTGTACATTATCAGTAATTTCTTTATTGAACTTTTTAAATATCCATACACTTTAAATTTTTATTTTCAAAAGTCAGGAGAAACCTCTCGACTCATAAGTTTTGCAATACAATTTACTCTAGTAGAAAGTTTTTGACTTTAAAAATTAGTACGACAAGTAAAAAACAGCATAAAAAATACAAATAAATAAAATACGGAGCAAAAATTAATCCTCTAACTGCGTACAAACGTTTAAAACTAAAACATAATTATTTTATTTTTAAACAAACTTGCAGTTAAAATGTGTATAAGTATAAAAGAAAACATATACATTTTCGTGATTGAGGCCTTGTGCCTGTTGCTTTCATTCGGCGTTGGAATCGTCGCACTTGTCACACCTCATTGGGGAGGCTCGTTTGAAACGTACCTGCTCGACCCAACTTACGTGGATGCTAAGGATAGGAAAATTTGTTAGTTTACTTCTAAACAATATTCTTCTATAAAGCAGAAAACTATACTAAATATATTTATTCGGACCTAGAGTTTTTATTGGTTTATCAATAGAGTTGTAGTAAACTACAGCATGTTTACCAAGTTTTCATAATTATTAAACAAAACTATATAAAAATGATATAAATAAAAACAAATTATACAGCAACCTTCCTTTATTGTACCAACATATGTTTCTATGTGTTAACGAATCAACACCCTTCAACTGGGTTTTTAAATGGAAAGAATTTATCTTTTGTTAGCAAACGATCAAATCTATATTTTTGAACAGATATACAAAAAATACTGAATAATTTTTTGAGAACTTTTATACTTAATTTATTTAATTGTAATTAAATTACAGTGTGGGTGGTAGGTGCCTCTGTGTTGGTATTGCTCGCTCTGGTCTGCATTCTTCTTTCACTGATTGTTCTGTTGTCGAGGTTCTTCGGTCATGCCAAGGGAAGGGCACGTTTGGCGGCCGGTTCTTCGTTTACTGCAGGTTTTTTTTTGTTAAAATTTTTATGTAGATGACAAAACGATCGATTTTTAAGATTTTTTGTAATGTTTCGTTAGTTTTTTTTTTTTGAAATAAATAATATGAACGAAAATACTTCCATTTAAACAAATCTAAATCATGGTTTAGTATAGGTTAAGTTTATTAAATATTTTCTTTTTAAATCATAAACTATATTTAAATAAGCTTTAACCATTCATCAATTTTGATATTTCTCAATACACTAAACATTCTTTGAACTCTTTTTTTTTGATGTTTTTCAAACTTTTATTTTTTCTACTTAACATATTTGTTTCAACATGAAACAAAGTTTCAGCAAAATGATATTTAAGAACAGTTGTGTACATTTCTTGATAACTGTATTCCTAATAACTAAACAAATGCATGTTATTAAAACTTAAATATATTGAGTTAAGATTAATACTTTTACACAGCCATTGTGAATGTAATCGCTTTGATAATTGTGCACATTCAAATACAACATGAAGAAGTCGGTTTTGGTGCAACTTATGGCCTCTTGTGGGCTGCGCAACCCCTTCTGCTTGTCAGTGGAGTATTCTTTTGTTTGGTTGAGGTGGGTTTGATTTGTACAATGATAAATTCGTACATTAACTCGTGAGTAAGCACTTTATTTGAACGACTTCTGTTTTAGGGGACCACCTTTACCTCAAGTTCTTATTTATCTCAAGTGTTAGCAACATACGTTTTAAACCCTTGACTTAAATTTATAACTTCAAAAAGAAAAACTTCTTATTTTCCATCCAGATCCATTTAAGGCTTTGTAACTTTTAATCTCTTGAAACTAAATACTAATTATTTACGTTTAAAAATTCGATACTTTCTTGTTTTTCTCTATCCTTAATATACAAGCTTAAAACTAGCTTATTTTATAAAAACCTTCTTTTTATCACTTTAACATTAATACCTTATCTGTAAAATAAAGCTACAATAACTTTGTCAATGGGCAAATTTGACGATACGTGCTAATTTAAAAGCCCTTGAAGGTAACACTTGTTATCAGCATTTATTAGTCTTTTATAAATCTTTTACTTTGAGTAAATATAGTTCAAAGCTCTAAACGTATCAACATTTTGTACAACTTAGGTCATAATAGTGAAAAACTAATCTATACTTTATGTCTTAAATTAAGTTTAACTGTATCGTTTGTAACAAGTTTTTTAAACCGATATCGATTTTAACAAAAAAATCTTCGATTAGTTTTATAAAAATGCTTACTAATAAAAAATATGCAGTCTCGACTAAACTATTTAACTAAGCTTTTATTCTAGTTTATACACAAAAAGTCTTAATTTAATTATAAACATTATGTCGTGGTAAAAACTATCAAAATATTACAAAGTAACTAAAATTACAGCAAGAACTTAATTAAAATTTAACTTACCGTATCAAACTAATAGAATTATAAAAATAAAACTCTTACAAATACGAATTTACATCAACAGGATGGTAAATTTCTGGCTTGAACCCAGATCGAGGAATACACAACAGACAAATGAGAACATTTTTTTCAAAAAAAAAAACTAAACACTATCACAAAACAAAAATTAACTAGCTATGTTGAGCTTGCCATATATGAATGATGTATAAAAGTGACTGTACATTCATTGGATTTACTGTTTTTGCATATAAAATTTGAAAAGTTTTAACAAAGTTAAACTTATGACTTCATTTTAATGACTAACATTTAACAACTGGTACATTCTAATGCTAATGTTTATTGTGTTAAATAACGTTTCTTTTTTTTAAATTGAATGTTTATACTTAAATGTCTAAATATAATTCCTTTTTATAAAGTAAGTTATGAGAATAGTTTAATTAATCACAAGTGTTATTATAAAGAAATATAAAGCCAGCAAAATTTAATTTCTTATAAGACCTTGTTTGTAAAACAAGCTGTTTTCTTTTACTACTTTGAAAGTAAAAAATCTCAGCTCCGTTTTAAGTAATTAAAACTTTATATTTGAATCAAATTTAACTAATTTTAAAAGCCATTTGTTGCCAAATTTTACAACGCAGGTTTTTTGTCAAAGTCAATAAAATTTTTTTTTTTGGTATAAAGGTATACTTTCAAGACTTATTTTTTGAAAATAATAACTGTTTTCTACAACTTTGGTTAAAAAAACTCTATAAAGTTTAAATCAAGCTAAATTAATAGTTTTTTTAAAATACAGTACAACTACCTTTAAAAAGATGTGTGTGTAATTATTTACCTTGTTTTACTGAACATTTGTTTTTATAACACTTTCACTAGTTTTTTGTCTTAAAACTGTATTGTGTAAATACTTTTGATGATTTAATGTTAAAATTTTAATTAAAAAAAAATTAAAATTCGTCTATAAATCAAGGTTTGAAAACTTTTAAGTGCAACAACTGATTTTAGTTACAATTATAAAGTTTCAAAACTTACAGTAGGGTACTAAACAATTGTAATTGTGTACTTTTTACTGAGAACTTTTTTAAACAACATTATAGTTGAAAACTGTTCTAATATAACTAATTGTTTTAAGTTTCTAACTCTTTTAAAAGCTAGTTAGTTTCCGCTATGTTGCTTTTGAAGTAAACTATGTTAACTTTGGGTAGGTATTAAGTGAAAAAATAGTTTGTTTAGTAAAAACTTATGTTAAGACTAATGAAAATATAAATAATACTGTTTATTCAACGACAAAAAAGAAAGCGCTCAAAATATTTGGTCCAAGAACCGTGGTGTGCAAAAAAACTTTTCGGTTATCGAGTCGCACACCACGGATACCTTTTAACGTATTGTCCAGGACATATACTAAAGCTTTTCTATACATTTAGTTTTGTTGACTACTGTTTAGTTTATAACAGGCTTTAAAAAACATTAAAAATATCTTTTAAAAGTTATTTAACTGATATAGAATAAGATATACAAGACGAACAAATTCATTGAGACTAATAATATTTCGAGCAGTTCTCATCAGTAGAGTACAAAGCTAACAAGGAATAAGATTTTACAAACTTATGTAGTAACCAAGTAAGTAATCAAGAGAGTAATAAAAGACAAAATTAATTACTAACAATTGAAATCGTTTAAGCTTACTTACATTATAATAACCTGCAGTAAAACTACAAATTAATATAATGACAATAACACGCCTTATAAAGTATGACGAAAATAAAGAAACAGTATGACCAAAATATTTTTTAATAAAATAACGATAATTTATCAAAAATTCTATTATCTTAATAAAATATAAATAGCTTCTAGTTAAATTAAATTAAAAACACTACAACAAATTTTAATTATTTTAAATATATTTCAATTATAACTGTTTACTCACTGAAATGTTTACTAAATGTTCTGCAATGGACGAACTTTTAAAGCATTTATAATTATAAACAATATCATCCTTCTTATCTGAATAGCAAAAAATCTCTACACTTTTTGGGAAATGCTAATTTATCCTTTTTCTTATTTGTCTTTTGACAATCCGATACAGCTTGCTTAACAATAGCAATAATTGGGTTTGCTGCATAATAAGTACTTTATATCAATTGCCTTTTTTTCTACCATTTGTGAACTTTTATTGATGAACGGGAGTTCAAAAGTAACTACACATTTTTCAGGTCTTAACATCTTTCTTTTATCAATTTTTTTAAATTTAAATTAGTTGTTTTGTTAACTAACTCTTGTGAGTATCCATTTTTGTTTAGTAGTAACTTGATCTGTTTGATCTTACTTATTAGCAACTCTGGGGAACACATTTCTCTTTAAACTAGAATTGGATAAAACTTCTTAGATTTAAAAAATGTTAAGCTATATAGACAAGTTTGTCTATTTGAAATCATTGATTTTACCTTAGTATAGTTTTACAAACCTACGACCATGATCCGTATTATTATTGAACATAAATACAACCCCTAAGTGAACTTATGGATTTTTTTCTTTAAACATGACCACAGTAACGATCAAAGTAATTTAAAAGGTTTACATAAAATTTCAGCAAGTTTCTTTTTTTATAGTGTAAATAAAACTGTAAGTTTATTTTATATCTGAACAAAACCAAGCTTTAAAACAATCACTTTAAATTTAAATTTTATATTTAGTTTTAATATATCACCTTATGGTCCAAACACATAAAATAGGGTAGTAAAATAAAAAAAAACTTCACTTCAAAACATTGTAACAATAATTAGAAAAAATATATATACTTTTAGATACTATTTTACTAAAATATTAGATGAAAAAAACAGAAGTACTACTTCATTTCCATAAGTAATATATAAAACTAATATAGTACATACAAAGTTATTTACAACTTTAACTTGTTTGCTTATCTAAAATGTTTTGTTTCATAGTTTTTTCGATTTTAAGTCGTCAGATAAACAAATACTAATACTATTAAAAAATCTCTGACTATAAAAAATTTTACGAAATTAAAGTAAACCGTTTTTTTTTCAGATTCTGTTAGGATAAATTTGTATGACTATTTTTAAAAAGTCACCCAATATTTATAGTGTTTTTAATATTTGTGCTAGAAAAGAAACTTAAAATCTTCACTTGACTCTTAATCTTCCAAATTATTACTACATTTCTATGCATATAACTGCAAACATGGACATAATTCTTAAAAAATTAAGTTAAGAAATTGTAGAATAATATTGTTTATTGAACAAAAAAAAAAAGCGCTCAGATACTTGGTCCAAGGACCTGGTGTACGAAAAAACCTTTCGATTATCGAGTCATACACCAGGATATAGTTTAAAGTCATGTCCAGGACACTTTTTTCACTTTTTAAAATTAGAAGTTGGTTTTTCAAAAAGTTTGCTTATTGAACTCAAACAGCAGAATGTTTAAACTTTACCACTAATCCTTTGCAAACATTTTATTTTTGAAACAAATATAAAACAAAGGTATGACTAAAAATATATATATACTTAGTGGGGTTTTTGACGGTGTGGCTTTTTATCATTTTGAAAAGTGCACACACAGTCGGGTTTGTGTATGTTTAATTATACTAAACAACTATAAGAACGAATGATATTTCAAAAAAAACATATTTATCATACTACCTTAACTCAAAATAACTTACTACTACATATTTTTGTCTTTTAGTTTTAAAAAACCATTTGAAGTGCTTTGTGAGCGGGATACTTTTGTTTTATAAATCTTGATAACTATAAATATTTAATTATTTATAGAATGTAGTTCAGTACAAATTGATTTATTAGTTTAAAATACATCGAGTGTGCTACTATAAGAATTATACTTACATTCACTGTTTTTTTAACTTATTGTATGTTCAGAATTATTTAATAAAAAATTTAATTAAAATTCAAAAATTTTATATTTTTTAATTAAATTGTTTAAAAAGTATAAATTCTAATTTACAAACTAAACATCAATTTTTTTAATTGAAAAAGTTAAATGTTTAATAACGAAATGTTAATTTGAAAAGTTTCCAAAAACTTATAGTGTTTGTTTAAGAAAAACGCTACATAAAGTTTTACAAACAATAGCCTAACCTTAAAGCTTTCTTTTTCTACTTTCCTCGTCAATTGTATTTATAAAGAGCTCGTGTCTTGTGTTTGCGAATTCATTACTTATTCACAGCTCAAAGTTGTGATAAAAACAGATTTAGTAAATTTCACGCTGTTTACTTTACCACTCTGACAGTTATTAAGTTAAACAGAAGTTTTTAAGTGAAAGTTTTACAAATATTTTGTTGCTTCTACTATAGTTAGTTTTATGCTTTAAATATTTTTAGTAACTTGGATTATTTTTAAATGGGAAGTTCTGCAACTAAAACCCTACCGGAAAGTAATACAAGAGGTAAATTTTTGATTCAAAAATAAAACATTTCAAGAATGTTTGTATTTTGTAACAAAATACTTATGTTTTTAATAAAATTTTCTTTATTTGTTAAAAAGAAGTAATTTTTATTAGTTCAAGTCTATGTGTTGATTTAATACTGCTTAAGCTTTTATTATTGACTAAGAATAAGTTTAAGAATGTATATATCATAAATTATTTATTCTATAAAATAGTTAGTAGTATTCTTTAACGAAAGCATAGTAATAAAAAAGTTTTGTATGGAAAGACTATTCAAACTAGCATAAGGTAAAATAAAATTATTTATAAGTTTGTTTATTTATTAAAAAGTTTTGAAGTCAATTCTAAACTTAAGAATTGTTTAAATAACAGAATCTCTTAATTTGTTTATCATACTTATTAAAAAAAACCGAATTATTTTTATAAATAAAAATTAATAAAAGATACTTATTTTATTTTAGCGTAAAACCCAAAAAGTAATCTAGTTAAAAAATTTAAAACTGTAGGTTCTCGAAACTACTCCGGTAAAAAACTCTCAGGTCATAAAACTTCAGAAGTTTCCCAGATAAAATCAAACAAAAATCCAAGATTATCTTCAAATACAAACAGATCTAACTCGAAATTGCAAAACATAGCAAACAATAAAAATCATAGTAATACTTCATTGAAAAGCTCAACTAAGAAAGCTGCTAACATTATAAAAAGATTAAAGGTTTTTTTAGTATGTATTTGCATAAAATATTAAGTAATTTTTATTATACAGATTTTAAACAATGTTTATCTATATTTTATATTTTAGAAATAGAAATACGCTAAAATTTTAACAAAGTATGAGACAATAATTTGTTAGTTTTATTTATTGTCTTTACTAGACTAGTTAGAAAAAAAAAATTCAAGTAAAGTATTCTGGTACATATTTTTGATTTAGTAATATTTCTGAAGTACAACTATAATTTTTTTATGCAGAAGATAATTATAAGGAACAATTTACTTTTTTTTTCGTGTTTATTCTAATTTTTTAAAGTTTACTTGTAGAAATCAACAGTTTTTATGTTTACAAATAATCATAATCATCAGTATAATCTGTTTATTTAATCTTTAATACATATATTAGAAACTGTAACAAATTCAAAAGGTAGTTAAGAGAAATGGATTTTACTCTTTTTGTTTGTAAACACAAATTTGTACTTTATACTTTTTATTTCCACTAATATAATATGTTTTTTTATTTCAGTAGTATATTCATTATGTTTTATAGTTTATATAACGTTTAAAACTGAATTTATAAAACAAAACATAAGTTAGTTCACCTAAGCAATACTTGTAAAAACTTTGCCTTTACTGGTATATAATTCACTAAATAAGTAGCTACTCCATTAGAGCGTGTATATATATTTTATATATGTAAAGTATATATGTTGCTAAAACAGGTAGCTGTTTCGAGCCTTGACTTGAAAAATCCGCTCAATGAAACCGTCGGTGAATTGCTTGCCTCTATTCTTATGGTAAGTTACAAAACTTTGTTCTAAAATTTAAAAGCATAAAAGAGTAAAAAAACAACATTAACAACTAAAACTCATGTATATGTATATAGATATATAAATTGAAAAAAGCTTTCTATTGTTAATTTTACATTATAAAAAGCTGTTCTTGAAATAACATAAAAAATAAATTCATATTATATGTTTTTTGTTTAAAAAATAACAAGTCAAATAAAACAAAATAAAAAATACCTTTGTAAGAAGTACATATTTTTTTTGTTAAAGCTCATGAGGTATTAATGAGTTTTTATAAACTCAGGTCTTAGACAAAAAGATTAACTTTAAACACAACTTGACCCTTGAGTCAGTAGGCTAATAAATAATTAAAAATATTTTCATAAGCGACTTTTTGCATGAAATTGCTGCATTATATTTACAGTTTTCCTGTGTAAAATTATTTACTAAAAGTTTAAATTAATTACACAAGTGTTAAAACAAATGTTTTAATCACAAAGAAGTGTGAGTAAAAATTGATTGTAAGGTTTTTAAACATACAATTAGTTATAGTAGCTTTTAATCATAAGTATAAATACTTTAAACAGAACAAAAATAAAAGTTTCAAGTAATTAGAAATAAAAGCAATATATTTAATGTTGTTTTTACAAAGATCTTAATATCTATATTTTTCTACAAACTCTTTTTCAGATATTCTATGAAATTTCAAAATTGAAAAACGATGAGTATTTTTCGAAAGCAGGAGTGGTCATTTCGCAAGATCACTTTCTGAACTTTTGCTGTAACGTTTGGGACGACTGCCACAGCAGACAACCTATTGACCACGAGCACTTTTTAAACTCTACCACATATAAAATGGTTAGGATAAGTTTTTTTAAAAAGTGAAGTGTGTTTGATAATAATCTGTTCAACATTTTTTTCTTGTAATTTAGAATCATAGTATTCAGAAAACTAATACTCAATAAGTAAATTGAAAGCTGCTTATAAAACTTTTTTAAAAGCAACATCACATAGTTTTTTTTTTTGATATGTACGATTATTTGAAAATTAATTGATTTATTATTCCCAGTAAACTTTGTTTAAAAAAACTCACAAAATCAGTGAAATACTATCATACTACTTTCTATGTTTTAATTGGTGACTTGAAGTTATGTTTATAGTACAAAACTTTTCTAGTTTTCTTGTTATAATCAAAACACTGAATATCTTTAACAAAGGCTTGCATAAACACTAAAACAAGTAGTTTTATTCAGTTTTTAAAGACACGATTTTAAACTTGAAGTCTTAAATACTCATGTAAAGATTTTGTTCTGTGGTTTTTTAAACTTTAAGTGACTGATTGTATAGGGGTCGGCAGTTTGATATTTCAACGGGTAGATTTACTGAGATAATTTCTTCGCGGGCAACTTTAAAAGAAACAATCTTTTTGCGGGTCACTGTACTAAAAAATACTTTGAAAAATTATGTCTGTAAGAACAAAAGTGCAATGAATTGAACACAAAACATGCAGCAGTTTACTTACAAAAAAAAATATTTGTAAACTTTTATTAATAAAAAACTTGAGCTTGTTTTAGCTCATTTTTTATAGCTAAAAAGCACGCCACAACCCAAATATATTTTTTATGACAATCAAGTAATATTTAATCCATGGGTCGCAGTTATTTTTATGTTATTAGATAGTTTTTGAGTTGATTTTGAATAAAACTTTTTTAAGTAAACACATAACTTAGACAACTTTATTTTTTTCATTCTATTAACTTTTTTCTCAAGGTTTGAAACACCAGATTATAAAAATTTAATTTTAATTTGCTCGTTAGAAATTGTAAAAGCATGTATTGTACGACTTGATAACCGAAAGGTTTTTTAGTATACCAGGTCCTTAGACCAAAACTTTTAAGCGTTTTTTTTTATCGTTCAATAAACAGTACTATAAACCAACAATCAAATAAAGTCAATTATAATATCCACAAAATGTTGTATACTCATTTAAGAAAATGCACTTGTGTACAATGGTTGCCATGTCCAAAAATTTTTATACATTACAATGTAAAGGTTTTATATCGAGTAAGCAAAAAACATTTGAATTTTTAATTTTAATTTTGTTTTGATGAGCTTGTAAAACTGACAAATTTATTTACGAAAATATAGTACAAAAGTATAATAAGAACTGTTTAATGCAACTAAAGCAAAATTAATAAACTTTTTGATCACATAAAGCAGCTTTCTATTTTGAACTTACGCTAATATAAAATTTGTGGTTGACCCTTATTAACCTCGTTTTAAATATCATAAGATTAAAGTCATCAACGTTAAACTAAAAACATAGCAGTCAACATTTCTAAGCTTTTTTCAGGTAAAAACAATTGTATGGAATTACTCGAACAACTGCCAAGAGCTGTGCGAAAAATTTTACAGCAACAAGACCTACTTGTTGAAGCTGATGTCAGAGTTCAATATGCAGGAACTTGACGTGCCTGCGCTGAAAAACAAAAGAGAAAGATACTTAGTTAAGGTACGTTGGTTTTATTTACTTTTTTGATACTTATAAAATAGTTTTGGTAGACATTTAAAACTGCTTATTACATTCACTAAATTTTATATTTTTAGTATTAAAAGGTTGATATGTGCGAAATTATATTTACTAATCTATTTAAGTTAAAAAAGACAAAAAATTTAAATCAGGCCATGTAAATTTTGATACTGCTTTGTTATTAGGTTGTATAGCGAGAAAGTTGGAATAAAGTTTTCATATAATTTTTGGTATAGTTAATGTTTTTTAATGGAAATTGAATTTAGAACATGTTGTTTTATAGTTTCTACAATTTAACATGGTACCTTTTATACTGTGCGTTTTTTAAATTTTATTATAAAACTATAAAGTGAATAAATATTATAGTCATAATTTTGAAGTAATTTTGGAACCATATTTTGGTGACGAGCTTTGGAATTTTTTTTTTAACCATGCAGAATGTTCAAAAATACTGTATGTACTCAGTAAAAAAGGCAAAATTTATGACAAAGTTTTTAAGTCAACTATTTTGAAAGTCTTTAGAAACAAGATTAAGTTGGCTGTAACAGAAACGTTTTAATATTGAAGAATCTAAATTTTTGTATTTTATCTTTTAAAATTATTTTAGTGCTTAAATTTTGTGAGTTTCAGTTTTTAGGTTCTTAAATGTCAAATAAAAACTATAAAACCCTTTTCACCCCCAAACTTTTTCAACCAGGCCACTTTAGGCATACTCCACAACGCGTTGAGGAGGTACGAACCAAACAAGCAAATAGTGAGAATGAACGACGGGATCAACAGCCTGCACAAGTACTACTCTTCAACGTTCCTGATCATAAAGGCCAAGATAATGATACTGCTTTCCTACTGTGTGAACGAAGAAGAGAACCAAAGGCTGACCACAGGTTTGTTTTTATTTTAAGACACTTTGGAGTGTTTTGATACTTATTTTTCTTTGCAGGAGAAGGCGTAGTGTCTTTTATTTTAAAGCTTCTAAGGAGCTCTCTCGATTCGGAAAACCATGTTGCTAAAACGTACATGTTTTCTGCTTCAGAAACTGTTGCCGCTATCGACAAACTGTGTCTAAATGACACTAACAAAGTAAGATAAAAAAAATTTTTGATATAAGATAGTTTTATACAAAATTAAAAATGCTGAATTATTTTAACAACAACATAATAATGATAATTTTTTTAGGTAAGTGTAGTCGAACAAACAAGATTAGTATTGCTATTGATAATAAAAAAAAAGATACTTTTTAAAGTAGATAGTATTAAATCAGTTGCACATTTTGAGCCTTTACATTTATTTTCTATGAAAAACATTTTTAGGTAAGTGTAGTCGAGCAAGAAGGATTAGTGCTGCTAGTAAAAATGATAAATGAAAGTCTGACGGAAGAAGAACGCGAGGTTGCCTTGCATTGCATTTGGACTCTTTCATTTCATGAACAGAACAAAATAAAGATAAAAGAAGTTAGTTGATAAGAGTATTTTACTGACAGACACAGTTTTTGATACTCCTTAAAAAAGTTTTTTTTTTATATCAGGCATAACTTTTTTCAGGAAGTCAGCTTAATGGACTACGTGCAAAAATCATTAAGGGAGCCCGAAGAAAAATCGCCATCATTGATAAGGTCTTGTAATGGTATTTACTTCAACATATACGGCACGTCATTCAACCAGTTAGATGAAGTATCTGAGATTGGATTGAATAGAACTTCTCATATAATGATCAGCTACCAATGGGATGTACAGCCAACTATGAAAAAGGTTTTCAAGAGTTGCCAAATAAACACATTTGTTTTTTCAAGTTAAGATACTCCTACTTTGTGAATTTAAACTGTTTAATTTATAAAGTTTAATAATGTTGTTATAAAACTAAACTAAAAACTTGTAACTGCTGACAATTTTTTCGTAAGTAAAAACTTCCTATTGAGAATACAATCGAACTATTTCTATTTTTACAAACGCAGTTGGCAGTCATGCTTAAATCGAGCGGTTACAACGTGTGGATCGACGTGCAGAACATGGAAGGATCGATACTTGCGGCGATGGCGAACGCGGTGGAGCAGGCGAAAGTGGTGGTGGTCGCCATGTCGGAAAAATACAAGAACAGCAACAACTGTCGAACAGGTTTGAAAAATATACTGTCATTGAATAAAAAAAAGTTGTTTATTTTTTAAACCTAAGTACTCTAAAAATAATTAATTATGATAAACCCAGTATGAGTTACAAGGTTAAAACAACTTGTTATGTGCGTTAATCAGAAGCAAGTTAGCAAAACTACATAAAATCGTCATTTTTTAAATAACGAAAGTACCTGTGAAATAAAAAGGGAGCAACTGTTCATTTTTTCAAATACAGTAGAAGTAATACTATTTTATTACAATAGTTTTGTTCTTACTTTAAAAACATTATTAATATATAATGATAGTTAATTTCTTCAGTAACTAAAAAACAGAAGCAGAATACGCGTACAAACTAAAAAAGCCGATAGTTCCTTTGCTATTGGAGAAAAATTACACACCAGATGGCTGGCTTGGAGCCTTGCTCGGTCTCAGTCTGTACGTTGACATATCTGCCAGCTACAGCATTGACACTAAATACCATGAAATCACAAAGCAGATTGACTCGTACAAACCAATAACAGCTAAAGGTATAAAAAGCTTAAACTAATTTTCACAGAAAAATTGAAAATTCCCTACCACTATTAATCTATTTATTACTGTATGCGTTTTTTTTACTCAATAATTTATTTAAAGTTTAATAGTTTTGAATGATAGAATTTAAAACTTAAATAGAAATACTTATTTAAAAGCCTTACAAATTTGAAAGTAGATTATATTGAGGTTATTACGTGCCTAATATTTTTAAACTAGTTTTAAACTATTTTCTATTTGTTCTGTAAAACTAAAAATACCACTTTCCTTAAAACTTTAGTATAGTTCTTTTTTATAATATTTTAGTAACGATACTTTGTAGATACAAATGCAAATTTTGCATTGCCACCGCCGAGTTTTGAGGACAGTTTTAATGCAGCTTATAAAAAGTGGTCTCAAGAACAAGTCATAAATTGGGCTGAAAACACGAAAATAGGTTAAAAAACTTTTTTCAGAGTAAATAAGTATTGTTATATTGAAACTAAGTTTATAAGTTTAACAAATTTCTAGTAAGTTTACAAGGGTCTTTTTTTGCTTATTAATACATAAATGTTTTATGTACACAAAGTTTATCCCTGAGTGATATCTTTTGTTGGTATATAACTTTGTCTAGTTTTGAGTTATACAAAACTTGCTTCTTTTTTTTCTTGTATCTAATAGTGTTGTAAGTCTTGATTACAAAAAAACTTTTATATCTTTGAAGTGAGAGTGAAATAAAATTCCTCACAATAACTAGCGTTGTGCAAAATTTAAGTAAACGATATTAAATTTTTCTGCATAAAAATTTTTAAGAAAACTATAAATCGCTACTTAAGAAAATGTTTTAGAATGCTCCGCTTGGTGAGTCTATAAACATTTTTAACCAAAATTCAGTTGCTGAAATTCTATTCCGTGTAATATATAATGCTAGTCATTTTTAATAAGTATTTTAACATATTTTATAAAATACTTTATGTTGCTACTTAAGGTTAGTACCATCACACTTTCAAAAAGAAATCTTAAATGTTTGATAACATTTCAACTTGGAGCTTGACAAACCATTTATCCTATTAGAATAAATTAGCTTAGTTGTACAGGATTTGATTAGAACTGTGTTTAAAATAACATACTTTACATTATAAGCGTTCATCATTAAACTTGAAGTCAGACTAATTTATTAGTGTTAAAGTTATTACAAAAACTGTTTCACCTTTAAATTACTTAACTAGCAAACACAATTTAAGTTGAGTTTTGCAGAACCAGCCCGACCAGTGACAAGTTTCAAATAAGTAAAAACTCATGTTATAAAGTTTTAAAACAAAAACCTACCAAAGAAATGTTGAGTTCTAAATAATCTGAAAATTTTTCAAGTTCCGCTTTTTACTTATCGAAATCTGTTAGAGCTTTTATAATGCCAAAATTGCCAGTATACAAAATAGTGCAGTAAATCTTTTATAAACTGACAAAATTTATAAGACACATTTTGAAAAAAATACTAAAGTGTTGATAGTTGTCAGTTAATCATTAAACAAACGGCACAATAGTTTTTATCTAGTTTTTTTTTAAACAGTGTGGTGCGTTCACCATGGTACTCTGTACATCAACTTACATTTCATTGTTTAAAAGGAATAGAATAAAAATAAACTTTTAAACAGCTCTATTTTAAACAAAACCAGCTGCTGTTTTTCTGCAAGAATAATGGGTCAAAAGACAAAACATTTTTATTTAATCTATTTCTTTAATTTTGCAATAAGTATAAAAATTTAGATTAAAGTTGTCAAAGATCTAAAGTATAGACTTTTGTAATGAAACTAACAGTCGAATATTTTTTGTAAAATTTTTTAATACTTTTAAACGAAATTCTTTTTATGTTTTTTAAAACTTACTGTGAAAAAATTGTTTTTTTTAGTTTATATTGATTTTAAACAACAGTTTTATTAATCATAAATATTATTATCTTTAATAATCAGAAATGTTTCGAAATAGTGTTTGTAGAAAGTTATAAGTTTTAGGCGCAGTATAGCATCGAACATTTTCCTTACACACAATAGAGGTTTGGCAAAAAAAGTCCAAGTCAGCTACGCGTTAGTATAGGATGTATAAACATGTTTCGAATTTAAAAAATAAGTATTTAAAAGTGACACACTAAATAGTGTAATAATTTTGACACTAGTAGTTTTAGATGTTGTATAGTTTCTCCAAATTACTTATATTTATCAGATCTAACACAGTCAAGCGACAGCATAAATCAATTTCAAACACTTTATTTTTAGAACTTTATGTCAACACTAATTATGTGTTAATATATATTTATTTAAAAATTCATAGTATGCAAAAGTTTTAACTCTAATAAAAGTATCAAAAAGATTGTTCAGTTTCAAATCGATTCTTAACCAAATATCCTTGCGTAATCAAATAAAGATAAATAAACTTTTTTTAAATAAAACATTAAAAAAAGGAATATACCGGTACATTTATGCAAATCTATTCTATTTTAGTTCAATTTTTCAAGTTATATGTATACCTAATTTATCAACATTAAGGTATTTGAATCGTATAACAACGTTTTTAACCGTACTTCGTACAGTGGAAAAATTTTATGTATTATGAACAGGGTTGCCACTCTTTGAGTCAAAAAATCTTCCTTGAGTGACCAGAAACTTCCCTGAGTAACCTTAAACTTCCTTGAGTTTTTTTTTTTCAAATCCTTAAATTTTATCAAAACATCTTTAAAAAAAGGGGCTATGCCAAAGTTTGTTATGTATGAATACTTGGTTCGATTCATACAAATCTTTTTGGTAATTTCACTGTCAGTTAACATGGTAGTGAATAAGATGTTATTATTTTCACAAGAGTTTCCTGACCAGTTTTCTTTAGTACACTTCACAGCCTAACAAATTTCAGCAGCTATCGAAGAAGTTGTAGCTGATAAACTTGTTGAACTATTAGCCCCACCATAGTATGCAGTGATTGCATTATTTTTGCACTTAGAGTCTTTCAACTTAAGATGTGTTTTGATACACTGTGAGAATTCAATGCTCTGATAATCATGTTTGATAATGCAATTGCTTTATTATCACCACACTACTTATATTTGAATTTTTCTTTAGTAACATCCTCTAGTAACCAATCCTTCATGGTGCTGCCAACTTAAAAAAAAAAGATTTTAAACGGTTTTTTACTCATATTTTAGAAAGTTTTTATATTAAGTCTGCAAAAAAATAAAATATACTAAAACATTCACATTAAAAAATTAACTATCATTACAGCTACTTTTGTAATTAATTACAAATAAAATTTAACCTCTAATGTAAAAGTAAGACAACACTAATCTATACTCACTTTTGTTTTTTTACTGAAAACAAGTAATCGTAAACAAATAACTTTATTTAAAAAAAAAGGACTGATAGTACAACATAGTTTTATTAAGCTACATATGTAACTAAAAATAAAAAGTTTATTAGAAGTTTTTAATGCATAGTTAACAACAACTTTTATACCTCTAGATTGTTTGTTTTTGTTTAATTTTAGTCATGATAAAAATAAATTCAAAACTTAAAAAAAAAACTATAATGTTAATTCTAAGAGTATTAAAGAACTAGCCGCAAGGCTAAAAAATTTCTAAGTGAGCACTTAATGATAAATAAAATTATTTTTTTTGAAAAATATATTGAAACTGGATTAACTAAATCTCATTCTAGATCTTAAAAAAAAATTTCCTGAGATTTTTACAAAAATCTTATAACTTCCCTGAAGTTTTTATAAAGAATCAAAACTGCCCTGAGTTAAAAAAAAAATCAAAACTCCCTGAGTTTCCCTGAGTGTGTGGCAACTCTGTATGCAAGATTACATAGCACTTTACTTTTTTTTTTGATTGTTTGAAAAATAACTATAGGTCTCTACTTTTTATAAGGAAAAAAACATGCTTTTTATTTTTTTAGTAGATTGTTTGCTAAACTAATTTCAACTCAAAGAGCATGTCAGTGCTTAAAAAAACTAAAAATATCTTACACAAATAGAATAACTTACTTATGTAAAACTAAATATTAGTAAGCGTTGTACTCGAATTTTACATTCAAAAAATCCACATTTAGGCGGGCTTGCGAAAGCGCTGTACGGATTCGACGGGGAAACGTTGGAGACGCTGATTGAGTCCATGGAGAGGTCTCCGGAGTTCTTCTTCAAGTCGGTCAGGGAAGACCTGCAGCTCTCCTTCATCAACTGCTTGAAGTTTGTGAGGAAGCTGAGGCAACTCCAGTTCGAATGAACAATCATGAATGAACGAGTGTGTGGAAGATTGGGTGGTTTGTGAGCGGAAGACCGCTTAAATATACTTAGGATGGAGCAGTTTTTTAGTGACTTTACCTGCTCTTTTATTTTGTTGTTTGTGCTTTTTGTTAAAATAAACAGAAAGTTTTTTGAAAAAGTAAACTTGTAGTTTCATTAATTTAGTACTAACTATTAGAGTTTTAGTCTCTAAAAGTTAAACTTATTTTTGAAAATATACAAACTATTAGAAATATATATATAGTATAATGGGTTACTATTATTATGACATGCCAAAAAAAATATTTCAGCATGAAGTTTATAAACCATCGTTTTTTTTAATTATTTTTATAATCAAGAAGTACTTATCATTTTTTTAAAATTATTAGAGTTCATTATATTAAATTTATTCATTTATCTGACCATGTGAGTTTAAAATACGTGTGTATAGTTTGAAAGACTTATTTTGAAAACAAACTAAACCAGTAGTTTTCACAAGTTTTAAACTGTTATTTTGTAATATAATTATTACGTTGAACTAATTTCATGGTGAACATTAGGTTTTAATATAATTACAAGTACATTTTTATACAAGCTATAGAGCAGACTTTCACAAACCCATTTTCATAATCGCCTACTTGGCAAAAATTTAAAAGTAGTCGCCCTCTTTGGGAAACTTTGCCGTAGAGTAAACAATATTTCTATGATTATAAGCATTTTTACTATTTAAAAAAATGAAGATATTGATATAGTTTTATTTTTAAAGAAAATATTTTGAACGAAACTTAAAACAAGCAACCTTTTGTCACTTAGTTATGCATGCCAGTATAAACTGTCTTGATTAAATGACATATTTAAAGTAGTACACTAAAAGTTTAGAAAACACACATAAGGCAAAAAAATAAATTGATTGCTTTGAATAAATAGCCTAGTACTCTTACATATACATATAAATTTACTAATGTTGAACAAAAATAATCAGAATTCAAAATCTAAACAAATTGTTAGATTTCTCTAGTAACTTTAGCGTAATAATACTATTACATAGCAGAAAAAAAAACAAAAAACTGTTCAAACTTTAAACTAACGTCACGTGATTAAATATCAAAAGCATAATAAAAAATAATAATTTACTTTAAATTCACAATCAATCTACTTCTTCTTGTCGGCGGAGTCCCTGCACAGCTGCTCCCCCTTCAAAGTGCTCGCCTCCACCGCGTTCATGATCATCGACCTCATCCCTCCCCTCTCCAGCTCGTGCAGCCCGCAGATGGTGGTTCCCCCCGGCGACGTCACCGTGTCCTTCAACGCTATCGGGTGAACCCCCGTTTCCAGGAACATCTTGCCGGCGCCCTGTGTGTTAATATTAATTGAACACCTATTTCTTATTTTAGCTGTTGGCTTGAGAGAATTTAGTAATTCTTAATTTTGATAGTTGATCAAGAGAGTGAAACAATTTTAAGAAAATTTTAACAAGTTGTTTATCTTGTATGCAGGCAAAACAAACAACAAAAGATAGTAAAAGTTTTGGAATATGCAATAGAATACTTTTCAACGTTTGTTGATGAATGTAGAGAACTTTTAATAATCTATCTTAAATATTTGTATTGTTTGAACATCATAAACTATTGTTTAATCAAAGTATTTTTTTTCTGAATATAATATAGATTTAAAACATCAAAAATAAATAAACAAAAAATTTACGCTTATATTTCAATGTACTCATATGTATATATAATTTTAATATACAAACTGTATAAAAAACGACCAAATTCAAGTACATAAGATAGGCATTTAAACTTGACTTGTATTTTTATGCATTTATGAAATAACGTTACTTTCATATTCTTTATTAATTTAAGATTATATTACTCTGTGTTAGAATAAGAAAGACTCTTTTGTAATGTCTTATTATGGTTAGTATTAGTACTTAAAGTTTATAATAACTAATGACCCCCTTTCCAAAAACATCTTTCAGGCACCCTGTGAATTATATATTTGCTTAAATTTGTTTTTGTCTATTGGCTTGAGCTTGAAAGGAACGTGTATACTTGAGAAATTGAAAAAGCTTATTACTTTTTAAACATTTGCTAGGAAAAATACAGAGATTGTTTTGTTTTCTATTTAAATATTCACATTTTTTGGGAAACCATAAACTCTTCTTTAACAATAATATTTATAACACCAAATAAAAAACGTATTTATAACTTCAAATCTAAAGTATAAAAAAGTTGTATGTTTTACTATAAGAGTAGACCTTTATTTTAAACGTATAAATATAAACTGCATAAACTACAAGGAAAGGATATAAAAATAAAAACATAATTTGTATTTATAATTTAAATAGTCACTTTTATAGTTTAATCATAATAGACTATTTTAGTCCAAACTGCAATACTTATATGTTCTTGTTATACTTGGTAAATAAAAATCATACTACTATTATAGATTTATTATAACTAGTGGACCCAGAAAAATTTTGATTCATAAGTAAAAAGATCCGAATCAAACTAATCGGAATGAGCAAATTTTTAAGCAGTTGCTACAGCTAATTTTTTATATTAAAGGGAAAACTTTAGTTTATTCAGTGTTAATACCTTAAACTTGTTTATAATGTCGAAAGCAGGTTCAGTTCAAAAACTTATCTAGCGTACAAACTAAAATTTTATCATTGTTAATTCTAAATGCAGCTTGATACATGTTATAAAACTTACTTTTTTAGCAGCAAGTATACTTTTTTGTTAATCTACATTTTATCTTTAGTTAGAGATTTTTCATAATGGCCATGAACTTATTTATCAACACACTATAGACATTTTTTAAACATTTATACTAAATATTATTTTTGATTATGTTGTAGAACAAATTGGTTTTCCGGTTACATTCCAAAGAGTTTAAAATTTTTAGGGTCTATATGGTTTTTAAATTGTGTAACACTAAATATAATTTATTTTAGTCTATTTTTTTCAACAGATAAGTATACTTCATCAGCAATAGCTTCATATGTTGGTAACGATCACTGTAACTTTGTAATTAACAGTATATAATTATCTTTAAACACATTTCGTTTCATTGTATAGAATTTTTTATATTAAAACATATGATAGTCTGCAAGTAGTTATTTTCATTGTATGTTTTAGTTTTCGAGCTACAGACTTATTTTCAGGAAACAGTTTTTATAGCTCTAAAATAGATGACAAAAACTCCCCAATAAATCGTCGTTTCTAAAAAAGGAGTACTTTTTTGCACAACTAAAAAATTTCCTAAATCTTAATAAAAAATTATTAGTAGATTTTAAGCTGTAAGAAATTAAAAACGATCAGTTAAGAACCGTGAAAGAATAAAACTTAAATGAAAATAACTTTGTTTGTATCTTTTTTTGGCAAGTAATACATAGCATAGAAGATGAGAAGATGGATTGAGCGAACGCTGACAGGGGAACTTCATTAAATTAAAGAAACGAGTTAAAATGTTCGTGTGTTCATTTCAAATCTTAAAAAGTTATAAATACATCCCTATTTTAACTTGTATAATTAAATATTAAAACCGATATAAATAATCACAAATTTATCTTACTATTAGATTTTTAAGCAAATTTTTAGTTACATCACGATATGATACTTAATTTTTTTTAAGAGTTAAAGTATTTTAATTTATTTTAGTGTTTTAGTTACAATAATTTTATTTTTTACTAATTTTACAAGCCTTATTGTAAGTATGTTCATTTGTTAAGATTTTAACTTTATAATAATATTAAGTAACTTATTTTTTTCTAACCTTAGCATGAAATCACCTGTTAATATTATGATTTTACTAAATTGATAGTTTTAAACTATTAGTTTTATTTTGTTTGTTTTTTACACATTAATGCCAGTTTTATTTTAGTTTAGCCTAATGTCTTCTTGCATGTTTATATATATATAAAAAAAAAGATTTAATTATTCAAATGAGGAACATTTTTTTGACAATAAAATTTAAAGTAAACATAAATTAGGCCAATTTCTAATACTTCTAAAATTGTGTCAAAATCTTTATTAATGTCATTTAAAAATCAGCCATAATTTTGGCTTAATATTGCAAGGTATTTTTTGTAATAATATCATTGGTTTTATATAAAAAAAATAAAATGTTAAATATCAATAGGGTTGATCACGCCAATTCGATCATCAGACCACAAGTTTCGGTAGACTGAGACCGGTTTCGTCCTTATTAGGACTCATCAGTCAGTCACAACCGAAAAACTTGCAGTAGTCAATCTACAAACGGTTTATTATGCTTTCACATGAATCAACAATTTGCTAGCAATGATCAGTGACGTCAGCATTGTCATTTGCCGTGCAACGTTTAAAACATTGTCCACTAAGCAAGACATCTGGCACGCTCGTTTTAGTACGATCAACAAAAAACATCGATTTATGTGAAAGCATGATAAACCGTTTGTAGATTGACGACTGCAAGTTTTTCGGTTGTGACTGACTGATGAGTCCTAATAAGGACGAAACCGGTCTCAGTCTACCGAAACTTGTGGTCTGATGATCGAATTGGCGTGATCAACCCTATTGTTAAACTTGAGCTTGTCTCACGGCAAACGAAAGTCCAGGCTTCTGCTCTGCTGACTTTCGCCGATGTTTTTTGTTGATCGTACTAAAACGAGCGTGCCAGATGTCTTGCTTAGTGGACAATGTTTTAAACGTTGCACGGCAAATGACAATGCTGACGTCACTGATCATTGCTAGCAAATTGTTGATTCATGTGAAAGCATGATAAACCGTTTGTAGATTGACGACTGCAAGTTTTTCGGTTGTGACTGACTGATGAGTCCTAATAAGGACGAAACCGGTCTCAGTCTACCGAAACTTGTGGTCTGATGATCGAATTGGCGTGATCAACCCTATTGTTAAACTTGAGCTTGTCTCACGGCAAACGAAAGTCCAGGCTTCTGCTCTGCTGACTTTCGCCGATGTTTTTTGTTGATGTTAAATATCAGTCAGTTTTCAGAAAACTAACTTTTAACTTGTATTTAACTTATCGTAAAACTTTTTCAATACTCACATAAGGACAGAAACCTTTTCAATATTTTTTTTTCAAAAATGTAAAATTAAATCTACTTTCTTGATCTTTGAACATTAAAACTCAAGCTTTCAGGAAAACATATTCAAAAATTTAAAAAACTTAGATTTTGGAAACTTTTAAATAATAAAGAAGAAAATTTTTTATGAAAATAAATGAAAAAGTAACATTATAAACATAATAGTAATTAACTATTCGTATAAATTTGATGAAGATTAGCTAAGAAACAAAGAAAATAATAATTTTAAGTAATATATATATAGTTTTTTGCCTTTTGGTTTGGGTCTTTCATAAGGAACCTATTGAACTCATTGACTTTGATCATTTATTCAGAGTTGCCACTCTGTAAGGCAAAAAATCAGCCTGAACTACGAAGACTAGCCCGAATAGGTCTGAGTTTAAAGGCTAAGTAAAAGAAATAATAATTGGACAAAAATAATAAAAACATTATTTTATTAATCTTAAAGACCTTAAAATATATTAAAAAAGACAGAAACACTTAATTAAAACACATAAAAAAAGTCAAGTCAAAAGAACTAGCCTAAGACTTGGCAATAGTATCCATGCTCGCCAGAGTTTTTTTCAAATATTTCAAACTAGCCTGAGTTATCCTGAGTGTGTGGTAACCCTGTTTATTTCTCAAAAATTACTTTCATTTTTTTAAAGTATCTAGTTACTTAGATTTTTTAATCTTCAATAAATTATTTAATTCTAAAAAAGGTAAGTAATATACTGTTTAAAATTTAGCACTGGTTCTAATCTTACTTAAATGATTTATATATTGGAACATGTAGAAAACTACATTATTTGTAAATAAAAAATTGCAATTAATTTAAACTAATTAAAAAATACATTTGATTTTATTTATTTCTGTAACTTCACTTAATATAAGCATACAATTTCCATAAAACCTAAAAGACTTTAAAATTAATTACTTTAGATAAAAGTTGTAAATAATATTAAATCTTTTTTTAATCAAATTTAATCTATAAAAGTTCTAGCTTAGTAGAAAAAGACTAAGGTCCTGTAATGCACTTAACATAAATAATGTTTCTTCTTTTTATAAATTAGTTTTTTAGGAAATGAAACAGAAATTCAATTAAATAGAAGTTCAATAAAAATAAATACTTATTTTTGAGTAACACGAAGTATGATAAGCTTAAGTTTTTTTTAAATAATATAAATTTTCTAGAATTTTTTTTTTCTATACTTTATAATTAATGCACCAAAATTCAAACACGTGTTAAGAAGTGACTGTTTAATAGAAAATTTATATACTTTGCTATACTTTAATTTCAAATTATAGTGCACTTTATACCAACTTTAAAGAGAAACAATTTATCAATTTGTTTTGTATACGGTTATCACTTTTAAGTTAGGGTTGCCACTGGTTTTTGAGAAATAAATTTTCTGAAATTTTCCAGGTGTTTGAAAGTACTTGTTTTTGGGTTTATTAAAGTAAAGCTACTTTAAATGTGCATTTAATAAAAAAATTGATGATGAAAAAAAGTTTTTATCTATTTGATAGATTTTTCGTGCCAAATCAAAATTTTTTACATAAAATGCAAATATTGTTTTAAAATTTCAGGTTTTTTTGGTGATTTTTGTTCAAAATTCCAGGTTTTTTGTCGAAATTTCTCAAACTCCTCGTTTTTCCAGGATTTGTGGCAACCCTGTTAAGTAAATGATAAGGGTAAAACACTAAAAAAATTAAAAACTGTCTTTGTATGTTCAATCGAGCGAAAAATCGTGGTATGTGAAAATGGGAATAATTGATATTAAGTGGAAAGCTTTGTTGAGTCTTTTTTTTTACATTGAAAATGTAGCAACATAACTGCAATACTTTACGAAATAATACATATATCAAGCAATATATCAAGTTGGATGGCATGAAAAGTCGTTTATTTTTAATTTAAAAGCCATCAATTTTTTTTTCAAGTACCTTCAATCAAGGCACATCTATCAGATAAAACAGAACTTAATTCCAGCATAAAAATTTTTAGTGCAAAGTTATGCAGCAGGCAGAGTAATGCATACTTACACTGCAGGTTACTGCAAAATAATTTCAACAGTGTTAACACTTCTGAAACTAGATTGAAATTATAGATAACGATTTTAACAATTTGTAGTTGAGTTTAAAATATATTAACACGCTTTTAAAACTGTTACCCTTTAGTTGTGTAAAAATCAATGAAACCGCAGTTTTTGAAAATTTTTGAGCACCACTTCAAACTTAATGCTAAGTAAAATCAAGTTCATGTATAAAATATGTTCGTGTTTTATTATAATTTTTTTATTAGAAAACTACTCACACTAGCTTTGAAATTTAACTAATTACTATTAGAATTTTGAAAGCCATACATAATTGTCTTTAAATTTAATGATAAGTAAAGACGCATGCTAAGATAAACAATAAAAAAGTTTTTTAAAAAAAGTATTATTTCTTGATTTCGAAAGCAAGTTTAAGTTAATAAGGTTAGGAGGGGGCCAGCTCCAAAAATGTCAGGTGAATTGCTCAAGGTGAGGGAGAAGATATTTTCTAGTGAATTTTATGTTTTACGAGAAAACTGACAACAATGAAAAAATGGGGGTTCAAACACTTGTATGGAAAACTTTTTACAAAATGACTATACCTCAAAACATAAAAACAAATTATACTGTAATATTCCTTTATTGTACCAACATATGTTTCTAGGTGTTAACGAATTAACACACTTCAACTGAGTTCTGTAAAAAAAAATTACTGTAATGAAAGAATAGAAGCTAAAGAAGTTGTATACATGTGTTCATTAAAATTTAAATAAAACAATTTCTTCAGATTTTTAGAGGTTAATAGTTCATAAATAGTAAAATACTTAATGTTAAATCCGACTGTTATAAAACTATATAATATTTGTAATTATCAAGTCTAAATTAAGTTAAGTAAACCAAAATACACAAGAAAACAACAAACCTTAATATATACAAACCACTTACTTTAAAGGAAAGAATAACTAATTCAAATTTATTTTTTCGTTGCTAATGATTGAACAAAATACATCCAATAACCACGTCACAATATATATGAACATTAACACAGCTATTTAATTTGTATTGTAGAGATAGTTAATTTAGTCTTTATGTTTGGGAAAGCAGCAAAGCGCTTTAATATGAAAAGTAGTATGTAACCTATTTTGAATAAAAAGCGAAAGAACATTTACATTTAAACTAAATATGTTTCCTAATTGCATCTAACTTTGATTTTGTTATAATTTAGATTTAATCATTACAAACATTTAATATATAAAATATACGTTATATCAAGTTCCTGTGACTTTTATTGTCTTTGCCGTTGTTAAATTTTATTGATTCACTAATTGGTGGTTGTTGTTTCGATTTTTATTCAAAATAGATTACAGACTACTTTTCATATTAAAGCGCTTTGCTGCTTTCCCAAACATAAAGACTAAATTAACTATCTTTACAAAACAAACTAAATAGCTGTCTTTATGTTCATATATATTGTGACGTGGTTATTTGATGTATTTTGTTCAATCATTAGCAACGGTAATATAAATTTGAATTAGCTATTCTTTCCATTAAAGTAAGTGGTTTGTTTATATTGTGATTTGTTATTTTGTTGTGTATTTTGGTTTACTTTACTTAATTTAGACTTAATAATTACAAATATTATATATTTTTATAACAGTAGGATTTAACATTAAGTATTTTACTTATTATTAACAATTAACCTCTAAAAATCTGTAGAAATTATTTAATTTTAATTTTAATGAATACATGTATACACCTACTTTAGCTTCTATTCTTTCATTACAGTAATTATTTTTTTACAGAACCCAGTTGAAGTGTGTTAATTCGTTAACACACAGAAACATATGTTGGTACAATAAAGGAAAATTACTGTATAATTTGTTTTTATTTATATTCCAGTGAGCTTGTTTCACTAGGACCTTTTGTTTACAAACACTTAAATCTATATTTTGAATAGTTATACATCAAATTGTCAATTTCTATTAAAACTAACTTATAGTTTAAAACTTTCATATAAAGCTCATGTATATTTTAGTAAAAACGTCCTTATCCTAGACATACCATTAGTATTTTTTTAAACAAATTTAAACTTATACAAATAGTAAAAAAAATTGTGTTAGTATCCTGATCTCTAAAAAACGTATTTAGAAAATAAGTCTTATCTAAACTTAAACATTACAATTAAGTTGTTAATATGCTTTTAAATGCGAATTAAGGCCATAGGGGTGGAGTAAGCCATGTTTTTTACAAGTTGATCTTATTTTATAGAAATTTTTATAAGCTTCAAGATGCTTTTTATCGTTTAAAAAAAAATCGAATTATTTTTTGAGATATGACAAGTCAAAGTCGGGCCGCACAATAGGTTCCCTATGGGAAGGGAAAACTAAAACAGCGAAAAAGACTATTTTATTTAAAATATATCTCCTCCTACATTTTTTAAGCAATCTTCTTCAAACTTTCACAGTCTAATCCTTATACAATAAAAAAAAAAGCGTTACTTTAGACTTTAAAAATTTTTTGTAAAAATAGTGTTTTTTTTTTTTTTAATTTTTTTTTTTTAATTTTTGTGATAACATTTCTATTTTTTTAAATTATTAAAATTCATAAGTAACGTTTTTTTCTTTAAATATAAGGAACATTTCCTGAAAACTTGAAGAAGATTGCTTGAAAAATGTAGGTGGAGATAGATTTTTAGTGAATTTTAAAATTTCCGAGAAAATTGACCCCGAAAAATTTGCGGTTTATACGTTTGTATCGGAAACTTTTTACAAAAAATAAAGTATCTCATAAGTTAAATTATATTTTTGAATTCTATAAAAACTGGCTTGTAGTTTGTACTTAAAGCTTTCATATAAAAGCCAAATTTAATTTTTGTAAAAAAAGTGGTTTACCCTATGGCCTTAAACTTTTTATGAGTCAAAACTTAAATTACAGTCACCTTTCGCGAATCTACGCACATTGTTGCCACAACAAAAGTGCTAACAACTAAACGAGAAAACGTAATTAAACAAGGGGTAGCAAATTTACCTACTACATTGGTTACTATATTATAATGAATTTGATACAGTATAGTGACTTTCCCGTTTTTTGTTTACAAAATAGTTTTTATTCAAGTTGCACATATATGTGACAAGCTTTTCAATAAAAATTGTTTATGTCTAGACAAAGTGTCTTACCCATCTAATATTCCTTATTACCATTCCTTATTTCCTATCTATTATTCCTTACCCATCTAAGATCAAACTTGTCTTGCATAGTATTAGAGAAAGATCTTTCTCTAATATCATGCAAGAAAAGAACAATCTTAGTGGGCAGAAACAAGTTAGCTAAAAACAGGGTTCGTGCGCGATTTTTTTTTCATTTAGCCTGACTGAGACCAATTTAGCCTGACATTTTTTAAAAGTAAGAAAAATCCCCTTTAGAAGTCATTTTAGGTATTGAGGGGGTCTTGATTAGTACTATTGTAGTCTTCGATTTCAACCAGCTTTACCTCAAACATTTTGAGCTTTAAAAATCTGCTGAAAGCAACATATAGCTTAGTTACAACTCAATAAAATAAGACCAAGTTGTGAAAAAGGTGATTGACCCCCATGCCCTATGCCCTTAACATAACAAATTCAGTGATAAGTTTTAAAATACGTGTTATATCTAATCTATTACTAGTGTAAAAATTAAATATATAATACTTAACACAATTTTTCAATTTAATTAAGCACTAAGTAAAAACATTATAAACAGAAGATTTATGATAAAACAACGTACATTGTCATGTTTTATTAAAGTTTAAAATGAAATGCTTACAAGAGTATTAAAAATAATTTTAAAAAAAAATTATAGTATTTTGGCTAGTACTTAAAATTGATACATAATTATAAATCCTAAACTCTAAATAAATATAGTGATTGTTGATGTCATATCAGATTTAAAAGGCTTACACTTAAACTAAAAAAAAACCTTAGATATTTTGTTCTAGTATAGAAAAATGAATTGTACCTAAAATTTGTACTCCCACAAAACTTAGTACTTATATCTTAAAGCTAAGTTTTAGTGTTGTGAATATCTCTAATAACTTTAAACAAACAGTAAAATATATGAATAAACTGCTAAGAATTTTAACTTAAAAAGTATTTGGTATAAAGCCTTTGAATTAGAAATTAAAACAGTTTAACCAACTAAGCTCTGAAAAACATAGCTGATGTAAACAAATTCAAACAAACAGCTAAGTTGTTGAACTAAACTGTAATGTTTAAACTGTATTTTTTTATGAATTTTCATAACTATGACGTATATAATCTACTCAAAACAAATATTGAATGTTCTTAAAAAAATTTCAGAGATTCAACAAAAGGTTTTAAGCATTTATTTTTACAAATACTGACTGATTTTGAATTTAATAACTAAATTTTTATTTAGAAATAAATTTATATCTCAATTTGATCTTAAAAAGATTTCTAAATGTTTTTAATCAAAAATTTTCAAGCATTTGAAATGAGAAAAACTGAGATTCTCAAGTTTTTAAAATAAAAAACTGATTTAGCCTGACTTAGCCTGATTTAGCCTGACGCGCACGAACCCTGAATTTGTAATTTTTCAGAATTCAAAAATGCGTAACCAAACGAGTGCGTATCTTTTGATTTAGTTAGTTTTACCTTTGTGATAAAAAAAAATAAAAACTGTACTTCACCTTATCTATAATATTTTTAGTAAACCTAAAATACTTTAGTTGCTAAAACTTGTTTTCTGATTCCGACTCAAGGTTTAAAAGTCCCAATAACCACTCTACAAAACATGTATTATAAAAAAAACTAATCAACTTTTTTAAACCAACCACGATCATCGAAGCCGCCAGCTTGAGCGCAGTCTGCCGGGGAAGCCCCATCTTAACTCCCCCGTCCGCGAACGCGTCAATCATGCACAAGACGTACCCGATGCCGCACCCGGACACCGACATGCCCGCGTTCATCAGCCTCTCCGGCAACCTCACAACGTCCCCGCACCTTTACAGTTTACTTGAATATGTTTTTTTGTTTTTCAATATAATTTCATGAATACTAATTAGAAAAAAAAATTGTTGTTTAACTTATACTCAATAATGTTTTTTTAAGCTGTTCAGTAAAATAAATAAACTATTTTAAAAAGAAAGCTTTAAATGTTTTATGTATTATCAGCGTATGAAAGTTGAACAATCTTTAAAGCAAAGTTTATCAACAGCATTTTTATAAAGAACGATCAAACTGAAGAAAGTTTTTTGCAAGCCACACTAAATAGATATGGCCAGCCAACGCACCTTGACAGTATCTCCTCGCAGTACTTGATTTCGGGTTCAGGCACGCCCGTGTGCGCGCTGATGATGGTCATTCCGGACTGGACGAGGGCGGCGGTGTTGGGGAGGGTCCTGACTATGTGGCATTTGGGAAAGACCTGAAAAAAGGCGTTTGGTGTTTTTGGATGGTGTGTCAAAAAGTTTTGTGTGGCTGTATAAGCGAAACACTTGCAGATCAAAAGCTTTATGAAAATAACTTTAACACTCACATTTTCAGAGTTAAGTCTAACAAAATATCGAAAATTTATTGACTTTTAATTTTTTTTTTACACAAATATAATAAATATATTGTATTTAGCCAGCGGAAATCATTACTGCTAAACAAAATTTAAGTAAAATTTATACAGCTTTACTAATTGTGACGAAAATAAAACCTATATTTTAAATGATTGACTTAAATTTATTTAAGGACTATACATGTTTTTTCAACTGTATTCATGACTTTGTCTTAAAATAATGTACTAATATTAACACAAAAATTTCAACTTTTGGAAAACAATAGTTTTATTACTACCAATTATTCCAAATAAACTCTTTTTAACAATTAATTTTATGAATATTTGTTGAAAATAATTTACCCCATAAAAAGTATAAAAAATAACATATTAGATCATCAACTTTAACTATATTTCTATAAAAGTAGGCTTTTATTATTTTTTGTATTATACGCATATAAAACTTAATAAGCTTCAAAATAAAGGTTTTCAACATATTTTTATGATAAGCTGCCAAATTTACTGAAAAAAAAGTTTTTTGCAGTCAACAATAAATAAAAAAGGTCCTTTGCTAGCTCAAGTAATTTTGAAAAATTCATAAGAGAAAAAGTGTAGTGAAAGTAATATATGATAGGAAGTACTTTACTCACAAGCAAAAAAAAAACCATGTTTGCTAATTTTTTCTATAAAACAGCATAAAGTTTTTTGTACAACATTAGTCCTTTTTTAACATAAAGCATGACCCATATTAAAAATTTTAAGTCGAATATCTTGAATTATACATCAAATTTTAAACTCGACAATGTGAAGTAAAAATCTAAGAACAAAAATTTATCAAACTCTGGTTATTGCAATTTACCTGAAGAACTTGTACATTTTAAAATTTACTTCAGTTAAGTTTATTAAGGCTATAGAAGGGTTAAAGTTTTTTTTTCAATAAATATTGACTCTTGATTTAAATTTAAAGCTAGAGCTATAAGATAGTTTTTCTTAATTAAAAACTATTAAGACAAATTTAGTTTTGTAAAAAAAATCTAATGCAATTGTATGGCGAATTTCACGAACATTTTTGAAAAACTCACTTAAAATCTATTCTATACTAAGTTTTTTCAGAGAACTCAAACTTTATTGAAAATATTCGTGATTTTTTAAGAAAATTATATTTCAGCATAAAAAAAAAAGTAAAGAACTTCAAAAAAAAGTTTTATATGCATAATCATTAAATTAAAAAAGTTATATTATTTAAACTTTAAAGAGTAATAGTTAAAAACTGCAGATGATATACTTTTAATGAAATAGTCTAATTTTGCTGTTTTAGTTTGCCCTTTCGATAAGACTAATTAGAACTCTTAAACCATTAATTTTTTGAAATTACTCTGAATATAAAAGGTAGTAAAAAGCAAAAGGGACATCAAACGTTTCTTTAAAAAACTAACATCAACCCTTATTTGAAAGCTTAAACTATATACTATAAAATACTTTATTACAACATAAAAACGTTAGTTAACATTTGATATATAGTCAGCTTGGTAATAAGTTTCCACTATAAACGTATAAAGAAGAAAAATTATTATTAAACTTTTAATAACTTTGAAACCTTTACTAAAAATATACATGGTTGCCACTGATTAAGCTGAGAAAAAATTCCTGACTTTTCCTGACTTTTTCCTGACTTTTTACCAAAATTTTCCTGACTTTTCTAAATCAGTTTTACTTATATAAATTGTTCACTTAGTTTAATAAAATACTACCCAAACTTTTTGTTATAAAATCCTTAAATTAAGAATCAATTAAAAAAGAATATACTTAAGTAACTGTAAAAAAAAAACATAAAAAAGTAAACTATATATCTGTTGTATAAAATACTTCCTCTTATCATTTAGTATAAAATTTGTAACAAATAAATATACTCTTATTTACTTTAAAAACTTAAGTTACTCTACAAAAAAAAAACAATAAGTAAACTTAACCTTAGCATATACCTCTCTTATAACTTAATTTATAAATTTAAACAACTTTGAAAAAAATATAAAGAGGTAAAGTATACACATTAACTTGTTACATAAAATACTTAACTAACTGCTTAGTTATAAAGAACTTAATTATTTAAACAAAAAACACTTTAATTCTAAAATTATGCTAGATAATCTTTTGTGTATATATCACAGTTTCACTATGGAAGTGTCCTTGCTACAGATCATCAATACTAAAAAGCTTACAAAATCTGCTTGTTCAAGTAGGGTACTTGTTCAATATGTTAATAGAAAATTTTTGCAGGTTTATGAAGGATATTTTACTAATTTATACCAGGTGAAGACATTGGAAATAAAATTAAATATTTTTGTAAATTTCTAGGAAAATTTTGGAATTTTTTTCTGACTTTATAGGACTTTTTACCATTTGAAGACTTTGGAAAACAAGGAATTTTGTAAATTTAAACTGACAAAATCTGACTTATTTGAAATTTTATCAAATTCCCTGACTTTTCCTGACTTTTTTTCAAAACCCCCCATTTTTTCCTGACTTTTCCTGACTTTTATCTTTTTTTTTAATTTTTCCTGACTTTTCCTGATTTCCTGACTTTTCCTGACCGAGTGGCAACCCTGAATATATATTTTCTTTCTTTTATTAAGCAGTTTACTTTATAATTTTGGCAAAAGAACCTTGCATTATAAGAAAAGCGCATTGTAAAAAAAACAATAAATAAAAAGGCTATGGTAAAATTAAAAAAAAAAAACATTTTACGAACTTTCTTTTTTCTTTATCATAATAAAAATGAAATTTTCATAATAATTTTTTAACTTCTGACAATATACTTGAATTTTTCAAATTAAGACTAGACTTAGAACGGTTGAGAATGACTGCTTAAAAACTAAAGGAGAAGATAAGACTTTAATAAATATTTATATTTTAAATTATAAAAAAAAAATCAGCGAAGTCTACAGAGCCTAAGCATGGACTTTCGTATGAAGTGAGACAAGTTCAAGTTAGAATAAAGTTTAATTCATACCAATTTGATCATCAGACCACAAGCTTTGGTAGACTGACACCGGTTACATTCTTTACTGAAGGTATGTGGTCTGATGATCAAATTGATATGATTAAACCTAATGTTAACTTAAACTTTTTAATTCGATGCTTTCATAAAGAAACTTTTGAATTCTTCAACATTGTACTCTTGTATCTCAAAAATTAATTGAACTTAAAAAAGGGTAAAAATCAACTATTAGCTAGGTAGGATCTTTAAAATAAGAGCAACTTTTAAAAATACATCATCCCCTACGGTCTCAAGTTGAGCAATCTTTTTTTAAGTACAAAATTTGTAGATGTTTAAAAAAAAA
Organism: Thalia democratica; assembly: GCF_965202585.1. Classification (NCBI taxonomy): domain Eukaryota; kingdom Metazoa; phylum Chordata; class Thaliacea; order Salpida; family Salpidae; genus Thalia; species Thalia democratica. Next base: position 44,067,402 of record NC_139165.1, read on the forward strand.
TTAAGTTGTTTAACTATTGAGTTTTATAAATCTTATAAAATAAGAAATGTTTATTTATAAGTAAAAACTTTACATTTATAACTTTTTCTAAATATATAAAAAAATAATACAGCTCAAAACCATTTTTAGAGTTATAAGTTAAATAATCAATTTATCTATAATACTACATACTTGTTGCATTGTTTCATTTGTAACTCCAGCCATTATAGAGATAATTAGTTTGTTGCATTCATTAAAATTTCCACTTTCTTTTATTTGTTTAGCTACTGAAGGAAAGATCTGTTTGAAAGACATGCAAAGTAATTTAAGATGAAAGATAAATTAAGGCCATAGGGAGGGGGGGAGGGGGGTCCAACATTTTTTTTACAAAAATTAACTTTGGCTTTTATATGACAGCTTTAAGTACAAACTACAAGCCAGTTTTTATAGAATTTAAAAATATCATTTAAATTTTGAAATATTTGATTTTTTTTCAAAATTTTTCTTTATAAACGTATGGACCGCAAAATTTTCGGGGTCACTTTTCTTGGAAATTTTAAAATTCACTAAAAGTCTATCTCCTCCTTCATTTTTCAAGCAATCTTCTTCAAATTTTCAGGAAACGTTCCTTATAATAAAAGGAAAAAACGTTACTTTAGAATTTTAGTAATTTTAAAAATAAAAATTTTATCACAAAAATTTTAAAAAAAAGTGTTTTTTTTTTCAAAAAAAATATATTTCAACAAAAAAATTTTTTAATTCCAAAGTAACGTTTTTTTGTTATTGTATAAAGATTAGACTGTGAAAGTTTGAAGAAGATTGCTTGAAAAATGTAGGAGATAGATTTTAAATGAAATAATCTTTTTTTGCTGTTTTAGTTTTTCCTTCCCATAGGGAACCTATTATGCGGCCCGACTTTGACTGATCATATCTCAAAAAATAATTCAAATTTTTTCAAACGATAAAAAGCATCTTGAAGCTTAGAAAAAACTCTATAAAATAAGATCAACTTGTAAAAAACATGGTTTACCCCCCCCTATGGCCTTAAAATAAAATATATTTTTTGTTTCAAAAAACTATAAATTTGAATCAAAATTTGTTAATAACTAACTTTATAGCTAATTTTTTAGTTTGTTCTTTGCTAATGTTTTCTAATATCAGAAGTTTATTTTAATTAGTCATTTGTTAAAACAACTTTCATAATAGTTAAAAAATTACTCATGAGTAAATACTTGTAAAAATGCTAAAGTTCACCTGTGGTTTGACACATAACAAAACAACTTCAGAGTTTTGAAGAACTGTTAAGTTGTCATTGGTTGTGTGTATTCCCTTTTCAGCGTATCTTTTGAGCTTACCACTCGAAGGGTTACTGACAAACATGTTTGAAGGAGTAAGGCCATCTGCAAAAAAGGTCTTAAATAGCACAAGGTCAAATAAAACCTAAACGTAATACTAAATGTTGTGGTTTAGAATCATTTTTAACTTGCATTTATTTCAAAATTGATCATTTTAATATAAATCAAATTAAACTTGTTTAATTAAAACTTTTAATTTAGTTCAATTGACTTTTATGGTAATTATAATCTAATTTGTATTTCATCAAACTTCAATTTGATTTAATTTTTTTTATTTAAACTAGGTATTATTCTTGTATAAAATATTTAGCTTTTTACTATTTAAAGAAAGTTAATAAAAATATATTCATAAAATGTTCAGGATATTGCTCAAAAAACTCATACTAAATACTTAAGCCATATAAAAAGTTTGCTTAAGTTGTATTAAGTAATAATTAATTTACCTTTATAATCAAATAAACTTTGGCTTTAAAGTATATAAAAAAATATATAAAAACCCCCTTTTTATCATTATTAGTTTATCAAAAAATAAAACTACAAATTTACAATAAAAAAAAGTGAAAGGAAAGTTAAATAAATGTTTAATCAAGTTAATGTTATACCGAACTGAAATTTATTAAATAAATTAATTAGATCTTAATCGATAAAAATCTAAAAGTTTGAATTTTTCAAACTTTAAATCATTAAATTTTATTTTATCTGGATAAAAATGATGCTGCCAAATTTTATATTAATGATGTAATTTTCTGATTAACTAAAATACTTATTAAAAGAATTAAACATTTGAAAAAAATATATTCAAATAATTCTCATTTATCTAAAAATATTATACAGAAAAAGATCACAAAAAAAAAGAAGTTCTACTTAGTATTGCTAAGAGTAGGTTTATAACTTTCTGTATAACTACTACAATGATAATCTGATTAACGATAACTTTTGATATACAAGCAATTAAAGTAAGTGAGCCCAACAGGTTACTTACAGAAGTCGCTAACGAAAAACGAGTATAGTAAACTAGTTTAGTATATTTAAAAAATTATAACTTTAAATTAAAAAAACTTATTTATTTTGTTTTTTTAATCTAAAATCTTCAAAATGCAACATTTAAAAACATTTAAACTATATAAGGATTGTTTTCTGAAAATTTGTGGTTTCCAGTTCTAAAAATGAAAAAATGTAGTTCTTCCTTTTTCAATTTAAGAGAAAATTGAAAAAATAAAACTTGCAACCCTTAAATTAGAAATAAAATATAAACTATGATATCTTAAAAGTTAAACAAAAAATTTTAAAGTCTATAAAACTTATGATACTTCCATATAAAAGCTAATGTTAACTATTGTAATAAAAATGTTGGACCTCCCCCCAATGGCCTTACTAAAAACAAAGTAACTTATGATCAGGGTTTATCTCTTTGTTTTAAAAAGCCATATTAAAGCTAGCTGGGTTATATCAAGATAACAAGAAAACAGAAAAAAACAATTTGAGCATAAAACTGAAAGAGATTACTGTTAATCATGCTTAAATACCTAAAAAAAGCATAATAATATCAAAGATTTTTGTATTTTAAGAAAATAAAAAACTGAAGTCAAGAACTAGCAAAAGATTTAGGAAAAATATTCGAACTAGTCTGAGTGTGTGGCAACCCTGTATAATAAACAGAAAAAAAAAATTTGATAGAAAAAACTAAGTGAAAACAAAAATTTGTTCTCTTAAAATAAACTACCTTTTCCACTAATGAAGCCAACAGCCATTGCCCAGGCCATTTCACCACCTCCTATGAATCCTATTTTTCTTTCTTGGTTCATGTTAGTTATTTTTAATACACCTTTTAAAAGAATACAGAATTAAACTTTTGTGAAAAATGGATTGTTAATAAATATAACAAAATTTAGCAGGTAGAAACAAATATATGAAAACAGTTATTCTTAAGACAAAAAAATAAAACTGTAAATCACAGTAAAAAAGGTACAGTTTTTGTAACAAAAATCACAACAAACAGATGGTATGCATAAGATAAACTACATAAAGACATGCACAAAAAGCTTATTAAAAACTTGATTACTTAAAATCAAGTAATAAATATAAAATATAACTATGATTAAAAGGTGTGTTAAAATGTTTTTTGTGTAAGATAAATAGAACACACAGTGACTATCCTATTCATTTTAATTATTTAAAATAAAACAAAACAAAAAAAAAAATTTTAAGAAAAAATAATTTATAAAATTGGTTCGGTTTCATTCCAGCTAATAACAGCTTTGGACCATTTAGTTCTTATACAGTGTTCTATTGGAGGAACTAAAGTACCAACAATATCAGCCTCAGAACACTTTTTCTGACAATTTACAGTCAGCTTTATTATCTCATCTTGATTTGCAAGACCATCATAATAGTATAAATCAAAAATATCACCTTTTGATGCATTGAAACTTAAGGAAAACAAAACTGTAAAATGACTCTCACTGCAGACTAACCATATTGGGAACTTAGGTGACTTATAAAACTCTCCAATTTTAATAGAGTCATAATGTTCAAAAAGTGACAGTAACCCAACTTCACTTTGATTTGTTATTCCTCTTAGCATAGTATTTTCACCTAAACTGATACTGTTATCAAAGGCATTTGAAAAAGCTTGCCCATGTAAAAGCAAGTTTATCATTTCTTGAGTACAGTAGTTATGCAACCCCATTAACTTCCCACCATTTTCATCCATTTCAGAGCGTACTTCAGATATTCCATGAGTAAGTATAGCTGAATAAAGAAGTAAAGCACAGCTACCTTTTCCTTTTTCATACTCATTTATGTGAGAATGAACTGCAGACATTAAATCTTGTTTTCTAGAACAAGAAATTAATTTTACATGTTCAGTAACTCCATCAGGCTGGCTATGAATAGGCAAGGAGAATTGCTTATACATAGACAATACAGCCAAGTAGACTTTATTTTCTTTTACTCTGCAACGCCAAATAATTTCAACAATACTTTTTTCAAGTGACTGTGTCCTTTTATAACTATAAACTTCGTCCATTTCAGCTTGTTCTGTGTTGTTTTCACCAAACATGTAATGTTTCAAAACCAACGCTTGAACTGCACTAAGCAATCCACAAGGTCCACCTTTTCTTTGAACTATTCCAATTCGTAAAAAAGGAGGCTCACCTTTTTCACAGTCATTAAATTTAAAACTTTGTTCAGTCCACTCAGGTGGAAAGCCTCTTTTGTCAGTACCAAATAACAGAACTCTCAAATGAGAAGCTAAGTCAGCATCAAATATTAAATCTTTTCTAGTTATGTTGTGATCACTAAACTTTATTAAGCTGTCTGTACTCACATTACTAGCTAAATTTGTTTTTGTTTTAAAGTTTTCAATGTTGTTTACTTTGGCTTTCCTTTTTTCAGGAATAAAGGAAGATGATGATGGTTTTGAATAAGTAGACTTTGATGAACCAAAATCTGAGGTATTATTATCATCATTTAAAAAATCTAAAAACTCTTTAAAATCTACCTGGTCACTTTTTGTTGAACTAAAGTTGCTATTTCTGTATCCTTCACCTCTTGACATTTCTTCAGTTCTATTACTTACTTTTAATCTGTTACTGTAGTCTGAAAAAGTTGATTTAACAGGCCTAGTTGTTTTAGTATACACACTTTTGTTTGTTAAAACATCACTATCAATAAAATCTTCTAAATTAACTTCAACAGATGACTGCTGTTTAAATGCTGGCTTTAAAAGAGAATGGGGTTTACTACTAACAATGGCATCCTGTTTGAAGTAGTTTGAAGTGTTCTCAAGTGAACTGTTACTGTTTACATCGCCATTCAAGCTTTTGGAATTGTCACTGCTCACTGATGTATCACATTTTGATGTTGAACTTTTTTGCTGTTGCAAGTGTGACGAGTTCTTCATAAAATCTTGACTAGATTTGTTATTTGTGTATTTTAGGGTGTTATACATCACAATTTCCATTAATGTTTCATACTTTTTAAAACTTAGTTTGTTTTGTTTAACCCATGAACCTATGTGCATTGCATTTATAAGTTTTAATCTGTTGCTGATGCTGTTTAAAGGTCTAGGAAACTCTAGATCCATTGCAGCAAGAGTATTTTTACAACCTTTTTTATGCAAGTATTCTCTTACTAAAGATGAAGTCAACGATTCTATGTTTAAGGCTTCCATATCAATTATTAAAAAAAAATTTATTGACTATAAACTAAAAACATTTTTGTAGTTTTAAAGTTTAAGAACTAAAATTAAGTGTGTTGGCCGAAAATATATATAAAAAAATAAGTGAAATGTTTTTTTAGTATAAAAAAATGAATAGTATTTATATTATATTTATTTGAGTAATAATAAAAGTAACTAACAAAATGTTAAAATGTAAATTTCTATATACAGGGAAAACGCTATAATATTATTTTTAAAATTCAAAATTTAAAGGTAATTGTTTGCTAATATGGAACCTGGTGAAGCAAGTTCACTTGAATATATAATAACACATTTTCACAGTATTCTTTCTTTATTAATCTAAAATATGTTTCTGTGTGTTAACAAATTAACACACTTCAATGGTGCTCTGTAATAATAATAAAAAGTTTTATGTTATGTTAGTTTTACAAAGAAAGAGTTCTATGAAAAATTGTTATTAATATTATTTTATTAATTGTGTTAATTTTTTTTAATAAGTGTATTTGATATTGTAATTTATTTAGAAAGAAGCTAATGTTTTATTAGTTCAATAGTAATTTGACTCTAATTTTATTTTTTATATACAAATAATATTTAAGTACTGAACTTTTTGCTTTGTTAACATACAGTTTAAAAGTGTATGTGGCATTAAATTTTTTTTTAGATTTTTCTATATATTTTAAAATTCTTTTTGAAAACCTAAAGTTGGTAAAGTTACAACACTACACAATACACATATACTTATGTATATTTGTATGCATACTATTAAATATATTTCTAAAATAATTTTACTAATTTTAAACCAATCCATTTAATAATAATGATGTCACAAAAAGTATGCTTGAAGTCTTTTGTTTGGTTTGATAAACATTGTGACATGGTATTTATCAAACTTAAATTAAGAACCAGATTGTTATATCTTTAATAACTTCAATATTAATTTTCATAACTATATGTTCTGTAACTTTGCATAAATAAGGTTTTTAGATAAAATAAAACTTTTGTTGTGATAATGACTATTAATAAATCGATTAACATAAAATTAGGAAGAGGTTTCAACAAGGTATTATATATGTATACAAATCTTTATAACCGTATGTGCAGTAACCTTACCAAAAAAAGTTTTTATTCAGAACTACTATCTAACTGTTTCCTGGAAAGTAGTGATTAATAGAATATAATATGAGGTTCAATATTTATATATGTAGTAATTAAGTCAGTTTTATAATGTAACAGGTAAACTTTAATGTAACTATATTAACTGCTAATTTGGTATTGAGAAAAAGTATTTTTATTTTTATTCTTATTAAGGTCATTTCCTTCAATTTTTCTTCAACTTCTCTATATAAATAAAAACTTTTTTTTGATTAAAATTATTTTATTTTGTAGCTTTTTGAGAAGTAAGATGATTTTTATTATCAAATACTTTTAAAGATACTTAATTTTTGTCATTTTAGCAATTTGTATTACAAATAAAAACAAATTATACAGTAATCTTCCTTTATTCTACCAACATATGTTTCTGTGTGTCAACGAATCAACACACTTCAACTGGGTTGTTAATAGGAAAGATAGAGTTATCTTTCCTATTAACAACCCAGTTGAAGTGTGTTGATTCGTTGACACACAGAAACATATGTTGGTAGAATAAAGGAAGATTACTGTATAATTTGTTTTTATTTATATTCCAGTGAAGTTACTTTACTAGGATCTTTTATTAGCAAACAATTAAAACTATATTTTGAACAGTATTACAAATATAAATAATTGAAAACAAGTTGAATTTATTGAAGAAAAAACTAACTTTTGTATACTTTTAACATAAAACAACATAAGTACTCAATTTGAGTTTTCACAAAGGTGAAAATAGAAATTTAATTGTTCTGATATTTATTATAACACAAAGTTAGTAGGATTGTCAGATACATTACTTTTTATCAAATAGAATATTATATCCTTAAACATGCTTTTATCATTTATTAAAGGTAAAACAGTAAAACAAATTACATTCAAAAATAGTAGAGAATAATGGTCTAAAAAGTGTTAGATTAATGGCTATTAGACTAAACCAATTGGTGTCTCTTGAGATTAATTTTCCTAGGCTGCAATTTTGTAGGCTACTGTGATTGAAAACTTAAATTAGACTTGTTGTTTTGATTGTTGTTTGTCGCTTATTTTATTATATTTATTCTTTGTTTTTTTTTCATACGTTTGCTTATTTTACTAATTAATTTATTTATAATTAAGTAATTATAAACTGTTAACCTATCTTTAATTAGTTTTGCTTAATTATGAAAATTGGTATTAGCTATATATTTTCTGATGAAACCTCTAACCAAACTGTTTACTAACTTAAAATTTAATTTTAAAATTAGTTGCTAACAAAAGTAATTGATAAGTGTAAGCTAAAATCAAGTTTACTTGTTTGTTTAATAAAATGTTTTTGAATAAATCTCAAATTTATATTTAATAAATAACACTTTAGCATAACTTAGAATTAAAATAAAATCATTAATATGGAACAATAATACATAAATTTTCTTACAGTTGAAAGCGTAAAACAAAAATTTAATTCTGATTCCAACTAAGTTACTTGCTTATTTTTCATGAAAACTAGTATACCAACTCTACACGACGCCTTTAAGAACCTTAAGTAAAAATAAACCAATTCTCTAATTATTGAAATGTCACTATGGAAATTAGAAGTCAAACTGTATAAGCTTGTATTTTGATTAGAAACACTTTGACCTGTTATTTAGAGTTTAAAATTGAGTGGTTGTAAATTCAAAAAAGTTAGAACCAAATATAAGATATCATGAAGATTAAGCATTAAACAACATGCCTGCAAAATTATTGTATAAATTGACAGAACAAGAGTTGACAGCAGTAGAAGTATAAAACTATTTTTTAATATAAAAAATGCAACTTAAAAAAACAAAGTCCAAACAGACACCAATGATCAAACTAGTTTCATTAACTATAATAGCAAATAAGTAGTATGAGCAATCATGCATGGACAGAAATTTTTGTCATTTAACATTGCCAAAAAATATTACATCTTGGCATAGTATTAGTTATGGTGTTTGAAATCAACAAAGTCTTTTTCAACATTCAGTAAGACCTTCTATAAAGAAATAAGTATGAAGTTTGAATAAGTAGCGTTGCTTTGGCTCGAGTATTTTTTTTTTTTGAAAATTTAAATAATATTAAGAAACTTGAAATAATAGGTTCTAAAGTTAGGTTATAAAAAAATAACAAAAATTCTGTTCGAGCCAAAGTTACGCTCGCATTTAAACACAACACCAAAAAAAGGTGAAAAAGCAAATAAAATAAAACTTTAATACAGTGAAAATTTAAATTAACTTTATTAATCGGTTCTTTTTTATCTTATAATTAAATCACTGGATGTTTTAGACGTTTTTGTTCACAAAGTAGATCACAATACAAATGAAAATTAAAAATGTTGCATATTAAATAACCAGTAACTCCATACACTATGTTTTAAAAAATTGGTATACCTTAATATACATGTATATGAGCGTATTTGACACTAAGTATTTATTTAAACTGTATATAATTAAAAACAACAAAAGCCTCTTAGTCCTCATGATTTACTATGTATATTTTAAAAGCCCATTGATAAATACTTAGAACTTAGATCTTTTTATATTAAACATACCGTTTACGTTTTATTTATACATGTGTACTATAAATTAAAAAAATATATGTTTTAAGGTTTTTGTTTCAACTATTTTTACAAAATAAAAAGATAACTATAACAAAACCAAAGATATTTTTGGCTAGTATACTTTAAATTAAAGTCAGTCTAAGCTGGAAAAAGACTGAGACAGCAAAAAAGCTTGTTTTTATAATATTTTTAATGTTAGTTATTTAAATTTAATATTTTTATAAATTTTAAACATGTTTGGGTAAGGTGGATTAGGAATAAAAGTAATAAAAAATAATAATAAAGCTTTAAAAAAATTGCTGACTTAGCTTTTTTTTCAGCTTAAACTGATTTATAAATATACTTTCGTACAGGTATTTTCTAATAAAAAAAAAAGTTATCATTAAATCTAATTGAAATTAATGTCTATAATTGTATGTATTAACTTTAAAAATTAATCAGTCAATAATAAAACTCTAAACAATGATTTTTAAATAGTACACTACAAAAAAAATTAGCTTAACCTACTAATAATTTACAACTTAAGGAATTACATTTAACTTAACAGTGTATAACTTACTTCACTGTAAGTTTTGATTTTATGAACTTTCTTTTAAATGTAGAGTTCAATATTTAAGACAGCCCTACTTTATAATGTATATTGTATACTTTGTAAATATAGACTACTTCTACAAAACTTAATTTAGTTTTTTTTTTATAGCATTAAAAACTCGAGGTCATTAAGCAAAATTTAAGGTTGTGTTTCAGTTCAGAGTTTCAACGTGGCCTGCATATTTTAGTTAAGTAAGCTAATTGCTTTTATCTTTTTGAATTATATTTTGATTAATAACTTATAACATTTTGTTTCTACTATTAGATTTTTTTTTTAAAGTAAGGTATTGCTTAGTAAGCATCAGAGTCAAGCCAAGCTTTATGTAAACCTAGTTGAAAAAAATACACATAAAACACAAAATTAATGAATTTATTCTTTCAAGAACTTATTTTACATACTAAGTTTCGGTCAAAAACCTCGTCAGCGCTTAAATAGATCTAAAAAGATATGTAACAGTCATGGAAAAAAGCATTTAAACAATTAAAAAAAATAAAAATACTCAAAATTTTTACTTAAAAATTAAACAAACTAAATTTAAAAAGCTTAAAAAAACTAAGCATTTAAACAAGTACTAAACAGCTGAGTACTGTATTGTAAGATACTATCAAGATTTAATTTATGGTGAATTATTTCTCCTCTAGTAGTTGAGATCTCTTTATTCGTTTTCTTAAAACTAAAACATATAACACAAAATCAATAGTGAGTACGAATAAAAAAAAAAGATTTTAATTTGAAGCTCAATTTGAAAAAAAATCGATGAAATTTATTTTTTTGACAAAGTTAATTATTTTTAAAGCTTATAATATTTATAACATAGTAGTAAAAAATAATATTTTTTGTTTTTACTTGTAACTGGTAATTTAAATTACTCACTTTGCTGCTACCACATATACTTTGCTAGTTTATAAAGTTATACAAAAAAAAATCTTTAAGGATATAACCATAAAGATATATATATATATATATATATATATAATACTGGTTATGTTTATGGTCTTAAATATGTGGTCTCCAAGTACTAAGCTAAACTACGTGTCTTACTTAATACTTAATAGTATCTTACAATACAGTACTAAACTTACAAATATTGGTCTTACTTAAGGTAACTTATTCCTAAGTTGTAAAACAAAACACACTAAGAGTCGATGTACTTTATTATTAATAAATTAATTACAACAAGTCTTAAAGAAACTTTTTCTGTTTAAATCACTACACAAGTAATAAAAATAGTAAAAAGTATAAATACTAACAGTTTTACTTTAGACAAACTAATTAGTTTTTTGATCTAGAAACTAGATACTGAATATTCTTAAACTCATAGCTCTTAACTAGATGTTGAATTTATCTTGATTATTCGTTGATCACACGAACTTCATCGTAACTTAAGACGGCACACGGCACGCAGAAAAATTTAACTAATGTGTATTTGAAAGACAACGCCGATATTTACGCATCGGAAAAAAATTATTTCCTTCGAAAAAACAGCAGTCGGAAAAATTGTTTTGAGAAAGCTTAGTGTATGTTTTTATTTTTACAAAAAATCCTCTATTTATTCACACACTTAGAAACTATAAAATTAAATGTTGATTTAGTTACAAGGATATATTTTTTTTTAGATTTCAAAAAAGTATATCTTTAAAATAAATGCATTTAAACGTATTGCACGCAGGACAAAATTGCCATAGTTTGAGTAAATCAAGTTGTTAAAATGGAATTGTCGTGCTTTCTTTCTTACACTTTTAATTACAAATATACAAATAAATAAAACACTAATAACATATATTACACAAATAATTTTAATAAGTAAATATGACAAGTATAAAAAGTTTAAGACAGCTAGATTAAAGTAAGGTTCATTTATATTAGCTGTGCTCTTACTCGCGTCGGCTACATATTTAGGTCTTTTCTGGTTGGCTGATATTTTAATTATTTGTATTTTAAGTTTTAAGTAATAAAACTTTTTTTTTGACACACTTGTTATATATTTGGGTAAGGTTGGATAGGGATAATAAGGGTATAGATGTTCTTAATCTTAATACTCTGCTGTATTATTACTTTGAATTTGTTTAAATTTGCATATTGTTATGAATGAAAACATTTCCAAAAACTTACAACTGCAGAAGACCCCTCTTAATTTGCTTATAAGCTAAGATTGTGAAAAAATACAAATAAGTTGTTAGCCTGAAATTGTCAATTACGGTTTACAAGTAATTTCTAATCCGCGATCATTTTTAGTCCAATTATTTCTAACTCGATCACTTCTAACCCAATCATTTCTAACCCGGTTACTTCTAACCTAATCACTTCTAACCTGATCATTTCTAACCCGATTATATTTAATCCAATCTGCCCCGATCATAAAAAGTTATTGTTTTTTTAGAGTTAGTATTAACTCTGTTTATTCTAAAAGCAACCTAATATTAGCGTTGTTCTTGTATTTAAATATAGCTTACTTTATTTAACCAAAATTTGACGTTTATAAAGTTTTGATTAAAATAAATTTTCTATAATTTTTTTATTTTAACTTATTATAAATTCAAATTATTTGGTTTTTTCTTCATATCAATCTGCAAAAATTGATTTTTTTTTAGTTTTAGTAAGATCTAATGGTTGCAATAATTAGTTTTAAAAATATGCTTTTTTAAAATTTTAAAGTAAGCTTTCATAACTAAATTTAATTTAATATTATTCAAAATTTAAAATTAATCGTTTGTTTATAAAGACCCTAGCGAAAAAAATTCACTGGAATATTGGTTAATAACAACAAATTTAAACAGTACTCTTTGTTTATTAAACTAGCACATGTTTCTATTAAATTTATTTTAGCTGTTTCATTTAGCTATAAAGTCTTATGAAAAAATTACTTTGAAAACAAAGATCGAAATTCTATTTTGTATTGAAATTTTTAAATCAAAAAAGGTGTTTCAAATTTCCTCTTATTTTAGAATGATTGTCGTTTAGCAAATCTTGTATAATCAAAAAAAGTCCGAATTAAGCAGTTTGATATAAAAATATTCAAAATAAGGAAACTAATTTAAAACAATAACAAGTCAAAATAAAATCAATATTAAAAATATATTCAAAGTAAAAAATATTAGTACTTATTTTTTTCAGATAAAATTAACTTAAATTTTAATAAGATAACAGTTTGGAAAAGTTTAGTTTGCTTTTAAAACAAATATTTCCTTAAAAAATCTAAAAGTTAAGAAGTTTTTACTGGTTGAACTAGAAATTACCAGGTTAGATATGATAGGTTAGATCGAGTTAGAAGTTAATGAGTTAAAAAAGGTCGGGTTAGAAATGATCGGGTCAGAAATGATTGGGTTAGAAGTGATTGGGTTAGAAATGATTGGGGTAGAAATAATTGGTGAGAAATAATCGGCTCCCATCAGGTACATACTTATTTAATGTGTTGGAATGGAACTCAAAGTTTTAATTGTCGTAAATTCTAAGTTTTTTCCCATCTTTTTTATTATAGAAACTTTAAAATTTAGCTAGATCAGGGGTCAGCAGGCTTTTGTAACTCGCGAGCCAATGTTCTTACAAAAAGTTTGAATATAAACAACAAACGATAACTTGTAATAATTAATATAAAAGTACTGTTTTAAACCAAAAATATGAAAAAATAAGCAGTAATAAGGCATTAATAAAAAGTATTTATTAATTCAAGAGCCTAATTCTAAGGTTTTATTCCAAAACCTTTCAGTTTTACGGTTTAAAAAAGTTCGTTTCTAGCTAAAAAAAACTTCGCAGGGCCTTAGATTTTGGCTTTGAGGGACGCAGTTTGCTAATTCCTGAGCTAAATCATCTGACTCAAACGTGCGTACTGTGTAATTTTTTTTCATAATATTTAACTTATATTCAGGTGTTAACTGTAAACGGTTAGAGTTTAGAATCTATAACTTTTCTTAAGTATTATTGCTAACATTCTTGATTAAGCTTTAAAAATATAAATTTAGAGCAATCATGTTAGGTTTAATTCAGTGGTTAAGTTAAGAACTAAAATTAAGTTTGAAGTGAACCTTATTCTTTCGAATAAATTATATTTCTGCATATTTTTCAGCATTTCATAAAGTTCTAACTTGTAAATTAGACTTGACTTGACACCTACCTTACACATGTTTATTTAAATTTAAGTACATTCTAAGTTTATTTTAAGCATTCTTGCAATAAAGACCTTGAATAGTTAATTAAAGTACTATCATTTGAATTAGGTAGTTTTAGTCTTAAAGGGTAAACAACTAAGCAAAATCTGAAAAATGCTATTGCAAAAAAAGTTGTAAAGTCATAATTTCTTACTCATCAGGATTATAAGAAACACTTATGAAATTGTTTCACAGTGTTATTGATTTGAACTTACACACAATAGATTTAAAAAATATTTTTCAGTTTTAAATTGAAATAATACCTCTATGCTATTTTAAACACAAAATTAAGCAAGATTTGTGGCCATTGCTTCAATTAAAATGTATCTTAATGACAACTTTGAGAATTTTCTGAGAAAAACCTAGTAAGTTTTGAACTAAGTGGCCAACCTATATACCAAAAATTTGCAGAAAAGTTTATATTACTAAACTATTAATTATACACATGTAAACTTTTTATCAGATGATAGTTACTTTGTAATTAGGGTGTAGTTTTGAAAATATTAGAGTCTAGGTATCTCATAAACACTAAACTTTTTAACTTAAACTTTGGATGCTTTAAAATAAAGGTTAACAATACAGGGTTGATAAAAAACTTGGAATTCTGGAATTTGACATTTTAGGCTAAAAAAAAACCAGGAAAAACCCGAAATTTCAAAAAAAAAAATCTCGAATTTTAAACAAAAATCACTAAAAAACCTGGATTTACTGAAAAAAATTTAACATGTAAAGTGATAAAATTTCAATTAAAAAAATATATGAACAGCTTTTTTCCGGTGCATAACTTACTAAAAATATATAACAGAGTGCATTTCATTTTGTTTAAATTTATTTAAGTACTTTCAAATAGGACTCGTCAGAAATTGTTTCCTACTGGATTGCAATGAATACAAATTGAAATAAAATTATACTGCAGTTAAAGTTTTAAGATATAAAATGACGTAATAATCAAAAGTTTAAAATTAAATAAGTTCTAATGCTAAACAAGTTTGGTATACTAATAAAACTCGGTAGAATTAAAACAATCTAAATAAAGAAGCGATAAAAATTTTAAATTAAAACTATGCTTAAAAATAAAATTTAACAAGAAACTAATTACTCTAAAATTACTAATATAAGGATTTAAAAGTATAGTTTGGTAAACGAACTTTTTCTGCTTACATAAACTGGGCCTTAAAGATTGAATACATAAGGCTTCCAGAATATGCAATTTTTAGTAAAAAAATATATATAAGTAATTTTTTTTTGGTATAACTAAAAAAATTTATTGATATTAAAAAACACATTTATAGTAGCTTAACAGTATCCTTTCATTGTTGTTATACTTTTTTAGACATTTTTTAGGTTAAACTTAAATTTACACTAAAAATAGATCAAAAATTTAAAATCTGGAAGAAATTTCTCAAAAACCTTTAGCAATGCTGTCTATATTAAAATATGAATTTTTATAACTATGTTCAGTAACCTCCGAAGTAGTTATTTATTTAACTGAAAACTTTTTTTTTTCATTGCATTATAATTAAAGAGTGTATACATAAAAAAAGGTTGATAAAATACCTAGGATCATGTAAAACCTGACTTTTGTAATAAATGCCTAAACAATCCAAAAAAGCCTAAAATTTTAAACAATTTAACATGTAAAATCATAAAATTTATATTAGTTACAAAAATCTATCATAATCAATATTTTTTCTTTTAGTTTCATTAAACATTTTTTATCACAAAACACTTTGATAAGCGTTACAGTATGTTTTCTATCTTTTTATAGTATTTACCTTAAACATAACTTTATGCTTAAAATTAACTTAAAAAAAGTTTTCTTTAAAAACCTAGAAGAAGTTCTGGAAAACTTTAAAAAACACTTTGGCAAACATGTTTAAATTTAAAAACTGAAAAAACGTCTTTAAAAACTATGTATATGATTTTTATAGTTTTAAATGCAGATACAGTGCTTATTCACTTATCCGGACACGTTGGGCAAGATTTTCTGTAAACATGTCCGGATAACTAAAATTCCTGATAAGTATGAAAAATAATTTCTCATGTAATAATATAACTGCTGCATATAATGCAATGCATAATGAAAGTGTTATGGAAAAAAAATACATAGTAATTGTGAGTAATATAGAATAAAATGATAAATAATAAAAGCTAAATTTTAGGTTAATTAATTTATTTTTTAAGGTAGAAAAACATCAGACTTATCAACCCTCTGCAACAATATACGTTTTTTGAGGGTCAAGCAAGTAAAGTTCATCAATTGTAATTCCACCTGCCCTTACTATTAATTAAAAAAAAAATTGTTTAAGATAAAATATAAATTTAGTTAATCTTTTAAAACAAAAAATAGTGTAAACTTATCTCTCTGAATGAAAAATAAAACTTTTTAAACAAAGAAAAAAAAAACATAAAGAAAAACAATAAACTTTGACTAAGTTTGCAGTCAGTTTAACGGAAACACATCACTTCTAACAAACAAGTTTTTATTGTAAGTTTTGCTAAAGTAGTTTTTTCGATTTTTTCAGCATAAAACTTACATAATTTATAAAATCACTTAGATTTTTCTTACAGCATGAAAGCTTAAATATTTGTATTATACAAAATTGATAGTGTTTAATATTCAGAAGTTTTTTAATTTTCTTCTGATCAAAACTGTCCGAATAAGTGAATTCCGGATAAGTGAGTGTCCGGATAAGTGAATAACTACTATCATAAAAAAAAAGTGTTTTTTGATCAAAACTCTACTTTCATCAGAACCACATCATACAGTCAGGCAAAATCAGTTGTTTCTAAAACGTTTGATAAATTTCATGTGAAGTGCTTAAAACTTTGTGAAATATTAAAAGAAATAAGAGATAGTTTTATTTTTTGAGTAATTTATTGAAATGCACAATTCTTCTTAATAACAATTTAATTAAAAAGCCTTACTAAATTAAAGACAATATTGGCAAAATCTTAGGATTTGTAAGCACAAATTCTTAAAAACTACTGAGATTCTAAAAGAAGTTTGAAAATCAGTTTGTTTTTTGAAAAGATTATTAAGTTATGAAAATTTCTTATTAAGCATTTGATCTTCAAAGTTTTTTGTTTTTGTGTTTTGTCACTACAGTTGCTAGAATTTTTTTAAATTTCATAAAGAAATCAGAAAATCAGTTTATTTTGAATTATATAAATTTTAAACTTTTATCTAAATAAAAGTTAGTTTTTGTAGCCCAGCACTCTGTAAGCTAGCACACTGAATTTAGAATGTTATGTAAGGTATTCAGGTTACATGGTTGCTCAAGTTTAGGCTACTAGTTCTTAGGATATTTTCCATGGGTCATATCATATTAAATAGTTTAAAATTGAAAAAAAATGCTAAAAAATCCTATAATATTCAAAAAAACAAATTAAAAGTAGTTTTACAGTAACTTTTAATGTAGTTATACTATTTAAGTTAGTTTTTACTTTAATTTTAGTTTTATAAAAAACAAAACAAAAACTTTTTCTTTAACAAACCTGAAAGGAATTCAAAAAAAATAGAAAAAAATCTTCAAAAAACCTATGGCGACCCTTTAAGAAACAATTAGATTGAATTTTTGGATAAGAGCTTTCTTTTTACAAAAATTAACATTGACTTTGTATAAAAGTTTATTAGTCAGTTTTTATAGAATAAGAAAAGTAATTTAAGTTTCAAGAATTAGTCACTTCTGCATGGTGGCCACTAAACCTCAAAACCTGGAATTTGAAAATCTAGTCTAGAAAAACCTTGAATTTTGATCAAAAATCACTAAAAATCCTGTTATTTAAAACAATTTTTACATGTTGAGTAGTAAAATTTTGATTTGACAAGAAATATCTATCATATAGATAAAAAATTTTGTCTTCATCAATTTTTTTATTAAAAAGCACATTCAAAGTAGTTTTACAGTATCTTTTTAATGTTGTTATACTATTTAACATAATTTTTAACTTTAAAGTTAACTTTAAACTATAAATAGACAAAAAACATGTACTTTTAAAAACCTGTAATAAATTTCTCAAAAACCAATGGCCACCCTACTTTTGTAAAAAGTTTCTGAGACAAAGGTAGTAATAAAATTTTACTGTCAATTTACTTAAGAAATTAACAAAAATAAATATTTTTCATTTTTCAAGCTATTGACCTCAAGTTCTCAGGAGTGGTTCCAAAAGAAATAATCAGATTGTAAGAATGTATAAAAAAATCCTAAGACCAAAAAAGGAAATCATACAAAAAAAATTACAAAAAAAAAATTACTCAAAATTTTCTAAATTCTCACAATATGGTTGTTATTGTTAAGTTGGAGCTATACTAAATAAGCTTGAGAGTAGATTGATTTAAAACTATAGTAGGAGATAGATATTTGATGAAGCAGTCTTTATACTCCTTTTGCTCATCCATAAGGATCTAATTGAACTCTCTGACTTTGTCCCCTCATACATTCTTACAAGCTTACAAATTTTATTTTAAATGTATTAGTAAAAAGCAACTATTAGCTAAGCTTAAAATCTTTAAAGTAAGATCAATATGAAAAAAAAAGATTTACCTCCCTTTTCCCTTAAATTTTAAAAACATATAATTTAAATTAATTTATTTTTAAAGTTCAAATATATATTTTTAAATTTCATATTTAGAAATTTGCAGCTTAAATTAGTAAATTAAAAATTATTACAGCTAAAATAGTTATGAATCTTAAATTAGTAAATTAAAAAGTAAAGCTTCATAATTATGTTAGCTGTAATTCACTTGCTTGCTAGACCATAATGTCTATTGTTGAAGACAAAAGAGTGAGTTCTGATGTAAAAATAATGGTTACATGATAATTCAAATTCAGACATCTCAAGTTCCAAAAATTCAAATTAAAAAAAAAATATACAAGACTATATCTTAATAACTAATATAAATTTGAAAAAAATGAAAAATACATATGTAGATTCTATTAGTATCTACAAGCCACTTTTTTATTTTTTGCAAAATCTATTTTTTTGTTCATTAAATTATTTTGAAAATAAATTATGGCTTTGCCAAAAAGCATTGTCTAAAGTAAAAATAAAATGAGTAGTTATCTTTTATTTATCTTCTATTGCAAATGGTATTTAAAATCTATTTACAAACTTCATAAATTAGTAAAGGTATTTTTTGTTTTGACATTTTGACAAAGTAAGTAAGCATTTTGTAATACCAAATACAGTAACCTAACTTAATATGTTTTCACAGCTGTAATAAAAAAAATTAAAGTAAGTTTAACTGAAACGATAATAAAAGGAAAAGTGAGACCTTTATTTGGATTTAATAAAGTATGCAAATTTTTTTTGTGAATAAATAGTATGAAGATGTAAACCAAGTATTTAAAATTACTTTAAATTCAATAATGTTTTCTCTTTGTTATTTTAATATTTGTCATGTGATTTCGTTTTATTTATTTTAAAGCATACCATCTTCCTTGATTTCTCTTGATAACTGCAATATTACAAAAAAAACATTTCATTTTCTGATTCCAGTTATTTACGACGGTTTTTATTAATTTTGAGAAACTAAAGGTAAGATTAAGTGTTTTAAAATCAAAACGGTGTATGATATTTAATCATATAATAGTAATCTACTTAAATGCTGCTCCTGCTCTTGTTAACAGTATTTATTGCTTTTGTTAATTGCTTTTCATTGTGTTATTGTACAGTGTACAATGTACATACTATAAACTATATAAAAAATGTTCACAATTTTTTATTATTTTAACTTTATTTTATTAAAGTTTTTATAAAGTTTATGACAAAGGAAGTAAAAACAATTAATTAAAAACTTCTATTTAAAGTAGGTGAACAATGAATATTAGTAGTAGCTTAAGTCAGTATTTCTCCAAGTTTAAAAAATTACTACATTGCATATAGTTAAAGGAAAATCTTGTGCACACTGATAAGTAAATGTATATCTTACAAAAGTATTGATAAACATATTAACTTTTTTTGTTTGAAAAAAATTTGACATTTATTTGTGCAAAATAAGGTAATAAATTGTGATAAAAATATGCTATAAAAAGATCTATGGCCTTCTATCGAAAATCATTTATGTGAAAAAAAGTTTTCTTGATTTTTCCAGGTTTATTTTTGAAGTCTCAATTTAATCCTGAAAAAGTATCATATCTCCAACTAAATAATAAATTTTTGATATTTCAATAGCTGTAATTACTACATAATATTTATGAATTTAATGATAAGCTTGCAAAAAAACAAAATAAGATTTTATTGTTTACTTAATAGCAAAGTATGGGTCTACCACGATTTTAAAAGTTAATTTTATTTTGTTAAGTTTTATTTTACCTATAAGACACTTTTTACTGCTTAAAAACATCATCTGGTTCCAGTTGAACCTAAATTTTGATTAAAAGATCTAGATCCAGCAAATCTCAATTTAAAAATAAGCTTAGCTGATCAGGATCTTTAAATCAAAATTTAGGTCCAACATAAACCAGATAGAATCTTAAATCTTATATAATTTATGTCTGATTAAACAGTTCATGTACTTAAAAATAAAAGAAGTTTTATTTATAATTTTTTTTATAGTAAACATTTTTTTAAAATTTTTGCGGTTAGTTGACTTGCATTGATACTAATTTGTATTTTAAGTCTATACCATAGTTTAAAACTACTAATTGTTAAAGCAGATAAGTCAATACTTAAATTTAATAAAGTTTAAATTTTCTAATTTTATTTTATTAAAGTGTGTATGTATTTTTGAAATTTTTTTCTGACATAACCCAAGAACTTAAGGTTTTCATTATAACATTTTATAATTAAACTAGTAACTTTTACTTTTTTTATGAAAATATCTTGTAGATGTTTTATAAATTATTGTAAGCCAAATACTATTGTCAAAGCTTTTAAGTTTACTATTAAGAAAGTTAATAAATTTCAAATAAAAATGCAAATAGTTTCATTTTAAATTAAATTTATTATTTACAAACTAAATTGAGCACTGACATAGTACTTAAAGTATAATATTTTATATTGTTTTTATTAGTTGTATATATTTTTTGAGGTATGAAGGTGTTTTATAAACAATGCATGTTTACTTTTTGTTTTAATGTTTCAATTTAGTTTAAAAAAAGTGCTTTTTGTTTTTTTAATATTTAAGTCTTCAGTATAAAGCTAAAATCAGTCATATATAAATAAAAAGAAAACTTTATAACAACAAATTTATTCTTTTGTTATTTTTCTTATAAAATTAAATATTTGTAGTGCATGAAACTGACTAAAAGCTTTTGTTTTTAAGGAACAGTTTTATAAGTACATATTGTATGTTTAAAAATAGTAGAAGATAACTTATATAAATTTTTATTTTAATCTACACTGAAACTTTGTAGATTGATTTTAAATGTTTATAACTTAAAAAGTTTGAGAAAACCCACTTTAATAATATTTAAGTTTATTAATACTTTATTTCAAAATCTTAAAAGTCGCAATTAAGTAAGTTTTATAGTTAAAAAAATAGTTATTTTCACAATATGTTATTAATTTGTTTCACTGTATTTGAATAACTGTTGTTTTTGTTTAGAAAGTCATTTAATTATAATTTTTATTTGAAAGTTTTTTTCCGTTAAATATGTGTAAGAATAAACCTACTTTAATATTTTCTACGTAGCACATTTTATTATTTTTGAAGTCATATTAATGATGTGTTTTTATTTAGAATTATAAGGCTTTCTATTTAAACTAAAATTTATTTTTAATATTTTTATGTTTTTCAAATGTTTATAGAAACTTTTGTTTAAAAAGATAAAAACTTAAAGAAATTTCAATATAAAATAGTAATATTTAAACTGTTTACAGAATGATAATGTTTTTTTTTTCGAACAGTTCTTGATTGTTTTCCAAGTATATCGATTTTCTAACTTTAAAATTCTAACTGCAAAACAATTTAAATTGATTTTTTTGTTACAAATATATTTAAATGTGCTTTTAATTTGGTTTTAAGTACACAGGAGTTTTAAGTGAGATTTATTAGTTTCATCTGTTTTTAGAAACTTGTGGTGAAAAAGTATTCTGAAATTTTAGTATTTTTTATGAATTAAAGCTATACAAAATGTCAGTTTTCAGTAAACTTTTCAAGCAACAAAAATATAAAACATGATGTATTTAATTTTTATTAACTTTATATACTTTTAAGATGTGTTAGACCAAGTATACAATTTCAATCCCTACTTGATTTGTTTTCAGAGTATATTAAAATTGTTCATTCTGTAAAATGCACTCATTGTTTAAATTATAAAATCTGAAATATAATATGTAACCTAATGTATGTATATATATATTAAAGGTAAAATTAATCCATGATATTATGTGATAACCAACACTCAGTTTTCTTACAAAGTATTTTATTAAAATTAATCAATTTATAACAATAGAATAGCTTAAAGTTAGTTCAATAATTTTTCAGATAGTTTCATAATGTTGTTATCTAAAATAATACCAAAGTCGAACGGCTTGATCTCCAAGCTGCCGTGCCAGCTCACCACCTCCTTCGTGCACACCACTTCGTCCAACCACAAGGACGGTGAGATGGTGGGCAAGGAGCCCGCTCAGGCGTACCAGCCGCTGCGCCAGGAGATCCAGAATATCAGGAACGCGCCCAACAAGAGCGAGTACATGCTGCACAGGGTGGACGACATCGTCAACTACATGAAGAGCTCCAGCATATGGCCCATGACCTTCGGGCTGGCCTGCTGCGCCGTCGAGATGATGCAATTCGCCGCCCCGAGGTACGACATGGACCGATTCGGGGTCGTATTCAGGGCCAGCCCCCGCCAGAGCGACCTGATGATTGTGGCCGGCACGCTCACCAACAAAATGGCGCCTGCATTGAGGCTGGTCTACGACCAGATGCCCAGCCCCAAGTGGGTGCTGTCCATGGGCAGCTGCGCCAACGGCGGCGGCTATTACCACTACTCTTACTCTGTGGTGAGGGGCTGCGACCGAATTGTCCCCGTGGACATCTACGTGCCCGGGTGCCCCCCGACAGCCGAGGCTTTGTTGTACGGCGTGTTGCAGCTGCAGAAGAAGATCAGAAGGGAGAGGATGTCGTCGTTCTGGTACAGAGAGAAGTCGCCGCACATCGCGCCCAGGTTCGGCGGGGAGAGGGAGGGAGTTCCCCCGAGCGCTCCGATATTGCCCCCGCGCACCGAACTGAAGCAAGTTTCTGCTTGATTCACTAGTATGTTATTTACTTTATATTTCATTGTTTTTTGCTTGGTTGGTGAATTTTAAATCTTGTCAAAGCAAGCTTGAACTAGTTATTCTTATAAAGACTCAAAAATTAAATAATATATTTAGACGTAAATTTTGTTTAGCTACTTCTTAAAAGAACAAATACTAACAAAAGGAGTATTTTTATTGTTTAAACATGTTTTCAAATTAATAAGTTTTTATCAAAGCTTGTTGTACTAAGTAAAATGTATTGTTCGAATTGAATCCAAAGTATAAAATAAAGTATTAGTTTTATGTTTAAAAAAAAAATTTAAACTATTTATATATATAAACAAGTTTTTGGATCTGTAAGTGTACTACTTGTTTAAAGTAAGAAATATATTACAAATTAGACTTTAGTAAAAAGTTCTAGTTTTAAATTTTCTGAAAATAAAATTGTGTTTGATTTAGTATAACTAAATAAAAAAACTACTATATATTAAAACAACAATAATAATCAGTTTGTATTTTTAAAATTTAATTCTGGAAACATTGAAACATAGTATTATTCATTTGAAAATCTTTAAACTTTTAATTTTTTTAAATATCTTCTTAAAAAGTACAACTTTACAATTAAAGTAATCAGTTGTATTACTTGTCCTGTGATAAATAGATAGCAAAACAAGTAGTCCTATTCTTATAATTGTCGACTGATTATATATACCAGTTGTAAACAGAAGATAAATTGGTTAAGTTCAATATAATTCTCATTTTTTTGGTTTTATCTAAGGAATATATTTTAAGTACAAAAGTTTTAGTTACATATTTCTTTGACTTTTTAAACAAAATAAAGATGGATGAATTAAACAACTATGAATTTAATGCATATAGATTGTAACTTACAAGTTCTATAAAAAGTTTTATTGTATGTTATGTTTTGTTTTTCAAATTCAGGCTAAAAGCAAACTAAGAAACAATGAAAGCTTACATTAATAACAATAGTTTTATACTTTAAAATTTATTTCTTACTTGTATAAACAATTAATGTGTCAGTAAAACATTTTGAAGTTTGTTCAGATGACGAAAATATATAATAAACCAACGATCATAAATTGAATGATCATTTGTTTTTAAACACAGTTGTAAAGATCATGCTCATAATTATATAATCTGAAAGTATTCAATAATAAAATTGTTAAGATTAAAACTAGTATCTCGTTTATTGAAGAAAAAGCGTTCGAAAAATTTGGTCCTACGTGGTGTACGAAAAATCTTTCGATAATGGAGTCAAGCACAATGGATACTTTTCAGACGTATTTCAGGCGATTAGTTGTACTATTGTACTATGATTATAATTACGTTACAACCGTGCAAACCAGATATTTTTTATTAACTATTAAATAATTTGTTGGAAGGTTGAAGCATTAACCTTAACAATTGATACCATTATTTTTGATACTAAACTGTTGAAAAAGGTTTTAATTAGTCATAAACAAGACCTTTTTTTTTAAATACATCCGAAAATTATATTGCGTCAACAATTATTTTCAAAAAAAAAATCAATGATCATATTTTATATCAGGGTGGGTGTGGTGAAATTTTAAAATAATAACTTTGTAGTAGAGCTTATGCGAATTAGCATTGCGTATTATATATAAAGACTGCACAGAAAAACTTTCAGTTACCAAACTCAGCTATAGCCTTCTATATGTTTTACTGTAAAGGTAATTTTGTCTAGGCTAAAAAAAATTAAAAAGTTTCATTTTTACAAATGAAGTTTATTTTTTAGAATTTTACTTGAGCTCTACTAAGTTTCATTTTACAGATTTTTTTGAAATAAGCTTATTATTTAAGAAATGAGAAAAAACAACAATTTAGTGTATTTAAAATAAAAAACAACCTGCTGTAAAATTAGTTCAGTAAAGATAAGCTTTGTATCATCACTACGCAGAAAAGACAAATTTTTAAGGTTCTGATACTTTTGAAGAATTTCAGAAGTTACAATTAAATTGACACCTTTCCATCAAATTGTTGTCACATTTTACTTTTTTGATTTATAACACAAATGAGCAAGATAGTTTTGAAAATTTCTTGTGTACTCGTTTTAGCTCGTCGTTCTCAGTTCTGCTGATTTTCGCTTATTCTATCCATTTTAATTCTTTGAAAATACAACAAGTTAGATTTGATTGTTTTTTTTAATGAAATAGGATAGCTTCTTCAAGCTTTTTTTCATATTATTCTCAGAATTTTTAAGCCGAATTTTGAAGTTATTGTAGTTTTGGCTAAGTCTAATTCTTTACCTACAACAGTGACTTGTGAAAATCTAGTAGCTTTTCAAAGTCATTTTAAATCTTTAATGTCCTGGACATGACATTAAACTGTAATCTGGTGTATGACTCGATAACCGAAAGGTTTTTTCGTACACCAAGTCGTTGGACCAAGTTTTGAGCGCTTTTTTTTTGTAAAATTTACAATATAAATATTTCAGACTAATACTAAACTTTTTATAATGAACTGTTCTTATTTTATGCACCAGTTTAATTGCTTCAAATTTTAAGAGTACTTGTATTGTGCGACATTTTAATATTTTTTCAACAAAGCAGTATTTGCAAATAAGTTGGCAATTTGCAATCAGCTGTATTTAAATAGAATGGACCTGAAGTCTCACTGTACAACGTTGGTTTGTATAATTTATCTAGCTCAGCTTAATTTTTTTTTATAGAATCGCAAAAAAAAAAGATATTAATTTTTTATTCACTCATGGCAAAAAATTTCTGAGAAAATTATAAATTATTTTTTAAACAGGTTTGTGCGACCAAGATTTACGGTATTGTTTTTAATGCTACGAGCTGCAATTTACAGGCATATCTCAGATATTTATGTGACATTCTAAATTTGTCTTATTAAGCCAATTTTTAGCATAGCTTGTTGGCATCATGTACTAAAGCTGTCTCTACATCAAGTTTTGTGCTTTTTTAGCAATTAAATTCTCCCGGGTTAGAAGTCTTCATAAGATTTAAGAAGCATTAAAATGAAAGGTGACAACAGTTTCATGAAAAAAATTTCAATTTAATTATTACATATGAAACTTGTCAAAATTATCAGAATATTGAAAGTTTCTTCTGCGTGATCATTATAAAGAGCTCGTCTTTGATTTTATATTTTCTAATTTAATGATATTTTAATCTTTTCCATTGATACCTATTAATCGAATGGAATAGTATCATTCAAATTTTAATACTTTTGTAGTTTTATTTTGAGCTGATAAAACTCTTAAAAAATCTTTATTAGCTTTAGTTTAAATATGTTCTTCAGATTTAAATTTTGACATAATAATACTTTTCAAAACTAAAAATAGTCTTATCAATAAAAACTTAAGATTTTGAAACATTAAAAAAAAACTCAAAAAATAATAATGAATGCCTCTGATGATGTAAACTTTGACTTTAATGAAAATGAATTAAAAATGGACCAACTGCTTACAAAACCTACAAACATAATCTTTATGTGATTGTAATTATGAACATACTAGTTGTCAAAAATGTATAGAAAACTAAACAATATCATTTAAGATATACAATATATGATTTGTTAATTGAATTTTTTAAACCTAAAGAATTAAATTGAAAGCTGCAACTTGCAATAAAACTTGCAGTTGCATTAAAAAAAAACCTTTTAAGACTTTCTACGACTATGATTTATTATCGTTTAAACTAAGTAGTAGCTTAAAATGCTTAATTAGTTTAAGGAATACACAAACGCTACTAACAATAAAACAGCTGTTATGTAGCCTTCAATTGGACTGCACCAGCGAAAGCCCGTTTCGCAATGCTTTCAATCTTTGACCATTGTTAAAAAAAAAATTAAGTTTTTGATAAATTTTAAAACACTAGTTATTGTATAAGTTACTTGTGTAAAAAGATATTAAACTAAAGTACCGAAAAACCAAACAAATCCAAATACCCTCCTCTATGAATATTAATGACTTCAAGTATAAATACTTACAAATTTCAATAACTAGTTTTACTGAAACTTTTTTTAGTGTTAATTAATTTTTTAAAACTAGTTGAAAATTCTTAAAAGTCTGTACGTGTTGAAGAAAATGCAAAATAGAGTTTTTTTAATCTTTAATATATCCTGGACAACACATTAAAAAGTATCCAAGTGGTGTGCGACTCAATAACCAAAAGGTTCTTCGTGCATCACGTCCCAGAACAAAATATTTTGAGTGGTTTTTTTTGTCGTTAAGTAAAGAATATATTTTTTTAATACATATAAAATTTCAAAATAGCATTTTAAGCCAAAGCTGCGATAATCTAAGCAATAATCAAAGCACTTGTCAAAAATTGTTGATTTAAGAGCAAAATTTTAAACATTTTTTACCATTCAAAAAAGTGTATTCTTAGCTTAAAAGTATCTCACCGATCGCAGGTGCTTTGCGGCAAATTTGACATTTGATATCAAGTTGTAGTTTTCCCTCTCCTAAACTAATGCATCAAAGAAAAAACTACACTTGGAATTATTTTAAAAGGACCTTTTTTTTTTCAAATCAGCAATATAACTTCAAAGTTGTTTATTATTTTAGTACACTACTTATAAGGTAAATTCAATAATGTTGTAAAATCACTTTTAAAACTTTATTTTGAAGTCAGAAAACATACCAACTATAATAAAAAACTCTACTTAACTTTCTAATTTTTGTCAATAATTGAAAAAGCGCAGGTTGTAAATAAAAACATTTTTTTAAACTGAGTTTAGTAAAACTTAATAAAAGAAGATTTAAGCTAACATTCGAAGCTAAATAAAATAAAATAGTAGTACATACATACATTGTTTATCGAACGATAAAATAAAGCGTTCATAAAGTTTGGTCTAAGGACCTGGTGTACGAAAAAACCTTTCGGTTATCGAGTCGTACACCACAGGTTTTTCTAACAGGATAAAAAATCTACAGTCAAAAAGTGGTTATATGACTTGTGTCGGTCTTTAAGCAACACACCGAAACTTTTAAAAAGTTATTGAACAGACAATAAAAATAATAAATAAAAAAGTTACGCAAAAATCATAAAGACTAGATTACTAGAAGACTAGTTAATTCTTTTAGGATATGAAATAATAATTGTAATACATTAAGCTTAAATAAATTAAGACCAGTAATAGAATAGTAAAACACGTACGAAGTTTTAACATTATAATAAGTACAGTGCTTATTCAGTTATCTAAACTTCACTTATCCGGACAACTTAAGTCGAGAAAAATAATCAAAAAAAATTCGATATAAATACAAACATTGTTGTGTGTTAGAAATATTTAAGCTTTCAAGATGTAAGAAAATTTTATATGTATTTATAAATTCTGTAATTTAGTTCATAATTAGTAATAATACTACTAAATATTATATTCAAACCTAGAGATAAGTTAACTTATTTTTCATTTTGATTAATTAGTGTTTGTTTGTATTTAAAGATAAATTCAGTTTATTTTGTCTGTTAAAAAAAACTAGTCTTTTCTTATAATTAAAAGTTAAGGCAGGTGGAATTACAATTGATGAATTTACTTGCTTGACCCTCAAAAAACGTATATCGTTGCATAGGGTTAGTAAGTCTGATGTTTTTTTTTTACTTAAAAAAAAATAACTAAATTAACCAAGTTAAACTTTAACTTTTATTATTTATCATTTTATTATTTTTACTCATAGTTACTATTTTTTATTACTGTAATGCTTTTATTATTTATTATGCGTTGCATAAAATAAAGCGAATATATTATTTTATGAAATTTTTGTTTTCTACTTATCCGGAAAAATGCTTATCCGGACATGTTTACAGAAAAATTTTACCCAACATGTCTTGATAAGTGAATTAGCACTACACAAATAAATTTAAATATGTTCGAAAGCTATTAAAATCTAATCGGAAAACTATAAAAAATTATACGTTTTACTGGTAGGGTTGTTATAAGTTGAGGTTTCTTTGAATTGAGCGGTTAAAAGACTGTTTGTTAAGAGTTTTTTCAAGTGTTATAATTACAGCAATAACATTTATTAAGAAAATTCGTTAATGGTAAACAATCGTAGCTAGAAACAAAATTAGCTCATGGGAATTTCAAAAAACTGTTATTTGAAATTCCGCCTCCCGCGCAGAATTTACCTTTTTGTTACGTCTATACTTTTTCGCTCACATCACAAACAGCAGTTTTTTGCAGTTTTTTGAAAACGATAATTTTGTTTCCCATCGCTACAATGGGCGTGTTGAAATAACGGTATCGTTTAACGGGAAATTCCGATGTAATACTGTCGAAAACATCACAAAGCTTTGTAAAGCTCCCGCCAACCAAATACAGCTCGTTTCGGATTCCCACCGAGAAATTGCCGTTTTTGGTTAGCTTCCAGCGGTCAGAGCAGTGATCGTAAACTTCGACGGAGTTTTCCGAACCGCCAAAAGTTTTTTTTTTTTTTATCTGGACACGACGATCCCGCCGGCGAAAACGCAAGACGAAGACTTGGTTCTTCCCTCGTGCATCTTTGATTTTTTCTCCCACCCGGTAGAATCAAAAGGCCTGAAAGAAAAGCACTTTCTGGCGACATCAAGCGGAGATTCGCCAAAAACATAAAATCTGCTCAAGAAAGCGTAGGCGCTGAAGTTGCGAGCCTTCGGGGGCAACTTGACTGAAAACTCACCATTTATATCGGAGTTTGGATTCGGCATGAAATGGAAATACTCCTCGTATAAATAACAGCCCACGTTGTTTATGAAAACGGCTTTCTACCATTTTTTTTTTTAAGTTAGTAAATATTTTTTAGAAATTTAGAATACTTTTATTTATGTTTTTTGTACAACCCTACCATGAGATCTGATTGTATGCCAAAGTTTTGCTGACTGCAGTATATGTAGTGCCATTGTCTTGAACATGGATCGGGAACTGCAGTTTTTTTTTGCTAACTGCGTTTCCAATGGCCACCAAACACTGATCACAATTCGAAAAGGAGCTCTCGTTTCTTAGCATTGCGTTCAAAAGCAGCAGTTGACAGCGAATTCAAACCTCCCAATCAGCTGTTTGGCGAACTTGCTTCTTTTCACCTTGTCATGTTTGATCCACCTATCGGCCGATCTAAATACTTCCAGCTTCAAGTGATCAGAAGCTGGGAGCTGGAAAGAACTTTACAGAAGAAAGTGAAGGTCTTTTTGGTGAAAAATGTTAGTGGTCTCAAAGTTAAGGTTAACACTATTTGGCCGAGTTTTGTTTTTGTAAAACTGCTCGCACCCTCTTTCTTGAGGATCGAGTTCAGAAAGTTTTCCATTTTCGACCATTCCATAACTATTTTCTAATTTTTATAAAAAATATTTTATGAAATAAACCTCGTGAATCAATAAATTTGTAAGCGTTCTATACTTAAAAAGTGTAAAACTAAGTTTTAGATATTGTAAAACGTGATTAACATTTACTTAAAAATTTTTTAAAAGTATGAAAATATTTTTAAAACTTAACTAGGAACTAAACTTATGCAATAGTTTTAAACAAACAATTTTTTTTTGGATTTTAATTAACTCTCTAAAGAGCTTCTATCTGCTTTACTAATTGCATAAAGCTTAGACTTTTAGAATTTTTTCAACTTTAACATTTGCACATGATTTAAGCCTTTTTAAGAGCTTTTTGTAATGAGATATATCATCTCGAAGCTTCTTGTTAATTTCTAGGTTTTATTAGCTTTCTTTTTCCAATACCTAAACTATTTCTTTTTTATTGCTGTTAATAACTTAGTTTAGAATTTAAAGACAACAATTAAAATCAATATAATTACAAACTACAACTGTTTTAAACTAAATCATTATCTTTACAATATCTCTTGTATAAATTAAAGAGAAAACAGTTTTGAATTACTTATTAATATATACTAAAAACTAATTTCTTTTCATTTTTAAAGTAGTTTAAACTTGAAATGATTTACTTTAAAAACTTTATAAGTAGCAATATGCCATTGATCTAAACTTTATTTAAATCCTAGTTTTATTCTATATTGTTATCGTTGAAGTATTTTTCATTAAACTTTTTAAACTGCTAGTTTAATGTTTTAAAGCTAAGTTTATAGGAAAAATTACTGTGTGTGTATTAGAATTTTGTTTTTTCCTTAAGGTTTAAAACAAAAGTCTGAAAAACAATCATTTTGTTTAAATAAAAAGATATCAAGGTTTTCTATTTAATTAAAAAAATGTTTTTGTTCTTACTAAACCTTAAAATTAACCAACTATTTGTTTAAAAAAAATTAAAGCAGTGAATAAATAGTAGATTAGTTTCAAAATTAAGTAAGAACAAAAACAGCTTTTAAGAATTTTACGTAGCCTATTTTTAGATTTAATAACTAAAAAGTTTTAACAGCTTATAGAGAAATGAAAAGTTATATTATCGATAAGCTCGATGACTGAAGGTCTTAAGTTAATTTTACAACTTCTTTATTTAATAGTAGAGCT
Organism: Thalia democratica; assembly: GCF_965202585.1. Taxonomy (NCBI): domain Eukaryota; kingdom Metazoa; phylum Chordata; class Thaliacea; order Salpida; family Salpidae; genus Thalia; species Thalia democratica. The sequence goes on from NC_139165.1 coordinate 44,098,992, forward strand.
TTAACAACTAGCTGTATAAGTATCGTTATTTTACATTGTAGAAAACTGTTACTAATCTAATTATAAAGGATCAGTTTTAAAAATCTAAAACAATAAAAAAATAAAATGTTTTTTTAGTAAAACTTACAGCATGTTGTTGTGTTTATTTAGATACCGGGTCTGAAAACATAATCATTTTAAGGAGTAGAGTTTAGCGTTAATTTAAAATATAACAATTATATAAAATAAACTCAATTCTATCTTAATTAAAAGGAAAAATAAAATTGAATTGTATACTTACATAATAAAGTTCTAATGTAAAATACAGAAATCTAAGACAAAATTCATTCAAAAACATCTTTATTAAAGCAACAAACAAGTAAAATCGATTTCGGCTAACGCTTTTCAACTAATTTTGTTAGCAACTAATTTTAAGATTAAATTTTGAGTATATAAATAGTTAGAGGTTACATCAGAAAAATCAGAAAAATCAATTAACACTAATTAGCATAATTGAGCAAAAATTGATTAGACATTCACAATTCATAAATGCATATATAAAACAAATGATCAGTAATTTAACTAAGATAAGCAACATTAAAAATAAAAAATAAGAGACAAAATTCAAATAAAATCTATAACAACTTATAAAGATTAGATTTATAAACGTATTGTTGCTTACACAAATTAGGTTTACATGTTTTTATAAATAAAGATTCTAAAACACTTAGGTGATAATCGTTACGAGCTTTACTTAAAATTGAAAAGTTACTATCACTATAGTTCTTTGCGCAATCTGAATTGTTTAATAAGTGTTCAGCAATCGCTGATGATCTATTAGATGGTTTTTTTAAACCAGTGTCCATCAATCTTCTGAGGGAATTAAAAACGTGTTGGTCCCTTCTTATATGGAATCTTTGGGACGTTTTGCCAATGTACTCACTGTCACAGTGGCATTTGTACATATAAATTATTTTGCTTTTTTCATGATCGGCAGTACGGTCTTTACAAATTCCATTTAAGGGCTTTCTTGTAGCATGACTGATTCTTAGTTGTACAGAGTTAAAAGTGGAGTTTACAGTGTATTTTACAGTCTTTTCTAGAGCAGTTGCTACTTTACCGAGATATGGCAGTCTCAAATATACAGGGCATTTACCAGGACCAAGTTTAACAGGTTTTTCAAATTTTGAGATTGTATTGTTAATTGTCTTTCTGATTATATGCGATGGATAACCAAGAGCTTCAAAAATCTTTTTTATTTTATCTAATTCCTCTTCAAACAACTTTTTCGAACAAATCTTGTGTGCTCTGAATACCAAACAGGAAATTAAACCGAGTTTTTGAGATAAAGGGCAAAATGACTGAAATGGAACATATTGACCAGCAAATGTTGGTTTTCTATAAACAGTAGTAAGCAACTCAGAAGATGTACGCAACAGATGTACATCCAAGAAAGGTAAGCAATTGTCTTTTTCTTTTTCAATCGTAAATTTTAAATTTGGATGTAAATTCGAAATTTTGCTAAATAATTCCTCAATGTTATATTCATCATTGTAAGAAGCAAAAATGTCATCAACATACCTAATATAGTTTATTGGTTTTTGATACTTGGAAAAGAGCAATGTTTCAAAGTATGCTTATCTTAGTTAAAATACTGATCAACTGTTTTATATATGCATTTATGAATTGTTATTGTCTAATCAATTTTTGCTCAGTTATGCTAATTAGTGTTAATTGATTTTTCTGATTTTTCTGTTGTAACCTCTAACTATTTATATACTCAAAATTTAATCTTAAAATTAGTTGCTAACAAAAGTAGTTGAAAAGCGTTAGCCGAAATCGATTTTATTTGTTTGTTGCTTTAATAAAGATGTTTTTGAATGAATTTTGTCTTAGATTTCTGTACAAGATATGTAGTACTAAAAAGTTATAATGTAAAATACTTAAAACTTAAAGCTTACTCATAAATAGTTTTAAAAATATGAGTAAAGGATATAAGCTACAAGAATTACTTTATTTATAGTTTTTTTTTGAAAACTTAAAAATTTTCTTTTGTAATATAAAGTTTCTATTCTTGTTTTAGAAAATTACTTTTTACTTGGTGTAACTAGAAACTAAAAAATAGGTGTAAAGCTAAAAAGCGCATTATTTAATAAATTTAACTAGCTTTACTAACTAAACTAAAAGTTGACGGTAAAATTTTGTTAAATGTTAAAAAATGTTTTGCTTTACATAACTGAATGTTTCTCAAAACATATAATTGAAATATTTTTAAAACTAAAAGAATACCTTCAAAATTAGATCTTTAAACTTTCAAGTAAAAGCAATTTTCTTTTTGTTAAAAATCTAAAACCTCACTTTGTACTTTATAATTTTTTAAAAGTTTCTTATTATTTTGAAATAATTATAAAAATTGAGTTCTTATTTGATTATACAAAATAAAACTTGAAAAAAGCTTAGAGTTTATCTATTCAAATACTTTTTAAATATATTTTTGAAAATCTCAACCCTATTAACAAAGGTTTCAGTAGACAAATAATACACATTTTCACCATAAAGTTTTGAATCAACTAATTATTAACAAACTAATCGTGACCAATATACTATTATAAAAGTCTTAGAAAAATAAAAAGAAAACTTATGAACTTGATAGTGTGTTATATGACTTTAAAACATTGACAGTATTTTTGTGATTATATGATTCCTGCTTGCAAATATTCTGCTTTTTTAAGTTTTAATTGTTACAAATCACAAAATAATCAACAACAGTAAAAGTCTACATGATTTTTAGTTAAAAAAAATAAATCTTTTGGTAGTTTACTTTAGCTTTTGAATATATAAAGAACATGCATTTAAGTACTTCTAACAAAGTTTACTCACTTTACCAAATCTTTGAAAATAATTGGTTCATAACTTTCGCTTTTTATAAAACTTATATTTCAAATGACTTTAGTTCATAAAACTGATCATAGATTAGTAAGATTGTTATAACACATTATAATTCAAAATGTCTGTATTATGAAAGTTTCATTGCAAGTGCTAAAGTTGTTTTAGACAATTCCAAAAATAAACGTATCTAAACACTTAAAAATAAGTATATATTACGTTAAAAAGTCATGCTCAATCAACCTTTGGCGATTTTCTCATAGCCAATCTGACAATAATGGTTAAAGAAAACTTTTATATTTAAAACTTAAGCTTTAAAAAATTAAGAAAAAAAACTTTTTTAAGTATTAATTTTTAACAGACGAAATCATTTTAATGAGCTAAAAAAACAAATAAGTTGTTTTATCTAAATCTAATTATTTTTTTTGAAAAAAAAACTTAAGTTATGTGAAAAAAAAAACAGTTGGTTTAAGGGTTAAAGTACTTATTCTTTTAAATGCTTATCCAGACCGTTTAAAAGATGGCTATTCTTTCATGTTTAATTACATGTTTTTAGTACCAAAGTTTGCATTTTAAAAATGATATAGAGCTTTAAAAACTAACGTTTTTCAATTTAACTTTACAAGCGAATTCAAACTTCTTTAATTAATTAGATAACAAAATTAAATTAAATGTAAGTATTTAAAAATATTTTACAAAACTAATGGCTTTTTTTCTGGTCAATTAAAACGTTTCCTAATTATTTGCACTAAGAGCAAACTTAAAGTGAGTAAAAACATGTTTATAAAAATCTTTTTTTATAAATAACTAGAGTCAAAATATAAAATTTAAACTTCTGGTTTGCATAGTATTTGTTTAAAGAGTTTCATAAGCCTGGACATGACGTTAAACTGTTCTGGTGTATGATTCAATAACCGAAAGGTTTTTTCGTACACCAAGCTTTTTGAGCGCTTTTTTGATCGTTCAATAAACAGTTAACAAGTTAAATTACTAAATTTAGTTTGAAATACTTAGTTTTCAATTTAACAAAAAGAAAAAACATAGTTACTTACACATTAATTAACTAAAATGTAAATTCTCTAGTATTTAGGTATTAGATGTAATATGTGATTTATACAGAAGTTTCAAGTATAATTATTTTATCACTATATTCAGTACTTAAATTTGCAAAGAAACATCAAAAGAGCTGAACAATTCGAAATAAGATATAATAATTTGTTGATTAGAAAACCTTTTTACATAAAAAACTTATTTATGCAAATTAAATTAATTATAATGAAAGCTTATGTACAAGGATACTCATATTTGGAAACTCTTATATAATGTATACTTAATTTGGGTGTTAAATTGATTAATTTTTGAGTATTGTTTTTAAATAGTTTAAACTTATGGAAGTAAACATTGCTAGACACTCAGACCAAGTCAAGTAAGATTAAAGATTTTTAAACTCCAGTCGAACTTATGATACATCTTTTCAGATTTTGGATTGTATTAACCTTTTTTCTTAATTTTATTATAAAATCCGGCCAAATCAGGCTTTTTTTTGGTCCTTAGGCTGGCTAGCTTGAAATTTTTGAAAAATTTTTGCTGAATCTGGGTGCTTTTTTTTTACCTTCACATCGATTTCTAAACTAGTAAATTAAAATCTTTTAACGGTAAATTTTTATTTTTTAAGTTTTTTAGTTTTGCTGCTTTTTAAACATTTTTATAAATTTACGAGTATTTTAACTTTTCTGAATTTTTAAAGCTTGAATTAATATTGCAAAAAAAAAAAACTAACGTAAATGCAAGCTAAAAACAACCTTTTTTATGTTTATCGGTTATTTATTCAAAAGCTTTTATCTAACAGGTTATATAGAGGTAAAACACTTAAATAACTAAACTAGTACGTTTTCTAATCGCTTGTAGTGCTGCTGAGCACAGAATAGTAAAAAAATTAATAAAAGTTTTAACATGATATTTATGTGGGTTAATCACTATTCTTATTAAAAGGTTTTTGTTTATAAAGAAAAAGTTGTACAGCTTCTAATATTTAAAATTAAAAAAAAAAATTTATGACCTTTTTAGGACTTTATACTCTGGAAATTTCAGAAGTTTTCTAGAAGTTTCCTGAAAGTGTTTTATTTTTTTTGTGATAAGGCTGTAGCTTCACTGAAAAAAAAACTATAATTAAAGTTGAAATTTATAATAAATTTTTACTAACTATTCATCGTATATTAGGAAAGGTTTCGGCAACCTTTTATAAGCAACGGGACAGTTTTTCTAGTTAAAAATGCATGCGAGCCGCACTGTATAGCAAAAAGACTTCTGGGGCTTCTGTTTTTTGAAAAATTGTAGTAAGCATAAAATATATTACTTTATCTCACTAAAAGTGTAAACATTGAAAAATAAATAGGTAAAGATGTGATAGACTATACTAATTTTAAGGGGGATTCCTAGAAAATTTTAAAGACTGAAACTAGTAAGCACAAAGCAATAAATTTATATATGAACTAAATTAACTATTGTAAGCTACTGTAAGTAAAACAAGGAGACACACTAGTATAAAAACAATTCAAAAATATCTATACAATCTAAAAAAGAACAGCTTAACTTTTTATACTAAAATTGAAAGTTAGAAAAATAAATGCGTAAAAGTTTTTAATATTTTAAGTTAGAAACTAAGAAAGCAAAGAATAGAAATTTTTACGAGAAGTAAGAAAGTTAAATTTACAAAAACTATTTAAACTTATATTTATACAAAACCCTTAGAAATAAAGCTTTTGATCTTAAAACTTAAAAAAAAATATATATAAGATGAAAAACTATTAACTAAGCTAATAATACACCGCTAGTAACGAAATAAGGTGACAATCTAAACAGTTAAAAAGGTCTTATTTAACAATTATATAAACATTTTTGTTTGATTATCAATTTATAAATTTTAAAATAACCAATATTTCAAGTTTTTTGTTTTAACGAACAATGTCATAAAAAAAGTTGTATTAATGTAAAAACTTATTTCAAGTTCTATGAAAAAATATGCTAGTTACTCTTTAATTCAAAAACATGTTTTTAAAAGTGACAAGTTATAACCAATGGTTATTTTTTAACAATACTGAACCTGTTAATTATAGTCGATTTAAAACTGGATAAAGGTCTGTAGGTTTTAATTGGAAAATTTGAAAAGAATAAAACAACACTTTAACGAACTTGGTTTGATTAAAATTTTTACTTCCGCTAACGCTAATCAGACCGCAAAAATATGATGTAATTTTTATATGGTCAACATCTGCATATAGAAATCCTCTTAATCGTGTTTCTTTATTTCAATCCGCTTATTCCTATTATAGACAAAATTAGACTAAAGTAGAAATATTGACTTTAATTTTTTCGCTTTACTTAGTCACTGAATTAATTTTATTGTTTTTGCCGTATTTCAATATAAGTTTAAATGAACACTGAGTGAATTTTTGTATGCTATAAGTGCAAACTAACGATTATTTATTTGATAAAATTTTGATGAGTATATCTAATTTAATCTGTATGAGCATAGATAGACCCTAGTTGATATTTTATGAATCTTAAACAGGATAAAAAACTTAAGAAACATACATATACACTCTTTAACAGTTTTAAAAAATAAAAAAACATGACAAACTGATTTATTACAATTTGCTATAGTAAACTTATTAACATTTATTAAGTACTTATAACATACTACTTTAAAATAAGAACAAAAAACCACATTTAACGAAGTTATTTAAAACTCTAAAAAAAACCTGCTGATTTATATATTTTATATCTGTTAAAGATTAAATATTTTGAAAAATGTTTATAAAAATTTGACAAGTTTATAAGCGAATGTTTTAATACTATAAAAGAACCTGAACTAAGTTGTAAGATATAAAAGAGTTCTATATTACTTTTGAATATTCTAAAAACGTGTTTAAATTAATTGAATTTAACAACAATATCACAAAAAAAAAACCTTTTCGTAACTTTCAAATAAAATTTCATTTTGCTACAACAATTTTTGACAATATATTTGTCAAAATTATGTTTTGCATCAGTCTTAAACCTATAAAACAAGGTTTAATTTATTTTACTGTAAAACATTCTTAATAGTTCTATAAGAGTCAGCATCATTTTGTAAAAAATAGGCCAATTTTTATAGAAAAAGTTGCTCCCGGGCTGCAGCTAGTTAAAATAATTATGATAAAAAATAAAAAATACTAACTTCAACTAAAAATCCTTAAAACTATGCAACAATAAAGCAATATTATTTACTAATTACTTAATTAAGATCAAGTTATAAATTCTTACCAAAAAAAACTTTTTTTTTAACTATATATCGCAGGCTGTAGGTAGACTTTTGCTTTACGACCCCTGCGGTATAGTATTACTACAAAAAATATATCTTAGGGATTTAAATTCTTTTTAGTAATAAATATTATTAGCGTGTTAAATTTTATAATCTAAGTTACTTAGAAGACAGTGTTTTTGAAAAAAATAAACAACATAATTATTTAAATAATATGAACCAAATGTTGTACACTTCGACTTAATTAATAATAGAAAATTTTTAAAATAAAATGAACAAGGAAATGCATTATCATAAATAAAAAAAAAGTTTGATTGTTTTCGAGAATTTTTGAGCCTTCAAAAGTATCAGGATGCTTCAAGTACCGCGAAACATTTGATAAAAGCTGCTCTGTCATTAAACGCAATTACTCTAAACACTGTTCCATTTCTCACACTAATAAAGTTAATCACATTCGGAAACTTTCAATTGCAAAATTTCTTAAATCCCCGATTAGCGCGAGCTGATACCAGCTTTTTTAGTACAATAAGCTTTTCAAGTAAAAATTTCACATTTTAGCGCATGCGGCCGGCCGTAATTAAAAAGAGCAGATCAAAGCGACTTTCCATTATGACGAAACAGTCGCGCGTGTGGTCTAATCTGTTACCGAAGTTGAGAAGTGTCGTTCAAAGCATAAATGATTTTTTTGATGAAAATTCAACGCGGTAGGTTGAAATTTTTCATCAAAAGTCGTGCAAAGGGTTTGCACCAACAGCTACAATATCGAATGCGCATTTCAAGTAGTGTTTGCAAGGTAAACAGCCAGATACAAGAGCTGGAGCGGTTTAGGCGATGTAAGATCCCGTTTACCAAACACAATTAAGTGAAGCATTATTAATGACACCTGGAATCTTTGAATGTCTTTGAGCATTTTAATCAAAACTGTTAAAAGTTGGCCTAAAACTGTTATCCATATGATATAACTTATAAAACTTAAAAAAAATTTTTTGGGGGCTCAAACAGTTTGAGTAGACTTAGATATTGATGTAAGTTTTCAAGTTAATGTATTCTGTATTTTTATAACTTAAACTACAAGCTTGTTATCAAATAAGTTGGTTGCTAGATAAACAGTTTAATATTTGAGATAAGTATTTTCTTTTAGCTTTAAAAAAATCTGATTTTGATTAAACTTGGTACTGTGAACAGAATGTAAGTACTGGAGTGAACATTAGATTAAAAATTTTTACTATACTGTTTTACTGTTATTAGTTTTCACTAAAACAATATACTATCAACTTAAAAAAAACTGATAGTTCAAAAGTAAGTTTATTAAAATATAAACAAAAACAACAAACATTTTCAAGTTTAATCTATAAAAATAAGTTTTTCTTTAGCATATTGTATCTTAATAAGTTTTTATTATTTTAAACAACCGCTTAAAATTCTTATAATACTTTATTTTATAAACACTTTAAATACTTGAAAAGTGTTAACATTTAATCTAAAAATAATCTTTTAATATTAGTTTGTACCTTATTTGCCATGTTAAAACCATAAAAACAGATTAAGTTAATGGTATATTTTAACTAGCTAACTTTAGACTTGCAAAACATTTAAAGTGTAATAGTTTTGAAATATGGAACAAAATGGTATCAAATATGTACTTATAAATTAAACTTTTATGATTACAACTATAGTTCTCAACTTGTGATTAAGGAGTGTTATATAACTTCAAGTTTTTAATTTTTGTTATAAAAAAAGTGTTTCACTCGTTTAAACAATTTAAAGTTGTTAATATATTAAATTTATATAACAGTTGTTAATGAAAATTGTAAATATTAAGGTAAAAGTGTGAAAAGACATTAGGCTTAACTTGAATTAAAATTGACATTTAGGTATAAAAAAAAAACAAATAAAACTAATAATTTATTGTTTTATTGTAAGTTTATTGTCATACGAAGGACCCAGGCATCAAAATTTATAAAAATATCAAAACTTAACAAATAGCCTATTAGTTTTAATATTTACGACAAACTATTAGTTTTAAAACATTGTTTTTACAATAAAATTAATACATTTTTACTTTATTATGTACCTCATTTAATTCAATTTAATATTATGAATCAGGATTTATTGAACATTCATATAAGTGCTTCATACCGTGATTAGTTATTTTATTTTGATTTTTAATTTATTTAACCATAATTTAGACTTAATAATTTCAAACATTATATAGTTTTATAACAGTCGGATTTGATACTTTAAATTCTATCTGTTATTAACCATTAATCTATCATTATGTACCTATAGTTTTTATTTTTATTTTTTATAAAAGTATTTTTTATAAAACTTTAGTTCTATTCTTTCCTTACAGAATTTATTTTTTTTACAGAGCTCTGTTACAAAAACATGTGTTAGTGTAATAAAAAAAGAGTACTGTTTAAATTTGTTCTTATTATTTTTATTCTTTCATATCGCCACAAATATTTTTTCAAAACTCTATTTTTTACGGAACGAAGCTATGTCTGACAAATGTAAAACGCTTTATGACGTAGGCATGCGTGCGTGGACCGGGGTTATGGATGTTAAAATGGCAGTAGCTAAGCGAGGGTTTAAGAAGTTAATTAACTTAGCGGCTTCGTGGGAGGCATGAACCCTCGCACACACACATGATACATTTCACATAATGCCTTGTGCACAAATGTGTATGGAAAACGAGTTGTCGCAAGTATTGATACATATAACTTTCGTAAATTTCTTACCAATAAAGTTCATCAAACTTCATGTAGTTTATACAATCAATTAAAATTTAGTTTTAGTGATTTTTTTTGCGTAAGTGAAGAAAACTGGCGAAATTTTTTCCGGGGCATCGACTGTGTGGTGCTTTTGTGACGTAATGACCCCTCGTGGTGTGGTCTTCGTATGTGTTTGTTGGGTGGTCGAAAGTTTTGTGTAATTTTTTGTTACTTTTTGCGAGTGACTGTTTTGTGTAATGACGCAAGTTATGACATTTTTCCACAACTTCTGTTGCTTTGTAGCTCAACAGTCTCCGCAGGTTGTCAAAACTTTTTACATTTTTCAAATTTTTTAAAACTGTGAGTCCTGTTTTTCAAGGCTTTTTTTTTCTTTGAATATTAAATTTTGTGCTTAGTCAATTGTGGAAATTGAATTAAAATAATTTTCATTGTAAAGAATTTACTTCGCAGTATGAAAAAAAATTGCAAAATTAAATCGTTTGAAAACTTTTTAAAGACAGAAGTGTATACATATTCTATAAAATAAGCAAGCAAAAATTGCTATATTTTCACTAAAAATAACAAATTAAACAGTATTCTTCCTTGTTTATACTAACACATGTTTCTGTGTGTTAACGGGTTAACACACTTCAACGGAGCTATGAAAATCAAGAAATTACTGAGTTAACCCGTTAACACACAGAAATATGTGTTAGTGTAATAAAGAAAGAATACTGTTTAATTCGCTATTATTATATGTTCCAGTGAACTTGTTTCGCTCGGATCTGTGTTAAAAAACGCTTAAATTTATATTTTCGAATAGTTATATTTTAACCAAGTTTTTTAAAGTATGACATGGTCTTTGATAAAAATATTTTTAATATATAATACAAATAAATGACAATTTGTATATGAGTTTGAAAAAATATATAAATGTTTGTTTTAAAATACTAAGCTTTTAAATAAATACTACAAATGCTTCTCACAAAATCGTTTTTAAAAGTAAAGCGGGTTACTAATCTCTTTTATTAACCGGTGCTTAAATTAAAATATACTTGTAACACGACCTTCGCTGTTTGAAAACAAACCGATCAAAAACAAAATTTTATTTTCGTCAAAGTGGCACTTGTTAAAAACTCTAACCAAAAGTTATTTTCAGCCGACGTTGGGTGGTCCAAAAGTTACATTTTGTTTAAGGTTTAAACTGTCAACAATCCATCGCATAAACAAGTGCCAATCATGCGATTGTAAGAAGTTAATTGTTTACCTGTTACGTCATAAACCATTTAAGGCTTTTGAATTTTCCGTATTTTTTTTCCACGATTCGAATCTCTAATTAAATTTAAGAATAACGAAATGTATTATTTTTTTCAATTAATTCAAAAAAAGCCTGTGTTAATGTTGACAGTTGAGAATAATTATACTCAAATTTGGTACGGTTTCTATGTTGTGCATGATAATTATAAGTACTTCGAATTCTTTTTGGTCATCAGAAAAACGTTTTGGCCAACGCATGGATTAAAGTTGAAACAAATTTCGACGTCTCATACATATGTATCTAAAGATTTTTTTTCAAATGAAGCCATCAAAATGTTGTAAATTAAACTAATTAAGAAATAAAAAAGTATCAATCAAATGTTTCACGTCTATTCGGTTATAATGCGAAACATTTTAATCTATACAGAACAAAATTTCATAATACTTTACTTTTTTGGAGAAATATTTATTGCTGTTTCCTAAAATGACCATATTGTTTCTTTTACAAACTTTTGTAGTTTTATAAATTTAGTTTTTCATAAATGTCTCAATAGTTTTTAAACAGAGAAAACTAAAATTATATCAGCATTGTATCAAAATAAAACAGCTTTACAACATTTTTTTTATCTTTTTAAAACAATTTTAAGTTTCTTCTTTAAAACATTAACTAATTTACAAACACTATATTTTAGAAAAGTAAACACGTACTAGTATTTCTATGTCTAAAAGTGTATATGAAAGTTGAAACTTTGAAAAACTACTGAGTTTTTAAGCTGATAAAAAAAAACTTATGAAATAGTTTCAAAAATAATGTACTACTTCATTTTTATTTTTTACTTAAGAAATTAAACAGAAACTTCGTTTTACTAAATTATATACAAAAAAAAAAACAAATTAACACGTCTTTTTATGAATATAAAACACAAACCAACTTTATTTTTTTAAGGTAAAAAATCGCGTTTTTTTTTCAACTTATTTAGAAGAAGCGGTAAAGTATTAAGTATTATTATTACTATTAAGAAGTATAAAACTGTTATTTTCTACAAAACAGATATAAAGATTATTAAAACTTGCAGACATACATGGTTGTTCTTGAAATTTATCGTATTTCGAAAAAAATATTAGTGCAATTTTTAAGGCAGTATCCAACTGATTTACTTGTAAAACATCTTGAAGTTCTAAAAAACAACAAAAGAAAAATATGCCAATAAAAATACTATTAAAAGAATCTAAAATCGAAAATCTATCCACATAGTCATAAAAGTTAGACATTTTGTACATAGTCACGTAAAACGACGAGGTAATAAACAAATTAAGTTTTGTATGTCGTTTATTGAGCGTTTAAAAAACTGAAAGTGTTAATATACGACCATTTTAATAAAGCCGAGAATAAAGCGCAAAAAAAAAGTAATATAGTTGAAATTAAAAACTATATGCGAAAAACAACATAGTAACTGTAAAAAATGAAAAAAATCATTGATTATTTAACTTAAAGTTATATAACTAAAGTTAATCAACTATTATGTAGTTATAATAGGCTGTTTAACTTACTAAAGCTAAAAATGTTTAATAATTCGTGCATTACACTAAAGGTATAGGTTATCAAAATATCTATAAATAAAATTTGTCAGCTATATTAGCAAAAATAAAAACGATTTTAAAACTCATTCAAAGTTTTTAAATCGTGTATACTTTTTAAGCCGTTTATTTTTAAACTAATTGAAAACGTAGTAAAAAAATATAAGACTAAAAACAGAGATCATCGGATATAAAAAATTTTTTTAAGTTTCATTATAATGTTTTGTTTTTGTAACGTTTCAAATCTAAAACAAAATCTAAGTTTGTTCCGTTAAGAGCATTACCAGTACACTTTTTAAAGTACAAAAACTTAGTTTCAAAACAACAAATAAATATGTGCATAAAGATTTACTTAGAACTATTTTTTATTTATTATATTAAAACTAAACGTCATACAACCTCTAATAATACTAGAATATAACCTGGTTATTAGAGATTGTTTCCAAAGCCAAATTTATTTGTTCATGATAAATAATGATTTTATTAAGATTTACTGTTTTATAAGACAATTGATCTTTTACTTGATTTAAACATTTGATCCTAAATGTAAATATGTTTGCTCTTATGCGATTACAATTTACCATCTTTATAGATATTTTCATGTTTAGTATGGTTTTAGTTAACTTTAAATTTTGATATGGTTAATATTTATACTTTATTTTTTATAGTTTTTTTGCTAAAGACTATACTTTTTAAACGAAATAGATGTACTACCTAATTAAATGTGTATGTGCTTTTTGAAACGTAACAAAACAATCATGTTTTAAGTTTACTTTTTACATGTGTGGAATTAAAAAAAAATCCTTATTGAAGTACTATAAAATAATATTAAAAAAGCTTAAATATAACTCTACTTAAAAAAAGCGTCTTTAAAAAGTTGTCAAATAAAACATAAAACTTACAATTAAACACATGTAGTAAATAGATTAATTATAGGAAAGTGCTTGTAGCAAAACAATTAATGGTAATTTAACATGAATTTATTTAGTTTGATTGATTTACCTTAAGTAGATAATTAGCAACAAATGTTGTACTTTTTAGTTAATCTTTATCAAAAAAACTTTTGGAAACATCTGTACAGAAAAATTATATCTGTTTACTTTAAATTAAATTCTATTTTAATGTTATTTGTACGTACGAAGATGTAAAACGCAAAACAGATGTTTAGCTGAAGTTGTTAAACTTTTAAAATCTCAGTACAAAGCAAAAATCTTAGTATACTCTCATAAATTAAAGCTTATAACTGTACCTAATCATTTTCTTGTTGAATTAAAACCACTTAATTATGATAACTATTTTTCTACTTTAAATGAACAGGAGGAAATATGGCTTATATTATTTTATTACATTGGTCAGCGAGCATAAAAATAACAATAAAAAAACAGCAACTTATATAAGATCGATATATTTTGAGTTAAAAAACAATTAATTAACTAACTTGCGGATTCAAATAGTTACAACTAGAAAATCAAAACTCGGTTAATTGTGTATATAAAACATATTTTAAATTAAAAAACCTTAGATACATGAAAGTCAACAAGTTATTAATTTTTCTATACGAAAGAAAGATAAAAACCATTATAAAATATTAAAAGCCGACACATCAAATAAATAATATCATTAGTATAGAGCATTAAAACTGGCAGTTTTTTAATGGTTTATTAAGAGAAAATACTTATTTGTATTTACTATTGAAACAATCTATATGTGCTTCTAATATTAATAAAACCAGTTTTAATGTTTTCTGTAATTTTTGTCTTAAACATCTCGTAAAAAAATTTAGCAACAAAGTCTAAGCACCTATTAAAGAGATAAAATGCTCATGCTGTTTAAGAAAGAATTAAAATAAAGAAAAAAACTAAACAACTATATCTCTTGGACTGTTCATACAACGCATACGTGTAATAAAATATTTATCTATTTTATTGTAGTTTCCTAATCCTTAAAACATTTTAAAAACAAACTTTTATATTTTATTTTTCGTGTATAAAATGCGGAACTAACAATAAAAAACCACTCAAGACCTCAACGGCTCGATTTTTTGAGATCGAAATTCGCGAAATCGTTTGCAATCCGTCCGCTGTTTATCGGCGGAACGAACAGCGAGGACGGCAGACCGTGCGGAGGGTAGAACAGGCCGGACTGGAAGCCCTGGTTGGAAAAGCACTGCCTTTGCAGGGCCGACGCCTGCAGCGCTTGCAACTGCGCCATGGCTGAGTGCTGAACGTTGAGGTACCTCGGGTCAGCAATCAGGGTCTTCGGCACCAAGTACTGGCTAACCAGCTCCGGGGAGTACAGCCCGTAGTTCGTAGGTGTTGAGGGGTACGAAGGGTGGTTCATTGAGCCCAGCTGGTGGTTGAGCTTGAGTGGTAGGAACGAACTGAATTGTGGTAAATGGCTGGGTAAACTGGTGAGCATGGTGGGTGATGGTTTCAACGGCGAAGATTGCTTTTGTATTTCCGACACCTGTTGACCTGTTTTAATTTGCTGCTAAATTTTGGAACCTCTTTATTTTAAATGAAACCTTTAGAGTATTAAGTTTAACAAAAACATTTTAACATAAATAGATTACGTATTTAGAATTGTGCAGTTAAACTGGTCTTAATGCAAATTAGTTATAAATCATTTAATTAAAATATTATAAACAAAATAATCTACAGATTAATCAAACAGTACTTTGGTATTTGATAAAAAACACAAAAACATATTTTAACTTTCATACTAAAAAAAAGAACATTTTTTTAATTTAAATGTTTCACAGTAGTTGTAGATTTTGTAATATAAGAACACTAACAAGGACTTGTGTTTTTATAACGGGCTGAAAACATCGACTGACTCGAAATGTAGTCTCCAAAGTTATTTTTCACCGTGGGTTTCTGTTAAATTACAGAAACTTTAAAATACTTTTTGAATAAAATTTAAAAAGTTAATTTGTTGTTAGCTATCACATGCTATTCAACACACTATTTTTCACTGAATAACTAATATTTAGTTGTTTCATAGTTTGAATTAAAAAAATGAATCACATTGTATTGCGTTTAAGGTAAAAAAAAATACTAAAATGAATTAGTTTTTAAACTTTGATAAAAAATATTTAAAAACTAAGTGCGTATAACTTTATTTTAGATAACGACTTAAGTTAATACTTACGTCTTTTGTATTAAAATTCAACATCTTGCTTTTAAGCTTTTCAAATTTTAATTGGTTGATCGCATCTTCGACTGGAAAAGAGCTTATTCTTGGTTTTCTGTAAATAAATACCAATTACAAGGTTATTAAGCCCGCAAAAATACAATAATTGTTTGTATACGTAAAATTCATATAATACAAAAGTATTATTGGATAAAGTATACAATGTTATTAAACACTCACTTAAAACTAAACTATTTTGAATTTTTTTATCAAAAAACGAAATAAAGTTTTTAAACTAACAAATCGCATTCCAGTAGAGAAGCGCCATTTTGTTTGACTGTGCATCCAGCTGTTGAAAACCCTTCACTTGGGTGGGCTACAACTGCTAACAAAAAAATTTAACGTTTATAAAACCAACTACGCAATATTTCTATTACTTTAATTTCTCTGCTTTTGGTAAAGACTATAAAATACTACATGTATTTTATGTTTGTGTTTTTTTAGAAAAAAAAAGAATAAAATTATAAAATCAAGCAGTTTCTGAAAACTATCATACCTTTAAAATTACTTTGAGGGTTCATCATACTTTTTTGTACGTAGTTTGAAATATTTCGTTGACTGTTGAAGTGAGATTTTTCGCTACTGACCACGTCATAGTCTGATATTGAAATCGTCGGTAGATTCTTCTTCGCCTCCGCTTCTTGTTGCCGACGCAATGCTACCTTTATGTTTAATGCTTTTTGTTTATTGCATTTAAAAAAAAACCTTATAACCAAGCATTACTATAAATTTTGTAAATACATTATAACATAAACTTTTTAAAGGTTTTCGGTAGTGATATAGAAAAAAGTTTTACTTAATTAATACAAATTACAATAGCATTTGTAATTTACATTCAATCTGTGTTAAACAAAAATATTTAAGGTTTTCATTTTAAAAGATTAATATTTTTAATTTTTTTATTAAGTATGTCAACCTGCTTAGCCATTACTTTCTGCCGTTCTTCGATCAGCACGCACTTCTCGCACTTACACAATCTCCACTTGCACTTTTTCTTGTGTCCCTTCAACAGGCTGTCCACTCCGTGGTTCCTGCACCTGGCGCACTTCGGCTGCCTGGTCGGCCTCTGGATGCTGAACCCCTGATGGTGGTACCGGGCCATCGCGGAACTTGAGAACTTTTGACTCATTTTGTGTCGAGTTATAAATGAAATGACTTTTGTGTTTGGTACGAGGTTGCTTGTTAGCTTATTTTTTCGCAGTTGTTTTTTCTGTCTCTCTTTTTTAATTCAAATCAAACTGGGTCGTTGCAGCAGCTAGCGGATTAAAAACTTTGCTGCGTAAATATTCCGGTATAGGGAGATTTCAATATTTATAAAGATAAAATATACCGGTATATAGATTTTGTTATTTATAAATTTAAAACATACGTTTATATATTTTGTTTTTGAAAACTGCTTGACAAAATTTTGGCAGATTGTACATCATCTATGTTTGAAGGGGAGAAAAAAAAAGTTTATTACTGTGTTAAGTGTTTACAGTTTTACATACAGGTATATACATATATGTATATATATATATATAATAAGGTTATTATTCAAACTTGAACACCTTCTACAGAGCCCACTTGAAGGGCTTTTAAATAATTTATTTGAAAAGTACGATTTAAAAAATACTGGTACAACTTTTGCATCTATGTTTAGTAAAGTGCTTTTTATTTTAAATTAAACTGGCTGATGATTAATGCGTTTAGCCTTATGAAACATATGTACCAGTATTTTTTAAATTTTATTTTTCCACTAAATTATATAGATATATATATATTATCTTGCTCAAAAATAGTTATAGGATATTGCTGATTTTATAAATAAATATTGCTATCACTTTTAAAAAACATTTAACGAATACTCTTAGACTGTTGTTTTGTTTACAAAACTTATTTTACTGTTTATTAAGAAGTATGAAATAATTTGTATGTTTTTACTTTAAATGATAACATGTTTAAAAATTTAAACAGTATATATATTTTTAATAACGATGAAGTGTGTAAATTTTATTCAAGTTACATTTCGTTATAAACGAACTGAGCATTATAGAGGATTGGCAACAAGAAAGTAAAGTTAATTAGTAGTATATTAAAAGAATTATACTTTCTTTCATCCAGTTTTATTTTATTTCTATAGTTTTATTTCACATTTTAAACAAACTTTGCAAATTTTTCATTCAAAAAACACATTTATCTCTTAAATTCATTAAAATAAATTGTTTATGGTGTTCAAATAGATTTCATAGAAAAGTATAACTTTTTTTCTTTTATCTTAAAATTGTTTTTTTTTTGTTTTTGTTTTTAATGAATTAAGAAAAATAGTTTTTTTTAAACAAGTTTTCCTCTAAATTTTACTTTCTAGATGAAGATGCATTTTAAAGTAAAATATACTTAACAATAAAAGTAATGTTAAAGCTGATAAAACTGAACCATGCGAATTAAGTTATTTAAGGGTTATATTATTTTTTAGCGGCTGAGGTTTGTAATTTTTTATGTACGACATACTATTTATTGTTTTGATTAATAACTTCAAGACTTTTAAATGGTATTATTAGAACTAAAATACATTATTTTTTGTCTTTTTGTTGATTAAAAATATGTGAAAATGATCACAATCTATAGACTAAATTAAAAGTTTACATTAAACTATTTTAGTTGTATAACACTTATAAGAAGTATTCTTTTGTTTTTTGAGGTCTTATACTAAGATGTTTAATGTAAACTTTTTTTTAGGTTTAAATTACAAAGAAAAACAAAAAAATACAACAGTGTTTTTTACTATTATTCATTTATAAAGCTTACACGATATTGTATGGGTAATTAAAAAAGGAAGAACAAATGCTATTCAAAAAAAAAGTATAATTTAATTATAAAAACATATGTTGTTTAAATAAGGGTTATAGGTTAAATTTAATTCTAAAATTTTATAAGCATTCCAAAAACCTAAAAGTTGTCAGTAGTTATTATAACCCTGTTTTGCCTAAAGTAAACACAAAACTAACACTTACTTCCTAATAAATTTAATTTTACCCGAAGATGATATTATACTAATTACTCATTTTTTATAAAAATTGATATTAATTTATATTAGTTGAATTATTTTTGATAAACAGTTTAACTATAAACGACTGAAAAAAGCTTAGCTAATTCTTTTTAAAACAAAAATCTTAGAATTTATTTAAAACAATATTTTACTTTCATTAAAACTAATCAAAGTTATTTAAAAAGCTAATCTTATATTTTTATTGATACTACAACTTGTTTTTTACGTTTGTTATCATTTTCTTAGTAATATTTTTGTAGAATTTTTTTATCAAATGTAATTTGAATCAAACTTTATGTTAAATTAAGTGTTATAGAAATTTTAAGTGTTTTACAGTTTTGACTTAAGACTTTTGTGTTTTTGTTATATTGTGATGGATAAATATCTATTGCGCGAATTGTATATGTATCATGTTTAAATGACAATACTGTCCGTTACAACTTAATGTTAAAAAAAATTTTATGCTTTTAGTTTTAGATTATTAGTCTGTTTAAGTTAAATTGTGACTTTTTTTATAACATAAATATAAGTTTATTAAACTTTGAAGTTTTAGATTTTTAACACCATTTTTTAGCAATACTTATGACTTAATTTTGTAAGAAAAAAATTACTAAATTCACACTTTTGGCTTTGATATGTTATAATAACTTTAAAATTAAAGTTTAACCGCACTTACTTTAAAGTTTCCACTTTAAATAATTTTTAATACCTTTTTAGTAATAGACTGATTTGTTTTGAAAAACGTAAAACTAATCTCATTTTAGAACTTAAGTATTAACAACTGTTTACGGAGACAAACTAAATGTTATAAAAGTAAAAACAACAACTTTTTAAAAGTATTTTTTTGTGACACAATGTTTACTATAGCAAACTTGTTTTTGTTTACCATTTTATTTGCGCAGTTACGATTGTCTAACAAAAAAACACAACTTAAGCTTTTATATAAAAGTGTGCTACAAACATTTTTGCTAATCACAAAAAACTAGAAATAGGTTTGATTAGTCTACTGAACAGTTAAAGATAATAAGTTAAATTCGAAAAATCAGTACTAAAATGACAGAAGCTAGAGCTCTAGATAACAATCAACAACAAAGCACTTATAAGACATTAATTTCAATGGCAAAGTGGGAGAAAGGCTGTATTGCTGCGTTTTCAGTTTACTTTATAATTATTTTGTTATGCTCTACCACTATCGGGTTTCCATTTGTTGTAGCTGCATTTATTCTTGATGGAAGTAGCACTTACTCGATAATATTCATAAGCGTTGTAATACTTTCGATTATAGCGGTTTGGTCTATGCTGCTTAAAACTGTAGCGAAAAGTTATTCTAACGAAAGAGTTACAACCACAAACAGTAAAGCTTCAATTAACTTGAAGGCTAGAGAGATTATGAGATACGAAAGAATTATATCTTCAAATGATCACGAAAGTGCATCATATGATGAAGAAAAAGAACAAGATGAAAATCCGTCTGCTATAACAGTTCCTACTTACTTTCTTTTAAATTCTTAGTTTTGTTTTATAGTTTTGAAAAAATGCATTGTTAGATCTAAGTTTAGTAATAAATACTTGATGAATAGTTGTAAATTTTGTTCACTTTAGCAGAGTTTTCAGATTCACAAAAAACACACGATCCTGGTTGATTTTTTATTCAATTTTTTAAAGTAAATTTGTACTACATTTTTATTTATACTGTTCTATAAAAAGTGGTAAATATAATGTGGATACGTAAAAATAGTTTTGTTTTTTACTTTATTGTGTATAAAACAACAAAATTTAGCTGTTAGGTACTAAAACTAAAATAAACCAAAAAACAAAACATAAGTTTTACTTTGATATGCATCAAAAAGTTTGAGTGTATTAGTTTAAATTAGAATTTAAAGTCAATGTGTTTGTTATATCTAATAAAACTTGCTGAAAAAGGACAAAAAATGCACTGGAATAAAAGTATACTGCTAGTGTAAACTTCTTTTACTGATTTATTTATAACTTTACAATAATAACTTTTTTTTATTCGTGTAAACTTTTTTATTGTAGTTAAATTTTTTACCTTTAGATAACAAGAAATACTTGTTTATGTTAAAACAAATCTAGTTAACTTGTGGTTATAACTTCGAAAAAATTACTAAACATTTGATCTCTAACAGTTTAAACTTACAAACTTTACTCTTTTAGCTATTTTGATTTTATATTAAACTAAAGTTTTTACTTCAAATCAATAATCTTTTAATGACCAATTACCAAACTCTTATACAAAGTAAAGTAATTTTAAAGATAATAATGAAGACATTAATTTAAAAATCAATACTTATAGCAATAAGATACTTTTAAAGTCTCGCTCAAGTTCTACTAAAAATTAAAAATATTTGTATTTGATATAAGTAAACATTTTATAAAACATACTAAACATAATAATTTATGTAAGCTCTAAGTCAAAACTTTCAACCAAGAGATTTGTTATTAAAAGTTACGCTGTTTTGATACTTTCGTAAAACCAACGATTTAATGAACTAAACCCTTTAACAAAATCTGAATACTACTGATCCTTAATCAAATTACAAGTTAGTCTTTTAAAGCTGAGGTCTTTTTAGTCGACATTAAATTAAAAAATGTACAAGTTAGTATTGAAAAAAAAAATTTAAGTATGTATTAAGTTTCTTAATGAACTAATAACTAATATAGATTTATATAATAATTACTTTATATAACAGAAAATACAAAATACATGTCGTTCATAAAATATTTTTTTAAGTTTTCAGTGCATATTAAAAAAAATTCTATGCACACTACTGTGCACAAGTGCGCACCGTAAGGACCTATATTGTAATGGACGGAAGAAGGGTACATATATTACTTATAACTTGTTTGTATATTTTTATTAGCAATTTCTGTAATTAATCAAGGTTAGATTTGAATAAAGCATACTAAAAAAAAATTTAGTAATAATTTTTTTGTTATTTAATCTAAACTTGTTATCTAGGATATGATTTTTTTAAAAACATTAGTTTCAGAAAATGCTTATACTTTGTTCCTGGTTTTTAAGTCCTTATGAAGGTTTTTTAGTTTTTTAAAGCACAGTAAAATGATACTTTCTAATAACTAAAAGTTCAAATACAGAAAACAAAGTGTTTGTACTTCTTTGTGGACTTCTTATGGCAAGCGTGTTTTTAACATACTTATTATTGTTTTTTTCAATCTTAAGAGGTAAGACATAGACAACATTAGAACTTTCTGATATATTTTACAAACAAAAAACGATACAAACCGTTTAATCTCAGAAAGTCTAGCTAAAATTATTTAACAAACAGAAACTTTTTTAATTCTGTTTAAAACTTTTTTAGTAATTTTTATATTTTCCACACTTTAAGTTATTTATGACAAACTAAAGTCATAATTTTAAAAGGAGCTTAGAAAATTTAACGCTAGGCTTATAACATTTAAAAAAGTTTTTGAAAACAAATATATTTTAAAACTTAAACTATGACAAATTTAGAACTTTAGATAAAAAAACGTAAAAACCATAAAAACCTATCAAATTACCTTAAAACGTATCTAAATGTTAAGTATTTAAAGCACGATAAAAAAATCAATGCTTTACTTTTTGTCAAAAAACTTGATATGTAAGAAATATTATCGGTCATCAAGCTCTACAAAACTTGATTGTTTCAACTTTTTTGAGCCATAAGATCTATAATACTGTTTTGAAAACTTATACTTTAGAAGTATAGTAACTTTTATGTAAGTTGAAAAAATAATATACATTGAAAAAAAAACTAAACAGAGTTTAAAAAAAAGATACATTGAACAAAAACTCAAAATAAAATAACATTGAAAAATAGATTGTATTTAAATATCAGAACATTTTTTTACCAAGAATAATAAATTTAGGCGTATTAGTTTGCTTAAAAATGTATAAAAGACGAACTCGTAAAAGTTAAAGTTGTGTTCTTAAAAAAAAAGTATTTTAAAGAGTATTACGAAAGACAACCCTTTTCATCTGTATATACTTTCGTATTCCTTAAAATAATATAAGATAGGCTTATTTACAACAAGATAACCATGTAAAGAGACACAAAAGAAAAAAAAAACAGTATTCTACATTTTATATTAAATTCTTATGATTTATTTTGGTAAGAAAAGGTACCTTTGTGAAGATTTTTGAGTGATTATGTACTTCATGAATATTTTGAAAATACTACTTGTGTAAAATGGTAAAAATTCACATTAATAATCAAAAAAAAAGTTAAAGAAAAACATTATTTTCAGTACTATTACCGGTATCAAGAACTTTCAAATTTTGACTTAAAAAGTTACTAAATGGAACTTTCATTTATCTTAGTTTAATCGATGGCGACTGACATTGGGTTATTACTAAGAAAAGGTAATTTTTTTGTTTAGTGGGTCAGATTAACCAGAAAAAAGTGTATTGTGTGCCGGACTTAGAAAATATTGCAGGCAGCGTAATTAATACAATAAATCTTACAAAAACTAAAAAAAAATACATATAAAGTGTTTAGAAATAATTGTATATTAAGCGACTCTTGAACAATGTAAATCAAACTAAGATCTCATTTAAAAAATTGTCATTGAAAGCTCAATTTTTTTTGCCACAGATTTCTGCTTTGCTGGAACGTTGCCCGTTCCTATTTTGAGTGAAATAAGTAAAAACTGACGTAGATTCAGGTTATGCTTGTAAGAAAAGAAGATAAACTAAAACAAGCAACAGTATAAGTCAATTATCATTGTAAGTACAAATCAGTTTTTTAATCTTTTGGTTTAGCAATTGAGTTTAGTTTTTTAACTAAGTTTGAGCTTAACTATTTTTATGGCTTCACAATCTGACTAGTTTTAGGTTGTAAAATGACACAGGTCATAATTTGCAAAATATTTGATATTTATTATAAAAATAATTCTTTTTAATAAGCAGTTTTAAACAATTTAATAAAAAACTTGTTGAAAATTTATTAATTTAATAGTATAACTGTTCAAAATATAGGTTTAATTGTTTGCTAACAAAAGATCCTAGTGAAATAACTTCACTGGAATATAAATAAAACAAATTGTACAGTAATCTTCCTTTATTGTACCTACAATAAAGGTACACTATTGTACCTACAAATTGTACCTATAATAAACAGGTACAATAAAGGAAGATTACTGTACAATTTATTTTATTTAATAGTAAGTATATAAACAAAGAAATATAAAAATACTGTTTTTGATAACAAAAATTAACCTAATTTTTTTACAGCTTTTAATTTTCTTTATAAAGACTTTAGAAAATAAGTAAAAATTCATAATAACATAATTATAAAGTTCAGACCAAACAAATTCAATAGGAACTTATTTACTATTTAAATTAAATTATAAAACGATTTAAGTATTAACAGCTATACAAGTTAACAAATATATTTATTTACTACATTATCTAATATTTAGATACATAAGTACTTGCTGACTAGTCGTTATAGAAGTGGCAATACTTTTATTTACTATCTACAGGGTTGTCAAATGTTTTTAGCAATTTTTTCCAGGTTTTCAAAACTTCCTCCAGATTTTTAAAAGTACACATTTTTGGGTCTTTTTTAGTTTAAAGTTAAGGTAATAAACTGTGTCAAATAGTATATAAAAAACATTGAAAAGCTACTTTAAATGTGTTTTTAATAAAAAAACTTTTGATGATGAAAATTTTTTTTAATCTTTATGATAGATCATTTGTGTCTAATCAAAATTTTAATACTAAACATGTTAAAATTGTTTAAAACTCCAGGTTTTATTTTTCAAAATTTCTGCAGTTCCAGGTTTTTCCAAGTTTCAAGGTTTTTTGGCAACCCTGTGCCTAAATTAAATTTTTATCTCTATAATTGTTACATAAAAATTAGCAGAAGCATGGTTGGAAAACTAATGATATTTTAGAAAACCCAGGAAGAATTTTTAAAGCCTCATGCAGATTGTAGAAAAGTGGTCTTCACGGTACCATACGTATTTAACACCAGTGCATGCAAAATTTATTTTTGGGTGCACTAAAATCATTCATTGGTGTACGAAATTCATTTTGTAACTCATACTATATATTCAATCACCTTTAAGACCACTGTTGTAGACTATGAACAATATTGTTTGACAGCATGGAACAGTTTTTGAACTTTTGTAAACTATAGTATAAAATAACATATTAAATTTATAAAGCTACTCTTAAAAATGGAAAGTGTTTTCTGAAGAGAAAAAGTTAAAAATTAGATTTAGTTTATATAACATACATTTTAAGGTAGATATTAACTAATAACTATAGTTTAGTTTAATGGGAAATTTAAGTTGAATAAGTATTTAGTATCAAAAATAAAGCTTTAAAATATCTGCAAAACCAGTTCATACGTTTTTATTTACTCTAAATAACATAGCTCTATTTAAATGATTAGTAACATACGAGTCAAGTACTTATTTCACACAATATATTTACAATAAGTTTTAAAAAACACGTGAACGTTCTTGAGTAGTTAGGTACATTTAAAAGAATAAAAAGTAAAAAATAAATTAGATTTAAAATATTTGATAAAGGAAATAACTTAACTATGTTAGAGTTGTGTAAGAAAAATTAAACTTTATAAATACAGAGTGCTTTTTAGAGATATTTTGAAACTGGTGATATCTGTATACAATTGAATTTAATAGGAAATTTTTGAATGGTGTAACTGCTTCGTGTCAGCTGGAATAAAAAAAAGATCTATGGAAAAACGACAACTACGATTTATAAAAACATAAATACAAAAGCATATTATACAGCAAATTCGCAAGGGCAATGTTGAAAAGTCACTCTCCTCATTATATATCACAACGTCACCACTTTCACTTTAGATTTCTCCTCAACCGCCTCCGTCGTCTTGTTTTCCGTGACGTCGTCATTGGGAGCTGACGTCATAATGGGATCCGTCGTCGTCGTGTTGCAGTCCGGGTCACGCACGAGTGATTTCGGCGATATAGAAATGACTATCTCGTTCTGCTGCAATTTTTTCAAAGTTCAATTTGTATGTATATATTAACGCAGTTAAGACCTTTACTTCAAGTAAATCTTTAAAATAAACTTCTAGGTTTTCAAAAAAAGTTTTGATTTTATCGACGATGACTATTATACTCAAAATATTAACTAGAAGATATGTAAACAATAAAAATATATTTAAAAAAAAATTGTTTATTTAACTTGAGTTGAGTATCTAATGTAATTTTATTATACTTAACAATTTTTACTAGAAATTAATGTGATTTAGTCAAAGTAAATTAATTATTATTATTTTTTCTAAGCATAAATCTTATATTTTAGAAAGCGTGAACAAGAACTTCTTAGATTCTCTGTGGCTGCAAAATAGTTATCTGAGACTCATTTTTAGAAGTAGTTCTGATTCGTAGTATGCTACGTTAAAGTTTTTACTTTTTTAAAGCGACTATGGTTAAGAAAATAAATAGTTGGCAAAGATAGCTTTCACTATTCTTAATTTAATTAACTAAAAGACTTGTGATGTCTCGTGAACTTTACTTCAGCTGCAAACTCATAATTTTTGTAGATAACCTATTTAATCAGGTTAAAACTTCATTCGGTTTTTAGAAAATAGCACATTTTAAGGAATTTTTTTTCGTAGATAGCCAGTATCATATTAAAAAAAGTAGAGAAAACTTCATTTCTATGGAAGATAGTTGTAGCTTACCAATTAAAAGTAGCCAAGCATATATCTTGTTCTTCACAAAACTTTTGGTAATTAGCTTAAACCAAAACATAAATTGTAGTGATAATTCCTAGCTAAAGTTTTACTTTACTTAACTTTCTTTTGAAACAAAAAGTAGATGCGAAACATAAGGGAAAACTTATAATTTAAAAATAGTTATTTATTTAAAACTAAACTTATTAAACAACATTGCTAAAATTGTTTAAACTAAATACTAAGTTATAAATAAAAAACTCACCGGTTCTATTTTCACTGATTTGTTCTCAAAGCTGGGAAGTTCCCGCTTTACAAACTCTCTCGCGTCTCCATACAAAAGCTTTTGGAACTGGTCGGCGATGACACCACTTTGCAACCACCACATCCACCCGTCCTCTGCGGTGGTGGACAGCACCCTCCTGGTGAGGTGGTTGTCCACTTGTCCAATCTCCATTTTGTCTTGGACCACGGGCCAAGGAGTCAGGAAGCAAATGGCGAAAGCGACGACCTGAGAAAAATATTTGATCTTAAATTTCAAATAAATTTTTATCAGGATATTTATTTTGTGTTGTCTAGATCATTGGACTTCAAAGGAGTACACGAAATTTATTTTGGGGTACTAAATCGTAAATTGAGAAATTGACCTAAATTTTGAAACTAGATATTTTGGAGTTGATGATGAAGAGCAAAAAAAGAGGTATTTAGCAATTTTTTGAGAAATGCGGTACGAGGGTGAAAAACAGTTTGGGAAACCCTGCACTAGATATTATGGCAAACTTGAAACTTATACAAGATATTCGCACATTTGGGTAGACAGATTTTTAGTTTTGCATGTTAGGGTGCACAGATTTTGATTAACTTGAAGACCACTGGTCTAGATAATCAACAGTCTAATGATTGTTATGGAAAGTAAACTTCTGAAGAAATTTATAAGAGAAAGTGTTTATATTGGGTTAACTAGAAAAATTTTAGTCTTTATAAAAACTTTAGAAAAAGTTTGAAGAAAATTGAAATTAATAAAAGAAGAAGTTTAAACACAAAATATTTATATAACCATATCATTGCTTAGATTCAGTAATATACATTAATTTGTTATAGTTCTTTTAGATATTAAAAAATGCTAATAAAGTGTCAAAACGCAGTCGAATTAATTTTTATGTATTCGGTTTATTATTTTGTTTGTATAAAAAAGTACCCCTTAAAGTTTTATTTTAAAAAGTTTTGTTTATTTAACTAAAACTTAATAGTCTTTATAAAGTCTTAAAACAACAGTTGAATAAAAAAGGGAATTTCAAATTTAAGTCTACAAAATCAAAGTTATCAAGTTATTGGTTACTACAAATATACAAATCGAAATACAATAGATTGTTACAAAAATTGAGGTGTATACATAAGTAAGGAATATGTTGTTTTTAATAAAGGTTTTTATTTAAACAATAGGTGACTAAAGTCTGGTAATTTTCAAAATCAACGCCTGGATAAACTTTAAAAAAAGTTGTAACTTTGGCAGTATACAACAAACTTAAATTGGTTAAAATTCTAAACATTTTTAATATAATTTTGTCAGTACTAGTTTCTATAGCTTATAAAGTAAAATGAATTGCCATATTTAAATCTGAGATAGCAATAAAACAAAACTTAATTTTATTTTATACTTTCGAAAAAATTGTAACTACAAGAAAATACAATAAGCTTTTTTTACTTAAATAGGTTCATTGAAGTTTACATGCTAGTTTTATTTACATGGACTTTAAACTTGAAAATTTGCAAAGAAGATCTTCAAATAATATAGAGCTCACACATGGTTATTTTATATAAATTATTAAAATAAACGTAGAAATTAAAATACTTTAAAGGTTTTAACCGGAATGAAAATTATTTTATCTATAAGACTAGTCTAATATATTGTAAACTAGATTGCATAGTTTTAAAATTTTTATAAATTTGCTTTTATAAATAAAGTTAAGAATAGTAATTAAAGTACTAACACTTATGTATATTAAGACAACATAACTGAAAAAAAAACTCTTTTTAATGTTATCAAGTTTTAACGAAATAAAAATCAATTATTACTCATTATTTAGGTATAATTTATCAATTTAAAGAACACCATAAAACGTTTTTTATTTATCAGTTTAAAAAGAAGTAAAACAGATAAAAATTTAATAAATAAGAAACATGTATACAAACTAAACTTATTGGCATGTTTTTTAAGTTTTTATGTTTATAAGTACATAAGTTTAACATTGTTTTATGCTAATTTGTAGAACTTAAAGAAATTTAGAGCCGGGAAAGATGAACGACCTTTTTTTACAAATTTTTATTTGAGTTAACTTAATAAAAATAGGATAGACGTTTTAAAAGATATTGCTAGTCGTTTAATACTTATATAAGTAAAAATATCTCAGTACTTTTTTACTACTTAAATTTAAGTGATTTATTTTCCGTGTTGCAAACTTGGTTTTTTTAAACATTTAAAAATACTCCAGTTAACATTTATGTTTGAACATAATCATTTTACAAATTTAAAAAACTTTAATTTCCAAACTTTAATTGGTATCATTGACAATCAATAAACAAATTAGATTATTTGTATACAAAACAGTCAATAAAATTGCGAGATTTATTGTTGCTTATAATAGTCTACTGTAGTTTGAACCAGAAACTTCATTAATTTATGCAATTAATTTACACATTTAAGTACTTAGTCTTTTTTAAAAAATAATATTTTTTAACTTAATTTTTATTTTGTGTTGAGCTTTCAAACATTATTAATTTTGTGTACCATCATAAACTTTCAGTTATTGTTAAAACCAAACATGATTTCTTATAAGTTCTAAAAATTACTTTATTTGTTATAGAAAGATTTTGTTTTTAAATTGAGTAAGTATTGATTTGTTTGAGGTTTTTTGCTAATTGTCAAAATAATTTCTTGCAATTTACTTAGGCGCTTTACATTTTTTTTTTTCAAATAATAGGAATTTTAATTTTTTTGTTATTTCAAAAACCAATTTTTGGACTTTTAAAATTTCAATACATTTTAGAAATCTCTTTGTTTGGAAAACATAAAAGAACATAGATCAACTTTTTAGTTCTAGTCATTAGTTTTTATCAATTAAAATTACAGTTATAACATACATTTTTTTTAAACACTTTAACAGATTATTACTTTGATTATATTCATACAGATTAACAGATTATTATTATTCAGATTAAAATTTAAAAAAGGTAAAAATTAAAATACAATGTTATATATTTTAATTATGTTGATCTAGTGGAAAACTAAAGACTAACTTTAAAAAAATTACAGGGTTGCCACTCTTTAAGACAAAAAGCCAGCGTGCCTGAGTTACAACAGAACAGCCGGAGTTTATGAGAAAGTTGAAAAGTTAAAATGAGTTTAAAAACTGAAAAAAAAAATCTGAATCAAAAAAATTCCTAAAAATACTTGAATAATTACAAAAGGATTACAGAGACACAGTTTTCAAGAAAAAAAAAGTCAAAAATACTAGCCTGAGATTTAGGAAATTATCAAAACTAGTATAAATTTGCACAATGATTTTAAACAAGCCTGAGTCAGCCAACTTATCCTGATTTTGTGGCAACTTTGAAATGATACGATCTGGTCAATCACGAAAGTCTTTGTTGAAAAAAGGAAAACAACCTAAAAAAACACTTTAACAAACTCACAAATAAGCAGCTGCTGGCCTGGGTGTATCTGCTCTCCTTGCAGTTAATCGCTTGACGGCTCACTTGCGACATCAAGCGGCGGAGCTTGTCCTTCAACGAGGCGTTTTCCTTCTGCAGCTCGTCGACCCTCCTGTTGAGCGACAGGTTCCTGCCCGACGTCTCGTTGATGCGCGCCTCCAGTCCCTCGATGTAGTTCTTCTTCTTCTGCCGCGACACCTTTGCGGACTTCTGTTGGTTTATTTTGATAATGATAAGTAAAAAGTTTTGGTTTTACTTTTTTTTTTAAGCAGTTAAGTAAAAATATTTGCTTTGACTTTATCTTTATTTTAAACTTTCAATTTTAAAGAAGACTTTTTCGTTTAGAATGCTTAATATCTAATTTTTGGTTAAAAGTTGAGATGTACTTACTATTAAAACGTTTTAAATAACTTTTTATAGTGATGTTTTTAAGTTTTTGAGAATGAACAATTATTTTTTTCACATAATGTATTTATGTTTATTAAAAAAAAAAAAGTTTTTTGATAGCTAAAAGCCTGCACAACTTTTGGGTATAAAACAAACTATAACTTATTTATGGATTTATCTTTAAAATATAAGCAGAATAAAACTAACAGTTTTGTGAATATTTATTAGCACGTGTCACTGTAAAAACTGTAATTTTATAGTAAACAGTTTACTAAAAGTAATTCTTTTTTTAAAGTTTCCCAGCTATATAGTCAATCAATTATAACAAATTTTTTCAACCTTTGTTTAATCAAAAAAGATAATAATGAAACTTAAAGTGTACTTTGTATGTAGCCTTATCTATTATAAGAAAATATTTTGATATATGTTGTTGCAGCTTCTATCATATCCTTATCTTTACAATCGATCAATAACTAAAAATGAGCAAGTTATAAATTTCTAAATTCTTTTTCAACTTTTTTATAGGAATATAGAATTTAAAAACAATAACATATAAAAAATTAAACTCCTTTAAATTTTTATTTTGGTATTAAACAAAGAACATTTACTGATCGTGTTTTTACATGCAAAATTGCCATGTTAAAAAGTTTAATATTAATTGCAGCAGCGATTGCTTGTAATCAACTTTGACAACACATTAATCCCTAAAAACAATATCACTTATATGTAAACCAAAAAAAGAGACACTTAATGTTAAATCAAACACTAATAAATATTATTTTTTTCGTTTGTAAACAAAGGTAAGTGCCAAAGTTCCAACACAGAAGAGAAACGACCTGTAGACAAACAAATGGCACAATAAGTTCGAGTGTTTACCTTTGCCACATACGGCTACGTAATCTGTTATTATTGTTCAAAATTGTGATTTTACGGGGATACTGGTGCTTACATTGTGTTAATATTATTATTGCTTATATTGTGCTTACAAAACACAACATAAGAAATACGTGTGAAAGCATTATGCTTGAACAACTATACGGTTTTAAATTTGATAGCCGACTATCACAACTTTGATTAATGTAAAACGTGAATTTTAGAAAAATTAACTGACTACTCAGACATTAAGCAAATAGAAATATAAGTAAACAATAACAACAAATATAAAGTTTTGTTACGAAATTTTATTTTGAATGTATACCACTCAAATAAACTAATTATTTACAAACAAAAGTGCTTTTTACGAAACTTTCGCCTGGCCTGAAACACATTTTTAAAGAAATAAACTTTAAAACAAAACCTGCATTTATTTAATAAGGCTCGTAAATTCTAGTGAAGCTCCTTATAAATTGTAAAAACTTATTTAAATTTATAAAGTATCAATTAAAACAGAAAAAAAAAAAATTATTATTATTTTATAGTATTTATAATGTTTACTACCTTGTTCCTTATTTTTCGCCTGACTTTCTTGAGAGCTTTCTCCTCACTCTTGGTGAGGGGAAGATCCGACGGGATCACGACTCCTTCTTCGACCAACAACAACTTTTCTTCCTCTGTTTGTTTATTTTAAATAATAAAATACAAGTTTTTTTATCACAGGTTTTTAGCGTAATAAACCGTGCACAGTAAAACAATAGATCGTGTTTTTAATTATTTTTTTTTCAGACTGTTTTTGGAAATTATTTATATTAAACTAATTTAGCATTAAAAATTAAATTCATTTATTTTCAGTAAGTTTTAATTTAATTTGAAACGAACACAACATTTTTAATTAAAAGACTGTTGTATTGTTTTAAAAAATAGTTGCCATGCAAAAGTACTTTAAAGGAGAAACAACTTAGTATGCTCAATTGCAGTTGTACTAGAATTATTACTTTTCAAATTTTCGTGAGAAACTTGTGTTTCTACAAGCAAGTTACGCTGAAATCAATACTTGCTAGAACTACACAAGTAAATTAAACTAAAAGCAAACTTTGTTTACTCTGAACTCTTTTATTTATTTATTTATAACAAAACTATACAATTTTGAAGTCCTCATGGTAAACAAGCTATTTAAATACTTTTATCATTTGTTGTTTCGTTTTAGTTTGGGAATACATAATATGTGAGGTAATTTGGGGAAAAATATTACTTGAAGCATGATTTTCCCATGAGCTTATTTCTAAACAAGTTTTATTGTTCATTGTTAATACAGTTTCAAGAAAAAAAAAGTCTACAACAATATTTTTAGCATTTTTACGTTTGAATATAAAATTAAGTGCGTTTTTGTTAAACAGATATACAAACGCATCTAAGTTAACTAAACATCAAAAAATGTTTTTTTGATAGTATACAAGCAATCTTTCTATGATGTATGAGATAGATTGATAAGAATTACATTAATAACTCTCTATATGACAACACCTTTATCAAAATATTTAAAACCTTTGTTTGTGTGTTTCATTATTAAGTACTTCACAAAATAAGTTTTCAAACAATGTTCAAGTTACAAAATACTATAAAAACTGCATTGCTCACATTTGACTAAAAAGGAAGTTAACACATGAACAGATACTCCATAAAAGTATTGTTAATTGGCTTATAATCCAAGTTTAACAAAAAAAAGTTAAGGCAAATGATCATAAACGAAAAAACACAACTTGGATTTTAATTGTAGTAAAATAAAATTACTTTTAGTAAATTACAACCGTTAAGCTTCTAATTAAAAAAATCAACATAACATTCCTTCATAACATTAGTACAGCATGCAACCAAAACTACTTCAATAGAAAATTAGCAGTTCACTAAATATTAATTTGTAAACTTCTAGTCAAAACTTTGGGGAGTTGAAAATTACTTTTTTTATACTTAACGGCATATATTTTTAGTAAAACATACTTTTATTTATAAAATTCATAATAAATAATTAAGATAGCATAGAAACTTTTCTTAAGTTTTTTATTTTTTAAATTTTAAAGTTTTTCTTAGTATTACTTGTCATTTTGTCTTTATTTTATGATTAGTCACAAGACTTTTGACTTATGAAATAAACCAATATCCGGATAAAATATTATTTAGTTTGAAAAAAAACCTTTTGTTTTAATAAAAATATTTATTTGTAGTTTGTTCATAATTTATCAATTAATTTTATATTTACCATGTTTTAATACAATTTGCAAAAAATAATAGCATTAAGGTATTTTTATGATGGTTTAAAATAACTAAACATTCTTTAAATACTAGCTAGTTAGATTATATTTAAAAATGTAAAAGAAAACTCTCCTGAAAAAAGTTAAAAGAATTTGAAAAGAAAACCTTTGTGTTCTGCATCTTTATTAAAATATATTATTTACATTTATAAAAAAGAAAAACAAATCTCTGAAAAATAGTTTTAGAAATAAGTAACAATTTTTTTTTATTCGTTAGAAACTATGCAGATAGTTTATACCAAAAGATAATTTATTTTAGCAGAACATTAGATTTTATCATAGCAGCTTGAAAAAAAAACAATTTCTTCACTTATCTTCTATCATATCTATTATGAATTCAACTAGGTTTTTACAATTTTTAATCTTTCCTCACAAACCTATGCGTTCAATAATAAAATAAATAAACAAGCAGTAACCTGAAGCTACAACAAAAAATCAAAATTAACACAAACTTTTTTAAAATTAAAATTAAAAAAACAAATATTCAAAATTTAAATTTAATTTAGAATAATAATATCAAACTCTCAATGTTATGGTGAGGACGGCGCAAGCAACAAACTTAAACTAAAAACACCAAAGCTCACAAATTTAATTAAAATAAAAATATTCAAGTTGACATACCAGTGAGAACGGTGGGTTTGAAGTTGGGCAGCTCAGCGATGACCTGCTTCCTCGCCAGCTCGCTTATCGAGTTCTCATGGAATTTCAAATGTCCGCTGGAGGGCGACGATGAGGTAGAGGAGGAGGGGATGTTCTCCTTGCTTGTGCACCACATGACGTCGCTGTTGCACATGAGGTCGTTTGTGACGTCACTGGTCTCGTTTATCTGGTAGGCGAAGGTTTCGTCGACACCCACGCAGCAGCTTTCGTCAGTGACACTGAGGAAAAATTAGAAATAAAATAAGGCTCAGTAATACTTTATTGTTTTTGTTATTCATATCCAAGTCAAAAAATAACAGTATTTAATTAAATTATTTTAAGCTGTAATGTTTTTTTTCAAAAAATCATAAGTACTATAACAAATAATTGGCAGGAAGAGAATTTTAAAGCTGCATATTCAATTATTGAATTTAAATTGGTTAAGTTTTTGTCTTTTTAATTTTTGGAAATTAATAATTAAGTTTAATAGTATAACTATTTCAAATTACACCACTTCATAAATCTTAAAAGATTCCATTTCAAAAAAGTATCTAACTGTTTAGTTTAAATCATAGCTAATAATAGAATAGATACAAAAAGTAAAGTTTTTCAAATTGTTTAAATGTAAATTTATAAAGAAAATATTTTCTTCCTTTATTAAACATTAAACTAAATTCTATGTAAACATATATAAAAAGTTAGAGACAAAACAAACTTGTGTACACAAGGAGCTTTACACTACCAAAAATATATAACTGAATCCATTAATTTTAAGTTTAAATTAATTAAAAAGCAAAACAAAAGTTGCTGTTAGATAAAGTATTTTAAAGATGTAATAGCAAAGAGATAAGATACAAGGCTTAGTACTTTAAATTCAAATACTCGAAGAAAAAAAGTATACAAAAGCTTAAACTTTATTTTTTAATAGTAGTCAGGGTTACCACGCAAAATTTTGTAAATTCAGCCTGACTTTTCAAGATTTTGACCGATTTAGCTTGACTTTCACCTTCCTACTAGGTACGCGTTATAAGTACACAATTCCAGTTGCTAACGCATTCTGAGTACGCATATTTTGATAAGTATGTATTTTTAGTACACATATTTTGACAAGTACGCATTTTAGTACGCACTTCTTATTCAGTACACATTTTTGAAACAAAATGAAAACTTTCTGTCGGGTTTCTTTTTTATTTAGACTAGTAATTCTTAGCTACAAACTTTTATTAAGTAGCTGCAGTGTTCAGAATGCGTAATTCAGCGAAAGATAACTGTAGTAATAAGTTATTGGAATGTAAAAATTAATACTATAAACCTAATTATATAAATAGGCTCTAACTATTTAAATAAGCTTTTTACATTTCAGTAAATTGAGCAATCTATTTTATTTAATACAAATAACTGTATAAACTTAACTATAAAAAATTTCCACTGAACTAGGTATACTTTTTTCTCACTGCTTACTTCTTTGCAAATAATCTCTAAGTGTCACAAATGTGAAGTAAACTACTGACAAAGAATTTTCAATTAAAATTTAAACTAAATCATAATTAATTTTGCAAAACGAAAAATTATATTAACTAATTTGTCAATACTAAATTATATTTGTAATTAACTTCGTTCAAACTTAAAAAAAAAAATATCATGATGTATACTAAAAATTAGCCATGATCGTACCTAAAATATTTAAATTAAACTTTACGAAAACAAACGAAAATGAAGAAAACACATGTAATAAAATAGTAACTATAATTAATAAACAAGGCTCTTTTTAGAAACTTTCTAAAAATATAAACTTTAAGCTGATGTACTATTTATGAAATCATAATGCATAAAAAACAAAACTCTAACTAAGAAACAGTTTAGAGTGTAAATGTCATAAAACACAATTTAAATAGTATAAACTGTGAACTAAAAACTGTAAAAAACATAACATTTACAACGAAGATTAAGCTTGAAACAAAAAACATAAGTAAACATTGGCTTTTTATTAAATAAACTTTATAAAGGATATTTTTATTCAATTTAACCACAAGAAGGCTTTAGGATTTAACAAATTTGTAAGTAAAAATTTATAGGAAAATTTTGCAATTTTATTCTGACTTTAAATGATTTTTTGTTAACTTTTTACCATTTTAAGGCTTTGAAAATTGAGGAATTTGGTAAATTAGAACTGAATAATTCTGACATTTTGCAATTTTGACCTAAAAAAACTGAACTTTTGCCATTTTAATTTGAAAAATGTCTTTTGGTCATTTTAACCCCTAAAAACCGACTTAGCCTGACCCGTGGCAACCCTGATTTAAAATTGTCAGTGCTTATAAAATTATTATTAAAACCAAACTATTTTTGGTCACCCAAAATTTCAAAACAAAAAAAAAATTTTAGTATTAAATAACTCGTTTATTTAATTAAATAATTGTTTAATCTAAATGGGTGTTCAAAATTGAATAAAAAACTGTGAGCTAAAACTTATCCATTGTAGTAATACATAAACTAGTTATAATTAGGTATTTATATTTATATACAATTAGTTTTATTTTTATATAGAATTCGTCTTATTTAACTATTAAGCTTTCTGTGCAAAATATTGTTTCAAGGTAAACTTTGATAACATGGTTGCCACTCGTTTTTCAAAAAATTTATCCAGGTTTTTAAAAATACACATCTTTAGGTCTATTTTTAGTTTAAAATTAATTTATATATAAGAAACTGTGTTAAATAGTATAAAAACATTGAAAAGATACTGTAAAGTTACTTTAAATATGTTTTTTAATAAAAAAAATTTTGATGATGACAAAATAAATCTATTTTTATGATAGATTTTTTGTGTCAAATCGAAATTTTACTACTGAAAAAGTTAAAATTATTAAAAGTTCCAGGTTTTTCCAGGTTATTTTTTCCTAAATTGTCGAATTCCAGGTTTTTCCAGGTAAAGTGGCAACCCTGTAATAAGTTTTACACTATTTTTGTTGTCTATAATGTAGATAAAATAGTGACTACGACTGTTATCTTTGTTATCAAAATTTCTAAAATATATTTTTCTAAACATGCCTTACTAAAAAAGTCTTTAAGAATTAAAAAAAAGTTTTAAATTAACCTACAAACTATTTACAGACAGACACTTTACCTTACAATAATTACAAATTTTGTTATTTAGATGAGAAAAAAAATTATTAAGTGCAAATAAATTACATTTCTACCATTAAACTTCAAAATATATATTTTTGATTTTACTTTACAATACTAAAATATTTAATTCTAAGCATTTTAGAAAAAATTTAAATAATAATTCGGGAAATCAAAAACAAATCATATTTATTAAATTATTTATTTAACATTTTCAGTACTGAAAACTCACATGTTCTGTCTGTTATATGAATCTATCGAAGGCCTAATTGCTGCATAGTTGTGTTCCATGTGTACATAAGATTCTGTTGTAGATGCATCAGATGAAATGCTTGCTGACTGTAAACAAAAAATAAAGGTAAAATGGATGCAGTAGTAGAAGTACAACATAGTAGAAGTGAAATGCGTGTTACTAAAATAAGATTTATAAAACAACATTAAATCACAAACTAAAAGTCTTGCTCTTGCTGTTTAAAAATAATTATAAAAACTTACTTGTTTTAAAAAATATGTTGTTTCACTTAATTGAAAAGAAAAGTTATAAATTTACTTATATAGCATTTATTTTTAATAAAAATATTAATTATCAATTGTATATATAACTAATAGCAGACATGTACTTGATATAAAAATTTAAATAACAGAGAGAAAAAAGTCTAAGCAAACATATAATCATTATAAATAAATAAGAGTTCTGTAAAACAATAGAACAAAAAAGATTTCTGAAAATTTATGTAAATTCATTTGGAAAAGAAACACATTAAATAAATATTTTTCAGAGCTAGGTTATATATGACTGGCTTTATTATCAAATTTTTATTAATATGTTTTGCTTTTATAATATCTATTGCATATTGTCTTTTATTTAAAGTGTAGTTCTAGTTTTTCTAAATAAATAAAAACATAAACTACTGTGGTCAAACACTGATAGATAAGATATTGAAATAGAACCTAAATTTTTTATATGAAATCATCAGTTAAGTATAATGGAACATTCTTGAAATTTAACATCAGGGAATAAGTTAGGTTTTATAAAGTCTATTATAAGTGGCTTACACCAAATTCTAAAACATTTTTATGCGACTTATGTTGAAACTAATGTTAGAATACGCGTATTTTTAATTTAAAATTTTTGCGTTATGCATGATTTATCAGAAGTCAAACATAAATTAGTAGTTTTTAAAAGCAGAGAAGGTAATTAGAACTTATATCATACAAAAACTTCAAGTAAAGGCAATTTCTGGTAGAAATAAAATAAAATTCAAATAAATACCATGTTTAATATGACATTTTTATTTAAAATAGTTTTGCACTTTTTAACTCTTTCTGATCAGATGTGAACAGTTTTAAAAGGTTGAAAAACAGTTTTTATAGAAGAAAACTTAAACTTACTTATTACAAAAAAGCCATTAAATATAA
The DNA here is from genome assembly GCF_965202585.1 of Thalia democratica. Taxonomy (NCBI): domain Eukaryota; kingdom Metazoa; phylum Chordata; class Thaliacea; order Salpida; family Salpidae; genus Thalia; species Thalia democratica. The sequence goes on from NC_139165.1 coordinate 44,138,087, forward strand.
TTCTACTATCTTAATTACACAGCTGAAAATTTTACAAATTAAGAGCTAGTCTAGTACCATACAACAACTTGTTTACTTTATAAACTTTTACAGGAAGCAAACTTCTGGTCCTACAAGTTAAAGGTATAACTACTGTCAAAATTTTCAATTTTTTCAATTAACATTGCATTTGTTTCTTTTAATTTTATTAATAATAAAGTAACAGTCAATAAGAAATTAAACTGATATATATTCTAAATGAATAACTTATTTTCAAGAGAGCAGAAGCTTTAGTCATTCCCCATAAAAAATATTAAAACAACTATTTTAAATAGTCTTTAAAACTGTTCTAAAAAAATTAATGTGCATACTTTAGTAAACAATAAAACTAATAGTTTAAAAAACTATTTAGGTAATTAACTTATACAAATTGTGCAGAGAAGATTTGAAAAAACTTGATGCCGAGAGCAAACTTATTAAAACAAAAAACTTAAAACAACTACTATTTAAAACCTTGAACTTAAACCCAATATAATCGTTAACTTTTCACTTTATGTTTAAAAGTTATAGTACTTAGGCTTTTTTAAAGGTTTTATTAAAGTTACACTATAAATTACTTAGACTAGCTCTGTATTTTAACAGTATTCAACTTTTTTAAATCACTATTTTTTTATTTTTGTAATCAAAAACTTAAAAATATATTATCTTATAATTAAATACTTGTAGTTAAATAATTAAAAGTTATTTTAAGCTTTTAAAATATTACAGCTTGATTTAGCAACTACTTTTGGGACTGTTTTAGTTAATGCTTTAAAATGCATATTAATTTAAAACAAACTAAATTGGCTTGTAGTTTCTTAATCTGAACTTTACTTTTAAAAACATTATTGAAAACAACTCAATTAAAAACTTACTTTTGCCATGTTATCAGCAGTATCAAGGGATTTATTATCGTTAAAATTGCAGACTGAGTTGAAATCAGAAAAATTGTTGTTGAAGCCAAGGTCATCTAGTGAGAAGTCTGAAATTCCGAGTATGCCATTCATCTGGTCAATGTTCATGGCAGTATCGGATAAGAGCGGTTCCACTTCCTGCAGGTCTGAAGGAAACTCCTCCGCATGCCAATTTATTGTGTTTGGCATCAAAAGGTCTAATGAGTCCATAATTATATACTTCCTGTTGCAATTTTTTTTTTCAAAAACAACACTGAATTTAATTATCTTGGATTTAAAAGTTTTACAGCTGTCCTTAATTTATTCTAAAGTATAACTAATTTATTGAAAATCGTAATTATTGTTTTTATTTAAGTTGTGTTAAAATACTCACCAGTTGAAATATAAAATAATCAACAGTTTAAAAGATTTTTTTTTTATTTTTACTAAAAATAAATTGAGTTTTACATGTGAATTTAATTTTACTATTTTAACTTAAGAGAACTAAAACTAAAAGAACTAAAACTAAAGTTAAAGTAAAAGTTACCACATGATATGATAAATATGTAAGTAAAATTTTGAACCAAAGTATTTTTTTTGAGAAGTGTGAAGTTAATGGGATTAGAATGCTGTATTAAATAGATATCAAATGGCTGCAATTTTTAGCCACATATGAATAGTTTTTAAAAGATAAGCTATCCAACCAAAGCTTCCTTGAATCAAAAAGGTTTTAAAGTTGTACTTTTTTACACTTGGTTTGTGAAGACTAGATGTATGACAATACAGTTTTAGTAAGATACACAATTTGCAACATCAATACTTATAAAAAACTAAAACCATGGAATCAGTGCTTTACAGAAGAGGCTGTGTAATAGGTGACAAAACAAATTAAATAATGTTATTTACTATATTGTTTTAAACTTAACAAAAGAAAGACAAATGTGAACAATAACAACTATAGTCAATGGATTGTTGAGGAGAAAGGTTTAATATTTTGGCATAGTTACTACAAATAAAATTAGAAATTAATAAACCATTTAATTATTTCATGTTGCTTCACACCCTATATGACACCAACACACTTTGCCAAACTCTACAGTGTATTTTGTATAGTTTTTTTAATGCAGAACTTTAAATAAATGTTAGAAATTTTTGGCATACAGTTTTTAGTTGTAATTTTTTTGTTTGTATATGTGCCAACCACTTAGTATTGCATGACTTAAAATGTTTAAACCTTTAGTTAGCAACCATGCTATCAGGCCACAATTTTGTTTTAATGACAAAAAAATGGTAGTAATAAAGGTTTGGTTTACTTCAAATCGACAGATTTTGCAATAAGAAATATGTATAATATTGACAAAATTTTTTAAGTTCCAAACTTTTCAAACAATTATGTGTCCCTTATAAATGGTATCAGGTGATTACCATGATGTTTAAAAATTCCCTGCTCTAGCTGACATCACAAACTAAAGTTTTTTACCAGGGTGCAACTATAATTTATAAAACAAGTTTAAAAATAACGGTAGCTTTAAATATCATGCAAAGACTATAAAACACAGCATCTAATAGTACTAGAAAAATCCGTTTACAATAGCAAAATTATTATCTTTGTTAATTAAACTTAGCTATCTATGTTTAGTATTTTTGTTTTTCGTACACCAGATCAAAGGAACAAACGTTTTGAGCACTTTTATTTTTGTCGTTCAATAAACAGTATTTGTACCATAAAAATTTTAAAGTAAGGGAGTAGTGGAGTTTGTTGCAAGAAAATACATTAAAACCAGAAAAGCATTCTATCGAACGGTTTTTGTCAAAGCACTTTTTATAATCAAGAAGTTTCTTAACGGTTTGTCTTTCTCTACAACAACCTTGTCTGTTCGCAGCTAGTAATCCATATTTTTTGCAGAATACTGGGTGTGTTTTAGTGTTTTTAATACAGCAACGTTTATCTAAATATTTTGTTTTTTTAAGTATATCATGCTGTTTAATTAAAACAGTTGACAAATACTTCAAAATAAAGGTAATCATTGGTCAAAAAACTTTTTAGACATCAGCAATTATACAATAATATAGCAAAAATATTAAACTTTAAAATAATATTATATACCTTGTTTTTTGAGTTTTTTTATATTTTAAGCAACTAGTATCAAGTTAATTAACAATAGTTTAATATGTTATTAAGAGTAAGTTCTTTGAATTACATTATTTAGAATTTGATACTATTGTTTTGTTTTTTTTTGTTTTTAAAATAGACATATTTAGGCAAATGTTATATTTAAACTTTACCACATAATAATTAAGTTAAAATTAAGCAATTGTTACTTCAGTTAGTAGGTATCCTATTGGAAATTCATCTTTTTCTTCTTACGTTTCCATATTCGTCCTTCTTTTTATAGTAAATTTCGGATACTTAAAGTTCTGAATCACTTTTTCGAACGTAACCAAGCTCTTGCGTTTCATTTTTATATCAAAGCATTTGCCTGCTGCTAATGACTTACCTTAAGTCCAAATCTAGTAGTTTTTAAACGAAATATGATTTTCTTCGTTACCACTTGCAACTACAGTTACACATATAGACCCGTAGCTATCTTCGGAAGTATACCTGTACTTGTTTGGGTGTTGGTTTTGAAGAAACCCAGTTACGATACATTGTTTTGCAGAAAAAAGTAAAAAGACGAGTTTCTCGTGTAGTTCTACTGGTGTAGTTAATAAGAAATTTGAAAAAAAAAAGCTACCCTTGAAAACACAGCAAAGTAAGAATTAAAAAAAATTTAATTTTTCTGGCTAAAACATTGGATAGAGTAAAAATATCCAAAAAAAATGTTTTTTATTATCGGCCCCACTCAAAAATTCAAACCCAGGTCTAATGGATTTTTTTTAAATTAAAATATATTAAAGGCAAAGGAGCGTTCTCTAGAATTAAAAAAATCTTAGTTAGCTTTAGCTTTAAAGACAAGGAAAATAATTGGATCTAAAGTTTGGACAATTTTAAAATATTGCAAAAAAATGCCAATCGAGCTAAATTAACCCTCGTGATTTAAGTTCCGTCTATGTTATCAAAACCTTAATAGTAAAAAGCTTAATAACTGTTTAAAATTTCAAGAGGTAAAGTTTATCAAAAAAAAAGTAGGTTTGATTAAAGTATAAGTAATAAAAACTATGTAATTATGTTTTAAAAATCTTTCTACGCATTGTTAGACTCTTTATTTTGGAACATATTTAAGCTAGATGGTGTTTAAAACTATTTGGGAAGAGATTTTGCAAACGTAAACTCGAGAAGGTGCGAACTTTACATATTTAGAAAAAAAAGTTTTTGTTTGTTAAAGGAATCTAAATGAACGAATCACTATAATATAAACGATAATGTCCTGGAGTATACGATAATGTCCTGTCTTGACATGACATTAAACTGTTCTGGTGTATGACTCGATAACCGATAGGTTTTTTCGTGCATCAGGTCCTTGTAACAAATTTTTTAAGCGTTTTTTGTCGTTCAATGATCAATATATATATATAATTTATTAAAATGACGATATTTAAAATGCTTTTCATTTTAAATTTGAGCTGGCTGAAGATTAGAGACAATCTTTTTTGTCTTTATGAAACATATGTTCCAGCATTTTAAAATCGTGATTTCAATAAATTATTTAAAAGCCCTTCAAGTGGGCTCAGTAGAAGGTGTTCAAGTTTGAATATTAACCTTATTTTATACATATATATGTAAAACAAAACATGCTTTTATTAAAAGTAATTGCTTATTAGCTACTATTCAGAGCAAAAAGGGTAAAATTTGTCTCAAAAGTGTAAAGTACAAATTGTACTCACGTAAGGCACAAATTTTTCCCTTTCACTACATACATTATCTTATTTTTAATTGTTTTAATATATTCTCAGTGGTAATTTCAATTACTATTAAAAGTTTTTTGTTATTAAAATTGTCTATCATTTTTATTGTTTGTGCTAACCAAGCGGCCTTATCTCAAAGTGAGTGAGCATAAAAACTGTTTTTCTTTCAACATGAAGTAGTTTGATAGGAACAATAAAGTTTATATTTTTCTATTGGTTATACTCTGTTTTTGTTGTCTTTTTTAAAGCACTTTTTTTTTGTTGGTTACAAGTTTTTTATATTTTTGTATGTATTAAAATTACGTCATTTAAGTATTCATCAGGAAGGTAAATCTTTTATTTTATTTTAAAAGATATACGATTTAATGAGTTTGGAAAATCATGATCTAGATAAAATCATACATGTTTGAGTTAAATGAAAGTCTTGTAGTTGAATTTAAAAACCATAAGTTAACAATAATTTATGATTACTAAACTACATGAACAAATGTTTTAAACTTTTGCAATTTTAGTGAAGTATTTCTGTGTATATTTTTCTAACTTTCAGGTAATTTATAAAAGTATATGGAAGTTTTAATTCTGTTAACAAAAACATAACCAAAAATTTTTTTATGTTTAAACTATGTAAAAGACGCAAATATAGTGGTCAAATTTTTACAGAAAGTATTATTAAAACCTTTACTAGTAGACTAGCACAAGAGTGAAACTATTTATCGTTAAAAAGATGATTTTTTTTTGAGTAACTCTCAATGTATTAATATTTTTTTTCATTATATTCATTTAATTTTCTATTAGGTTTATAATCCATTAGGTATTTTTTAATTATTTTTTTTTAGTAATGGTGTTATTTTTGAAACGTCGAAATAGTTATAAAAGAGAAAAGTACTTTATACAAGGAATTTAAAACTTAAAACTTTCTAAATCAGCATTACATTGTGTACAAAAATGGTTTTTATTTTGTATTTTGTATCTATGTCTGACATGAGAAAACCTAAGTTTCCAACTAGGTTTAAATAAATTGAATGACAGATTTCAAAATTTATTATTAGAACTTTTTTATAACTATTTTAGCTTTACATAATCTCTTTGTTGTATTCATTTAATTTAAAAGGCTATTAGAATAAAGAGTATAGTAGCTATTAAAAAAGTTTTTGTTTCATGATTACTTTTATTAAAAAATATGTTTATCTTAAACCTTAAATTTTAGGCACGTACTTATTTTTTGATTATTTGTGATTTGTAACAGCTTTGATAAATTTAATCGATGTGATTTATAAAGCATTTATAATCAAGAAGTAAATTTTATACTAAAGTTGTTAAATTTAACTTAAAAAATACTACTAACAAGTTTATAGAGAATTTTCAAATAACATTTATGATAAAAAAAACTATTGTTAAATAGAGAACAGCATGGTTGAAAAACTTACTATAAACGTTAATATAAAGCTGTAGACGTAACAACCAAAAATTAAAAAAAAAAAAGCAACGCAATAACACTGTTCAAACTCAAAAATCGCAAACCATAAACTCTACAGTTCGTCACAATACCTACCGCCGGTTTCAAAACTTTCGTTTACGCACAGCACGCTGAACTTGCTGCCGTCCCCGGTGGCTGCAAAGTTGACGAAAAAAACGTCGCCCGTGGTCGCGCAAGAGAGCGTCGCGTTCGTGCCGAGAGGGTATTCCCCTGTATTGACCTCGGCTTTGTCGTACTTCACCTCGAAGCCGTCCTCCGCACCTATGACGACGGCGGGGCAGTATGGACCTTGAGGCGTTGTGACGACTGTTGTGACGACGGGTGTTTCTGTGGGGTTTTAGAACTTTTTTGATCAAAGTCATTATATAACAGAGGATTTTGTTGAATATCCAAAGCATTTTATATCGTCAAGTTTGTTATAAATTTGAAACGTATGTATATTAACTAATATGGTAAAACAAGTCTAACTTATTTTTATAAAAAGTTTTCGAAAGGTTAAGATTTAATGAAGTTAATTACTTTATACTACAGCCATTAGGTATTTTTTGCAAACAAAGCTTTTGTAGAAACATTGATGAAAACATACTCACCGGTAACAACAGCTGTGGTTGCAATTTCAGTAGTCACAGTACTCATATCTACAGAAATTAAAAACTGTTTTAAAGTTAGGTTATAGACAAGTTATATACAAATTTTCTCATACAAAAGGGGCTACAATTAAAGCATAAATAAAAACATGCTTACCAGTTACAACTGGTGTGGTTGCAACTTTAGTAGCTACGGTACTCATATCTGCTTTAGTTACACTTGCAATTCCAATTTCCACGCCGAAAAATATCCACACTCCCCATCCGGCAGTCCCGAGACAAATGATCAGAAAGAGACCCGACAGGGCGTTGTAAATTCTCTTTTTGGTTTTATCATACATGCTGTTTGTCAAAACTATTATTTTTTAAAATATATAATATGATAACTAATGAGTATTATGTTTTAGTGTTATTTTAGTGTTAACTAGTTGTTATTATACTTAACTAGTTGAACTAATGATTTATTTTAAAGAAACCTCCAAAAGTGATTTTTTTATTGAATCTGTTATTCATTTATTAAAATAGGTAAATAAAGAAATACTTGATTTTTAATGGCAAGTATCCAAAGTGGTAATTTTTTAAATTTAGAATAGTTATAAAACTGTTGTACAAAATTTCTAAAAGCTATAATTGTTTAAAATAAATAAGTACATAAACTACAAAGCTTGTATTGTTGTCGTTTTTTCGTATCAAAATTAAAAATTTAGAAACTTGCATACTTTTATGACAGACTTAAAAACTTTAATAACTTTAAGTATTGCCAACATTTAACAGATTAAGTAATTTATTCCAATGTCTTCAAACTTTTAGGATATCTATTTCTTAAACTTTATCCCGGGCATTGTTTTTTATTTGTGTAAACAAAAAGCCGCATGATTAAACTTTAATTCTAAAATAATTATTGAGAATAAAAACTAAAAAACTGCCAACATTAAACAAAAAAGTAGATTGAACTACTTTGTGTGTGGAGATATAGTAATACCAACAGTTTTATGTCTCAAATTTTTTGCAAGTCTAATTTGTAATTTTTAACTTGAAAAATCAATTATGGTTAGTTTTGTGACTTAAAGTTACTAAAATACAAAAAACCTTTGAACCTAGAATTAGTTTTTATTTTTCATAAAAAGTTTAAAGTTTTATAAAATCAGTAAAAATATAAAAAAGAAAAGTAAAATATTTTTAAAGAAGTAGTAAAGTAATTACAGCTAATATCTAAAATAGTATTTAAATATAACTTTAAAAAACGTAATATACTAAACTAAAAAAAATTAACACTCAAAGTATACTAGAATAATTTTAAACTAGAGTCATTTTAACTGTACTGTTTAGATATGTTTGTTTTTTCAAAAAAAAAAAGCTGAATATTCTAACAAACACACAGTTTAACTGTTTATCATAAAACTTATACTAAATAAAACTATTACTTGAAATTTTTTTTTCATACCTTTAGTCTTTTAGTAATAAAATCGTACAAAAACAAACTATAAAAGTTATTATATCTCTGTGTGTTCGTTCACCATTAAAGGGATAGACAAACTTCTATAAAATCTTCTTCAGTAATGTACACTTGCTTTTATTTTTTAATTGTAAAATTATAAACAAAATAAACTTAAAACATACTTGTTGTTTCGCTTATTACTAGCTTTTAGTAACCAGAATGTACTAATGCGTAAGTAACGACTAATAAAACCACACTTTTAAAATAGCAAGTTAGACTAATGTGTAATATATTACTAAAATTTACTTTGTAAAATACTATGATGTAGATTATATAAGCTCGTTTTAAAGTTATGACTTACGTTTGAAATAATGTTAAGCCTTTGAAAACACCACTGTTTTTTAGTTTGTTAGTTTAGCTTTATTAACTTTACTATTTACTTTATACTAACTTCTTGTTTTCAAAATAATTATATGGGAAGTTATGTACTTTATGATTTATTAAAATGCACCTTTTTTTAGTTTGTGCTTTGTATGAAAAAAAACCTACAGAAATTCGTTATTAAAAGCGATTAGAATGAATGTATCATTTCAGTTACTTGACATAACTAAGACTTTATCAGAATACAACAATTAAATTAAAAAAGAAAAAGATATATCTAGCAACTCATTATATATATTTAAAAATCGAGTCTAGTTAGTTTTTTATAACTTGTTAGGCTTAAACGATTGTATTAATAAAATTTTAAGAATTGTAGCTGAAAAATTTTGTTAGCTTAACATAATCAGATAGGGCATAAGGCAACTATGAAGAAAAAAAAAATTAAACTTCTTTAGTTTAAATATATGATAACTACACTGTACACACAAGGAGTTGTTTTAATTGAATTAAAAAATACTTTTAGTTTTATTATGTAGGCTGTTGTATCCAGCTATATTTTCAATTAATTTTCAATAACAACTTCAAAACAATAAACATTAGTAAATAAAGATTTACATGACAGATTGTAACTAGCCTTTAAATGTAAATAGATAAATTTTCATATGCTTCAAAAACAACATCTGAGCTCAAGAAAAGTTTAAATCTTTATTGTAAAAATACTTACAAAGTTTTATAACTTAAATGTTTTGTCTGGTAATTTCTTTGCATAGATCGTGAAAGCTGAAAGTTTTATTTTTCGTTACAATTAACATCTGGTTTAGTTTTTGATGAAACTCGTTTTTGTTTTAATGTACTTTTATTAATACTTTTTGTTAATTCTGCAATTTCTAATTACGCCTTATGATATATAGATCAAATTACTTTTTAATACAATAGTTAATAGTAAAAATTGTAGTAATATAGCAAATTTTAGGTATTGAACACAGTAGTAATTTGACAGTCAAAATAATGTTTTAGTTTTTTTTATTTGATTGAAACTTATTTTTTATTTATATTAGGAATGGTTCTAGGCTTTTTAGTAGCACAAAATTAATTTGTTTAATTAAAATAGCTTTAATTGAAACAAAACAATTTAAATATTGAAACAATTGTTTTTACTGTTTAATAAATTTCTTTCATATGTTTTAAACATAATTTACTATTGATATAGCAAGAATTTAACCACATGTCAGATTTATTTTAAGCTCAATATTTCCTTGGATAAAGTATAACTTTTTTGAAGTACCATTTTAATTTTTCTTGTTTTTATTTTCTATTACCTTTTACTGATGACAAACCTGATCAAATCATTTTAGCGCATCAAGCTTGAAATTGAGGCGCATGGTATTTTTAGGAAGTATTTTACTTTACTAGTATTTAGAAATTTCCTTAAGTTGATACGTTTTGAAACTAAATTAGTAAGATAAAAATACTACAACTAGTTTATAAGCAAAAATAATAAAAATAAAAACTTTTAATAGTTTTATAGTACTGTTTATATCGAGTTTTGTGATTTTTTAAAGTGAATTATCTGCCCTAATGCTCCACCCTACGCTTCTGGTTTACACTATACAGTACAGTATATACTACGGGCGTAGCGTGGGGAGGGACACTGGCGCATACGTGCCTCCCGAAAAAGAAAAGAGAATGTATTATCTGAATCCTTTATTTCCCTGCTTAATTTCTTATTTTTCTTAATTATGTGTATGTCATATTCGAAAAGTTAAACGAGTTAATTTTTGAAAACCATATATACAGATCCGGTGCGTCAACATCATTGTGTATCGGCTTTGATGAAAAACTTCACAAGGGAATTTTTTAAAGTTCATGAACTCCAAATAAATTAAAATTTAAAAAGTGCTCACTGGTGTTTGTGCACCGTGGTAGTATAACAGATATGGTTGATTTTTTTACAAGGAAAATTCTACATTTTAAACAAACCATCAAACTAAACATTTCCTATGATAAAAATGATTCAAAAATTAAACTATGTAAATATGAATAAAACTGACAAGCGTTAAAAAAAGGCTGTGGATATACTGGTTATTTGTAATATTAGCGAAGACATTGCTTTACTTTAAAATTTTGTAATATCTGTTTTAACTTTATTATTGTGGTTGTTAAGTGTATTTTTTTTAACTTTATAGATTGTGGTTAATATTTGCAATAGTGGGTTTAAAAATATTGTTTACGATTATTTTAATATTTTTATGGTAGAAAAACATCAGATACAACGATAAACGTTTTTTGAAGGTCAAGTAAGCAATTTTTAATCACCTGTAATTCTACCTCTCCCTTTAAAATTAACATTGTACCAACCAAATAATTATAAATAAATAAAATGTCTATTTAACTGGAATAAAATCCCTTGGTGACACGACATTTTGCAAGCACTGACAAGGTTAAAATCTCAACACTAAAAACTATAAAGTTTGGAAAAATCATAAAACTTAAGCCCCAACAAGTATCTGCCGACATAATAAAAAACACATCAACAATCTAACCATGTGATCACTTTCACCAGAGTGAACACCTCACAATCAGCTGTTGCAAACTCAATTAAACCAATATTTAATTGAAAGTATTAAGTTCTATAAAAAAAAAAAAAGAAAACAGTAAGTGGAAGTAATAAAACTGTATGTTAAATAAAAACCAATAAAATAGTAAGTGTAATATAAATTAAATAGTATTAAATTGACGTAAAATTCAAAAAAGTTAAAAGTATAATTTGACTTAACTTTTTCTTTTTACCTTTAATTTGTAAATAAAAAAAAACAAAATTAATTGTGTTGAATCTAACACAGTAACAAAAAGATAACAAATAAAATAAGTGAACAATAAATGAAAATTATTTCAATAATTCAAAACAATCACTTTTCCATTAGTCAGACAATCATAAAATAAAACGACCCATCACAATCTGCAGCATATATAAGAAGATAAAAATTTCAATACATGTGAAACATACATGCAAAAGCTTTTTAGATTTCCTTGTAGTAATTTTACAATGTTTTTGGCTTATTTTTATTATGTTATTTTAAACTTTTTGGAACACGCTTTTTTTTCTAGTTTCAAGGTGTCTAGAACTTTGACCAATATAACTGTTTGAACAACGGGAATTAAACGTGTAAACAACGCAACTTTTGTTTTTGCTTTGTATAAGGTATTTACCTTTAGGACTCAAAATAAAACTAGATATAAAAATAACACTCGGTTAGGCAGAACGTTATACTAGTAAACTATAAGAGAACAAATTAAAAATCAGCTTTAGACGTTTAGTGTAGCAACTTTAAATGTCATGAATAGATCTACAATATAACAACATTTAGTTTAAAACCCAAAATGTAGAAAAAGTTATAATGAAACGAATACAAAATAATAAGAAGTTGTAACATTATTTTTGACTTGGTAAAAATTGAAGCCATCTACATTTATTTAAACAAACCAAAGTTATGTAAGCAGAAAGAACTTGATTATTCATATCCTTGTTTAGTTAAACTATTTGTAGCTTTAAATAAGTTCCTCTCATGTAGTATATAACCATGTTTTTAAGAATTTTATTTACTTGTCTTTTTTTTTTTTGCTTGACTACTAATTTTTGATGCAATTATAAGGCTATATAATTTAAAAATTCCTTTATTTTGTTACAATTGTATCACACTGATGTTAATTGTTGAAATAAGTTTGTGTAGAATAAAAGGCTTTGGTTTTTTTAATAATTTTCATGTAGACTGTTTAATTGAAAATACTGTATTTAATTAAATTACATTGCGAGTTTAAAGTATTTATGTTGAGAAGTTTACTTTAAAGTATGCTACTTGATAGTGTACATTTTTCTAATTTATAGCAACTATAAGGTTAAATGAATACATTTTATATTTAACTTTTCAAGAGAGAATTAAAACATAATACACGTAACGAATACACCGGATTAACGTAAATTGGTATAGTTATACTGTGTATTTGATGTAAATGTAGTTTTCTGTATGGTAAATTTGCATTATAAATTTAGTTTATTTAAAAACTCAGTCAGATTATTTGAATACAGTTCTACACTAAAACAAATTATAACCACTTATAACAATATATTCATATAATGTGTGCCACATCTAAACTTAATGTTTTAATACTGATTAAATAATGAACATCTTAAATCTTTTCAATAGTTATTTTACATTTTGACAATAAATAGGACACACAACTTGTTGTTATTTGTTATCAGAAGCCTGAACTGTACAAATTGAAAGCTAACAAAAAACTTACTAATTTTTTATAAAGCTTTTTTGAAATGCACTCAACGTATATATATATATATGTATATATAGTTGTATGATAAAGTTGTTAGTTTTTGAAAAATGTCAGCAGATTTTTAATCGAATGAGAGTTTTTGTTAATTTGAATGCTGTAAATCTTCATGCATTTAATTTTGATAATTAAATAGTGAGTAAGTACAAAAACAAACACTTGTAGATCTAAAAAAGCTTAATTTTTAAATTATCTGATTTGATGGTATACTTTATTTTGTCACAAAATCGCTCTGAATTTTAGTACTCTTTAAATACTTTTCGAGAAATGAATTGACTACTTTTAACTCTCATGTAAAACATAAAAAACATTTTATTTAGAACTTTTTAACAAATAACGAAAATAAGTGTCAACAATTAAATTTGCAAAGATCAAATCATACAATATCATATAAGATCAGTGATGATTTTTTGTGTTTCTTTCAAATTAACAGTTTTAAACTTTGTTTTAGCATTATTGAGTAATATTATGTACAAAAAAAGGCATACATATCCAGTTTAGGAACTACTCATTATTGTATATAAAAACTCTGTTTTTTTAAAACACGAATAGGACATACACAATGTTCGTATCAAAAGAAACTAACTTTGTTACAACAGTTGTCTTTTAATTTTAAAAACTTTAACGATTGATAGTAAAGTTATCAATCCTGAACATATTTTTAAAATTTATCTAGTATATAAAGCAAATGTAAATAAAATCAATAAGAAAAAAAGAACAAAAGAACAACCCAAAAACAAACATCAACTTTGCGTTTAGCACTTTTAAAAATTAAATACTTAACTCAAAATTAAACAATACTTTTCAGAAAACTTCAGCAATGTATGGTGCTATTTACTATTTTGTAAAATATGTTATTCTAGGAGAGAAACCGAACGAAACTTCTGGAAACGTGAACAAAACAAGTAAGTATTTAGAAAACATTTGTTTTTAAAATTACGTAAAACATAATATTATCAATTACTTTACTGTAATTAAGCTGCAAAATTAATTAAAAAAATTAACTGCGAAAACAAAATCATCAATAAAACCTACAAAGGAAACAATTACTTGAAATTTTAAACTTAAAAATAGAAACCCATTTTAACACAACCTTTAAATTAAATTTTAATATTCAATGTTTTTACTACTTTAAGTATTGTTAAAAGAAAATATACAGCTAACCTAGCTTGAAAAATAAACAGTAGCGTAAAAAAAATTCAAACAATAAAACTTTGCGTTAAGAAAAAAATACTCTTTACTATTTTATCTTAAACCTTAAAGCGTTTTTAAACATAATATAAGATATTATAACTACTTCAAACTTTAATAAATTAAAATATATTGTCCAATTAAGCTTTAAAAATCAAAAAATTAACTGTAAAAAGCCAAAAAACAAAACTACTTTACGCCAACTTTTTTCATCTCAATGCCGGTCCTTAAAAAAACTTCTTCGGCTGGTTGAGCATGTTCAGCTTCCAAGCCGTGTTTCGCCTCTCCTCATTGCCAATTTGCTGGTACTCAATCAGTTGCTTGACGACTGCCGATGCGGACGGCCGCTTCGTTGGATCGTTGCTCAAAAGATCCGTAATTAGTTGCTTCTGAAACGAGGAGATAAAATATAAATAAACATGAAGTTCAGAAAGAGTAAAAGTTGAATTATTTTACAAAAAATAAGTTCGCTTCTTAAAAGCCTGAAATTTTTTTCAACAACAAAAGTTTTTGTCTAACAATGCCTCTCAGATCGAGCTTGAACATGAGTAGTGAGGAAAAACCACACGCGTTTGCAGAACAAGCAAACTTACTGGGATTGAAAAGTAGGGAATTCTTTCCAAGTAGCATACTTTAAAGTATGCTACTTGATAGTGTACATTTTTCTAATTTATAGCAACTATAAGGTTAAATGAATACATTTTATATTTAACTTTTCAAGAGAGAATTAAAACATAATACACGTAACGAATACACCGGATTAACGTAAATTGGTATAGTTATACTGTGTATTTGATGTAAATGTAGTTTTCTGTATGGTAAATTTGCATTATAAATTTAGTTTATTTAAAAACTCAGTCAGATTATTTGAATACAGTTCTACACTAAAACAAATTATAACCACTTATAACAATATATTCATATAATGTGTGCCACATCTAAACTTAATGTTTTAATACTGATTAAATAATGAACATCTTAAATCTTTTCAATAGTTATTTTACATTTTGACAATAAATAGGACACACAACTTGTTGTTATTTGTTATCAGAAGCCTGAACTGTACAAATTGAAAGCTAACAAAAAACTTACTAATTTTTTATAAAGCTTTTTTGAAATGCACTCAACGTATATATATATATATGTATATATAGTTGTATGATAAAGTTGTTAGTTTTTGAAAAATGTCAGCAGATTTTTAATCGAATGAGAGTTTTTGTTAATTTGAATGCTGTAAATCTTCATGCATTTAATTTTGATAATTAAATAGTGAGTAAGTACAAAAACAAACACTTGTAGATCTAAAAAAGCTTAATTTTTAAATTATCTGATTTGATGGTATACTTTATTTTGTCACAAAATCGCTCTGAATTTTAGTACTCTTTAAATACTTTTCGAGAAATGAATTGACTACTTTTAACTCTCATGTAAAACATAAAAAACATTTTATTTAGAACTTTTTAACAAATAACGAAAATAAGTGTCAACAATTAAATTTGCAAAGATCAAATCATACAATATCATATAAGATCAGTGATGATTTTTTGTGTTTCTTTCAAATTAACAGTTTTAAACTTTGTTTTAGCATTATTGAGTAATATTATGTACAAAAAAAGGCATACATATCCAGTTTAGGAACTACTCATTATTGTATATAAAAACTCTGTTTTTTTAAAACACGAATAGGACATACACAATGTTCGTATCAAAAGAAACTAACTTTGTTACAACAGTTGTCTTTTAATTTTAAAAACTTTAACGATTGATAGTAAAGTTATCAATCCTGAACATATTTTTAAAATTTATCTAGTATATAAAGCAAATGTAAATAAAATCAATAAGAAAAAAAGAACAAAAGAACAACCCAAAAACAAACATCAACTTTGCGTTTAGCACTTTTAAAAATTAAATACTTAACTCAAAATTAAACAATACTTTTCAGAAAACTTCAGCAATGTATGGTGCTATTTACTATTTTGTAAAATATGTTATTCTAGGAGAGAAACCGAACGAAACTTCTGGAAACGTGAACAAAACAAGTAAGTATTTAGAAAACATTTGTTTTTAAAATTACGTAAAACATAATATTATCAATTACTTTACTGTAATTAAGCTGCAAAATTAATTAAAAAAATTAACTGCGAAAACAAAATCATCAATAAAACCTACAAAGGAAACAATTACTTGAAATTTTAAACTTAAAAATAGAAACCCATTTTAACACAACCTTTAAATTAAATTTTAATATTCAATGTTTTTACTACTTTAAGTATTGTTAAAAGAAAATATACAGCTAACCTAGCTTGAAAAATAAACAGTAGCGTAAAAAAAATTCAAACAATAAAACTTTGCGTTAAGAAAAAAATACTCTTTACTATTTTATCTTAAACCTTAAAGCGTTTTTAAACATAATATAAGATATTATAACTACTTCAAACTTTAATAAATTAAAATATATTGTCCAATTAAGCTTTAAAAATCAAAAAATTAACTGTAAAAAGCCAAAAAACAAAACTACTTTACGCCAACTTTTTTCATCTCAATGCCGGTCCTTAAAAAAACTTCTTCGGCTGGTTGAGCATGTTCAGCTTCCAAGCCGTGTTTCGCCTCTCCTCATTGCCAATTTGCTGGTACTCAATCAGTTGCTTGACGACTGCCGATGCGGACGGCCGCTTCGTTGGATCGTTGCTCAAAAGATCCGTAATTAGTTGCTTCTGAAACGAGGAGATAAAATATAAATAAACATGAAGTTCAGAAAGAGTAAAAGTTGAATTATTTTACAAAAAATAAGTTCGCTTCTTAAAAGCCTGAAATTTTTTTCAACAACAAAAGTTTTTGTCTAACAATGCCTCTCAGATCGAGCTTGAACATGAGTAGTGAGGAAAAACCACACGCGTTTGCAGAACAAGCAAACTTACTGGGATTGAAAAGTAGGGAATTCTTTCCAGCTCAATCACTTTCTCGACGTAGGCCTTTTCCTTAACCTCGTCGGTTTGCAACGCTCCTTTGTTCAAACAGCAATAAAACGTCATTCCTCCGGCAAACAGATCTACACTGTGGTTGTACACGCAACTAATCTAAAAGTTAAGTTTAACATAAGTTGAAGTTTTGCTAGAAAGAAATGTGTATACAAATACAATAAAGGTCACTGTTATTTTACTTATTACTCCTCAATGAAAAGTAGCTAACTAAAAGGTTTTCAACCCAGTGTGAGCAATCAAACGAGTTTAAAAAACTTCAACTCACAATCTCGGGAGCGGCGAAATATTTAGTTCCTATGCACGACCTTCCCGCTTCCGCGTCGCCCGCCCCACCCGTTTTCTCTCTTTCGTGCAAATAGCAGGATATGCCGAAGTCTGCCACGACCAGCCTCGATTTTCCGCCGTCCACCGAGACCAACAGGTTGTGCGGCTTGATGTCCCGATGGATGACTTTCACCTTTTTGTGGAGGTAGCTCAGACCTCGAAATAGCTGTAGAGTTTTTTTTTGCCGATGCAAGTGTTGCATATGTTTTACTTAAATTCTTATCTTTGACTTCGTGTAGCTCTTTTACTAAGGTTTGTTAAAACATTTAAAAAAAAGTAGCATCATTGTATAAACTTTGTTGCTGCTATAAACTTTAGCAAAATATCTTAATTAAAAAAAATTACTAATGATATTTGTTTTTAACTTTTTAAATTAAATAAAAATAAGCAGATTTGATTTTTAAAGTTACCAAAACAATCGAATATTTTTTTAATACTTAAAAAAATAAGTAAACTTCACAAACTTGAATAGCAAGATCAACTTTTTCTACTGTATATGGATTTCGTTTTATTAGGAAGGTGCCCAAGTTGAATTTGTAAAATTTCATTTTGATAGCTGAAAGATTGGTGGTAAATAAACAAAAAAACTTTTAAAAGTCACAACTTCTACTTGAAGTAAATAAAAATGTATCTGAATTTTAAAGTTTATCTTAATTTGACCCCTGAAATTTGTAATATATAAATTTATAAAAATCAACGGTAGTCATACCTAAAATATTCCCATAAATGTTTGTGATTGATTGAGTTATTATTTTCTTTTCTTCTTCTTGCTTGCCGTTGTACTTCTTAAGCAGTTCACTTTTAATTTGAAAACGTCAATTTTTTAGCTTTAAAGTTGTATTTTAAACTGTATCATAGTAACTACTTGTAAAGCTTAAAAGTAAACATAAGTAACTAAGTAAATAAGAATAGTCTTGTAAACATTTGAATAAATAAGAACGAGAATGGTTAAATTTGTGCTTTTAAAAACTAGGAGCTATACTAAATGTTTTAATTCAAAAACAAATATACTTTTACGAAACAATATTGTTAAGTATAAGATAATTTCAAAGTACACTCAAACCTATAATGTTTTCAAAAATTTACTGATCATAGCTTTTAACAATTTTTTAATACTACAATGTAGTAACATATACAGATAAAAAAATTCAAGTTTATACTCGGATAACAACTATTTTCTTATTTATTTGGTGTAAAAGCAGCTTTTTCTTTCATGATGTAGGTTTTGCACAACTTCAAAGAAAAAAAGCAAGGTAATTAATAGTAAAAGTAAGGATTAGCATCTGATCTAGTAGGTAGATCAGGTTGAGCGATAAAAGCCTGTCGCGGACCGGACTTGTAAATACCAAGGACTTGTAAAGTCCAAAACTGATTGCACTATTTAAAAAACTGTACTTTTAAAACAAAATTGCTCTTTATAATTGTATTTGCAATAAAATAATCGTTTTAGCAGCACTAATTTTTCTAGAGACAAACTAATAGCATATTTAAATTTTATTTTTTGAAAAAGCTTAATTTTGTTTGTATTGAATTAGTTGTTTTGAAACTATAAAATACGTCGCGGACCAGAGATTTCTGCAGGCGGACTGTAAAGTGCTGTAAATATAGCATTAAACATATGTAAGCAAATCTCACTTGAGCTCGGAGTTGTTTGTAACTTTTATGGCATCTTTGTAATCCACCATATTGTCGTGACTGAGACTGGAAAGGATTTTAACTTCTCTCTCCATCTGCTCCTTTTGTTTTCTGTTTAAAAACGTTTAAATACAATAAATAATCTTCTTGCAGTGGCAGCACGATCTACATACTTTTCTTCACTGAAAAGTTTTTGAATCAGAAACTTTGTTTTCGTTTTATTTGCTTGTTATTTTTAACTACAGTTGTTTAAATGTAAAATAGTTAGTAATGAAATTACTTCCTAAAAAAAATAAGAAATCAAAACTATTAAATGAGTACCTTTGGAAACAGTTTCTTTTTATCAGCTTTAAAGTTTTGATTACTTTAGTTTGTTGAAAAACTAACCATGTAATTTTAACTGTTCTACAACAACATTACTTTAGTGGCACTACATAATATTCTTAAAACGTGGCATCTGCTTAAAGATCAGTTTTGCCTCATCATTTAACATTATTTAATAACATCACCAGAGTTAAATTCATGAACACTTTATTTCGTGACTTTTCAACTTTTGTTAATAAGAACACTAAAGCGACCAAAGAAAACATCGGTGAAGTTCTAGCAGGCCAAAGCCTGGACCTGCGTGGGCCAAAAGACAAGCTAAAGTTAACATACAGGTTTGATCATGCAACTTCTATTATCATGTCACAAGCTTTCGGTAGACTGAGATTCGGGTTTTGTTTATATATAAATTCGCCATTCAGCCGCAACTGAAAAGCCCTTAGTTGCCAATTCACAAATGGTTTATAATGTTTTACCATGAACCTTCCGTTTGCTGGTATGGTCGGTGACATCAGCCTTGTCTAGTTGCCGTTAAACGTTTAATACATTGTCTAATAGGTAAGACAGCAGGCTGACGAGTTTGTAAAACATGATGAACTATTTGTAGACTGACGACTGCAAATTTTTCGGTTGCAAGTGACTGGCGAATTTCAGTATAAACGAAATCCAGGTCTCAGTCTACGGAAAGCTTAAAATCTGATGATCGAAGTGGCATGACAAAGCTTTATATCTAAATTTAAGGCTAAACTGATTATAAGCTTTAAGAAACCTAAAAAAAAAAAACAGCATTTAAAGACTTATAAAAACTTTGAAATTTCACTATTGTAAGGTCTTAATCAGATGTCCTTAACCTTTTTTTATAGTCTTTCCCCTTTTTTGGAAAATTATTACTATAAATACCCCCAATATACGAAATAATGTTTATTTTGGAAAAAAAAAACTATACTTTTTAAACTTTAAGCTTTTTAAATATAAAAAATTGTAAAATATAATGAGTTTATTTAATTTAAAAACTACAGTTAGATACAAACTTCTAAATTAAAAACCAAACTAATAAAAACTAACTTAAATAACTTCTAATAAAGAAAATTTACCCCCTAAAACAAAGGAACTTACCCCAGGGGTAAAATTCAACCCAGATTAAGAATCGCTGGTCCATATATTGCTAATTAGTAAAATAACATGATTAGTTTTATTTGAACAAAACGATTTGACAAAAAACAAAACTCTGTTGTCAATTTTTATTTATGTACGTTGCTTCATTTTATAAAGTATTTCATAACTTACTCTTATTCGACTTTTATTCAGGCTTGGTATCCTTCAACTGCACCGAAGAAAGGCTGGTGGTGGAAACCCGCAAGGGGACCTACACCCTGCCGACCGCGGAATGGGTGCAAGGTAGGTGTGCGGCCGAGGACAGGTGCGTCCGGATCGGGGCCACGCTCGCGCCCTTCACCGAAAAGTCCGAGTTCGACGCCGTGATGGGGGCCATGCACCAGTGCGAGCCGATGTATTGGCAGGCCGCGTACCCGCGGTACGTGGGACTGATCGTCGCCGACGACAACTCGTCGCGAATTTTCTCCAACGGGGTCGAGTTCGACTACGCGGTGCACGGGAGTTTGTACCAGGAAAACCTGTTCGAGATGCCCAGGCACTGCCCGTACGCGATGATGTACTACTACCGCAAGGACAGGTTGCAGATCACTTGGAGGATGAACTGTGTTTGGCCGGAAACCAACTACGTTTGTTTCAAAAAGAAGCGGGAAGCGAGGTCTTGCGCCGTTGCAAGCAGTTCTGCGAACCTGAAACACTTTGTTTTTGGAGAATCGGTATTTGTGATTGCTGTGTTTTGTATTTTTTGTTTTTTGATTAAACAAATCAGAGAACTCAAAGTAAAGCTACAGCAAGTTTCTAATTCTTGTTAGATATTTTACTATTTTATGTTCTTTTTTTCGTATAGTTTATTTTTATACTTTTTTCAGATATATGCTATAAACTTCAAGTAATCCCATGTTTGCTACTAGTACTTTTTATCTCCTTTTATAAGCTAATTTAAAGTTACAGATGTATATATATATAAATTTAGTTCTTATGTTATTAGACACGTTTTTAAGTAATTTATAAACAGAAAATTCAGTTAATTTTCGTTTAGTTTTCTTTTCTTTTATTTCGTTTAGTTGATTGCATTATTACTAAAGATTTAAATATTTAGAATTTTGATAATAAAAAAAAAATTGTAAGAAGTTTTATAAGCATGTAGTGTACGACTCGATAACCGAGAGGTTCCTTTGTAAACCAGGTCATTAGACCAAAATTTTTGAGCGCTACTTGTAAATGTTCTATTAACAATATTAATTGTTAAAAGTTTGTACTTGAATAATATGGGTAAAATGAAAATAAAGATAGTTGATTTACAACAGCTGTTTCTTTGTTATAAAATTTTTATACATGGTTTATTGAACGATAAAAAAAAGCGCTCAAAAAGTTTGGTCTAAGGACCTGGTGTACTAAAAAACCTTTCAGTTATCGAGTCATACACTAGTTATGTAAATAATAATCACAGTTGTGTAAGTTATCCCTTATAAAAGTTTAACAGATTTTTATTTAAATAAATTCTTAAAAACTTTTCAACTAGCAATTCAGGAAACTTTTAAGCACTAAACAGAAGTTTTTGTTTTACTTTTACTTAATATTGTATTAAAGACTACACACAATACTAAAAATATTTATTTTCTAAAATGTTAAGTTTTTTTACTATAACAATTTTTTGATAATCATTTCATAAATTTTAGGTTAGCACAAACTAAATACCATCAGTTCTTGGCTTAGAACCAGAGTTTCCCTCATTGAAGGCTTTAAATATATCTTTGTTACATTATCATTCTAAATATTAAACTTATAGCAATGTAGGTGTAGAACGCTTGTTAAAATCGCAAGAAATATGTTCAAGGCAATTTTAGTTCACATAAAGTATAAATTCTAAATATTCAAAAACGATATAAAAAGAAGTTACTTTATAACAAAAGTTTTAAAGTTTTGTGAAAAATCTTTAAATACAATTGAAGCGTTTAGAATGTTACTTTTGATTTATTGTAATGTCACGATGGTTTAGATTTAGAATATAATTTACTATATATAATTTTTTCTAATACTTAAAAAGAAACCAGCACTCTGCTATTAGATGCTCTAAAGCAGGGTTTCCAAAATAGTTTTCAAAAACGCCCTTTTTTCGCCCTCACTTATTAAAAACCCCATAAATGAGTGAAAGTTTTTGATTTATCTATAAAATAATTTTTATTGCCCGTTTACTATTAACCACCCCTCTTTGGCCCCTTTAAAGCTTATCGCTTGGTTGTTCACAAGAAGGTCATACTGCCCACTTTAGGATTCACTGCTCTAAAGACTATGTCAATTACCTAAACTAGTAGATTTTACATACTAAAGTACCGTTTTTCTGAACACTTAATAGTTTTTGCATAAAATGAGTACCAATATTTCGCAAACAGATGAAAACAATGAGTTTATTTACAACAAACATAAATCAAAAAAAAGTATACAATTAACACCCGAAATAGTAATACAACAACACACAAGTAACAAGAAAAAACATACAAGTAACATACAAAGTAATAAAAAAGAGGAATTTTATCGCGTGTCTCTCTTTTATACATACAAAAATTCACTGTGCGCAATAACTTGTTGACAGCGTTGCAAGTTTTAATGCATTAACTTGATAATGTTGTAACCAGTCCCTCTTAACAGTTTTCGAATAAAAGTATTAATTGAACTTTTCAAAACAAATCAGTGTTATCACTTAGTAATTGCAAACAAATGAAAAATCACAGTTGAATAAAGAGCTTTTTAAAATGGGTAAAAACAGATCTAAAGTGTGCATATTTGAAAGTAATCTCATTTAGTTGACGCATAATTGACTCCAAACATTCACAGATTTTAGCTCAAATTACCTGTCAGTTTTTGACCTGCTTTTGAAGCAATAAGGATTTTAAACTGATCTTGTGTATCTGCTTTAAGTGCAGAGTTCTGACAGCTTTTGGCCAAATTTTGAATCAGTCTGGAGTTTGAACGGTCCTTTAATATATAATTTCTTTACAGACTATTTTGACCGTTTGTATGGTAGAGAGCTGACTTTAGTTATTAAATGTTTCTAATTTTGTGTAGTTTTAAATTTGTGTAGGGTATTAGAACATTCTTATATTGATATTTATTTTCATAAATGTTAAGTTTTAATCCACTAACATTTTTTTAATGTTCATATCATAACTTTTAGATTAGCACAAACTAAATACCATCAGTTCTTGGCTTAGAACTATAGTTTCCCTTACTGAAGGCTTTAATTATATCTTTGTTACTTATAATTTATTTATTTTTAATTAAAAATTGTTAGTTTAAAATTTGTTAATTTATTTAATTCAATTATTGTTAAATTGTTATTGTTATTTTTATTATTAATTTGTTAATATATTTTAAAGTTTGTTTACTGTGAGAAATTAGACAACTTTTATTTGTGCTTGTACACCAACTAATTAGTACTAAGTATATATCGTTTTAATCAAGCTAAGGCTATCAATCATATTAAAACTATGACCCTTTATTATATGCTAACTAATGACTCCTAGGCTAGAAGTAACTAACTTAGCCACTAGGAAGTTACCACCGCGCCTCAACCCTGTCAATGATAATGCTGACACTGGTAAAGGGGCAAATTCCCCAAGGTTTCAATATGAAAATTTTATTATAAAATATTACGTTATAACTAACTTGTCGTGGGGTGTGTTGATCTTCATGGCGTAAGTTGTACCATCCAATTTATGTTTCATGGCCAGTACAAGTCCAAACGATCCCTGTTTGATTTGGTTTTACTTTTTACAACTATTATATATATATAAACATAATTATAAAGCATATATAAAGCTAAGTCACAAAACGGTTTGTACTTACATCGCCAATGAAGTCTAAAATTTCGTAATCCTCAAGCCCGTGACGTTTCTCGATTAAGTTTAGGATCTTTATCTGTGATTGTGAGACATTTTCTTAGATTTTTCACTACAAAATTTTACGCTTTTATATACACAAAACATCTTTGACGAAGCTATTAAAGTTACAAGTATGTTGAACACTTTTTATAAGCTTTTGCTCTCGTAACAGCAGTAATAATAAAAAAACAATAAATATAATAAAATAATTTAATTCGTTTGTTAGTTATTTTCAATAAAAAGTAACAAAGAAAATTTATAAAATGTAGTTTTGATTTAAATAGAAGCAAGTCTTGGGAAACTTTTGTTAATGTGATTGTATTGCATAAACTAAAAAATAAAATTCTCAATATTTATGAAGGAGAAACCTACTTATATTTTTTTCTAAAACTTTTTTTTCAAACAAGTTCATCGACCAAAGAGCTAATCAGTACAATTATTAATTAATTATTATTTAAGTCAAATTATGAAAACATTAAACTATAAAATAAATAATTTTTACTCATTAGTCTATACAACGTTTACGATACAAATTGAAAAAAAATCATAACTAACTCTCGTTTGTGGTACAACCAGCAGAACCCCTACTGTGACTAGAACTAAGAACAGAATTGTAACACAAGTCCAAAGGACTATTTTGACAACGTCGGTGCTTTTCTTTTCGATATCAACTTGTTCCTTGTTCTTTGCTCGCTGCTTTTCCACTTTTACTTCGCAAACAGCAAACCCACGCATCTTTTCACTGATTTTTTTTAACATATTTTTCGGAAACACTTTACAGTATGCTTGAGTTTTACTTGTGTTTGGTTTTTTGAAAAAGTAAATATCGTTTTTAGGACAGTTTTCATTTTTTGAATTTTTCACCAAACTAGCCAGTCTTGCTTTGGTTAAAGCAGCCACTGTTCCTAAGCTTTTTACACATTCAGCTTCTGAGTTATTTTTCTGGATTCTGTTGTTGGGCACGTAAAAGTGATGGTTTACCGTTCCGAAACTACATCGAAAATGGCCTTAAACAAAACACTTGTGAATATTAGCAATTATATATTTTATCTATGAGAAAAAAAAACTTTGTCCGTTTAGTAACTACAGCTTAATTTTTTCTTTTAAAAATGATAGTTATAAAAGTAGTTTTAGTATAACGATTTTGCTAATTAAATCATGCTTTATTTGCAAAACTTAAAAATACTTTAAAATTAGTGAAAAAAACGGTTGCTTGGTAGTATTTTATTTTCGTTATTATCATACCAGGTCTTTACAAACAATTTTTCACACCTAGATTCAACAGCAAAGTAGGTCATAAATCGCTCTCCTACCAAGTAAGTTATGGATCAAGCTACCATTATGTTTTAAAAGTATAAGTATGTAATTTTAGAAAGTCTTAGTATGAACTTATAAGTTATCTGTTAAAAATTGATTAACAAAGTCATTAGTGATCATTGTTACTCATCTTTTTATTTTTCTTAAGTAAAAAGTATTTGTCATTTAAAATGCTTTTTTATTTTCTATTTTTTTATTTTTTTTCAAAGTTGAATTGTTTGGTTACAATAACAGTGGTTTAGTTTTGATTGCAGCACTTTCTATCTGGTTACTCTTCAGATTATTTTTTAAGATTACTATTTTGAATTAAGTTAAGAATACTTACAAACTTTTTATTTTTTTAGCATGTCAACGTAAAATAAAAAGTTATAGATGTATATACTTTAACAGAAAATTAAGTATTTAAAAAGTACGCTGAGATAGCTTTTTCAAGCAAATTTGGTTAAAAATTCTCTTTTTCGGAGAAAAAAAACTCTTTTTTATGTTTACAAATGTTTTTTGGATTGTAGTATTACAATTTTAGACTAAGACAAAGTATTCAATTTTAGACTAAGACAAAATGTATATTTTAAAACAGAAGGAAATTTGTTGTTGTTAATATTATTATTGTATTTTTTTGTTTTCTTATTAGAACCATAAGTTTTTTTCATTTATAAAAGTTAAGTTCAATTATGGTAGAATTCACTTCTTTAAAGTTAGTAAAAAATTATGCAATAGTTTATTTCTCTATTCGAATGTAAAATTGTTTTAGCTGTTCAATGAAAATTATTAAAAAAATAAAAATAACACTTTTAGCACAAAGTACTAATAAAATTAAATTTAAAAGTATTTAGGCGTATTACATTTTTACTTTTTCTTTAAAAGGTTGCAACCTATCATTCAAGTATTCAAATATTTACTTAAAGTATTATTTATCTCCTTTTATAAGATGATTTAAAGTTATATCTTTTTATTAATTATTATGTTACTAAACAAGTTTTTAAGTATATTTTTATACCCAAAATTCTGTTCATTTTCGTTTAGTTTTTTTTTTCGTTTAACTGATTGTTTTATTACTAAAGATTTAAATATATAAATGATAAAAATTTAAATCTAATAGCTCGTAAGAAATGTTATAAGCATGTGGTGTACGACTCGATAACCGAAAGGTTCCTTTGTACACCAGGTCTTTAAACCAAACTTTTTGAGCGCCTTTTTTTATCGTTCAATAAACAATATATATTATTCAAATTTTAGTGCACCCAACAAAATCTCAATTTTCAATTTTTGAAGTAGTATAGACATATTTAAAACATAACAAGTGCGACATTTTATTAAACAGTCTTTATCTGCGAGCTTGACTGTACTTGTATTGAATAAAATATTATAAATTAGTTTTTTTAGCTTAAATTTTGTACCTCTGAAACTTTATAGTAACCAAATAAAATAGAAATGTTAACTGATTTTTGGTTGTTAGTGGTATAAGTTACAAATGCTTCTTTATTATCTTATCATTAGTGCAATATACAAACGGGTCATTAAACTGTATCCGTGGTGTATGACTCACTTACCGAAAGGTTTTATCGTCCACCAGGTCCTAAATTTTTGAGCGCTTGTTTTTTTGTTGTTTAATAAACTTACAAAAATAATAAGTGCTTAAGTATTTTAAAACTTCTTTGAAATAAAAAAACAACTAATTAAAAAATACTTAAAGAAAGCAATATTGAAACAATTTGTGTTTGAACACTAGTTTTTACTAATTTAAAAGTTATTAAATAAATAGTAAAATAATAATATTTAGAAGTCTTAAATAATATTGCTTTTTAAGTGTGTATAATTAATTAAAAAAATTAAAAACAGTAAAAATTATCCAGTACTTAAAAATATCTATTTATAAAAATAATTTTTACATTTGTTTTATAAGTTTGGTGTTTATAACTGTTTAATTTAAAAAAAAAATAAAAAACTAAGTTACCAGCTGTTAAACTGTAGATACTTATTTGAATCAGGGTTTCAAAAGGCCCCCTTTAAAAAGATAAAAAACTACGGCCCCCTCCAACAAGATTCCTCAGAAAACTACCATTAAAAACGTCAAGGACTTCTTTTTGCTTTTCCTAATCAACTCCAGAATATCTAGTGTATGTTTTAAACCATGACTTCATGGCCTCCTAAATTTCAGTAATTCCACTTTGGATAACGCTGATTTAAACTTTATTAAATTTCAGTTTTGTCGCTATCAAAAGTGTGTACATATTTTTTGGACGACCTGTATTATACATAATAACCTACTTTTAAAAGCTACTACCGAAAGTTTTAAATTAGGTTAAATACAAAAAAAAGTTCTTAAAAAGTCAATAGTTATTGTAACAACGAAGAATGCAACAAATATTGTTTATTAAACGATAAAAAATACGCTCAAAATACTTGGTCATAGGATCTGGTGCGCGAAAAAAAATTTTCGGTTATCGATTTCATAACACAGTGAGCAGAATATTTATTTTTTCAGTTATTTAATGTGCAGTGTACTGCTTTCAAATATTTTGAAAGTCACTATTGTTATATGTAACCATTATTGTTTTACCATACTGCTAATATAGTTTTTGTGTTCGGTAAATAAGCAATTTCATTAAAATAATTAATTAAAAAGTTTTGAAGCATCCTTAATTACTGTTTTTGTTTAATTTTTTAATACTTACAGTATTTTTACTGGGATACATAGTTATTCTTAGTGGTTTTAAATTAGTTAGGTTAAAATTTCGAAATAAAAAATATTTAATAAGCAAAATGAAACGGTCGCATAAAACTAAGCTTTGGAAGAAAAAAAGTTACAATTAAGTTTTATAAAACACATGTTTACACAATAAGCACTTTAAATATTTTTTAAAATTTTCATTCTGTTTTTAAATTAGTCAGTCACGCTTACAATTCTTATTAGATTTGAACAACATAAATATTAAACAGTTAAGCTTTATAGCTCTCTCAATTTCTACATATTTTGAATATAAAAACTGAAAACTTAATTTTAAAACTTTAAAGTTCAGCTATATTGCTACTTGTTTGTTATTTCAAAGTTTGATTTTCCTTAAAAAATAACTCCTACAGTTATTTTTCAATTTGAACAACAAAAAAATTAAAATAAAAAATTCTAAAAATCTGCTTTTAGTATTGTTATATTTAATTTAAATAAACAGAACAAGTACTGCAGAGTAAAAATAAAGTTTTGGATTTTTTATCTAAACTGAACAATAATTCTAAGCATGGTTGATTTTTTTTTAAATACATTTTTCTTTTAAACAAACAAGTAAAATTTAAATTAGACTTAAGAGTTGTAAAAGTTATTCTTTAATGTTTTTATACTGAATCTAAAAATAGATACTGAGAATTACAAAACTTACCGTTTAAGACGTTGTTCCTTAAAATTAAATAAGTAACAGAAATTGATTTATTTAAAAATTGAGCGGAATTGTAGAAACATATATTTTATAAGTTTATGAATTTAAATAGTTGCAAAACTTTACTTTCCTATTTTAGATAAATATAACTAACTAGTAAAGTGATTTAAATTATGCATTAAGATTAATATTTTATAAAGTTAACAAAAGTTTTGCAACATTTATTAAAGGATAAATTTTAACATTCAATAGTAGAAGTAACTTTTATGTTGTAAAGAGGCAAGACAATTTAACCGTACAAAAGTACATTTAAAATCTGATTTTGTTTTCTAATCGAACTACTACAGTTAATTGACTTTATCAATTTTTTACTTTTTTTAAAATCTTTTTAAACTGTTCTGACTGCGTTAAATGTTACATCACAAAAAATGCAAACTTTAAGTGACCAGTTTTTGAGCATATAAAAACACTTGGTACAAATAATTAAAATTATCATAAACTAATTAAACGGGAACGGGTCAAAATTGCACGAAGGGTCAAATTTGCACGAGTTACAATTTTGCACGAGAGTAAAAAAAAAAACAGAAAATATACTTATATGTAAAAAAAAGAAAAAAATACTAAAAGACAAATTAATAAAAAAACAAAAAGAAAAAAAAAGTTACTGACCGAGGGTAAGAGAGATAGTAAAAATTATAACTAGTAAAATTTATTATTAAAAAAGTAAGAATATAAATAAATAATTAAAAAATAAAAAGCTACCGACCCAGGGTAAGGGGTAACAGTGATTAAAAAATCTAAAGTTAAAGAAAATTATAAATAAGAATAAATAAAAACTTCAACCTATGGAAAGATGTCTCCGTGCAAAATTCTCTGCTCGTGCAAAAGTGTCTTTGTGCAATTTAGTCCGCTCGTGCAAGTTTGACACCTACTCAATTAAACAGTCTGAACTCTAAAATTTCAAAAAAGCTTTCAAATAATACACAAGTACTAACCTGCTGATAGGCTGTAGATAGAGCCAAATATTAACCAAGCTATAATCATATGATTAATCAACTTACACTGTGAAAATGTTAAAGTTGTAAAATAAAATAAGTTTTTAAACACTAATAATTACTTTGTCACCAAATGAGCAGTTAAATATTTTAAACGCTGTCATAATTTATATTGCGTTTTTATGTTAGTTTAATAAAACTTTAAGTTAAACTTTCAACTACTAACAAATAGGAAACACTTTAACTTAGATAACTATTTAAATGGTCTTTCATGCCATTCAAGAGTTGCAATGCAAATTTTTAATTAAACAAACAAAACCAATGATAAACTATAACATATAAGTTTTTTTACCAAAAAGTTAATTTCAAACTTAGTAAAACCTTTGGATCTTTTCAAATGTATTAGTTTATCAGATTTTTTAGTTTTTAACACAAACAAAACAAATAAGTTTAGTTAATCCTAAACTTTTACTAAAGGTAAAAATATACTATTAAGATTTAAATGGAAAATTTTATATTATACACATGCCTTTAAAAAGATCATAAAAATACAGTTTAATCGTATATTAGCTTTTTGTATGTTGTTGAAAGTCAATAAAAATGTCTCAGAACTTTTATTTGTACACTTTTCTTACTAACTAAAAACTTGATTTTTTTTAATATCTATAGAAAAGTAGTTTATAACAAACCAAATAAAATAGGTCTATTTATGTACATAAGCACTTTAAACAATGAACTTAAAAAATCTCTGTGAGGAATTTTTTATAAAAATCCTTTATATATTAATACGTCATAATGCGGGCTTTTAAATTTCTCAAGCTGAGCAGTTCATACGTTTTGTAAACTTATTCAACGTTTTGATTCGTTCAAATATAAAATATTAAGCTTTTTACAAATACTCCTTCTAAAGTTTGCTTTATTGTCTAGCTAGAATCTATAAATTTTGTTATTGTTAAAATCAGTCAAAATCTTAATTCAATTAAGATAATTTTAATACATTTAAAAGTAAATCAAACTAAAGCTATTCTAATTTTTGTATAAATGTAAGATTATTTTGATATTATGATGCTCTATCTATACTTTCCCAAAATTTTATCAACTTTATGTAACTGTTTCAGAATTAAAATTAGTTTAAATGCCTATAAATTTACAAATATATTTTTGACTTACAAAGTTATCCTCTATAAGGTTTTTAACTATCTAAATATGAAGTTTTCTTTAGCTTGTTAAACTATAGATCTGTAAAAATTTGTAGAAAGGATGTTATAAAATAAATGATAGAACAAATTTCATACTATTTAAACTGCATACTTTAGTAATAGAAACATCTTGTGTTGATCTTCTATTTTTTACCTTGATCTTTTTAATCTTTAACAATTAGCTCAATAATTGGTGGGCCGGATCCGAAAAAAATTACTCTCTGAAGGGCTGGAGTATTTCGAAATAACTATTTACCGGATCCAGTATAGGGATCCGACAGGATAATCTATTTTTAGATCCGGATCCTAATTACAAGCTACTATTACCCACCTGGATCCTAACTGTAAAAGCAATTCGTATCCGGCTGGATACTATTTTAATGGGTCTGGTAGATCACTATTTCGAAATCATTTGGTTAACAAAAATTTTTTAAAGTATGACAACTTTAAGTTAATGTTTATCAACCCAACAGATTTATATATTTATTATAACCTCGGGTAGAACTAACACTAATTTTCAAAACAAAGTAAATTTATTACTAAAAATTACTCAAGACAAGCTTTGACTTGTTAAGTTTAGCATATTTTTTTTAAATTCTTTTAATCGTAAATATTCTTAAGGGTATTGCTAAACTGAAGTTCATCGTCACACTGAACTCATTGTAAAGTGAAACTATGATATTAATGTACTTTTCCGTTGATATCACTGATTGTTCTTTATTTGAAAGTTTTGCAAAATTCGTTAAGTTATTCTTACTGAGATGGCGAGAAAATAGTTTGAACTTTAACCTTAATTCCTTTAGAGTAAATTTTATTTGCATGAACGCAAAATCTGAAAGACGATCGTTATTGGAAAATTGAGTAAAATCTTTATACTTTTATTTCATTAAAAAAAAAGCGGTTTTAGGTCCTAAACGCGTCTTAAAACTTTTCCTTAAACTTTATTAAAACGTTAAGTTGAGTAGTTTGACTGAAAAAAGTTGTCAACTACTTGTTGCAAAATAATAAATAACAAATTTTCTTAAAATTAATATAAACAGTTCTCTATTCATTCAGGAAAACTGTCATTTTTGACTCATCCACTTTTTATGAGTGTCATTAACATGGACGATTGCCAAAGGTAGATGTGTAGAGTATCAAGTTTAAATAAAAAAATTGCTTTGGGTAACTCGACAAAAGGATATTCCAACTGAGTTTGTACAAAACAAAATATAAGAACAAAATGATGTTTTTATAATTACACGTAAATTAAAATTCAAACTTTTACATTTTGTTTTGTAAAAATATGGTACAAAGTTTTAAACAAATTTTGTAATATTGACCTTGGTGGGCCAGTCACTTCACTCGTGGCCGAATTCAATTGAAATTTAAAAATTGTTAGGGGCCCAGTCGTTTTAATTCTGCGGGCCAGGTCCGGCCCGCGGGCCGTACGTTGCTCACTTCTATTTTATACAATATCGTTTATACTACTATTCATATTCGGTTTATCAAAAATATAAATGATAATAGAGAAATTTTTTTATTTGATATTTTAATAAACTACAATGTACTTTTCTAAAACAAAAAAAAACAATTTAACTTAAAGATATCAAGGTTGCCGGTATTTTAGTTTTTTTTAAGCACATACAAAGAACATTTAAGCACATACAAAGAAAGTTTACATATTTTATTAAAGCATAATATGATTTACAGTTTTTGTTTTATGCTCATGTTTATGCTTACTTATATATTTTAAGATGAGATATATGTATTTATTTTACACAGCATTTTTACCACTTTTTACTTTATATTGGAACTTTATATTGCATTTTTGTGGTTTTTCTTGTAAAAAGAGCAACAAGAAAAATGTGAACGTACATGATCGTAAAAATTTAAATCTAAGGGAGGAGACAGTATGGTAGATTATGGTTTCGTAGTCAAAATTGGTAGAAATGGGTATAAAAAAGAGTGCACACAAATTTTTTCTTAAAAAAACAAAAATAATTTTGTGTTGAGTTAATTTATATAACAATAATTATAAACGAAAAAAAACTATCAACTAATATTACTAATTATTATTTTTCATTGATCATAATTTTTTTTGTTGTAATTAAAACTGCTTAAAAAAAGTGATAAAATTTATGATGTGTGGCTCAATGACCGAAAGATCGTTCTACACACCAATCCATTGACCATACTTGTGAGCGTTCACATTTTTCTTTCTAAACAAGTGCATAAAAAACAAATTTTTAAAAGTCAATTTTTTTAGAATTTCTTTAAATGTACAAAAAGTATAGTTTTTTCTTTAGTTCAATTTTTTATTTTTAGACAACAGTTTTTAGAAAGCAAGCTTTTATAAACAACATATTGAAAGTCTATGACATAAGTTAAATAATTTTTTAGTTAAAAACTACTTGATAAAAAATTAAGAATATGTTTCCTACAAGTTGTCTAAAATTTAATTATTACTTAACTTTAACTTTCTATAATTTAAATGTATATTTTTTAACAGAACTCAGAGAACCTTCTTTTGTAACAGTGAACTTTAATTACCCAATACTTACTTAATTATGTTTTTTTTATTATTTCAAACTAACTAAAATTTTGGTTATATAGCAACCAATATAATGTTTAAACTTAGTTTAGTTTTCTAATACATAATTACATAAAAGAAAAATAAATTAACTGATAGAAGTTTAGAGTATTAAGCAATGTTATAAAAAAAAGAGAAAAAAAAACTAGTAGACTAATTTGCTCTTAAATTAATGAACTTTTGAACTAAACTGGTTGATAGTATTACACTTTTTTCATTTTTTAAGAAACAAGTAACTTTACTAAAAATTTTAAGTTAACTGACATTTAACTTAGTTGTTTTGTATAGTGAAGTTAACATTGTATTCACTGTTTACATATTAACTAATTTATTATGTTTATAGTTAGTTTATTTTTTTTTACTAATATTTCATTAAATTTTAATAGTATTTTTATAATTTATCATTAGTTCTTTTTTTTTATTATAATTAGTTCGTTTTTATTTTATTAATAGTTGCTTATTACTTTTTTCTATAAAAGTTTGTTAACTTTTGAATAATTTTTATCAAAGGAAATGTTAAACTTTGTTGGACATCAACGTGAAAATTTTATTATTTTCGCTTCGATAGTCCAAAAGTCGAGTTTATACGTAATTTAATATTTAAATTCTTTTTTTTTACTAATAATTCTTAAAATGATAAAAACACTTTTGTTTTTAAAAGCATTGTTTCGAAAAAATAGTAACAACCGCTAGTTGACGCATTTTTGCCATGTAGAATTAGCTACCGATCACACCGGGTTTCATGCTGTAATCAGCATGTTACATCATGCAACCATGTCTTGACCAGGCGATTGTTATGTAAGAAAAGCGTATAAACAACCGATGAAACGAGAAGGCAGATCATTGGGATTTCGACGTTAGCAAGAAAAATCACTACGCCAGTTTTCAGTCCGAAGCGTAAGCCGCCATCTTGGAAAAGCTAGATTATGTCCGGTGAAACATTTTTATTCAAGTATTTGTTTGTTTGTCTGAATCATTTACTTTGTACTTAACTTCATAACTTCGTAGTTTTTATATCTTGTTCTATATACATTTTGTATGCCTACTTTAGCAACGTCGACGGGGCGTACAACTTTATTTAAGTTGTTAACGTGCCATACTCATAAGCCTACGCATACTGCAGCAGACAAGCAGCAACAACTTCAGGTTTAGATCAACTTGAAAATTGAACTCGAGCCATAAGCCCACGCATTCGTTGGCATAAACTTATTACTCTTGTCTTTCATTTTCTTTGTTTAAATATTGTATCTTTTTATTTCGCGCGCTCTACATTCAGTGTCAATGAGGAAGTATAAGTCCCTACTTTCTGAACCAGTAAACTGTACGAGCAACCATTTCTTACAGCCCAACTAGAATTGTGAACTGCAAGAAGCCTTCTCTAATTATAACCTTTCTTATCGTGTCTTTGATTGTATTGTATAATAAAGCATATATACACTTGTTAGTCTTATTTAAACTTAAATTATAAAGAAATGAAAGAATAGGGTATTAGCTCTTACACACTCTTGCTTTCGGTCGCAGACCGAGGTAGCAACTAAAGATAAAGATGGCCCCGAAGCTCCTGCTAATCTGGCTCGTGTCGAAACTGCCGAACCTGTTATTGAGGCGGTTTCACACAAAGCTAGAGACCCCAGTAGCCCGGAGTACTACGGCTTGATTAATGGTTTGTTTGCAAAATGTAGAATTTTTCCTTGTAAGAAAATCAACCATAACTGTTATACTACCACGTTGCACAAACAGCAGTGAGCACTTTTTGAATTTTAGTTTGATTTGGAGTTTGTGAACTTTAAAAAATAATAAACTGCTTGCTGCTATTTAGACTATTTCGTAAAATATATGCGTAAAACTTTATATAACTTTTTTAAACACAAAGTTTGTATTAGATTACAAAAGACCTGAAAAAAAAGAAACATATTTGTTTAATACATTTTGTAATTTATTTTTTAATAGCTGTTATCTTTATAGTTTTATACCAATAGTTATAGTATACAAACTAGTTTGATTTATTTTACAAATAAATTCTGAAAAAAAATGCAATCTATATCTAAAAAATGATGAAACAATCTTAAAGAAAGATAAATATAAAAATACGCATTTAAGTAAACAGCAGTTTTTGTTTTTTTCCAACAAATTTTTACCTTTAAAGTTTTTTATACAATTTTAAAGCATTTATAAATTTCAAACTCAAAACTGGGCAGTAGTTTTTAAGCCAGTAGATTGAGTTGATCTTGATTTTTCACTTCTTTTATTTTCGTATGAACTTGATATTTTGTGCTAAAAAATAATCATACCATAATTTATGTTGTTATTTTAATTATTTATGTTATAGTTGCACAATTATTTTAAATTTAGTTGTTAGTATAACAAGTTACATTTAAAACATGTACAATACTTAATAATCAAAAAAGTATAAAGTTTATACTTCAAAAGTTATTCTAGAACTTAATGCAAGTCGGGTGTAGTTTAATTAAAAATAACTAATACTATAACCTTAACGCACAAATATAGTTCTGACTGAAATCTTTATGTTTTGACAGTATTACAAGTTTATAATTTATTTTTTTTTACAAAGAAAAACACGTTTGAGTTTTCATAACTTAACAAATAAAATTTTAAGTAAGAGGCCTTTATGACTACATAAGTATAAGAATTGTCTTTTAACAGAATAACTTATGAGTTTCTTGTATACTTTAGCCAGGGTTGGGCAACGCCGGCTTTCCAAGAAGTCTGGCTTGCACGATATTTTTAAATTTAAAAAGTGTGCAACAAAAATAAAACAGAGTTTTTCTTTACAAAAGTTTTGAATTTTTTTTTTGAATTTTCTTTTTAGTAGACAGTCTAAATAAACAACTCTTTGAAATAGTTTTTATTATTTTTCTGCTTTTAAAGAGTTCTTTTTAAACTTTATTTTAAAAATTGATAAAATTAGGTAGCTTGCGAAAATTTTGTTTAAGGAATCCAAGCAACAGAAGAATTTCTTGTAAATCTGGCCAGCCGACTAAAAGGTTGCCAAACCTTAAATTAAACTCTTCTAAAACGTTAAATTTAGCTAAGTAAAAAAAGTTAAGTCGAATATAATATTTTGTCTAAGTCTAAAATAATCTAAATGAAGATAAGATTAAAAATCGTTTTAAGATGAAATTTTCTAAACGGTTTATACAAATTTATAACAATGGCTATATGTAGAAAATTGAAAAGAAAAAAAAAACTAATTTACTTACGCTGCTAAGTATTTGCTTCTTTTTTACATTCAGCAACTTGACCGCGATCAATTCTTTCACATTAGGCTGAGTCGCAATGTAAAACACAAAAATCAGTACTCCCTATAAAACAATTATAAAACATACAAAAAAAGCAACAAATCTTATTTATAAAACGCTCTAACCAAACAAAAGTAAAACTTATAGCTTTTAGTCTTTTTTTTTTATTCAAAAAAATAAAGGCTATTGGTCTATAAAGTTTACTGATTAAAGTGATAAATACAAGCTGTAATATGATTATTGAACTTGCTGCATTGCTAAAATTTTTATGAATTACACTACTCTAGGTTACAAATAGTCAGAAACTGTTTATACTTAATGTTCAAGATGTTTTTTAGTTTAAAATCAACAAAAGTAATTTTAAAAAAATCTTTAAAAAAAACTAACCGCTTGATTAAACTTTACACTGTAATAAACTTACAAACATGTGATATTGTTATTATTATTTTTTTAACCTGAAGCGAATTTATCAATGAGAACAACACGGAAAACACCCGTTTCGCATCCGGGTCGGTGGACAGCAGCATCAGGTAGCCGAATATCCAGGGAAGCCCCAGTGTTGATACCATGCAGGCAGCTCTCTTCAACGACTTTTTGTTTTCTTTCCACGACGTCTTGTCACTGTTGCTCAGCTTCTGCGTGAAAAATAGGCTTAATAATTTACTTTCTTGTTTATAATAACTAACTTTTGTCTATGAGCTATCATAAAACATATGTTTATAAGTTTGTTACTAAAAAAAATAAAACATGTATTTCAGGTAGATTATGTTGTTAGCAAAAATTTAAAACTTAAAACTTGTTGTATTTATAAAATAAACACAAAATATCTATAAAAGTGTAATACATAACTACACTTAACATTGTACATAAACACTGTGTTGCTATAACAGAATTGAGCAACTTACTTTTCTTCCGCACGTGATGTAGTAAAGACACAGTACGAAAATGGCCGAATTCAACAGAAGCACGAGAGCAACTGGGATGACAACTGAGAAGAGCATGGGCCATGTGCTGAGCCAGCAGTATTTGCTGCTGATGTAGTTGTCCCTGCCGTACGAGCCGTAGACTGTTGTCACTTCTAGTAGTGGTATGCCTGTTAGTTTTTTCAATTAATTTTAGAAAAGAATTCGAAATAAATAAAAATTGAAAAAACATTTAACACAACCTTAAAATTAGAACCAAGTATTATTTTTAGGCGTATACAAAAAAAATAAAGTGAATATACTCAAGGTAAATAAAACAGCCTTTACCAAAGCAAACAACTAGGGCGCATCGGAAAAAGGTCCGCTCGTCAAAAAATCCCCTGTTGATGCGCGACCAGACCAAGTGGTAGAACAGAAAGCAGCCTTCAACCAACAGGGACGACCATAGAGCCAACACGGAGTAGTGGAGCAGAAACGCCGTTGCTAGGCAGTTGCTCTTAAAGTAAAAAATAGTTTCAGTGTTTTTTAAATTGTATTTAAAAAAAGCTTTATTTCCTACAACGTATTGTTTGTTTATGTTAAGATGTTTAAAAAAAATGGTTTATCTAAGTATACTATAAAATTTTTTTACAAAATAAACAAATTTTCATGATAAAAATTGCCATAAGAACAAAAGAAAGTTTAAACTATTTAGTACGTATTACACTTATTATCGTAATTTTATTAAAATTAATTTTAGGAATTGTTTGGCTTTCATGTTTTTTTTAATATTCTTACTTTATTTTCCGTGTTGTCTATTCCTGCCATGAAAATTATGTCAATAAACAGAACGCAAGTACAGATCATGAGAAGTATACGGTGTGATAGCTTCGAATGCAATTCTCTGTAAAGTTTTCGGGTAACACTTGTGGATTAAATTCATTCATTTTTTATAAGTATTAATTAGTTTATCAAATAGAAGTTAAATTGATCAGTATCAAGAATTTTTTCTAAAGAAAACTATTTTTTAAGTGTCTTTCTTTTAAAAGCCTTGGCAATTACAACTAATAAAACTGTATAAAAAATTTTAAAACATGCTAGTATAATAGCATAAAACAACTATTGTTTTTTTTTATTAAAGTCATGTTGTTATAAAAATTATATTTTGAATTTAAAACTGTTAAACATCTATGTTAAAGCATCAAAAAACAGTTAAACACATTTATAAAACTATTCATCTTAGAATAAAAAAATTAAATCAAAACTATTAAAACTTTATTACCTTAAACAAACATGAAATTTAGCTTTTATAGTTCATATCAAAAATGTAAAGGATAGAGACTTACCTAAAGTATAAAACGACGGTTATAGTTAGAAGAATACAGGAAAACGAAATCGAACAGCCAAAAAGAGTCACCAGATCCATGTACTTCGGGGCGTAATCTTCTTCAATGTCCTAAAGGTAGTATATTTTCAAATAAGTTTTTGTAAGGCTTTTTATAAACGTGAAAACTTTTATCAGAAAGAAAACACATATGATCTAATAGTTATGTAGTTTAAAAAATAAAATCCGTACAGATAATTTTAAATTTTTATCGACTATCAAACAAAGTTGAATTATAAAACTTTGAAATAGGATGTTTTTTTGTATATATTTTTTAAATAAGTATTTAAACTTGGGTTTTTTAATTGCACTCACCAGTATCACCGCAAAATGAGTCATGTGGTTACAAAAACACTGAATTTGTTGAAAGTTTCCGTTTACGTTGCTTACTACTTTTCTGCAGCCTTTTGACGACCAGTTTTGGGTATCAAAGTCCCAAAAAACGCATTTTTCATCAACTGTGAACTTTGTATCGTCTCGTTTGTAAACTCCTAAAAACATTTTATTTTA
Organism: Thalia democratica; assembly: GCF_965202585.1. Taxonomy (NCBI): domain Eukaryota; kingdom Metazoa; phylum Chordata; class Thaliacea; order Salpida; family Salpidae; genus Thalia; species Thalia democratica. The sequence goes on from NC_139165.1 coordinate 44,178,030, forward strand.
TAAAAAAATACATTCTGGTCTTTTGATAGTTAACAATTAGTTTTATATTTTATAGATATTTTCTTGAACATTTATAATAAGCCCGTAAAATTAAACCTGTTTTAACAAACGAAGAGTTTTGCAGCGAGCTGATACTGTCTAATAATCCCGCACCTCCAGCTTTAACAATGTTCACTATTTCCAACTCGTTTTCAAGGCTGGACACGCCAACTTTTCCAGATTTAACCGACACGGACAGAACGTTGCTGAGGACCAACTTTTGGCCATCGCTTGGCTCGTCGGCGGCGGCGAACATTTTCGGGCTCAAGTACTCGACGGTGGTCACTTTCACAAGCTCTTCGTCCCTCTTCTGTCTCTTCAGTTCTTTGGTGAGCTGCCGGTTGATCTTGAAGAATGATTTTTTGCTTTCTTCAAACGGGGGGTTTCCACGCTCCGACCCGCCTATCATCGAGCCGTCTAGTTCTTCGCCGTCCAACTGAATCGCGTTGATTACGACGTTGTCGTTTTTTATTTGGAAGTTTCCCTGTTGTGAAATTAACGGTGCTATTTTAAGGATTTTTATTTTGGTTAACACTAGTTTCATATTTTTTTCATATTACCTATAACATTTTTGAGTTTAATTTTAAAGAATATTTTTCAGTCTGAAAAGGTCTAAATAAAAAATATCATTTTGGTAAGTTTTAAATTGTTTTTATTATCTTTAAGGTTTTTGATGTTTGAAGCAATGGATTAAACAATTAACAAACAAATAAAAATATTAATTTTTTTAGGATAGTGCTTAAAAAAACATATTAAATTATTTATAATGCTTTATTTAAAACAAACAAGTTTAACAGTTTACTTATGAATATTTGATATTCGAAAACAGTTAAAAAATTATTTTTAATATATCTTATCAAACACCAAGCAAAATTTTATTATAGCAAAAACTCATAACCAAACTAAAACTGTTTGTATTTTTGGTTAGTTTCTAAAGTACTAAAACTTCCATCAAACCTCTTTAAAGTCATAATTTTCCACAGATCTTTCAATTACAGACAGAGTTATTGAAACAGTTTCTGAACTAAACTTTTCGAGTTCAACGAGTTTCGCACTCATAACAGAGTTCACGTAACTCGCCAGCTTTTTTATTTCATTCTTACTTGTGGGCTTGCTTTCGTTTGAAAACTGTTTGAGGATTTTATCCAAGGTTTCAGGGACTGTTTGAGGTGCGGTTGGCTCAGTAATTACTGGCCCTTTTTGTTGCAAACCTGTTTAAAGCTTTCTTATTTAATATAAACTCAAATGATTTATGTTAGTTATACAGAATTGAAATACTCTATTACATTTTTAAAACTACATTGTAGACTTATGTCAAACAGGTGTAAGAAAACTGCTTTAAGTTTGAAAAGCTGATAAGAAAAGTTTAACTATTTAGTTTTATAAAATAATTAAGATAAAATTTTTATAAAGAATAAAAAGAAAGATTTTTTTTTGTTGCTAATTTCCGGTAAACTATCCTTTAAAATCTGTATAAAAAGTATTAAATTTATATCAATTTTAAATACAGTATTGCTTTTGTATCACTATATTTAACAACAAGATGTAAACGTCTTATACAAATTATTAACAGTAAATAATTTGTTTAAAAATAATTAATTAGTTATCCAATAATTTCTGTTAAATAGTTTAATAGAACTTACCATTAGGCTCAGCTTGATGATACTGACAAACGAAAGCATTTTCTCGATTTTTAATGTTGTTGTGTAAAACGCAAAAGCTAATTTCATCATTTGCCACATAAGCTGTACTGTTAAGTATAAATCAAATTGTCTTACTTTAACTTTGATTATAAAAAAAATAAAACTTATATAGCTAAAGAAGTTGCTTGCCTAAAAAGATATTTTCACAGTTATTTTACTTTTTAGTGTTAAACTGTCCAATTGTTTTTGTTTCAAACTGAAAACAAATTATCAACAGCAAATGAAGATTGTAAATGAGTTGCATTTCTGTAACAAAGTTGAAAAAAAAAAACCAACTCTCTACTTCCCAAACAGTCGTTTCTCGGGTTAAAGATCGCCTGAATGACTTTGTGGGCTTCGAAGTCCGACCTCTGGTCTTTTACCTGGTACCAGACCGCGAAATTATCAACTTCAAACCTGTCCGAAACCGTCTGTCCGAGTAATGCAATCGCTGACTTTTTCTCAACCGTGTCCACGTACGCGAGTTGAGCAGAAACTGATTTGCAGAAGGCTATTGCGTCATAATGAGTCATTTTGCCCATATATAGTTCGAAGACTAAGCCTTCTGCAGCGTACATTTTTCCCGTGGGAAAGTCCTCAACTGATGCTAAAAATATATATTTAAGTTATTGTATGATTGTATATTTGGTTGTAGTAGAAAACTTTGGTAAGTAATCAATTTTTAGAATTTGTGATTGTAAAAATTGTTCTATCAAAAAATAAAAAATAAAAACACGTTTTTACAGACCTTGTAAGAGTAGTGCTTGGAAAATATTCAAAGACAATAGAAAAAATACCTTGTTCATTTTTTGTAATTTAAAAAGAATAAACCTAAAAACAAAACCTCATTAAATATGCTGAAAATTGTAACTGTTTGTTTTTGAAACTTTACTTTGTTAAAATTAAGAAATTAGTTAATTAAAAGTTAATACTAAATAAAATAAATAACAAACAAATTAGTAATTATTAAGATTAAAACAAATTAAAACCTTTTAGATTTGTGCTCAAAAAACACTTGTCAATTTGTTAAGTTTTAAAATTGTACATATATGAAAAAAAAACTCTCTACCTGTATTTAAAACAAAACTAGCTATTTAAGAGCATAAGTATCTATAAACACTGAAAATAGTTATTTAATGAATAAACAAATGAAAAACAAAACTAAATAATGATAATATCATTTGTAACTGTTGTTTTACCTTTTAATTAAGTATAAGAAAAAAGTTGTATAAACTTATGTTTAGATACATATACATGCATTTGAAAAAAAAAATGTTTTTTTAGACATTATAAAGTTTAGGAAAAAATTGATAGCCATTATTTCTTTTCTCAACAAAAATGTCAAAAAAAGTTCCAAACGAAGTTTTTACGTTTCATGCGTACTACATTTCCTGTACTTTTCAATTCAATTTGAAAGAATACAAAGGATTATATTTCTAAACATAGCTCAAAAATTTTCTTCTTTTTAAAAGAATACAAAGTTTTTTTTTTAGTTTAATTTTTTTTGTGTAATGTTAAAGTGCTAAGAAGGAGTCTCATAAAAAAAGACCCATACGCTTGATAAGGTTGGTACATACTTTATTTTAAAACGATAGCGTTAGAGTAATATCATAAAATCAAATCTAATAAACCGCTAAACTGATCAAGCCATGAAGTGATTCAAAAAAACACCATACAACTTTAAACGCAGTTACATTGTTTTATTCAGAATTATATACAATTTCTTGGTGATCACTTTTGGGTTCGTTTAAGCATAATAATATGTCTTTTAAATAAAATATTGAAGTTTTCAAATAAAGATATAAAACATAAGCTTGTAATAGTTTAGTGTTGCTAAAAAACTATTGTTAGTACTGCTAAAAAAGCTATAGATGACGAAGAAAAGATTTAGGTTATTTAAATATGTACTAACCATACAATTAGACAGTTTTAACATCTTCATACAATTATTAACAGTTTTCATAAGTAAATTAACAAACATCGTTACAGATAAAACTAGCTCTAATAAATTTTGTTTCTCATTACATACACTTTTTATTAGCTTATTATCTTTCAAAAGATCAAAATATTATAAAAATGGTATATTACTAAGTTTAAGCTTATGAGTTTCGCAAAATAGTATATCTAGTTTGTTCATTTTTTTGTTCATAAACTTTAAATTAAAAACATAGCTAGAGTAAAATAGCCAGAGCTAAACTACACCTAGTGGTAACAGTGATATTAATTTTTACATAAAAGTTTTAACTATAATTTTGCAATCAAAACTGTATTTCAGCCAAATTTGAACGGTCTATAATATTACTAACATTAATAGTTCTTTTGTCAACTCATATTTGACTATTGCATCAAACAAGGCAGAAAAAATTAAATCTGACTGTTAACAAAAGTTATATCAGTAAAAATATATTAAAGATCAACAAAATAAAAGTTGTATAGTCTAGTTAAGATTTAGATTTTATAAAGCGTTTTATATTTTATGAAATGTTAGTATTACATTTAATTTTATAGAGAAAGTTTTTAAAACTGACAAATACTACTTTATAACTAAATACTACTTGAATATTTGATCGTTACTATTCGAATCAATAATTTAATAGTTTAAAAACTTAGTTATACTTATTTTTTAAGTAAAGTACTTTTTCTCTATTTGGTAGTTAATTAATAACGAAAAACAAAGTAAAAAGTTGTATTCCATTCTTTGTTTATACATTTAAAGTATAACTTATAGACAAACTTTCAGTTTAATTTCTTTTAATTTTTTACAGCTTTCACGTTAGATTGAAGCTTATTCATTTTAAGTTAAAATGTTAATCTATACCGTGTTATTTAGTCATATAAGCATAATCTTTACAAAAATAAGAATCACAAAATTTAAACTAAGTTAATATCAGAACTTTATTTTATATGAGGTTTTTTTTATCAATAAGACTTTTTCTATTGTTTACTATAACATGTTGTTTTAATATCTTTTTGGCAATGTTTAATAATTAATGTATAAACTTAGAGAAAAAATTGATGACAATAAAAATATTACACCAAAATAAAGTTTTTAATCCATGCAAATTTACTAAAAAGTTTGATAAAACTATTAAAAGTTTTAACGCACTTAGTAATATTTATCAAAACGTCACCAAAAAGTCTATCAGAGTCAAAATCTGTAATTGCATGTGCCGTGAAACAAGCTATAGTTATGACTAAGTTTTGATTATACCACAAGTTGGATAGGATCAATGAAAAAGTCTTGTGGTCTGGGGGTCCAAGTGGTAGAATCAAAATGTTATCTTAATATTTAGTTAAAGGGATTTTTTTATATAATTATAACAAGTTAGCTACATATTACGGTCACTACAAAAACATAATTTTTAAATTAGTTTACAATTTTTTTTCTTTTTTACCTTTGATAACATTTGATATTTTTAATTTGTATTATGTTCTATACAAAATCATAATCATTTTTTTACAACTGTACCTCAATTCCAAAAAGTCTATAAAAACAAGTTTTGATATCAAATAATTTTTAATTTATTTACTTTATTACCATTTTATTTTTTAAGATATTTTTTATTGTTTCTTGTACAAGTTTCAAGAATACCTGGCCCGACTAGAATTGTTTTAACAAGTCTGGTTCTAAAGTCTTTTTTTCCTAAAATGAATCTAACCAGCCGACTAGAGGGTCGGCTGCAGTAGCAAGGTTTTGAAAACTTTTTCGTTTACATTATTTTGCAAATGAAGTAGAGCACTTTTATAGCAGTATAAAAACACCATCTAACACAATTCCCCAATGTATAAATTACCTCTAACCCACCTTACCTAAACATAAAGCAAAATATATTTGAAAAGAAATATTAAAAAATACTTAAAGTAATAACGAGTAGATTTTAAGCTAATCAAAACCTCCTAGATTTTGAAGCTTACTGGTGGACAAGAAAATTTTTCAATCCCTAAATTATAATAAGACGATAATCAGCTGCTTTATATGTGGCATAGTTGCCCTTTTGCAAAACTTTTTTTGAGCGTTAGAATTGGTTCTTTATAAAAAAAAAACATTCTATTTGATAATAAACAACGTTGTCTAATTAACCCAACCAGTTTAAAATTTGAATTTTTTTGAAATTTGAATTTTTTTAAATTGTTTTGTAAAGATACTAGTTGAGGTGTAAGCAGACTGCGAGTCAGCAAACTAACATGCTAACTTGGCGGCCTAAGATAGAAACCTTCGAAACTTACAAAACATATTATGAGACATGAAGTAAAGAGAAAAAAAAACACGGGAAATTCAAAACTTACACTAGTTTTTTTACTTGTAATGAAAAGTAAAAAGTGAACTATAACTACTGCCAGCAAAAAATTTTAAAACTTTTTTCTTGTGAATCTGCAGTAGAAATGTAATAACATAATACTAAATATATAAAAAAAACTAAATATATAAAAGTATTTGCTATTACTTTACATAAACTATCGTAGTTTATGGTAACCACGTTATTCAACATAGTTGTTACTTAAGATTATAAACTTGATTTTCAGTGATTTAATTTTCAAACAAGAAGTTTTTCGTAAAAAAACTCTTGTAAATCGAATGGATTTAACTTAAAATATTTTTATACTTTTTGCCAAACTAACTGCATTAGAATTTTAAGAAAATAATTATAGAAATTAGGTGTGCTGGATTAACAAAAGAAAATATTGACTTAATATTTTTAAGCCTTACTTTGTAGTATTTGAAATTAAGTTTAAAATACAAACAAAATTTTTATTTAATGATATCAAAGACGTTCAATATCAAAAATACATTTTATTGGTTTGGTTTTGTCTTCTAAGTTTTAAGTAATTTTGTTAATTAAAAATGTTCGCATGCTTATAATTCTACTAAAATGCAATTGTTTAAGAAGCTTTTTTATTTACAGAGTAAAGTTTTGTTACTGTTTTTGTATTGCTTTTATAACTTTTGTAATATATAGTTGTTTTCTTTTTCTTACTTCACGAAACTTAATTGGAAGCACTACTTTATTTTTAAACTTCGCCCTTTTTAAAAATTTGCTAACATGTGGCTAGGAGTTCCCGCCACAACAAGCAACTGAAACAATAGAGTTGTAAAGACTGTTTATGTAACTCAGATGAATTTATTATGAAGCTTAACAAAAAATCTACTTTAATTTACTGAAAAGTTGAAGCATTGTACTAAAATTTAAAGAAATGTTTGAATTTAAATTAGTTAAACTTTGCTTGTTTTTTTACTTTTAAGTTTTACATTGTATTTCATCTAGAATCAAGATGAGTAAGTGGAACATTCATTATTTATAATAATTTTTACAAGCTAATGTGTTCAAACTTAAATTTTCTGCATTTTTCTTCTTTTTAAATACAAATAGTTTTGTATGGATTTTATAAAACCAGTTGTTTTAATATTGAGTTTTTTTTAAATATTACAAATCCAAGGTTAAATCGATAGAAATAATAATAATAAAAGTCTTATAAGAATTTTTTGACAGCTGATATTTTATTAATCTTCAGTCACTTGTTAATGTAGTTAAGTTAAATTTTTTAAAGCTACTCAAAAAAAAATTAGTGCAGTCATTATTGTCTAAAACATTTAAACATATATTGTTGTTTAGAGATAAAAAATTACACTACTACTAGTTTGGATCTTTTACTTAACATTTTTATCATTTTGTTGTTTTTAATAGTTTATATTATAACTAAAAATAATTATTGTTTTTTTTTAGATGAGTTTTTTTATTAACTTAGATTCAGGCTTATTTTCTATTAAGGCCTTTGTAATACTTATATGTACAAGTTTTAGTTGTTGGTAAGTTATAGTTTAAAAAAAAAGTTTTCTTCAGTTGTTTTTAAACTACCTACAGATAAACATCAGTTTCTTTTGGTTAATTTTTAGAGAACTTTGTTTGGTTCACCTACATAAGCAGTATGCAAGAAAAGAAATAAAGCTTACCAGATTTAAGTATTGATAAAAAATAGGTAAGTTGAAATAGTACTTAAGCTGTGTATAATTATCAAAAATCTTAATCATTTTTACACTACAATTATATATTGAAAAAAATCTTTCTTTTTAAAAGTTTCATATCTTAAAATAAAATGATGTGATTTTTTCTAGCTTAGTTCAACAAACTTATTCAAGTACTTACAAATGCTTTCTGTCGTTTTTATTTTTTTTGTTTTGAGTATAAAAATTTGATGGTTTTTTTAAATCTCAACAACTAATAAGCTATTTCTACTAACTTTAAAAGTTGTAATATTATTAACATTACTTGTTGAATTTGCTTTATTTTACTGTGTTGCCAATTCACCAAGCTAGTGAGACATTTAAATTAGTTTAGTAATTTAATTAAACCGAGAATAAATTAATTAAATTAGTTTTTTTACATGTAATGTAATGCTAAAAATTTAATGTTTAATGTTTTTTTAATTTTTCATGTGTTTTGTTTTTTCAATTTCTATCATATTAGTTTTTTATCTTGCAACAGTTAAACTTAATACAACAAAGTATAAAATTTTAACCTTTTGAATTTAAAATTTGATTAAAATTTGCCTTGAAATTTATGCTGTTTTAAGCTATTTTTTAGTGTTATAGATTTATATTTATGTATTAGTTGGTATTTTTTGCTTCAAAACTTTGATATTTAATTATTATTTATAAATCTTAAAATGGAACAAAAAGTTTTTTATAAAATAATTTTGTTTATTTAGTGCTTTAATGATATTTAAATTAATAATTGTTTTATTTACATAAATTTTTTGCACTATTTATTGATTTTATGCAAAAAGTATTGTTGAAAAGTTTTTTTAGGTAATAATTAACTTATGTTTTTTTTTAGTATTACATGTAAATAAAAAAATTCAATACAAAAAGAATATAAAAAAAGTATTCAGATTATTATTGTAGCTCAGTTCAAATCATATAATGGTTTATTTTTGTTTCAAAACAAAAGTTTAATTTAAGTATTGGAGAACATTAAGAGTGCATTTCTTATTAAAAACCTTTTTTTTGCTGCATTTATATAGTTATAATTTTTTTAATACATACTGTTAAAGATCATTATGTTACCTTAAGATTCAAGTAGATCTATTCAGTACTCATTAAGTCATAACAATTTTTATAACTGTTAATCTTAATGTTTTCTAAGCTAAACATATATAATTAAAATTATATATGTTTCTGATTATATATATTGTTCTGATGAAACGTGTTAAACGTTGAAACTTAGTAAACAATACGAAAATTAGTTATTATTTTGTATTATAAATATAATTAAAATTATATATGTTAATTAAAAGGCTGTATTAATACATCTAAAAAGGTTGTTAATTAATCTTATTGAGTTTTAAGATGATAGTTAAAAAAAAATATAATTTTTACAACTTTGATTTTATGATCTTGTAACTTTTATATAATGGCTTGGAATTAAGACAAGGTAACATAGTGGTATACAGTATAGTTTTTGAAAGTGTTCAGAGTTACAATTTATGTAAACTTGCCAAAAAAAAAAATTTAGATTTGTAGGTAAAACTGTCTTCTAATGTCTGTTATAATTTACTACAAACTAAGTTGTTTACATTTGTTAATTTATTATCTGAAGTAGTTTTTATAAAATTATTTTGTTATGATTTATTTCCAAAAACAATTTTTACATTACAGATATTGCCTTAATTTAAAGTTAAAGTGTGCTTAAGTCATCAGCCAAAACTTAAGATTTAGAAACAAAATGAGTGACGCAAACCAACAAAAAGAAGAAAAAGTTGAATTAAACAACAACCAGCTTTGCTTCAAAGTTGAAGATGACCGAGTTACAGACAGATTTTATGGCGTGTGTCAAAAACTCAACTTGGACAGAGCAACTATTGATCTAGGCTGGAACATGTACAAAGAGACTGAGCAAAAATATACCATGGAGGTAAACAGTTTCTATTAGTTTATTTACCTATATCTCACAACAATCATTAGTATACTTTAATTTTGAGTTTTAAGGAAAATTTGTTTTTGAGGGTTACCAAAAAACCTTGAATCCTAGAAAAACCTGGAATTTGAGAAATTAGGCTAAAAGAACCTGGAATTTTGAACTAATATCACTAAAAAACATGTAACTTAAAACAAGTTTTACATGTTAAGTAGTGAAATTTTGATTTGATATGAACAATATATCATATAGATAAAATTAAATTTGTCACCATCAAACTTTTTTTTATTAAAAAACACTTTTAAAGTACGTTTACAGTATCTTATCAATGTTGTTATACTTAAACACAGTTTTTTAACTTAAACTTATTTTTAGCTTAAATAATATTTTACTATACTAAAAAAGGCTGTAATTTTTTTGCCACCAAAACCTGGTAATAGATAAAATATTTAATTTGCACATTTTTATTTGTATGTTTATTTTTGTCATAAATTTTATATATTTTTTTTAATTTAATACACCAATTTTTTTCTAAATATTGCACGGAACATTTCTTAAAAGTTTGAGATATTTGTCTCAAAAAACATAGGAGGATATAGATTTTTAGTGATTTCTACTTATTTTCTGTTTTTGTTCTTATTATTACTCCCATAAACAACCATTATACTCTACAAATTTAGCCGACTATATCTCAAAAATTGTTTTGAATTTTTAAATCTGTACAGGGTTGCCACTCTTTGAGCCAAAAAATCTTCCCTGAGTGACCAAAAATTTCCCTGAGTTTCCCTGAGTATTTTTCAAATCTTAAAAAAAATTTCTCTTCTAACACAAATTATTAATACCTCATTCTCATTTTTCTTCTTTAATAATAAAAGGAAGGTTGTATGTGTATGCTTCTGCATTAAATTTATGAAAAAAACTGTTTTCAAAAACTCAATCTTAAAAGGTTTAAACAAATTAAAAATTAAAAACTAAATTTTTGCACAACTTTGTGTAAACTTGTTAGTTAACTTTTTACGTAAAAGAATAAAGTTTAATTTGTTTGATATTTTAATTGACAAAATTTAATTATACTATAATAATAATTTCACATGAAGAACTCACTTAAATGCATACATAATAACTTCATTATGACTTGTATGTCTTTCCTAGTAACTGTTCTGAATGCAGTAAATAAAACTTAAAAGCTTAACATTATTGTAAAAAACCTGCAAAAAGAAAGTTTAAAGAAATAGCTAAAGAAATATCTCATATCAAAGTACAACTTAATACCTAACAACTGATACAAAATAATCTAAAATTTTTTTTTTTTTATGTCTTTAAGATGTTCATACACAATCTATTTTAAATAACTGAAAACATAATTTTGATTTTAAAACAATTTCACATTACCTGATAAAAAAATCTTAATACTGTTTTTTTAAGTATGCAATTTCTAAATCAATAGTTTTAATTTTATTTTCAAGTTTATTTGCGTTGTCCTTAGCAGCTATTCCTCTCGCTAATAATTCTTTCATTGCTTCTAAATCAGACTGTTTGTTGGCATCTGCAGTATATTTGTCATAGTCTTCATTCAAACATTTGAGTTGCTTTGTAAGTTTACTTTTTTGTTCTTCTAACTTGCTCAAAGCATCACCTTTATTTGGAACATTTTTAGCAAAGCGCTGTTGCTCAAGATATGCCAAATTGGGCCCTAGAAGATTTTACAAATTTTAACAATTCAGAACTTAGTTCAACTGTGCTTGGTTCTAGACTGTTTGCATATAGATGATCTTTGATCATTCTTCGGGACCTTATTGTCATCTCTCCCATATTAGTTGATATTACTTCCTTATTTAAGCTAAAGCCCCGTTCAACACTTGCCTGGCCATTGTGAAGCACAAAAACAGCCTCAAGGACTCTTGTTAAATCTTTATACTTGCTTGGGATATCGAGTGTGTCAAAATAAAAGGTGTCTAAACTGTGACTTTTTTCAAGAAAATTTTCAAAAAGTATTTGAGTGTTAGAAGAACTTAACAAATCAATGTATTGATTAATGCTGTCATCACCCTCTTTTGCTTTTAGTATCTTCATGCTGACAAGTTGTTGGACCAACCTTGTAAAGTTTCTGACACAACGGTCTTTACCCATTCCAATTAGACATGCCGTATTTAAAACAGCAGCCCTTCTTAAAAAGTTCAAACCAACAGTCATTCTTGTTTTAATTTTTTTTATTATAGCAAATATAAAAAGTTTACATTCATTGTGAAATGACTTGAACAAAATGTTAGAAACTTTACCTTGATTTAGCAAAAAACTTAAAAAAACTACAATGTTAATACTAAGAATATTGAAGAACTAGCCGCAAGGCTAAAAAAATTCTTAATAACCACTTTTAAATAATAAAAATTACTACTTTTGAACAAAATATTGAAACAGGATTAACTAAACCTCATTCTAGATCTAGAAAAAAATTTCCCTGAGATTTTCAAAAACTTCCCTGAAATTTAGAGAAAAAATCAAAACTTCCCTGAGTTTCCCTGAGTTAAAAGAAAAATGCCAAAATTCCCTGAGATTCCCTGAGTTTCCCAGAGATTTTCTACAGTTTGAAAATTCCCTGAGATTCCCTGAGTTCCCTGAGTGTGTGGCAACCCTGTCTGTAAAAAGAAGCTTGTAGCATAGATAAAACTCTACAAAATAGATAAAGTTGTAAAAGAAGTGATTTTCCCCTTATGGGCTTGACTTTCAAGATTATTACTTTTTCTAAACAAACTTAACAAAGTCTAAACAAGAACACAAGATTTTTTTTATCATGCATTAACATTCACACTTGTAACATTTACTAAAACAGGGAGTCAAATTGAAATGGCTGATATGTGCGCTGTACCACGCGTTGAGACAGACAAACAGCACCATGAATTCGGTAGGCGGGTTGAAGCAGGAGTGTTCTACAAACATACTTCTCAGCAAACTTCTTTTACAAGCTAAAATAAGGTTGGTTTTGGTGCTTAAATTGTCAATTGACTACAAATGAGTATAAATAAATGCTAAAAACAACACCTAATGTTGTTTTGAAATCCTATGCATTTACACAAAATTGTTTTATAAATGAGTGGTCTGTAATAAAAGTGAGGTAATTGTTTTCATAAATAGTTTGTACACTAATTCAATGCTCTAATTTCAGTTACACTGAATTTATCAAAAAGATGAACGTCTGGATGCAAATGAACAAAGATGAAAGTTTGTACAACCACATGACTAAAATAGACAAAAATTTTCGAGTTACCACTGTTATATTCAAACATTTCACACCCATATTCGATGATATTTTCAAAAATAGAACATTGTCCAATAGTCCAATAGACAATCAAAGGTAGTTTTGGTTTTAGATTGATTTTTTTATAAGTTGTCACTTTTGTATATAAATGTACCATTTTTACAAAGCAAAGTTAGTAGTTCATTTAAAAAATCATTTAATTATGGTCGTTTTGTAGTTTCTTAAATGGTATTTAGTTTAATGAAATTTGCACAATATATTTATTATATTAAATGTAAATAATAAATAAATATTAAACAAACGAGTTTTAAACATATACGTTTCATTTTTAATACATTAAAAAGTCAGTTTCTACAGTATTACCAAAAGACTTAAATAAAATGAAGTGTATATTATACTAGTATTTTAAATTACAATCTTTGAATTAATTAAGAATTTTTTTTTTTTCAATTTTAGAACTTTTATTTAAATAATTTTGATGAACCACAACAAGTTTTATTATATATATTTTTTTATATGTTAACTTATTTTATAAGTTATGAAAATTTAGTCATCCTTTTAATATTTTTTTTAGGGAACTACTCACATGTTCATCTAGTAAAGTATTCAATTTTTGTTGGATGTTGTTCATACATGCGAAAGGTAAAAAAAGTTTTAAAGCTTTGTTTAAGATAAATTTATTAAAATAATAACTAATTTCGATTTAATGAGTTATTACACTAATGTTTTTAAATTTCTTGTATTTTTTGCAAAGTTAGTATAATATTCCATTTATAAATGCAATTAAAGTAGATAAGATTTTTTTTCTTACTTCTGTGCAAGAATAGATTTAATGAGAAAAATTTCTATGTAGCTACAAACAGGGTTGCCAAAAAACTTGGAACCCTGGAAAAACCTGGAATTTGACAATTTAGGCTAAAAAACCTTGAAAAACCTGGAATTTTGAGCAAAAAAACTAAAAAACATGGAATTTTGAACAAAAATAAATGAAAATCCATCCTATAGATAAATGTTTTTGTTGTCATCGAAGTAAAAAAAAAAACATTTAGAGAAGCTTTAAGATATATTTTTAATGTTGTTATACTATTTAATGCAGTTTTTTTTACCTTAAACTTAGTTTTAAACAAAAAATACATTTAGAGAAGATTTAAGATATATTTTTATGTTGTTATACTATTTAATGCAGTTTTTTTTTACCTTAAACTTAGTTTTAAACTGAAAATAGACCCTAAAACGTATAAATTAAAAAACCTTGAAGAATTTTGAAAACCAGAAGAAAATTTGTCAAAAATAATTTGCAAGCCTTTTCAAACTTTTGCAAACTATTTTTTAATATTTAATGTTTTTTGTAATGTTTTTTTTCAAAACTCTCAGTACAATACTTACATCATTTATGTTTGAAAAATTATAGTAAAAAAAGTTAAGTTTTATTTTTAAATATCTTCAGTATATATAAAGTCAAAAGAAAAAGGAGCAAAGCATTTAATAGTTGGAGTTACTAGTCAAATCAAAAATAAAGTTTTGATAATTATGTTTAAAGTTTTTTTGGAAATGCTCTTTTAATTCTAATTTATTTTTAAATTTTTTGTGTTAATGTTTTTAATTCTAATTTGTATTTTAAAGTATTATAAAAGTTTGTATTAAAAGAGTTATTAAGTGTTTATCATACATTTAAATAAAAATATTATTTAAAAATTATGTATTAAATACACAGTTTAGAGACTGATTTGTTTTGATGAAATACTGGAAAGTTCTTAAAATTGTAATAAAATTTTACAAAGAGTTTTTAATGTTTTTTTATGTTAAAATAGTTTTATTAATTTTAACATGTTGTTCATAAAAATATTTAAATTTTGTTTTTTTTCCACTGTTTTAAGTTTTTAATAACAATATTTGTTTTATACAATACGCCAGTTTTTACACTTAGGTGGCTAATGCAAATCAGTTATGCTGCTTAAAAAACTTTAACTATTCTTTTCCTAAGTATTGTAAGTTTTAGTTTTTATCGGACATTTTGATTAACTTTATCAAGATCTTTAGTTTATGTTGGATTTAAAGATGCATTGAAAAAATTTTTGAAAATATATTTTAATTTTAAGAAATTCAAATTCATTTTTTGAACAAAGATGTTTATGTTTTTAGTTAAACTCTGAATACCTTTTATTTCTGTAATTTGCAAATAATTTATTTTTCATTGTTAGTTTTAACTTATATTAAAAAACAGTTTATTTAAGATTTATTTGCTAAATTTTGATAAGGCATTTATTTATTGAACAGAAGTTGTTATTAAGTTGAAAAAAAGTTTTTAACTCTCTCTTATTAATCGGTCTTAGTCAGGTTTGAAATTGTAGTAATGTTCTGACATACTATTTTAACATTAACTATTTTAATATATTAACAGCTTTTCAAAGTCTAATATACAGCAAGTCAAATATAATTTAAAAATGAAAAATTTCTGACATAATGCGTTTACTATGAAATGTGAACTTCAGTTATACTATAATCTTTTTACAATGCAGCTAAGTTTTTAATTAATGTGTAATCAGCAAGCCTCGATATTTTTTACAGGTACGGTCTGCCAACAGTTGAGCGCAGACATCATACCGGCTTTTCAACTGCTGCTGTGCGCGGTCAACCTGTGCTTCAACTGCACTCTCAGGTGCGAGCACAAGTCGTCGCTTCTCAACCCCAAGTTTCCCGGTTCGTTTTTTTTAAATTATATTTAGTTTTAGAGATTTTTAGTTTGCATTTGAAAGGTCTTGACAATCTTGCTTTCTGTTTTAACGAGCATTAAATATATAAAAATTAGGCATGTTAGTCTTGGTTATTTGAAAGTAACTTTTTGCAAGATTTCCATCACAGTGTTTTGCAAACTATCACAAATGTACTATTTGGTTTCAAGTATTTATTTTTTCGTTGTTTTTTAGAATGTGTAGTTGTTAAAATCATTTTAAGTGTTTAAACTGTAACAATAAAAAATAAAGTTGTTGGGATTTTATAAAAAACAGTCTATACTAGTGGTTTTTTAAGTTTAAAAAAGTTGTTAAGAATAAATAATTACTTAAAAAAATCATTTAATAATTTTTGCGAATTTCTAGAATACATACTATTTTTTAGTTTATATACATAAAATAAGAGAGGTGACTGTTTTAAGTGAATTTTCCTTACAGAGTCGATATTTGAAGGAATTTAAATTGTTTTGTTTTTTGTTCTCCAAGTAGTTTTAATTATTTTTAGAGGACTTCCTTATATTTTGTGAAATAAAGTTTGTTCTTAAAAAGTATTATTAGATGAAAGTTATTAATCAACCTTATGGAATTTATAAATTGATATAAAAAATTGCTTTGTATGTTTCTGGTAAAATTAATTTTTGCACTTGTTATTTTTCAAATCTTAAACACTATTTACTTTTAAAACTTTTATATGTCACACCTAATGTATGTATTAGGTTAAAATATCACATTTTCCTCGTTTTTTATTTTATGATTTACCTTTGTAAAGTATTGTACATTTACAAACGAAAATATTTATTAAAGAAAACAATTAGTGATATCTTTTTGTGTACAAGCAATTTTGATGTTTTGAATAGCTATGAACTTAACTTTTCTAAAATACATTTAACTTATATGTTGTTGTACCCTCTTTGAAAAAAAAATTAATTAACATTTTTTAGAAAAAATGTTTAGTTATGTTTATTATCAAAATGCAAGCTTATTTTTTAATTTATACACCTGTTTAAATGTAAATAAAACTATTTTAAATGAAATAAAAAAAAGAAAGAAATTAAATTTTAAAAGTAGTCAATTAAACTTTAACTTTTTTTGTACAAATTGTTTGAAATGGATAAGAAATGAACCCTTGATACCCATATTATATCTAATTCATTAAAAAAATCTTGAAAAATACTTACAACCTTGTGTTAAACTAAAAATTGTAACGTTTAGTATATTACAAAGTAAAATCTTCATACAATGATCAAGATCATTGTTTTAACAATCCTGCTGCCATGAACTACATCTTGCTTGTATTTTACAGTTGATATAGTTTTGTTTATAGCCTTTTCCTATTCATATAAGCAAAAAGTGTGCATATTGTATTTCGAAGTTAGTGTTTTTTATAACAAATGTAAATTTGAGTGTTTTATAATTGTTATTGATTAGTTATAAGGGCAAACAAGTTAAGTACAATGTTATATTATGTTCTAAATGTTAGAATAAGATAAGTAGATGCATATTAGTAGCTCATAAAGTGAAATATTATTTATAATTTAAAACGTTTACTTCTGTGCAACTTTTTCATATTTGAATCGTAATTAATTTTATTTGTTAAACTTTACATGATTAAGTATTTAGATCGGCTAATTTTAAATTTGTTCATAATAAGTTAATGTTATAATAAAAAAAACTTTTATAATTTACTTAAATAGTTTCAAAAAAACTCTTAGATTTTCTGAGTAAATTTTGGATAGCTTTGTATATTTTAGTTTAACTTTAGTAATTTTTATAGTGTTTTAAAACAACAACTGCATTTTCGTTACTTTTATTTTAGTATGTCCTACATGTTTTTTCTGATCAACAAACAAGTTATATTTAAAAAAAGGTTATTTTTATTGAAAAGTAATAAAACTGCTTTTTTACACCCTTTAAATTTTTTGTTTTTCTGTTTTTTTATATTGTATTTCCTTGAATTATGTTTTATTAGGTGCGCTGTTACCTACAACTAATTAATAAATATATATATATATATATTTTTTTTCATCACAAAAACTTGATATAATAAATAATACTGATTACTTAGGTCATGATTAAAACATGAAAACTAGTGACAAAAGTTAGAATGCTTTTTTTTTCTTAACTAACGAATGGAATTACCTTAAATGTTACTGTTTTAGTAATTCTAGTTAGAATATACAATCTTACAAGTTTTAACTGTGAACTACGTTTTGTAAACTTTATAGAGGGTGGCCTGTAAACTTGGAGTACTGGAATAACCTGGAATCTGACAGTTTAGGCCAAAAAAAAAACTGAAAAAATTGAAATTTTGAACAAAAATTTATAAAAAGTCTGGAATTTTAAACAATATGGACATATTAAGTAGTAAATTTTTGATTTGACAAGATAATCTATCTAATATATATAAATTTTTTGTCATCAGTAAATTTCCTATTCAAAAACTCATTTAAAGTAGCTTCACAGTATCTTTTCAATGTTGTTATACTATCCAACACAGTTTTTGCCTTAAACTTAACTTTAAACTAAAAATAGTCCCAAAAACGTGTACTTTCAAAAGGGTGGGTGTCAGAAGGACACAGCGACAAAATGACACGGTGCGTCACTTTGGCACGGTGCGTCACTTCGACACGGAGGGTCACTTTGGCACGGCGACAAAATGACATGGTGCGTCACTTAGGCACGGTGCGTCATTTTGGCACAGCGACAAAATGACATGGTGCGTCACTTTGGCACAGCGACAAAACGACACGGTGCGTCACTTTGGCACGGAGGGTCACTTTGGCACAGCGACAAAATGACACGGTGCGTCACGATAGCATGGATTAACAAACTTATATGCAAAACTAAACTTCTTCAGTAATATAACTTTTAATTGTAAAATTTTGATAGTAATTAGTTAAACAAAAGATTTATTATACTTTTTCCAAACTATAGTAGCTTGATACATTTGAAACTATATATGTTACATTGCTTTAAAATTTAAGTCATAATATAAAAACATAAATTTCTTAAGTTTGTTTTTTACGTTTCACGACTTTTTAATTTATGTAATGAATAAAATTTAGTATTTTTTGTTGTTAAGTTTAATTAATTATTATCAGGAGTTGTTTAAAAAATAACTAAGATTTAAATTAATAAAGAGTTATTTCGTAGTAAGAATAAGTCATGCGTGTTTTAACTGTAGTTTTTAAAAATACAGAGTTAAGCTGCTTTTGTAGTAACTAGCCATTTATATTAAATTTATATTAAATATTTAACAAAAGTTAATAAGTTAGGATGTTTACTTAAAACTCTGTATTGAAAATATATAATAAACTTGTCTAAAAACAAATAATTAAAATAAACGGACCTGGATTCTAAATTTATGAAAAAGTTAAAAATAGTATTATGAACAGTTGAGAGAAAATTAAGAGTCTGATGCAACCATTCATGCGCATTTATATATTTATCACTTTAAAAAAAATCACTAGAAGAGGTTATACATACAATATTGCTGCTGCAGCCTTCTAATTAAAGCTGCAGCCATTCTATTAAAGTTAATACTTTAAGTCTTTTTTATTTTTACAAAAATTTTTAGTCTAAAATATAAAAAATTAAACTTAGAGTATGACAGATATTATAGTATTTTATTGCATATAAGGATTTAGTTGCATTTATATTTAATACAAAATCAGTAAATAAATTTCATAATGATACAGTAAAAGCAGATTTTAATTTGCGTGTAAAACATTTCTTCTACTTTATGTTCTTGAGTTTTATTACAAAGTTTTAAAAAACTCGGTTTTGTCTTAACTCTGTTATGAAAATAATATTTAATTTTCTATTTTTAATCTTGCAACCTATTAAGTCGCCAAAATAGCGCAAGTATTAATTTTTTTAAGCATAAAACCGTAAAATTAGAACCGCATTAGAATTTAGAATTACAACAGCAGAAAAGTTGCTTTCGATAATGTCTGAGTTTTAGTTTATAAAACAAATTCTCCTCTGTATTTACATCTACTAGTTTATTGTTTTGATGTACTGAATGATTGATCTAAAATGAAGATTGTATTTTTTAAATCAGAATGTTGCTGAAGTTTAAAAAATATGTTTATATGAGTTTTTATCTTTTTAGTCGTAAAATGGCAAGTCATTTTCTAATTTTTATTACTCGTTTCAAGTTCTAGTACTAAACTGTGTTTAAGATTTTCCATTCGAAAGTAATCAAAAATAAATTTTCGTTAATTTTGGCAGTCGTATTTTGTTAAAAAAATTGCTGCTTTTGCATCTTTGTGAACGTTGTTTGGTATAAACAACTAGTTGTTGTTTATTAAGCACAGCTTTTAAGCACACCTAACACCTTGCTATTGCTTAAAAACGAGCATGTTTTTTATAAGTACGACGATGAGAATAGAAGGTATAAACATTACGTGTTTCACTTTATTTTATGAAGTCACGATCAAAAATTCCTGCGGTCTTTGTTTTTAAAGTTAATCAATGTGATTGTTGCTGATTCTACAAAACCGGTTAGAAGACAGGAAACCGAAAAGTTTCCTAGAAAAATAAGATCGTTGTCCATACCAATAAAGATTGAAGTTTCACAACAAATCGTTCCCTCCCTTATTAACCACCGTGTCATTTTGTCGCTGTGCTAAAGTGACCCTCCGTGTCATTTTGTCGCTGCGCCAAAGTGACGCACCGTGTCATTTTGTCGCTGTGCCAAAATAACCCTCTGTGCCAAAGTGACGCACCGTGTCTTTTTGTCGCTGTGCCAAAGTGACCCTCCGTGCCAAAGTGACGCACCGTGTCGTTTTGTCGCTGTGCCAAAGTGACCCTCTGTGCCAAAGTGACGCACCATGTCATTTTGTCGCCGTGCCAAAGTGACCCTCTGTCCCAAAGTGACGCACCGTGTCGCTTCGTCGCTGTGCCAAAGTGACCCTCTGTGCCAAAGTGACGCACCGTGTCAAGGTGACGCACCGTGTCATTTTGTCGCTGTGCCAAAGTGACGCACCGTGTCATCTTGTCGCCGTGCCAAAGTGACCCTCCGTGCCAAACTGACGCACTGTGCCAAGGTGACGCACCGTGTCATTTTGTCGCTGTGCCAAAGTGATGCACCGTGTCTATTTGACGACCGTGTCATTTTGTCGCTGTGTCATTCTGACCCGCTCCCCTTTCAAAAACGTGTAAGAAATTTCTCAAAAACTAGTGGCCACCCTGTTTATACTTTAAAATAAGGCATATATGTTTCCACTATTGTTTACACTGACAAGTTTTACTTTTTTTATTTAATTTTCAATTTTAAGCAAGATGTGTGATTTGAAAATTGAACTAGATATTCTGGAGCTGATGATGATGAGCAAAAAAAAAAAGGTCTTATGCGTTTTTTATAGTAGTTTTTTAAGTAATCTTGTTAGAGGGGGCCATAGTTTTTTTTAAAATTACTTTTAAGGGGGCCTTTTGAAATTTTTTTTTTGGGAAACCCTGAAGTACAACGTTAATTAGTTTTCTATTTGTTATTGTACTGTTAACTCATACTCAACGCAGGATTGCCGGCAAACTGGAACGAGGAGAACGTTCACAAGGTGGACATCATCCCGCTGCTGTGCGAGAGGTTCACGGGGGAGCACTTCAGCGAGGGAGAGCTGAACAACTGCGTGCTGCAGGCCGAAGTCCTCAACAAGCACATGTGGTCGGAATACCTGAAGAACTTCGGCTCGCACTTGAGCGGAGTTCCCGATTTGCTGTTCCGATGCGATCTGTTTGACAGCAACAGGTTTTGATTTGATATGGTTTTTTTTTTATCTGCATTGCTCAGACATTACAAAAAAAAAGTTGTAAGGTAGAGTTGCCAAAATGAATAATTTTTAAGTTGTTTCGGCGTTTTCTCCCGACTTATTTTAGGAGAGTGTTTAGCTATCTAAAAAAGAATAAAACAAACCGTGTTTTTTTCGCTAGGTTGATCAGAAATTTTACTTCTGTTAAGTTTGTCGTAAGGTATTAATTTGTATGCTAGGTGTTACAGGAAAAACTGTTTAAGTTATCTATAAAATACTAAAACTTATTTTTTAATAACATTTTAAAAGCTATAATCACTAGTTTAGGTGAAACAAAGGTCTTATAAGTTGTCCCAAGTTGAAGTAAAGCTAGTTAAACAAAAAGTTATTGAAATAAACATAAAACTTTATAATTAAACGTGATGTCAAAAGTTGGATATAATGAACATTTGATCGTACATAATATAGTTTTTAGCTTTTGAAGTTAGGATTTTCATTGAATTTTTTATAGTTTAAAAGATATTATATTATAAAACAAATTATAGTAAAAATAAGATTCATGAATTCAGTAAACAAGATATATTTCGAGCTGTTCTCATCAGTTGAATATAAAGCTAACGTGAGATTCGAATTCTAAACTCATATGGTAACAAAGTATAAATATATACCCATTATTTAAATAATTTAATGATTTATTTTTTTTAGATTGAATTTTAATTACTTAAATTTCGGACTTATCTACCTTATTTAATATTCTTTTGTAATTGTTATATTTGCTTATGAAGCTAATGCTATTAAGCTTACGCAACAAGTAAATAAACAATAAAAATATCTAGTAAATTCTGAGCACTTTTTTATTAACAAATTTATTTTACTTTAAAAATATTTAGATTATATATATTTCTCAAAAATTTAATTACAAAAAGTTTGAAAAGAATTCAAAATGTAAAAAAACAAGTAATGTTCAACCTTAAAACATGGCTTACATCTTATTATGTTAATTACCATATATTTAATAGAAAATAATGTTTCACCCTGTAAGGCTCTTCAGTAGTAATTTAAATCTGAAAAATGTAAGTTTTAAAAAAAAGATAAAAAAAGATGCTAAAAATTGTTAGCTTTCCGGGTGAAACAAATCAAAATTCAATTAAGATGGCTTTTATATGATATTTAATGTTTTTATAAGCTGATGAACCTAGTATAAACCATAAGCATTTTAACATGTGGTTATTGCTGACCTTACACTTTACAGTAAATACTAACAATATTTATTGGAAAATTTTATGTTTGTTAAAAAAGTGTATTTGTATTAACAACAAGAAGTTAAAGATGCTTTATTATTTTTTTTTTACTTAAATGAACTTTTTATTGGATAGTTTTTCTCCTCGAAATAATTACATAAAGTGCGAAAAGAATTCAAAAACAAATGTAAAGTTTGAGACAAAAATATGCAGTTCAAACCTAAAACTCTGCAAAACTTTATTTTTATCTTTTAACACACTATAAATGATTTTGTATACTCAACAGCAATAAGTTGGAGAAATTTTATTCGGATTACTTGCTGAAGCAGATTTATTAATAAAGTTAATCTATTAAAATTTATTACTATCTTGCAGCACATAACAATATGATTTTATGTTTATTTTAACTCAACAGCCAGAAGTTGGAGAAGTTGTATTCGGACTACCTGCTGAAGCAGGGCGATTTCGACGAGCGGGTGTTTCTGGAGGAGGATTGCGACACCAAGCTGGGAACGCCCGTCAAGTCCAACCCCAACCTGCCGGTGAGAGAGGTTCCGAACGTAGCAGGTAGCACAGCGGAGGTTTGATTAAATTTTGTTTTTATGAAATTGTTTGTTTTAATATTCAATCAATCAAATGTATGTTTAAAGTGCACTTTATATTTGTTTAAAGTGTTGTTTACTACAGCATTCTTAAATCACAGTTGTATTAAATAATGCTCTAATACAGGGTTTCCCAACCCTTGGTGGTGCGAGGCAGCATTGTAGGGAGTGCAAGATGGTTTTTCATTTTTGTTTGATAAATAAGGGTATTTTTACCAAACTTGGGCGACTCTAAGCCATAATTTTTTTTACTTACCAAAACATAACTAATTCTAAAGTTAACAAGCAATTCTAATCATATAAAATATTTTTGATATTTACGTCATAGTCTAATAGCACATTTTAAACTTAGCTTCCAAACTCAATACTAAGTTGTTGTTTGATTTAAATGTTGCTTTACAAAAAACATTACTACCTTTACCTAGACCAGGGGTCGGCAAACTGCGGCCCGCGGGCTAAATGCGGCCCTCGAAGACAAAATCTGTGGCCCGCGAGGTACATTTCAGCTAAAAAAAAGATTTTCTAAAACAATAGAAAAAACGTTTTGGTAGTAAAAACTTGCAACTAGGGTTTAATTTAAGTAATCAGCATTAATAGTGCTCTTTTATAGCTTGTTTTGTCACATTTTTTGGTTTAAAATAGAATTTTTTTATTAATTATTACAATAATTTTCTAAAAACTGCGGCCCGCCAAGACTTTTTTCTGTATAGTGCGGCCCGCGAGCAAATTTTTGAAATATAAATTGGCCCTTTACTTATATAAGGCTGCCGACCCCTGACCTAGACTAAAAATTATTATAGTTATTATACATTTTTAGAAAACAGTGTTTTTTTTCACAAGCTTCAGACTAATGTGAGTATATAGTTTTAACTGAAAATATTACTTTAGCTAGCACAGTTGATTTTTTTTTTATTGTCTAATTCTTATTAAAGTGTATAAAAAGTTAATATATCAAATTTAAGCCTAAAATTTATTCACTCTTTTGGTACCTTCCTAACTTCGGATAGTTTGATAAAAATCCTAAAAAAACAAACTGACGAGGTCATAGACAAAAGCATTGTTGTTGTTAAATAAATCTTATAAAAAATAAATGTCTTAGTTGTTAAACTTTTATATTTTTTAGATTAAGAGGGGAAAGTTGAGTTCTGATGTTTTCTACCTTTGAAAAAAAAAAATTGTTTGAATGCAGTTTGTTGTTTTCTTTTAGTTTGCATATATTTTGTTTTTGTTAATATAGTACACCATCAAAAAAAAATTATATACATATCTTAATCGTTCTCTTTTAAGTTATTCTTAAATAAAACATTGGATGTACTTCAAGGGGTGCGAGAACAAATTAAAATAAATAGGAGTGCGGGGCATCAAAAAGGTTGGGAATCACTGCTCTAATATAATGTTAAACATGTGCTAGAGTTTTTAAACAAGTTTTTAAAAACGTACAGTCAATTGTGTTATTCCTTGTAAGTTTACTATCTTGATAAATATAGCTGCCACAATACTTAACTTACACTGGACGAGTATAAAATTGATTGAAATAGTTTATTAAATTCTAAACATATGGTTGCCGTTCTCTTTCGCTAAGTTAAGCAGGTTTAAAGTAAAAAAAACATAAATTTAATATCAACAGAAACAGCAGGCAAGTACCGGCAGAAGGCTTCCAAAAACTCCCCTCACAAACAGGGAGTACTTGGTCGGCAAGAACCAGGAGAAGGGGAAGTCCAACGTCGGCCCCAGAAATTCCGAGACTCAGAAGCTGATGTCGATCTTGTCTCAGGCGAAGACAACCCCCTCAACCGACCTGCTCGTAGTTTTCAAGTTTGTTTGTGTTTGTATGATTGTATAAAATTTGATAAATTTAGTTATTTTAATTAGGTTTTACGAAGAAGACTGCGCCTATTTATTCTTTAAAATACGTTGATTACATTTTCGAACGTTTTACGCTTGCTTTAGCTTATAAAGTTATAAATTATCTAGATATACACTTTTATAGTCTGTTATAGTTATGGTTATAAAGTTTCAATTTTTATCTTCAATATTTTAAATGGGAAAATTTTTTCAGGCACTGCAAGGAAGATGTAACGCAGCAGATAAGTGAGCGTTTGGAGAAGCTGTGCGCTAAATTCATTGCTGAGTACCAGTCCCACTTTGAAAAGACCATGAAGGAATCACAAGACCCTGCTGGTTTGTTGTTAATTTCCTTGAAATATATTTTTCCCATAATTTTTTGGTTTGAAAGCTTTATGTTGATACTTAAAGATAAATTGTAATTTGTAATTACAGTAACCTCCCGTATCTTTACGCACTTGTGACATTACGCCTTCTCGTTTAGTTAGCATTTTAGAATTATAAAAAATTCAGAAACAACAATTTTAATATTATTTTGATAATATTTTAACATTAAGTTATTGCACAAATTAGGTTTGTTGTATATTTTTATAATACTTTATTTTTAAATCCTATAGTTAAGCTTAAACAAATAATTGTTTATAAACATTTTTTGAAATAATAGTTTTTCAACTATGAGATTAAAGTTTTTTTATGTAAGAGTATTCAAATTTAAACTGCATTTTAATTAGTTCAAATTATTATAGTAGCATCTTGCTAAATGCTTAATAATTTCTATTAGCTCAATTAAAGTAGTTAATTTATATAAAATTCTAACAGCTGCTTCTAAGAGTTGGGCGATGAAGGAAAAATGTGTTCTTTACACTAAGATGATGTACTATCACGTTCTTGAAAAAATTGTCAACCAGGAAAAAGAAAGGAGCTTCCATAAAAACGATCTCACTGTTAGTTTGAATTGGTATTTAGTAATAGTTTTGATAGATGTTTAAATATGCATAATAAAAATGCATAAAAAAAACTTAAAAACTTTTTTTTTTGGTTTTACACTATTAAAAATTAGTTTAATGTACTTAGTTTTTTATTGAATAACTTAGAATTTACCAGTTTATATCTATAATTTTGAAGAATATTTTTTTTAGCTGTTAAAAATTTATAATAACCTTTATTTTCATGTTTTCTAAACTTTCTTAAATCTTTCATCTCAATCTATAAATGTCAGTAAAAATTTACAAAATGTTAATCGTATACACTACTCTAAAACTTGAAATAACATTTTAGCATAAAACGTATTTTTTCAAAATTAAATATATGTACCATTAAAAACTAATTTAAGCAATCATTTTCAAGTTTACAATGAACTAAACTTTTGTTAATTAGTAAATTTATGTTTTAATACAATGATTTTATTCATTTTAATATTAAGCATAGTTGCTAGTTTTTTGAATAATTTTTTCTTGCTTATTACCTACCCGGTTTTGTTTTACTTAAAAAAAGCTTCAAAAATATTCTAAATATAATTTTCCAATGTGAAAAACCTAAATTGTTTAATTATTTTTATAAATTTTTGAATTTTTGAATCCCACTATAAAATTTTCCGTTTAATTTGTGAAAAAATCTAATAGAATTAAGTTTAATTATAATATTTTTTTACATAACAGAGTTTACTGAAAAGAGACGATTTCAACAGCCTGCTGTTCGCATGTTGCCTGGAAATTAATTGTTTTTGCTTGGAAACAAAACTCGATTTTCCCTGGGTGCTAGATGCGCTCAACTTGTCCCCCTACTACTTTTACAAAGTTGGTTGTTTTGATTTTGTAAATAGTATTGTTTAAAGTTTCATTTTTATTATTTGCTTAATTTTACTGATAAGGGAATTAAAAAAAAAAAAGTTTTCAATTAGTTTAGGCTTCTAAGTAAATGAAACGTATAATGTGTTTTTTAAAGGTGCTACTTAGGGTATAATTTTAGTCAGTCTATTATAAAATTTTCCATTAAAGAAATTAAAAAAAATTATTCACAATTTATATTCAAACCTAAAATTCAAAAACAAAATAGTTATCATAAATTAAATCGTGAAAAGTATATATTAGTTATTGTCTAAAAATAACTAAACTTTAAAAAAAGGTCACCATTAAACTCTAAAAAATACAAAAAACAATTATCATTTCTTTTTTTTAATGAGAAGCACACAGATAATCTAGCTGGTGACAGTAAATAATATTTAATACATAAAAATCGTAAAATCTTTATTTTAATATTGCCAATAAAACGTGAAAAAAACATATTATAAATTAGTTAAACAGTTGAAACAATTTAGTTTTTTTTGAATCACCCAGATAATCGAGCTGGTGATCCGGGCGGAGGACGCGTTCAGCCCGCCCATCATCAAGCACCTGATCGGGGTGGAGGAGAGGATTTTGGAAGAGCTCGCGTGGAAGGGGAATTCCCCATTGTGGGTGCAGATGGGCGAGCAGGTCGTGGGCGATTGCGCCCCGCTGTGCGAGGAGGTTGTTTTTTTTTTTGTTTGCTTGCGTATATCAAATATTGAGAATCACTACAACTATCGTTTCGCTAAAACTAATGTTTTGTTTTGCTGAATTAGTTTTTGTTTTGTAAAAAAAAAGAATTTTGAAATAAAAAGTTGTATAGACTATGTGTGATAATTATAACCAGAGATATAAATAATAGTCGCCGTATAAGACAAAGTTGAAGAAACAAGTATGATGTAAACAACATGAAAAAAGTGTTAAATTTATGCAGCAAAAATTTTATAACAGTTGTAAAAGTTTTACAGTCTCATTTTATGTAGTCAATAATTTATCAACTTTTAGTTTATGTGTTGAAATATTAAAAAAAAAACTCGTTTAAAAACTTACATTTAAAAGAAAACCCTGTTAAGTTAATAGAATTTTATATGATTATTTTATATTAATACACATTTTTAAAATCCTCAGGTAAATTTCAAGCACAAAATAGAGTTCCAGAGCAAGGATCAACCCTGTGTGCAAAAGCCCACCGTCCAGTTGACCGGCCCCGTAATGAACCAGGGCTTCATCGTGGGCACCAAACCCATCCCAACCCCGAAACCGACCCATCCCAGGTTGAATAAATTGTTAGGTGGTGATTTCGGCACAAAGAAAAACAGCAGCCAAGGTGAATAAATTTTGTTTGTTAAAAAAATTTGTTGTGTTTTAATATTTTTTAATAAAGTATAAAACGTTATAGTAGTTTAAATTTGTAGTCTAAAATTTTGTACTATACTATTTTATCAAGAATATTTCGAACATTTTAGTTAAATTTAAAACTTGAGTTATCAAAAAAGTAGAAAAGTATTTATAGAAAAGTTAGCTTAAAAAGTAAATTAAAAGTTTGCTTTAGTTAATGCAAACAACAAACTCTGCAGAAATCGGATCGGCTCAGGACCGGTTTAGTTCGCCGGCGGTCGGTTCCGTCCTCTTCCCTGGCAACCCGGCCCCTGGCAACGGCGCCCAGACGACCCCGGTCAAGCGGAAGCTGACCTTCGGCCTGTCCGCGGTGCCGCAGCCCGCCCAGCAGGTGTCGCTGGGGGGAAACCCCGTCGTCAACCAGGTTGCTACGAGCAGTACGGACGAAACGGGGAACCCCGTCATCAGCATCATAACAACCAACCCGGAGAACGTCGTCAAGAAGCGCATCGTGGTGGTGAGATTACAAATATTTGTATTTATAAATATGTTGACTACTAGTGGTTTTTTTCAATGTTTTTATATCCTTTAGTTTATTCATTTTAAAAAAATGTTTTATTTTATGCTTAGATATATGTTATTAATTTTGGGTAATATATTTGTTGTTTTTATTTAATGTATTAATCTATTAATTTAGTTTAATTACTTTTATTTTGGTTATAATTGTATTGATTAAGGTAACATTAATTTAAAAAAATTTCTTTACGTAATATTTTTGTCGATTTCAGACTCCGTTGACTACGCAGCCGATTGAGAGAAATCAAACTAAAACTTACGTTATTGAGAGCACAGGTTAGTGTTCTAACTTGATTTTTTTTTACTAACTGTAAGTAATTAGTCATCAAGATTGTATTTTAAGGAAAGTTGTACAATTTTAAAGTTATTTACTAGCTTTGAAACAGTTTTGTTTACATTGATAAGCTACATTAGTATATATATTTTTTCCTTTTTAACTTGAAAAATAAATATAATTAATACAATGTTAATACATATATACCAACTATGAATTTATTTTGAAACAGATATTGATACTTACTTATTAAAAAAATCATTCATTACAGTTAGAATATATGTAAAAGTTTATCGATTACTTTTCAAAAAGTTGCTGCTGTCATTAATGCTTAAAACTTTTAGGTAACCAATTGCACAATACCAACAAATCATGTAAACTCATACAGGCCAGCACACTTTTAATAAATTTTTATCATACTATCAATAACCAATGCTTGAAAATCTAAATATTTAAGTTCATAAAACCAACAAATCAAGTTAATTCATTTATAATATTTATTTTAAGTTGTAAACGTGTAAAACTTTATGTATTAGTTTTGAAAAAACTACCTTTTACCAAACATTATTGCTTAAACTAAGTAATCAATTAGACAAAACCAACAAATCAATTTAATTTATACAGGCCAGCACACTGGAGCGAACTTCTCGAATATCAAGCTGGTTGCCACCAATTCTCTCTCCAACGTTCCCAAGACCTCGTCCAGGATGAACTCGCACAAGTTCAAGAGCAAGCTGCACGACTCCGTCAAGCCCAAGAAGACCGGATCGTTGGCCCTTTTCTGGAGGAAAGTGAGTACATTTGTGTTTCAATCAAAATTTAAATTTACCAATTTATAGAAAAAATTATATAGGTTAATTCAAGAATAGCTCCTCGTTTAAAAACTGATCGTTTAAGTATGTTTAATGAAAAAGAATATTTTAATCATAAATTAAAGTTATGTAAACATAACTATATAAAGTTTCTATAGATACAGTGAAGAATATTTTTCGGTTTTGGTAGATTTAGTTTTACAGCGACTATATGTAAAGAATGTACTAGAAAATATATACGAAATGTAATATAATGAGTAAACTGAACTTGACTTACAAAACACGTTTACTAAAATTTTATACAATCAAGATATAGTTTTCTGAAAATCTGTAAACATCGTTCCTTCCTTAGTGACAACTATTAAATTTTTATGAGAAAATGGTTATGCGTCAATAATTATTACCCTAAAAGGGTGATATAACACCCTTTAGGAAACCCTGGCCTAAATAACAATAATAATAAAGACTAATAATAAAGTCAGTTATTATAAGTATAAGTATTATAATTCAATATAAAATATATTTTCTTAAAAATAGTGTAGGTTATATATATTTTTTGTTTTTAAATTGAAATTTAAAAGTATATATAACCTTTTTAAAGTTCTTTGACAGTTTTAAAATAAACATCTTTGATAAACTACATTTTATTTAAGTTGTAAAAAATATTTGAAATTCAACAGTTATATTGCTTTTTTTATATTAATTTTGGAAATTCTTTATCTACCCTATATATTATAAAAATTAAAAAATGTCAATGTGTTAAGCAAATACGTTTTGCACTTAGAAAATCTTTACTCGTTTAAAATCCGTTTTCATGGTAAAACATTGAAATAAAAGAAACTTTTAAAAACCAAGTCATAGTTTTCTGAACAAATTAGTACATTTTCTAACACTGATAATTCTGAATCAATAGTTCCCAAAGCAAGGGGTCAATTTTTTTTTAATGAGGAATTGCTTCTGCATCAATGATCAGGAATAAACCTCTTACAGAAACCCTGATCTAAATAACAGTAGCAAAAATAATTAAAGTGTGTCTCAATGTATTATAATTCACAACAAATAAGCTCCTATTATTTTCAAAAATATTTATTAAAACCCAGATATACAATTTGGCGTACTAATAATAATCAAGTTTAGTTGAGTTTATTATTTTTATATGAGTTTATCAACTAATTTTTTATCGAAAAATCCCAAGATTTACAACTTGGCGTGCATCCGCTTGCGGCACCTGTGCAGGGAATTGAACATCGGCCAATCGGAAGACAGCAAACTGTCTTCGAGGATATGGACGTGTTTCGAGCACAGCATAAGCATCAACAGGGCGTCCATGATGAAAGACAGGCACATTGATCAGCTGCTCATGTGCGCAGTGTACGTTATTAACAAGGTTCGTTGTGTTATAATTAGTGTTGTATAAAGTTATTAAAGTAGTTTATATAAGTTTTCTACGTTGTTTTCAAGGTTTGTTGTCTACTTGAATGTGTTTGCAGTTTTATTTATATCGTTTTTTGAAACAAATAGGTTGCAGTTTTTAAGAAAATTTAGTATAATCCTTTGATAACGTTACTAACAAGGGTCTTTTCATTGTACTTTGTGTTGAATTTAGTTGTTAAAATGAGTTTTTAGGGTGTTTTGTTATTAGTATCTAAAAAAGCTCATCCTTTTTGTTATGTGCAACACGTTTCTTACTGAATTTCTTACGATTTTTAGAGTTTAAATTAAGTAGGTTTCAATTTTTTTAACTGTTAATTTAGCTGTTTACAGCGGATGTTTAAAAAAAAAAATTTTGTTTACTTATGTGTTTTTAGGTTGTTTCTCAGTAGAAAACTTTTAAAATTAATAAAATACTATCAAATAGGTTGAAAAAACAGAACAATCATTTCAAGAAATTATGCGTTGCTACAGAAATCAACCCCAAGCAAATAGTTCGGTGGGTAATTTTTCATTATCATTTAACTTTTCGAGCTGTAATCTAAAGTTAAGAAATATTGATTAACAACAGACTTTTGCATTCTGTTAAAACTAGTTAAAGATTTAAATACTCTTTAAAAATTATGCTTTATTTTTGAAATCTGAAAATCAGTAAGTAATTATAGCAATGAGTATCAGGGTTGCTTAAAACCTTTATTTAAAACTTCGAATTTGTCAGTTTAGGCAAAGAAAACCCGGAGTTTCGAACAAAAACCACTTAAAAACCTGGAATTTTAAACAGTTTTTAAATGTAATTTACTAGATTAGGATTAGTTATACAGTTTCCATCAAATTCAAAAAAAATAGTTACGTAGAATTTTTTTAGTTTAAAACACATTACAAGTAGCAAAACGATTTCTCTTAATACAGGGATGCCAAAAAACCTGAAATCCTGGAAAAAACTGAAATTTGACAATTTAGGATAAAAAAACTGTAAAGACCTCGAACTTGAGAATTTTTGAACAATTATAAACAAAAATTTTATAAAAAAACTTGTAATATAAAACAAAAGTTGTTAAAAAACCTGGAAAATCTAGAATTAAAAAAAAAATTCACTTGTTAAGTAGTAAAATTTTGATTTTATTCGCGACCGGTTTCGGTGGCAAGAGATTGCGACCTTTTCAAGCAAAAATAAAATATGAAACTCAAATATAGATAACCTGAAGCAGAAAAAACAAATATAGATAAAAAATATTTGTGATGATCACAAATTTTTTAGTTAAAAAACACATTTAAAAAACTTTAAGATATCTTTTTAATGTCGTTATGCTGTTGAACACAGTTTTTTACCTTAAACTTAATTTTAAACTAAAAACAGACCCTAAAACGTGTTATTTTAAAAATCTGGAAAAAATTTTAAAAACCTGGAAAAAATTTGCCTAAAACATTTGGCAATCCTGCTCAATGTTTTCATACCATTGTAGCAGGTTTTTAACTTACATTTAACTTTATACTAGAAATGAACTTACATACAGGAAATCCAGAAAACCTGGAATTTTTTTTTCAAAAACCTCTGCACCCCTGATTTGTGTAAACAGTTTGACATTTGATAAAGTATACTCATCAAAATAGCTTATAACACAGCGATTCTTAACCTGGGTTAAATTTACCTTTGGGGTAAATTTCCGTGCTTTATTATTCCTTGGTAAATTATATTTATTACAAGTTATGTAAATAAATGTTTATTAATTGTCTTTTTAATTTATAAGTTAGTATATATGTGTAATTTTTTGAAAGTTATATATTATCTTTAAATTTTACGATTTTTTACATTTAATAAGCTCAAAATTAATCACTATTTTGTATATTGGGGGTAAATTAGGTAATTACCTTCCAAAAAGGGATAAATTTTGTAATTACTTTCCAAAATGCGGTAAAACATGATAAAAGGTTAATAAACGCTGATATAATGTATGATAGTACCGATGACTTTCACAGGTGTACAGGAGCGTGCTGATATGCCCGGCTTCCAAATCCTCATCGGTTTCAGAGGAGGGTAAAACCCCAGACAGAGAGGAAGAGAGGGACGACCTGATTCAGTTTTACAACAAGGTGTATGTCCCCACCATGCGGGCGTTTGTTAAAAAGTTCGCCCCAAAAGACGAGAACAAGCACGGAGACCAAAAAGTATGATTAGTATTATATAATTTTTTTTAAACTAAGTAACAAAAATTGCGATTTAATTAAAACAGCAAGATCATAAAAAGTATCTAAACTACAGTAGAATGTCTTAGCTATAGTGTAAATAAATAATTAATGTTAATTTTTTTTTTGCTGTTTAAGTAAAGACAACGAATAGATTTAGAACACGTGTTCAGTTGTGTTAACATTTCAGTCGATGAGTGATCTGATAATCGAAGTGTTGTGATAAAACCTTTAGTCCGGGCTTTGTCCTGATAGACTTTTGCCGATGTTTACTTTGATTTTGTTCAAATATGAAAATACTTTGTTATTTCACTTGATAAACATAAATAATTTACTCTACAGTTGGAAGTGCCTTGCTCCCCCATGCCCATAGAAAGGTCTCAAGTTTGCAGCCCGAAGAGAGTGGCAAGCAACCACAACGTGTACGTCAGTCCGATGAAGAATGGTGAGTTGTAGTAATGCAATTTATCTTGTTATTATTTTAAACTAAATAGTAATATTTAAGGATTTTTTCAAGTATGTAACTGGGAAGAGGGAATGGCAAGGGTTAGTTATACTTGGCATTTATGTGTTTGGTTTGTGTTCAAAGGTTGAGAAATAAAGCTAATGCAAAAGTAAACTAGCATCAAAAGAGAAACAGTTATTTGAAATTTAAATTTAACTCATAACTTTTGATTTTTTTAGATCAGGTGTCACACACATTTCCTACCATGTTCTTCAACTATTTTAAGTATATTTTTAAAAATAACTAAAAAGTTAAACTACAAAAAAAAACATCAAGCATAACAAATACTTTTAAAAAAAGTGCGTTTGAATTTCAAATTTTTTAATAATTTATCAACAAAGGATCTACGAAACTGGCGTCACCGGTGCGTCCTTCGGCCTGCCTGGCGTACAACTTCCAGCGGTCGCCCAGCAAGAACCTGAAGCAGATCAACGAGATGATCAGGAACTCCCAGCAGAACGGGCAGGCGGCGTCCAACGGAAGAAACCAGCAGCAGAAGAACAAGGCCAGCAAGTTCCTGCAGTTCGGCAACCCTTGAAAAAAAAATTTATTTTGCGGACATGATATATTTTTTGAATTTGTTTTTAAGCGTGTAAGTGATTTTCAGTATGCAAGTATATTTTTTTGTATTACCCAGGTTTTTACGTTTTGATTTTTTTTTTCTGACGAAGCGAATATGTGAGAAAGCAGGTTTTATTCAGTTTTAATTAAAATACAATTTTTTTTTCTGATTAATGTGCTAATTTTTTTCACTCATTTTAGATGACTTTTTCTACTGATTACGATAACTTAGCTTTTCAAATAGTTCTATAGAATTTTTTTTGATCAGGTTCACACACATTTTCTATCATGTTTTATCCTGGTCTATATATGTTTATTGCTGTGGCTTTTAAATAGTTGTTTTGCTTTTATTTTTACTAGTGTCAAGTGTTTATTTTTCACAGTGATTTCAAAATTAAGCTGACTTAATGCTATGATTAAGGACATATAGACAGTTGATACGATTAAAAATATCTTTCAGCTCAGAGTATTAACGTTTTTTTTTTTTTTTGAATTTTTTGTTATTAGAAATTTGCTTTCCTTTTTACTGTTGACTGATAAAATCTTTAAAAAATTTTAGCGCCACATATTTTTTAAACTAGAATCAAAATCGGATAATACGTATAAGCAAAACTTTATAAACAATATCAATTCAAATAGCTGTATTTTAGTGCAACTATCCGAGTAGTTCATACGAAAAATAATAAAGAAAGTCTAATTATATTTCATACAAAGTGTTAAGTGTTTTAAGTTAATTTAAATTCGAAACAGCTTTATAGCTTATATTTAGAAAGGTTTTAATAATAAATAAATACCTAATACTGAAGGTATTTTGAAAATAATTATTGATTTTAATATCGCTACAAAAATTAAATTTGACAATTTAGGCTTAAAAAATCTGGAAAAACCTGTAGTTCGAGAAATATTGGAAAAAGCGTGAATTTTGAACAAAAAACCTTGAAATTTTTACATGTTAAGTAATGAAGTTTCGATTTGACCCGAAAAATTTATGGTAATGAGAAAAAAAATTTGTTATCATCAAAAAATTTTTTCATTAACAAACATATTTAAACTAGCTTTACAGTACCTTTTCAATTTTGTTATACTACTTAACCTGTTTTTTAGATTTAAACTAAAAATAGACCAAAAAACGTGCACTTTCAAAATCCTAGTGGAAATTCAAAAAACCTGGATGAAATTTTTCAAAAACATGTGACCGCCCTAATTTCAATAAAGAAAAAGTTGTTGCAGATGACAAAATTTTGAATTGGATGACATGTTGATTCTTAATTATAATAATTAATGTCTTAATTAACAAAATGAGTTTAGTTTTCTTTTGGAAAAAGTTTTTGAGTCTATTTCTTTTTGAATTACTTTAAAATTTAAACTAATACCTGATATTGTAAATGCAATAGATCTATTCTACTTATTAAAGTATAAAATAATAATATGTTGATTTTAATTCCAGTTCTAAATTAATTACTAACTTCCCTTTTATATGTCAATGTTCAAAGTTTGTTAGGTCAATGTCATTATCTAAGAGTACAAAAAGTATGTTAGAATCAAGTTAATTTTTTTTTGGAAAACTGTTCTCATATAACTTTTTTATCTATCAATTATTATACAAGTCGTTATAAAAGTATTAAACTAGTTTTAAATTGACCAACTATTTGATTGTGAGTTTCTAAAATGACTCATAATTACATGTTTAGATTTGAAAATTGTGCCTAGACTGTTAGTTAGTGGTAGAAAAAATCTTAATTATGTTTGTAATGTAAGTTTACAACTTATTTTATAAAAACTAAATCAAAAAAATACTTGGCAGGAATAAAAATGTTGGGGTTCTAATTTTTTTTCTTTAGCGAGCCGCTGTGAACTGCAAATATCTCAAAAGCCGTAGTTTCACAGAATACAAATTAACTAGGAAATTTGTGGTAACCTGCTTTTTATTTTTAAGGCTTGTATTTTAACGTATCTTTAATTTTTATTACTTATTTTTAGTGATTATTATAGTATAAGTTTAGAGTGTTTGTTCACAACAACTTAAAATAATATTGACAATTAAGATGATTGCAGCTTTTTAATATTTTTCAAAAACTGGTTAGATTAAGTTCTAGAAAAATAAAGTACTTTTAGAGAAAACTATTTGGAGTAACACAATATAAAAAATTAAGAAATTTGTTGTAACTAATTCAAAATTACAGTACAGATGACATTATACAATCTTTTAAACTGTAATATAGATGACACAGTAAGTTTACACAAAATGTAACTTATAACAACACAAAGATAATATAAGTTGTAAAAATTTTAATTAATGTGACAAAAAGTAAAATTATAAAAGCCATATCTATGCAATCACTAATAAATAATTTTCACTTAATACAATGAGGTTTTTACATCCAGTATCTGTTAAGTAATTTTACGCTGCAACTAAACAATTTGATGTGCCAGTTTTATCTGATAACAAAATAAACCTCTTTAGTTAAAGCAATTTTAGCAATAAACTAATTTAGAGCTTTTAATTTTGAATAGTCTCCTTGAAAAACTTGCACAAAATAATACATTACGCCTGGGAAACACTTTTGTTGTTCGAGTATCGCAAGCGACGTGGGATGCTACTGATTTTGCATCCGATTTTCCTCACTAACTTCCCCGGCTTCAGCAGCATTTTCACCTGCTTCTTGAGCATGTTGTTGGTGTACGTGTATATGACAGGATTGATGGCCGAGTTACAAATTCCCAGCAGTAGCAGCCACGTTCCAACGAACTCTTCGTTCAAGCTTCCTGTGAACACCTGTAAAATTTTTTTATATGTTTACCTTTGTTTTGTTCTTGATTAGATAAGATTTTTTTATTAAGAATGTTCTAAAAACTTGATGACTTTAATACTCTATATATTTTTTTTACCTTTAAATATCAAAAAAAGTATTTCAGATTATCACAACTTTACTAAGATGACATTTGTTTCAAGTATGTTACTTTATTAAAAAAGCAAACCTGTATAACAGAACAAATAAGAAACGGAGACCACATTGTTGTGAAGAAAAATAAAATCAATGTTATTGTCTTTAGCGACTTTTTCTTTCTCAAATTTTCTATTGTCGTCTGCCATTTTCTGCTGAGCTGTATTGTGTACAATGTATAAGTTTAAGATAAAGAAATAAAACCAACTTCGTTCAAAAACTAACAGAAATGTTAAAAGTTTAAAGTATTCTAACAATACCTTAGTCAGTATTATAGTTTACTGAACGACAAAGAAAAAATACTTAAAAAATTAATCTAAAAACCTTTTGGTTAAGATTTTCTTGGTTGCAAGTAAGTAGTTGAAACGCAACACTTAGAATGTATGTTATATACAATCTGAAGTATTCATAGGTACATATTGTTTATTGAATGACAAAAATAAAATCGCTCAAAATACTTGGTCCTTGGACCTGGTGCAATTAAAGTTAAGTTTAATGTAGTTTTGCTTTCTATAAAACTATTGTTAAATTAGAACCGTTGTTTAAAATTTAAAGATTTTAGTTGATGTCCAAAACTGAGGTACAGACATATAATTTTTATTGTTAAGTCTTAGTTATCATTATTAGTTCCAAAATTTTTAATAACGTTTTTTTAATTTTTACTTTTATTTTAGCTTTGCATACTTTCAAGAAAACAGAAAAATATGGTACAATGGATTTCTAGTATTATGTTTTACAAATTAAAAAAACTAATCTTAAAAAACATTTAGAAAATAATATACTCTAAAAAATGTGTTAAAATTAGTATATGGTTTGAAAAATTTAAAAGTATGTTTAATATAAACATTTATACTTTAGGATGCTGCTTTTCATAAAAAAGTAGTCAGAGTTTTGGAAAGACTGTTTAAAATTTATAAAATACTATCAACCAACCTAAAGTAATAGTATAGATAGGATAAAAAAAAGTAATTAAAATATTTTTGATAGTTACACATTTAGTTAGAAATAAAACAGTTGTTAACGTAATCCGTTTTTATAATAATGAATATTTTGTAATGAATATAGTTTTTTTAAATAAAAAGTTGAATAAATGTACATTTTTTGTGCAATTTAAGCTTAAAATTTTCACAACTATAAACACAGATTTTTTATATTTTTTTCAATTAAGCAACCTAAAAATTCTTGAAAACTCTAAGCTTGTGCAAAGTAGAAACAAACAACTGCGTACACTGTTTGAAATGAGCTGCCCCGAGGAAATTATGGAGAGCTTGGAAGAATTTCTCTTCTTGCTCCTCTCCACGATTTCTGCTTTTGTAATCACCGAAGTCACGGGCCCGACTTTCACCGGACGCGGGTGCCTCATGGACTTTGACGTCCTGTTGGGCACTCTGGCCGAGTCCATGACGTCATCGAACAACGACCAGGAACTCGGCAGCTCCAAGCTCTTGCACCGTTTTCGCGCCGTGAAAGGCAATGGACTGGTTGTTGCGTTTTTTAGGTTTTGCGCTTGCCAAGGGTCGGAAAACCTCCTTGACACCTTGTACTTGTTTTCGATCGACCAGTTGTGGCGATCGTATTGAGCCAATGAAACTGGAAAATTTTACTAAGGTTAAGTAAAACAGTTTATATCTACAACTTTTAGTTTTAAGATAGTTACTTAATTAAAAAAAATCTGTGACATTTATTACTTTGTGTTAAAATAAGTTCAAATGCATCTTAAAAGTTAATATTTCGTTTTGAGCTAACTTTAAAAAAGGTCTTTTATATCAAAAGTTCTAATGTAAAACGAAAAGGAAAGTTTTACCTTTTAACACTTTATAATATAGATAGCACGAAATGAAGAGTTCAGGTATGTAAAGACCGAAGCAACCGAACGCCACGTAAGCAGGCTTAACGACGAAAAACGAGCACAATTTGGCGTTTTGCTGAATCTCGTCAAAGTTGTACCACGGCATGCATCCAAACACTATGGCTATGACCCAAATAGATAGTATTGATAGGATGGTCTGTTAAAAATTGTAAAGTAGAAAGTTAACAGAAGTGTTAGTTAAAATTAATTTTATACGTATAAGCTATTTGAGGCTAAATTTATTGACAACATAACTAGCCTAATTACATATTTTCTGCAAAGTATTTGAAATAAACTAGTTTACTTGACATGTAATTTTGAAAATTATACCTCGAACGTATTTTGCAGTCCAGTTAGTAAACTCAATTTACACCACAATAAAAATCTCAAACACTGTTCTTTTCAGATGTTCCAAAATACAGATATAATCACGTGCACACAACCGTTAACCATAAAAAAACGCTGACAAATCCACTAAAGCTTGCTTAAACACTTTTGACTCAATAAAACATAAACTAACGAAAAATCGACCTTTTTCGTGCTTTTAATAACACTTTTAAAAATAATAAGAATTAGTAAAATAAATGTCTTTTTATAAAAAATGCTTTTACTTTTTTTAAATGCAGGCAGCTTTGAGGATTTTTATCTAT
Source organism: Thalia democratica (assembly GCF_965202585.1). Classification (NCBI taxonomy): domain Eukaryota; kingdom Metazoa; phylum Chordata; class Thaliacea; order Salpida; family Salpidae; genus Thalia; species Thalia democratica. The sequence continues at coordinate 44,218,044 of NC_139165.1, forward strand.
TATGGTGTGAAAACATTTTGAAAATTTTATTGAAAACAAACCTTTTTCGTGCTGACCAGCCGCTCGTACTCGAAGGGGTGCATGATGGAGGAGTAGCGGTCCAGGCCGACGAAAGTCATGGTCAGTATGGAGGCGATGGCCGGGCTGACTATCAAGCTGACCCGCAGCAGGCACTGGCTGTAGTTGATGAAGTGGTGGGACTTTGTGTTGTGGATGTCGAAGTGGCCCTCTATGAACGCCGCGCTTCCCACCTGTGGTTATTATTGTTGATTGAAAGACTAAAAAAACCGCTCAAAGTATTTGGTCCTAGGAACTGGTGCACGAAAACACCTTACGGTTATCGAGTCGCACACCACTTGGATACCTTTTAACGACTTGTCCAGGATGGTTGGTGCAATTAGACCTACATACGCATTTTTTAATTTTTTTTAAGTTTTATCACTTTTTAAATCGTGGTCCTTTAATATTTTTTAAATTGAAAAGTCATCTGACCTTAAACTGCGTAGTGTACTATATTTTTGTTCGTGAGTAATAATACCAAACAATTATAACAGCTTGCAAAAAAAAAAGTAGGCAGTATTGACTAACAAACAAGTCCAAAAAAAAAAAAAAACTGTTGCTGTGTAAATTTTTAAGTTGAAAAAAAAACTTACAAAAAAATCAGCAATTGTAAGGTTTATGCACAAGTAGTAGCCGTTGATGAATCTTATGTTGTTGGTTCTTCTGGCCTTACCGATAATTATTATCAAATTTACCATCACAAACAGATTTTCGGCCATCGTGAAAATTCCGATCAAAGTTAACGTGTAGATGAAAGTAAGGTTTATGTTCTGTTTATTTTTAACTTGGTAGAGCAAAGTATATAAACCAAAGCAGTTAATGTTAAAACTATTTTTAAAACCGCTAAGGAATCATCAACACACTATATGATTAAGTATTTAATCTTAACATTAACAGCTGTTTAATTGTTATTTAAAAAATAAAATTTAACGCTTCTATTTTTATAATTTGTTGTTGTTCTGTAAAAAAAGCTACTGTATTTTAGAAAATACTTAAAAAAGATTTAAAAAATGCTGAAGTTTTTAAAACAGATAACTTTTGTATTTGTTTTATTGCTTCTTTAATAAACATTTTATTGTTTATGTTATTGACAAAAAAAAAATTATATTAGTTTATTAAAACATTTTAGTTTACTTGTCAGTTTGATAAGACTTTAAGCTTAAATTAAACACAAATACAATTGTATTACAGATTATAGACTTTAAAAATATGTTTTATAAACTTTGGTAATGTTAGATCTTAAAGTAACTAACTTCATAGATCAGAAACAGGTCAGGTGAAGTAAAATTTCTTAAGCCCGATTCAATAGTGAAAGGAAAAGTTAAGTCATCCATGCTTCGATGTTAAACTGCACAAGTAAAATTTTCATTCTTTTTAGCTACAAACAATGACATTTACTTTTGCGTTTTTTCGGTAAACATTTAGAAGCTGTTCACTCTAATAATAGCCGCTACAGCATCTGTCACGGGTAAAAATTTGTTTGCTAATTAAACGTCTCCACAAATATTACATAATTTGTCAGTTTACCCATTTAATTTAATGTGGTATATCTTATGTGGTTTCAAAGCATCACAACTTAATCTGAAAGTTACATAGCAATCAAAACAGATAAAATACAGGTGTACAGTTTTTGAAAAACATCGCTTAATCTTTTAACTGGTCAATAAAACTTAGAAATTGTTTATTTTGAATAGGTAACAATAAGTAGTTAAACATTAAGTAAATATATATTTAAAAAAAAAAAAAAAATTTCACCCTAAACTCCAGCTAAACTGTTACTTGTTTTTTCTTTATTTAAGTAAGTAAAGTTTTTATTAATTAAATCGTACTTTTGCTTTGTAACTCTCAGAATTTTTGTATACATTCAATAAAGAAACCTAAGAACACTTTATTACAACCCTAAAATTAAGCTTTAAAATTTGTCCTCGATGTACTTTTTACACAGTTTTAAAAAAGTTGTGTGGTAAAGACTTACAAGTAGGCCCTTTACTTAATAACTTCTAACCACTAGTGCCTGTTTATTGCTAGTTGTGTTTTTAGCACAATATGGCATTTTTATTTTTGTTACTACAATTATTTCAAAGAAATGCGGCCAGCAAATAGATTTTATTGAACAATGCGGTCCACGAGCAAGTTTTTTAAGAAAAATTAACCTGCTAATTACTTGTAGCTGCCGAGTCGGACGGCAATAGACGAAAGTTTTGAAACATTTAGAATTAATGTTAGTGTACGGGTTAAACTTTATTAAATGCTTCAAAAAGTTCGTCTAATTCAAAAAAAAATTGTTAAAACCCAATATGCGAAAATTTTGGTAGGTTGAAATTAAAATGGTTGTAATTTAAATAGGTTTTAAATAGCTGAAATTTGTAGTAAAAATATCGATTTAGTGTAAGTGGAACCTATATTTATCTTATTCAGGAAACCTGATGTTATTAGCAATAAAAAAGTTATGCTGTTTCTTTACCTTCGTAACACATTAAATTTGTTTGAAGTTCGTGTTTTCGTCATTGTTTTAATGCTTATTTTAATATAGAACATTTATTTACAAGTAAATTTAGTTACTTTTAGTTTTAGCTAATTTCCTTTGTTTTTTCTTGATTACTTATGATTACTCTCTGTCTGAATAAATTTAAAAATCTTTTCTCTCGTCAGCTTTTTATGCTACTGATACATCCAGACATATACCTAGTTTATTAAGTTGAGTGTCTTGTATTTCTTATTATGTTTTTTTCTTAAATAAATGTATGTATTGTTTAACTTAAAGTGTCATGTTCGAGTAAGTATGTGGAAATTTTATTATAGAAAGTCTGGCAAGTACGGGTGTATCTTTAAGAAAAAAAATAGTATGTATCCTGATGTTTTTGTTTAAAAATTTTTGGTACAAGTAAAACAACAAATTTACCCATGTAATCTGCTAGATTTCATAACAACTGTGCATTCTTTAAAATTAAACAATTTTATCCAAGTTAGTTAGAACACACTAGGATTCAAAATACAAAACAACAACAAAAAAATTAAGACTCATTTTTTCTTCTTTAACAAAAATCAACCGATATACCAATTATGACTATCAGAATTTGGTTCTGCACATGTGTTAAACCGATTTTTTTATTCATTTATTTGTATTGCTTAGTCAAGGCATAACCAATACATTTGAAAATGTAAAATTTGAGAATTAAGGTACAGCCAATTGTAAAAAATAACATCAATTATGTAAATGCATTGTCTAACCAAAAATTGAAAAACCCAAAGCCCCAAGCACATTAACAATAGACTGGTCAGATAAATATTCATCGAACACATTGAAAAGGACTCATCGTTAATAGAGGAAAGGCGCTGTTAATATAATTTAACTATGGATTAAACTAAATCTTAAAATTAAAACAAAAGTTGAAAAAAGTTACTTAATAACTTTATTAACAAATATTTTAATTAAATTTAAACTTTTTTTCAAGAAACTTAATACACTTAGAAGTATGTTGCATACTTCAACTGACCAACAATAAAAAAAAATATATGCCAAAAATTATTTATTATTTGTTTAACTATTTATATAAATAGTACAATATTTATACAAAATTTATATTTATAAACATTACAATTACGTATAAGCAAATGAATAACTTTTTGTTCATATACTAGCTTAGTAAAATCAAATCGATTAAAATTGTAACTAATATAAAATTTTTTGTCTAAAGTACTTTTAACTTATTATACTTGTTTATTGTTCTCAAGTTGATAGTTTAAAGCTATAAAAATTATTAATAGTTTGCAGTTTAAACGTTATTTAGTTTTTTACTTAAATATTTCAATCTATTGTATAGTGATTTATATAATGGGCTGTAAAGAAGCTGATTACATTGGTAAAAACAGGTAACTTCAATTAATGTAGCAGTATTTTTATTTATAGACGTTTTCTTAATTAAGGCATTACACTACGCTTTTTCCCCTCAACAACATTTTCGACTTAGCCTTTTTGAGCGAGCTGAACGTTTTCGGGGCTGTCGCTGCTGGCACCAAAGGCTTGGCGACGTGACGCAAGAAAACAGCTACGTCTACGACCCGACGAACCCGAGCTCGAAGTGGGCGTACTGCGGGGCCGCTCCAAGCACTCTTGCGCCGTCTTCGGCGGCAGGTTAGTTGTGGTCGGGGGAAGCACCGAACTCGGCAGCGACCGCGGCACGAGTTCGGTCCAAGCGTACGAAGTGTTTGCTGACGACAGTTTTCGTCGGACATGGTCGAAGCCAGGTTGGGTCACGTTACGGTGGCGAGGGGCGACAATTTTTTTGTGATGGCGGGGAATGTAACGCACACATGTGAGGTGTTCGACTATTGGTCCATTCGCTTTTCAGCCGTCAAAATGTTCCCAGGGGAGTTTTTTTCGCAAAAAATTGTTTTTTAAACTTGACGTTTTTGAAGGGAGATGGTATTTAGATGAAATAGCGTAAATAGAAAAATTGCACGTGTACAATACAGAAACGGACGAATGGCGAAGTTTTCCGGCAATTGTCATTTTTATCTTTTACGTATATAATGTAAATAAAATAAGAATTTAAAGTTAGCTTTTGATTAGTATATATTTTATAGAACAATATTTTTTTTCTAAAAACTGACACAAAAATAAAAACCTTTGTTAAATAAGTAAAATTATTTACTTTGTTTACCGTTTATAATAATAAGGTACTTTAACTGATAGATTAATTTAAAAAAGTTTTAATTAGTGATCTACCTGGTCTATAAAGTTAGGATCCGGTAATATCATAATCCGGGTAATATCGGTAACTTTCAAAATTTATCGTAATATTTAGCGTAATTTTCAAAACTATCCTGAAATATGTCTAAGACCTTTTTTTTAAGCATCTCTTGAAAATGTCTGTTTTAGAATATTTTAACTTTTAAGCAACATAATAATAAATGAAACGAGCAAAGTAATTTCAGTAATCTACTAGATCAATAACATTATGATTTAGCCGGATCCGGATCTAAAAAGAAAGCAGTAGTAATGAATAATTTGATTACATATTTAAATATAAATTACTTGAAAATTAGTACTATAATAACCTGCAGGAGTGATTGTAGGTTCTAACTTTGTTATGAATAGTAGCAGTTTTACAGGAATTATCATAAAAAGTATCGATACCTTTGAGGTAGAACATTTTCAAAAACAAAAAATTACGTATGGTTGATATATTTTATTAATAACAATTTTTCTATTCTGAACATAAAGTCATAAATCGTAACCACTTGTTTTTTTATTAGTAGATTCTATAAATATTTTTTAAATTAACAAAACTTGTTTGTATCTGGAAATTGTTAACATTAAACAGATTTAAATTCATACTAGCTTTGATATAGATTCCTGTAAACTTATAAGTTTATAAACCTAATGTTATTTATAGCTACCATAAAGAAACAGATTCTTTTAACTTATGTTTGCTTTTACTTGAGAATTTTAGCTGACTACTTATGTTGATTAGTTAAAAGAATCGTACTTACATTTTTATCATGTATAAATATATATTAGTTTTGTTATAAACATTTGAATAACTTTAAAATATTATTATTTTAAAAAATATTTTAGACAAAATATTATAAATACGATTTAAGATAATGTTTTTTAAAAGCGATGAATTATTTAAAAAACATAAAACATAATAGGGAGGAAAAAATCTAACAAAACATTTAACAAGCCTTGTCCACAGTTTTATGATTATGAACTTGTCTGGTAATTTTATAAACTTTTGTAAAAACTGCTTTTAACTTACAACAAGTTTTTTGTACTAAAAAACATACTTTTACTAAATACTACAATCTGTTATACAATAGTAACATTTATTAAATCATATAAAATAATTTCTGGAATAACACTTATATATATTGGGGTCGGCAGCCATATATAAGTTTCGGGAAATTATTTCTAGTAAAAGTTGCTTGCGGGCTGCACTATTTAAAAACGGTCTTTCGCGGGACAATTTTTTTCAAAAGATTTGTAGTAATCAACATAACAATATTGCTTTAAACAAAAAAATGTGATAAAGTAAGCATTAGTAAGAGCACTAGTAATGATTAATTATAAAATCGATAGTATACTTAAAGTTCAGTCTTAATTGCATACTTGTTGCAGAGTCTGCAAAAAAAGATTTTTTTAATTTTATTTACGAGAATTTTATTTTTTGATTAACTTTGATTTAATATGTTTGGATAAGGTGGGTTAGGGACAATAATATAAAAAAAATAAAAAATAAAACAGAAAGTTTTAAAAAGTTTGACAACTCAGCAAATATGCAAATCAAACTGACCTTAAAGTGAACTTTCCTTGTCAAATTAAGATCCTAATTATACGGGTTTACCACAAAAAACTTTTCTTACTACTGTTTTTAAAAAGGTATGATTTTAGCTGAAAAGTTTTTAGCAGATTTTTGTTTATAAAGCCTCATTTTGCCGACCCCTGATATTTACAAAAAAGTTTAAACTAAGTTTTCAAATGTAGTAGAATATATAGTTTTATGTGACAATCGATTTTTGATAAGCTAATTTTTTAACAAATAACAGCTTAAAAAGTTTAATTTAAAAATTCTAATTATGTTATCTTTTGATTAACAACCAAAATATTTTTTTTTCTGGTAGAAAAACATCACAAGAACTCCCATTCCCCTCTGCAACGATAAACGTTTTCTAAAGGTCAAGCAAGTGAGTTTCAGCTCATCAAGTATTATTCCACCTGCCCTATCTTTAAATTAACTAATAAAGAAATTACCGTTTAATAAAAAATAAGACTAAATTTTTTATTATACACTGCAAAAAATCTAAGACTCTACAAAAATTAAAATAAATTATCAACTAATATTTTAAATTGTATAGAGATAAAATTAGATATCCTAATTAGGATCAAATTTAAAAATTAAAATATTAAAGTAAAAACTAAGTAAAAATTAAATTGTAAGTATTTGTTAGCAATATGATTATTGCATTAAATTATAATTAAAAATTAAATAACGTTTATTTTACCACGAAAACAACAATAAATCAACATTAATACTGCTATATAAATAATGAAACTTAGTTGTTTAATCATAAGTTCCTGAAATCTAATATACTATACTTAACAATGTCTGTATGTTAAACCTTTTAGGGTTGTTTAAACCAATATTAATTAAATAGTCAGTAGCTTCATATTTTTTAAAACATTAAATATTTCTAAACTAAGAAAATTATTATTTAGGTATCACTAAGAAAATAAAACCTAAAATTAAGTTTAAGCATCAGTTCTACTGATATTTGAAAAATTTACTTCTTAAATATTAGATAGAAGTTGCTTCTTTAAATGTACTTTAACTATACAGTTAAGGTAACACAGCTAATAAATAAAAAATACAAGCAGGTATACAAATCAAATATTTAGTTTTTCAAAAAACAAGAAACTTTTACCTGATTTTTACCTGATTTTTAGGTTAATCTTTTTATGTTTCAAAATGATACCTCATGGGTCCAGCGAATCAGTAATAATGTAGAAATGTTTAAAAATATAAATGATAGTACAGTTCCTAGTGAAAAATACGAATGGAATAATTATAAATACTTGCTATCATTGTACCATAATAAAGTAAGAAGATTCAAAAAATTTTCCTATCGTTTTAACTAGTAGTATGTTTTAAAACTCAATACTATTTAACAGATAATTCTTAATATTTAATTGCTATGTTTTTTGTATGTATAATTTTGAAAACAGTAACTTTACAGTTTTTTAACTTTAAATTTATAATCTGTAAAAAATGCTAAAATATCTATAAAACAACAAAGTTCTTTATACAAAGTTTAGTTCAAAAGTACATTGTTTGAATTTAAACAATATTATCTACCTAAAAAAACAAAAACATTAACATTAACTATAAAATAAAACTAGAGATGTTATAATTAAAAAATTGTAACTTTAAGTAACTATAAAAACGTCATGTGTACAACTTACTTCTACTTAACATTTTTAAAGTTTTAAGTTTATTAATTCACCTAATTCCACTCAAATCACCACTTTAAACTTGTCCCGTGTCGCCATCCGAACTATTTTCATTCACCGCATTTCCACCCGCCGAAGCAGCGGTTTCCAGCATCGAAACCAGCCGGTTCAGCTCCTCGTTTTCCAAGATCTCGTTCAGCTGCTCCAGCAGCTGCATGTCCGGAAAATTGAGGTCCTCGCTGACGAACACGGGCAGCTTTCGAACGTTCGAATGCTCGAATATGAAGAGGATGCATCGGGCCGTCTTTTCCTCCTCCGGCATCTCGTCTTTCAGGATCAGATCCTTGTACTGGCGGGGATCTATGGCAGGGGCGACTTCCTTGAGCTTCTTGCAGGCCGTGTAAATTTCCTCGGAGCTGTAAGTTCTCAGCACGCCTTTTATCATCACTTCGCGGTTGAGCAGGGTGAAGTAGTTTTTCACGAAGCACAGCAAGCTGTTCACTGTCACAACCGGAGGGTGGTTCGTTTGGAGTGTGTCCGTGCTCTTTGGTTTTGATTCGTAAATGTAAATTTTAGCTGGACTAAAACTCCTAAAGCTATTAGAGTTGCTCAAAACTTTTTCTTCAAAATCGTTTGTTTCAATTAAATTGCCGTCTGCTATGTTACGGCAAACTTTATTTTCTTGGCATTTATCCGTACCCATTGTCTTTGACTGGTCAGTGTAAATTTTAGCAGGACTAAATGAAGAATTCGAACAGCTACTCGAGCTGTTAGAGATTTCCTTCCCGGATGTATAACTACCTTTTGTCGAGTTGCGGCAATTTTTATCTGCGAAGTCTACAGTTTCAACAGAACTTTTAATTATTTCCGAGTCATTTTTTCTTTTCAGCGCAGTCACATTGTTTTTTAGTTGCGTACCGTGAGTTTGAAAACTAACAGCTTGGTGCTCCTCAACTGAGTTATTCACTAAAAAGTTGTTCTCAGTGGATTTTTCAACCAAGTTCTTTTTAATCACCTCATTGCAGTCGGAGAACTTGCTGCTGCGCTGAAGTCGGTGTTCGCTTTGATCCGGATGCCTTTTGTTCTCAATGTCGCTTGAGAACCGAGCAGTGCGGTCCCTGTCCACTTCGCAGTCATTGGTCATTGTCAAAACGTGTTTTAGATTAAGTTACTGTAAAAAAAATTTAGATGTTATCAAGAGAAATGATTAAATCAAACAAGTATTTTTAAGAACAGCCATGCAACTACAAGCTTTTATAAGGAATTGGTGTACGACGATTAAAATTCTCGTGATTAAAACTTTAATATTTATGGATTAATGTAAATTATACTATTTGATTACTTTTTCTAGTTTATTTTTGCAATCATATTCAAATTATATATACTACTGGAATCTTTTAAATTTGGTTATTATTAAATATTTGCTAAATTTAGTTTGAAAACTTACTAAATTATGGGTACTTTTAGTACTTATGACTTTTTTCTTTTAATAAATACATTCTTCAAAGTTTTATTTTTGTCATCATAACCTTATTAATTAGATTTAAATTGTTAGAAGAGTTTTAATTGTCATTTTACCTAAAAAATAGTAATTTAAAACAAGTTTAAAGTACATTGCTGTATTTAAAAAATATATAGAATATATTTAAACATGCCGTCTTAATTTGTTTAGATAGAACAATAGGTCTCTACCTTTTTCTAAACCAGGGGTCGGTGTAAACCTACCTAAAAACAGGGCCTTATGTAACTCGCGGGCCAATACTCCCACGAAAAGTTTCTCGCGGGCCTAAGTATTAAAAAAAAAAAAATTAGGGCCACATTTATTTCAAAAAAGTTCTTGTAATCAATATAAAAATATTACTTAAGATTAAAAATATGATAAGTTAAACAATTTTAGAGCTTTAAGAAAGAGTAATAATAGAATTTAATGCCTAACAGTAAGTTTTTATTACAAAAATTTTTATTGTTTTTAAAATGTATATTTTTGGCTAAAAATAGCTTGCGGGCCGCAGATTTTAACTTTGAGGGCCGCATTTGGCCCGCGGGCCGCAGTTTGCCGATTCCTGTTCTAAACCAACTGAGCGCAGTAGATTTGTGAAATAAAAGTTTATAAGTACACAGTATAATTAAAATGATATTGAAAATAAAAAAATATTTTTTGATACTTTAATTGTTCTGATTTTAAGAAATTTAAACATAAAATAAACTTTTTTTACAATAAGTAAAAATTAAAATAAAGTTTTGTAACTAATAGGATAAAAAACAGAACTAATTCAAATACATTTTTACCAGTAAAAATTTTTTAATGCGTGTAAATGAAACATATGCACTCATTAAATAGTAGTGCTATAGGGAGATTTAACATATTGATTTTTCGCAACTTAATATATGATTCAAATATCAGACTTTTTTGAATACAACTAAAATAAAAAATAAAAAATAAAATTATTATTGTTTAATAATGAGCAAACTTAAAAAATATCGTTTATTTGAAAAAATATTCTACACATGTTTTTGTTACAATGTTCTAATAGTTTTAAACCAAAGTTTGTTAGTAATATTAAATTGTAATTACTCCAACAAATTGTTAAATTTTAGTTAGGTCTTATAACAGATTTAACAAACTTAGTACTATTTGTTTAGTAAACATTTTTGAAGAATAGTTAGTTTGTTACTGTACTGTGTGTTGCTTTGTAAATAAAAGATTAACATTTCTTACATTTATTTATTAGTACAATACTATCTTTTTTAAATATCTAAAACTATTTTAACTGCAATTAATTACACAGCCTTAATATAAAAAATATAGTTAGCTATGAATTACTTCGAGAGTTTAATTAAATTAAAATTAAGCGGTTACAGGTGCTTTTACAACTGATTTACTCTCTTAATAAACAACAACTTAAGTTTGAAAAGTTTTATAAACATTTAAAATTTTCAAAAAATATTCAATAGAAGATAATTAATTAAACAAAAACTCACTTGTACATATGCTAGTTTGTTCTTAATAAAACTGTTTAAGATGTAAAAGTTTAAAACCGGTTGAATTTTTGTTAAAGAAATAAAAAAACTAAGAAATACTTAAACATATCACGCTTATTGAAGAAAATCGATGTTTTGCTTTTTATAAACTTTAGAAGTGGTTAGCACAAATTTTCAACTTTAAGATAAACACTTATAAAAAAAAACTAAGTTTGCTTCTTATATCTTTTTGTAAGCTACTTTGCTAAAACTCTATGAATTTGTTGTGTTTTTGTTAATTTAGCTAAAAACTTAAGCTTTGTTTAGAAATTAAGAGAAGTTAATTTGTATTAGTCATACTTATTTAAATGTGACATAAGTTTTTCAGTTTACAAATAAAACCTATATAGTAATTTTTTAAATAGTTCAACAGTGTTTTACAAATTTTTCTTTTTAAATAAAACTATTGTTTATTACTTCTTTGCAAAATGTTTAATGATTTTTAATATTATTTTCTTTTAAGTTTAAGATAGGTATAAAAGTATAATAAAGTTAAAGATATTTGAATATTTACCAGAATAAACTAATACTTCAAGTTACTATTTGATCGCCTTTAAAATTAAATATGTACCAAGTTTTTGTAGATTAACAGTAAAATTTACAAATTAAAATAGCCACAAACTTACATAAGTTAATCAATATAAAAAAGCAGTAAAATAAAATCTACCTTTGAGTATCAACTTTATAATTAGTTGTGTTTTAAATTTTTTTGTTATAAAAAATGCTAATTAAAACTTAAGGTTTGCTTTTTAAGCTGAAAATAAATAAAAGGCCTTAAGCAACAATCAAAGTAATAAATCATTTCCCTGATCTACATGTTAAGCCACTGCATGAGTAACTGTGCACATTTTTAATCCAAAAATATAAAACAGTTTAAAAAAGCTAACTGAAATGCTAAAATCAAAATGTTATTTAACTCATATCAGTTGCATAACTGCTTTTCTTTCATAACAATTTGGTGACTCTGTTTCACTTGAGTGCGTTTTGCGCTGGAGAGAGGCGAGCGGAGAAGTAAGTTGATTATTCTAAAAAAGTAGATTCTCTTGCCACATGCAATTAAAATACACAAAACACAAGTTTTGCTGTAAAGATTAAGATTTCTGAAAAATTGCGGAAATTGTTTGATTATTGTTACTAAAAGCAAAGACTAGCAGTTTGCTATAAAAATTTTAAATTCAAAAATGTAAAAAATAAATATTTGGTATTTAAAGTTGATAGTGTAAATCTCAATTTTAACAAAAACTTATTTATCTAGTAAAAATAAATTGCAAATTTACTCAGTTTTTTTTTCAAATAACCTCATAAGTAGTAACTTATAACTTGCTCCTTTTTCTTTAAAGGTTGCTATGATAGGTGCTTACTTTAGTTGACTCATAAAAGTTTCCCTGTGACTAATAATCTCAGCAGTTTGACTTAAAAAAGTTATTTTATAGCTTATAACATTTTAAAAGACAATTTCAAGTTACGGTTTAAATCAAATAAAGAAATAACTAAAATTACTCAAAAGAAATACAGTTAAGTTTAGAAAGCTATTTTATTAATTAAAACAATAGTAATTTTGCTTTTGTTATTTTAAAACTTATAACAATTAACTTTTTACCTAAATACAAAAATTATATACCAAGAACAATAGTAAATAGGTGAAAAAAATTTCAAGACAACTAAGTAGAATAATTTAAAAAAAAATAAGCTATATCTTTGCGGATACAAATTTACTTTTATTCTAAAGTAATTTATTTTTGTCAATTTAGATAGTTTTTTCTAAACAAAGTTAAAATTTCAATGGCTACATATTTTGTTTATTTACATTTTAATACATATCATATACAGTAAGCTGCAAACTAGGTACACACCTCCTAGGTACGAACTGCCGGTATGGTACGCACTTTTATTTCTACACCGAGAAAGCTGTGTTCAAACCACACTTTTATTTACTTTGAAATTTTAATAATAAACCTAAGATTACTAATACAAAACTGTTATGTTATAATAAAACTATTCTTTATTAAAGTTTGATAAATTAAAACTGAAGGAACCAAAAAAAAATTATGTACTAAAAAGTTGTATATCATATCCAATATTTAAAACAAACGACTACAGTTAACTTATTTAACGACAATAACGAGCAGGGCGATTAAAATTTTGATATCCCTTGATTAAAACATAGGAATAAAATAATTAGATAAACAAATATAATGAACACTGCAATTAACATTTAATATAATGCTAATGATTAAAACATAAATGTAATAAAGCGTATAAAAATAAAAACTAAAAAAAAAGATTAATAAAAACAATGAACAGTGCAATTTGACATTTACATAACCATGATTGCAGCTTAAATATAAAAATAATATAAAAAGCGAAATTAAGGAAAATAAAGAACATTGTAATTGACATTTTCATAGCTTATGATTGAAATATAAATAAAATAAAAAGTAGTAGTCGCTTGTAAACTTTAGTGGTTTTTAACATGTTTATTTAAGGCTTAATGTAAGTAATTAAAGAGAAAAAAAATCCTAGGTACGTATTTTGCGCTGTTTTCAAAGTGCGTACCTAGCTGGCAGGTTACAGTACTGATATAATTTTATTCATAGTTATAGTGTATAAGTTCCGTTAAAACGTGTTAACAGTTTATTGTACTGTCTTGGAAACAATAAAAGTATCTCCCACCGATAAAAGCTTACCAAAAACGGGTTGTGAATAAAACAAAGCAATTTGCACTCTTGCGGCCTTTATCAGGTGTCATCAGCTTTTATGAGAAACGGGTCAGTTTTACTAAAACACTTCTCGCGTTCTTTGCGGGCCATGTAGAAAAATAAAGATCTTCGTGGCGAACCGTTAACAAAAAAAAAACTCTGTTGTAGGAATAGTCTTATATTAAAGATTTTAACCTTGCTTTTTCATAGAAACAAATGAAAAATATCGGGAGTTCACGTCGCAGGCCAGAAACTTTTGCTTGACTGGCTTGATCTTGCCCCGTGGGCTGTAGTTTTCCGACCCCTGGCTTAGGTGCTAAAAGTACATATTATCTTACTACGAAATAGTAAAACTAATTACCAACTACAGCACAGTTACAAATATTTTTTTAGTTTAAAACGTTTGATTAATCTTTGTTTTTTATCTTGGTATAATTTCACGGCAGTGCGTATCCGATACGGTTTTTAGCTTAGATTGCATAGATAGACCGACAAAACATGAATACAATAGTTAAAATGTATAATAGTGTGTTATTAATAAAAAATACTCGTAGTAAAGTTATTACTTCTATCTCATTAAACGTTTTGAAATAAAAACAGTTTTATGTTGGAATTTTGATGGAAGTTCGAGTTATTAGTATTTTAATTTTTTTTTACATTTAAAGCTTTTAGTAGTTTAATGATTCAACTTAGTTGAAAAAAAAATCATGTTTTAGTGTTATTAGTTTTTAATATACTATTTTAGTAGTTTTTTATAACAAAAAAATCTATACTTTATGATTCTGTTATTAACTTGGAGTATTTAAACTGTCAAAACTTTAAAGTATTTAAGTAATATATAGTAATAATCTGCACTTTTACCTAGTATAAAAAACACTATCCATTAAAATTAACCAATATTTATTAAGGCCATTAATAACAAAGTTGAGTCGTAGGTTGAGAATTGTCTTGGATACTGTTGTTGATGGTCGTGTGGTAAAGTTCATTATTTATTACATTGAAATTATTAAGGTTTTGTCGTTGAATTTGTTTTCTAATAATGGCTTTAGACTAATTTAAAACTTTTTTACAGTAAGAAATGAAAAAAAGTTTTAATTAAACTTTATAAAATAGTTAAAGCTAGCAGATTTAGAAAATATAAATTGAATACACTACAAAACAAAAGTTAAGTAAAATATTTTACTTCCAATTTAACATCTAAGTTATGTTATAATATGGAAAAAAAAAAACTAATGTACAAAAACAATTTAGCTTAAACTATAGAATTATACAAGTTTTAGCACAGTCTTATATATTTTAAAAACAACACATTTTTTTACTATAGAAAATAAACTAATAATATTACTCAATCAAGTTTAATGTTCCTTTTCGATAAAATCTTTTTGAAAAAATAAAAACTTTATTATACTTTTACTTCAGGAAGACGACAAAGTTTATAAATGAAACCCATATACAGTTTAAACTGTCAAAATAACAGGCCTATTAATAAGTTCAAATGAATAGGATACTATTATTAACAGGCCAGTTCCAAGAAAATTCTCTTTTTGGTGTATTTATACTAAAGTCTTTAATCTAATGGTTAATATAAGGTGTTTTTATTTTTTTCTCGTGTTTATACTTTTAACTAGATCTTTATTTACCATTTAAACACGATTATTTAACATTTAAAAGTTATTACTAATTAAAGTGTTATGTTTAAGTACATTGTTTTTTTAATTGTATGCTAGTTCTTCTTTTTAAGTTTAAAACTTAGACTTGTTTTTTGTATATACCTTAAGATAGTATAAGTAAATATGTATTGTGTAAGTTGATATGACCAAGTTGTCTCTTTCTTATACAGTTAGTCCTTTGGTCATTTATTTTACGACCGTCGATTTCTAAACTGCTTAATTATTTTTTTTGTTTTTGTTCATAATTTATTTAGTTTTAAGTCTTCTTATTGGCTTTTATTTTCGTTAAAAATATTTTAATAATGAAAACTCGTGACGTAACATACATTTAAATGTTGTGAGACTTTTTTCCTTAAAAATCTTTTTTGCCTAGCAAACATTTTACCAGTAACACGTTTACTCGTAAAGCTTTCAGCAATCTATTAAGTGATTAGTTACTTTAAGTTACTATTTCCAAAACGCAATTTCAGTATGCCAAGCTATTCAAAGTCTAAGAAGTCTTCAAAAGAAAACCAACGTTCGGTGAGTAATGTGTTTTCACAATACTTAAAAAATATGTTTTTTATTAAGTGGTAAACACTTACAATTAAATCCTTAATTTTTTATTTAAAGTGTTTTTTTTTTATTACTATTTTTTAAACACTGTAACTCCTTAAAGTTGTAATCTAATGAACAACCAACTTTTCAACTACTGCTTTTACTAGGTTAGGAAAACGAAGAACTCAAAGAACTGTGGCAATAAGTACCACAAAAAAGTTAGTTTGGTTAAATAATAAAATAAAGCATATTTTACTTTAAATTTGTATTTTTTTAGTTGCGATCATCCAACGTGAAGGCTCCCAAGTGCTCTTCAAGAGTGGCTAAGAACTTGGACTTGGCACTCATGAAGCCGAAAAAGCTGCAAAAGTTGCAGGTAAATAAGTTTTTTTATACATATTTACAAATTGTTTAAAACCTTGTTTCCAGTGTCTTACTTTATGCTTAAGAAGTAGAACTTAAAACAGTTTTTAGCTTCAGTCAAGTTATTGAAAACCGTAAAATGTTTATAGAAAATGTAAAAACACAAATAAATTGTAGAACTTTAAAACTTTATAGAAAAAACTGCATTATCATCTTTAAAACTAAAAGTAATTTTCTTCTGATTAAAGTATAGTTAACTTTAATTTAAAATGAAAAAACTTTAATGGTAGTAATGTAACATTTAACAAATTTATTGTATTGTGAATTTATTTTATTCTACAAGTTATATATAAACATTCCAACTTAAATCTATTTTCAATTTTTTTTAAAATATGTTTTTTATAGTTTCTGCTATAGTTAATTTAGATTTGTAAGCACAATTTTTTTTGTTTATATTTTAACAGCTTAACACAATATTCTCAATAATCGAAATTGTACAAGTTTACATAAAAAATTAAAGAAGCAATTGATGATTAAGCAAAACATATAAAAAAAAACTTAAGTTTACTCACATTATTATGATCTTATTATTAACAAACATAATTAGTACTAGTGAGTCTTAAATGAAATCAAACAAGCTTTGTTATCATATCTTAAAACTTTTTAGAATTTAACTTACGATATAAAAAGAGTATCTTGATAAAAGTTTTGTTTCAAAGTTATAGATTAGCAGTACATTAAAGTTGTAGATTTGAACTATTTTGTATCAAACTAAAAGAAATTCAAATTCTTTTTTCAAATAATCCAGTACTAAAAACATATTACCATGAGTTATTCTTTCCATTAAAAACACAGTTGAATTGTGTAGATTGGCACACAGAAACATAGTTGGTACAATAAAGGAAGACTACTGTATAATTTGTTTTCATTTATATTCTAGTGAACTTGTTTCACTAGGACCTTTTGTTAGCAAACGATTAAGTCTATATTTTGAACAGTAATATTTTAAAACCATATTAGTAGTACTTAATAAACTGATACTAATTTTTTTTTGAAGTAATAATTTCATAATATACAATACACTAACGAACGGACATACACATATATGCTATGTAATCAGTATAATGTAAGTTACACTTGTATATAATATAAGAAGAATAAGTATATAATATAGTATTAGGACGGTCAAATTTATCAACACAAAAAAATCGCGGGTCATTGTATTTTGAAAAGTCGTAGCAGGCCAATTGTTTTCAAAAATAAAAATATACAAAAAACTCTTTAAAAGAATAAATAAATAATCACTAACAAAAGCACTTATATTTACTAAATCTCAAATTAAGAGCAATGTCATGACATATCCTTAACAAAAACTTCAATTGTATATATTTTTTATATGTTATTTAGAAGTTGAAAATACGTCTCGGTTCAGAGATTTTTGTGGGAGGGCCGAATCCGACTCGCAATATGTACGTTGCCCATCCCGAAACTATAATTTTATGCAAAAATTTTACAATTTATTTTTTTTCATACATAAATGTCAAATGCAAAATATCAATTTTTGTTGGTGCATTTTAGTAGTTAAATAAAAAAAACTATCTGGTCAATGTATCTCATAATTGACATAGAGGTTAACATTAATAAAGTTTAAACATTTATATGTATACAGTATTTTATTATTTGACGAAAATTTTAATTCCTAATAAAAAAACTTAAAACTGATTATTTTTCACCAACTATTGTTTAAACTAGAATTGTTTTTTTTTTTCTCAACAAACATGTAATAAACTACTAAAGCATTTTTATTACTATTGGTAAATTTTCAGATCATGATAGTAGAAATATATAACTGAATCAATTTAACTAATTATTTTGTCTCCAACTTTTTTAATACTAGAGAAAGGCAGATGTAATTCAAAGTATACAAAATGATAACTCCTTGTTTTTGAATTTATAATATGTACTATTTTTTATATTAAAAATAAAACTTTTGACTAACCGTTGTTCTTTTTTATAAAACTTAAAATAAATTTTTGTCAAGCTATTTGTTATGTGATTTTACAACACTATTTCAGTAATTCATGCTTTTATCTTGGGACACGTTCAACATCCACCCGATCAAAATCCACCCAGTCGAATTCGAAAACCGCTTACCGATCGAGGGTAAGGGTTAGGGTTAACAGTGATAGTGAAAATTAAATTAAAAGTAATAAAGAAAATGCAAAAAATATATAAAATAAATTAATAAAAAAGAAAAAAAAAATCAAGTTGATTTTGAACGCGGGTGGATTTTGATTGTATACCTTTATCTTGTACTTGTACGTTTACCTTTTTACCTATTGCTACTAGAGTTTCGTTATAACAGTTAATTCAGTATAAAAAATAATACTGTTAGATCTATTAACACTTTTTTTTCTTTTTAGGAGCTCATTTTAGTCTAAAACCTATTGCTTTAAGTAAAACTTTAAATAACTATACACAGTTTTACTCTAAAAAAGAGTTAAAAAAGGTTTGAGATAAAATTGAAACAGTATTTTAATACAAATGAAAAATTAGTTATTTCTACTGTTTGTAAAAGATTAAAGTAACAATATATAACTTGAATATTTTTCTTAATGCTCCTTGACATTCTAAGTTAATAAGTATCAAAAAATACGAGACAAGTCATTCATTGTAAAAAAATAGAAGATATTAAATACAACATTTAATTTGACAAAACAAAAAATATTTTTGTTTGACAATGAATCTTTTGCTATAAGTTTATATAAGCTCTTAAATTTTAGTATTAATAGGGTAAATATTAGCTTTAAAAACAATAAAACTGATAAAACTTTGATTTAGTTTATTTAATGATATACCACAAAATAATAAATTCCAGCCAAATAAGTTCTTAATTTTTTTATAATTTGCTTAAATTGAAGTGACTACATTAAAAGCGTTGAAAACATAAAAATTCAAATAGTTTTCACTTGCATAACAGATGGAGTGCCAGGAAAAAGCCTTATGCATTTTGCATAACCAAATTGTCGGATATGAAGTTTCTCTCCAGAGGGACTGGGCGAAACTGCAGCAGCAGTATTCACAAAAACTTTTCAAGCCACTCATGGACTTGCGATCCACCCTGTTTGAGTGCATTGATGCGAAGAATAAAAAGAAGTGAGTTTGACAAGCTAAATTGTGATTTAAAAAATATAATTTTTTTTTTTTTTAATAGTACATATATAATAACCGTATTCGTACTTTTCACTATCATGAAAACTTACGGCGTAACTGATTGATCAACATATTGAAAATTTTTTCAACGAGTTATATAAAAAAGATATATCTATTTTAAATATTTTAAAGGCCGTCAGTTGATGAAATTATGAAGAAGGTACAAAAGACTTCTCTTGCTGCATGTAACAGCAATGCTTACAAGAAACTTGCTAAGCATTGCCAATTGATTGTTGCTAGTAAGTGTTTTAAAAATATTTTTAAAAACATACTGTATATTAATGTTAAGTATATTACTAAAATAAAAAAAAATATTTTTCATTAAACTGTTATAGAACTTGAGTTTTTACAGACAAAAAATCTTGGTTTTAGTTTAACCACACTTTTTATTTTTAGCTGTTTAGGTAATATATTATTAGCTGTGCTTAGTTACAAAAGTAAATTCTCGTTGATAAGAAACTTAATCACAAATTGGTTTTATTTACAAACTGCTATATAAAACAGGTGTAAAAACCGTAAAGTTTATTTTATTTTGCTATTTTTTATGACTCTATGTATATTTAATACAAAGAAAAGATTTTTATCACTATCAAGATTAAGTTATTGCAAAAAATATTGATTGAAAAACCTTTGCTAGCTGGCAGTAGTGTTGAACCGAGCAACAGCTTTGTTGAGAACTTTTGGTTCAAAGTTCTTAAAAAATCTAATGGTCCAGTGTCTAGCCTTTTATCAGACGAAGGCACAAAAATTCTCAAGTATCTCACTGACATAAAGTGTGAGGCCATAAATTCAGAAACTGACATAGAATGTAAGTTTATTAAAGACCAATAAACACTATTTTATATTAAGAAACAAGTATTTAAGATTAAACAGTTCAGTATATCATAGTATAAAATTTTAAACCACCCAGACAAAAAAAAAAGTTAGTCGAATTAAAAAGAAACTGAAATAACTTTTCAATACAGTTTAATTTATAAAAAAATTGCTAATAAAGTTCTAATTATTAGACGAACGTCACGGGTTTAAGTTGACGTTTAAGTTTGCCGATGAAAACCCTTTTTTCACCAACAAAACTTTGGTGAAAAAATACTACATTGATCTCTTTCCAAAATCTATTGAACCTTGCTCCTCTAAACTCAGTAAGTTTTTATTTGTTTACATAGAAGAGTATTACATAAGTTTCGTCGTATGATAACAATCGTTATCGACCTTTAAAGAATCTATTTTCATAGTTTTTTATCTTCATGTTTTCTATTTTGATAACTAGTATAGCATATTTTTATAGTTTGTATTTTTCAAAGTAAATATTTTAGAATATGTTTTTAAGTTACTTTTATAGAAAATACTGTAAAGTTAGTTTCCATCTAACATTATAAACTTATATTTCGTAGGTGTTGGAGTTGAGACCTCCTTGGAGAGAGCCAACAGTTTGCTCTCCTACAAAGGACCACGACTTAGCCAGATTGTAGGCTCTACTATTAAGTGGAGGGCCGCATTTAAAACAAAAAGTATTTGTTTTGGCTATACTGTAGACTTAATAAAATTAAAACATGAGGTATAAAAATAACTGTTTCAAAAAAAATTTCTAGATAACTAAAATATTTAAAAGAAAACATTTTATTTTTATAATTACAAGACATTACTAGGTTTGTTTTTATTAACTATTAAGTATATTTCTTTTGTACTTGCACTTATAGTCTTTTTTTTTTGTTTTATTTAAAATTTAAAGTTTTAAACAGTTAAAAGTCTTACACACATGAAAAAAAATATAGTTTGAACACTATTACTTTAAGTTCATATGAAGAAAAGTTTGAAATCTTAAAGTTTCAATTAAAAAAGAATTTTAATACATAAACATTACTTAGATTTTATCTGTAATCTTTTTTAAATGGAGGCACTACTATTAAATGGAGGCACGCTTTTTAAACAAAAAGTATTCTGTTTTATTTATTTTATAGACGTAAAAAACTTAAACATATACCTTCTTTTTTTGGATTATTTGTTAAAACATATACAAGTGTAGTATTCAAAAACATAAAATGTTGTTTTAAAAATACAGGTCATAACTAAGTCTATTTTGAAGTACTATCAAGTACATTTTGGTTATTGCTCACATTTATTGTAATTAGTCTTTGTGAATGTACCATTTTTTAATGTTTTATTTATATTTTCAAGTTTGAA
Organism: Thalia democratica; assembly: GCF_965202585.1. Lineage (NCBI taxonomy): Eukaryota > Metazoa > Chordata > Thaliacea > Salpida > Salpidae > Thalia > Thalia democratica. Next base: position 44,239,742 of record NC_139165.1, read on the forward strand.
AATTACCTTAGCGATCAAAACGATAAGTATTTAACCTTAAAATAATGTATTTGTTTAATTCAAAAATAAACTTACATACATTAAAACAACCTTAATTTAGTTTAAAAACTATTCCTTAAAAATCGTATATAAGAGAGTTAAAAACTACCTAAAGTATAAAAATATACAGTACTTCATTTAAATTCTATCTGTAAGTTGTTAAAACTAAAAAAGCTAATTAAGAAAATTTAAATCTAGGTCAAACTGATTTGAACAAAAGTGCTGCAGTTTCGAACTCATTTGTTGATTTCATCTCTTTTTCCTGGAGCGAATCTTCTTCAAGTGAATCTAGGCTAGCAGAGAGGTTTGTTAATAACGCTTGCAAATGCTTTTATCTTTGTTTTATAATAGACAAATAAAAACAAAAATGGACAACAAAATCATAAATTTAAAATTACTCTAAAAAAAATTATTTGAATAAAATTTATTTAAAACAGCACAACGCCATACTGTACTTAATAGATCTACAGCATCTTTTTTTACTTTTGCCTCTCTTATTTTTTGGTAACAGAAAATCTAAAATGAAAATAAATATTGCTTATAAATAACGTTTAATAGCTTGAAAATATTTTGTTAAAAGTATTTTATCTACAGAGACTATGCTCTTGGGTCTTACTTCAGAGATACTTTGATTCCTGGAGCATACGGAATTTATACAGAAACTAATAATTCAGAAGTTAGCCAACAAAGTGAGTAAGCATGTGTCTTAGTAATAGCTAATTAAAACTTATTATAATCTTTTTAGAAATAAATTAGTAAATTTTTATTTCATTAACGTCTTCATAAGTTAATTTCGAGTAATAACTCTTTTGTTTACTTTAAAAATTTATTTCCAAACATTATGATTATCAACTTTTCAGTGTTAATTTTGACTATTTACTATTACAAAATCTTGTGTTTATAGTGAAAATTTAAAAGTAAACTCATGTAAAATTATGTTAGTAAATAAGTGTAATCGGTACTTTTATATTATGCTTACTAGTTTTTGTTCGATTTTAAGATCAGTTATTTTTAGTTTAAAAATTTTACTTTGTTTTTTCTTAATGACTTTTTAAGTCGTTACGAATATTATACTTGAGTATTTTTACATCTTTTCAACTTATTTTACTCATATAGTTTTGGCTAATACATATAAGTAAGTATATAAACAAATAAAAAATTAATGAGAAGCTACTACAGTTAACAATTTACAGCTGTTATAATAAAAAATGTTAGTAATATTATTTGAAAGATACTGTGAAATACATTAATGCCTGTATGCTTTCTTTTGAAGAAATGAATAATAACAAGTTAGAATAAAATATATATTAAGTTACTAGAAGGTTTGTAATAACAAATGATAAAAACAATATACAACTGAATATTTTTTATAGCTGGGCTAACCTCTTCAAATGATTCAGAGGAAGTATGCAAACTGGTTTTACTAGATTTGATCAAAAAAGATCAAATGTTCCCCATAGATAACAAAAACATAAACAGCAACGATTTAGAGGGCAACGTAGATATCAATGACCTGAAACAACTAATAACCTCATTAGGTAAAAGCCAAAGCGATAAAACAAAAGGCAGTTTGAGCAGTTTTCCAAAACCGAGCTGTGGAAATCTATCAGATGACAGCGACGAAGAAAGTTCTTCGAAAAAAGTTCAAGAAAAGATACCCCTTAAGAAAAAAATAAATAAAAACGATAAGGTTAAAAAACTAAAGAAATTAATAAATAAGACTGCACACTCAATTCCAAACCCCTCTTCTGCTTCAAAAGAGAGCCATTTTTATGGCATCCCTAATTTTGTCAACAATTTAACATCTTATAAAAATGTTAAAAAAAGTATTAAACAGATTCTTAGTAAGCTAACAGAGAAAGTAAAACGCTCCCCTTCTAAACAAACAAACTGTCTCACACAAGCTTCAGAAGATAAGAACTACCAAATCGTAAAGCGTGAAAATGACAAGGAAGAAATAAAATCATTAAAAAGGAAAATAACACATGATAGTACGTTGGCAGAACCCGACCAAGGAAAACCGAAAATTCAAAAGTTAGACATTCAAGGCATTAATTTCTTCACTAAGTTACAACACGAAGATATAAAACCAAAAATTGGGAATGACTCGAAAGTTTTTGGCCCGAACTTAGAATTCAATCTAAATCCGTACAGATCGGTGTCTCTCACTGTCTGTACTAACAAAGAAAAAACTCTAAAAAATACCTACAAATCAAAGTCAGAACCTGTAATAAAACAATTTAAAGAAAGTAATTCTTTCACAAATTGTTCCGACTTTGTTGAAAATTCCAAAAGAAAGAGCACAAAAACTATCGGTGCAATCAATTCAAATTATTTATTAAATCCTAGTGAAAAAATTAAAGCAACGACAAGTAACAAAGCTGATAAAAAAATTTCAGAATACTCTGGACCAAAATTGAAGGTAGAAGAAAATCGAAATCAAAAAACAGTCTGTAATTCTTCGGTAAAAAGTGTAGACACCGAAAATAAAAAGTTACTGAAGAAAGCTGATCTACCTTTAAAATCTACTTCTTATCAAACTGATTTTGATTCTTCCAAGAAAGAGACTGAAACTTTTGAAACTCAGCACCCGTTCCATGATTTGCTTACGTTAGTACGAAAGGAGGACAAAGAAACAGAAGATCAAGCTGCTGAAAAAATTAATTGCAACCGCAAAAGATTATTTAACATCTCTCAAAAAGAAACTGCGTCAGCAAGCACAAGTAAACTTTCTTTTGATGAAGATTTTCAGAGTTATAGTGAAGAAAATGAAAACTTTCTTAAAGTTAACTACACTGCCAACTTTAGCCCTGTAGAGCAGCCATTCCACGACCTTCTCACGCTGAAGAGAAAATCAGAACACGCGGAAGAAACGACTGAAATCGAGCATAATAAAACAAAAGTCAATGAAGAATTGTCTGATGAAAAACCAGAACTTTTAGAAAAATATCCTGATACAAAAGATGTAAAGGAAACTTGTAAAAAGTTTTCAGGAAAAAGACGTTTTCTTTCAGGCGGAGAAACACCTGTAGTTATTAAAAAGAGGTTAAAACTAAGTAAGTCTTTTACTGGGTCAAGCTGCATAAAGCCACGGAAAACTCTTAAGAGGTCGAAATCATGTACTTTTATCTTGTCTGAAACTAATAGAAGCAACATGAAGGTAGACTTTCTAAAGAACTTAAAAACAGACAAAATGTTTGAAAAAGATCTTGGCTCCTTAAAAGACTGTGAAAATATAAATACAGCTAACAATGCACTTTTTAATAATAAAGAAAGTGCCTTTACTGATAAACTGAAAAATAATAGCCCAAAAACATCTAGTGACATGACTGACTTTCCATCTTGTAGTTCTAGAGCGGTCGAATCAAAAACGAGCCAAGTTGAGTGTAACAGCGAAACTTCTTCAAACAAGCGTGAAGAACAATTACGTAAGTTCTTATCAGATGTTAAAGGTACATTTTAATACTATCAGTAACATTAAAGAAACCTTATTGATTTTAAATAACTAGCTGTATAAATTTTAATTCATAACAAAAAACAGCTGACAGTCTATTTCTAATTCAAGCTGAAGAGGCAGATAACTTTTTACGACAAAGCAAGAGATTTAAACGGAAATGGTGAGTATTACAGTTTTAAAAAATGTTGTATGACTACTTTAATAAAAAAAAATACAGTTCACAAGATTCCGAAATCAAAACAAAGGTGTTAAAGAGAGATGTCAGTCATCTTCAAAAAGAAAATATAAAAACCGAAAAGATAAACAATTCAGAAAACGACAGCAAAACATCTCATTTAGATGTAAATAATGAAGATCAAGGTTTTTAAATCTTTATTTAAAAAGCATTGGATTATAAACAGTTTAAATATTTTTGTTTTGCATAAATTTGGTAACTAAATAAGTTTTCAATTTGTAAATTTACAGAAGTTAAAAGTTTTGCCACAAAGATTTTAGAAGGAATAGCCGATTTCTTCGCTTGGAGGTTTGTAGTAATTTTTCTTTAAAATTATTAAATTTTAAAAGAAACCATTAAGATAAATGCTATTCATATTTTAATACTGCTATAATGAAATGATTTTTACACAAAATAGTTAAAACATGTTAAATATATTTTACAAAAGGTTTTAGAGCTACTAAAAAATTACATTTTAATTTGCAGTGATGAAGAATAAAGGTATTCACTAAAGTTGTTCGTCTGAAGAAAGCCCTGATGGTTCATGTTTTTCAAACTGACTGTATGCGTGATCGAGTAAAACGCCTTTACGTTTGCAGAATATTTAATTTTATTGAATATTGATGCATTTGTACTGTCTCATCATAATAAAACCAAATAAAAACAAAAATTGTGTTAATTTATATTTTTATTATAAAAATTAGCTTAATTGCATAGAGTGTACATTTTAAAATTTATTCAGGCCTGTTATTACTTAATTAAACAGTATAGTTATAGCTTATAATGACTATAAGTCAGTTCATTCAACAGTCTTTTTTAAAGCTTTTATTTCAGGTAGAGTATAACTTAATAAAAAAAAAGGAATAGTATTGTTTAATACTTTTTTATAGAATATTGAAAACTAAACCTTCTAGAACACATACAAAATCTGATTTAGGCAAACAGTATTCAAAGCACGGCATGTTACTTAAAAAACTTTAGCTTTTGTAGGTAAAATAAGGCTATTAATGAGAAACTAGTGAAAGCTTAGTTTGAAAATTTGCTTGTTCTTTTTTAATTAAAACATTGATGTAAAATCGTCGAAATGAATTTCTAAAATGTTTCTTAAATAGTAAAAACTGAGCCAGTCTTACGTCATATACAAAATTAAAGTTTTTATGTGAGTTAAATAAATTCAAAACTAGGTGTAGGTGTCAGAAATGCACGGAACGTCACTTTTGTACAAACAGACACTTTACAATAAAAAACACCAGTTTAAAAAAGAATTTCCAAACTACTATTCTATTTATTGGAAAACATTGTTTCAATTAAACAGTTAAAAATTATAAAATTTCCTAATTAGAACATTTAAAGCCCGTGAACAAGTGACGCTTCGTGCATTTGTGGCCAACTCCCTAAGGCTAAATACATCCCGAAGCATTTTTATAAAAAACTTTGAACATACTTCTTGGATAATCTCAATATCTAGGTCCCAGTCTACCGAGAACTTGTAATCTGGTGATCAGAGTTAAATGATCAAAACTTGTTATAAACACTTTTTGAGCTTGCCTAGTCTTCAAGAAATTAAAACACGAAATTTATTTTGGGTGCACGAAACGTTTTGGGTGCATGAATCGTAACTTGAAAAATTATCTTAAGTTTGGAATCTCACACTGGATTTTCTTGAGTTGATGACGAAAAGTTAAAAAAAGGTCTTGTGCGTTTTTAGTAGTAGTTTTTTGAGAAATATTGTTGGAGGGGGCCATAGCTTGTTTAATTTATTTATGGGGGGGCTTTTCGAAAAAGTATTTGGGAAACACTTCACTAGATATTAAGGGAAATTTGGAACTTATACTATATACTCGCACATTGGGGTACACAGAGCTTTAATTCTTCAATTTAGGGTGCACAGATTTTGATTAGCTTGAAGACCACTGCTTTAGATCATTCAGGTTGCTTAAAAAGGTGTATAATAAAAACATTTAATTACTAAAAGCGTATTAGATTAAAACTAAATAAAATAACCTGGTTTTATAAACTTTATTAAGCCTACTTCTGAGACTGCGATTATTATAAAGATTAATTCAACAAAAACAATATTTTATTTTTCAAAGTTAAGTAGCAAAATAGTATTTGCTTAAATATATTTTATGATAATAAAAAAAATTGAGCACTTTATTGAATCATTAAAAATATATCACTTTATAACTTAGTTTAGAATATTTTACTTTTTAGAAACAATCTAAATTAATTGCTTATAAAAATTCGCGTAAATGAACAAAACCAAGTGAAGAATAAAAACCATCTTCGGAACTAATTAACTTTTTAACGCTGAACATAAATAAGACATAGTAAAAACAAATTTTCACAGTACTCATTTTTATTGAAATAACATTTGTTTTTGTGTGCGAAAAGAGTTAACACACTTCAAAAGAATCCAAAAGTACTATTTTTTTTGAATTATTTTTATAGAAAAAAAATTCAAAAAACGTTTTCAAATGCTTTAACAAAAGCTTATAAGTAAATCTACTACAATTTTTAAAAATCTAAAGAAAAATATAAAAGAAATCATCACAATGAAAGAGAATCATATTAATAGTAAAATATTTGAAACTAAACAAGTTTAATAATTTAAAGTAGAGCTAAATATAGTTTATTTTGGTGGGTATCAATATCTTTTATTACTGTGTATATTATAGATCAGTGAAAAAAATCCCACTAAGTTATTAGGTACATACATTTTAGTTGTCAAAAACTACTTTTTTATGACTTAAATGTTTCTTTTGCTAAGCTTTTTACAGTGTTTATTTAGTATCATCAATATGTTTAAATAATAAGATGATCTAATAAATTGTTTATTACTTTAATTTAGAAACTATATTTAATTTTCTGTGTACAATCAAAAACACTGATTTAGATAATTTCGTAAAAAATAGTTGCTTAAAATTTTTAGAAAGCGTTTAATCGATAAGAAAACTTCTGTAAAGTAAATATTGATAACGTTATCTTAAAAGGAGAAAGAATTAGGCTTAAAAAATTTAAAAGTTTTAAGAAAGTTAATTAGAAAAGTTCACAAAAGATTCCAAAAAACTGCTTCAGAATCTACACAACTAACGGCAATTTTTTTAATAACAAAGAAAAATAAATGAGCAAGATAACAATCTAATAAAAATGTACAGAGTTTCCTTCATACTAAATCAAAAGTTACTATATAAATTGAAAATTTTATTGATGGGCCACCTCAAAAATTTTTAGGTAAGCATAAAATACTGAGCAATAATTCAAATTAAAAGTGGAAAATACAAGGTAACGTAAGTAGCACTTTTGATAACAACATCAAATCATTTAAAAATCAAAAAGCTAAAATGGACACCTAACAATTGACAAATTGTTAAGTAACAACTTGACGCCCGTGATTCTTTTTTTAATAAGAATTAATTATTATTGATGGCGCAAAACATTTCAACTCTGTTGATGATGGCTGTAATAACCACTGGTAAATAATAATAAACAAGTTTTGGCTTTTCAAATTAAATATGTATACACACCATTGTAGTTAAATGTAAGTCTAAATAAAAAAAAAACATTAGTAAATTCAGACATTTCAACTAAAATCGGATCATGTTTTTTTTTTAGAAAACACTTGGTGTTCATCAGAATCAATTACTAATACTGAACATTAAAAAATATATTTTTCTATAGCATTAGTAAAAGAAGAATAAAAAAAGACTGCTGCGAAAAAATAATCATATAAACATATTTCAAAAAAAAAACAGACATTGTTGTAAATGAAAATTCAGAGATAAATTATCATATCTTTATAATATTTTTCAAAATTGAAGAAAAGGTAAAATACAAAAATTTGGAAGTTTAATTTCAAGCAGAATTATTGCATTTGTAAAGACTATTGAAGAAGCTACAAATAAAGAACTGCCAGTTGGAGTTGAGTCTAGAAAGAGCAAATAACTTGCTTTCATACAAAGGTCCAAAGCTAAGCCAAATAGTTGGCTCTTCTATTAAATGGAGATCAGCATACAAACGCAAAACAAAGTTAAAGAAGTTAAAGCAAATCAAGACTCTAAAATAAAACTAAACGAAGTTGAGAGTATTGCTTTATATTCAAAACTTATAGAAAAAGTGGAAATAGTTAAAATATTCTGACATTAGTACTAAGATGTCTAGTACCAGGCATAGTAAATAAAGTTTTCAGAAAGTTTGGAAACTCTGAAGTTAAAACTAAAATATCAAAACAAAACTAGATTTAAAAAAAAATCAATGTTTGTTGCAAAAAATCAAAAAAAAAAAGTTTGTTTAAGCAGCACTTTTGATAACAATAACAAAATATTTCAAAATCAATAAGCTAAAACAGAAACTTCACAAAACTATCAATACGTTCGTGAAACTCTTGTAGATGAGGATTTAAACGGTATGTAATAGTTTTTCTTTTTGATGTAACACCCGTTAAAAACACATTATTATAGTTTAATACAAGTCAAAATCAGATAGAAATAAAAATTGTATATGCCAAGCTAATTCAAAAAAAGTAACTTGTATTGGTTACATACTAAATAGTTTGATGAATTATGTCGATAAAAAGGTTTAGATTCATGTGACTTATAATACTTAAAGTACTAAAAAATGTATTGAAGAAACTTTTAAAAGCTTTTCAAGTACAAAGACTGAAGATAAAAAAATAACGTAATAATAAAACTATTTGTAAAATAAATAGAAAAACGTAACGTCAAAAATAATCATAGTTAAAAGTTTTATTAAAATTGTCTGTTGTAAATGTAATTGACAATTACAAATAGATATCATCATCTTTGAAAATATTGAAAATTGTGAAAAAGTTAAAACAAAAGATTTTTTATTATGCTTAAAAGCAGAAGCAATACAGAAGAAAATGTTAAAGAAAAAGCTACCAGTAAACAACCATCATGCTACACGATAGACGTCACGGGGTGAACCATGAGAAAACCAAATTTTTATTTTTGCTGATTCCAACATACAACCAAAACATCAAAAAATTGACAACACAAGTACCAATTTCATTATGAAGTTGCAAGTAAATAGAGCAATGCAAACTAGAAACTGACGAACAATTGAAAGTTTGTGGGCAGTTTCTCTAAACAAAAGTGACGGAGAATTATGTCAACTCTTACTAGATTTAAAGGTTTATTTTTAACACTATTAGTATTACAAAAATAACCGTATTGATTTTCAAATAAGTAATCGTATAAAATTGTATTCATAACAAAACAGATGAAAGTTTAACTCAAAATCTAGCTGAAGAGACAGAAAACTTGAAAGCAAAAAGTAAGGGATTAAAACGAAAGTGTTAAGTAAAAAATGTTTTGTTAATATTTAAGAAAAACTTAAACCCATATTGGTCAGTATCGTATATTTCAAAATTACCGAAAATTGAATACATATGTGAAACTAAGTTAAATTAGTTAAAGCAAATTAAAACTTTGAATTAAGATTACACAGAATTAAGAGTATTGTTATAATATTTAAAAACATATCAAATAAGCATTAAAATTTAACAAAGTCTGAAATAAAAAGTAAAACTTCTAATATCAACTAATCGAGCATAGAAAACAAATTTTCTATAACAAATTTAGAGACTATGCAGTTAAAATTATTTCATCTAGTCAACACTAGATAAAAAGTATGCATAATCATAAGAAATATTAACATTTCATGTACTTTATAATTTAAACAAAGCTTTAAGGCCATAGGGGGGGGGGTAGGCCATGTTTTTTACAAGTTGATCTTATTATATAGAGTTTTTACTAAGCTTCAAGTTGCTTTTTACCGTTTTTAAAAATTCGATTTATTTTTTGAGATATGACCGGCCAAAGTCGGGCCGCATAACAGGTTCCTTATGGGGAAGGAAAAACTAAAACGGCAAAAAAAGACTAATGCATTCAAAATCTATCTCCTCCTTCATTTTTTAAGCAATCTTCTTCAAACTTTCACAGTCTATTCTTTATACAATAACAAAAAAACGTTATTTGTGACTTTAAAAAATTTCAAGTAAAAATACATTTTTTTTGAAAAAAAAAATTTTTTTTGATAAAAAATAACTTTTTTTTTTTTTTGTTGTCATAAATTTTTTTTTTCTTTAAATTATTAAAATTCACAAATAACGTTTTTTTCTCATAATGTAAGAAACATTTCCTGAAAATTTGAAGAAGATTGCTTGAAAAATGAAGGAGAAGATAGATTTTAAAGCCCGTTTTTAAAAACTCGAGAAAAACGACTTTAAAGTTACCCTTTATATACCCTTTATAAAGACAACCCTTTATATAACCGGTCATAAAAAAAAAAATTACTTAATATTTTTAAAATCTAAAAAAAGCATTTGAAAGATTATGAAATTTACTATAATATAAGTCTATATGTTATTTTTGGTCAAAAAATGGCTTCTACCTCCCCCTATGGCCTTAATATAAAATTTATAAGGAGCTTTGCTGGGAGTTTATAAAACCTCGAACTGACTATTTTTTTAAAGGTTCGGTCTTATATAAAGTTTTAGGACAAGGAAAATGTAACTATTTAAGCAAAACAGTACAAAGATATTATAAAACCACTTTCTGCTTATTTTCTGCTAAAAAAAATAAATTAATAAGATTAAGAACAGCATCAATAAAATCGTAAAATTATAAATCTTGTTTTAAACTTGTACCAATTGATAAAAAGACCTTGAAATTTTTCGCTAAAGAAGTCTTGATTCATTACATTTTTATTATCTTATGTACTACTATTGTTCGTGTTAGACACCTTGGCACCTGTTTGAAAAATTATTGTTAAAATAATTTATTAAGTATTTAAGTTGGCTTAATTTAAAAAAAAATTAAAACAGTTTTATAAATACTTAAGCCAGTATAGATGACTATTACTATATTATTTATAATTAGTACTTATACTATTATAGACTACTGTCCTCATATAAAGATGAAAGATATTGTACAACGTACATAGAAATTGCTGTAGCTTTAGTAGCTAAAGATTTATGTATTTTATTAAAAGTATTGCTTAAGTTATTTTAAATCAATTTGTTATTTAATATTTTTACTTATATTTATGTTTATGATTTTTTTTAAATTAGAGTGGCCATTGGTTTTTGGCAAATTTTCTCCAAGTTTTAAATTTTTCTTTCAGGTTTTTGAAAGTACATCTTTTTTGACCACTTTTAGCAGTAAACTAATCTTAAGCATGGTTGCCACTCATCAAGCTAAGAAAAATTTCCTGACTTTTTACCAAAATTTTCCTGACTTTTCTATATCAAACTCTTAAATTAAACTTAATCTAAAATACATAATCTAACACTTGAAACTATATAAAGCTTTCAATCTAATTTTAATACAGGTTAAAAACAACAGTTTTTTGCTGAATTCTATCATCAAACTTCCAGTACATCACTTAAACCATCTGTGTATGATTGATGTTTGTAATAAACAGCTCTATCAGCAAAATACTTGTATTATTACCTTAAAAACACAGCTTGTCTGAAAAAAGACACAAAATTTTAGCATTTACTAGCATGAATGTATCTAGATAAACTAATGACATATAAGGAACTTTGTCATCTATATAGTTTTCAAAAATATAAAGATGTAAAGTATACACATTAAGGTCATAGGGGGGGGGTCCGACTTTTTTTTTTACAAAAAATAACTTTGGCTTTTATATGAAAGCTTTAAATACAAACTACAAGCCTGTTTTTATAGAATTTGAAAATATCATTTAACTTTTGAGATATTTTATTTTTTGTAAAAAGTTTCCGATACAAAAGTATGGACCGCAAATTTTTCGGGGTCAATTTTCTCGGAAATTTTAAAACTCACTAAAAATCTATCTCCTCCTTCATTTTTTGACCTAGAGACTTCAAATTTTCAGGAATTGTTCCTTTTAATATTTTGAAGAATCTGAATGTTGGAATTTTTGAAATTTTGAAAAATAAAAATTTTATCCACAAAAAACTAAAAAAAAGAGTAGTTTTTTGACAATAATTTTTTTTTACTCAAAATTAAAAAAAATCCTACAATAGATCTCTTTAAAGTTTAATGATACACATTCTGTAAAAATTTGAGAAAGATTACTCAAAAAATGAAGGAGGAGATAGATTTTTAGTGAATTAGTTTTTTTTCACATTTTTAGTTTTTGCCTTCCATAAGGAACCTATTGAACGCCCTTTCTTTGATTGCTTATATCTCAAAAGTTACTTTGAGTTTTTTTAAGCGATTAAAAGTGTCTGATAGCTCAGATTAAATTCTACAAAATAAGATCAAGTTGTAAAAAACAAAGTGGACCCCCCCCCCCTATGGCCTTAACTTGTTACATAAAATACTAAACTAACTGCTTAGTTATAAAGAACTCAATTATTTACTTAAACAAAAAACAATTTGATTCTAAAATTATGCTAGATAAACTTTTGTGTATAAACACAGTTTTACTATGGAAGTGTCCTTGCTAAAGACCATCAATACTACAAATCTTACAAAATCTGCTTGTTCAAGTAGGGTACTTGTTTAATATGTTAATAGAAAATTATTGCAGTTTTATAAATGATATTTTTCTAATTTATACCAGATGAAGGCATTGGAAATAAAATTAAATATTTTTGTAAATTTCTAGGAAAATTTTGGAATTTTTTTCTGACTTGAAAGGTCTTTTAATTAATTTTTACCATTTGAAGGCTTTGGAAAACAAGGAATTTTGTAAATTTAAACTGACAAAATCTGACTTTCTTTTTTAAATTTTATCAAATTTCCTGACTTTTCCTGACTTTTTTTCAAAATCCCCCATTTTTTCCTGACTTTTCCTGACTTTTGTAATTTTTTTTAATTTTTCCTGACTTTTCCTGATTTCCTGAATTTTCCTGACCGAGTGGCAACCCTGCTTAAGTTAAAAAGGTGGTTTTTGACAGATTTGAATTAATTAAACAATACATTTTGACTATTACCAGGGTGGTCAAATGTTTTTGAGAAATTTCTTCCAAATTTTTTAAAGTACTTTTTTGGGTCTGATTTTAGTTTATTAAAACTAAGTTTAATCTAAAAAACTGTGTTAAATAGTAAAACAACATTTAAAAACTACTGTTAAGCTACTTAAAATGTGTTTTTTTAAATATATAATAAAGACTATGACAAACTTTTTTTTATCTTCAGTGATTTTTGTTCAAAATTCCAGGTTTTTCCATGATTCCAGGTTTTGTGGCCAACCTGTTTTATAAATTGTTCTATAGTCAAAATTTCAGAACAAAAATGACCAAATGAAAAACTAATTTTAACAGTTTCTTTTTAAGTTAACAAGAATAATTAAGCAAGAATATAAACAATACAAATTTTTGAAGACAAGTTTATGACCGAAAATGCAAACAATTAGTGTAAAATTTATATTTTGAACTTTTTCAATTGGTTTTAAGAAATGCCACAAAAAGTAAATTAAAATAAAAACGTTTTTAAAGTTTTTTTTTTTGTTAGTAAATAATTAGTAGTACAAACAAAAATTACTTAAAAGAAAAATATTTGTTTAAGTTGTTATATCATCACTAGGTTAACTGAAAAAAATAACTAAGTTTACTTATAACAATAACAAAAGTTTATTTGAAAGTATAAATCTTCGAATAAACGCCTAGTACATAAGAAATTTACAAATTATTTAGAATATTAGAAAAAACAATAATAATACATATACTAATAAAAGATTACAAACTTAAAATCAATTTTAAATTATACAAACCTTTTAACACACAAAATTTTGTTTTTCAAATGTATACTAAAATTAATTAAGTATTTATTTTATTTTATTGTATTAGTATTGAAAGTATGTTACTTATTAAAACTGTATTAAATCAGTGAAAAAATTGTAATGTTGTTTGAAAAAGTCTTAACACTTTAATATAAAAAACAAGAAAGCTAATCAAAACAAATCGTTTTTGTTATTTTTTGCATTTTAAGGGCATAGGGGGGTCCACCTTGATTTTTACAAATTGACCTTATTTTATTGAGTTTTATCTGAGCTATTAGACATTTTTAACCGCTTGAAAAAATTCAAAGTATTTTTTGAGCTATGAGCAGTCAAAGTCGGTGACCTCAATATGTTCCTAATGGAAGGCGCAAACTAAAAACGCAAAAAAAAGATCATTTCACTAAAAATTTATCTCCTTTTTCATTTTTTAAGCAATCTTCTTCAAATTTTCACTGAAAGTGTATTATTAAATTTTAAAAAGATTGAATGCAGGAATTTTTTTAATACTGAAAATTAAAGTTTTTATAAAAAAAAACCACCTATTTTTTTGTTTTTTTTATCTGAATTTTTTCTTTTTTAATATTTTTAAAATTCCAACACTCTAAGTCTTTTAAACTATAAAAGGAACGTTTCCTGAAAATTTAAGGTCTCTATCTCAAAAAAAGGAAGGAGAAGATAGGTTTTTAGTGATTTTTTAAATTTCTGTGAAAATTGACCTCAAAAAACTTGCGGTCTATACGTTTGTATCGGAAACTTTTTATCAAAGTTACAATACCTCAAAAATTAAATTATATTTCTTAATTCTATAAAAACTGGCTTGTAGTTTGTACTTTAAGCTTTCATATGAGATCCGATGTTATTTTTAGTAAAAAAAAATGTTGGACCCCCTATGCCCTTATTACTGAAAGAAATCATTACAGTGTTAATTAAAATCTATCTTATCTTATCCTTAATTTTGTATATACAATTCTTTAAATTTTCACACAAAGGCCTAAACTAATATTTAAATTGATTGAATGCAAGACTTCTATTTAGAAAATTGAATATATTCACTAATTTTTTTAATCTAAAATTATTTTTTATTCTTCAAAACCTAACATTCTAAGTCTTTTAAACTTTAAAAGGGATGTTTTCTAAAAATTTGAAAATTCTAGCTCAAAAGGGAAGAAAATAATAATTTTTACGTGTAATTGCATACTTTTAAAACCATTGACAATAAAAAATAGCAGTCCATACATTTGTATTGAACATATTTTAGAAAAACGTCTATATCTAAAAAAAGTAATAAATATTATACTATATAAAAAAATGAATTAGAGTTTATATTTAAAGATTTCATAAAAGAGCCTATGCTAATTGTTTTAAACAAATGTTGGACGCCCCTATGCCTTTAATTAAAGCTATATGCTCATTTATTATTTTTTCAAACATTTATTATTTTTTGAGTTGTGGCCCTTAAGATTTTTTTCTAAACTTTAGTTTTTGGAAATCAAATTTTTTGAAACTAAATATCAGCAATACTGAGTTAGCTTAAGTTTAAAAAACAAATTCAAAAAATATTGAGTTATAGTGAGATTTTTGAAAATTTTTAAATATATTGAGTTATCCTGAGTGTTGTGAAAGTGTGGCAACCTTGAGTTTTACATCAGAGTAATGAAAAAAAGTAGTTGGTTTTAAAATTGTTCCACAGTTTTTCCAGGGTTGCTATTCTTTGAGGCAATTAAGCCAACTTAAGTGACCAAAAGCAAGCTTGAGTTATATAAAGCTGAATTTATAGTATATCAGGAATAATTTATGAAAAAACTGAAAAATAATATTATGAGTCAAAAACTTAAGGGCATAGGGGGAGGAGAAAAAACTGTTTTTTTTTGTTTATTTTTTATATAAAAATTCTAAAAAATATAAAAAATTTATATAAAAAAGAAGTTTATTATATGTTCTGACAGAATTTTCTAAATATATCAAGGAACATTTCCTAAAAATTTGAGGTAGTTATCTCAAGAAACGTAGGAGGAGATAGATTTTTAGTGATTTCTAGTTATTTGCTGTTTTAGTTTGCGCCTCCCATAAGGAACCTATTGTTGCCTCCGACTTTGACCTGCTATATCTCAAAAATTAATTTGAATTTTTTAAATCTGTAAAAAGCATCTTGTAGCATAGTAAAAAATATACAAAATAAGATCAAAATAAGATCAAAAACCAAAAAAGGGTGTTTACCCCCCCCCCCCTATGCCCTTAATAAATACGTATGTAAATAAAATTTAAATATCTAAAACTTTGAAAAAAAAGCAAAGAACTTCATAAAAAAATAAGAATTTAAGTCAAAAAACCTATCCTGAGGTTTAGAAAACATGATAATGTAAGCCTGAATTATGCTAAAAAGTTAAAATTAGCCTAATTGTTTATTACTTAAATTAGACTAGGTCATGCAGAGAGTATTGATTATGTGACAACCCTTACAGTTAAATATACTCAATAAATATTCATCATGAAAAATATTATCAACAAAAGTTGTTTACCTTTGGTTGATGTTAGATGTTTTTTGTCATTGAATGTACCTCTTGCTCAGAACAGGCATTGTTACTCATACTGATACCCCTGGTGCCGACATCTGATCAACAAACACAACAAATCTGCAGTGCTCCTGCCCTCATATTGTTAAGCATTTCATGCTTTCTAGAAGCTATATTAAAGGTGCCTGTCCAAGTGCCCAAGTTTTTGACATTATTGAAAGCACTTTTACAATCATTCTTTTAAAATTATGTTGTAAATATTTTGTAATTAAATAACATTGTTGTCAAGAATAAATTAACAAGTAAAATCATCCTATAAACTGGTTAGAATAGTGTTAGGAAGTTTAAAATTATTAAAGATAAATTAAATTAAAGTAAAGAAATTTATCTAATTTCTAAGAAGAAATTTTTTCAAAACGTTTAAATTTTGATTAGACTAAATTATAATCAATAATTATGTAAAACATTTTTAGCCTATTGCTAGCTTTGCTTTAGGTAGCTTAAAATAAGTGACATAATTGATCAAAATGCTAGATCTGACATAGCTTGCAATATCCCTAGTTGACTATACATTTATTAGTTTGAAAAGATTAAAATCTGGTTACTACTGGAACTTAAATTTAAAACTATGCCCTATCTGGTTCTGGTCCAATCTAAATATAAATTTTAAACAATATATTAAAACAATCTTAACTAGATAAAACCTTTTGTTAATACCAAGATGCAACCATAATAGAGTTAAAATCTGTTATTAATCAAAACCTACCTAAATAAGGATCTCAGCTATTATATATGGTCAGAAATGACCAGATTAAATTAGATCTGTTAGATCCAAAGTTAACTATTATTTTTTCAGAGTTTATATATTTTTAAAAAACAAACCTTATTTTAAAATATATAGACTTTTTATTATTCTACTAAAAGTGTGGCTATGTGAAATATGAAAAAAATATTAGAATCATGATTACGGTAAACTTCTTTTTTTCAAAACTTTGCAGCTAAAAAATAATACTTATCATAAGTTAACTTTGATATTAGCTCAGTAATAAAATAAACCCAAACTAGATACACTCAGAACTCTTTTTTAATTTTTATTACTGCAGAGTACAGAATTTTAAAATTTATAGTTTTAAATGCTACTCAAGAACAATGTTCAAATTTTACAATGCTTCTATGCTTGAATGACTTCACAAGTTTGAATTACTAAACAACGTTTACCTAAACCACTAAAACTCCAAAAAGTATCAGTCTTAATGGAAAGGAGAGAAAAATAAAAATGATTATTTGATGTCAAGATGCAACTTGTTTGTAAATTATTTTTATATGAAAAGCTCTTATTTTAGTTAATAGTTATATATTTGTTTATTTGTGTATAACTTTTAGATTATAAAAATAAATTTATTGCATAAGTATTAACCTAGCTTTCATTATCTTTTGTATTACAGACTTTATCATTCTTGTAATTAGTTTGTGAATAAACTTAACAAAGAAAGATATATTTATTTATGATAAAGCCCTATTCAATATATGTGAATTATAGGTGGTGTGGTGGATTGTCTGCACAAAATTCTGATAGCTTTTGCATCCAAGGTCGTAGGAAAAATATGTTCGAGCGTAAAAACGTAAAGAAGAAAAAGTAGGTACAGACAGGGACAGAAAAATGTATTTATACACACTGGATGGCGACAAAAACCACACAAATCCCAAAGCAATCATCATCACCTACCTCCAAATGATAAGAAGTCATTACCTTACGTTGGAAAGAGTGTTATGACTTACAATAACCCGCAGATCTCAAAAATGTCGCGTGATGTTTGGAATAAAAAGGAAGAATCTCTCAGTATTAATTTTGTTAAGTCTCTGGAAAATATAAGTGAGAACACAAAATCGTTGCCACCACTGAATTGCGGTGATCATGTCGTGATACTAAATCAAACAGGTAACTTTCCTAGCAAGTGGGGGAAAAAAAGGAGTGGTAGTGGAAGTGAAGGACTGCCATCAATGTGTTGTCAAGGTTGGTAAATCAGGTCGCTTAACTGTTAAAAATCGTAAGTTTCTAAAAAGATTTACCCCTCCTGTATGCAAATTTCTAAGTATTATCCCTTATCTGAGAAAAGCAAACATACCACTGTAAAAGTTTGTCTTTTCTGGTAAAGTTGAGAAAAAAGATGTCAAGAAAAGTTTAAATGTTCTGTGTTTTTATAGAAGGAAGATTCTTTTTGAATAAGCATTGTGTAATTTCCGTCTGTACTGATGGCTTTCTTCAAAATTGATGTTGAACTGGAATGGCTCGGATTTGCTTTGATCTATATTTTCTTGACTTATATTTTCTACAGAAAAGCAAACAGAGCGCCAAAGTTTACTTGCGAACAACAATGTGTCCGGGATTGGTGTGTGAAATTATCGGATTATTCGCATTTTTTCTATGTATAACTTTAAGATGCTTTTCAAAAAATACGTGTAAAATAATGTTTTATGGTCTAATTGATGAATTTCAGTTCTATCGTGACGTCATAAAGTTTGTAATTGAATTTGCAGCAGGCTTGTCTAACAGCCGTCTGTTAAAGTGATCTTGGATGAGGACGCAGACATTGACTTTCAAAATGTCGAACTGTTAGTTAGTATCGAGTATTTGGAAAACGTGTGTAGCAGTATTTCTTGAGTGTTTACCGAAATCAGTTATGCACCTTCTACTCAGTTTGAAGCTGAAATAATGATAGGAATGTTTATCAGCGAATTGAGTGAGATTCAAGATTAGATGAATGGCGTGTAGTTTCGTTTGAAAAATTCAAATCGGTGAAGAAATTAAGTTTTTGAATGCCTGTATTCAGCAATTGAGTAAAAAAAAGTATAGATTAAGTTTCAAATTTTTTGTTACAGTTTGTTCGTTTAAATTGTAGTCTTTTTTTAACATTTTTATTTAACAGTGAACTAAGTTAATCGTAACTTTTAAATTTATTTGTCATTTTGAGTTCAATTTCGTTGATTTTTAGAGTTAAAGTCTGTGTTTAAGTTTTTACAAATTGTTTTGAAATCATTTTATTTCGCTAGTTTAATGTATCGCTTTATCTCCTTCGTAGATATAATCTGGGGGGAGATGTATAAGTATTTACCTAGCTTTCATTATGTTTTGTATTACAGACTTTATCATTCTTGTAATTAGTTTGTGAATGAACTCAACAAAGAAAGATATATTTGTTTATTTATCTTAAAAAATCATACTTAATCAATCAGAAGACTACTACATCACAGTCTTTCTGCCTATTAGAATCATCAGATATACAAAACTTATTCCAAAAAGAATTAATTACGCATCTAGCCTTGTCCGTCTAAATGAGAAGTATTAAATTTGACGATCCCAAAAGGAATTAAGCAAACTTTTCTCAAAACAAAAATTTTAAGCTTGTTTATTTTTTTGTTAATTAATATTTCTTTCAAATTTACAGCCGAAAAATAAAAGAAAAGTTGGACAGGCAAAAAAGCTGAAAGAACAAGAGATCAGAGAAAAGGAGGAGGAAATAGAATGGTGTCATCAGTACATGAAAATATGAAGAATCATTCTATTTGTCAGAAGTTCCGTTTGTCGCTTATTTGAAGATACTTTTTCCTATAAAGTTGTTTTCTCTAGTTTACTTTTACTCTAAATTTGGATAGTGCATTAGGGTGATCAATAATATTGCAACCTTTAAGTTTTCACCTGTTTTTTTTAACATTTGGCAAATTTTACAAAAGCATACTGTGAAATAATTTTTTGACTTGAAGAAAATTTCATCTTAACATAATATGATTTTCTGAAAACCACCGTAATGCAAACTATAGAGGGTTCTCGGAGATTTTAGCTGAATTTTTTTACATTTTGCAACTATCACAAAAACACATTGTGCACAATTTAAGACGATTTATAAAAAAAATTATTGGAGCAACTCTTGATTTTTGAAATAAAAAGGAAAATCAAGAAAACTTATAACATATTTATAATAACTAATAGTTATTAGGTAAACATTTCGTAAAATAATTAGCAAGCAAAAAAAAAACGCTTTATAAGAACAGAAGAATTCTTTTTATGTTTAAGAGGCGAATAATTTAACATGCAAAAAATAAAAAAAGCTTAACAAAATAGGTCAACTGAGATTTATCTGTGTGTTTTAAATAAGCATTAAAAAGCTGTATATAGCTTATAAAAGCTTTTTTAGTACTTTAAATATATGATAATAACTACAAGATAATAGAAGTTTAACTAAAATATATAAAAACATGGTTTTCTACAGTAACTAAAATGTTTACAGCGCTAATGCTTTAGCGTTTAGTTAATGTTTAGCGTAAATGTTTTTAGCGAAATTTACGAACAAACGTTTGATAATGTAAGCGAAATATTATTTAGACCATTATTTGTTTAGCTTGTGTACTATGACAAGATTTTTAATAAGACGAAGTGTTCTAACAAAAAGTTAGTCTTGGTGGAACTTAAAACCTTGTCTATTTATATATATTTACAAGAACATGGTTGATTTAAAAACTTGAGTCAAAAAAAGACCTGGAATTTTTTACTTAAGCATAAAAAAATGCTAGAAATAGTTCAGAAAACCTAAAAAAAAAAAAACAATTCTGGAGTTGAATTTATTTCATATTTAAATTCATACTTTTCTCTCAATCTTTTTTAAATGGTATATAATTTTGTTTTAATATTACTCTTACTGCAGTAGTTACGTAGGAGAGTTCTTAATTTTGTTCAATTTTTAAAACTAGTAAAAAATTCTAGTTTCAATTGTTTTAAATATTTCTATTATTATTATATTGATTCTTCTAGTATTACATTACTTGTAATCGAATCCAAAAAAAAATTAAAACTAAACTGCGTTGTTCAATGAATATATAAAACAGATGAGCGCGGACCAAAATATTTTCTTAAAAAGATGTAAAATAGTTACCTTATCTAAAACAAGTGATCTCAATTCTCAATTTATATGTACTACTTTGTTTTTGTGTACAAAAAAATGTTTTTACTCTTCAAATTGAAATTTACAATCAAATTTAAGTTAATTAAATTTTCTTAAAATTATTCTTTTTTTATAAACTAAACACTTCAATGTATCTTGTACTCTTATTTTTGGTTATAATTTGTTTATGTTTTGCTTTTAGGTCGGTTTTATACTGCATTGCTAAGTTTAAAAATGCTTGAATATTTTTTAAAAGTAGTATTAAAATGATTTTGAATAGTGATTGTTTTGTTTCAGCTTCACCGAATACAAAAAATGAACAAAATTGTTTATTGTGCTTATACTAGGTTGCTATACTTTCAGGCTACCCAGGATAAGTAAGGTTAGTTTGAACTTTTTATTTAATTCCTAAACCTCACGCAGTTTTAAATACTTTTAATCTGTGATTTTTTAAAGTGTATTTTTAATAAGCCTTTCTGTTATTGCTTTGGTATTTTAAGGTTTTAAAGCTTGATTGACGGTAATATTTTTTTTTTGACTTTTCCTACTAATTTTTTTACTGTAAATTTTTAACTAAAAATACTTCCCAGTTTATTACCAAACCTAGTAAAAGAACTATAAATATAAAAATAAAAAATAAAAAATATTACACAATTTTTCTATACAATTTATTTTGAGTCTAAATGCATAAATTTAATTTTAAAAGGAATAGCCAGAACTGTATCAATCAGGGTTGCCAAAACGCCTGAAAATCTGAAAAAACCTGGAGTTTGACAATCTAGGCTAAAAAACCTGGAAAAACCAGGAATTTTAAAAATATTGAAAAAAAAAATCCTCGAAAAACCTGGAACTTTTAAGAACTTTAACATGTTAAGTAATAAAATTTGATTTGACTCAAAAAATCTATCAAATAGATAAAATTTTTTGTCATCATTAGAATTTTTTATAAAAAACACATTTAAAGTAGTTGTACAGTAGCTTTTCAATGTTTATACAGCGTTTAACACAGATTTTCGCCTTAAACTTAACTTTAAATTAAAAATAGACCTAAAAATGTGTACTTTTAAAATCTTGGCGGAAATTTTGAAAACCAGGATAAAATTTGCCAAAAACATTTGGCAACGTTGATTATAAGAAATATTCTTTAAAGAAGTATATATTGTAAATCGTGAAGATATTTTCTTTTGAATGGTACCTTTATTAAATTTTCAGATTTTGAACATTATGTTATAAGATTAATGTCGCTACACACTACAATTTGTAAATTTTTGAAGCTTTTTTCAAATTCTGCTAGTTTGATTTTTTTTTGATGTTGTGAAATACTCGGACAAACTCAGATCAGTTTTAAGACTTTAAGTGAAAAAAAATCTAACTTTAAACTGTTACAATAAAATTAAAATGATTAACAATGTTTTAGTAAAGTGAGCAATAAGCTATTAGTATGTAAATCATAATCAAGAATTATTTTAAAGTAGATATTGCAGCTGTATTTCAAGTTGTATATAATTATCAAAATTGAAAAAACCTTGTTTACTTTTAAAAAATAGTTTTAATGGTTGCAAACATTTAATTAATAAAAATTTTTTAAAGTATAGAAGTAAAAAAGTTTAGTTATTTTAAAACATTTTCCCACGCATCTTATAGCATGATTTTTTCTTTTTTTTTATTAAGTTATTCAAGTTTTAATTCATATATTTAAAAAAATTTACCATGTCATTTCTATAGTTTAACCACGTTATCAATATAGTGAAATTCAAAATTAGATTTTATTTTGCGTTTAACTTAAAGGCTTCATTTTAACTTTGTTATTAAAAACGTTAAACAGTGCTTACGCTAAAACCAGTAAATGAATTTTCTAGTTTAAATAGTTTAAATAAATATTTTTTTTTCAAAACAATTCTTAGTTTTATCCAAACTCCAAACTCATAGTTACACAGACGTTTTTATTATAGTTCAAAACTTAAAATTTAACCTTGTATTAAAGTTTATAATTGAGAGATAAAATCTACTAATACTATCTAACAGTGGTTAGTTTTAATTCTTCTTTAATTTTTGTCTCTAACTTATAAATTCTTTAGTGTTTAGTAATAAAAAGGGTTGCAACTTTCTTAGGATACTCGGGATAACTGTAGTAACTTTGAAATTTTTGAAAATCTCAAGATGACTCAGGACAGCTCAGAATATTTTTAACTAATTATTAAAACTAAAGTTAGTTTTTTTTAATAAAAAACATTAAGATTTTAAAATATCTCACGACAGATTTTTTTTATAGATTCTGAATAAGATCTAGTTCTAATATTTTGATCAGTTATTACTAATTTTGTTGAAGTACTTAATTTTTAGTAATAATAAATAAAAAAAAATAAAAAAAGATTTTACAAAAATCAAACTCAGGACAGTTTCGGTCACTCAGGACAGATTTTTAGACCAACGAGTGGCAACCTCTCTAAAAATTTCAAGCTGTATTTAATACTACTAACAATGCCTTAATGTTTGACAAACATTAATTAATTGAATTTTGTTTGTTATACTTTTGAGCCACTAATTTATGTCTAGTAGCAATATCTTTGATACTAAATAACTTAAACATTTTTTCAGATTTATTTTAATGAGCTGATTTAGCGAGACACCTAGTTTCTTTTTTGTAGAAACTAGGGCTACTTTAATATTATTAATACTTACACAATAAAAAGCAACTGCTTTAACATATGAGTAGATTCTTACATCACTCTCAAAATAGTTTGTTTTTTAAAGCTTCTTTAAAATTTCTATATTATTTACAAAAATAAATGTTCTACTTTACTAAAATTAGCCTAGACACTATCCTGGTATTTATTACAAAACAAAAATAAAAACAGATGTTTTAGAAAAAAAATTAAAGTGTTTAAGATTATAAGTAACGAATCTTCATATCTATATCTATTATATTACTATTATTTATCTATTACTTATCTATATCATTATAAACTGTTAAAACAAATCAAGCTAAACTAAACATTACTGTATTAGAAAAATATAATAACGTAGTTGAAAATTTCTAACAATATGTGAATAATAAAACTGTAGTAATCTTTTAATATCATTATTAAAAATTATTTAACTATTTTAGTTAGTATATTAGTTTTCAGTTCCAAGTAGTTTGAAGTAATTAAAAAACAATGGATGATGATCTATTTTCCCCACCTGTCCACTCTAGAATGTCGGCCCCTGCAAAAATCTGTGAAGCATTTGGACTAGGATGTGTTCTTGGAGCACTGTCTACAGTGCGAATATTCCTGACAATGCACAAGGAGATGAATGTAAGTCGCAAAACTAAACTCCTGTTCGGAAGATCTTCAGGAGTTGGTGCCATTACATTTGGAATCTATATGGCGTATGACGTTACCAGGCAGCACTATAGAAACGAATAGTGTAATATAGTGTCTTTTGTTAGATTTAAAGCTGTTTTTGTTAGGGCGTATAAACTTTATCTTCTTAAAAATTTTAGATAATTAGTTTTTATTGTATATATTAAGTTTCTATCGTGACAATAAAGCACAAAAAAGAGATACAGTGTTATTTTAATTTATTAAAAGTAACTAATAGTGTGAACTGTTCTAAATAAAACGTAATAAGTTGTAGGGAAAATGTTAGTCATAGACTAGTTTAATTGTTAAACAAAAGTTAGTTAGCTGTATAACCACAGAGATGTTTTATAATACTGGTTATTTTTATGGTGTTAAGTATGTGGTCTCCAAGTAATAAAGCTTCAAACTGACCGCTTTACTTACGAGTAGCTTACCATAAAATTGGTCTTCCTTTAAGGAACAAAGTTATGATTAAAACATTTAAAAATAAGGAATATTGTTTCAGTAAAAGGTCTATTGTTGTCCATTGTTTTCGTTTTAAAATATTTTTTTTCTAGTAATTCAATAACGTTTTCATCAACTACACTTTTTTATGAATTAAATGGTAAAATTACTTATTTAACATTATTAAAAATGTTTGATTGCTTTAACATAAGGTGTTTGTTACACATATTTAGTAAAAGTTTTTAAAAGTGTATTTATAATGTTATATTCTAGATAGATTTATGTTTTTATCCAACTGTTCTTGAACTAAAGTATTTTGATACTCACTTAGCCCATTTTAAAGTCTTAATCATGGCATAGAATCGTTTTTGCTCAAAACATCTATAAATTTGGTGTTTAGTTGATAAACAAATCGGTACTTTGTAAGATAATGTTTAGCTTGGACCGGTTAGCAGCTAATATGTTAGTGAATTTTAACCAGGTTTAGCTAGCTTATCACTGTAGTAGTTTCGGTTATACCGTGCTTCCTTGCTTATTCGACCCTGCTAATCCGTTATCTCACTAATCCGGCCGGTTTAAGTCAAAAGGTAGATTAAATTAATTCAAATAAGTTTTTTGTTGTACCTTATCTGGATCTTTTTTCAAATTAAGATCCGGCTTGAACCGGTTAATTTTTCAAACTAAGATTTATTTTACTTATTAATTTAGCTTTTATGTTCATTTATGTTTTTTATAAAATAAATAAATAAAACATTTTTATATTCAAATTTTTAACCAATTTAACTTTTTTTTTAATACTATGAAGTGCTCATTATAATTTTGATTACGTTGGGTATGCATTATGCAACTCGATGACCGAGACAAGAGGTCTTTTTGCGTGATCAGGTCCTTAAACCAAAAAATTTTTGAGAAATGTTTTGTTTTTGTTCAATACACCACTATGCCATTTTTTATATGTAAAAATAAAAATTGTGTTTAAAACTGTAACTTTTGTATTTTGCCTACTAAAAAAATACAAGTTTTTTTATTCATTTTATCATAAAACATAAACAATTAATTTTTAAAATAATACTTTCAATAAAACAGAATTAAAAACACTCTTATTTCAAGTTTGTTTAAGTAAAAAGCAAAACAGTTTCTAATAGTCGAATAAGCAATAAATATTTATAAAAAACTTACTTAGTTTCTAGTAAAATTTGTTATTTTATATTAACAAAACCAAGGTTTGATAGCCTTTTTATGGTCGCGGGGTATTATTTCAAAAATAATATTTTTAAAGGCCTTTTTTGTAGTTTTAGATAGAACATGACGTTTTTTTCTTAACAGAACCCAGTAAATTTAGTGTAAGTTTTAAATTTCCTGTCAAGTATACCTAATATTAAGGCCTTTTTCACACTTAAAATCTTTATTCCAAGTTCCATAAAATCTAGATTAAGCTTTAAACACTAAATGCTTTTTAATTATTAAAGCATGTTTACTACCCCCTAAAATAAACCTTTGGTAAATTTTATTAAGTTGTTTTTTCACTTTCTTCGAAATGGTTACAATTTCAAAATAGCTTAATTTTCTTTAACGAATTTATAATTAAAAAAGCTAACTTAAGTCATGCTCTCCACAGAATTTACAGTTTGTAGTTATTATTTCAGTAAATATATATCCAATAAGAGCAAAAAAAATGTTCTTCACAGCTGGAACATTTAAGACGGTTTTTATTTAACTATTATTTTAGTTAAAAACCACTACTTAAAAACTGGAACTAAATTTTTTTTGTAAAATAGTTTGTAATTATGGTTTTTTCTTAATTTTATGTAAATTAATTAAATAGCTATAAACAACAACAAAAATATTTTAAAATTTTGATTAATTTCACAAACATTACATTAAATTTAACAAACATTTGATTAAACTTAAATTTCATAAACTGCAATATGTTTAGCGAATTAAATTACGCACTTTTTTACTTCTAAAAAAAACTATACAAATTATTTTTTAATTATATACATTAAGTTTTGATACTAACTATAGTTTAGCTTGTTAAAAACAGAAAATTTAATTTGTTTTTTAAAGTTTTACTTTGTTCATGATAGATAGGTTTAGATCAGCGGTTCTTAACCTGTGATAAATTTCTCCCTGGGAGTGAATTTCTTTGTTTTTGGGGGTAAATTTTCTTTATATAAGTTATGTAAATTAATGTATATTAAATTTGTATAAATTTATAAGTTAGTATTAAACTGTAATTTTTTTAAGCTAATAAACTCTTTAAACTTTATGATTTTTTGTATTTAATAAACTAAAATTCAAAAAAAAAGTTCCTATCTCAAAATTAAACAATGTTTTGTATGTTGGAAGTAAATTTGGTAATTACCTTCCAAAAAGGGGTAGAAATGAAAAAAGCTTAAAAACCGCTGGTTTAGATTGTTTAAAAAAAAAAACTTAGTATGTACATATAAAAACTTTTCTTATTGGTTTTTAACATGTTTAAGTTTCTTATTGGAATATTTTGTTGTAAGGCGTACAAATTTAATGTAAAAATACTAGGCTTTTTTTTTTGTCTGGCAAAAACTGGTTAGAAAATATTATGATTTATAATGTAAGTTTATTAATTAAACTTTTATTGCTTGTGTTCAGGTGGAAAAATACAAAAATCTAATAAAAGTAATTTTTTGAGTTAATTTTTTTTTAAACTGTTAAAAAGATTTAATTCTTAAATTTTTTCTTGATTAGAACTTTAGGTAAATTATTTTTTTTTTTAAATCATAATTGAAAAAGTTAAAAACAACTTATTTTTCTGTAAATTCAACTGTAAAAATTAATTTTTTGCTATGTAATCTGTAAAGTATAGGTTTTAGTACTAAAAAAATCGTTTTTTTTTTTGGGATTGTGAGAACAGTATCATTTAAATTTTCTTTTTTATATCAGGCTAGTTTTTTATGCAATTAAAAAACAGTAGTAATAAATCATCAGAAAAATAATAACAAAATTTATTAACTTTAACTTGAATTAACATTCTAAACTCTTACTGTTTATACAACCATAACATTTAAAATATATATATATAATAAATTTAATTTTAGCCTTTTAATAAAAAAAGTAAAAAACAAAGTTCAGTTTAAGATTTAAAAAAAATATTGCTTTCATATTGATGAAATAAAAAGTGGCTTTATACTTAACTGAGTTTATTAAGTTCAAAAAATGCTAAAAATTTTAAAACTAACAAAACTTCGTATTTTTTTTAAACACAAACGATACTAAAAACTCTTATACAAGTTAGTTTTTTATTTGTTGATATTACAAATAAATTTTCACGCTTAAAAAGAAATTGGTTAAATTTTCTTAATTACGTTATTTATTTAACAACAAATTAATTAGTTTAAGGAACAAGTGTGCGTAAAAACACTTTGTTCATCAAATGTACAACACTCGGATACAGTTTAATGTCTTTTTTAGATTTACATTTGATAGGACTTAGTATTAATTTGAATTTTATTGTTAAGATTTTTTTATAAATTTAATTCCTATAATGTTATTGGTTAAAGTTTATAAAAAATGTGTTATATAAAATATGTTTTTTGAAATATAAATCTTTTTATTTAAAGAACGATAGCATTGAAAACAGTTATTGAAAACTTTTATCAAGTATTTTTATCTGAGTTGGTAAATAAAAGCTTACAGAAATATAAAAACGACTCTTTATAACTATAAAATCTTTGTTTTTTGTATTAGATATAAATAAATAAGCTGCTAAACTCATGTACTTAAGCACGCTCGATTTGACTTATACAGTGATTAATCGTGACCATGTTAGCCTAATGAGTCCTAAAGAGACCGAAATCAGTTTGCTGACCATCATATCGAAATTTAAATCCCATATATCTTTATAAATTTTCTGTTTAATAATTTTTAAGATGACTTTGATGCATCTTTTATTGGTGCTCCTTTCTAGACTTATAGTTTTTATATTAAACAGTTTTTATTACCTACAATTAGTTTACTTCTACACCAAGATTTTGTATTGTAAGGTTGCTAAATTCTATGAACTCTGTCAAGCACAAACATTCTGCCCGCTATTTACTTTTACTTAAAAAATCTTAAAGCCATCACATTAGCCAAAGCAGGCTAATTATTGCAGAGTTTTTCATAAAATAAAGATTGACAAACTTCGGTCGGCGGGTTACCTTCGAAATTTGTTTCATTTTAATTATAGCAATTTTGTATTTAAAAAGTTATATTGCTTCTAATCTTCAAAATTTACTTTATCCTACGAAGCACTTTTTCTTAGAAATTTCGACCCAAAATTGTTTTTTTAAATAATGTTATATTATGGTCATTTTTAGAGTTTGCCCACTTTTTTATAGAGTATAAACTCAAGGCAGAAAATAGCAATATATCAAAAAATGTAACGTGATATATATTAATTTGTTTTACTCAACTTAAGTTTTTAGTTTTTATTAGTTACCTGTAATAACTTAAAGCTTAAAATTAGCAAAAAAAAAACTTATAAAATATAATCGGTTTTAATAAGATGTGAAAACAACTTTGATTGTCACAAAGTATCTACCTTGCCTTATAATAATACAAAGCTGAACACAATAAGTTTACAAATTTTAATGAAAAATTTTTAAATTGGTGTTTGATGTACACAACTTTGTAGTTTCCAAGTGGCAACATTTTTTGAGTACACCTTATAATTTTTAAGTTAATTTGAATATTTTTAAGTTGGTACTAAATACTGGCTGATGGCTTTTAAAGTTAGTAAGTAAATTTAAACAAAAATTAAAATGAAAAGAAACTTTAGGGCCAAGATAAAAGAGTAAGGTATTTGAAAGAACTAATATACAATTAGAACTAGACACACCTTTGTAACAAAGGTATACAAAGCTTGGACTATAAAAACTTAAAATAAAGCCATTCTAGGTAACAAATATAAGTAAAAGATGTACTTTAGAAGAAAAAAGTTAAATACAGGAATTTTTATGCTAAATGGTAAACACCTTTTTAAGTTGTACATATACAAAATAACTATATAGTATAACTATTATAACTAAAAACTACCATAAAACAGATTTTGAGTGTATTATGATAATAAAAACTTTTGTAGCGATCTTATTTTATTTCTACAAACATTTAAAAAGTTGGCTATTTAAAAAACTAGGTAGGTTTAGCTAATTAATTTAATCAGAAAAACAGTTATTATCAGTAGTTTAAAAGAGCAAAAGGTGTATTGAAACTTTAACTTATAAAATAAATTATCAAAAACTTTTAAATTTCGAAGTTTCAAACATAACATATAAATAAAATTTCAAGCTCATTAATTCTTTGTATAGATTTTATATATATAACTAATACCAATTTTAATAGTTAAGATTATGATATTGAAGTTGTTGTTTCCAAAAATATATTCTGAAAACTGTAAAACTTTATACTAATAAACGGTAAAATTTCTCAAAATAAAAAGTATACTAAGATATAAAACACTAAAATGAAAAAAATAAAAAGCCTGTACGTGCAATAGCTTTTTACTGTAGTAGTTTTTTTTTTAATTTTTAACGACCGTTTATATATTAAAATGCACAAGGTCTCTGATGAATTAACTTTTACGTATACTAGCTTAAAAATATTTTCAGTCGCTGTATAGTCGTATTTAAAACTTTTATTAATTTAAAACATAAAACAATGAGTATTACCAGCATTTCGACAGCTAGTGTTGTTCTTAAAAACAACTTAAGTTTAATTAAAATTTATTTTCGCAAACCATATCCCCAGGCATATTTTTTGAGTCGAGCGAATGAAAATGTTTAATGATGAAACTCAAAGAATACTAAACGCAATTTGAAATTTAAAAAATTTGAAGACAAGTTTTCAATACAATTAAAACAAAAAATATGGTCATAAGTTGTTTATCTACCTTGTTTTGTGCTAAAAAATATAGTTTAAAAATATACTCTTATTAAATTAAGACTATAAAGAATTTGCTTAGACTCTGTTTTACTAAAATTAAAAGTTTTTTAGTTTAATTCTAAATGTTCTATTTAACAAACGAAAGTATAAGCTGAAGTACTGAAAGGAATAAGCTCTCACCACAGTATGGTTCGATTGCGGGCTACATGTTTTTATATCTGTTAGGTTTCTCTCCATTTAAAAAATGGTTACACGCTTTAAATTTTTTGTTAAAAAATCAAATGTTGCTTGGTGTAAACGTTTGTGAACATTAAGAAAGCAGTGAGTTTCTAAAATAGTAATTAATCAATTTGTATCACAACTTGACTAAATCTTTTACATACATGTAACTACTTTTCAAAGTTAATTAGCAAGCTTTATGGTTTTATTTAAAATACAAGTGTTAAGTAATCCACTGTTATTCTCAGTTTCTAGAACAATGACTAACTTAAATTATCTAGCTTTAGAATAAAAGAACAATTTTTGAAAAATATAAAAATTTTCATTAATTTTTAAATCCAAAATTAACATAAAAAAAGATGATATGCCATAAAACTAAATTTTAAGTGTGTTTTTGTTAAATTCCACAAGAGCTTTTAACTGTATTATAATTATAAAACGTTTGTAACGATCTTGTTTATTACTAAGTAAAAAAAAAATAGTTATTTAGTCTAACTGTGTACTTTTTTCTGTATTTTTGAATACTTAAGTTTTTTTTATTTTTCCAATAAAAAAAAATCTAACGCGCTAAGTGTCCATTTGTAATAATTTTTGTAAAGTTTAATTTTTAAAAACACGATAACTGTATTAAAACTTTTACTCAGTTTTGTAGATTAACAATAATGAATCCTTATTTCTAAATGGTTGTAAAAATACGACTTTACTAAAAATAGCCTGTTTATTCGTTTCTATTAAAAAGTCAAAAAAAGTGCTGAACTTTCAACGCAAAACAATATTTAATTTCAGAATCAAATCAAGCATTCACCTTTTGGACAGACTTCAGCAAAACATCAAAACATCTTGCAACAACTCAACACACACAAAATCTCACGTTTCGAGCAACCCTCACTAATCAAGCGTGAAACTTTCGAGTCTCGAATGTTTCGCAGACTTTCATCACACGGTAAGCCCAGCTGACAAAAAGCCGTTTGTGCAAATATTGAATCGGTAACTCGATGCTAAACCAATCACAGGCTACAGTGCATTTTCGAATGGTTTGGTTTCCTTTCGAAACTCTGTGACCTTAAAAGGATAAATAAGAATCAGTTTACGAAACTTGTTTTGTTCAATTAGCTTCGTTCAGATATAGTGTATTTTGATAAGAAGTTTATCAATTTTACAAACAACTTAAAGTTAAACAGTTTTCAACTTTTTTTTGATTTTAATACTATATTTGCATAAACCTTCTTGAGTTAATCAATTACAAAAAACATATGTTATCACTATACTATAATTTTGAAGTATTCAAAACTTTTCAAACAACTATTTAATTTTGTTTATGAATTGGTAGAAATTTTTTAAGTGTCTTAAGTGCAATTAGAACAAATTTACAAAATTACTTATATTAAATAAAACATAACTAAAACTTAGCTAATTAAGTTCAACATTTAAAAATTCTAATTAATATGTATAATATTCTGTGAGTTTATTTAATTAGGTAAGTTTTTATGTTTATGAGTTGTGTTATCTAATGTAATATATTTTGAATTTCAATATAAGAATTATCAAAGAAAAATTGAAGCTACAGTATGCTTTGTATATTTAATAAAACTTTTAGCTCAGAGTTAAATTTGTTTATTTTAGCTAAACTAAGTGTTTGAGTTGCAAAAACTAAAGGTTTTTTTGATAACAAATAAGATAGGCAGATTACTATTTTATTTATTACTTCACAGCTTTTACTAAAAAATTACTTCATCCTAAACTATAAATTTAAGTAGGTTTTAACGATGTGAATATTACTAACAAGTATTTAACTAAAGCTTTACTAAGGCCTAAATGCAAGCATTATATTCTAAAATTGTTATAAAGCTTTTTTTAGTAAAAATCACTACTTAAAATTTTCAGAGTTAGTAACTGTAATAAACAAATTGTTGTTCGTTTTTAATCTTTGTTTGAACAAATACTTAAAAAAAAGTAAAAAAAAAACTAGCTTTGTAGACCAGTTGATATAAAAAATAAACTATTTTTCAGCTAGTATTTTATAAACAAGTTGGTACGCTATTTTTAAACATCTTTTTATAAGTTATTAGTTGTTTAGAATTCGACTTATTTAATAAACTATGATAACCAACTATAACTGCATTAAAAATGACCTGTCTCATGTAAAAAATAGTTATTCATTGATGTATAAGGCATTACTATTTTTTTTTAATCTACTTCAAAAACAAATTACGTACAAAACTAAACATCAAAGTTAAACACATAGAAGTAATGCTCTAATAAGTAATTTATGAAGTTTTAGTTTTACGTTTAATAAGGTTGAAGATTTTTTTACTGAGTTATTTTTTTTTCGGAATTTCGACTTTGTAAAATATCTTTCAAAGCCAACTAAAATTTAAATTCAGTTAATTTTTAAATTAAGTTAAAATTTTTAGAAAAAATTGTGTTATTAGATAGACAAAATTTTAGCTAATTTTTTGTAATCTTTTGAAGAAAAATTTGTTTAATATTAAATACAAAACTACTTTTCTACAATAAATTTGTAAATTCAGTGATTAATTATCTAGCGAATTAAATTTTAGTAGCCCTGAGGGTTACAAGTTAAACAACGGATCTAATTCATTATAGTTTGTACAAAAATATAAAATATAATTTTGAAATCAACTATTAAATTATACAAACTAACGTTGAAGTAGCAACATATTTCAAGAGCTTACTAGAAAAAACAACCTAAATACTGTACAGTGTTATAAACGTTTTCACATTCTATAATTCGGTTTAATAACTTTTTCATGTCTCGAAAGTGGTTAAGTTATATCTGCACGCTAAATGACTTGGTGTTTACACAGATGCTCTGAGTGTGATTTGATTAGACGATATCCTTAGCAAACAAAGTTTGCATTTTGAAGAATCGTTTTACACACTAGTTCGTTTTTTTTTTGCTGTCACAGTGTTCACAGTCTCAAAAAAATAAAAATTAAAAATATTAAAGCATATTTTTATGTCAAAAGTTTACTTTATCATTATTAATAATGGTTAAGTGCAGCTTAAACTGCCTTGAATTTAAAGCAATTCTATAAATGAGATTTATTGTTTTTAGAAATTATGAAACATTTTTTCTTGTGAAACAGCGTTTCGAACAAAAATAAAAAATTGGCTCTAACTATTATTTAAGTCTAATATATTAGCAAAATTGAATACAGATTTTTAAAATGTTGCTTATTTATTTGTAATATTTAGTTTTTAGTGGTGCCAGCTAGACCATGCGTACGTGACTTTAAATTTTAGTTGAAAAAGCATCAAGGCGATAACAACCCGTGCTAACTCTTTAACTAAAACCAGTCATGCGATAACAACCTATCAGATAGTCCTTGACTCTTTTTACTTTATGCTTGATCGGTTTTCAAGCGTATTGGTATCGTTTAGTTTTTTTTTTAATATAATATACCTAAAAGTAAGCCGAAAGTTAGCTTTATCTTTAAATTTAAACTGATGCGTAAAACTGTTTTAAAAAATACAGCTTTTGTTTTTACATAACTGTTTTTTCAACCCTTGAAAATTTTAAAATATAATGTTGTAGACTACTTCTACTTGATACTTATTTTTTATTTGTTTAAAAATTAGTTTAAAGCTGCTTTTAAAAATTTATTAACTTGTTCTAAGTAAACTTTAGTTTCATATTTTTCTATTGACAATTTTTTGAGACATTTATTATTAGTAGATAAGTTTGTTTTAACAAGGGTTTACAAGCTCTCTAAGTTTTCTTAAACTTGTTCGATAACAAATACGAATTTTTGAAGAAACTATAGTTTTTATTATATATGAAAAACTTCTTTTCTAAGCAAAACTTTAGTAATTTTAGACATGTAAACTTATGAGCAAATGACGAACGAAAATATGTTTTTAATAACCACTAACATCCGTGCAAAACCTTTCAAAAAAAAAAAAAAACAACCGATTGCCGACCGCTTTGTTCTCAAAAAACCCTCAGCATTCAAAAAGGAGTCTTGAGAGTTTCAAGCTGCGATGCTCGGCTCGATAAGAGTTTACGCGAGTTTGCTGGTCTGGGCAAGGCAGACAAGATTATCATCGTGAGTCATTATTTGCTGTTCAGCAATATTTTGGTTTGCTGCTGAGTCGACTAGACTTAATTAATCAGCGTAATGCATCTCACTTGCAATCGCCTTCGGCCAACAACTTGTTAGAGGCTTTCAATTTGAAAAATTATGCGGTTTTCAACTAACATCTTCGCGTGATTAAATGTCATTTTTCACTTTGAAAAATTTTTCTCTGAATCATACATAGTTGTGATCAAAAAATTTTAGTATTTCTTTTAAAGTCGAATTTTCAAAATAGTTTCTCGAAAGCTGTGGTGTCGTAATATTGAAAAACGGACATTTTCTAGTTCTGATGTTAAAGATTGTTTTAAGAAAAATGTTTGACCACAAAAATGTACTTTAGCTGAAAATATCTTAAAAAGGACATAAATTTTATATTAACTCTTACACCATCATAATTTTTATTACAAAAAAATATTTACTTAAGTTTTAGTCATAGCTTAGTGGTTTCATAACTATCTATCACTAGTTAAAACTTTACTTGAGTTTTTTTATTTGAACTTAATATCGCTAACGGGTGCATAACTATTCAAAATTGTAAAATTAAAGTCAAATCAAATTTAAATAGTTCTGTGTTTTTGTTCATATCTCTTTTATTGAATTGAAAAAAAAATATCATAATCTTATTAATTATATCTACATGCGTATTTTTTAAAATATAGACCAGTTTTTGAGACATGGATAAAAGAAGTTTTAAAACAAACTAGTTTTAGTTGTTCTAACAGTTCTCTTTTATATTTTTATTTATTTATACTTGTTGACTATCATAAGTCTATTAATTACACCTACAAGAGCTTTTTTATTAAAAAAAAGTTTACTGTTTTTTTGATGTAACCCGTTTAATATTTTTTTAAGAACTTGAATTGTGATGTAACTGCTTAGAACAATTTCATATACCTTATAAACGGATTAAATCATCTTTAAAATACCTAAAACTGTGTAACATATATTTTTTTGTGTTTAACTCAAACTTTTTAGTAATACAAATAAGTAAACATTGAACTATAGACTTATTGATTTTTTGTGTATTTTACTACTTTTATTTAGCGAAAATAAAAGCAAGGAAATAAATGTTAATCATCAAAGTATACTTTTCCTTTTAAAATATTTACTTTTTGGCTTCATATAATAATAGTTTAGTTAATTTAAAAAATTAGATATGTTATTAAAAATTAATTTAGTAATTACTAAACACTCTTAAAACATCAACGCAGTTTGCAAACTAAAAATAAATACTTTTTTATCTAGAACTCAAATTTTAATAACACTTTGTTATTAGTCTAACGTCTTTTTTTAACTTTATAGTCGAAATGTACTTTGAAATAATTCAAAGTGATATGATTGTTTTCAAAATAGTTTAAATATTCGTACAGCGTTTCGAACAAAGTAAGTAACACTAAAGCTGATAAAGTTGAAATTGATACTTTTTACAGTGAAGAACAGTTAGTTTGCATGTATAAAAATAGACCCTACTTACTTTTTTCCACACTGTTGACTCATATTTCACTGGTGTACAGCTGCTTAGCTGGCGTCACGCATTTTTGAATCGCTTCCCTTTCCTGTATACTCTATTTCACTTTAGCAGTTTAGAACTGTGTTGAAAAAGTTATTTAAAACATTTAGTTAAACTTTTTTTTATCTCTAATTGTTATATAAAACACTCCATTTGTTGATTCCAACGGCATTATTATAACAGGATTATGCACTCACCGTTATCTAGTACTAATAAAAACTTTATTAAAAATATAAATATTATTTATGTAACTTTCATAATTAGTTATCGTTTTGATTATTTCCAATTGAAAACGACCTGATAAAATTAGTTAATTGTAAATCAATTTGTTCTAATCATGCTTTAAGTTATACTGAACTTACTTAATAAGAATTAATTTGTTGTTTTCTGTTAAAGTACACTTTTACAACCTATTAGAAAATCATACTAAAATGAATCATTGATAATTTATGTTATGTTTTTATTTTTTAAGCAATAAGTACTTTAAGTTGCTAAAAAAAATACTACCAGCTTTTAAAACAAACAGTTGATTAATTACTCGAGTGTATTCTATACTTATTTAAAATTTATATTCTTTTTTATAATGCTAGTCATAAGTAGTATGATTTTTAAGGATTAGTAACAGCTAAACTCGCTATTTTGTTCTTTAAACAACAAGTAAACTCTGAGTTCGAATAAAAAGTCAGATAAGGCCAGTGGCAGTTACTTCTTGTTACGTTGACTTAGTTTAGCACAAAATCGTATTACCGACGGCTGTTGTTACCCAAAACACAACTCAATAATCTTGTGTGTTGAAAACAGGGTGGCTCGCAGACAAATCGGCTCGACTTCTTGCTTTAAAAGAGACTCAAACGTCGCTCTAACGAAGATTTATCTTGCCCTCGAGCTAGAAGTCTGCGAGACGTTTCTGTTTTCGCAGGTGCCCACCTCGTACTTTGCGGCTTGGTATTAAAATTTGAAGTGAAGCAAAACTGCGATTATTTTGAGATCTTGTAGTCCGTAAACTGATTTTTTAGGAGTTCTGGTATTTGTGATCGGTTTGTAAAAAAAAATTAAAAAATAATTTTTTTTGGGAAAAGAGCAGGGAATCTAACTTCTACAAACTGAATTATCTTTGTAAGAGTTTTTAAATTTTTTTTTTTCAAAATGAATACAATCTCAAGTAAACTTTGGTAAGTTGAAAATATATTTTAATAAAATAACTACAAATAATGTAGAAATTTTTTGAAACTTGATTAATCTTGATATAGTTTTTTTCTAAATGTGTCTTTTGTTCGGTCTTTACAGCTTGATAACACTCTAAACTTTTATTTATCTTTGAATAAGTTGTTTATTAGTTTTTTCATCTACAAGTTTCACTAAAATATTAGGTACTAATGGTAATTTTTTGTTATCTTACTTTAATATACTTTAGTTACTCGTAAAGTTGTAACAATATTTACTTGGATATTTTTTAATAAAAAATAAAATAAATACATGAATCAACACTTTATACTTTTTTACGAACCAAATTTATAAGTTCTTTATTTGTAATTTGGATGAAAGGTTTAATATTTACCTAGAAAACCAATTTTAAGTAATAGAATTAAAGTTTTAACAAGTTACAACTAAATTTTATAACTTTTTATATTGGGGAAGCAGTTAGGAAATACAAAGAGTCTCAACTGAGAATTCTAAAGAGAATGAAAAATCAACGCAATATTTTTCACTCAAAGACAATTAGCAATTTTTTGCTTTTCTAGCAGATTCTAGAACTCTACGTGGAAGCATTGATGCGTGAAAAATTTTAATAACGAGAGATTTACTTTTTTTGTTGCGTCTAGTCTACAGAGTCTCCGCTGTTCGGTTGTTTATTGGCCCCAAGGGTGCTTTACAAGTGGCTGGCTCGTGAGTTTGAATTTTACAAAAGTTGTTTTAATATTTTAAGATTAATATTTTATAAGAGGTTTGGATAGACTGACTAAAGGATAAAATTCTATTATAAGTAAATTTTTTTTAAGTTAATTTAATTTTAATTTAAAAGTTAATTATTACATACAGATGATATTTAATTTTATATTATATATAGTTGAGAATTAATGTTTAGTTTTAAGTAGTTTTAAAACAAATAGTAGTACTTCTTTTAATTTTATTATGCAGCTCGTTATTTTACAACTATTTCAAAAAAATAAAAAGGTAGGTTAAAAAGTATATTTTCAATTTTTAGAAAAATAAATCAAAACAGTTTGTAAGTTTTGTGGCTACTAGAAAATATTTTTTGTTAGTAAACTGACCAATGATAGGTTCAAATAGTTTTTTCAAACTATAAATACAGTTTGAACGCCTTTCGACAGACATATAAAGCTAAAATACTGTACGATAAGTTTTGAGCTATTAGCAAAAACTAATCATAAGTTGTTCATATAACTTACTGTTTATTGAACGATGAAAAAGCGCTCAAAAAGTTTGGTCTAAGGACCCTGTGTACGAAAAAAACCTTTCGGTTATCGAGTCGCACACCACATATAACATGCTTTTATTTGTCTAAGTTTGCTACTAGATAGTATGTTTTTTATTTAATTAAGTATTCTATGACAAAAAAGTTTATAAATAGTTCAATTTTAAGTTATCATACATAATTTTTAAAAGTTTTCGTTTATTATAATTTGATGCAGTTATACATTTATAGTTTATTTTTTGTATCTAAAATTTGTTTGAATATTCAAACTTGTCATAATTATTTAACTTTATCTACTTAAAGTTCTTACTTTTTTATACTTTTAAGTTTAGGGGAGTGTACGTGACCAAATTCTTGCATAAAATAAATTTATTTAAGAACATAAAACCATGCTTAAAATATTAAGCTATACATTACAAGCTTAGTTTTAAACTTTTAACTGAGTCAGCAATTTTGTTTTCTGCTCTAAATTTTATAATGTTTAATTGCTTTTTGAATTTTTTTTTTCAAAATTTAACAGCCATTGTTGAGTTGCATGTTTATTAAAAAAAACCAAAAAAGAACAGACTGACAGAATAACTCTCTAATACAAATTTTTACCACGGTTTAAAATTTTTACAAACATTCTAAAAACTTAGTTATTAAGTTTCGCAATAACCTCATACAACGCGTATCGCCGATTTAAATATGGCTGACAGTTGTGTATTCACGTGATTGGCTCTCAGCAAGAGCTTCTTGTAAAAATCGCCTCATATTTTAATACGCTTTTGTTGTTTTAACTCGAATGTTTTTTAGCGGCGTTGTTTATATATTTATTGTATAACAGTCTCAGTTTGTACCCGAACAAAAATAAAACATATGCAAGTTTTTTAGTAGGTTTTAACATTTTTTATTAACGTAGTAAAAGTATTTTAATATACTTAAAAGCCTTTTTTATACGCTTCAAGCTTAAAATAATGTGTAAAATTATAATTCTTTTTACAACTGCAACTGAATTTTATAAATGAGTGTGAAGTTAGCTTGAATAAAATCTCAAAAAATGTCTAAACTTTGGATTTAATTATTTTCCTTATCTTAATAGCTAATAATTTTTTTTTATTCTAGAGTACGGTCCTTTGTATAAAAACTAAAAAATATCCTAGGATTGGGGTTTCGTTTTTTGAGTGGGGTCCCTTAGAAAAAATTTGGTTAAAAAGGGGAGTAAAAAAGAAATTGATAATAAATTTTATTTTTTCAACCTTCTTAATAATACATGTATAAACGGCTATAATTTTTTTTTTACTAACTGTCAATATTTTGTACAATTTGGCCTTAATTGGTTTTTTTTTTATGATTTTTTTATTTTATGAGTTTGAGTTCATAATTCATGGAATTCATAAATCCAATTAAGGCCAAATTGTATAAAATATTGACAGTTAGTAAAAAAATAAATACAGCCGTTTATACACATAACATTAAAAAGGTTTAAAAAGAATAAATTATTATTAATATTTTTTTTTACTCAAACTTAAAAAACAAAAAAAATAAAAATAAAAATCCAATTTTTTCTAAGGAGCCCAAAAAACGAAACCCTAATCCATAGGATATTTTTATAGTTGATAGACAAAGGACCGTTCTTTAGAATAAAAAAAAAGTTTTTAATTAGCTATTAAGATAAGGAAAATAATTAGATTTAAGTCTGGAATTTTAAAAAAAAAATTATTCAAGCTAACTTCACACTCGTATTTTATAAGTAATTGCTAGAAATTGGTAAAACTAAATAGGTACATAACCTAAATGGAAATCTGCAATTAGTTGTAATTATTAGCTTTCAAAATAGGACCAGGAACTCATTTTATGTTTTACAAGACAAATTGTCTATATTTAGTTTATTATCATTAAAACATATGTTTATTTAAACTAAACAAGTTCATAAATATTTTGTATATTTACTGTATAAGTAAAAAAGATCAGTGATAACATTTTCTGCTAAAAAAATTAAATGCATAAGGTATTTAATTTTAGTAAAAACGGTTTCCACGGAATTCAAACTTATTTTAAGCTGTAAAAAATATTTAAGACTTTTAGCGGTGGCAGTAAGTATTTATAGTTGAAAGTTTTCTTTTTTTTTTATTATATAATTTGTTATAGTCATTGTAAATTCTAAAAAGTATCCGCTAGAGTGTAACAGTCAGTTTTATACATTAATCTTTTTAAAAGAGCTTACTTACATTTACTCTATCGATAGAAGCTTTGAATACTTTATTTAAAAATGTGAAAAACTACAAGTAGCTTCGAGCTTAAAATTGTTTTTTTTTTTAAATAAAATGCCAAATTTATATCAAGACAAGTTGTATTAAGTACGAATAATACATGTACGGGTAATTTAATTTTTGAATTAAGAAAAAAAATAACAGTCTATATAAGTCGTTTTGTTAAAAAGTTTCTTAAAAAATACGTTCTGTACTGAAAGTGATATACATTAATTTCTTAAATATATTTTACACTATAATCTAAGTAGAGAAAAAAATGATTAATTAAATTTCGATGCTGGTTTTTTAATTTTAAAAAATGTTAAAGCATTTAAAATTAAGTAACATGAAGTCTATTCAGGTTTTTAATCTCAGTTGTGATATAATCCTTATGTTTTAGTTTGAAAAACTTTAATTTTTGAAAACGAAATCTCAGTTTTAAAATTCTAAGCTTGTTAAATATTGTACAAAGCTAACATTTTTTTTTTATTAACTGTAAAACCTAAAAGAAATGAAAAATAACTTATGCAAAAAACATTTGATAATCAACAAGTAGTTCTTATTAGCACACTTCTTTCAAAAAACTATATTGTACTTATGTTATATTATTTTAGAAAATTTTATGAAACCATTTTTTATCCAATAATTAGTGAACGAGTTAAAACATAAATATATTCAAATAAAAGTTTTAAAACATTTACATTATATTTTAGCTGATTATATGTTGTTGAAGGGGTTTAAGTATAAAATAATAAGTAAGGGTAAAACTACTCAGTTTTAATTATTTTGTTTTTTTTCTGCTTTTGTTTAACTTTTATAAATTTATGAGCATTAGATATAATAATAAATTCTAATAATGTATACGTTATGTAAAATGGAAACAAAAAATAACCATTTACTTAATAATATTTCTTTAGTCTTCATTAGAAAAAACAGCTTGTTAATTATAAAAATCCGTGAAGTTTAATTTGTACAAAGTTTTATTAAACATTCAAATAAATAAAATAAACATATTAAGACTATAACAATATAAAAAAAATGATAATGCTCATTTTAGCTAAGAATTAACAACAAAAAGTATTTAGTTTATGTTATATAAAACAGAGAAAGAAAACAAATTAAACTATTTATTTTTATATTTGATGAAAAAAATAAATGTACACTAATTTACACATATGCACACTTTAATTAGCAATAAACTCGTATGGCTCCTAAAATTTCAAGTGTGACACTCCACCTAGCGTATAAAAAACTTGGCACTCCATAAGAATTAATTGACCACTTATAATTTTAACGTGCTGCAGAGCTATAAAATAAACTGAGATTCTTGCGGTTAATATTTTCGTTTTTAACAATAAACACAATTACGATCCGTTACACAAGGTTAAACTTTTGCCAGACTTTTTCTAACCTCAACTTTGTAATAATTTTGTGTTTGCTCAGATCAGTTAAAGTAAAGTTTTTACATTTGCTCATTCAGCTTTATTCAAGTTTGAAACGATTATTGAATTTTAATGTTTTTTAGTTAGAAGATATACTATTGAATGTGTTTGACAATTTTTATACTCTGTAATTTAATAACTTTTAACAAGTAATTCATTTTTGAAAAATTTATACTTTTTTTAGTCAGAGATTTAGATATTTATGACAATTTTTGATAAACGATGTTTGGGACATGTATTGCATTTAAGGTGAATTATTATAAAGTAGATACAAAAAGTTGAAAAACTAAAAAATACTTATTTTAAAAAATAATTTTACAACAAATTTCGTTTTATTTAACATTGTCTTACTTAAATAAGATCTGACTTTTTATGATTCTTAGACCATTTTTTTAAAACAGATAAAAC
The DNA here is from genome assembly GCF_965202585.1 of Thalia democratica. Classification (NCBI taxonomy): domain Eukaryota; kingdom Metazoa; phylum Chordata; class Thaliacea; order Salpida; family Salpidae; genus Thalia; species Thalia democratica. The sequence goes on from NC_139165.1 coordinate 44,282,676, forward strand.
TACTTTTCAAAATCTATTTTATTTCTAATTAAAAATTCAAAAAACTGGTCAGAAGTCCGGCAGTCTTGGTCACGTGACTTCACAGCGAGAATTCATTAGCGCGAGCGTCAAGTTCAAATTTAATTCGAGAGAGGCGAATTGCCGAAACGAGAGAAGTCAGAAGAAAAAAAGTCAGCTGAGCGTGTCGGCTTGTTTTAAGCACTAGCGTGTTATGATTCGATCAAATTTAGGGAAACAAATTTTAACGCTTACGTTATTAATTGACATTTAGCTAAAAATAGTTTTTTTATTAATAGAAAAATAAATTCGAGTTTTTTTTTGTTTGTTCTTCTTAATAGTACTCGTTTTATTGTTTATAAGTAAATTAGAGATATTTTAAATGAATTTAAATAGTGTTAGAAGAGTGTAAATAGTTGAGAAAGTCTAAAAAACTTTTGAGCTTTTTTTGATGTGTTTAAGTTCGAAACTTACGGTATATTTTTGCTTATAGTAAAATCCTAAATACAATAAATCGTAGAAAGAATTATATTTAGTTGTTTTTTTAAGTAAATGTATAGTATATTTGTCACTCTTTTAGATGTAACATAAGTATATACTGAGTTTTAACAATCAAAAAGATTTTTTTGTGTATGACATATATCTATAATTCACGTTTTTTAAAACGTTGATCTTAAAATACATTGAGCTTTAAAGCAATTTCATTTTTAATGCATTCTAACTAACAAACTCGCAACTTTTCAGACATTTAAATACATGCTAGAAAATTTCAGTTCTAACATCAACATACTGGACAACATACTGGACATGAACGGCGTCAACGTATTCGGCGAGAACCGACACGGCATCGGGGGGAACAACCAGCAGAACAATTTCGTGCCCAACGGGGGAGCGGGACCGTTCAACCTGGGAGGAATCTCGGGGGACGGCATGAACGGGGGACAGCGCAACAACAACGGCCAGGGTCAGAACCACTTCAGCCACGGCGGCGTCTACGTGAACGACATCCTGTGCTGGCTGTCCAACTACCACAACCGGTACAACAGCCAGACCCTTTGCCGGCAGATCATGGAGACGTACTCGTCCAACGACATCCTGCAGGCGTGCACCACCCTGAAGGAGATCGCCACCACCAACAACACCACCTTCTCCGACAGCTCCGTCTTCTTCAACGACCAGATGTCGCTGGAGGAGAAGACGGTGCGGTGCATGCTGTACATATTCAAGCTGAACAAGACCGAGCGCAACGTGCTGCCCAGGTTCGTGTCGCAGGGCCTGCACCTGCCCAAGGTGCAGCACTACACGCACGTGGAGCTGCAGGAGCCGCTGCAGGACCTGAGGGACCACATCACGGAGCAGGTCATGCTGATCAGGAACGAGATGACGAGCATGAAGAGGATGATCACGGCCAAGAGCACGGAGGAGAGCAACAACATGAACAAGATCATGCAGAACCTGCTGAAGTTCAACAACCAAAACTTTAAAAACTTCAACACGAACAGTAAGTGTATATTCTAAACTTTTCACCTTTAATAATTTATTGTTTATAATATTTTTTTTTGTGACACGTTACCAAAAATAATCATTTTTTACAGACTTCTCAAGCACAAACAGTCAGCCTGGGAGCAAGCTCAACTCGATAAGGGACCAGCTGATTTTGAAGCAGGCCATGAACCAGAAGCAGCAGCAGTTGCAGAACCACCTCAACAAAACAAACAATGTTGTTAACTTTGGTGCGACGACTTCCGCCGGCAATTTCGGATTGAACTCGGCAAGCTCCAGCGGAATGGACCTCGGAAGTTTGTTCGGCAGGTCTGGCAATAACTCAGCGACTTTCCAGCTGGCTGAAACTTCTGATGGCAACAATCAGAATAATGGAAGTGAGTTGAACTTTTCTTAGGCAGAACTTATACTTACGACTATATATGAGTATTATTTCGACTTAAGGAGATAAAGTTAGCAACTAAGTCACGAAGAGAGAGTTTTGATAACTAATAACTAAACTATTTAAACACGACTCAGCTTATTTAAAAGTCAAAAATCTGAATCGTTTTAGTATAAATAATGTACATAACTAATTTTACGAATAGTAAAAAGACTTGCTGCAAAACCAGCAATTATTACGTCACAACGCGAATCGAATCGTTACTCCATTTTGTTAAGTGTGCTTTTAAGGTTCAATCAGTTGATCGTAAAAAGTATATATGACTGAACAAGTAAAGATTTTAATGTTTATATGAAATTAAGTTTAAAAAAAAGCTTATAGTTTATGCTTTGCAACTTTATAACCATTGTAAAGTATGATTTTTCAATTTAAACCGTACTTAAAAGTTTTCAAAAAATTAACAACTAAAAGTTTTTATGGAAAGCTGAACATGATTTTTATTTATTGTTTATTTTGCAGCAGATAATGAAGAAAACAAAAGTGAAATTAGCGCAATGGAGATAAATCAGACAGTAAGTTTTGTTTTTTGTTTTAATTCGCATTAAATTTAAAACAAAACGAATATATTAGACAACTAGTCACAAGTTAAATATTAGTAATGTTATTAATTATGACTATTTTTCCTCAACGTAATTTAAAAAAAGCCAATAAGTTAATTTACTCATATAAATTCAAAGATTACAATATTTTTAAAGTCGTTTTAAGTTTAATGCTTTTTTATTATATCACTTAAACAGAGCTGTTGAAACTTTTAGTTACTGTTTTTTGCAGAATTTACAAACACATAACAATAGTTTCAAAACTCACAAAAGTTGTTAAATTAACACAAGTGTGATACAATTTGTATTTTTACTTAAAAGTATAATTAGTCGTTAGTTTAGTATTTATGACTAAAGCTCAAATGTATTTTGTCAAAGAAAAGATGAAAAAAATTGATAAAACTCGATTCGATCAGCGGTTAAAAAACAGCATTAAGTGCAATTGAAAACAATAACTCATTTTATAAACACCACCCACGCACCACCATACGCTTGCTCACAAAATAAACAAAAATCACACAGCTCATTCAAAATAAGCTTCGAATGGCTTTAATGAAAGTTTAAGTTTCAATTCTCTGATCTTCTTTTCACCTTAGCGAAGCAGATTGTGACGTCACTTGCAGCAAATTCACGTGACGTCATAAAGTTTAACGCATGCTTTTTATCTGCTCTAACGCGGTGCTAAACTTATGTGACTCGAAAACTGATATAACTAATTTTGAATTTTTTGCTTTATAACTGTTTATTTTATTTTATCAAGTATCTTAGAACGACAAAATTAAGTTAGAAATTTTTTTAACCTATACTTTAAGTCCGATTTTTCACAACAAAGTTAAACACCACTTTTTTTTCACCAGCAAAACGACGACGCTTCGCAGCACTCCGACCAGCGCAGCACGGCCACTCCGAACCAGCAGCCGAAGCAGGCGGAAGTGACGATGCGGTCGTTCGACCTGTCCTCGAGACCGAACCTCTTCTCGTCCACCATAAACGGGATGAGCGTGTCCGCACTCAACGAGGTCATCAAGAAGTTCTCCTCGGGAAACCTGTCATCGCTGGCGGCCGGGGCGGCGAACATGGCGTCCAACAACATCGGCCCGTCCTCGTCGTCAACACCCAACAAGGACGAATCGGTCATGGGTGCGTTTTTAAACTTTGTAAAAAGCGCATAAAAGTAACTCGTTTAAGTTAAAAAGTTTTAGTTTATAACGATGGTTGCTTATAAAAGATAAAAACGCAATGAGTCCGTTGAAATATAAAATTGTAAAGTACTCATTTTGTTAAAACTAACGACGTTCTGTGCTCTAGTTACAGCGTAAAGAAACGCCGTCTGTTTCCAGTAAACTTAGTAGTTATTAAGACATGTTTAGCTCAATATGTGTCAACAAAAACTAAACATTTTTGATTCATATTAATTTGATTGATAAAATTGAAGGAAACAACGGACTGTCCAACGGAATGATATTATCCCAAGCAAAAAACGGGTTGATGGCGGCTTCTACCAGCCCACCGGGAACTTACACTTTGAAGCTGGACGAAAATCCACTGACCATTACTACTGAGGATCAGGAACTACCGACCATGGTTGTGGTGAGTAACTATAAAATGTTTTCTGATGTATTTCAATGTTTTAGTTGAAAATTCTTACTTTGAATGACAATTAAATGAGTAAAATAAAATTTTGTTTAGTTCTTTTTCCACTGAATACAACTTTGAAAGTATCAATTTAGAGAAAGCAAAAGTAAAACTTTAAGGATTCATGCATTTTAGCAATCACAAGATGAACTTGCTTGTCATGAGTTTATAAACTTTTATATTTTGTTTCATATTTTAAAATTGTTTTCTTAAATTTAAAGCGGTTAAACTTTATATAAAAAACACATGATCAAAAATATCAAGTTGTTCACAGCTTTATCACAAAATTAACTATAGCAATTCTGCATATTATGTGTTTTTTAACGTAAAGTTGTTTTGATAGACTTACTCATGCTTTTTGAACAACTTTAAGTTGTTTACTCATTTAATACATTTAATAGCTTTCAACTACTTAATTAACTACTCTTAAAACAGTTTTGTTTATGACTTTTTTTCATACAGCTATGAAAAAACTATTAAGTACTGTATTTTATAAATAAAATATTTAATGTCATCATACTCACATTTAATTAAGATAAAATAAGCGCTAAATTAGTTATTCTTTCATATGTTGCTTTATAAAATCTTTAAACTTTTTACTTAGCTGTATTTATAGACTACTATATATTTACTAGTTTAATAACAAAAAAAAAAATTAAGCTTAACTTTAGATAAATATTTTTTAGTCTTACCAAAACAAACGCAATCGTTTAACACATAAATATAAGTTCACCAACTACTTGCTAAAATTTTATTTTAAGCCTTTGCATTAAAGCATTTCGCTTCTAAAGTGACCAAACGTCGATCAAATACCCCAATTACATTACATTGAGCACCGTTCTCCTCAAAACTTTCGCTTCGACTCACCGTTGCTCGATTGCGCTTCACCGGCTCAATAGAAAAAGCAGCAGGAAGTTAATTCGAGCAACTTACATTCAATCACATACACACAAGTCGCGTTTCGAACGCAGCGGCAGCAAAGGGATTTCAGCTCTCAACTCAAAGTCGAGCGCGGCGATCGCAACTGAAACAATGCAATTTGTTTACAATGCAAATGCGAAAGGCTCGCATTGAACTTTACTCAGCTCACGATCGCCATTCCGATTTATCGCGAAGAGAGTTTTTTTCATCGAGCGAAACAAGAAATCTAGATACGAAGCTTCGTGATGTACGCTGAAGCGCCGAGATTACTTTCTTGGATTAATGCAGGCTGGTTTCGCCGTCTTGTTCTCTTTTTTTGGTGCTTCGGCCTCCTCTGATATCTTGTTCTGCTGGTACCTTGTCTTTCAGCATCAGTAAGTTCTATTGTGAGGCCTAATGCAAAGTTTTGTTTTGATTTAAACAATTTTAATGGATGGCCCGTACCTCGGTCGCAGTGGTTAGTAGAGGATACAAAGTGAAATTGCCGAACAAAAATGTTTCATTTGCTATCGTAAAAACCGCTTTTTTAGTTAAATCTTATTTTTAACCAACTTTCTTATTAAAAACTAATGTTGTTACAATTTTTTAAGAGTTTACACAAATGTACTGTAAAAAAGTATAAAAATGTTTAAAAAATCAATACACTTTTTACCTGCTCAATTCTCTTAAGTACAGATTCAAATACGAGCTGAACTATTCGCATTTTAGAAAAATTAAGTTGTTAACGCCTGCAAAGTTCTCATCGCTTTTGCAACGTTAACTCCTAACTTTAACTAGAAAGTCAGCTACAAAGTACAAAACTGCAGTTTTTTCCATACAACTGTCAAGTAAGGAGGAAGTGAAACACAAAAACGTGTTGTTTGCGAGTGAGTCTTCGATAGAAGTTTTACATGACAAAAAATCACAAGCCTAAAAATAGACGTTGTTAGAATTAAAGCAGCTAGTGATCAAAAGATAAGGAAAACCACAAAAATGCGAAGCTAAAACGCACTTAAAACGGTTGAGTTTTTCAATATTTCCTTTTGATTTTTTCTCATTAGTAAGATTTTGATAACAGAGTGCTTAATAAAGTTTTCTCATGAAACATTACCCAAAAATTTTTGTTTACCTATTTACTTTACACTTTTATAAAAAAGTTAATTCTGCTTCTCTTTTTTTCAAAATAGAAAGTCCACTAATTTAATTTCGACATACTCAGTCTTAAAAAGCACCAGTGTTTAGTTTCTTTTGAAACCCGATATCGAAGCTTTAAGCAGTTGTTATCATTTAACATCCAGCCGTCTTTGATTGAACCTGTGCAAAATTTTTCCACCACGGTAATATTCTTTCAATGAATCATTTTGTTGATGTTTTTTTCACGGCAAAGTGCGTGCGCACTTGAAACTGCGGTCGCCAAAATATGATGTTTCCTTTCTGCGGCTTGCAGCGAAACGCAAAAATTAAACTCTTTAATTGAGTGTTACAAGTATATTTTTTTGTTTACAGACGTTTTTGTTTGCGGTTAAAACAGCGACCAAAAACTTCAAGCAGTATGTAGGTTACACCGAGTTTCAAAACTTCAACGAAAAAGGTAGGAAGGGTTTTTGCTGTTGTTTTGCTTGCCACTAAGCAAATAGAGCGGCGGCAAAGCAAACGACTCGGCGAACCGGGGTGACACTCAAATATATAGGCCATTCGAAGGCACTTGAAAACGGCCATCGATTCAATTAAAGCGGCGTCCATATGCATTTATATATATATATAGGTGAAGCGGCTTTGAACCCGGAAAACCTTTCAACGACAATAGCCGCTGCGCTGAAATTTCTTGAAACCGAAGCGCCGAGTCTATTTTTATGGCGTTCCTTCGCAGAAAAAACTAACATCGTTGCGCGCCTTGAGTCTTTCTCATTGTGCGGCCGCACCCTCGGCGTGTTTTTGTTGCCTCCATTGTTCGCCCCACTTCATTGTTCGGCCACTCACGCGGCTCGCCAGCAAACGAGATTCTATTCATGTGAAGTCTCCGGTATGCCGCTCTGCCTTTGTTGGCTTTTTTACATGCGAGCTTTATGTGAGCAGAACGAAACAAGTCGTGATTTCGTGAAAATATTGATAAGAATGTTTTCAAGAGAAGTCTTACCCGGTTTTTACTTTGTTTTGGAGTTAAGCGTTGTTTTTCTTCTCCTTCAAAAAAAGTAGTTTGTTCAACACTTTCAGCTTAGTTTTGGTATTAAATGTAGGAAACTAGAGCTATTTTTTGAAAAATTGTTCCATGTTTTGATATATGTAGTTATTTTCTAATAGCATAAAAAATATTATTAAAACTTGAGCTACTCAGTTTTATTTCGCTAAAACAGTGGTGAAACAAAATTCTCGAAACTTTTAAAGCATTTTTACAACTAAAATTCGTCATTTATCAAATTATAATTGTATAGAAAAACTATCCAAATAATGAGTACAAATTATAATGTCTTTTAAGCAGATCGGATACTTTATCTTGGTGTCTATTTATCACTTATTTATTTCAATCACCACGTATAAAAAATAATAAATATTAAAACTAACATCCGTTGCAAATGCAATTAAACATTTAAGATTAAAAAAATGTTTTCACTTTTTAAAGTTTTTGTAAAATGGAAATGCAGTTTTTAAAACATGCACCATATTTACACATCTAAAATTAACAAAAAAATCTTAAACCTAAAAAACAATTGTTCACAGAAAAACAACAACTACAAGATGTACAACACCCCGATCAGCCTCAACAGCCGCCGCAGAAACAACCCCCTCTCCCAGATCAACCGGCCCCGCGTCGTCAACAACAACGGCCAGGTTGCCAACGGCTTCAACGCCACCGCCAACAACCGCCAGTTTTACCAGCAGCGGCACAACGGCAGGGGCGGCACGGGAAGGAGGAACGCCAAGCAGCACTCGTGCGAGATCTGCGGGTACACGTCCACGCTGACCGACGTGACCAAGCACAAGCGCACCCACACCGGGGAAAAACCCTACTCGTGCCCCATCTGCAAGAAGTGCTTCAGCTTGAACAGCAACATGCTCAGGCACTACAGGAAGCACAAGCCGCACGAGCACGAGGCCCTGCAGAAGCGCAAGGAAGAGGAGGCTGCAGCCGCCGCAGCCAGCACCGCTAAAAACGGGACTGCGCCCGTGGCCGTGCCCCAGGTCACCGACGTGACCGAAGCCCTGCCCAAGTTCAAGGTCACCAACAACGTCACGGGGCCCAACTCCATACCGGCCTCGGCAATGAAGCTGCCGTTCAGCGCCCAGGTTGAGAGCTCCGTCAACTTTGCCCGGCCCCTCGTGCTAGTTCAGTCGGCCAACTCTGCAAGTAACAGCTTGCCTGCCGCCATAGCAACGGCCGTCATAACGACGAGCGCTGTAAGCAACAGCCCCGTCACTTCGCCTGCTGTCTCCATTGCCTCGCCCGGTTCGTCCGCGTCCCAGAACGCCGACTTACCCGTCGTCAAGCAGCAAGCTGCGTCTCCATGCCAACCGGTGACCAAGATGGAAGTGAAAGAGGAGGAAGAAGAATGCAAGCCGCCGATGGACCTCTCGGAAAAATCCCCGTCCTCCAACGACGGGTCCTCTGTGGAGGAGAAGCAAAGTGAAGCCGCTCAAGTTGCTGAGAGACCAAATACCACGAATGCGATTTAAAAACTATATTAATTACGGTTTTTGAGTATTAAAACTAAACTATTATTTTTTCATAATTTGTCGTAGCTCTACACTAACAAGTTTTACTCGTCTATAGATGTGTTGTTTTAGACACAACTAACACTTTTTTGCTATATGAGTTTACGAAGATAGCTACTTGTTAAAAGCTTTGATTTCATCGCAAAGTAGTTTCGTTTTTTGCTTATTCGTGAAATTTCCTCGCAGCGTTTGGAGGTCTTATATAACATGTTTTTTCGGTTTGTCAGCATTTTCTATTTTAAAACACAAAAGATAAAAGGCTTTGTTTACTTTTTGAGTCTTCAGCAAGTTGAAAAGCTTTTAAACCTATAAACAAAACCTAAGTTATTTTGAAGTAATTATAAACTTTAAAAATCAAAGTAAATATCAAATAAAAAGTATAAATGCTTTTTAAACGTTTTTTTGTGTGTCTGCGTTTGATTAGGTTTTTTTTTTCTTTAACTTCTAGGAAATGAATCGTTTGCCTATCATACGAATTTTTCTTTAAGCTTTCTTTCAAAGGTTGGTTTATTTTTGTTCGGAATTAGTGATTTGGTCGATTCACTGTATTCAATGCGAACCGAAATCCGAACCTAACCGAAAAGTAGCTTTGTAATACTATAAAGTGTATTTAAAGCTTTAATGACGCAAAAAAACTTGCGATTTATAGCTTTATTAAAACAACTACCAAAAACTTATGCATTTTTGGGGTCTTACAGTTTTAAATCACTACCGTTTAAGAAATCTTCGGTTCTATAAAGGGTCTTTCAAGATATGACAAATGTTATAGGAAATTTTGAACAACATATCAAATTGTATGGTGTTAGACATCTTAGACGTAAAACGCCCCTTCTACCCTCGAAAAATATTTTTGTGCTCATATACTTTTTTTCTTAGGTTTATGTCTAACCAAAAACAGTTTTTTTGTGTATTTGTTTAAGAAATTTAAGTGGCTCAATGTTGTTTTTCAGACTAGGCTTTTGTAAATATTGTAACAAAAAACTAGTTTGGAAATGGAAAAAAAGTTTAATATAATGTCTCAATAGAAAGGACAATCCGATATGTATAAAATATTAGTTTCTGTCGAATTAAAAATGTTTGAAATCTTTGCTTTCTGATTGTGTTTTTAAAACGTTTTGTTTTCTTTTTCTTCGTTTACAAAATTTTTGATTGTTTATATCATTATTGTATACTGTCTTATTAATTTTCGGTTGCTAGTTCTACATAAATTTTAAGTATCAAAATTGTTACAAAGTCTTAAACATAAGCGAAAAGCAATTACATTCAAAATCTCGGTTTCTCAAAATATTGTCACAGTATACCAGTATTTCAAAATACTTTCTTTATTTCATTCTTATTATTGAGACCTTTCACCACTCAATAGGCTTACAGCGCGCTCTTCTTATTTTTTCTTTCATTTGTCATCAGCTCAAGTCAGTCGACCAAGATCTTGTTCTTGATCACAGCGAAAGAGTCCCAAGCTCGCTTTCTTAAACGCGACCGGACGAGCTTTGATTGACTGGAAGCGGGCCAACAAAGCTCCTTGATTTGTTAATCCAGCTCAATTATGCTCGCCGCTTGACCGGTGCTCAAACATATTAATAGAATGACGTTCGATCTTCGAACTTGCTTGACTTCTTCGAGCGAGCTTATGTTTAAAAGCCCATTTGTTTACGCTGGCGCGCGAGTCTGAACCGGCTCGTTTTGCACTTACTTGATGAAATGTAAACAGACACCACTTTCGTTTGTTTCTACTTTATTTCGTTTCGTTGTTTTTTTTTCGTGTATGTCATCCTAACATGGCCTTTTCATCGCGATGTCTTTCAGTTGATACCCAAGCGCTTATTTGCTTTAACTATTTTGTAGTAACCTCTCTATCTTTCTTTTATGCATACAGCTTTTTTACAGACAAGCTTTTGGCCTATATAACATTTCGTGTGCTTCTAATCGAATGTCTTAAGTTTCTTTTTTTTTTTTTGGTAGCTTTCACAATAATGCTTCAACGTATAAACATATATGCTTAAACCGTTTGTTTTAACTTTAGTTGCCTTTGAGTTTTGTTTTAAGACTGTTTTAAATCTTTTTTAAATAAAACCAAAGTACAAATCGTTTAGCATATATTTAGTTTAAACATGTTGCCTCGCAAAACTCTACTTTCTAATTAATATTCTTGCTCTTAATTTTTTGAATTTGAATAAACGGTTGCAAAAATATTTGTATAATGTTTTCTAATCACATAGTTATAACTTTAGTTGTATAGAAAAGGTTACTTTTATAATATAAACCAATTTTTATATCAATTTAAAGTAAGTATATAAATAGTTTTGATTGAGTCCACTAAAAATTGTTAATAGATACCTGTAATTGTAAAAAAGAATTACAAAAATATATTTCAAATAAGTTTTTAACCTTTTAAGTTTTATAAACAAGTTTTTTAGTTTCAAAAAATGTATTATTTTCAAAATTTAACAATCTGTTGTAATAACCTTTAAAAAAAATTAAAAAGCTTCAAAAGCTTGAAAGTAGTTTAAAAAAAAAAAAAATCAAATTAAAAGTAGTTTAAAGAACTTAAAAATTAATAAACTAATATTCGGGTATTGCAAAGATATTAGCTTTATAATTTTAACAATCTAATACAACAACCTTTAAAACAAAATCAAAAAGTTTCAAGAGTACAAAAGTACAAACAGTTTGAAGCTGCAAGAACGTATCGGGCAGTTTTCGAGAGAATACAGCTATACGCTGTACACAGTCAGCTACAAACTCGCTTGTAATACGTAGCCGACATCGCTGAAAGCTTGTATTCATATTCAGTACAACGCTGATGCACACTGAAGCGCTCGAAAACTCCGCGCAACTCTCTTTTCGTTTTCTCCCACTCTCCCAGCTCGCTCTCGTGCCGAAGAGAGTTTTCTAGCATGCTTCGTACGTGTGGATGAATTTCAACCACCGATGTGAAAAGCGCACAGCCCGAAGCTCACGCGATACGATCAGTACGATGGCTGCAGCTTGTAACTCACATCAATGTCACATTGCACGGTCGCACTTGCGTATTCATGCATTCGACGTCGATATATGTGTGTGGATGTAATTCGGTTTTTTTCCCGGCATCCAGCTGCGGTCGATGATGATATGGGGAAACCGAAATTTTGTCGGATTCTGAACGCAGGCTTCGTGCCGCGCAAATTAGATTAAAGTCGCGCGTCTGAAAGTGTGTCAAGCCGATGTTAAAACGGCTTGTATTTTTTAAAGCGGTTCAGAATTAAATTGCAAAGTTGAACACTTATGAAATACTTTTGAAGTATATTAAAGAATTGTAAGTATAAAAAAATAGTAATTAGTGTCAATATTATTAAAAAAATAACAACAAGTAAATATTTTTAATTATAACTTTAAAACGATAAAATCTATTCAAATATCAATTCTTCGTAACATTTTGCTAACCAAGTCTTTTTAATAGTTAAATTTCAAACTTTAATTGATCAGCAAAAATTTATAAATAAATTTTAATTTTTAAAGATTATTGATATTGTTTCTGCAATCGCTTTACATAGATCAAAACGTGCGTAAAGAATACGATAAAACTATGCAAAGAACTCAAACAAGTATAAGTAAGCTAACAAAAATGTCACTGTAAATTTTTATTAAAGGTATAGATCATAAAATGTAAGTTAGAACATTTTTAATTTGTAGCATAGACATTAGTTTTAAAGAAAAAAAAGCTTAACAAAATGTACAAAGGTATGCTTAATAAAAATATGTTTAAGTTTTAATTAGAATAAAGAAGTAAAAAAAGTATAATGAAACTTATTTACTTAAATATTATAGATAAAAACTTAAAAATTTTTTTTGGCATGAAGCAGTTATAAAAAGCTGAATATAATTCTAGCAGGATGTTAAGTGTTCCAGCATATAGGTGAGGCTCATGTGATTACTTTAAATTTCTGTCAAGATTCGCGATACAGGCTAATTAAAGTTCCTACAACTTGAACTTTAAAACTTTCAAGTATTACCTCAGAAATTCGTTTTTCTTTAATTGCTACCGCTAAAAGATATACACTAACTTGTATTAGAGTTATTATGAAATAAAGATTTGTTTTATGATAATTAGGAAAACTTCAAAGCAAACTATTGTAAAGTTTAGGTCTAAGAATTTGGCTCTGTTGTTCTTTTTGCAGTACTTTTTAAATTGAGCTTTTTATTGTTTCAGAACTCTGATTTAAAAAGTAAACTATAAAATAACATAAGTTAATATATCAATCTAAAAATATTAATTTTATGAAACTTATTTTAAATTTTCAAGCTTTTTGTATATACCATCATACATATGAACAAAACTGTTTTTTATAAACTAAATAATATTGCGATAAAAACTAGTTGAAAAAGTTATAATAAAAGTTTAAAGAGTCTGTAAAATATATTTTATTTGAATAAAAACTTACAAAAAAATCAAAGATAATATTTACAACAACAAATAATTTAACGTACAACTTTATTTTAAATATTAATTTTATATAAACTAATAAAGTTGTTTATAAATCACATGACAGCGCCTTTTATAAATCGAATATAAACTTAAGCTCATATGATGTAGCAAAAGTTTCCAAATAGTATGATAGTTATAAACAAAACACAATAAGTGTTTGTTAAAGTCTGTTGTTATTTTCACAAGTAAAGATTAAAGTACAAAACATCAAATGCTAACTAAGTTCAATTGATTTGTTTTTTCCAATATTCAAGTCTATGGCGACTAATTCAAAAACAAAAAGGTGTTTTTAATAAGTCTCGATACACTGTTGTTTCTTCAATGAAAAAATAAGTAGAACAATTTAATTATTGTTTAACAATCTTACACACGCCAAAGGTGTTGTTGCAGCAATTATAGCCAGCCTCACACATTTGATGCACTTTTTGTTGAGTTGCAGCGTTTTTTTTCGAGCAGCAAAAACGTGTTGTAATATGAAGTGAAAGAGGAAGTCAATGAAGGCTCACCGCTCATGGAAATAATATGAGTCACATTGAAGAACCAGGAAGCAAAATTTGATGAGATTTTTGTGCATTCGAGTTGTAATTCAGCCCGCTTTTACCGCGAAAAACTAGCTTTGCAACGTAAAGTTTTGCGTTAAACGAAATTTTTGAAACTCTAGAAAATTTATATCTACGTATAAAACATTCACTGACTGAAAAATATAATGGAATAATAATAAAACTGTGTTTAAAAAGTAAATAAAAAATTAAAAAATATTCAAAAAAAAGATATAAATCTATTTTAGCATCATGAGAGAGTTAACAATAATCATTAAATTCGTATCAAAATAAACCTGCTAAACAACCTCAAGCAGTTATTTTCTTTCGTTCTCGATCTACAAAATAACTCCTTTAATCTACTCGTACGAGGCAATTAAGCCGGCATCAGAGTTGAAACGAGTTCAAACCGCGCCATTCAACACACAAAAACTTTCAGCACAAAAACGTTTATTGTTTGAATCCTTTTGTCAAAATTTACGCTAGTGTGTGTGTGCGCGCAAAGGAAACAGAGAGGCGCTGCGCCCAACCGGTTTCGGATGGGAGATCTCGGCCAAACAAGTTCATCCCCTGCCATCCACACACCGGATCGACGAGTTAAGGCAACGCGTCACGCTCCATCGCATGGGAATGTCATGAGCGCTGCAAAGGAAAGGCTCGCGTTACAGGGGGCAGGCCAGTGCAAACGCGCTGTAACGAAGCGCAGTTGCTTGGCAAACAAGTTTCGAGTGCTGCGCCGAACGCTACAAGGTTAAGCACTACATCAGCATCACAACAACAGTCGCCTCTCTCTCTCTGTGATGGCGTCACACTGTTGACCACTCTCGTTGTAACTCTATGTGGACAACGCCTCGCCTCTTTTCAAACGAACGCCACACAGAGCCTTTGTGACGTCATAATAACGTCGAGAGGCTTCTTCTCGGCAAACTTCCACTGCTGGCTGTAAATTAAAATTGTTGACCAATTTCGCAATAAAAAAAGTTCTAAACTTTAATTTGTGAAGAAGTAAAAAAAGGCTTTCAGCAGCAGAAACACACCAAAGTATATTTTTTTACGGCGCTATCTCGGTGTGTGGGCACCAGATCTATATTAATTTCAGACAATAAACTTGATGGTTGGATTACCATCGAGTTCGCAGCAAACAATTTGCTGATACGTGTTTAAAGCCTGCAGCTAAAAAGATCTTGTGCATTACAGCCTAATTTGCATGTGCACAGCTCGTTTTATCGCGAGTGTCATTCGAGGTCGAAGCAATTTGATTTGGCGGGGGATCTTTCGCGCGGCGGGCCGGGTTTCCGGTGGTCGGCTTCGCTTCAGACTGCAGGTTCGATTCAAACAGTGCTCTGAAGCGTTATTTAAAAAAAATAAAATTGTGAGCGTTGAAATTGCGCGCGCACGGTTTTGCGGCAATTTGTTGCCGGGTTGCCGGTGCCGAAGTATGCAAAAAATTCCAGCAATCGCTAAAAGTTTTGTTTTAAAAAAAACTTTATATTTTCGATCAAAAAGTCAGCGAAAAGAATCGGTTTCGAAACGGCAGCAGCTTACGCTTTTTAATGGAAAAATCAAATCAAATGATTACAGCAGGCCGTCATAATTCTTCAACGCGCTAAGCTTTAGCACCGCTGGCAACAGCAAATCGTTCGCACTGAAGTGAATGATGATAACCAGGCAGCTAAAGCCACGTATTTGCGCGCAAGCTGCAGCGAGAACTCGCATGATCTCTAAAGCCGGTTACTGGCCGCCCGCTAAATCACCCTTCGCCGTTCTTTGTGCTGCATGTGAAGAAGGCTTTAAAAGTTTGAAAGTTTTGTTGATGTCGTTTGCGGTGGTGAAGTTTCTCGCTGCTCGATCAGCTTCGACACGAACAGTTGCGGTGGCTGCGTATCATCAATAAAACCTTCGCCTTTCACTGCTCTTTTTTGTTTTTGTTTAAATCAAAACTCGAAACGCTTTGTGAACAATTAAACCAGTCCAGTGTACGTAGTTTTCCTGGGTGCTTATATTGAATTGTCAAACTTTGGGTTGCACTTTAAGTAATTTGTTTTTATAGCAACAAACGACTCTATGTTAAATCTAATTGCATACTTTTACTTTATTAAAAATTTGTGGTCACAGACACGTTTGATTTAAATCGCTGATTGATGTTTAAAACTTCACGCCCCAACGACTTTCGAGCAAAACATGTAACGACTGTTGGTGCAAAAACAACCGAACTTGAACTTTCAAATTATCTCAGCGCATCATACCAATCAACTCCGCGCGAACGAGCTCTCAGAAATTATCCACGGCAGATAATCTAATCTCAAAGTGGCTCGGCCCGACTAATCCGCGGCCATCAGACAGCAAATCGCAAGTAAACAGCTTGTTGTGTGCAAGATCGCGCCATGACTCAGCGATGCCATGACGAGACGAACCGAAAACGCCCGACCGCGGGTTTGAATTCGGATTTGAAGAAAAATAAAGTTGGGAAAAAAAAAACTGAGCACCTGCCGCCGACGCTATTTTCGGCTCGATCGCTCAAAATAACACAGCAACGGCAATGAAAAGGAAGCACAAGCAGAATTTGATTTGCGCTCTGCAAACCGCAGCGCTTTAAAACTTCCCACCGTCCGCCGCCCTTCTATCTTCGCCTTCTCCCTTCGACAGGCTCGCTCGTCGAGCAACTCGAAGATGGAAGCGCGCGGCTTGCCCGATGGCGAATTTCGATGCGATGCTTCCACACACGGTGTTGAGCTGGACAAAAGAGCTCGCCCTTGCAAAACATACACAAACTCACTGGAGCGCGTCGGTTTCAGCGCTTGATTTTAATTTTTGTTTTAAATGAGGAAAAAAAAAATTGAACGCCGTTTACACAAAAACAGCACGAAAGTAAAACGGCGTTGTGTTTTATTTTATAACTATAATTTTTCTGTACAGCCGTATCACTTTTGCGGTCTGAAAAAAAAGTGGTCATTCTAGAGTTTCGCGCTATGTGTCTATTCTCGGCGGATTTTAAACGCTGTGTGCTGTTCGATCGCGTCTCCCCGTTCGCTTATACATGTCTGCTCTAGTTGTAGAGCATTAGTCATCGTCGGTTTAACTCTCTCCGCTTCTTATTGTGACGTAATAGTCGCAAATAGTTTTCGTTTGGATCTGCCAGCCAAGTTCAATGTTTGTGCTTGTTGTGTAAGCGTTTAACAGTAAATGATTATTCAATTAATTTGATCAGCGTCAATTCTTGCAAGCTAAAATGATAGAAGTTTTTTTTTTCTCACACAAATTTTCATGAACTTCAAGCATGTTGAGCTAAACTCTAAACAAAATAATACTCGAAAATATGGTTTTAATTTTCATTAAAACTTCAATACTTATCTAACATTTACTAATGTATTAAACAGCGATGATAAAAAAATACAAATAATAAAACACTTTTTATTAATGCATAAAAACCAAGCTTAAAAGTACTTTTTCTGCTTTAATGATCCAATAAATGCGTAGATAAAATACATCATTATTAAAACTTTCATTAAGATTAAATTTCTACAATAACTTCGAGATTTGTTTAACTAGCAATTTTAATATACTTCAACACACTGCGTTATGAACGATAATCAAATTAAAAGTATCGTGTAGTTTTCAATTTTTAATTTTTTTTTTTTTATTTGTTTTTGTAAGCTTTTTATGCTGTTACTAAAAAATTAAACATATTATAAATTAACTTTGTTTGTAGTTAAAAGTATTTGTAAACCAGACATTTAAAAATATTTTTTTTAATCATGTATGTTTAGTAGTATAACTTTAAAAAAATATTTCTAACGTAATAGTTTACTAATATATAAAAAAATATTCGGGCAAGTAAAATAAAAAATAAAAAACTTAAAAATAATTATTTAAAGGTATAGACTTTGTCTAAGTAAATAAGTTTTTATTAAATATTTAAAAATTCAATTTAACTTTGCAACAACTTATAAAACTTTTGAAAAAATTCTGCTTAATTTTTCTTTATTTTAATTGATAATATTTTTACTACTTTATAGCTTTCAAAATTTCAATTATAACCATCGGTATTTTGCATCAAGTAAAATTTAAAAGTGTTATTTATTTACATTAAAATAATCTAGATATGTTTTTGTATTTTTTGTTAGTTTAGAAATTAAAAAGTAGAAAACATTTATTTAAAATATAACAGATATTTCTTTAGTTATAAACAAAATACTGAGTCTACTTAATAAAAATTTTGAATAAGTAAAAAAATTTAAACGAAATAACAAACTTAAGCTAAAAACATTTAATATGGATAGTAATTCAATGCAAAGTTACTTAACACATAGGTTGAGTATAAACGATGTGATTTGTAACGAAGGTATACTTTTGAAAATTTAAGTTATAACGTTTTTTTAATTGTAAAAAACTTGGCCTTATTTCTTTAAATTAAAAAACTTTTTTAAGAGGATTCAAATAATATAATATTTAAAAAGATATCTTTTAATATTTTAAAAGTTCTTTAACGCAATAAAAACATCGTGATTAGCTTAAAAATTATATATCAACTTGTTGTTGAATGTAAACGGTAGTTCAAATGTTATGTACATTTTATTAAATGTTACGTTTTTTTAGTTAGATATAACATTATTTTAGACTAATTATTTTTTGTTTAGTTAAAAATTTTATCTTAGACTAAACAGTAACTATTTAATAAATAAATTAAAACTTGTTAAACTACAAAAACATTACTAGAATAAATAAAATTTAGATTTTTCAATATAGAGTAGCTATAATTTTTTTGATGTAGCGAAAAGAATACATACTGAGATTTTTTTTTCGATTTGTTCCATAGAAAAATATTTCTTAAAAGATCTTAAATGTTTTTCAGTTTTGATTTCTTTAAATCCTCATAGAATTTTTTTGTTCTTGATATAAGCAAATTAGAATGATTATGATTTAAAAACAAATTTGAAGGTTTATATTTCAAAAAATATGTTAAAAACAAATACGTAAATCTCTTTTCAAAAAAATTTATAGTTATAACATTAATAAACATTCTTTATTTTCTTTTTAAGTTTTTTTTTTAACCTACATCTGTTTACATAAACTATCTCTATAAAAATTAACTTAAAATTAACTATATTTAAAATTTATAAGTAAATATTTTATAAAATTGCAGATCAACAGTAAAGTATTTAATCTAAAAAGTAGTTTATTCAATTTCTTGTTACTTAAGCAACAAATCAAAAAAATAGTCAAGCTCAAACTTTTTCACTTTTAGATTATTATATAGATTTTAAAACAGTTTGCTTTTGACAATTACTGTTTAAGAGTATCATTAAAATACGTATTTATTTTTGAATTTCCTACGATACAAATGTTGTTTTGCTTATATATTTTTTCAATAAAAAAAAAGAAAAAAACTTTAGCTTTTAAGAGTATTAAGTTGCTCGATATCTTGATTCAGCTCCTAGATTTTTCATTATTTAAACTAAAACAATAAATTTCTTGCATTACTAAACAAAAGACTTTAAAGTTAATTGATGAATTTCAATTTACGAATGCAAGAATAAGATCCAATTATTAAAGTTCATAAATTTTAATAAACTTAAGAGGATGTTTAACATCTGTACAATTGTTAACCCAAAATTTAAGCTGTTTTAAAATCCGTGATACGGTAATTTAGACTCTCAATGGCTTAGTTAGCGCGTTTAAATTTTTCATTAAAGAATCTCTGCTCTTTAATCCAGTATTTTAAGGATTTATCAAAATATTTGAACTAGTTCAGCTATACTTTCCATTTTAAACTTGTGTTTGAAATTACGATTTTGATGTATCTTAACATACTTTTTTTTTAATTTAAACCAGTAGAAACTAACAATCTATAGTAAATACTGTAAAAGATAGAACGGTTAAAACTTCTACTTACACTGATCAAAAGAAAACAAAGCTTTGGTACAGTGCAGTTAGACAAAAGTGTTTTTGATTTTATCGACAAGTTATCATTTTTTGTTAATAATAATCTAAAATGCCGGTACATTTTAGTTAGTTAAATAGTTAAGTTTTACAAGTTTTTGAGAAATCTTTGTATATTTTCATAGTTTAGAAGAATTACCAAGTTATTAAGTGTGTGTAATTAATTCTTATTCGGCCTAATTATTCTCCATTAAAGAGTTTTTAAATAATATACAACAATTTTAAATTTACACTATTAAATTTACAGTAATTTTTTTTAAAAAGAGCACAAAACTTAAAAGTATGTTTTTTAAATCCTTTTTTTTTAACGTAGCTCCAGATTTTAAATAATGCATTTGCAAGTTTTTATGAAATTTAACCCCTTTGCTATGATAAAAGTATTAAACTTTTTTATACAGCTTCTATGTAATTTTAACTTTATGAAGTTTTTGTATATTAAAAGTTACTTCCCTCATGTAGTAATACTATTGTTTATTAAACAAGAAAACGAAAACACTCATAAAGTTTGATCTAAGGACCTGGTGTGCAAAAAAAAACGTTCTTTAATTTACTTTAATTTACTAAGAGTAAAAACCACTAAAGCCTTGAAAAAAGTTATTTTTTCAGCCTAACATGTTTAATTTCTTTATCTTTGAAAACCTTTTAAACCTTTTTTTTTTTTGCTTTAAAAACATCATCAGTAAAGGCCGAGCGTCCCGACGGTGATGCAAATTCAAGTGTAACGACTGACGTGTTTGTGAAGTTTCGGGCGAGAGGCACGCTTCACTGTGTATTGCAACATCACACACACACACCACACCCAAGCACAACTCTGCCGAGCAAATCTACATTCTCAACTTTTCGTGAAAAGTGGAATTACAGCATTTCTTTCTCCTCTTGATCAGTGGTAACACACTGCAAACATTCGAGAAACTCGTTTGACCTCTTGCAGTGGTGTCCTTCCGTCGACTGAGCTTGAGTATAAAGTTTTGAACGATTTCTTCTAATTTTTTTGATTATTTACAATTTTTTAAATTTATTATTTCTTTAAAATTTCCGAGTTGGAAGGTTTATTTGAAAGGTATTGGGTTGAATGTACAATTGTTTTTATCTGGGGTCTAATTTAAACTACTTTTTAGTTTTTGATTTTATAAACAAAGGCTAGTAATTTGTTTCAAACTTTATTACTAATATACATAAACAAATAAAAAATAGGTAAAACCTAATGATAAAAGCAATATATTTTGTTTAACATGTAAAAAACATTGTTCGTATTTTATCAGCTTAGGGATAAAAAATTTTTTGAAGTTCGCTGTAAAACAGAGAAACTATCTTTAGGTACAACTGATATTTTTGTTTATAAAGCTTTCTACCAAATAAAAATATTTTTAATAAATATCTATCATAATAGATTAGTGGTAAAACTGAAATTAAAATTTATTTTTCAAGGCCACTATGAGTTTTGACTTAAAATGACTCGGGGTAATGTCATATTTAATCATCGTTAGTTTTTACGTTAAAAGTAGTATTTAACAACTTAAAGTTTTCGTTTGATATAAAAATTATCACATTAAAAAAAAAATTTAATACTTTATAGTTTTAATATTTTATTATGTTATTATCGGAATACTTGTTAAAATTGAAATTAAACTGCACAATTACTTGATTTTTTTAGAATCAAAAATATCTTGTTTTTGGCTTTATGTCTACCTTGCAAGTTTAAAACCTTATTTTTTATTTTTTTTATTACAAGATTTCACGTTGTCTCAAAACTAAATTTTTATTTATATTCAGAAAAATACTTTACATATAAATGATATAAAAATAAAATAATTGCATCCTAGTAAAAATAATTATTGTGACAGGTTTACATACGTGTGTCATTCAAAATTACCTGCTACATTGAAACTTACATAATTATTTAAAGTTAAATAAAGGATAGTTTTTGTATGAACTTAATTACCGATTTATGTTATGAAACCAGAACTATAAATCAGTGAATTGTTAATTAGTTTCAGTGATGTTTTCAGTTAACTTAAAAATTACAGAGAAATTACAATTGTACAGTGCAACAATCTTTAAAGTATTTGCCTGAAAAAAAAAATTGCAGGCTTCGATATTCCTGACAACGCAAAACGGAGCGGCAGACTTCATACTTGGTTACCGAGCCAAAACAAAAACAACAAAGGACCTAGAAAAAAAGAAATTAAAAGCTCGAGCACGTTTAGAGGCAAAACACGAAAAATACCAGCAAGGGCAGCGGCCAAGCAACGAAGCGAATCTAAAAAAAATCACCAGCAACTTATTAGTCATCAGCAACTTTTGTTTATTACACAATAAGCGCAAGCTCGTCACCAGACCTGGCTAACTTCAATTCATCTCTGTGACGTCACACGAGGCTAGAAAGCCTCGCGAGTCGGTCAGCATCCGCGTGCGGTGAGACGAAGTTGTTTGCCGAGAGCGGCGGAAGGAGCAAAGGAGAAGTTTCGGAGGCGATGCGCGGTCGAGCGTGTCTAAGGGGAAGCGTTGATCGTCATGGTTGAGCGAGCACGCGCTGATCTTCACTCTTGGCGTTTTCGCGTCGATTTGTTTTCGTTTCGGGGAAGTCGAAGGCCCGACCCTCGCACAACCTAGAGAAACCGGCTCGTTCTGGATCGACTCTTGGTTGGTGATTGCACGCTTTTTCCGCGTGATCGCCACACTTAAGTCCATGATCGTATATTTTTAGCTACACAAGATATTTTTAGCCTTGAATCTTTCTGACAATCGTAGAAAATGTGTTCAATGTCATCGTAAAGGTTGTAATAGTCGTATGCTTTTTACAGGATAAAGAATATAACAAGTTTAAAACTATATTGGTTTAATTAATACTTCAATAGAATCTAAACACCAAGCCTTAGTATACTTTTTAATGTTTAATTAGAGCTTAAAAAAGTATAAAAAGTCACAACAAGTGAGTTACAGCAACTAAAATCTATGCATGTTGTTTAAAAAATAATATTATATATATATACATATTATTCATTTTATGTATTTAGATTATTGTTCTTAAAAGTATACAAATAATTTTCACGTGTTATTAAATGACTATTTGTAAAACTAAAAACTATACTACAGGTTGTAATTCTTTGTAGGTTACTTACTTTGTTTTGCAATACGACTAACAAAAAATGCTTGTTTGAAAGTTAAAGAAAAAATATTAAACTTTTTTGAACTTTAAATTGTATAGATTTTAAAGTTGCTTGAGAAACTTGTTTAAAATACTATTTGTAAAACTTAAAAACAGTATATACAGACAAAGCTAAAAACATGATCACAGTTTTAATTTATTTATCAATACAATATTTATGTTTAGCAAAATCTAACAGTGTTTCATTTATGGTACTATCAAACAAATAATTCATTAAAAAAATATTTAGCGAATTGTAAGTTTTTAAATCATTGAAATACAAACTTTGTTTGCATACATAACAAAAGCAAAGTGTATAACTTTAGCTTTTCGTTTAGTTTCTTATCATTAACGTATAACCACATAACACTTTATTTGTGCAACAATAACTATTTATTAAATTCAAGTTTGTACGTAAAAAAGTGTTCGTTTATATATTAATATACGCATCGCTAATAATATGTGCATACTCACAATTATGAGACAACTTAATCACTTTACAAATACGAAAACTTTAAACTAGAAATATTTACTCAAAATAAATGCAAAACAGCCATTGGTGTACCTAACTTAAATTTTTTAAAACATTAGAAAATAAATATTTAGAATAATTAACAAAGTATGGTTAAGCGAAGTTAATTCCATGCAAGAATTTCAAATTAAAACAAGTTAGGTAAATGTAAGCTAATCGGTGCATATATATTTAATCGAGATCTTGATTTGGTCAAAAATAAACATTATAAATAAAAAAAAAAGGTTTTGTTATGTAATTTTGTATGTTAAATGGCTATTTTGGAAATTTAAAAAAGAGCTATAAATGTGGGTTAGATATATGAACTTTAGTTGGTTGCACTTGAATTAGATTTGTTTATTTTATTAGTTAATGAGTTAAAATATCAGAAAATATCAGACTTGATATGGAATTTTTATTTGAACACAACTTTATAACATTAGTTGTTGAAAACATTTAAACTTTTAAACGTTTAAAACAATTACAATAGAAAGCTTATAAATACCATTATATATTAACTGTTGGAATTTTTAAAAGAAAATGAACATATATTTCAGAACCTAAATCGACACAAGTAGTTTAGTTTGAAATAAAAATTACGGACGCAAAACACAAACGTTCAAAGCATTAAAACATTTACTCAGCAAGCTTAAAAGACGGTCTACAAAAACGAAAAAAAAATTGAAAAAATTGAACTTTTTAAACATTGACAAGCTGATTGAGCAAACAAACAAACACTGCTTGTTTGCTGTTGCTCTCCTTGTTCAAATAATTCGAGTCAACATTGTCCGCTTCTTTTGTGAATTTTCGTGGAAATTTTTTGCGCTTTCCAAATGGACTTTTGAAAAGAAATAATCTATATTTATTTCTTTTATAGGAAACAGTTTCGATTGATTGGAATTGTAAATTGACGATAAAACTAATGGAATTTACTTTAGTTTAGCATGAACTAAACTAAATTAAGAACACAGTCGAAACTGAAATATCTAGTTGGATGTTGTCTAATACTTTAAACTTAAACTTTAATTACCCTTTCGATTAAATAGTAAGTTGCTTTTGATCTTTAAAACAAAAAAAAAACTTTAAAATTTAACTTAAATAATATATTTGCTTTCTTGATGTTAAAACTACAACTCTTCTTTAATATATAAGTCAATTTGGTTTAGTTCTTAAAGTATATTCTATAATAACTTTTAATTATGGAAATTATTAATTTCAATAAGAATGAAGTATCAGATTTAGTAATAAAAAATAAAAACTCTAAAAATTGTTTCCACTAAAATGTACATAGTATATAGTGTAAATAAAGTAGAAAAGTAAGTATAACAGCTTCAAGAAATAAAACTTAGTTAAATGTTGGTTTTTCAACACCTAAAACAAAAAATAAGCATTACAAGTTATAAAAATTTTAGTTAGTTAACTATTTTAGATTAATTTAGTTTAAGTTGCTTTTCTTTAAAAAATAGTTAAAAGTTTTATTTTTTTAGTTAATAGCAAGAACTATATTTCACTATTTAAAAACGGTATAGATACGGTTTAGTTTAAAAAGTTATTGAAATTTTTTTTAGAAAAAAACTATAGCTATTTTACTTAATCAATTTAGTCGTTTAATCTAACTAATACTTAAACTGCTTTAATTATAAATCATTAAGTTTTTACCATTCAAAACTTAAGAAAACATAGTATACTATATCTTATAGGTTGTACATCGAGCATTTTTTGATTAACTATTTTTCTTGTTAATTAGACTTTAAAGTTAACTTATTTTATTAAAATTTTTTAACTAGGTTCCTTTATTACAGACAGGGCCCATTAAAATAACCTTTGTAAGCTGTCTAAACTATAGTGTTTGTAATATTTGTTGTACACAAGTAGTTATAGATGTTTCGTAACGTAGTTTCAGTCATATTTTGTTTCTTAAATGTAGCTGATACAATATTAACTAAAAGAGAGGTAAAAACTCAAGCAACTGTAGATTCGGAAAAATTTAAAATGTTTCAAATTAAAACGTAGCCTCTTAGCCGTGGTGCATCTTATTTTCATTCCACTCTGCAACCTACTCTATTATTTATTAAGCGGAAAGTCATTACTCCCAGGAAAAAAGCTACAGAAAAGTGCATCATTTTCAACTCGTGACTTAACTGTAAAACTGGTGTCGTTTTTCGAACTTATTCACTTAAAAATATTATTTTGGATACAAAACTTCTTTTTTTATATTATTTTTTTGTGTATACTTTTTGCAAATTTTATTATCAGGCTACATCCGCAAACTGTTTTTGTACTAACTTTAATAACAAATGACTTTACAATTTAATTAGTTCTTAAACCTAAGTATAGAAAACGTTTCGATTGCGGGAAAGACGTATCAGCGAGTGAACTTGGGTGACAACTGAAACTTGATGCAAGCCATGCCCGAATGTGACGTCACAATGGCCGAAGAATGCGAGCTGAGAGTTATTGATAGCTCGGCGATCGTATGCTTTTATGATTTTCGCAATGCATCATTAATTTCGGCCCAACCTTGGTTTTATCTGTTAAAGTAACTGCTCTTTCCTGTTTTGTTCGCAATAAAATGTTTTACAAAAGCGTTCTACTTCGAATCAGTTTCTTTTTCAGTTTCGAAATGATCAAAAGTATTAAATTAGTTGGTTCCCAACTCTAAGCTTAATGCTTAATTCTGCAATGAAAACTTGTTACTTCTAAATTTGTGTAAGTCAATTAATCGTTGTTGAAGTTAAGCTTAGCAAGCCCAAACACAACGACGTGTTTGAAAAGTAACGCCAATAACGTTTGGTTAAAGATTCCATCAATAATTAATCTTAAAGTTGAAAGCTTTAACTTATTTCCTAGCTTTTTTTTGAATCAGCCAAGGTTGAAACCACTTAAGACCGTTCAATGATTATCTTTTCTTTTAATCCTGGCTGTTAAAATTTTAAACGTAGAGTAAAAAAACTCAGCTACTCAAATACAACTAACTTGTGAAGTAGTCCAAAATAACTTAAAAGAATGGATAAAAACTTAATCACAAATTTAATTTAATATTTATTAAGTTAAACTTTTATTTTTAATTTTGTTTTAAGTTTAATAAACTTAAGTGTACAGCATTTCTCTTAATACCCGTGTTTTACACTAGTCTACAAAAAAGGTTTTCTTAATTTAGTTATTTGCTCTAAAGTTTTATATCATTCTTAATTTTTCACCAAACATTATTTAATTTTTGTAAATAAGTACAAACTTTTGAAAAGGGGAGATATGAAATAATACTTGGATTTTTCAAACAGATGTAGTAAGTTTTTAAAAGTTTAATTTTTGTTTAATAATTTTATTAAAGTACAACAAAAAAGTTTTATTTCTTATGTTTAAGCTATACATAGAAATACAACAAATAATTTTGCGTTATTTTAGTGTAATGACTATAACATTTCAATGCTACGATACAGTGGTAAGTCATTTAACTTGCCTTTAAGTACATATACCAAGTTAGAGGTATATTTTACAACTTAAAGTTAGTGCATTGCAGTTGCTTTAACAAAAAGCTAACCAACACCCTTAAAACCCTTACATTGTCGCCAACCAGTTGCTGGAATCTATATAGAGTGCAAAATTAAATTTATAAACCTTGAAAAGCTCTTATTTACTCTTTGAAGATAGCCTTTTGTTGTTGTAAGCGTGTTATCTCTTAGGCTGGCGTCCAAGCAAAGTTCCATTAACTACAAAGATTCTTGCAGCTCAAAACAGAAAAAGTACCTCTCCGTGTTTACCTTGCGGCAAACGGAGCGATAAAAACCTTAAAATGACCACACCTTTGTTAAAAGCATCGCTGCAATGCAAACACAATCTCGAATCGATTTCGACGCTCAAGAGTTGGACTCTGCCGTTTTCGATTTGGCACGGCAATTGATGTGAAAACAAACCGACCCAGAGCACACCTTTTATCTGCGCATTGCCCACATAATTGACATTTTCTACATTTGAAGTGTTGCGAAGAAAGCACCGTGAAACGAATATTTATCTGAGCGTCTAGAAAAATTGAGTCTGCCTAAATCACTGGAACTAATGATAAACGTTTTTTTTTTGTTTTTACAAACAAATATTTTTACAACAGAAGTAATTATTTACTATCAAAATATAAATATTCCTCGCATAAACTGCAATTGAAATGTAACTAACGTCGCTGTAAATTGTGAACAAATAAAATTTTACGACCGATTCTTATAACGTAAAAACAACAAAATTTAAAGATAAAAATTTATTTTATAAAAATCTATTTAGAACAAAATTAACCATTATAAAAATAAAAAATTGATGGTTAATGATGCCTGAGTAGTTTTTTAAATCGAATGAGATAAAAATTTGATAGAAATAGTGTTAGTAGTAGTTTTAGATATTTACCAGGAATCAATTAAAAAAAAAATAAAACAGATAAACTTTCAAATAAAAATAAATAACTGGCAATTTCATAAATCGCCATCGGTTTAAATTATTTCTTTTTTCGTTTTAAGGAAACATATGGTTTAGTTTGATGAAAAAATATTGCAGAGAGAAAGCACTTTTTTGATAATATATTTACGCCTTCTACATACTTTTACATAACAAGTGCACTAAAACCTACCACAAGCTTATAACTAATTAATAAATAACTTTATTTTATAAAGATTGTATAAAAAAAAACAAAAATAATAGTAATATGCCAACAAAACATTGATATCGGTTAGAAAAGTAGAAAACTCGCTTAATCATACTTAATAATTTTACAACAAAATTTCTTAGAGCTAGTGGTTTAGTTTACAATTAAAACTTGATAGACACAAAAAACTGTTTACATAAAAGCTTTGGAACAATAGCTTACAATGTCTGAGGTATGAAACTGTAGTTTTACCGACAGAAATAAATCACTGGCTCGGCATTGTTAAAACTAGTTTACCAGAACTTTGTTTTTTAAAGTTTAGAAACTTTAAAAATTATAATCAGAGACCTGGTTCCTTCGCCTTGCTTGGTCTTTAGAATAAAACTAGAAATCAATTTAAATAGCATTTTTTTATTAAATTTAAAATAACTTATACTTATTTTTTAGTTGTTTTCACATATTTAAAAAGAAATTATAGACAAATAAATCGTAATATAGCTTAAACAGTACTTTTTATTCAATTTAAAATAATTTGAACTTATTCTTTAGTAGTTTTTATATATTTGAAATCATAGAAACCTTTATTTTATTTATATTTTTGTGCTTAAATCAAATTTGAACTACAAAATTTTAGTATTTGTTTTGTCTTTTTTACTAGTAATACAAGTAAATTGCACTGAAACCTTAGACAATAAAAAGTTTAAGCTGTCCAAAGTTTATAGTTACAATAAGAAGAAAGAATCATCTAAACAAAAGGATCTAGAAATTATATAAGGTTGCCTTAAGTAATAAAAAAAATCTTTAGAAATTTTTCAAGTGTTTAGTTTGATGAAAAAGAATAAAACAAAACCGTGATTGATTGCTCCATAACAATTACACTGATAAACAGATTCAATTTTTAATTGTCTTCGTGGAAGCAGAATACTTGAAAAACTGCTGAACTCTTTCAAAGAGTTAACATGTTTGTGAACTTGCACAGATGATTAATTTGTTTGAAATAATTCTCATGAAAAGTTTATCAGGTTTTCAAGAGTAGTTACATATAAAACGAATTCTCTTACAATAAAATTTTACAAATATTTTTATAATTTTTCGTTTTTATCTAATTTCTTAAAGGTTTTGAAATACACGCACAGTACTTATTTGTAACTTAATTTTTTTAAGTAGTGTTGTTAAATAAAAGACTGGTTACATTCTGCTGATTTCTTCTATGGTTTTAGAATTTTGATACCGTTTAGTACTATACTGTTGAGCGTTTTAATGAACAAAAAAAGCATCTAGTAAAGTGAAAAATGTTATTAACAATCTGGTTTTCTTGATAAATTTTTTTTTATGAAAATGAATAACACAATAATATTAGTTAAAAAAGTGTTTTTTGTATTTTTCTATAATAGCTTACATTAAACGTTTTTTTAAACCAAGTTTTTTTAATTATTAAATCTAAATAAACTCAAACTTTATTCAAATAGATATAATTGTTCGTTTTTAACAACTTAATGCATATCAATCTTATTTTGTACACATAAAGATTTTATTGCGTTAAATATGTTTATTGAAAGTAATAAAAACTTTTTTCAATGTTATTAACTGTAATTTGTGACAATTTTAATTTATTGCATCACTTTTTTTTGATGTTTTTAGACAACTTTGTTTTAATCTTTGTTTTAAGAAAACGTTATTATTATAATTATTATCTTAGATAAAAATTTAGCTTAAAAATACCATACTTTTTCCTACTAATAGTTTTAATAATATTAAGTATAAAACAATATAAAAGGAAGGTCGTATTTCAATGATTGGTAGTTTAACTTAGTATTGTTTTTTTAATGAATTGAAGATATACTATTTTTGTACTAAACTGAGTCTGAAAGTTAACTTTTTATAACACATAATTAAAAGTAAATAAAAATTAATTCATAAAATAAAGTTTTAGATAAGATGAAAAAATAAATATTTTGTATCTTTCCTTTAAAAAAAAATGTATCCGATTATTGTTCTTGTTTTTTACAAACAATGTGTCAGTTGATTTTTTTAATTTTTTTTTTTTAGAAAGTCATCACTGTTTTGTCGACACGTTTTTTAAAATAAGGTTTTAGTTAAAAGTTTTGCTTAGTTCTTTTGTCTAAATACACCATGTAAATTTTCAAATGGTTTGTATCATTTTTTCTGGAATGAGCCATATTAGGATTGTTAAGCTAATTCAGGAAATCGTACAAATTTTATTGGAGTTTCTTTATACGACTTGTGAGTTCGATACAGGTAAAAATAATTTTTTAAACTTATGTATCTTTTTTACGATTTTTAATTTAATGGGTAAGTAGAATTTTGTTTTTAAAGTATAGTTTAAAGAATTTAAAACAAATATCTGATAAAAAATTTCCAAGTTTTTAAAGCTTAAGTAACCGTAAATTAACACGAATATTGTTTTAACAAACATACTTTTAGAATTCAAAAACTTCATTAAAAAGTTATTTATAATATTTTTGTAGCTAGGTTTTAAAATTTTACTTTATACTCAAAACATAATTAAAAGCACAATACTTAACTTATTAAAGACTGAAGTTACTTATGTGCTTAGCATAATGTTTTTAATGCATGTTACATCAAACTAATAACCTAACAAATGAAACAACTTATAAACCGCTTGATTATCTTGATTAACGCATTTGCGCAGTTAAAGTTAACTCACTTAAGATTAAGTTTTTATTTTTTCTCTTGCGTCACCTAACGGTTGCTAAATTATTTCTGCTGTTTGAATCATTTAAACTGCTTAGGCTACGTATGAAAAAAACTGTTAGTTTATATAAAATTTAGAGGTGCAATGAGCTTAAAGACAACTTAAAAAGTAAGGACAGAATTTTTGAAGTTCTACGTAAATCCTTGTGATATAAACAGTTTTAAATACAATATATCATTTTTCTAAGCTAAAAAACAATTTTTAAAACTTAAATGTTTGTTAAACAAAGTATTGGTAGTTAATTAAGCACCAACAACACTTTAGGAAAGTACGTTTTTGTTCTGTTTTAATCACGTTCAACTTTTTTCTGAACACTATTTTATAGGCTCGATAAAAATTTTGTTGTAAAAAAATGGTGAAAAATATTTTTATTTTCAAGAACAAAAAACCTAAAAAAGTTAAATACTTAAAAAAAATTAAATTTTAAAGTTTTTTTTTTTTAGAAACAACATAGTTTACTGTGGGCAAGTTTCGTAAATATTTGTTTATAAGAAAACCCAAGAACATGTATGATAAAAGTATACAAACTTTGTTTTACATTGTTAGAGTAACAAGGTTTTCTTGTTTAATTCATGGAAAAATAAACAAAAAAACTATAAGTAACCTATACAACTACATTGCCTTGTTACAACATTACGATAAAAAATTAATAACATAAAACAACTACTCACACTTAGTTAAGAGGATGCTTTTCACTAATGAAAAAAAATATTAGTTTCAATCCGTGTACACCCCCGTTTTTATTTAAATACTAAACAAAAACAGCTAAAAAATTATTCTTCTACTTACAGTCTATAAACATGATTCAACTGCTTTTAGCTCAATACCAGAGTGAAAACAACTCGCGTGTTATCAGATAAGTTTATTGGCGAAACCATCACAAATATTTTACATATCGGCCGAGGTGGCGGTCTGTTGGATCCACGAGTAGACGTGGGAGTTCTTGGACCAGGCGGACGGGTACCTGACGTTGCAGGTGCTTGAACCCCATGAGGTGTTGCCGACCAGGTACCAGGTTCCGTTGTCGTTCACTGCGAGTGGACCACCTGAGTCTCCCTGAAAATTTTAAGTTATAAGCTTTCATTTTAGTAAATTTCAAAACTTACTGAGTATGGTGATTTTTTTATTTTTTTTTATTAAATGTTAAAGTAATTTTCTTAAAATATTATTACTTTGTTAATTTTCGAGGTATAACTTAAGTTTCAATCTATAAACTTTAAATCCAATACAAACTGTATTAATGTTTACAAGAATTTCTATCAGTGTTTAAAAATTTAACTAATCTTTAAGTGTAAGCCACGTTTTTTAGACTTTATAATTTAAAAAAAAATTTCTGTCGTAACTTGAAAGCAACAGCTTTTTTGTGAGCCAATTACCAGCTTTGCAATAACAAAATATACAAACAAAAACTTTTAAACCTTACAAACACTAAAAATGGTCTTCCTCTTTTTATTAAATTTTTTTAAATAATGTTTAATATGTATAACAAACGTTGCATCCGCTGTTGCTGGTTGAAGCTCCGGCGCACTGCATGCGGTCAGTGATGACGATGACGCCGTCCCATGCGGCCTGGCAGGTCTCGACGCTGTCGAGGACGGTGTAGGCCATCTGAAGGTCGCGAGGGATGGAGCTGATGGCCCCGGTCTTGCCCCACCCGGTGATCAGGGCTTGGGTTCCGGCTGGGTACTCCTTGCTGGCCACTTTGATGTATTGGATCTGTTTGTAAAATTATTTTGCAATAAAAAAATAGATGTAAGATATTAAAATTTTCTTGAAAATTACAGTGATTTAGTTTTTTCCAAAATTTTTAGTTAAATGATATTATTTTTCCGTAAAAAGCCAAATCTGAATATCAAAATAGTCTTACGTCGCTATCTTCAGCAACAGATTCTTCGAGAGTGATGACGGAATAATCCCAATCGATGACGCTCTCGTCGTAGTTGGGATGGCAGGTGAAATCTCCGGCGACAACTTTCTTTGGGTTGCGGTAGTCAGTGGTTCCCATGGCGACGTTGATGCGGCTAAATTCAGACAAAGCTTAGACTTACGACATTTTTTTTAAGTTTTATAACATATCATTTTAAATAACTTTGGTTTTTCCATACATTAGTAACTACATAAAACTGAATAAAGAAGAAAAACAAACGGGTATTAAATATTGTATGCTTTGTTGTTTTGTATTTTTTATTAGGTTTTCAAAAAATTCTCACCCCAAGTTGCAGTGGCAGGCCGACATGACGTGTCTTGATCCGATGAGGGATCCTCCGCAGAAGTGGGATCCGGTGCGTTGGAGGGAAACTTGCCATGGTGCGACACTGGTATCCGGTGCGTCCTGACCGTTGACGATGCGGTTCTGCAACGTGGTCACGTGGTTGCGGCTTGGGTGGGCTAAAACGTACATTTTCGTTAAATTGTTAAATCTTTTAAATTAGTGTGATCATGAGTTGAATTTTTATTACTTTATTTCAATTAAAGTTTACAAGTTTTCTTTATTCGAAGTATTATAATAAAATGTTATACTTGATTGTTTAAATGTTTTTTTAAACGTACCTGCTGCAAGAGCAAACAGACAGACGAAAATGTACATCATTTTGATACGAATAAGTTGAAAACCTTCTCGTAAGTGCAGTGTGTAGTTTTAGCGTCGGTTATATACCGTAAAGTGTTTGCTTGTGGTGCATATGAACGTTGTTTGAAAACAACATCTGTGCAGTTCCCATTCAAAGTAATGCTTGCGTTAAGATCTTAAAAGCTTAAAAAAGCTGCAAACAGTTAGAAACAAAGTAAACAAACATTTACGAAGTTTCAATATTGTAAGCATTTAAAAATATAGCTGTGTTATATAACTTATCGTGTTGAGTAAATACTTTTTGCTCGTTTGTTTTTTTAGTGCGACCCATACTATTTTAATTTAATAATATTTTTGTCGTAAACAAATTTTCAATATCACTCACTAAAATAATATTTTATCATCAAATTAGCAGAAAAACAACTTAGTCTTTAAATTTCTAACGTAATTTAAAAAAAAAAATTTGAAAAATTAAAAAAAACTCTTTGCACTAACATGTATAGAAAAAAAATCTCAAAAACCAAAACAAACGACACGAGTCTGTGACGAAGGCGTGACGAGGCTCAATTATGAGGTCATTAAAACAATTGTGAGGTCAACTCGGAACTTCGCCTGTTCGGTTTCCATCGGCACGTTTGCGGCCACCCTGGTAGTTTCAAACTCAATTTGCGCTCGTGAAACTACAAAGCTTCGGAGAGTATTAGCTTTCGCAGCCCGATGACAAGTTTTCTGAATAAATCACTTTAGAGCTTGTGTTTGCTTCGGAGCTCTCTAAATTTCATATGCACACTTTCTGCAGTTGGGTAGATTATTCACAAAGTTAGTTTTTTAAAGTATTTTAAAACTTGAAACAAACTAAATTAAATACTTACTAAACATATTTACTAAATTCAATTAATCGTTTCGAACTTGTTTTAAAAGCTTTTTAAATCTAGAAAGTAAATTGCTTTGTAATAATAAAAAGTTTTAAAACTACTCTTGAAATATACTAAAAAGGTTTAGTTTAGTGTACATAATGTATAGTTTATTATCTAAAGTATTTGTGGAATCAGAACTAACAAGCTTACATTAAGCGCATTAGTCTCAATTACGCAAATTGAAATAGAAACAAAACTAAACAAACAAATTTATTAAAAGTTAGCTGATAAAAAAAAGTCAATATTTTTTTTTAAGAAACCAAATGGTAAACAACCGTTGAAATTTGTTGTAATACAAATGTCATATATTTCTAAGTACACCAAAAGTTGAGCCTATATTGAGTTTTTATTCCTTTCTAGTATTTGTATGTAGCTTTATGAATAGCTAACTAAAATAGCTAGTTGTATAGAATATATATTTATTAGTTAAAAATCAAACAACTAACTTTATATAAAAGTAGTAAACTCTTTTAAATATGCTACTAATACTTTATATAACAGTTAAAACACTACCATTAGGTGCCTATCTACAAGTAAATAACAGTCAAATTTTAGAATTATTTTTAAATCAATTTTTTTAATGCGTTTGAGCTTAATATTATTTTAAGCAGCTTTTTAAATAACAGTTCTTGTTAAGTAAATAACTTAAATCT
This sequence comes from Thalia democratica, assembly GCF_965202585.1. Taxonomy (NCBI): domain Eukaryota; kingdom Metazoa; phylum Chordata; class Thaliacea; order Salpida; family Salpidae; genus Thalia; species Thalia democratica. Next base: position 44,317,509 of record NC_139165.1, read on the forward strand.
TGTTTAGTCTATATAAACAAAATGTTAAAAGCTGTAGTATGTAATCATTAGTAATATTATCATTAATCAACTCCAATAGAGTTTAGTCCTATAAAAAACACGTTACAATATTGATATGTGGGTGATCATTTGGATACCAACTAATCTAAAGAGTATTTGTGTTAGAGTTTTAATAAAAACAGTAGATTAAAAAATAACACAATGTTTTTAAGTTAAACATATATATATATTTATATAAATATACGTACATAAACAAATTATTCTACAAATATTTGTAATTGAAAACACTAAAGTCTAATTTAATTTAAACTAACTTTAACAACACCTCTCAAATGATTTATGTTAGAATATAAACTATCAACTTAATTTTCAAAACTCGATTTTGTTTGGTCAAAATTTGCAAAAACTTGATATTAAGTAGACAAAATATTAAAGAATTATAGCAGAAGTTTTATTACTTTTGAAAAAGCCTGGCAAAATAAAAAAACTTGGGTCCAAGATATCTAGATTAAGTGACATAGATTTCATTCTATTTTAAGAGCTTAGTTACACAGTATGCTAAAAAAATATTATGTTTAAAAAATTAAAATTACGCTTTTTAAACTATAAGACGATATTTTATTACAATTTTACATTTTAGTATGATACATATAAAATTTTGCTTTAAAAAAAAATTGAAAGTTTTTGTTGCAGAAAATCTTTAAAACATTAAATTTATTTTATGAATTTAATTACTATATCCAGTGGTCTCCAACTAAAAACAATCTATGGACATTAAACTCTGAATAAAATTCTGTGCACCCCAAGTTGTAGTTTTGTGTGCCTCTAGTGGTGGAAAAATGTAAAAAAATTATTTGACACGTTTTGTTTGTTTTATATTTGTTTTTACAGGGACACTAAAATTGGTTTTACTTTTAGTTTATTTTATTTTTTCATGCAAGACCTTTATAAAATGAAGTTATAATTCATAATGTTTTCAATTAGCTAGTTCTGTTTCTAATAGACTTTTTAATATTTTAGTCTTATTTGAACAGTAATATTTAGTTAAAATCGTGTATGTAACGGTTCGGCAAACTTTGGCCCGTAAAATGCAAAAATAAAGGCCCGCAGACATGCAAATGTCGTCCACAAATCAAAAATAGAACTTTACACTAGATACTCTGGGTTTTAAAGTGAAGGGCAAAGAGAAAAAAGGTCGTTGGTACATTTGACAGGAAAAATCGAAACTTACACTTAACATTTTGTTCTGTTATGGAGAAAAAACTAAATCAGCGGCTCGCGAATATTCTTATTGACGGTCAACAACCATCAAATGCCTACTGACTTTTGATTTATGCACCCCTTTCAAAAAACTCCCTGCTTGTCTCCGTTTCCACACAAAAATTATTATTATGCCACAATAGCTCACATCTACACAGTTACTTTAATTTAGTTATTTTTCATTTAAAAAGACTACTATTTTTGTTGAACAAAAATGTTGACACAAAGTAAAAGAAATTATAAAACGTCTCATCTGAAGGTTGAATGTCTGCTGGGGATGCTTGCAAACAACTTCTTCTTGCCGCGTTGAAGTGGAAAACATGTGTTATGATGTGTCGTTGCTCGTTGCATATCCGGAATGTTAACTTTTACAATTTGTGCCTTTTGTTAAAAGATTAAATGTTTAAAAACCCTAATAATAAAGTTAAATTAGTTAAGTTTTCAACATCAATATTTAGTTACTTCAATAGATGAGTTAACTCTTAATGTTTATAAAATAAAAAATAAATAAATTATAAATATTTATAAATCAAAAAAAAATAAAACTTTTTCTACAGAACTATCCTGAGGTAAAGTAACATTATCAAAACTAGTTTGTTTTTTATTAAAAGTTCAAAAACATCTGAGTTTTTTTAAACTCTCAAACGTTAGTAGTTTGGGTAGTCAATTAACTTTGAATTCTAGATTTTGAGAATTTAATCAAAAAACTTGGAATTTTGAAAAATAATTACATTATAGAAAACGAAATATAAAAAGTAGTTATCATATATTTAAAAAAAAAAGACATTATTTGAAATTTTATCTATTCATAAAAATAAAGAACATTACAGTATCTTTTTAACAGTTTTATACTTTCATAAAAACTTTTTACCTTAAATTTAAATTCTACCATAGAAGGACAACAAAATAATAACAAGTAATACTTCCAAAATGTTTGTGAAGAAGAGTATTAAGCTAATTTAAATAAACCAAAAGATAAAGAACTTATTCAAGTAACTTTGTTTAACATGTTACAACCTGTGGTCATAATTGTCAAAAATAGCTAGAATTTTTTTCTAATATTTTAATGAACAAACACAACTGCAAATCAAAATCAGTAGTTACAGCAACTACGCCTTTAATAAATTTAAATAAGTATTTCTTCTGTAAAGGCATATTTTAATGCTTAGTAAAAAACTACTGAAATATTTTTTAAACTATTTGGTGTCTAAATATTTTTTTTTTTTAATGCAGACATACATAGCTCAAATAAATGAATTAAAACGAAACAAGTAAATTTTAAATTGATAAAGCTTTGAAAATTTTAAATTTTAATATTGTATTTAGGGCATTTTATTGTTATTAAAATTAAATCTGATCTGCAACACTTTAATGAATATTAGTGTCAGAAAAACTTTATGTAATCTTTACTTAAAATAGTTGGTTTGTAAAATAGCTAGAATAGTTTTAGATATCTAATATTTTATCAAATTATATTAAATGATACTTTTAAAATACAATATATCATTAATCACGTACTAGAACACAATTAATAGAATGCTATTTCACTCTGGTTATTTCTAAATCATAGAATAGCTATTAAAAACTTAAACACTCTGTTTCAGTCTTAATTGTAATTTAAACAGCTATTTAGTAGTTTTAGTTTCTGGAGTTGAAAACTAAAACTCAGATACAAACTTTTTTTTGTTCATTATTTGAAGCATTTCTGTGTAAAATCTTAATTTAAAAACATTAAACTAGTTTTTTAATGAAACATGTTTAATTTAATTAATTTTTTGTTGTATGCTTCGCTAATAATTTTATTTTTTTCAGTTTTGACTAATAGTAAACAGTAGCTTAAATATGAGTGAAAAAAAGGAAAACAAGTCGCTTCTTCTGGATACTGACAACGTTTCTCTGATAAGTAGAAATTCAACTTCTAATAAGTCAACGACATCATTTATAAACGTTAAAGGTACAGGTGGAAGGCCATTCCATACAGCAGTTTCATGCGGATCGAATAAGTTAGGCGAGCTGGGAAACCATTTAGCTGAAGTTAACGTTCTACAAGCGGCAGAGCAAAGAAGGGCTGCTGAAGATTTGTTGGTTGACAAGGTTCTGAACGGAGGCTTCCGACTCCAGCTTAAAGTGCTTGAAAAAGTTTTACCGTCACTGGCGAATGATATTACCTTGGAAAAGCTTTCGAGAGAGATGCAAATTATTTTGAATGTTAGCCAGTTGACAGAGCATCGTCCCAGTGGAAAGCAATGCAAGCTTGGAAAATTTTCAGTATCCGAGGAATCGTTAAGAAAAGTTTATGAAATTGAAGAATCGAACAAAAACACAAATTTAGGCAGGAATTCAATACTAGACAAGCTGGATTTTTTTTTAAACATTCTCAAGCTGTAAGTGTACATTTGAGAAAGCTTGCCGAACTTTCAAAAGTTGTACCAAGTTAAATAAAATTCTGCAAAAATGTTTTTGATAACCTCCAGACTATTGTAAGACGCCAAGCAGTTACTGACGAGCCCTTTGCTGCTTTAAATATCAGAAAGTTAACCCGTTTGAAGAGCTTCCTGCCCTTGCATCCTCTCAGAAATTACAAATGTGCCAAACTGATTCACGAGTTCGGAACGGGATTTTATGTGGATTTTATCTCAAGTTTCTTCTCAAATGACGAGTTTGCTCCTAGTTATGTTCTTAGTAGCCTGTTGTGGATCAACTTCGAGAACTTGCACGTTGGCTTGAACTGTATATTCCACTTCTGATTAAACTTAGTGGATTTTTTTCGAAGTTAGATGGAACAACATCACCCGATGATTAGGAAGAACTCTATTGTCATTTTCTGAGTGAACAGGAGAAAATGTTATCGGAATTTAAGTTTTCTGACCCGCCTTGTGAAAATGTAGATTTTGCCTTTCAATTGATTTATATAGTCAATACCAGTGGCGTAGCGTGGTATTTTGGTCAGGGGGTGCGCAAATTTTTTTCTCAAAAAATCCTCTAAATTAAAACTTTTGTAATAAGCTATAAAAAAACTTTTTATAAGTAATATAATTGAAATAAATTTATGAAATAAAATAAGTTCGTTAACTGTTTAAAATAATATTTATATATTACAAAATTAAACAATTAAATAAAAGTAAAAATTTCATTAGAATTACTTATACTTGCAAAAATGTATACTTACTTAATAAAAATTGTTTTTATAACTTATAGTAAACTTTATATCTTTAAAAATTAATATATTCAATAAGACGAAAGTATCGGTTTTATTTACGAAAAAAATATCAATCTCTTTTATATACAATACAACAGTGATAACAACACCTCATTGCACATAATTTTAATAAAGTTACACTGAAGTTAAAATAGACCAACTTTATAACTGTTATTACAGTTTATTACAACTTTGTAAAATAGTAAAAAGTATACTTTTTAAATTTAATTCATTTGATTGTATTTGTTTAAAATAAAAATCACAAACAATGTTTATTTCTCATAGGCCGACACGCTTATCTTGTCGGTTTACAAAAATAAAGTTGAGAAAACTAGCAATAGTCTTAACAATGTAGCATAAAAAAAAATGTAAAATTGTTTAATTTTTCTTTAAGCGTGACGTATTTTTGTAAACTTTTTGTAGAAAAATAATTTGCCATAAGGTTATACTACAGCGGTGCGCTATATTAATTGCGTACTTTTTGAGTCTAAATTCTTATGAAATTAATGAACTTATAAATTTTATCTTTATGGAGTTTTTCATCAACATCGGTGCGTATTTGCAATTACGCACCGAATCAGTATATTGAGTAATAACATGTACTTTCCTAACTTGTCACTAATTGGTATTCAAAATTTCGTTTAACTTTTTGAATACTAGATAAACATAGTTAAAAAAAGGCAAATTAAGCAGAAAAAATAAACTATAAAGGATAGAAATATTACATTCTTTTTTTTTAATTTTTCTTTTTTTGGGTGGCACGCATGCGCCAGTGTCCCTCCCCACGCTACGCCCCTGGTCAATACCCTTATTGTGGATGTGAGTTCGGAAATCGGAGATCGGGTGTCGAAAATTTGGTAAAGTCTACTTACAAAGATGCATGTCAACAACCTAAACTTATAATAGTTTTGCTTTTATTTGATTGGTTTTTTGTTATTATGTGAACAAATTTTTCAGTTTATTTTGTTGTAGTTATCAAAATGTGTTGCAAAATATTATAGTTATGTTTAATAAAATCAGTAAAAAAATTAACAGTTGTATTTATGTAAATATAGTTAATAACTAAATATATAATTCAAATTATAAATCAAAGTTAAAATGTAAAATCTCTCTTAAATTAGTTGTAGGTTCCGGTATACAAAAATACACTAAGGTTTTATTTTAAGCAGCTGTCTTATTGTTATGTTTAACGTAACATCCATTAGACAGTTTATAAAGTAGAAAATAAATAAGTCAAAACTAAAATAAAATAAATCAACAAGTATAACATGACCTTGTGTTTAATCATCAGGTTTATCGTTAAAATAGGAACAAACTGCAAAAATGTTCCTTAACTAACAAATGCACACATGTCTACGCTTGCATAAAATATTGAATACAATAAAGAATAAAATAATTATACATTAACAGGGAAATTTAAAATACGACTGTACTTTTTGTTATGTGGAAAGATAGTTGAACTATTTTAAGATTTATTAAATCTAAACGGTCATTTGAAAACTCTTTATCTCTAATGTGTAGCAACCCTTCATCTTATTTTAAAAAATTTAACTTAATATTTGAATTTTATTAAGTTTTTAGTTAAAAAAAATTTTGTTTTAGTTATTAGTAACTGATAAATACTAATAAAAAACGATTTCTATATTAGTTTAAAAACGTTAAATTTTTTGACTTTAATAAAGCTACATAAATCAAAAAAAAAAACAGTTGTTTAAAAACAACAAAAGATTGTAAGTACATCAAAACTAGTCTAAAGTTTCGATATGAATGTGTAAAGCATGATTTATTTCTATAAGTTCCTAACTAGCTTACATCGCCTGGAGTTTTTGATCAAGTTAAAAAAAAACAGTTACAAATAATATAACTATGATGTATTATTACTCGTAAAAATAAAGTTTATTTACGTTTGTTTAAAAATCTTAACTATAAAGAATCCGTTCCAGTAACTTTGTTCATTTTGTTACAACCTGCAGTCAGTTGTCAACATTAGCCAGAAAATAAAACATATTTCCTAATCCTTATATTTACGAACACAACTGCAAAAAAAACAACAGTTATGGCAACTATGCCTTGAACAAATTTAAGTTGTTTCAGTCTGTATGTGTCAATTTCTACTACCATTATTAACCTTTCATTATATGTATAAACATTTGTTCTTTTGGGGCTTATTTCAATGCTTAGTAATAAACTACTGAAATATGTTTCAAATTAGCTTGGTGTCTAAATATTAATTATGTTTTAAATGTAGACATACATTGCTCAAATAATTAAATTAAAACGAAAAAGGCTTTTAAATCAATAGAGCTTTAAAAGTTTAACAATTTAATGTTGTATTTAGAGTATTTTTTATTTAAATTTAATCTAATGATCTGCATTACTTTGATTAGTATTAGTGTCAAAAAAATTGTGTAAAACTAAATCTTAATGCAGTTGGTTTGTTGTGATGGCTAAAGTAGTTTTCGATATCTAATATTTTATCAAAGTAGATTATACATTTCCTTTATTAAATAGTTTCAACACCATTAACAAACTAGAATATAGATAGTAAAAAGCTATTTCATTCTGGTTATATTCTAAAAATATAACATAGCTAAAAAAATTTAACACTCTTTTACAGTCTTGAATAATTGTTATATAGCAATTAAGTAGTTTAATGTTTTAAGGATAAAAACCACAAATCAGATGAAAACTTTTTTGTACAAATCTACAAGCACTCTTGTATATAAACCTCATTAAGAAACCTTAAAAAAAATTTTTAGCAAAATTGTTTAATGTAAATGAATATTTTCTTGTATGCTTAACAAACTATTTTTTTTTTCAGTTTTGAACAAAAGTAAACAGTAGCTAAGTATGAGTGAAAAAAAGGAAAATGTGTCGCTTTATCTGGATACCGGCAACGTTTCTCTGATAAGTGGAAATATGAGTTACAAAAAACAATTGGCGCCCTTCATCAACATCAAAGGTACAGGCGGTGGAAGGCCAGTCCCTACAGCAGTGCCGTTCGGATCGAACGAGGTAGGCGAGCTGGGAAACCATTCAGCTGAAGTTGTTGCTCTACAAGCGGCAGAGAAAATAAGGGCTGCTGAAGATACGTTGGTTGACAAGGTTCTGAACGGAGGCCTCCGACTTAAATTTAAAGTTATTGAAAATGTTTTTCCGTCTTTGGCGAATGAGATTACCTAGGAAAAGCTTTCAAGAGAAATGCAAATTATTTTGAATGAAAGTAAGTTGACAAAGCAGCGTCCTAGTCGAACGCAAAGCAAGCTTGAAAAACTTTCGAAGTCCAAGGAGTTTTTTTAATAAAAGCTGAAATAATTGGAGTATCGGAAAAAAATATAAAGTTAAGCAACAATTTAGTGCTAAAGCAGATGGATTTTTTTTTAAAGATGCTCCAGCTGTAAAAGTACTTTTGGGCAGGCTTGCTGACCTTGTTTAAGTTATAACAATTTTTCAAAATTCTGCAAAAATATGATAGTAAATCTGAGGATTATAGTCGAACGCCAACCTGTTACTGACAAGCCCTTTGAATTTACTATTGCTTTAAATGGTAGACACTTGATTTGTTTTCATACATACTTGCCCGAACGTCTTATCAAATAATAAAAATATGCCGATTTTTTTCACTCGTTCAGCAAATTCTACGTGAAATATTTTGCGAAATTTTCCGTCAAGAAACATTTTTGTACGCCTGTTGTGGTTCACATTTTCAAGAACTTGCATGTTGGCTTCAACTGTACATTCCACTGCTGGTAGAACTCGGAATCTCGGTTTCCCACGTAAACGGAAGAACATCACCCGGTGATTGGCAAGAACTTTATCGTGATTTTCAGAGTGAGCAAGAAAATACGATTTCTGAATTTAAATTTATTGGCTAGCTTTTTCAAAATTTAGATTTCGCCTATCATTCGATTTGTATCGTCGATGCTTTTATTAAGAAAGTGAGTATAAAAATTGGAGATCGAATTTCGATAAAGTAGTAAAAACTGCCAACGAAATTGTATGTCAAAAACCAAAACTTGTGGTAGTTTTCTTTATATTTGATTGCTTCTTTGTAACTATGTAAATAAACAAACCTTTCAGTTGGTTTTTTTGTTCTTAAATATTTGTTGCAAATTATTATCGTTTTTTTTTAATAAGTTCAGATAAAATAAATTAAGAACAGTTGTATTATAGTAGTTATATCTTATATTTGTATGTATTTTTAATTTTCGAAAAGAGTTGAAATATAAAGGCTCTAATAAATGAGTCGTAGTTTCCGGTAATAAATAATACATTACGGTTTTATCTGGAACAGTTGTTTAACTAGTCTGTATAACAACAGACCATCAGTCAGTTTATTTAGTAAATAACAAATAAGCCCAAATAAACATAATTAAGCAAAATTTAGTTATATACTTTTTTTTAACGAAAAGTTTTTTTAAGCTTTATATTTAATCAAAAGGACAAGAATAATTAATTTTTCTGTAACTTTCACTAGTCAATAAACCTGCAATTAATTTACAGAAAACAATTGGCCATTCAGTTAAAGTTGGCCAACTCTTTTTGTAGAAACAGTTTCATGCCTTTCTCTACTCCTAATCTAGTTTTACTTCGGTAAAAGAAAAAGTGCAATAACTCCGTATTAGACAAGTTCTACTTATAATAATTAACTTATCTTATTTATTTGTTTTTTATGTAATAAAAAAATAGTTTTATGCTGATGATCTGAAATAAAAGTATCATGTTATTGTAACTTCGTCAAGGTTTTTTGTTTTTAAATAGTAAGTAAACCAGTCTTAGTTGTTTTCAGTATATTAAGACAGAAGTCCTAACCATTGGAATAAAAAGTTCTGTTAGTATTTGGATATTGTAAGTAATTGATATTAGACTCATAAAATTACTCATACTAGAATTTTTTTTTGAAGATAAAGTTTTTTTAATTATTAGTAACTGATAAATACTAATAAAAAACTATTGCTATATTAGTTTAAATACGTAAAATTTTTTGAATTTAATAAAGCTACATAAAACAAAAAAAAATTAAAACAGTTGTTTAAAAACAAAACAAAAGATTGTAAATACATCAAAACAAGTCTTAAAGTTTCGAAATGATTAGGTAAAGCATGGTTCCTAACTAGCTTATATCGCCTTGAGTTTTTAATCAAATTAAAAAAAACAGTTACAAACAATAACACTATTATGTATCATACTCGTAAAAATAAAATTTATATACGTTTATTTAAAAATCTTAACTATAAAGAATTCGTTCAAGTAACTTTGTTTATTTTGTTACAACCTGTAGTCATAATTGTCAAAATCAGCCAGAAAAAAAACATATTTCCTAATCCTTATATTTACGAACACAACTGCAAAAAAAATCAATAGTTATGGCAACTATGCCTTGAACAGATTTAAGTTTTTTCAGCCTTGTGTGTCAAGTTCTACTACCATTATTAAACTTCCATTATATGTATAAACATTTGTTCTTTTAGGGCTTATTTTAATGTTTAGTAATAAAATACTGAAATATGTTTTAAATTAGCTTGGTGTCTAAATATTAATTATGTTTTAAATGTAGACATACATTGCTCAAATAGTTAAATTAAAACGAAAAAGGCTTTTAAATCGATAGAGCTTTAAAAGTTTAACAAGTTAACATTGTATTTAGAGTATTGTTTTATGTTATTAAAATTAATTATGATCTGCAATACTTTGATTGAAATTGGTGTCAAAAAAAATGTAAAACTAAATCTTAGTGCAGTTGGTTTGTTGTGATGGCTGGAGTAATTTCGATATCTAATATTTTATCAAAATATATTATATATATTCTTTATAAAATAATTTCAACACCATTAACAAACTAAAATATAGGTAATAGAAAGCTATTTCATTCTTGTTATATTCTAAAAGTATAACATATCTGAAAAAAATTAAACACTTTTTTACAGTCTTGATTTATAATTATTAAGCAATTAAGTAGTTTAATTTTTTAAGGATAAAAACTACAAATCAGATGAAAACTTTATTGTACAAATCTAGAAGCATTCTTGTGTATAAACCTTAATAAGAAACATTAAAAAAAAGTTTTTAGCAAAAAGTGTTTAATGTAAATTAATATTTTCTTGTATGCTTAACAAGCTGAATTCTTTTTTTTTCAGCTTTGACAAAAAATAAACAGCTAAGTATGAGTGAAAAAAAATAAAATGTGTCGCTTCATCTGGATACCGGCAACGTTTCTCTGATAAGTGGAAATTCAACTTCTAACAAGTCAACGACATCATTTATAAACGTTAAAGGTACAGGTGGAAGGCCATTCCATACAGCAGTTCCATGCGGATCGAATAAGTTAGGCGAGCTGGGAAACCATTTAGCTGAAGTTAACGTTCTACAAGCGGCAGAGCAAAGAAGGGCTGCTGAAGATTTGTTGGTTGACAAGGTTATGAACGGAGGCCTCCGACTTCAGCTTAAAGTTCTTGCAAAAGTTTCACCGTCAGTGAAGGAGACTACCTTTGCCAAGTTTTCCAAAGAGATGCAAATAATTTTGAATGAAAGCCAGCTGACAGAGTACCGTCCTAATGAAAAGCAATGCAAGCAAGGAAAAGTTTCAAAACCAAAGGAATTGTTAGTAGATGAATCAAACAAAAACACAAGGTTAAGCAAAAGTTTGTATTTTTTCATTAAAGACGCTCAAGCTGTAAGTTTACTTTGGAGCGGACTTGCCGATCTTTGTAAAGTTATAGCACTTTTTACAGGATTCTGTAAAAATATTTTTGAAAATCTTAAGGATATTGTAGGACGCCTACCAGTTGCTGACGGGTTCTTTGAAATTGCTGCTTCGAACATTAGACAGTTGATTCGTATGAAGACCTGTCTGCCCATGCATCTTCTCGGAAAATACAAATGTGCCAAACATTTTTACGAGTTCAGCACGGGATATTACGTGGATTATTTCTTGTATTTCTTCGTCTACGACGATGCTGACTATCATCTTCATAAGAAATTTGTAGAATATCTTCAAGAACTTGCAAGCTGGCTTGAGCTGTTCATTCCGCTGCTGGTAAGACTAGGAACGTCGGTTTTCCACTTTAACGGGAGAACGTCTCGCGATGATTGGGAAGAACTTTACCGTGATTATCAAAATGAGCAAGGAAAAACGAACTCGGAATTTAAATTTACTGCCTTGCCTGATCAAAATTTTCATTTTGCCTATCTGTTGACTTCTATTGTCGACGCCTTTATTAAGGATGTAGGTTTGGAACTGAAAGTAATGTGGAAAATGGAAAGTTAGATGTCAAAAGTCAAGACTTGTTGAAATATTTTTATTATTATAATGCCTTTTCGTTATAATGTTAACAAACTATTTAGTTGTTTTTTCTAGTTAATTGAATGTGCTGCAACTTGTTTTTGTTTAATAAATTCAATAAAAACAATAGAACAGTCGTATTATTGTAGTTATACCTTATCTTTATATATATTGTGTAACTTTAGATGAAATTTGAAATAAAAGGCTCTATTCAATGAGGTGTAAGTTGCGGTATACAATAATACATTACGGTTTAGTCTAAAACATTTGACCATCAAACAGTTTGTTAATATAGATAATAGATATCTCAAAATAAATATCAAATTAAAGTATGTGTATTTATAAAAAACTTTAATTATTTTTTTAATTTACAACAACGACAAGAAAAATTTGAAATTTAAAAATCTTAAAATGATAAAATACCTGTAATTAATATACAAAATATGAGTAGTCACCCTGTTATTCTAGGTCAACCCTTTTTGTAGAAACAGCGCATGCCTTACCTATTTTTAATCTAGTTTTACTTCATTTAAAAAAAAAACAGGTAGCTGTCAAATTTGCACGAGCGTACAATATTGCACGAAGATACTTTCACTGTTACCCCTAACCCTTACCCTCGGTCAATATTTTTTTAAACATTATCTTTTATTCTTTTTTCTGTTGGTTTTTCTTTATTGTTTACTCTCGTTCAAACTTTTTGTACACCCTAATTCATCACAGAAAGGGTGCTATAGCTGTACATGTTTGTGAAACATACTAAATTTTTTTATTGCACCCGAAAAAAAAGTTTTTATGTTTTGTGTTCGTATTTTTGGGTTTCTCTTACAGTAAAATTTCATATAATAATTGTTTATAAGTTTTGTTGTTTGCAAATAAAGTTTAAGAGAAATAACGATTTATAAAACATCTTGATAAAACTAAGATAACATAGTTTTGCACTTTTTATTTTCTTTAAGAAGTCATTACTTAAAAAGAAAGCACAATTCACTTCCGGTTAAGTACGCACGTTAAATTGCTCAAACACAAAGTAAGTATCCGACTGGAAGTGCTTACCGAAAAATTTTGGTCTAAATATTACGGATAGGTGTTTAATATGAACAATGGGACACTTTTGCACGCATAATTTCTTTTTTTGTTAATTTTAATTTAATTATTTTTTAACTCCTAACCCTTGGTCTGTTTTTTTTTTCTCTTTTGTTCTTTTAAGTATTACCGTTACCCCTAACCATTACCCTTGGTCGGTAATTCTGTTTAAAAATAATTTCTTTTTTATTTAGTTTTACTTAAAAGCAAAAATGACCTTTCGTGCAAAAATGTCTTTGTGTAAAAGAGATCTTTGTGCGAAACTGTCTTCGTTCAAAAGTATGTTAGTGCAAAAATGTCCCTTCGTGCAAAAGTTTCTTCTTTACGTGTATAATATTTGTAATGTTTTAGAAAAATAAACTCAATTTACTTTCGTTATTAAGATCGTTTTTTATATTTTTTTATACAAAATGTATACAGAAAAAAATAATAAACTTTCTCTAAACTTTTGAAAAAAAAAAAAACTCATTTAATGTCCAAATATACCTAAGATCAAAGTTTTCAAAATTCTAATAGTTGTTATGCCAGTTGAGCACTGAAGCGTATATACTTTTTTGTTCATAGTTAACAATCTCACGCTCGAGTAAATAAAGCAATCCTTTTTCTCATGTTTACCCATTGCTTTCGATTGCTTTCTTGACTTATATGTTCAACTTACCTTTTATGACCAAAATGAATAGAAATTAAAAAAGAAAAAACAAGTTTTTCTAAGCTGTGCGTTCTCAACTGCAAACGACTGAACTGCACGCCAGCAACCTTTTTAAAACTCCATGTGTTATAAATTTAAGAAATAAAAAGGTCGATAGTAATGTATTGTCTATTGAACGAAAAATAAAAAATCTCATAATGTTTGGTCTGAAGACCTGGTGCACGAAAAAACCTTTCGGTTATCATGTCGCACACCACATGGATGCCTTTTAACGTCTTGTCTAGGACAAGTACAGTAGCATAACTGCCATTTGAAATTTTATTGACTTAAAAATTTCTAAAGCATAAAATTTTAAGTTAAGAACAAAATTTATTAAGTGTTCAATACTCGCTATTTCTTCCAATCCTGGTTGGCAGGGGCAGCTCTAAAATAGTTTTCTAACTCCTATACTACCCATATAATAAAGAAAAATGAAAGAAAAGCTTTTAAGGTAGAAACCTTACATGTTTTAACATTTTTACTTGTGCTTTCTTAATAATTAGTTATGTGTCAAACTTACAAATGTAAAAACAAAATAAAAAGTAGCACAACAATGTTGGGACACTTTGTAATCAGATTTAACTAGTTTTAAACCATAAATAAATGTGATATAGTAAATTTATAACTCATGAAAATTTATTTGAAAAAAGTAACCCGTATTAATTAAAAATATTAGATGTTGAAAGTCTGTATCTATATGAAATAGGTCTGTTTATGTTTAAGTTTAACAATAACTTGTTACCAGATAACTTTACAAATTACTATAAGAGTGTCCATAACTATCATACAAGGTCTTCAGAAACAAACTTTTTCTTACCTATATTCAACAGCTAAAATGGTCATAAATCGCTATCCTACCAAGGAAATAGGTTATGGATTAAGTAACCATTATATCTAAAAAATATAAGTCATTTTGGAAAGTTCCAGGATGAACTTAAAAGTTATCTTTAAATAGTGATTCTAAAGGTCATTAGTGATCATTCCTACTCGCCTGTTTACTTTGTTTGAGGAGTTAAAAGTATTTGTCATTTAATATCCAAAATTTTATTTATTTTTTATACTTTTTTTTTTTTGTTCGAAAGTTGGTTTGTTTGGTTACATTAACATTGGTTTAGTCTAGGTTTTAGCATTTTATATCTGCTTATATTTTAAGATTATTCTTTAAGATTACTATTTTGAATAAAGTTCAGAACACTTAAATACTTTCTTTTTTTTGTTATGCTTACAATTTTTTTCTTTCTTAGTATACAAAAGTTACTAGTTATAGATGTTTTTACTTTAGCAGAAAATAAAGTATCTAAATAGTAACCTAAGATAACTGTTCCAAGCAAACTTAAGTTTTTCTTTTTTTTTGAGGATATTAAAAAAAAATCTTCTTTTTATGTTTGGAAATTTTGCTTGCTTTCTATTATAACAGTTTTTGACTTGGACAAGTTTTCAAAAATAAAGAGAATAAAATTAATATTTTAAAGTAGAAGGAAATTTGTTGTTGTCAATATCATTATGGTTAAAATTATTATAGAATTTTTTCTTTTTTCTTATTAAAAGCATAAATTTCACAGTACTTATCTTCATATTTTATAAAATTTATGATCAGTTATTGTAAAAATCACTTCTCTATAATTCTTTAAAAAAAATACAATAGTTTATTTAACTATTTAATTGTAAAATTATTTTTACTGATCAAGTTAGATTATTATATAAAATAAAAATTACCTTTTTAAAAAATCTTTTTTGTAAAAATTTCAGCGTATTACGTTTTACTTTCTTTAAAGAAGTTGTAACCTATAATTCAAGTATTCACACGTTTGTTATTAGTGTTTTTTATCTACTTTTAAAAATTAATTTAAAGTTGCATATATATTTTTAGTTCATATGTTACTAAACAAGATTCATAGTACATTATTAAACACAAATTTCACTTAATTTTCGTTTAGTTTTATTTTCTTTCATTTTTCTTTTCGTTTAATTGATTCTTCATTACTAAAGATCCAAATACTCAAATGATAAAAAAACTATGTGCAATATAGCTCGTAAGAAACTTTATAAGCATGTGGTGTACGACTCGATAACCGAAAGATTCCTTTGTACACCAGGTCCTTAGACCGAACTTTTTGAGCGCTTTTTTATTGTTCAATAAAAATTATTATTATTATTTTTTATACCGGTATATGTAAATAATAATTTAAGAGGATGCACTAATTCTAAACAATAAACTGAAACTTTGATTAAAAATATCAAACAATTTTTTTTTAAATAAAACATCGCATCACTAATTTACTTGAAGAACAAGAACAAAATAAGACGTTCTTCAGATTTTATTGGTTTTAAATGTTTAGCATTAATTTTTTTTTTATAAAAACCTATTAAAACTAAACTACAAAAGTTTAATAGCTTATTTATTTTTAATTTTTAAATAGTTTCAGATTTGCGTAAAGAGAGGTTCATTTTCCTATCTTAATTTTTGCGTTCTGCATGATAAGGGTGAAAAAGCATGTGAAATATAAGTATACTTAAGTAAAACTTTGAATTTTTTGGCCATAGAGACTTTATATTAGGTTAGGTACAATGCTGAGTTTTAAGACCAGCTTATAGTAGACAAACTAAAACTAAATACATGCTCTTATATCAGGCAACCACAAACTTTTTGAGAAACACAAACTTTTGTGTCATAAAAGTAATTAAACAAATATAAAAAGGTGGATAAAGGTAACAGAAATATAGCCATAAAACTTGGTGTTTATCTTAGATGCCAGAGCTCGTTAATAATGACTTAAAGGTTAAGATAAAATTTGTGGAACAACACTCCTAAGTTTTTGTTATAGTAATTAATGAAAAAAGGTGTATTAATTTTATTTTAAATTAAAGTTAACAATACTTATTAACATTTAACTTAAGTTTTACTGCATTTGGTGTGAATAATGCTTGAACTAAAATGCTTTTGCAACCAGCATTAAATGAGCTAAAAATTTGATTAAGAATGAAAGTTTTTAATTATTTAAAAAAATTTATTTCTGTATCGAACTTTTTTTATTAGAAGTTTAATTGAAAATATAACTTGTTTATTATATACTTTATTTTTTGATCGATGTTTGGGTAAGTTTTTGTATAAAATACAATTTTATTAATTTTTTACATTTTAAAGATATATAAACTGAAAATACAACAGCTTTCGTTTTCAAACACTAAAAATATCTTTTGCCTAAGCATTAATATTTGAGTAAACAAAGAAGTCGGCAAGTTGCGGCCCGCGAAAGGTAAAAGTGCGAGCATATAAATCTGGACCGCCAAACCAAAAAAATTTCTTAAACTTTCACTGGACACTCTGATATTTGTACTGAACAATGAAAAAAAACTAAATACCTTGTATGTTGTTTTTTACCGTTTTTAGGTACTGTGGAAATAAATAAAATGCAGATTGTACAAATATTTTCAATTTCTCGAATATGATTTTTTGAACAAAGAGAAAACTAAATTTATTTTTATTTATTTTGTTATATTTTTAATTATAAAACAAAATACTGTTTCAATGAAAGGTTTCTGTATTTAGCCTTTTATTCACTCTTTATGGGTTAAAGTAGAGATAGCTTGTTGTGATTGGACAGTTGGGTTAAGAAGTAGAGATTTGATAAAAATTAATAAATGTTTGTTTAAATTAAATTTTGTTGTACTTGAGTAACGTTTGACGAATTATTTATAGGTAATCTAGCAAATTGGTGTGGCAGAACAAAAAAAATAATAATTGAAGTCAATGCACTTACTAATAAGTCACTTATTTTAGATGTTATTATTTTATTATGAAAGTTTTAAATTCCCAAAGACTAGCAACGAGAGTAATAGTTGTTGAAAGCTTGTATAATTCGAAAATAGATTTACGTGTGTAAAAATTTAAGATAGTCTTTTACCTGCTGACTTTTAGTGTTGTTTAAAATTAAAGTACATAAAAGAAAAATACATAAATTATTTTAAATTAGCTATCTTTCTCCATACTTAAGGTTTAAACAATTTTAAAACACTGTTATTTTATTTCTGTTTGAGATATTTTATAGAAAAATAAAGATTGTCTACAAATTTAGTTTGTGCTTGTATAGAAACTAATCTTTCCTTTAAATCACTTAAGACTTCAAAAGTATTTCAATTTCAAAATAAATAACCTATTGAATTTAATCTATTTATACCTTCACTTTTTTATTTTTACAATAAGATCTTAGCAATGGTACGCACTGCTACAACATATTTTGAGTTTAAATAGAAAACTATACTAAAAAAAGTTCGACTGTAAAATATTACGAATTGTATTCAGCTTTGAATTATTATAATTAATAACATTATATCCGTTAACATGCTCTGTACATGCTTTTTTATATACATTATAACCTTTAAACACTTTTTAGATTTGTTTATATTTTGTTTCTAGCAAAACAGTATTCTGTAGTTCAAAACGTAACGTTTTTAACAAGTTTGTCATCGGTTTTGTTGGTCAGTAAAATATTTGTTTCTTAACTTTGAAATAAAAATCTATTCTTTTTATATGTTGAATTGAAACAATGTTAATCATAAATTTCAATGCAGGCCATATAACATGTGCTGTATGGATTTATAAACAAAAGCAAAGTTATATTTATCTCAAATGAACTATCTTTAAAATATTCTACGAATGAAGTATACTATGGTTTATTATTGGCTTAAAGTCTGTTTTAGTAAGTTTTGTTAAGTCTTTTGATGTATTGTTTTAACAATTGAAACTATCAGTTTGTCTAATAAAAAAAATTAAGTTTTTTAAATTTTAATAAGCTTGTTTAACTTGGTTTCAAATTAATCAGTAATTAAAGTTTAACAATACAAATAAAATTAAAAGTGGTAAATCATGTATAATAGATACAATTTGTCAAAGTTAATCAAAACCAAAATATTTGTATATGTATGTAATTCATTTGAATTAATTAAAACTTCTCGTCATTAACAACTTATAAATTTTAATTAATAAGAAAATAAATATACCTAATAAAGCACACTGTAGTCGTAGCGTAGAGCTTAGATCGTTTTTGTATCAGGAAATGTTATAACTTGTTTACATTAAGAATGTTGAGTTTTTTTAATATCTTGGATGTTTTTGAAATGCAGTAAATATAATTTTCAAAGCAACTGCTTCAGCAAATACAAAATCCAAAATCTGAATTTGCAGTCTTTGCTTGTTAATAGTTTGAAAAAATAGAAATGATTAATTTTCACCTTTTTAAACTTTTATAAGTTTAGAAGAATAAAGTAAGTACTACTGAAAATAACAATCTACAACAAACATAAGAAAGGAAAAAAAAAACAATAATCATGAAAAAAAATTAAACTACTTTTACTTAAATAGTGGTAAGCTCTTTTTTTTAAACCTCATACTGTCAATATTGACACAAAAAATATAGCCTACCAGGTGTAATGCACCATTTTAACTCTTCGATTTTGGTTTTACAATCATTGACATTTTTTTTTTGTCATTTCTACTAGAAAAACTACAAAAAATGCAACATACAGCTTATTAGTAAACTAGAAGTAAGATAGTAGTATAAAATTGAAACTTTGAAAACACATAGTAATTTAAAAAAGAGTCTAAATCTTTAATTTATTTTTATATATGTATTGTTTATTGAACAACATAAAAAAGCACTGAAAATATTTGGTCCCAGGACCTGGTGCATGAAAAACCTTAAGATTATGGAGTCCTACACCAGGGATACATTTTAAAGTCTTGTCCCAGACATATATATGTGTTTGTAATTTGATAAAAATATAATTACTCACAATATGCCAAGCTTTTTATCTATTTCTTAAATAATTCAGTCATCATAAATAAAATCTCACAGTAGTAACATATAGAGAATATATAGAGACTCACAATCATAAAAAATAAAAATTATATGTTATAAAAACAAAAAAAAAACTTTTTTTTGTTTTTTTTTGTTATAAAACTTTCATTTATTTGTTTTTTAATCTGTCAGAAAGAATTTCTAAATTTTGCAAGAAATTTTTCCTGAAAATGTGAGGTAATTATATGAAAAAAACTAGGATAAATACTTTTAGATTCATCCTACTTTCCCTACCTTTATGCTCTAAACATTCAAATGAAAAATAAAAAAACCTCTTAAACTCTTTATCTGTTTGATTTTTAGATTAAACATGTCTGAGTTAAGATAGAAATGCAGAAATATAGTTAGGGTTATTTAAGTTTCTTAGAATTTTTGGTGTTGCTTAACTTTAGGTGAGCATTCTTTGGTTCAATATACAGGAATTTTTCAGCTTTATTTTCAATGATTTTCAATTTTATTTGCCCTGCTTATATACTTATATTACTGAATGCAGGGTTGCCACTTTACCTGGAAAAACCTGGAATTTGACAGCTTAGGCAAAAATAACCTGGAAATACCTGGAATTTGAGAAATTTTGAAAAAAAATTTGGAAAAACCTGGAATTTTGATCAAAAAAATTGGAATTTTTAATAATTTTAACATTTTCAGTTGTAAAATTTGATTAGACATAAAAAATCTATCATATAAATAAGATTTTTTTGTCATCATAATTTTTTTTTTTTAAACATGTTTAAAGTAACTTTACAGTATCTTTTTAATGTTTAAATACTATTTAACACAATTTTTTAATAGAAATTAACTTAAAACTAAAAATAGACCCAAAAATGTGTACTTTTAAAAACCTGGAAGAAATTTGGAAAACCTGGAAAATTTTTTGAAAAAACGGGTGGCAACCCTGTGAATGTAATTTTAGCTGGCACCTTAGGTGACTCTTCAACTGTATATAACAGTGTCATTTCAACAATACAATTTTTAGACTTTTTTCTATTCTTTTAGTATTATGATTTATGTATGTTTATTTGCCCTGCTTATATACTTATATTACTGAATATAATTTTAGCTGGCACCTTAGGTGATTTTCAATTGTATATAACAGTGTCATTTCAACAATGCAACTTTTAAACTTTTTTGTATTCTTTTAGTATCTTGGTTTATGTATGTTACATATTGCTGTGAATTTAGTAGAAAAATTAACTTGTTTTGTTAGGCTTAATTTAACTCTAACAATAGTGTCGTTTCAACTCACTGTCATTTCAAATTATATTTTACATTATTAATGGTTTTTGTTTTTTTCAATAATATTAATATCGGAAAGCTAAAGACAATACTTATGAAGGACAGTGTCATTTCAACTATGAAACAAGACACTAAGACTACTAATAACACTATTTTTAGAGTTTAATAAAGCCTAACAAAACAAGTTAAATTTAATACAAAGTTCACAACAATATGTAACACACATAAGCCATAATACTAAAAGAATACAAAAAAGTTTAAAAGTTGTATTGTTGAAATGACACTATTATATACAGTTGAAGAGTCACCTAAGGTGCCAGCTAAAATTACATGAAGTAATATAATAACATTAGCAGGGCAAAGCCCTGCTTATGTAATTATTTTTAAAATAAAATTGAAAATCATTGCAAATAAAGCTAATAAATTCCATGATAAATTCCACTATATTGAACCAAAGCAGGCTCATCTAAAGTTAAACATAATAGAATTTTCTTCTATACATAAACCTAAGATAAATTGTCAAACCTAAGATAAAACTTAAGACCATAAACCACGCTCTCAGGTTGCTCATCTGATCCTGATAACTTAGGCTAGTTTGAAATTTTTAAAAACTCATGCTTGTTAGGATATTTTTTGAGTCTCAGATTTGTCTTTTTAACCTTTAAATCTGTTTATTCTTGAAAATTCCTTTGTTATTATTTAGATCATTTTAAGTAATTAATCTTGGTTAACAGTACAATTTTAATTTATGACTTAATAAAACAAATTTTTTGATATTTTTATCATCTCATACTAGGTTGATGTAACTTAGGTCACTCAGGCTGTTTTTTTTTGCTCAAAGAGTGGCAGGCAACTCTGATAAATACTATATACTTGGCAAAAGTAGTTTATCATTGAAAGTTTAGTCTATTTTACAACATGTTATCAGAATATGACTTGTAATCAAGAAGTTAGTAATATATCTCTTATTTTGAATTTTTAGATAAGAACACTTAAGTTATAAATAAACATAATTTTAACTTATAATATTTTCCTTACTTAAATTACCCCTTAATTTGTAATATTTTATGATAGTTTATTAATTTTCATCCCAACTTTTAAAATAAATGCACAAGTTAGGTCTATAAATCTTAAAAACTTTATCTTTTTCCTCTACATGAGTGGCCATTTTGCTTGTTTAATAGTAAATTTAGATTAGATAATAATTATTTGCTATAAAAAACTATATTAAAGTGATTAGTTGTCCAGAGTTTGTTTTTAATAAAACATATTTAAAATAGTATTACAGTATTTTTTAGTAAGTTTTTACTATTAAATCTTTTTTTTTTACCTTAAATTTAATTTTCTACCAAAAGAAAAGAAAACTTGCAGACTTGCCACACACTCGGGACACTCAGGATTTTTTAAAGTTTTAAAAAATATCAGGATGACTCAGTACAGCTCAGGATAAATTGGGATATTTTGAATTTCTTTTATAAACTCAATATGACTCCGTGTAGTTTTTTTTTAATGATAAACTTAGGATTAAGGGCATAGTTAATTTTTTAATAACTAAAAAACAAAAATTTTATACAAAAAAAAAAACAAAAAAAAACAGCTTTTTTTGTCATAAGATTTTAATTTTTAAATTTATTCCAATAAATTTTCTAAATATTGCAAGAAGCATTTCCTGAAAGTTTGAGGTAGCTATCTCAAAAAGCGTAGGATAATATAGTTTTTAGTGATTTCTAGTTGTTTGCCGTTTTAGTTTGCGCCTTTTATGAGGGAACCTATTATAGTCTCCGGCTATATTTCAATAATTATTTTGAGTTTAAAAAATCTGTAAAAAGCAACTTGTAGCTTAATTAAAACTCAGTAAAATAAGACTAAATTGTGAAAAAGGTGATTTACCCCTCTATGCCCTTAATTTAGGTTTTTTAGCAATCTCAGGGAGGATTTTTTTTTAGATTTTAAATAAGATTTCGTTGATTTAGTTTTGTTATTTTGTAACCAACTTTCTTGAACAACTTTCTTTTTATTAATTAAAAAAAAAACATTTTTAAAGATTTGAAAAACTCAATTTTTGTGATTGAAAGAATAGCAACTATGAACTTGCATTCAATAAAACTTTGAAGAAGACCTAAAATAAATTAAAAGAAAAAACATGTGTCCACCTTGATCCATTTGCCTCTACCATACAACAACCATACCTAATTTAATTTGTGAGAAGATAAAATATAATTTAAAATAAAGACATAGTATTTAAAACTTCAAACATTATTAGCTAATTTATTTAAATCCATAACAGATATATAAAACACTCTCCCAAGTTTTTCTGTTATGGTTTAATAAGTAGTATTTAGATTTTTATTGAAATGGTATACTGTTTTATATAACATACCAATCAGTTATAATATATTTATTTTTTAAGTTTGTCAATGTTATGATTTCTAAGAATTGTAATACAAAAGTACCTATAACTACTTTTAAAAATTAACTTAGATTATGTAGTTTTTTTTTTCTAAATATTTTTTTAGGGAATGAAGAGAAATTTACTTTTTTTATTACTTAGTTTTAGCCTGTTGACCAGATATACTTAATTTTTGATTTACTTAATAGTTATAATTTAGGTAGGCATTATCTTATTTATAATATATGTTTTTAAGTTTAATAAAAGTATAGATTAATTTGCAGTTTTAGAAAGTTAAGTCTTTTTAACTATTATTGTTTTGTCAATCAATTGTATTTATTTATAAAATAATAAATTTCTGAGATTGAATCCTGTGGTACTTCTTCTTCTACTATTTTATTTCAGTTAAATATGATTCTAATAGTTCAAGTTTGTTTTTATTATACATCATTATATTCTACTTAATAAACAGTTTTCACACATTTCAAAGTCTTAACTTAGATCTAACAAAACAACTGAACAGACAACTGCATTACCCTAATTTAACAAAGAAAGTGTACTTAAAATATACCCTGTCAGAGCCAAGGTAGTAGATTGACTCTCATTGAACAAAAATTAAGAAGTTAACAAGATATTAAATTGCACTAATCAGGGTTGCCACTCGGTCAGGAAAAGTCAGGAAAAATAAAAAAAAAATGACAAAAGTCAGGAAAAGTCAGGAAATTTGATAAAATTAAAAAAAAAACAGATTTTGTCAGTTTAAATTTACAAAATTCCTTGTTCTTAAAAGCCTTCAAATGGTAAAAATTAATTAAAAGTACTTTAAAGTCAGAAAAAGTTCCAAAATTTTCCTAGAAATTTACAAAAATATTTAAATTCATTTCCAATGCCTTCATCTGGTATAAATTAATAAAATATCCTTTATAAAACTGCAAAAATTTTCTATTAACATATTGAACAAGTACCCTACTTGAACAAGCAGATTTTGTAAGATTTTTAGTATTGATGATCTGTAGCAAGGACGATTCCATAGTGAAACTGTGATATATACACAGAAGTTTATCTAGCATAATTTTAGAATCAAATTGTTTTTTGTTTAAGTAAATAATTGAGTTCTTTATAACTAAGCATTTAGTTTAGTATTTTATGTAACAAGTTGATGTGTATATTTCTTTATAATTTATTTAAAAGTTATTTAAGTTTATAAAATAAGTTATAAGAGAGGTTTATGCCAAGATTAAGTTTACTTAATACTTGTATTTTTTGTAGAGTAACTTAAGTTTTTAAAGTAAATAAGAGTATATTTATTTGTTACAAATTTTATACTTAATGATAAGAGGAAATATTTTATACAATAGATATATAGTTTACTTTTTTATGTCTTTTTTTACAGTTACTTAAGTTTATTCTTTTTTAATTGATTTTAATTTAAGGATTTTATATTAAATAGTTTGGGTATTATTTTATTGAACTAAGTGAACAATTTATATAAGTAAAAGATGTTTTAAGTAAATACTTTTTATTATTATATATTTTTAACTTCTAGGTTGTTCTACAACTTATATGCTAAGTCTGACTAAGGTTTACTTTTTAGTTAGATAAATAGCTTATTACTGGTAGAGAGTAAATTTATTTTTCGTATTAAGGTGTTAGATTAGAAATATTTTACAGGAAACTATTACTTTAGGTATTGGGTTTTCAAACTCAGACTAACCATTGTTATCTTTTTCAGATCAGTATTTAATTATTTTTTTTTATATTTTAATTATGTCAAAGTTTAAATATTCTAAAAAATTGTGTTCTTTGTTGTTTTAAGGTTCAACTGTAAAAATTTGTTATCGTTTTAAGATTTTAGTTGTGAAAGTTGGTTATTAGTTCAAGGTTTTAATTGTAAAAGTTTCTTGTATGTCGTTTGTTTATCTAGATACATTCATGCTAGGATATGCTAAAAAATTGTGTCTTTTATCAGACAAGCTGTGTTTATAAGGTAATATTACAAGTATTTTGCTGATCGAGCTGTTTATTACAAACATCAATCATACACAAATGGTTTAAGTGATGTACTGGAAGTTTGATGTTAGAATTCAGCAATAAACTGTTGTTTTTAACCTGTATTAAAATTAGATTGAAAGCTTTATATAGTTTAAAGTGTTAGATTAAGTATTTTAGAATAAGTTTGGTTTAAGAGTTTGATTTAGAAAAGTCAGGAAAATTTTGGTAAAAAGTCAGGAAAAAGTCAGGAAACTTTTCTCAGCTTGATCAGTGGCAACCATGAATAAAAAATGCTAAAATCTAGACTGCACCAATGGCATCTGTGTTAAGTTATTATGATCAATATTGACCTCTGATATAGTTTATTTGTATGCATTATTCCCCTAAGATATATAATTATAACATTCCTATGCAACTTGTCAATAATTTATTTAGTCAGTTCTTTTTTAGTAGGTGTCCCTCGGTTTGATCTAAAACATTTAAAGATGGCTGCGGATTTTAAAGTAATTAAGTGTTTTAGTCCATAGCTTAGTGCCCTGATAACCTAGAGGTTAAGGGCATAGGGTGGGGGAGTAAATCACTTTTTTCACAATTTGATCATATTTTATAGAGTTTTAACTAAAACTTAAAGTTGCTTTTTACAGGTATTAAAAGTTTAAACAATTTTTGAGATAAAGAAGGTCAAATTCGGAGGCAACAATAGGTTCCTTATGAAAGGCGCAAACTAAAATGGCAAATAAAGACTATTTCTAGTTATTTGCCATTTTAGTTTGCGCCTACATAAGGAACCTATTGTAGTCTTCGACTTTGACTGGCTATATCTCAAAAAATATTTTGAGTTTTGAAAATCTGTAAAAAGCAACTTGTAGCTTAGTTAAAACTCAATAAAATAAAACAAAATTGAAAAAGGTGATTTACCCCACCCCCTAATCCCAAATCCTTTAATCATTAATTTTCTATAAAATATTAGTGAAAAAGTGAACTTTTTTATAAAACTTACTGTAAAGTTATGTACTTCATTTTTAATTCAAAAACAACATTCAAATAAACAAGGAAACATATTTTTTTTTAAATATCAAGTTCATAGTTGAAAATGTTTTAAACTTTTATCTTTTTATTGTTTCTATACTACTTTCACTATATATTTAATAGCAAATGCTTCTAAGTCTTACTTAAAAAAGAAATTAATAATCTTACCATAGTTTTAAGTTTTGTAAATAAAATAGAATTTTAGTATTTGTAAATAAAGAAAAATTATTTTATAATATATCACTACTCTATTGTATACTTTTGAATAAAATGTTTTTAAATGTCACGTTGAAATTAATATATGAATTTTATTATTTTTAACTTGCATAAACTATGTTTAGTATTTGTACAGTTTTTCTTTGCTTATTTGGCAGGTTTCAGTTGAAAAGTAGGTTTATATCGAGTTAGAATCAATGTTTTACTATAAACATATGTCTAACATCATTTCTCTAACTAAGCAAACAGTTTACAATTACGTCATAGTTCAAATTTTTTTTCAGTATCAAAGTTTTATTTTGTTTAATTTTGTCTGTTTTAACTTCTGTTTCAATAAAAAAATGAACTAAAATAAATTAACAAAAAATTTAATGCATTGCACAATATAAAAAGGTAGATTATTAAAAGAAAAAACATTGTTTTGTTATTGTATGTGCATTATTGGGTCACAGACTAATTCGGCCATAATCTAAAAAAAAGCTTGCCCATCATGGCCGGATTAGCAAAGAATCACTGTACTTTTTTATTAAAGTTAGTAATTATAAAACTTTTTACAACTTGAATATTCAATGAACATTTCAATACAATTATTTTTAGATATTATGCTAAAAATGGGATTATCAAAATCAAAACCATGTGTTTTCTGTGATTTATTAAAGGATGGGAGTAAAGTAATACAATCTAATGGAGATGTAGCAACATTTAAAGATAGAAGCCCAGCTTCA
This sequence comes from Thalia democratica, assembly GCF_965202585.1. Lineage (NCBI taxonomy): Eukaryota > Metazoa > Chordata > Thaliacea > Salpida > Salpidae > Thalia > Thalia democratica. The sequence continues at coordinate 44,344,466 of NC_139165.1, forward strand.
GATCATCATTACTTAGTTGTACCAACTAAATTTGTGACAAATCCTAAAACTCTAGAAAGCAAGCATATACCCTTAATACATGATTTGGAGAGTTTTGCTCTTGATTTTATTAAGTCAACCATAGGAGAACACTTTGACGATAAAGAGTTGCTTATTGGCTTCCATTGGCCACCTTTCATTACAGTTGAGCATCTGCATTTGCATGTAATTTATCCTAAAAGCAATTTAAATCAACTTGGTAGATTGAAATTTCCCAATGGTTCCTGGTATTTTTTATCACCAAGTAAACTTATAGGTTACATAAAAAATAAAAAAGCCCAACTTCAAATTTCTATTGAAAGACTGATATGTTATTAAGTGACTTGCGCTCTAACATTATTTTATTTTAATATATTAGAATTAAGTTTATATCTTATAAGGCTGTATAAGTTTAACATTCTCTCTATTTTGAAAAGTTGTTTCACTTTGATGAAAATTTGTTAAAATATGTTTGTGTTTAGTAAAACACCTTGTTTGTTTTAAATCAAGTAAAATAGCAGACTAATGTTCAAAATTTTATCTAAAACATTTTTACAAGTACCTCTTGGTAAGTTTTAAAAATTATCACTAAATTTATTTATCTTATGAATAATATTCTGTATACTTTTAAGTATGTAAAAGATTGATAATAAAAAAACTCTAAAACTTATTGTTTTTTTGTGGTATTGCTTATTTATATTTTTTACATGTTTTGAAGCTAAATATGAATATTTAGTAAAAAAAAACAAATCATTTATTCTATTTTATGATGTTATTTGGCTTGAAGGTTACTTAATTTTTGTATAACTAAGTAATTATAATTAGAAATAAATGAATTTTAGTTATCTTTTGTTAACATATTATTTGAATTTAAGATAATTTGTTTGTTTTCTAGATAATTGAGTTATTAGTTTTTTATTTTGTTATTTTGTGTATTACTAACTATTAACTTTGTAGTCAACCTTATTTTTGTAATCATTGTTAGTATACCCTGCTATATTTTCAGATTTTGAAATAAAAATCCAGTAATATGGAGTTCAATGCTGATGACTTGATGGCTTTACCAGTAACTCCTCTTAAGCAGTTGCAAGAAAACAGCCATCTCATGAGAAACAAAATGGAAATGCTGATTATGGAAACACAGTTTAAAGTTTGTCAGGCAATTGAAAAGTTGGAAACTTCAAAGAAGTTTAAAGTTGACAAATGGAGCAAAGAAAACAATACTGGAGGAGGTGTGACTTGTGTCTTGCAGGATGGAGATGTCTTTGAAAAAGCTGGAGTCAATGTCAGTCTTGTCTGTGGGTCTTTGAGTGAAGGCGCTGAAAAACAAATGAAAAGCGCCAGGGGAAAGAAGTTTGAGCGCCACGAAGACGGCACACTTCCCTACGTTGCCATGGGAGTGAGCTCGGTCATCCACCCCACCAACCCCCACTGCCCTACTATCCACTTCAACTACAGGTACTTTGAAGTCACAAACTTGGACCAGAGCAAGACGTGGTGGTTTGGAGGCGGCACTGATTTGACCCCGATGTACCTGGATGAGGCCGACGTGAAACTGTTCCACAGTGAACTGAAGTCTGCATGTGACAAGCACAAAGACTCTTACTACCCGGATTACAAAAAGTGGTGTGACAAGTACTTTCACATTCCCATCAGGGGCGAGTGCCGCGGGGTTGGAGGCATATTTTTTGATGATTTGGAAACTGAAGATCCGGCAACCGCCTTTGAGTTTATAAAGTCTTGCACAAAGGCCATCATACCCTGCTACGTTCCCATCATTGAAAAGAACAAGAGCAAGAACTTTTCAGCTGAGGAAAAGAGGTGGCAGCAGGTGAGAAGGGGCAGGTATGTGGAGTTCAACTTGATATATGATCGCGGCACAAAGTTCGGCTTCAATACCCCCGGAGCCCGAATTGAAAGCATTATGATGTCACTGCCGTTGACCTCGCGTTGGGAGTACATGCACGAACCTGAAGAGGGAAGCAAAGAGTATGAACTGTGGCAAGTTTTGAAAAGTCCAAGAGATTGGGTCTAGTGGTTTCAGTTAAAAAAATCATAAATTAGAGTAATTTGGTTTTAATCGGTTTTAATAATTTTTAAACAATTTTACATAACATTTTAACATCTAGCTAATTTTTTGAGTTATATAACAGCTCTAATGACAATAGTAAATTTGCATCTTTACTTCAAGTTTTACCAGTAATTGTTTTACAATTGATTGTAGTTTTAATTTATTTAATTTATTTTTGCTTAGAAGAATGACTTTATCTGTTTTAAACATTTTTTACTTTTTAAATTAAGATACATTTTAACATCAAATATTTAATTTCTTTCTGGTAATGATACTTGAGAATTTATTTTTAACTAATTTTTTTTTACTGCATTGATTTAGCTCTTTAAATGATTGTAAATGCTTAATAAATTTTTATGGTACTAAGTAAATTAGTTTTCTTACAGACCATAACAAGTAAAGCTGATAATGTATAGAAATAACGATAAAGCTGCAAGTGATAATGAGTCATCTGCGTCTGAAAAGTCAGACGGTCAACTTTCAGATACTGATGATGAAGTCTTTCAACCCAGTGCCAAAAGGTCTAAGCAAAATAATGGGATGGTTGTTGAAGTTTGTCAAGGTTCCAAATTTGTAAGTAAAGTTCGTAGAAAAAAAGACATTTGGTCTAAAGTGATGACTAGTCAGTTGCAGGATGAAACAATAAAAGATCTTGTAAATACTGCTGTTGAGGGTTGTAGAACAAAAGAAAGGTGTTTTATTTTTTTAGCTCTTAAATCAGTATGCCTTGGTCGTAGAGTATTTTTTAAGTATTTATAATAATAACTTTTGTAAAAACACCACAGGATATCGAAAGTATGTTTAATATTTTTAAGGAAAAATTTTAAAATTTTAATTCATATGTGTAGTGTAACTTCTTCTAAATAAACCCGAAGGAATATGTTTGTTTAAAGTTTTAGAAATCAAAAAACCTTACTCAACCTTTTACAATAAATATATGTATCTTAGTAGATAATATAATCTAAGCTGAAAACATTTGGTAAGTATTTTTAACTTTTTTTTAACTTTTATGAGCGAAGTTAATATTTTCCTATACTACTTATTGTTTAAGAAAGTTAGGCCAACTCAGGGTAGTCTGTATTGTTTAATGAAAATTATGGCTACTGAATAGTTTTTCTTAAAATTAGGTTTAGTCAACCTAAATAATAAACAACATCGCTACTTTATTGAAAGAAGTTAAATCAATTTTTTTTTAATTACCTGCAAATGATGTCAACTATTTAGTTTGATTGAGTTTAAAAGGTGTAACTCAAAAATTTAATTATTGTTTATTGAAGAAAAAATACTAAAGTTCATTAAGATACAAAGCAATTTAAAAAGCTTATTAAAAGCTCAGGTTTCTAAAAAACAGATTGTACCTTATATTGTAACAATTAATAAAAAGTTTTTTAACCTCAATAAAAACACTTAAATTATGGTATTCTATTTTTTCCTTAGGGAATTGCCTAGTTAAAGTTTTTTAGTTATTTTTAACTTATATAGTTTGCTAAAATATTTAATTGAAGTAATGCTACTTTATTGAAAGAAGTTAAATCAATTTTTTTTAATTACCAGCAAATGATGTCAACTATTTAGTTTGATTGAGTTTAAAAGGTGTAACTCAAAAATTTAATTATTGTTTATTGAAGAAAAAATACTAAAGTCCATTAAGATACAAAGCAATTTAAAAAGCTTATTAAAAGCTCAGGTTTCTATAAAACAGATTGTACCTTATATTGTAACAATTAATAAAAGTTTTTTTAACCTCAATAAAAACACTTAGTTTATGGTATTCTATTTTTTCCTTAGGGAATTGCCTAATTAAAGTTTTTTAGTTATTTTTAACTTATATAGTTCGCTAAAATATTTAATTGAAGTAATTCGCGTTAACATTATGTTTACATTAGTCAGTCAATTACTTTTTTACCAAATTTTTTTTTTGTTATCCTAAACTTACACTAATATAAGCTTTTTTATAAAGTTTAAACATATATACAGAAAATATGTATCTAAGTTTTTAACCATGTTTCTGACTAAAAACTTGACTTGAGTTTGCTATTTAACACTTGGTGAAAAACTTTTAATTAAATTTTTGTTATTCTTTGTAGAGGTCCTGAGAGCTTCACCAGACCAAGGTTTACGAAAGAAAACAAAGTATCAGAGGAAGACGGAAAACTTTCAGCTGTAAGTTTAATTTGAGTTCGTTTTTGTGCAACTGTAAACATTTTTTGTTTTTAGCAATTTGATAGGGTATAAGTTTATTGTATTTTAACACATATTCACTTAATATATTCAAAAAAAATGTTCATACTACTAAAAAGATTAGTTTTGTTAAATAAAAAGTATATACATCAGGGTTTCCCAAATTTCCTTCAAATAGCTTCCTTTAAAGAAATTTAAAACCTTTGGCCCCTTTAACAATATTACTCAAACTATTATTAAAAACACTTAAGACTTTTTTTGCTCTTCATCATCAACTCCAGAATATATAGTGTAAGTTTCAATTATGACCTTATGGCTCCCCTGTTGCTCCTTTACTGCTCATGCTTTCCTTTGGCCCCTTTGCTGCTCGTGGCCCCCTGAACATCTGTCATGGCCCACTTTAAGAAAGTTTGATATATTTTACTTAATATATAGCACTTTTTTTATTGTTTTCACTTTGTAATAAAAATTAATATTTACTGCAACATAATTAGAATTTTAGTTTTCTTTAAATGTAAAAAATGATTTTTTTTTAAATCTTCTAATTAACACTTTAAAAGAGTTTAGAATGTGACAAACATACTTTTGTAAATTTCCAATTTCAAAGCCGACGTTTAGGTCACTATGCTGATGTTATGGTGATTAGTATTTTGTATATTTCATATTATGAAAGTATTTAAGAAAAAATCACATGCATGCTTAACAATATTAACAAATGGTTGTCACAGTCGATTCTTGTTGTTTTAGGTTCAAAATTTATTTAATAAACAAGTCTCATGATCAAGAAAAAAATGTTTAACTCCTAGAATCGATGCGTTAGATAAAAAATACAAGTTTTACTTTCAAGCTGTATACCAGTATGAAAAGTTGCAAACTGGTGCTTCATAAAAACAGCTACTAATGTCAGCTACATGAGAAAAAGATAGGGAGAGGATGTTGAAAAATCTTAAAATTAATGGAATTGTTTTAAAACTTTAAGAAAATATTTCCAATAAGTGATTTGAAAAATAAGTTAATGGTTGCGTAATGTAGCATAAACTTATTTATTTAAAAGTTAATACTCAATCAAAATGTCTATTTAAATATTTTAAGATAAATAGCATTGTTGTTGTTTAATGTTTCAAAAATTTCAATTAATTTAGAAAATTTTACTTTATAAATGAAAAATTAACAAGTAAATTTACCCTGATAACCATTAGGAAACAAAGATAAGCACATTCAGTAAACTATTATTACTTCAAGTATCAATTATGTTTAGTTTATAAAAAATGTTTTTACAATAAGTCAAGAATTATAGTCAAAAGTTTTCGTTGTTGTTCTACTTTTAATTCTGTCGACAGTCATTAGTTTTTACTTTGAAGCTGATAGTACTACTTTATTTTAAATATATATTAAGAAAACCGAAAAGACCTATTACATTTCACCTGCAATAATAATCTTCTAAAACTATGGTACTGCATCGAGTACAAATACTTACATACTAATACATTAAACTATTACTTAGAAAGTTAGTAATACTATAAACTACAAGTGTATAATTCTGTTATTACTAAACTATTTAATCATAAAAATTGTTGAGAACACATAAAGTAAAAGAAAGTATTGTACAGTTTTGTCTTTTGCATTTTTTTTTTATAAGTATAGATATTTTTAATTTTATTTGTATTACTTACAAACAATTGCTAAATAATTACTCTATTATGATAAACCAAAACACAAAATTGACAATAAAAAGACAACTAAAAAACTGCTAATTTTTATAAGTAATTTAGAATATGAAACAATAATTAGTACTCAACAAAAATATTGAGGTCTAATATTATTGAGTATATAGATGTAGTAACTGATTTTAATCTTTTATAAAAAATGATGACAGCCTCTTTTAATGTATAGTAATTACAATATTAAGTTTTAGCAGAGTCAGAAAAAGTTTATTGATTCAGGTTTTTTATGATAGTTTATGATTTAACTACTAAACTTGACATTGTTTGTCATTTTTGATTAGAAGTTTCTTGTTTGAAAACGCATTTAGTTTCGGTAAAGCCTCTCGTTTCGTTTTGCAGAGTTCCATTGACAACTCAATACAAAAGACGATGGAAGGCATCGACATTGAAACTTCGTCTGCAGACGATGTGAAGCAGCAGCAGTTCCACGACAGGAAGTTCAAAAAAGCTCACAGGAGAAGTGGTTTGTGTACATTTTTTTTTTTGAGCTGTGCATCTTTAGATTCAAGTTTGTGTCCAACAAACTCGATGCAGAACATTTGCCTTTTAAAAGTTTGTTTTATATATTAATTTAATAAGTTTTTACAAATACAAACTATATTAGTAGATTAATAAATCTTGTACCTAAACTAATCCGGAAGTTGCTCCAGAAATAACTTTTAAGTGAAACTAATTTTGATTAAATATAAGTTTTCATTTAAATTTAAATAAATATTTTAGTCGGTCTATTTAGTTTGAAAAGAACAATGGTTCTAATGGTTCAATGTACTTTAACAAGTTGTTTTTTTTTTTTTTGATAAAGTGTTAGTAAACAATAAAACGTTATATTGCAGGTATGTTATAATAGCCTAATAACAGATTTACTTACTGTTTTTTAACCATTTTTAATTTAAAAAAATTAAGTTGACCTTCCTGACCTACTTTTTTACAAGACATATTATTTTCCCGTAGTTGAAAGTCATAAGTAGTATAAATCGTACTATATAAAACTAAAAATACAACTTCAAAAAAGTTTTGATATAAGATACTGTTTTTGAATTTAAAAGCTTCATTTAATTTTTGAGATTTAGTCAGTACTAAATTACGTTTCTAATGCAACTGAATCGATTAAAGTTCTTATGACCAATTTTCATTCTGTCTCTTACGTTTTTTAAACAATTTACCTCAAAATTTCAAAAAGTGTTTTTTGAAAATTTCAAAACATTTTTTTTTAGCATTTTGAATAATAAATGTTTTATTAACAAAACCATCAAACAAATGTTTTTATTTGCTTTTTATAAAATTAAACATACTGTAAGTTCTAAAAAGGTTATAAAATTAAAAATATCTTTTTGACATACTTTTTATAAATTTATTAAAGATTAGACTTGAAAAATTTAAAAGAAATTGTTAAAAAATTGGAGGAGATATATTTTATTGAATCAGTTGTTTTAGCTTGTGCTTTCTATTAGGAAACTATGAAACTTTCAAAATTTATTTGCTAATATCTAATAATAATAATTATCTAATATCAAAAGATAACTTGAATTAAAAAATAAAAAACTGTAAATTGCAACTAATATCTTAGTTATCAATTTAAACAATGAAACTTAAATTAAAAGAAGTGATGGTTTTAATTATTAGCCATTGTTACAACTTTTATCATTATTGGCTATTATAAACTAATTTTTCAATTAATTTATTACTTAAAAGTAGTATGTTTTTTCAGAAAAAAATCTATACTTAAATTTGTTTTATCTATTTTGTTTGTATGTTTTTTATTGACAATGATCTGTAGCTTATTTTTCAAAGAAAAATTATTAACAACTCATTTCAAAACACTAAAAATATTTTTAGCTTCAATAAATATAAAAAAAATGTTCCAAGTTTAATACTCCAAGTAACAAGTTACTTAAAACAAAAACTTTTTTTAGGACACAAAAAACCTGTTGCGAGATTTCAAAACGGAAAGAACAATGTGATTCAGTTGGACTACGGCGTGCCGAGGTACCTCAACAAGAAAAATGAAGTCGATGAAAACTCAACTTGCGCCGATGTGGCTCAAGAAATTGCTTTCAGGTTAAATTTAGTTTTGCTGCTTTTTATATTGATAAATTCATCTTAAATCATAGGTCACTACTAAAATTACAGTAACTTGAAACTTTAGCTAAAATCTATAAAAAGTGATTTGAAATTTTCTCTACAGTATGTGTTTGCATAACTTGCTAAGGAGAAAGTAATTCTTAATGCTTACCATGCTATATTTATTTCAGGTGAATAATTGCTCACGTAAATAATTCCGTTAGGAATTTATAATATTGCATACTTTGTTATCAAAATTTTAGATGTTATGGTTAAATTTTTTAAGGAGAAATCTTTAGTGACTTACTTCAAAAATTTTAATAACTTAATTTATTTGTAAACATTTACATTTAAATATACATTTGTGAAAATTCCATAAGTACTGCTGATTACATAAAAATGTTTTAAAGTATAGTCTATTTTTCCTAATTAAATAATTAGAAATTTAAATATGTATAATAACAAAATATTTAGAGCTTTATTGAAATCAATTTCAAATACCAGTATTTATTAAAATAGGAACTATTTGCTAATCATATATGATAAGAGATTGGTTATGTTGATAACAATTACAAAATACAATAAAAAGTTAGCGATTTTAATGCAAGCTGTAGTTTTTTATGATACAAAATTTTTAGCTTTTAAATTGTAGTTTGTAGTTTTTTAGTTAATTTTTTTTTTGATAATTACCAAGTCATTAGCGCTTTTACAATCGTACTATATAAAACTAAAAATACGGGTGCACGACAATTCAAATTCTAAAATAAAATTAAAAGGGCCACAAATTAAAAATTAGTATATATTAAAAAAAAAATATATATAAATGTAGGTTTTATTAATATCTACAAGCCATTTTATTCTTTTTGTAAAATATTATATATTTTTTTCGATATGACTAAAATAAGTTTTTAAGTATAATTATTTTAATTATTTTTTTGATATCTTAAGAAGTATTTAATATGTTACAAAAAGAAAAAATGGCTTGTAGATATCAATAATACCAGCATACATATTTTATTTTTTTTTCAAATGTTTAATACTTTTTAAATTGTAGTTTTTTAAATTTTATTTTTAGAATTTGAATTGTCGGAATTTTAATTGTCCGAATTTGAATTGTCATGTAACCGAAAATACAACTTCGAAAAGGTTTTGATGAATTTACAGCTTAGTAAATTGTAATGTAAGGTTAAAAGTTCAATAAAATAGTTACTTTGTTTTTGCTATATACTTTGTATGCATGGGCATGCTGAATTGAAAAACAACAACATTCTAGGTTATGGGAAAGAAAACGAGAATTAATGCTGAAGATGGTGGTTTTTCTAGGTGTTAAAAAAGCATTGTTTTTGTATTCTAAAGTTGAACAAATTGAGAAACACGGTGGCATGAAAATTAATCAGGTATTTTGTTCAACTTTTTTTATAAAAAAGTTTGTGTTCTAATAAGTTTAAATATACCTATTGACTTTATTATATATTGATGAAGTAAACATATCAACATGAACTTAATTACTTTTAATTTATATATGATGTTTAAAAAATTATTAGAGTTTTTTGTTTCTCAACAAAGTCTCTGATTTAAAATAGTTAGTTTAAGTTTTTTAATACTTGTAAGATTACGTGTTTTAAACTGTGTTTATGGGGCTAGTTAAAATTAAAGTTAAAATTTTCACAATCTAAGTTCTAACAATTATATTTTTAATACTATGATAATCTTTACTAACTGAAATTTCGAGTAATTTTTTGAGATTTTAAAATAATAATTTCAATTGTATGTATTGTATTTTAATGTACCCAGTGGTACTACATGCTACAAACATAATGTACATTACTGCAACGATCCCCGTTGAACATGTACCCATTTGTTTATTTTTTAACTTTTTTAATGTTTCTATGTTGCCAGGGCGACAGAAGGAGGACACCCGGTGGACTTTTTATCAGAATGATTGAATTGGACAGTGATGTTGACCAAAAAGCATTTCAAGTTAGAGTTTTAAATGAATTTTACTCATGAACTTTTAAAAGGTTTTTAAACATTTCAAAGGAAAGTTTTTGAATATTTTAAAACTTACTGTTTAAGTTTTACAGAAATGTTAAAAGATTTTTTGCGACAGTGTGATGTAAAACAATAGCTTGTTAAAAGAAAAACTGTTTTAACTATCTGTCGGCTAATTTGTTGTGCAAACACTCCTTTTTTATAGCCTATGTTTGCTTTGTCAAATTAAGCTAATATGGTATTCGGTGCTGTGTTTGTTTTCCAGGTGATGTATTGATTTGGTTTTAAATATAATTTTTGAAATATTTTTATTATTAAAAGTGTTTTAAGTGTATTTTAAAATTAAGGAAAACATTTTAACTAATTAACTTTTTTTAAAGAAAATGTTCAAGTGTAGTTTTTTTAAGTTGATTGTTTAAAGTTAAAAACTGTTTTAAATAGTTTGATGTTTTAAAAACTCTATAACTTTTTACAGTTTATTTGTTTAATAAAAAAAACAATTATACAAATGAAATTAAAAGCATTTTATCACAATTATTCTTCATTTAGTGTAATTTCACTTCATATTATAACTAGCACAACACAAAGTTGATTGAAACATTTGCTCTTGATAGTTTAAATTTATGAGAATAAAAACAAATCAATTTATTAGCAAAAGTATTTAAATCGTAACTACATGGTAAGAATCTTGCATAATTCTCTCAAAAAAGTTGTACATCTCATTCTTGCAGAAACTTTTAGAGGACGACAAGATCGAGGAAAGGAAAAGAAACAAGGAGAGAAGGAAGCTGGCTAGAAAGAGGGACTACGAAATGAAGCAGCAGAAGAAAAATCACCAGAAGAACCAGCACAACAAAGGGGAGAGCGCACTGAATGCTGAAGTCAAGCAGAAAGGTGATGAGGTGCAGAAGATCCAGTTTGTTGCTGCTATGGAAACCTGATGGTTGTGGTGTCATGAACACCGTTTGTATATGCAGTAAAGCGCAATATTTTTTTATTTTTCAGTTGTTATAATTATTTTAAAGCGAAACTTTTAAATGTTTTAGTTATTTATATGTTTTTATTTTTAAACGCAACGGTTTCTACCAAATTGTTTTGCATTATGCTGCTATGTTTAGTTTACCTTAAAAATTAGGTAGGGTTTTTTATGAAATTCCTATGTAAAAATAATCTCTAAAAAACGATTTCTTAAGTACAATGCCAACATCTTAAACTTGGACTTTTTTCGGGTAAACTTTTTTTTGCCGATAATGCTTTGTTTATATGCTCTGAATCATGATAGGTTTGGTTTTGAATCCATCCAATTTTTCCCATTGTGTTATGATTCCTCTACAATTGTTCTAATTAATTTGTTGTACAAACAGTTTAGATATTCAGCTAGAAGCTAAATTTGTGTTAATTGTTGCGTTTATGCAGTCTATAAGACTTACGTTTTAAGTAATTTTTTTAACTAGCTTTAGCAAGTATTTTTTAGGTATGAAAATTGATAAGTTTTTTAAGTTACCTGTGTTGCTCAGCTTGAAAACTTAAATAACAAATGAGAAACTTGTGTTAATTTTTTTCTGAAAGTTAGCTTTTAATTCAAGTTTGGTTGCCACTCCTTAAGACTTACCAACTACTTTAAAATTTAGACAAATATTAAACAAAGTAAACATTATCAGCTTTTACAGTCCCAGTATTAAGTAAATTTTTTTTATCAATCATTAGAGTAAAACTTTCATTTAAGGCTAGCAGCGCATTTAAGATAACGTCTTGCAAATAGGTTCTGGTATCAAGAAAAAATCTCGTTATAAAAGATGTGAATCTAGCCTGATGTTGAATTTTGAGTAATTTATCCAAAGTTTTAAAAAAAGTATGCAGTTGTATATAAGCAAATGACTAGTAAGTTTTTTTAAACATTGGTTTTTAGTTTGCCAAATTTGTTGAACTTTGAAAGTAGTTGCTAAATTAAGATAAAAACTGCTATTAGATTTACCCCTAAATTTGTATTTACCCAGACTAATTTTTGGATGTTCAAGTTTTCTTTTTTATTCAAAAAGTGGCAACCTTGTAATTTGCTAAATAATTTAAATTGTCTAATTAGCTCTAATTAATTGTTTTTTGTTTTATTTCACTTCACACTTTTTAATAAATGATGCACTACAAATTGGAATAATAAAATAATGTAATTTCAAGGAGTTTAGCCTACTTAAATTTAACTTAATACAATTTCGGAATAATTGAAACAACTAAAGTTTTCAACATGGGTTTAATATATTACAATTTAAAAGAAAGTGTTAAATACAAATTAAATTTTTTAATGTTCCGTTTCCTTCATGAGACTATATTTTAATAAAGAATAAACCCAAATCTAATTTAAGGTTATCCTGTAAAATTTAAATTTTAATAGCTTGGTAGAAAACAAAAGTTTTTATTATTTAATTTCTACTTAAATGTGAAATTTAAAATTATTTTCATTTTAAAATTACACAACACTTACCAAACTCGCCGGTAAAATGTTTACATTAGTATTACAAACTGCAACAAATATAAAGCATATAATTTTACGAATTGGCTGTTATCAATAAAACAGTTTAACGTGTTTGCTGGTAATAAATTGTATTTAATTCCTCTTTACTATAATTTGAAAAACACTCAAGATATCTTTTATTTAAATATACCTTTAATCTTATTTTCTTTAATTTGTATAATATTTATTTTAAATTATCTATGTTAGTAAGTTGTCTACTTGAAAATATTCTACAATGTCTTCATTAGAGTTAAACTTTTCCTGCACAAAACGTTAAAAGGTATCCGTGGTGTGCGACTTGATAACCGAAAGGTTCTTCCCGCACCAATTTCTAGGACCAAATATTTTGTGAGTCTTGTTTTGTCGTTTGATAAACTAATAATGATATCTTAAAAGTTTTAACTTTTAAAAGTCTTTTTTTTTTATTGAACTAGTATTATACATAACATTGCTTGACAAGTATTCCTAAAACTATCTAGCAAAGAAATATAAAAAACAGTTGAAAGAACCGTTTATTTTACCACTACTTTTGTATAAACCAAGGTTTACTAAATAAAAAATATTTTCCCTCTTTTGTTAGTTTTAGTAAGTCGGAAGGCAATTACTAGTGAGGCGCCACCAGCAAACTTACACAAGATATTCTTGGATTTGTAATGGAGATTATTAAAAAAGTCTGCAGATAACTGACAGGAGATTTAAAACTTACACTTTAAATTTTGGGGTATGTAATGAAAGAGGTGCCTAATTTTCTTGAAAGAAGCAATTGTGAAAATGAGTTTGGAAACCCTGGTGTGAATTTTTTTACTAGTTTTGAGGGTCTCTAAATTGGTACGTTTTATGAACAGTGAGAGATAACTATGAAAAATAGAATACTATTTGATGCTTGTATTTTCTAAAAAACTACTCTTGGAATCATTAATTTGAAGAAAAAACCAGCTCCTTAAAGTAAGAGGTTTTAAATTCGCTTTCTTCAATTTTATTATTTTGAGAAACTTATCTAAGAAAATGTGAATGTGATCCAAGCGATTGCGTCTAAAGAAACATATAATCGAATGGTTGAAAACTTAAAATGTCTGTGTAGTCTTATGTATATCTTCGCAAACTAAGGAAATAGAAATTAAATATTTTAGGAAATAAACTTGTTTTGTTTGACAAAATCAAACCATCAATTATATAAAGCTAAGTATTCAACTACAGCATCGCACATATCCATATTAACATTTTTTTTCTAATAAACAAACTACTAACATTTTTATATGAAATATATTTTATTTATAAAACTTTGAAAATATAAAAAGTACTAGAAAATTATATTTTAAAAAATGAAAAACACAAACGTATCAATTGTTTTTAAAAGTCAAAGTTAAAATATACTTTTTTGGGATTAATAAATGTAGTGAAGTTTTATGAAAAGTACGTAAATTCTTAAAACTTTTTATTTTACAATGGTGCTTTTAAAATTGTTATATCAAGTAAATTAAGGTTTCTTTTCACAAATTTTTAACTATCTAGGTTATAACTAAAGTATTATACACAAGGCTCAGTGTTAGGACTGTTGTTATTCCTAATACATATAAATGACTTACAGCATAATACTAGTTTTAACGTCCTTAACTTTGCAGATAATACAATGTTATACAAAACGTTCACAAAAGACACATACCTAAATGACAGTAAAAATTTTAACACAGAATAAAAAAAAGTACCAGATTGGCTTATAGGAAACAAACTTAAACTAAATCTTAATAAAACCAGAAGCATGATTCTATATCAATCAAAAAATAGTTATTGAAAAAAAAAGTATATTTTAATGTAAAAATAGGTAAAACAGTTATAAGAAACACAAACAGCTATAAACAATTGGAAACAATTATAGACAGTAATTTAAAATGGTCAGAACACATAGAAACTATAAAAACAAATTAAAAATACATTGGGTATAATATATAAAACCATACACTTCTTAAATGAAAAAGCATTACATTTGATCTTTAATTCTTTGCTTATGAGCAATGTTAAATATGGCTTGTTGTGCTGGGGAAGAGCAAATAAATAATGTATAAATGATACCAATGTTCTCATAAACAGAGAACTTAGAGGCATACATTATAAGAAAATTGAAGATAGTGTAAGAGAATTTACAACTCAGAAAATATTTTTGTAAGTTGAAAGTCTGTATCTATATGAATTGGGTCTGTTTATGTTTAAGTATAACAATAATCTGTTACAAGATAACTTTAAAAATTACTATAAAAATGTAAAAAATATCTATAATCACATACCACGTCTTCAGAAACAATTTTTTTTCTACCTAGATTCAACAGCAAAATAGATCATAAATTGCTATCCTACCAAGGAAGTTAGTTATGGACTGAGCTACCATAATATTTTGAAGTATAAGTCATTTTGAAAAATTCCAGGATGAACTTAAAAGTTATCCATTAAAAAGTGATTAACAAGGTCATTAATGATCATTGTTCTTCGTCTATTTAATTTTGTTTAAGGAGTAAATAGTATTTGTCATTTAATAAACAACTTTTATATATATTTTTTTTTGTTTTTCTTTGTTCAAAAGTTGAATTGCTGGTTACAATAATAGTGGTTTAGTCTAGATTGCAGCATTTTCTAACTCGTTATTCTTTAGATTATTTTTTAAGATTACTATTTTGAATTAAGTTCAGAATACTTACAAACTTTGTTTTTTTAGCATGCCAACGTAATAAAAAAGTCATAGATGTATATACTTTAACAGAAAATTGGGTATTTCAAAAGTACGCTGAGATAACTGTTTCAAGCAAAATTATGTTGAATTTTTTTTTCTGAGAAAATCAGAAAAAGGAAAAAAACTTCTTTTTTATGTTTAGAAATATTTTTTGCCTTATAATATCACAATTTTAGACTTAGACAAATATTAAAAAATATAAAAAAGTATATTTTAAAACAGAAGGAAATTTGTTGTTGTTAATATTATTATTGTTGTTGTTTTTTTTTTTTGTTTTCTTGTTAGAAGCATAAGTTTAATATTACTTGTCTTTTTATTTATAAAAGTTAAGTTCAGTTATGGTAGAATTCACTTTTTTAAAGTTATTAAAAAATTATGCAATAGTTTATTTATCTATTCGAATGTGAAATTATTTTACTGTTCAATTAAAACTATTAAATAAAATAAAAAATAATTAGCATAAAATACTGATAAAATTGAACGTAAATATATTTTAGCGTATTACATTTTTACTTTCTTTAAATAGGTTATAACCTATCATTCAAGTATTCAAATGTTTGCTTTAAGTATTGTTTATCTCCTTCTATAAGTTGATTTAAAGTTACATCTAATATTTAGTTCTTATATTACTAAACAAGTTTTTAAGTACATATTTATACACAAAATTCAGTGAATTTTCGTTTAATTTTTTTGTCTTTCATTTCGTTTAACTTATTGTTTTACTACTAAAGATTCAAATATTTAAATGATAAAAATTTAAATCTAATAAACCTTAAGACATTTTATAAGCATGTGGTGTACGACTCGATAACCGTAAGGTTCCTTTGTACACCAGGTCCTTAGACCAGACTTTTTGAGCGCTTTTTTATCGTTAAATAAACAATATATTAACATATGTATTCTCTAAAGTTTTCAATATATTTTTAGATTAAAGATCGAGAAAATATTTGACTAGTCTGATACAGTTGCTCAGGTTCACTTAGCTTAGAGAATATCTTACAAAAATGTAACATTTTTTCAACAGTAGATACTTCAGTTGTACTACCCAGCTACTCGATAAAAATGTTTATTGATTATCATGGATTTACTTAGAATATTGCTTATACAAATATGAGTCAATTTAAATAAAATTGAAACGTAAGCAGTTCTTATTATTTTAAACAATTTTACACTTTCGATGGCAATTATATGATCCTTATTAAAACGTAACTATTATTAAAAACCGACAATAATTGCTGCTTTAGAGATTTTTTATACCTCTTTTACAAAATATTTGTAGAGAAAAAAAATTAACTGTTATAGTTTACATCAGGGTTTCAAACTTTTTTGCAAATGGCCCCCTTTAAAGAGTTTGAAAAATCAATGGCCCCCTTCAACATATAGGTTACTCATAAACTATACACATGAGACCTTTTTTTTTTTATGCTCTTCATTTGCAACTCAAGAATATCTAGTGTAAGTTTCTATACTACCATAAAATACACATAAGACCTTTTTTTTTGCTCTTCATCTGCAACTCAAGAATATCTAGTGTAAGTTTCTAAACTACCATAAAATACACATGAGACCTTTTTATTTTTTTGCTCTTCATCTGCAGCTCAAGAATATCTAGTGTAAGTTTCAAGTTATGGCCTCATGGCCCCCCCTGTGGCTCCTTTACTGCTCATGGCCCCCCCCTCTTCCCCCTTTGCTGCTCATGGCCCCCTGAGTACCTGTCATCGCCCCCTAGGGGGCCACTTGGCCCACTTTGGGAAACCCTGGTCTACATACATATTGATAGTGTTAGAAACTTGTTTTTATTTTCAAACTTATTTTTTACAAGTTTACATTAAAAGCTTTTAAACTAAACAATTTATAGCTGAATTAATACTTATACACTACTTTAATTGCTACTTAAGCAGCTTAAACTGAAAAGAAACTTAAAACTTTATAAAAATACAAGTTCTTGTTTGTGACTACACTAGATATCAGTAAAGTAAAATAAAATTATAGCATGCCTTTTTCAATTGTTCTTCGTGCTATTTAAAATTAAGTTTATGAAAAGTTATAAACTTTGTAAAAAGTAATTTAAAAGTTTTAGCAAATATAAGAAGACTTTGTATTTTAAGTTAAAAGTACTTACTAAAGTTTAGATTTTTTTTAATGTGATCTGATCATGAAGGATTATGTTCTCAATACTAGGGAAGTGTTTAAATAAGGGCCAGTAAACTTTAAGGTCAGTCCAATTTGCATAAAAAAAAGCTTTTTTTTTATGTAAATTTTTTTTTGTTGGTCAAAAAAAACAAGTAAAAAAAGTAAAACAAAACTTAAAAATAAATTTTCTGATTCGGAAAATATGTAAATCAGACTCACCTTTATGTATATTTTCCTTTAAAAATTTTTAAAAAAGTAATATAAATGCGCTTAGAGTTTATTTCACTTGTTTATTGTCAATATATTTTTAAGTTAAGTTTTACAACACATTAACAATTTAACTTCTACTTTATTACTTTGAATAACTAGTGAAAAGGTAAGAATTAGAAAAGTTATAGTAATGTTAAAAAGTTTTGTAAAAAGGTCGAATTGGACATACGTACGTTAAACAAGTACACAAAATTTTCTGAATTGGAAAAAGAAATGTAATATGCTCAAGATAAAAAAAACGCAATTTTTGTAAATACTTTCGAATAAAAGTTTAAAACTAGATTACTTTTTTATCAAACGTTTTTTTCAACTAAAAGTAAAAATTAGTTTTATACCAAAATTTATCAGATTTAAAGTTGTAGCTTTCTAATTTTTTTAAAAGTTAACGCTCTGACTAATTTTATCTTCAGCTGCTTATCTATCTTAAATTGTAGACCTTAATAGAGTTAACAATTCTTCCAGATACTTCGAGTTTCATTATTTTCCATCAACAGAATCTTGTTACAAATAACAGGTTTAACCTTTCTTAATATTTCTTTGAGTGTGTTCATCGGCTAAATATGTGTATTAAATAAAAATATCCAACATGTTTAGAGAATCTCCTGTTAGTATTATTAGAATCTCCTTAATAAAAGATTTTATTTTAATATACAATCACAGACTCACGCTTAATATTAGCAATTTTATCAGAAAATTTAAAAGTTTTCAAGGTTATGCAAAAAAGTAAAAGGTACACGTAACTTTATTTTTTTCAAATAGTTTGTTTATTAGATATTTTTTAAAGAGTTGATTTTCTTAACCAATGTTATCCAAGTTTTGTTTTAGCAAGGAAAGCTTTAAGTAACCTCGCGCCAACTGGCATAACTTAAATTGTAGATGGATTTTTTAAATTTGGAATGAAAATTTAAGTTAATTAAAGTTTTGGCTTTCTGATCACCAATATTCAAATCATGAAATGTTGTTGTGCAATATCTAAGTTTACTATTTTGTTTAATTACTTCTCACTTTTAAGTGAACATATTTTTAAGCATACTTTTTTCTTACAAGATATATTTTAGTTTTTTTAATTATATACTTTACTTTTAGAGGTAGAATTGTGTTTTTTTTTAAGAAAAAATGAAACAGTTTTGTAGTTTTAAGAGCTTTATAAAAATTGAGTAAAACAAATTTTAATTGATTTATAAATTATGATACATTTACTAAATATATTTTGGCAAATAAGTACTCAATCTTTATAAAAACAACGAAAAATGAAGTTGAAATGGCGACAAAAATTGAACAAAAGCGGTTAAAAGTGACAAGTCTCAGGTGACACTACACGCGTCTCCTTGCGACGTCTGCGACAGCTATCAATCGATTGGCCGCTGAAGGCGACAAAGAGCAACGGCGGCCGCCATTGAACGGGCTTCAACAAAAAAGGGAAAATACACAGGGATTGTTCGCAACACTCACTGCATTTTTGGAAGTTGGTCAGAAACAGTTGTGATGGAATACCAGTACTTTTTCATAATAATTCTCATCATAGTGATAATAGTCAATATTATCATCATTATTTCACTGCTCTTGTGAAGAAAAGTTTCAAGCCGAAAAATTGGCTAGGCTGCTCAAATGAGTCAAAATATAATGTAGCTGCATTTTAAAAACAAGCCTATGGAGTTAAATTTTATGATGTAATAAAAATACAGATATTATTGCATTCTGTAGGTTTTTCATAGAGCAAATCAACTGTGGAGAGTGAATTAGTGTTGATTTGCGCGTGAGAGTCACGATGATGAGTTAAAAGAAGCTGGAAAATCGATTCGTCAAACGGATGTAGAGTTTAAAGATTGGAAATTGCCGTTTGCACTAGTTTTGATGTGCGAAAACTCAGAAACTAAAAATGACAATAGATGTGCTTTAAAAAATATACAAATTGTAAATATTTTATGTGTAAAAAACCGAAGTAGTAGAAAAATTTTGTTAAAGAAAAAAAAATTGTTACTTATTTTTGGAATATTTTTGAGGTTTTTGATTATTTTTTTTACCACTGGTAAAATTTTATATCTTTTTTACAACTATCGTACAAAGTAGTTTAAAAAATATTATTGTAATAAATTCAAAAGTTTACAAAAAGGCTACTTTTTGTTTTTTCAAACTATTAAGTGTTTTATTTGAGAGTAACTAGGTTTACAATTAGCTTTAGATACATAAAATCTTTAAAATCTAATTGTATGTTTACTAGTATAAAAATGCGTTTTTTAAGAACTAGCTAAATAAAATAGGCTATTTTTTACATTTGCCTTATTATTTGTGCTTTAATTATAATTGTAGAGTGTTAGTACTACTTAATATTGAAAACTGGATCTTTTGGAAAAAAATACTGCTTGTCATATGCTCTATTTTTGACGCAGAAACAACACGGATGCTTCATAAAACAGGAAAAATAAGTTAGTTTTTAAATATTTCTGATTTTTATAAAAATACTTAAGTTATTAAACTAAAGACGTGATAAAGAAAATTCTTAATATAAATAGAGGGATTAAATTCAAATTTATCAATCAAAAATATTTAAAATTGAGAGAAAAACAGTTCATTTAAGCAATCACCTAGTATCAGTTTATAACATTGATTACTTAAAGATTTTTTTTGTAGGTAACAATAACTGTTGTGTTCTACTTCACATCTACATATAAAAGTCGTCATATGTTGTTATAGTACAAAACTAATAAGTTTGTATTTTAGTTTATACACAGCTCGATAAATATCAAAAAAATATTAAAAAAATAATTTGACTACATTTGTATTCTAGTTTCATAATTTACATTGTTTAAAAAAAAATATTTAAACAATAAATTTTTGAAATTAATTTTTTTTCTTGTAAGAATTAAATAAAGTAAATACTTTATATTTCTAATGAAAAACTACTTATTAAAAAGAAAAATTATTTTATAACAAGAATATAAAGTATAAATGTTAGCGAAATTTATCAGCTGCACCCGGATAGAACACAGCGTTATAAAATATTTATTTCGCTGCATAACCACTAATTATCCTGGTAGTTAAGTTTCAGCTGGCTTTGAATTAGTAAAATTTCTTTAATTAACAAGGGATTAAAATTTTCATTAAAAGGGTAAAAGTATAAAAAATTCATTAAAAGATACTTTGAAAGTTCGTCAGAAAACTATTGAAAAAAAGCTTTTAATATAGCAGTGTGATTTAATTTTTAATGGCAAATATTGCCTACAACTCAAACAATTTTTTGAACTTTGAAGCTGTAATAAATTGTTTCGGTAAAGTCAATCAAACCCGTCTTCGTGAATCTTAGAAAGCGTCGAGTGAGTTTTGGAGCGACTCATTGAAGTCGTCGAAAATTTTTGCTTGCTTTCTTCAACTTGCGCCTTATTCGATTCTGCAATTAGTTTATTGTTTATAAGTGCACGCAAAAATTATATTTGAAATTAAAACTTATAATTTTTTTGATAAAACAGCATGAAACTTTAAAAAAATTAAAAAATCAACAAACGACTATCTTACCAGCAACATTGTTTTTACTTGCACTTGACGTTATTGAGCTTAATCTACTTGAACTTCTATATGGAGTTTTTAGAAAACTCACTGGTGTTGTCTTATCTGAAATTTAAATTTTTTTTTTGTAAAATATATGTTTTTAAAACTTTGTATAAAGTATTTAAAAAGGCTGACTTTCCAATAAATGCAACATAAGTTAAAAATAAGCGTTTAAATTAAAGTATTTTCACTTAAATAAATAAGTCAGTTACTGTTAATTTTTTTTTTACAAAACATTAGTTCTAGTAGTAAACGTCTAGATTCGATCGATTTTTTTTATCGACACTAAACGTTTATGAAGTTGTTTCAATAGTTATTAGTTTTGAAGCATTAACTTGGTTAGCTTACAAGCTTTCTTTTACTAAAAAATTAAAAGTAATTTTAAGTACACAACAAGAATAATTTACAAAATTTTTTTTAATAGGCCTAATTGAGTCCTAATTTTTGAGGCGTATTTTATCACAACATGCATTTTAAGCTGTTTAAAAATTGCAAAGAAATATTTTTAGAAAAATTTTATTTAACTCAATTTTTTTTTTAAACCGCGAAAAAAAAAAAATAAAATCAATGATGTTTCATACAAATAGTGTTAATGTTCGTTTTTTTCGGACAAATATATTTAACCTCAAGTGTTTACTAAAACACAAAGGCTAGTTTTACTTGTTGAAACTTGCAACGAAACTATTGAGAATACATACTGATAAGATTTCGTTCATAAGTAATTTATTAAAAAAAAGCCCAAACTGTTAGAATAATGTAGATTAAACTAACCAGGTGACTAGCTTTATGAAACTTTAATATCAATCAATTATTCAAAATGTGTAAGCGGTTAAGTTGAAAAGTTAAACGAAAAGAGTCGGTCTTATTGATGGTTTATCGAGCAAAGCAAATCATTTAGTAAAAGTGTTTTGTTCAGCTTTTGACCGCAATTTTCTTGAAATTTTATAAAAATTCTTAAAATTATTCGAAGCATTTAATGTTTTTGTTGTTATTATTATGTTATCGAGTTTCTGCATGTTAAAGTTTATAAACAAAGTAATTTTCACAATGGTGTTCAACTGCAAATTGAAACTAATAGTAGTTTAAAGTTTTATTCTAATTACTTTAAATATTTATATACATAATTTGATACATACAACGTGTATAAAACATAAAAAGAACTAATCTAAGTTACACAAAAACACACAGTACTCGTTATTGCTAGTACAAGCCGATAATTTAATTGAACAAGAATAAGTTAATGATATGCTTCATGGTTTCATTACTGAACAAGAATAACTACTTAACAATAACAAGATTGAAAGCTTTTAGTAATACACTCCTTCTAGTCAGCCTTAAAAGTGATTTGATGTTTCTTTTCACGCAAATACTATTAAAGGTTAATCTAACAACAGTAATGCTCTCTGGTAAAACTAAAACCCAATAGTTTTAACTCTAGAATAAAACTATAATGGGTGACCGCAACCGTAAATACTATAAATAAGTAAACTGTATATAAACATCTTTAAAGAATTGAATTTTGTTAAATGTATTGTAAACACTTTTTTTTAAGTTGTTGTTGGAACCGTAATACAATTTTGTTTGTTTTACTTTTAAATAAAAAAAATGTATATGTTACATTTACCAGCATAATAAAAACTAACGGATACTGCTTTTTACGAAGTATGTTTTGTTGACACGCTCTAAATTAAAACAAAAACAAATTGCTGTTACATATGATGATAATGAATATATATTATAATTAACTAATAGCAAATAAAATTTAAAAAAACTATTTATATTATAAGATACTTAAGACCTACTAAAAACTTATATAAAATTATAAATTATAGCTTATTATTAGTTCGTATTAATACTATATAATAAACCTAGTTATATTTCTTACATTAAAAACTTAGCTAATTTATTTTAAATATTGTTTAGCTATATTAGCTAACAAAAATTCAAGCTTAACTTTATTCCCTTTAAGTTTAAGGTTATTTTGAGTTAAAACATTTAGTTATTTTCAAAAAATTCTACTGAATGACGAGAAGCTCTAAATTTAATTAAATTAACAAAATAATTAATTAACAATTTATTAATTTGAAAACATATGTAAAAAACTTTTCCTATTTTTTAACATTTTTATAAAAAACAACTAAAATAATAACTAAATTTACTACTTTACTAAACTTTAGACAAAAATTAACTATCTAGCTTGTTTATTGTTTTTAGCAAGTTATTATTTCTACAATTTACGTTATATTTTACCTACGTTTCAAGTTTAATACTTGACTTTTGTTTCGAAACAAGTTATAATCTGATTTCTTAAAAAGATGTTGGTATATATTTTGATTGTAAGAAATTAAATCTTCAAAGTGCGTAAAACAGTATGTTGTATGTATATTATATATATTTTTTTTCTTAATTTCCTATTCCGTTAAGTTTACGTAAAACACTTACATAGCTACAGTAAAATCTATTAATCATTACTACATAAATGCTAGCCAGATGTGTTTAACATAATTGAGTTTCTAGGCTTTCTAATTTTTTTATAAGACTTTCACTAAAAAATTCTACACGCAAAACGAGTATGCAAAACAAAACATTCTAACATTTCGACGATTTCTTTCCATTGTCGTTCCTCGATTTCTTGTGCGATTTCTTGGCAGTGTCGAACCTGACCCTCTCCTGGCTGTGGTCCTCGTCATGCTTGGTCACCGTGTGCCGGTGCTTGTGGTCCACGTGCAAAATTGCAAAGTCCCTTCTGTGGGTGCTCAGGCGCAGCTAGGAATGTTTTTAAAATGTCTAGTTTTTGCAAGTACTGTTTTGCTTGTTTAGTTTTAACGGTAAAAAATGGTTTTAAAATACTTTATTTGCAAAAAACAGATTCAAAGTATTAATTTAGACTAATAATATCAGAAAAGAAAGATAAGTTAGTTTACTTAAGTGTAACTTTAACTTAAATTAAAAAAAACTTTTTAATTAGAACTTATTTTGAATTTATAGATATGGTACATATTTAGCAACATATGAAAAATTAATATCGAGGTAGTAGTAAAAGGTTGTGACTTGGTACTAGTTTTTTAGAAACTTTCCGTTACTATGCCTTTATTGTTTGAAAATAATTTGAAGATTACTTATTGATAATTAAAACAAAATTGTATAAAAACTTATTGCTTTTTTACTGTTTAACTTTGTTTTCTTATTCTGTTTGTTTTTTTGATAAAATTAAGTCTAACAGAGTTTTTTTGATACTTATCGAAAAAGTAGTTCTACTAAAGCAAACATACTATTCCGACTTTAGGCCTGACAATAGCTGGCCCTTTCAGCTCTTTGCCTTCTTTTGTAACAACTCCATAAACGACCGAAATGTTTTCAATTTCTTCCGGGTCTATGTAATACACTGTGCCGTCTTTTGAATTTTCTTTCAAAATGACTATCTCGCCTGTTTGGTCATTTAGTAAAATATATTTGTTCATTTATTACTCCAAGTGTTGTAGTTAATTAACTTTCAGTATAGCCGAGTTGATAATTAGAAAAAATCATACCCTTATTTAATCACGTTAAGTTTTGTTCTTATACTTGTATATCTCAAACAGTTTAAAAAATATACAGCTCCATTATTTTAATCATAACTCACTATATTTTTTCACTATTAAGCTTTAAAGAAAAATTTAAAAACTAAATAAAAAAAGTTAAAACTGTTATTACCTTTGTAAATGTGTTCTGTTATAGCTTCGATCCTTAGAAACTGTTAAAAAACAGTTAGTTTAACTATTAAATAGATACGTTTTGAAGGAAAACAAACTGTTTGTTAATGTAGCATACTACTTTCAAGGTCTTTAAAAAAAAAGGTATGTAAAAAAATACTTTTAACATATTTTGTGCAGAAACAATTGATTTTTGTTATCATCTCAGGTGAGGTAGTGAAAACCAATATCCAAAACCAGAAATTTTCATCTTGTATTATACAAAAACTAACTCTGAACTGCTTCATCTGAGCGTAAAGAGGTGCCAGCTTTCTTGCTGCTAATATTCCCCACATGTGCCTTTCAAGTTTCGGAAATTTGTTGATGGCCTCTGTGAGGTCTTTAGCTGGTACATGAAGGTACTAAAATATATTTAAATTGTAATCAAAACTTTGTTTTTTTTACTTTAATACTGTAACACATTTACTAAACAAAATTTTTCATTATTACTAAAAATTAAAAACTTTTAACCTTAAAAATTTTAATACACTCAAAAATATTGAAATCTTAAAACTTTACAAAACTCATCAGCAAAACTACTTTGAATTTTTTCACGCAGCAAAACAAACCTCAATAGCTGTTTGGCAAACGACGTCGGCCGCCCTCCTCTTATTGGTCAGGAAACCGACCTCTCCCAGCACCTTTCCCGCTCCCAAGACCCTCAGACCGTGCTTGTGCTGGTTGTCCACGCTCTTCCTGTCGTCTTCCTTGTCCTCCTCACCGTATCTTGTTAGTTAAGTTTAATTTAATGTTCT
The DNA here is from genome assembly GCF_965202585.1 of Thalia democratica. NCBI lineage: Eukaryota > Metazoa > Chordata > Thaliacea > Salpida > Salpidae > Thalia > Thalia democratica. Next base: position 44,370,179 of record NC_139165.1, read on the forward strand.
TAGTACTACAGTAAGGTGATAGAAAAGAAATGTGTTGTTAGTGCCATCTAATAGCAGCTAAGTGTTTAAGTTTTGTGTAATTAAAAATGCTACAGTCATGTAAAGTATACAAATATGTGTTTTGCTGTTTTTACTATGTAGTAAGCGGTACAAATTTTATAAACTAACTGATTTCTTTCTGAGACTGGGCTGCCATCTCGGGAATACTCTTTCGTTTTCGAAGGTGTAAACACCTGATTAAAAGTTTTTAATGTGTTTATTTATTTTGAGAGATGACTAATAAAATCAATGTATTTAGACTTTCAACAGCTACTGTTAATCTTTAAAAAAATCAAATAGTAGTATTTACTAGAATAATATGTCTATGACTAAACTTTCATGCAGCGTAAAACGATAATCAACAAAAAGCTTAAATTATTTTATCAAGTACTTCTTTGTTATTATAGCAACAATTAAGCTACTTTTAAAATCAGTATAGTGAAATTTATTTTGAAACAGCAATATTAATAAAAAGTTTTGAACAATACTTTGTTTATAAGTTTTAAACGTGTAATTGCATAGTAACTTTAAACTAAATGTGAGATGTTAAAAGCTAATATTTGGAACTAAACTTTAATAAGAAATGTTTTTAAATTAACTTAAGTTTAGTATAATTGTTTACGACGTAAAAAACATTTTTCCACGCATTTGACGACGTTATGCGATTGACGCGTTAAAAAGTTTAATAAAATAGGCTATCTATAAATTTATATACGAAAATCAAAATAGCTCTAATGATTATAATTGCTAGCATACTAAGCTTATCTAGCTCATTAAAGTTTGTTAGAGCTATTCTTGATTACAATTTCTAACTCGTAACACGTGTAACGTAACTATTAAAATAACGTATAGTTTATTTCTAAACATATATTTCTAACCTACAGTGAATAAAACAAAACTTAGTGTCTAAAATTATATAAAAACTGAACAAATTTTCTTTAAAACAAAACTGCTAATATTTACATTTTTTTTTGTTTAGAAACTTTTATTTTTAGTTTTGCGTATAATATAATAAGCAGCTCCTAGCTAAAAAAGTGTTGTTATTAAGCTTATTAAGTTATTACATCCAAAGTATTTATTTTTAACTAAAGTCTCAGATATAGTTGCTATTCTATAACAGTTGTGCTTCTCTATATGACTTTTTATTTAGCCTTTATTAATAAAACTTCAATTAATCTAAATAAGTTTACATTAAACCTAAAAAAATAATTGCATTTACAACCTCTTGGTTAAACAGATTCATTTATGGAAAATATTGTCTCAACTTGCTTTGAAAAATTTATACCAAAACATTTTTCTGACAAAAATTTAAAACATAACTGAAAACTTAATTTCTGTTAGTAAACTTAGCAGCTTTGGTAATTAAAAACTCTTAATTAAGCAAGTGCAATTATTACAACATACAAACTTTGACTAATCCTTTGATGATGATTATGATACCGTCTTGCTCTTCACCCTCCCTTATGACGTAATCGTCGGCTTCTTTAATCTTTACTTGCACAACTTTCTTCAAAAACTCTATAAGCTCTTCATCGCCTGAAAAACAAGATATTACAAAAGTGACAATTCAGTACACAATACAAGAGTACTTTATAACTTTCACTATACTATAACTAAGGTATGTTAAAAATCAAAAATTAACTTTATCAATATTATTTTTCAAACAGCTTTTTCGCTGACAGCATTTTTTCTTCACAAAGTTTTTACGAGCGTGAACTTGGCTTTAATGGCTTTTTTTGTAATTTCTTTTTAAACCAAACTTTAAAACCAACTATTTTAAATTTATAAAATGCTAACTTGGAACTTTTTTTTATTCTAAAGAACGTTCTTTTGCTTAGCTTTTCACAATAATTTTCATCGAAATGGGGTTTTAGTTTTGTAGTGGGGCCCCTTTAAAAATTTAATGTTTTTTTGCATTTTTTCACTTTGCAACGTTTTTCTCCAAATTTTTTTTTTTCAAATTTTTTTATTATTAACATACTTATAAAATTAAGTTTAAATACTTTATTAACTTTTTTTTTTCTAATTTTATTTTAAATATACGCTTGAATAAATTTTTAAGAAAAGTTCCAAATTTGCACGGTTTTGGTTCTTTTTTTTACATAGTTTTATGGCAAAAGTAAATTAATTTTTTAACAAGTTTTATTTTTAACAGACTTATATGATTAAGTTTTAAAACGTTATTACATTTTTTTTAAATTTATTATTATTTTTCAAATATATGACCCATTTAAGTTTTACCTAAATTCCTAGTATTTGATCAAGAAATCCCTCAAATTACGTAAACAAAAAATTTAGGTAAAACTTGTATGGGTCATGATTTGAAAAATAATAACAAATTGGGAAAAAATATAACAACGTTATAAAGCTTAATTATATAAGTCTGTTAAAAAAAAAACTTAAAAAAAAAGTTTAATTTTGCTATAAAACCATGTAAAAAAAGAACCAAAACCGTGCAAATTTGGAACTTTTCTTAAAAATCCACTTAAGCGTATATTTAAAAAAAAAAGTTAATAACGTATTTAAACTTAATTTAATAAGTATGTTAATAATAAAAAAATTAAAAAAAAAAAAAATTTTTGGAGAAAAACGTTGCAAAGTGAAAAAATGCAAAAAAAAACATTACATTTTTAAAGGGGCCCCACTACAAAACTAAAACCCCATTTCGATGAAAATTATTGTGAAAAGCTAAGCAAAAGAACGTTCTTTAGAATAAAAAAAAAGTTCCAAGTTAGCATTTTATAAATTGAAAATAGTTGGTTTTAAAGTTTGGTTTAAAAAGAAATTACAAAATAAGCCATTCAAGCCAAGTTCACGCTCGTAAAGTTTTCTTAGTAAAAAATCCATTTTTTTACATATTGTATACATGTTTTGACTTATCATGAAAGACAAGAAAAATAAATGGATTTAAAAATTGACTGTTTGAAAATACAATTTAACTTTAAACAACTTCAATTTCGACAAACTAAAACCTTTGACCCATACAATGGACTTCAAAAAGTCCTCCACAGTGGCGGTGTCGAGAGAGTCGGTGATGTTGTCTTCCTCTTTGACTTTAGCCTGCAGCGTGTTGATCAGCAGCTCCTCTTCCTTGTGATCCAGTATGCCGTCTGTGTTTTACAGGAACGTTTAAAAAAATGTAATTTGACCAGTTTCAGTGGTTTTTAAGGAGCCAAGTAAAAATAGTTCAGGTTTTATCATTAGTGTATTTTATAAAAATTTAGTTCAACAGCAATTAACAGAAAGTTAAGCTGGTTTTATATCGATTTCTATTACTTATATAACTATTTTTTAAAGCTGGTCTTGGTCTAACTCTTACCTGATCTTAAATTCTGTATCAGTTCTGTGAGCTTGTTGAGAATGGTTCTGACAGCGTTTCTTGTTTTTATGCTTAAAATCAATCGTTCGTGCTCTTTAGAAATAACACCTAAAACAAAAAGTTCAGTTTAAAAACAGTTGGTAAACTTTATTCGATGCAGTTACACAAAAATATTGGTAAATTCATATATAGTTTAAAGATTTCAGTTGTATATGCGTCAATAAGTTATCTATTTCTAACTTATTTCTCGTTGAGCGGTGAGCTGATTCTTTTTAAACTTCTGCAAAAGAAAGTTCTGCACTTTCTCGTCCTTCACCACCGACTTGCAAGTCACGATCATTTCATCCTCCCCCTGAACGAAGCCCTTGCCGACGTTGAACGCTTTTCTTATTCTGTAGTTACACAGATTACAGTTTTCTGTAAGTTTGAGACAACAAAAATAAAACTCACTTGAAGTTCAAAAACTCCAACGCCAGCCTGAGACCGTATTGCAACAGATCGAAAGAAAACCTTAGCACTCTGGCAAACCTCAAAGCCAAGTAGCCGTACTTGACATTGTTCCAACTACAAAGTCAACTTTTTCATTTAAGCTCAATTAAAAAATTTTAAGTAATAATGTTATGAATTTAATGAAACAAAATGCTAAAAGTTTTACTGAAAAATGCAAACTTACGGGTAGGTTCGGTCGATTTTCTGCCACAGAGCCACATCGGCTATGGAGCATGCTTCGATCAGCGCGAACAGCCAGAATTCCCAGCACCTTGACCAGTTCTTGATGTGAATTGAAACAACCTTTATTTGAATTTAGTTTGTGTAACATTACATAGTTGGTTTTAAGTGACTTGCTTTGTTACTACATGTCGAATTTAAAAGTATTCGAGAATTACTGAATAGTTTTACATTTAAAAGAGTTTCTTTTCAATACATATAACCTTTGAATTTTAACTTGTTACTGTTACACCTTTTTAAAACTTATATGTTGCTTTAAGAATACTTTTTAAATAGACCTTAGAAGTTTGAATTTTTTCAAGCATTGATAGTAAAAAAAAGTTTCTTCTCTAGGTTTAAAATCTATTTATACTTAAAAGTAAAATATTCAAGACTTTATCGTTATAACAAAACTTATTCATTTTAAAATTTTTCCTATGTGTGTTAACTATTATTATGGTCTATTTAACATTTGGCATTGCTACAGATGAAAATTTACTTTAGTAATTCTACTTACATTCTTGTGACCCAGGGTTTCCCAAAGGGGATAGTATCGCCATTTATCGAGCGATTTTAATAAGCAGAGGAAATAACTATTAAGGGGCGAAAAGGACATAGTTGTTAAATTTAGGGTAATCATATAATTTTTAAATTTTAGCTTGCTTTTTTACTAACTTTACCTTGCTACTTAATATTTGACCATGCGGTTAAGTTAAAACATAAAAGTCGAATTTTTCCATAAAAAAATAAAGTAAAAAAGTAGTTTAGTACAGGGTTTTTATAGTGGGCGATAAAATCCCTTTGAGTAAGTTTTAGCCGTCAGGGGAAAATAACTAGTAAGACAACAAAAAAATAAATTGGTAAATAATTGTTACAGGAGCGGTATTTAATAAAGAAAGAAAACAATTTTTTTAAATTTATCCCAAGTAGCGATTATGATAATGAGTTTGGGGAAATCTTTTGTAAACCAACTATGTTGTCTAAATTTATATTAAACATACACAAGCAATTTATTCTTTTTACGCTGTTCGTTAATTTAACTTATATTATTATAAAAATTACTTTTTTGTTCCGCATTAGTGTTTTTAGAGCTTAGATAATAAATAAGTTTCTTTTGCTAAAACAACATAACTATCAACTACGTTTCATTATTAAACAATGTATAAACAAAAGCTACAAACTTAACTAACCACAAGTAATAACTCAATGCCATAGAGTCCAATGAAAACGCAATCAATGAACTGCAAGTAAAGTATTTATCAATAATTTATAACCGCAATGAGTTAAGAATCAAACAAAACTGTTACTAACAAAAACAAAGTCGGATACTTCTTTCCGTTCTATCGCTTCGTACGCATTTATGTCATAGTATAAATCCCGACTTATCCAATACACGTTTATTGCTAGAATCAGCTCCATAGTGTACTTAAATACTGAACAAAAACGAATTTGGTATATTTGGTAGAGCAAAATTTGCGACCTATTTCAAAGTGTATCGTTTATTTTATACTGTACCTAAATAAAAGTTTTACTTTTTTATTAAAAACCAAATGACTTATTTCAACTTAAAGGTTATAGGAAAGTGATAATCACTGAACACTAGCATAAAACAGTAACAAAATTTTAATCAAAACATAAAATGTTCTAAAATAATTTTAGTAAGCTTACGTAATAGGAGTAGAGTAAAACTTCGACTTTTCAACTTTTGTTTCGAAATGATCTAATTTTTTCTGCAAGTTTGAATATTTTGGTGATATCTCCCAATGTTTACGCACGATATCTGGTTCTATAAAGCTAAAAAATATTCAACATAATAGCATCTTCACAAATTTTAATAATTAAGTTTAAGACCTATGAACTGTTAAATGTCACAACTATAAAAAAAACTTTACAATAAGCGTTACAGAATACAGTTTTATGCAGACATTTCAAAGTACATACTGGAATTTAAAACTATAAAAGTAGTTTATAAAAAAAAATCACTTTATGTCAGAAAACTTAAACCTTTTATATTTGAATAAAGCACAAAAACTTGAAGTAACAAACAGTTTACCTTCCTCTTTTTTTCAGGGCATCGTCGCAAGCTTGGACCAGGACTCTTGCTTCCTCGTCGGTCAGAAAACCAAGGGTCACGTTCTTACCGTAGTTCAACTATTATATCATTTTACTACCATTAGAACATTTAAAAAATTGATTTATCTTTTAGCATAAAATTTCATTTTAGCGTTTTTTTTTTGAAAGTGTTTTAAATGGGCTGAATTAATTACAAAGTTAAGCTATGATAAACTGTAAGCTTTAAATAAGTTAAGAAATGAACTAGAAATATGTGAAGTATTTAGTTTCTAAAAAAACATTATTAAACGATTAACACTAGAATTATGATGCTCCTTAATATAAACGAATTTGTAAAATTCTGAAGCAATTCAGTACAAACTTACTCTAAGGATTTTCAACAATCGATGTCTTAACAAATCGTAAATGTAATCTTGTGTTGATTTATACACCATGCCCTAAAAATAGTTTTTTTTTTTTTAATATTAACAACTTTCAAGAACTGCAGCATTTTTCAACCTACTTTTAATGTGTCTAAGTAAATTAAAAACTAAAAAATCTTGTTTTATATTTCTAATTGATATTGTTGCTTTAAAAAATTTTTAAGTAAAGTTTATCAAGTATTTCAATAAAATTTAAAATGATTGTAAAAAAATATTTTTAATAAAAACTTCTAAAAATTAATTTAAAAAGAAGTTATTTTTGTTTTGTTAACAATAAATACCAAGTTTAAATGCAAGACTAAAAATAACAACGTGTATTAGAGAACTAAATTACATTAACACTTTAACTAAACTTAAAATTATGTTAATTTGTTTAAAGGCACTCAAATGTGTTAAAAAATCATTAAACTCATTTCTGGTCGTAGTATTAGAACTAATAACTAAAATTTCATTTTTAATAAAAAAGTTTATTCAAAAAAGAAATAAATAACAACATTCTATTTTGAAGTATTTAAAAAACATTGAAAGTAATCAAAATAACTTTAATTATTAGAGTGTTAAATAATGTTTTAAATTTTCTTAAACTACTAAAACTTATTTAAAACTATCAAGTTTTGTTTTAAACGGCATCAACAAAATGAAACATTAGGCGAAATTTTGTTTGAACTTTCTTACATGCGAATGTTTTCGTTTGAACAGCTGCTTTTCTTTCTCTTCTATGTCTTCTTCTGCCGAAGAATCTGAAGAGTCTGAGACCTCATCGTCTGTCTCGTCTCTGTCGTATCCTGCAACGTGTTAAATTATTTAAAAAAATGTTTTTAAGAAATACAACTAACTATATTTTTGTACAGTTTTCAAACAAAACAAAGTTTGAAAGCTTCAAAGAAAAATTCATTAATTCAGTAAAATTTATACACTTATATTTAATTTATTTTAATTTATACACTTATACACATTTTAACTTTTCAACATACCAAGAGTATTGAACTTGTCGTACGGGTTTGTTACTTTGGTCATCTTTCGAACAATGTTCCAGTGTGCGTCACAATGAAAATTGTCGTTTTGCAGCATCAGACAGTAATCATTTCTGTGCTTTTTAAGCAAACCAACTAAATACTTCATGGTATTTTTACTGGCATCCGTAATTGTCAGCAAACCTGTTAAAGTGTAGGTTTTGTATTTAGTTATAATAAAAAAAAAACTTTAAAAACATTTTTATACTTAGCTACCTTGCAAGTTTGCAAACTAACTAAAAATGTTAAGAAAATTTCCGAAGATTGAAAACAACTTGTTATTTTGTGAATAATAAGCTACTTGTGTACAAAACTACTCTTAAAGGCTTCTAGAATATGTCGACACTCTTTTACTAAATATACAGTGGTTTGAGCTTTACTGACATATTTTATAGCACTCACCACAATACCTAGCTATAATATGCAGAGAGCTTGTTCCGACGAAGGTAGCAAAGAAAACATGCAGGGTCGAATACAGCATGATCTGCGAAAGTTGTTAAAAGTTCTGCTTTTTAAAATGCTTGTTTGTATAAAAAACATTTACTCACTTTGAAAAATGTTTCTTTTAAGTATACATCTGCAATTAAAGTTATTGTTATAACTAACGGGGATAAGTAACTATTTTCTCAATAGTATAAATACTGTCTACTTTACTTTAATTATAAATATTATAACAATGTAATAAGAATAATAACCTAAATTATATATATTTAAACGTGGTTTATAGTTCCTTACAATTGTATTTAAAAGTTAAGACATTAAAAGTATAAACTAGTACTATTATTTATGTAATTTTTTCTTCTTTAAACTAATGTTGTTTTTCAAAAATGTTTAATTTATTTTATGTTAGGTTTTAAACTTACTACTTAAGTCTTAAAAAAAATTAACTTAGAGATACTACAGTTGTTGTTGTTAGTCAAGTTATTTTAGTAAAATTCAGTAGTGTATCCGAATGCTTAAGTAGTATATTAAACTCTAATTTTGATCCATAGTTCAATAGTTTTTTAAAAAGACTTTCAAATTGTCTATTGTTTAAGGAAAACTATTAAAAATAAGTTATAGTGCTAACTTTTTTCAAGTTAAAACATCAGCTATTTTAGCAGCTAAGATTTAAAAAAAACTTTACTTTTATAAAATCCAAAAGCATCTTTTTTAAAAGAATTAAAACTTTTCAAAGAGGTTAAAAAATGAGCTTATTTTTTTTCTACTACAACTTGTTTTACTAATAATGAAAGGTAAAGCCTTCCATTATTCAGGCCAAAAGAGCGCATAAATTTATTAAAACTAAGTTACTAATAACGTCAGACCATCAAACAGTACCTCTGCAAAAAATGCTGTCAGTGTTTTCCTTGTCCTGGCAAAATTTATCTTCTCCGACAAACTCATTCGTTTTTCTGTAATAAAGGATAATGTTTGAATACAAGACTACAACGGAACTTAATTCACTTTTTTTAGAAACCTTGAAAGCTGGTTGAGGTAAAGGGCAATGATCAGACCGGATTCTCCTTTCAAACCGCCCCAAGAAATCATCAGCAAGTTTTTCATAGTGGGTTGCACAACTTTCTTGAAGTCAACAAACACTGAAACCGACCAGTAACTGATAAACCTGAAAAACGTTATTACAAGTTATAAATACGTTAAAAATATTACAAAAATACTTTAACAAACCTCACGAGTATAGTGATACAAAACAGCCAAAAACTGTACAAAAGGTCTATTGGTCTAAAACACAGATTATCGCATTCTGCAACGAAACTTGCTATAGTTATTCCAGCTAAGATGTACACGAAAATTTTTGTTATAAAGGCTATCTTGTTCCAAAATCTGTCATATAAATTTATAAAGGTATTTTACTTGTTTCGATAAATAACTTTAATTATTTATTTTATTTTTTAATGGCGATAATATTTAATTTATGTTTTTGCACAACCATTAAATACTCTTCCTTTTTTTGTGTTATAAAACTCAAATAAAAGTCTACAAAGATTTAATTATTACTAAAAACATAGTATAAACTTATTATTTTTAGATGTGACATATATACTGATATTAAATAATAAAACATCATCGTTTTCTTATTAAAGTCGTAATGCATCTGTGAAGTCCTTAAAAGTTACACGTGTTTTAGATTCAGCCAAACAAAGTTCAAAGCAATAAGGTTGACTTAAAAAACTGTTAAAGCTTACAAAATGTGTTTTACATGACACGGCAAAAACAAAGAAAAAAAAAATTGAAAATATTTTTCTACTATAACATCAAAACAACATCCTCAAGATTTTTTTGTGATAAATCTAGTATGGTGTTAAATAGTTCTATTCTAAAAGGTTTCGCATTCACAAATAAGTATTTTACAGATTTTTTCTCTATAAAAGTGAATCAAAATAAGAATTAAACTAATAATGCACACTACACTCCAAAAATAAGGCTTTAAAAGTATTCTTAAAATTAGTTAAATTATTTCACAAATTTAGTTAAAGCATAGTGAAATATTCGTTTGTAACAAACTTGTAAAACTTGTCGATGTCAACAAACTTCGTTTTGTACTGTCTCAAACATATTCCGTAAGCCCCGACTGCAAACAGACCAGAAAGTTTTATCTGTGCAATTTTTATATCAAATTTTTTTTTTTTCTTCTAAACTGAAACCATATAACTTACCGCCGCTGCAATTACGTTGAGGAGAAAAACAGAAGAGGCTGTTATCATGATTTCGGTGGCAGTGTCGTAGAATATGTTGCTCAACAAAAAGCCTATAATTCTGGCGTAGAGCCATCCAAAAATGTAAGACACCACCAAAGCCCTAAGAGCTTGTAGAAATAAAGTCCAACCTAAAATAGTTTGCTTAAAATATTGTTGTATTAATAACCTTTTTAACTGAGTAAAAGATGTATTTTTTACGTTTTTTATTACAAGTTAGTAAATAAAAGTATCAAAATACGAAACAAAACAGTTTTTTCATATTTTTTAAACTTTTTTCCGTTATATAGAAGAGATATAATTTTTATAGACATTTTTTTACACTGCTGCAAATTTACTGACTTGAAAATTCGTTTCCAGCCTCTGTTTCCAAGTTATAACCCAACACTTGCATCAGAAACTCAAATAGTAAAATAGATATGGGGTTAGTTATTATAGTTTCCGAGCCTAAAAGTGATCCTATGTTGCTTGTATCACCTAAAATCATTATACTATAAATAAGCTTGAAAGGTGTACTTATAATTATTGACCTAACGAAAAACAACCACAAAAGTTGATAAAGGAAAAATATACAAAATAAAAATGCTAAGTTCTGCTTCTGTTATTGTTTGTAAAAAATTAAACAGAAAAGTACCTTCACACAAAACAGAATAAGCTAAACATAAAGCCTACCGATTTGCTGCATTACGTCTATTGTGGCTTCCGGCGCTGTCGTAGCCAGTATAGCAGCGCAAATAAGGCAAACCAGTATTGCTGACGAAGTAGTCTGCAGCCTGTTTATTTCCGGTAAGAGGTAAGCTGCAAGTGACAGCAGTAGTATGCCGCACATAAACGTACCAACCACTAGCTTTCCAACTTCAAAAATAGTCCTATGAGGGAGAAGGTTTAATTATAAGTTTGGTTTCCGTAAAATGGTTCTATGTTTAAGTAGTTAAAAACTTAATAACAAAATAAATTCATTACGGTTTGAATGTTGATAATAACACTGAAAATAATTTAAGTTTTTGAGTATTTACACTATGAGTTTGTTTAATATTCTAAAAGGTTTTGTATATATTAGTACTAAATCAGTCTTTAGCTCATCAAAAGCACAGCATTGGTAGCTTTTGTCCTAGTTAAATTTCACATGATGATTGACTTTTAGACTTCTGTACAACGTAAGTTTTATATCAAAACTTTAACTTTGACGCAACAAATTATTTAAAAACTGATGATTATAAAACTAATGCTATCTATAAAAAAACTAATATAATTACGTTACAACGTTCAATCAGCTTTCAAAACAAAAACAATTTCATTAAAATATATATATTTGAATTTTTATTAAAAAGGCACTTACTTGCCATAAACACTCTCGTTTTTGCAAAAGGATGAGTTGAACAATAAGATTGGAAGTAAGACGTTTATAAATATTCTAGGATCTACTGCTTTAACAAAGAAGCCATTGAAGTTCTGTGAAAAAAAGAGTAATAACAAGCTAAGTTTTATTAAACATTGTTTAAAAGTCACTTGTTTTGTTTGGTTTTAAGAATGTATACCTCATTTTAAAATAACATAATAATAACTTATATCAACAGTTCTTAAAACGAATAATAAAAATACAATTAACCAACATTTTTCTTTAACATTAATACCAAATAAACAAGTGTATTGCTTAAAAAAAAACAGTCTTAAAACTTCTTCAACTATGAATTTACTGTATCTTACTGTTGCACGTATTGCGATGTATCCAATTAATACTGAAACTATGTGAAGTATTGAACTGCTGTGAAAAGTTAACCAAGATGGGTAGTTTTTACTTTTTATAAAATCTGACCACAGTGGTTCCAAAATTTGAAGTAAAGCTGTAAAATTCAAAGAGCTACGGAAAAACTATCACTTTATATGTTTGTTATTAGACTAAATAAAACTGTAGTTTTTGTACAATTATTTTAGATAAACAAATAAAACTTTTTTAGTTTTAACCTTTGAAACTTTAGTATCTGTTTCAAACCAAAAAATTAAACTATTATCAGCATAGAACTCAAAAATTAATACAATAACTCAAAGCATTATTACAGAATAGGGCATACTTGTATATATTTTATTAGATGATAGTTACACTTTTAATTCTTTAAAAAACAAAAAACAAAGAAAGTATTAAAATAAAATAAAAGTAAACACTTTTTTAACCATGAAAATGGATAAAGGAAAAATTATTGTAGTATAGAGTTATCAAACTTACTTGCAAATGAAATCGAGGCAGAGATAAAAAACACATTATAGTTTGGATTACTGATAGATTCAACAGTAGGCTTCCCATCTAAGAAGTTTGTTAAATTACTAGCATTCATTTTATTTATAAGTGGACATTCATAGTTTTGTTTTATCCTTTAGCACTCAAGTTTTTAGTTTTCGATCTGAAAAATATTCTTTTAATTTAGCAAATATGTAAACGAACACAAGATTGTGATGTCATATATAAGTTAGGTAGTACGATCAGTTATATTTGTACCACAGTTAGAATATTTTAAAACACAAACACATGTTTTAAATATGATACTTTTACCAGAATGTTAAAGAAAATACAAACACAATGCCTAAGTTTTGCGAAAACAATTTGCCTGAATGTATAGAAAACAGAAATAATGTTCGTGACATAATGTCAAGAATCAAAGTTAGTTTAAATTCTATCAAAATTTTTAAATCCTAGTATGTAAACTTTTTTAAGTTTTTTTTTTTCTTTAATAAAATATAATTATAAATCTAAGGAAAGTTGTTTAGTTTTTTATGACACATATACTTATCATAGTTTTAAGAGTCTGAGCACAATAAATCACCAAAGAAACATTTTTGTGCGCACTATACTTTTAAGTCAATACCTTTTAATACATAAAACTATTATAATATAATTTACTATTGTCAAGTAGTAAATATTGTTCAAGAAAAAAAAAACTTATATGACCATCAATCAAGACAGATTAACAAATAGATAAAACGTATATGTTTTTATTAAAATTGTTTGTATTACTACTTCAATTTTCTGTGCACTGCACAATAAATCAAAACCTATGCTCACTTCTGTGCACAATTTGAAAAAAACGGTTGTAAGTAAAACATTTTTGAGCATATATTTTAAGATAAGACACATAAATTCATCTCTAAATACTTAAGATATTCTTTTACATTAAATTTTCAATAAACTGTTGGAACATTTTTACAGAACGTGAATAAATTATTGGATTCAGTAGACTTTAAAATTGATTCTATGAAAGAAGAACTAGATTTTGCTGAACCAGACTATAGCGAACTTCAAATTTTAGGAACACAATTAAAACCAGAAATTTTTAAGTTAGTTGTTTACCTTTTTGATACAAATACTATAAACAGTTTTTCAAAACTTTTTAAAACGTTGTTTTTGTAGAAAAGTAAAGCTTGTATACAATTAATGTAATATTCAGAAGCAAAGAGTTAAACTATAGAGTTCATGTGATAAGTTTAAAAAAACTCGTTTATTTAAATATTGATTTATTTTAGACGTTTTATACTTTCTAGTACTTTAAGTTGATTTAAACTGTTTTGTTAATATATTTTTTTTTTAGTTGAAGAAAAATGTATATTTTTCATAAATAAAAACTTTTAATGAAGACATTTTTATTAACTTTTTGTATCAGTTCTATAGTATTTTTTCACTCTTTTCAATTTTACTTTTTTTTAGACTCGAGGACTCAACTGAAATAGATTTAAATAATTCAATAGATTTGAAAGCAATTCTGAAGTTAGATTTATCAGGCTTAGAAAACGAAGAAGAAAGCACTATTTCACCATTTAAAAAAACTAAAAACACAAAGAATAATTCGAATTTAAAGCATAAAGCTATCAAAACGAAAACTGGGTCATCAATTAAAAAAAGGAAGCCAATAAGTGATATTTATTTTAAACCCAACCATGTCGAAAAGTCAGCAACTGAAAAAAGTAAGCTATTGTGAATTTATATATTTATTGTGTTTTTAAAAAGTTTACTTTGTTTAAAGGATTAAGTAAAAAATATACTGTCTTTGTTTTACCTTTTTTTATAATTATTTGATTTAGTACAAGTTTTTTAAGTGCTTTACCTATGATGGTTATTCATTAAAAGTTTTTAACAAAATATCAAAAAAAAAAAGTCTGTTCACACATAAAAGAAGGATTTATTTAATCTTACATCTATTTTACTCTTTAGTATTTAAGTTATTACGCAAGATAGTTTATGAAAAGTATAAAAATATCAATCAACCAACACATATAGTATAGCTTTGCAAAAGTTAAAACTATAATTTTAAAACTGTAGTTTATTTATAGGTATCAGACTTTAATTATTTTACACTTACATTTTTTTTTATGTTGCAAACTTTAAAATTCAAACTTCGTTTGATATACTCTATAAAGGATTTTTTGATAAGTTGTTTTAAGGTTATTTACTAATATATTTCGAATTTTTTTTCTTTTTACGCTTTATAAAGCTCACTATAAATTTAGATGCTTAAGTATGTGCAACATCGGCACAAAATCAATTAGACACGAATTCCTAAGTAGCTCTCACTAATTCAAATCTCATTTTTCACATCTTATGCAAGACTTTCATTTATAACTAAATTATACCCACTTAGCAAATTCTAAAAAATATTTGTGTGTTATTTGAAATACTTTATTGGTTTTTATTTTATAAATAAAAATGTTTTACATTTAAAAATTGTTTCAGTCTATCAATTTGTGAAATTTTAGTTTATATATATGTATATATTTACAAAATTCTTTAAAATTTAATTATTTTTAAATAAATTTACTTTATTTTAAGACAAGCCCGCTACTGAGTCAAATTCTTCAATCGATACTTCTACTTACCGAGTGAACCAAAGCGGAGACATCCATGCAGAACTTAACGAAATAAAAATACAAAAAACTAATTCGAAACCAGTTCTTAAGTCTCCACTGAAAAAGACCACGGTTCAAAAATCCATAAAATTTGGTGAAGTTAAAAAAGCAGTCATACCAAAGCCGAAAATAGACTTTATTTTAAGGAACAAGCGAGCCGTGCAAAGAAGCAATGTCAATCGCCTGCGCAGTAAAAGTGAACCCAGGCTGAACATCGGAGTGCCGAAAAAACCAAAGCAGTTTAAAATCAAGCCGCCGATGTCCCGCTATTCCAACATTAACAGCTGCAAAACTCCACAGAAAAAGTACCTTGAAGCCAGACCAAGCACAGCAGGCAAGATTAGCAGCTTGAAGAATCCGAGGTACAGACGTCCCTCGTTGTCGGCTCGCGACAGCATAGACGGGCTGCAGAAATCCCCTAAATTGCAAGAACGGAAAGTTAAAAAAACGATGCTTACACAGAAAATAAGTTTTGAAAGTAAAACTAGACATTTAAAAACCCAAGATGAGCTGGCGAAAGGTGACGAGTCAAAAGCGAAAGAAGAGCCCCTGCCAGAAAAGCAGTTCAAAGAAGAAGCCGTCCAAACGCTTGAAAGCTCAATGAGCGTTCAGCTCGTTTCAAAGGCGGTTGAAACGGAAAGCTCCGTGACGAACAGCCGAGGAATCCAAGCTGAAGAATCGGCCTCATCCCAAGACTACGTTGAGAGCCAAGCTACGTTTGTGCAAGAACATGTCGACCCACTTTTGACAGCTTGCAGTAGCACCACTTTATACTCGTCTTTCGAAGTGTCCGACGACGAAAGTTTGTACGAAGTTCCTTCCCAGTTCATTGTGAAAAGTCGCGAGATTGGTATTAAAGCACTGCGCAAGGAAAACTGCCAGACAAACAGAACTAACGACAGCGGTTTCGTCGATCCGAACGACAATGACGTCACAACGGATAATGACGCTTTCTACGACGCCATGTTTGAGGCGTTGGGCGAAAAGACCAAATCCAGGATTGATTTGCTCACGTCGGTAGAAGACAACTTTTCCAAGAACTTTACCACGAGAAAAGCAAGTTTTAACTACAAAGTCAGTTTAAACTCTGTGCAGTATTTTGTTTCAAACATCGCATCTTAGAATTACTTTAAGTGTTTGAAAACAAATTTGTATTTCATTTACTTGTTTATATAGTATTAACCTACATTTGATTTTTACCTATCTTGTTTTATTATAAGGTTGTACACAGCTTAATTTTTTCCATTTTCTAATCTATGACAAATTTATCAAAAAAGAGTTTACATATTTACCGTTTATAAAATAAAATAAACTTTGCTTCTTAACTTACATTCAAGCTTAGAAGTTTAATCTTACCTTTCATTTATTTTTCAAAGGTAACACAAAATAAGGATCGGTGTGATGTTTTAGAAACTTCAATTAGCAAGAAGTCTCATACAATTGCCAAGAATGAGTAGGTTTCTATTACATTGTTTTTTATCAATATCCCTTATAGTTTATGTCTTTAAGCTTTATACTTTTAGTTTAAAGCAAAAACTAAGTGTAAGTAATCTTTGTATCATTATACTATTTAACCAAATTAAATTAATTTACAGATGTCTGTTTCAAAGTAGATTCAAAAGGAAAAAAGAAAAGAAAAATTCATTAATACTTCTTATAGAAACTTATATGAAATATATATTTAATGTTTTACTTTTTCTGTTTTTATGTAGATGTAACCACGAGATTATGTCATGGTTACTTTTAAAATTCAATGACAATGAAAGTATACCATACAGTTAATTACTGACTATAACAGTTTTATTATCGTTATTACTTTGTTATTCTTCAATAAACTGCAGGACAATGTATACTTTATATGTTTGCACAAGTTTTTTTTTTTAATTTTCTATTCTAGATACAATTTGTCATTTTATATAAATACCTATACTAAACAACGAATTTTTATTTGATTGCTTAAGTAGTCAAGTTAGTAATATTATGTAATATTGTGCTCAAAATCAATACAAAGTATTGTGCGAAAACTTATACTACACAGTTTATGTAATTAATATTAGTTAACATGTCACAAAATTAACATCGTTATGCCTGAAATAACTTTATCAGAACTATAGTAAATTATTATAGTGTTCCATGTTATTAAAACATAATTTCAATTTCTATACTAATGTCAGTACTGGAAGCTCTGAAAACAAATCAATAACGTTTAAACATGCGTTTAAAACTTGTTTTTAAACTAGTTCAAATCATTTATTGTGGTGTACGACTCAATAACCGGAGCTTCCAACCCGAAAGAAAGAAATAGTTCTGTACACCAGGTCCTTAGACCAAACCTTCGTTTAATAAACAATATTTTGACAGATATGAAATTAAAAACAGATAATACAGCTGTTTTTTCACATTTGGCCAATACCACACAAACACCCAGTGCAAAATTTTAGATGTTTCAAAGAAGCTTTCACCTTGGCACCTTACGATTTTTAAAAGCCACCCCATTGAAAACTGTATGGGACCCAAAAAGTACTACTTTTTTAGCTGAAAAAAGTTTTTACATATGGCAATTATCACAAAAGCATATTATGCACAATTTAAAACGATTTAAAGATGGTTTAATGGAGAAAATGTTACGTAACTTTTATCTCTTTTTTTAAAGTTTTACTTGATTTTCCAGTTTGTTTCAAACCTCTATATTTTCACGTTTATTGAATATCAGAAGTGTACGAACATATATATTTAGTTAAATGCTGTATGTAACCTAATAACGTAAAAATACAGAATCATATTATTTTCTGAATTTATTAAATCAAAACAAATTGAAACATATTTCGTTTATAAAATGAGAACAGACAAAAAGTCAACTGAAATTTTTTGCTCAATAACAAATGCTATGCAAAATAACAAATTTACAACAAGTTTTGGCTTTTGACATCCAACTTCGTAGGCAGATTATAACGATCGAATTCTGGTAGTTCCTTTTCTACATCCTAAATAAGGGTTTTGACTATATAAATCAAATTAAGAGCAAAGTCGACATTTTCACAAGGCGGGTCAGAAGACTTGAACTCCGAAAACTTTTTTCCTTGCTCGTGTAGAAAACCACAATTAAGTTCTTCCCATTCATCGCGAGATATTATTCCATTTAACTTGGAAACCAATCGACTGAGTTTAACCAGCAGTGGAATATACAGTTCAAGCCAACGTGCAAGTTCTTGAAGATGACCAACAGCGTGCGTACGAAGAACATAATCCTCAGCAGACTCGTCTTTCGTGAAGAAATTTAAGAAATATTCCATATAGAAGTCATCACAAAAATCGATATAAAGTTTGGAACATTTGTATCTATCAACAAGATATGTTGGCAGGCCTGATTTCAAACACATCAATAATTTGATGTTTGAAGCAGCAATTTCAAGGAGCTCGTCAGTATCGGCTTGGAGTTCAACAAAGTTCTTGAGAGTTTCAAAGACATGTTCGCAGAATCTTGTCAAAATTTTTAAAACTTTTAACAGGTCTACAAGCCTACTTAAAAGGACACCATCAACAGAGGCGTCTTCAACGAAAACTTTAAGCTTCTCAACCATCTTGGTTATACTGTTCATTCTGTTTTTCAAGTATTTCTCACGTTTTTCAGCATTATACTTAAATTTACATCCTAAATTTTCAAATTTTTGCTCATCTAAAATTTTTGACTTTTTCTCCTCGTTTTTTTTTTTCTTGATAATTTTTCTTTTTCTCTGAAGAATTGCGCGAATATTGAAGGCTCTTCGAGCTTTCTTTTCTTTCCACTAGGAAAAACTCTGTCAACTCACTCACATTCAAAATACATTGCATCTCTGTTAACAGGTTTTCAAAGCCGATCTTATTCACCAGTGATGGCAAAACTTCTTGAAGTGTTTTAAGCCCAAGCAAGATACTTCCATCCTCCTTCATATTGTCGCTTTTGCTCATCTTTTCAGTTCCTGCTTACTTTGTCAAAACTGAAAAAATATGAAATATTAAATATTGATACGAGAAAAAACTTATTTAATAAAACACTGACAAATTTTACAAATTTAAAACATTAAACCTATTTGAAAAGTTAAGATATAAAACCAGTTCTAGAATTGAAAAATTTAATAGAGTATACATAAGGTTTTGTGCGTATGATCAATGAAAATTTTATAAATTAAATTCGAATTCAAGCTTTAGTTTAAATCATTAGAAGTTGTAGAAAACGTGATTTAGTTTTGCTTGAGTTGCCGTATTATAACCAATCTAAGATGTACCAGAAGGTTTAAATGTGATACATGTATAATATAACTTTTGATCTAACAGAATTAAAAAGTAAAACATTAATTTTTTAGTTTATATTGTATGCATAAGTTCTTCTAAGAAATAAAATATAACATAATATGTTTTATTACCATGATAGTTATCTTAAATTACTTTAGCATTTTAAATGAACTAATTTCAATTAATTCATTTTAAAACACTTTACTATGGCAATAAAAGTAATCAAGTTTTTGCAGATCAGTAGATTAAATAAAGTTTTTCTAACAAAAAGAAAACCCGAAACACATTTTAAGAACATTTACCATTTTTCAAAGTTTAATGAATTCGTATCAAACTAAAACTTACAATTTTTCTATTAGTATAGTTTAATCTACGTATATCTGCTTAAATATTTATAAATATCCTAATGCTACTTTTATAATCAATTGAAATTTGATGCACGTTAACTTATTTTCTTAAATTGTTTAGTGGTGTTATTTTTTATACCAATAATTTAACATTTTTAAAATAAAGTTGCAGTTTATTTTTTAGAAATAGTCATCGTCTTACTTAACTTATTGTTTACATTTTCCAGAATTTAAAATATTTTTCTATTTGTAAATTAATTAAGATTACTTTTTTCAATAAATTTCATTAGTTAAAAGTTTAATATAACACTATAATCAGTTTATGATTAAAAACTAGTTGAATCTGATTCCAAAGTCTCCCAAAATGTTTATGCTAGTATTTATTCAACGTTAAAATTCGTGAGTTCAGCAAACAATTAATTCTTAAAAAAGAACAAGCAAAAATATTAGCATATGTAAATTTGTTCCCTTAAAATATATTTATATTTTTTTATTGTTTCATACCTCTTTATTTTGTGGGTAGCATGGATTCAAGAAGCTAGTCTTGAGTTGCCCCTGCCAACCAGGATTGGGAGAAATTAAGATTATTGAACACTTAATAAACTTTATTCTAAACTAAAACTTTATGCTTTAGAAATTTTCAAATCAAAAAAAGATTTTAAATGGCAGCTGTTCTACTATCGACGTTTTTATTTCTTAAATTCATAACACATGGAGTTTTTAAAAGGTTGCTGGCGTGCAGTTCAGTCGTTTGCAGTTGAGAACGCACAGCTTAGAAAAACTTGTTTTTTTTTTGTTCAAGTTTCTATTCAGTTTAGTAATAAAGTAGTTATAAAGGGTAAGTTGAACATTGCTTTTTTTATTCGAGCATGAATTTATCAACTTTAAAAAAGTATACACGCTTCAAAGCTCAACTGATATAACAACTATTAGAAATTTTGACAAACCTGATCAAAGATATATCAGGCCATAATGAAGGTTTTTTTTCTAACTTTAAAAAAAAGGCTGGATTTTTTTTCTTAACATTTGTATAAAAAGCTACTCTAAAACAGTATTAATAACAAAAGTTATTAAAGCTTTTTTATGTAAAACACTGCAATTACTATACATTTAAAATTTTTAGAAAAAAAAGTTAAAAATTTTTCATCAATTATTTAAACATCCATTAACTGGCTAAAATTTTTTATACAAAACTACAGTAACCTCTCGCACCTTTACGCACTCATGACGTTACGCACCCTCGTTTAGTTACGTATTTTAGAACTTTAAGAATTCAAAAAAATTATTTTTTAATATTGCACAAATTAGGTTTAGTGTATATTTTTAATTTAAAACATGTTTTTAAATGCTAACTCACCTCTCTATATCTTTAAACTTTGTAAACTTATGTTCCTTGGCTAATTGATACACATTAAGTTATACCTCATTATATCAGAAATTTTGTTAACAATAAGAGATTAAATTAAAATTCTGAAAGAAATATGACTGTGTTAAATAACGAAATTATGAGAGTTTAAAACACAAATAAATAATACAGCACTCTTGCCCTATATATGAATAAACATCTAAAAAATAAATCTAATGAAAATTACTAGCAAAAAGTAGCAGTGTTAATTAATAAACATAGAAGCTACACTTAACACATATCTCAATTTTTTTTAGTAAACATATCACAATTTTATCTGATGTTTTTTTAGTTTAAGTTTTTCTTCTGTGGCACTTGCTTTGCACAGAAGCGATGAAATTTTTCGCACGTTGCCTTAAATTCTTCGTAATGCTCACCAGCACCAGTTTCAGCTTTGGAAGAACACAACTGCGCGTTAAAACTGATGGTCTTTGTAAACATTGGTATAAAACCCTCGAATTCTAATTCTTCTTTTTGCTTTGAAAAATGTTCTTCATCAGTTTCAAAATGATCCTTTGAAGTTCCAGGCATGTTTGCAACTTCACTGTTTGCCGCTTCAACTTCCTCTAAAATAATTTATGTGTACTCATCAGTTGTTTCATTGTCAATTGTAACAAAATTGTTAATATATTTTGTCTTCATACTTATAAATAAAGTAAACAACTTATAAGTCGGAAAGTCCCCAGTCTGTAACTAGAAACAATATCAAAAAACAGCCGTTATAAAAAGTATATTTGGTACCTCTCGTATCGTTCTGCATTTTTTGTGGACACAAAGTGCGTAAATAAGCGAGAGGTTACTGTACTTATAAATTGAAAGAATGTACACAAATAATTTTAACTAACTAACGCTTGTAGTAATTTCAATATAAAAATGTTTTTGTTGAGAGTTTATTTTAAGATCTGACATAAAAAAGATCAGAATACTCAACACCCACGGATTCAAAATTAGTACAAAAAAAATTAAACCGATTTTCTGGATATCTCCATGTCTTGAAGAGAAGCAACATGCAAATCCTTTAGGTAAACCATAATCTTGAAAAACATAAACTTCGAAACAGCAAACACTTGCTACATTTAACCTGGCGTAACTTCTATTATAATTAAAACAGAATAGACTTAAACCCAGTTTTTTAAAAGGAGAAACCCAGCTTTAAGCAATTAAAAAAACACTTGGTTTAATTAATTAAACACTAAAATTTTCTATGTCCGCTTGCCAGCCTACTGCATGGTTGCCACTGATCAAGCTGAGAAAAATTTCCTGACTTTTCTGGACTTTTTATTAAAATTTTCCTGATTTTTCTAAATCAAACTCTAAAATTAAACTTATTTTAAAATACATAATCTAACTTTTGAAACTATATAAAGTTTTCTATCTAAGTTTTATACAGTTTAAAAACAACAGTTTTTTGCTGAATTCTATCATCAAACTTCCAGCACATTAACTGAACCATTTGTTTATGATTGATGTATTTGTAATAAACAGCTCTATTAGCAAAATACTTGTATTATTACTTTATAAACACAGCTTGTCTGAAAAAAGACACAATCTTTTAGCATTTCCTAGCATAAATGTATCTAGATAAACAAACGACATATAAGAAACTTTTACAATTAAAACCTTGAGTTATTAACGAACTTTCACAACTAAAATTTTAAAACAATAACAAATTTTTACAGTTGAAACCTTTAAACAATAAAGAACACATTTTTTTAGAATTTTCTAGCATAAATGTATCTAAATAAACAAAACGACATATAAGGAACTTATACAATTAAAACCTTAAATTAATAAGAAACTTTAACAACTCAAACCTTAAAACAATAAAGAACACAATTTTTTTAGAATTTTCTAGCATAAATGTATCTAAATAAACGAAACGACGTTAAGTGTTTACTTAAAACATGCTTTACTTATATAAATTGTTCACTTAGTTTAATAAAATACTACCCAAACTATTTAATATAAAATCCTTAAATTAAAAATCAATTAAATAAGAATATACTTAAGTAACTGTAAAAAATACATAAAAAAGTAAACTATATATCTGTTGTATAAAATATTTACTCTTATCACTTAGTATAAAATTTGAAAACAAATAAATATACTCTTATTTGTTTAAAAAACTTAAGTTACTTTACAAAAAATACAAATAATAAGTAAACTTAATCTGGCATATACCTCTCTTATAACTTATTTTATAAATTTAAACAACTTTGAAAAAATTATAAAGAGGTAAAGTATACACATTAACTTCTTACATAAAATACTAAACTAACTGTTAAGTTATAAAGAACTCAATTATTTACTTAAACAAAAAATAATTTGATTCTAAAATTATGCTAGATAAACTTTTGTGTATATATCAGTTTCACTATGGAAGTGTTCTTGCTACAGATCATCACAGGGTTCGTGCGCGAAATTCCTTTTCATTTAGCCTGACAGAGACCTATTTAGCCTGACATTTTTTCAAAGTAGAAAAAATAGCCTTCAGAAGGCATTTTGGGTATCGGAGGGTCTTAATTAGCAAATTAACGCAATAAAAGTATTCACAAACACTATTTTTGAAGAAAATTAAAATTTAAATAAATTATTTTCAACATCTATCAATCGCTTACCCAGCAACTTGAATATTTTTAAACTGGTCATTATAATTTCTGCTTCAATGAATTCATACCTTTATTAAATTTTGGGGCTTAGTTACATCCACCGCTTATCACCCATATACAGGGTTAGTGTCAATTAGTACTTGAATTCGTCAAATATAAGTTACATGACTGGACCAGAAGCTTTTATTAAAACAGAAATGTGAATAAGTCTGTAAAAGAAAAACAAAATGTAATTAAACACATCTCTCAAAAACTTTATGTTATCATTAAAGCATCTTAATTTTTAAAATAACTAATTAAACTAATCATGATATTACATAATTTATTTCAAAGAATCCTTTAAAACGAATACATAAAGATAAGTATTAAACACATGATCTGGACTCTAAAACTTATCTTTTCATTAACAACATAAATTTTAAAATAACTACTCAAACTAAAAAAACAGTTTAAGCTTTTTATGTTACTACATAAACTATTCAAAAAAATCTTTATAAACGAATGAATAAAAAAACATTTATATTAAAAATAATTTCGTATTTAAAACTGTTATAATAAATAAATGTCTTCGAACGAAAAATTAACGTAAAATTATCTAAGCGTTATAATAAACTGAAACATTTAAAAAGAGTAAAATAAAATTTACTATCAACTCATTAACTTGCAAAATATGATTCTACTAATTATGAAACTTATATCTTTAAGCTAAGTTTTAGTCTTGTGAGTATATCTCTAATAACTTTGAATTAACAGAAAATATAATATATTAACAAACTGCTAAAAGTATTAATCTAAAAAGTATTTGGTATAAAGCCTTTATATTAGAAATTAAAACAGTTTAACCAACTAAGCTCTGAAAAACAAAGCTCATGTAAACAAATTCAGACAAACAGCTAAGTTGTTGAACTAAACTGTAATGTTTAAACTGTACTTTTTTATGAATTTTTATAATTATGACGTATATAATCTACTAAAAACAAAATAATGAAGATTCTTAAAATAATTTTAGAGATTCAACAAAAGGTTTAAAGCACTTATTTTTACAAATACTGACTGATTTTGTCTTTAATAACTAAATCTTTATTTAGAAATAAATTCACATCTCAATTTAATCTTAATTTAAAAAATTTCATGCATTTGAACTGACAAAAACTGAGATTCTCAAATTTTTAAACATAAAAACTGATTTAGCCTGACGTTTTTCAACTTTTTTCAAAAAAACTGATTTAGCCTGACGCGCACGAACCCTGTCATCAATACTAAAAAGCTTACAAAATCTGCTTGTTCAAGTAGGGTACTTGTTCAAATGTTAACAGAAATTTTTTGCAGTTTTGTAAAGGATATTTTACTAATTTATACCAGATGAAGGCATTGGAAATAAAATTAAATATATTTGTAAATTTATAGGAAAATTTTGAAATTTTTTTCTGACTTTAAAGGACTTTTAATTAATTTTTACCATTTGAAGGCTTTGGAAAACAAGGAGTTTTGTAAGTTTAAACTGACAAAATCTGACTTTTTTTTTAATTTTATCAAATTTCCTGACTTTTTTTCAAAACCCCCCATTTTTACCTGACTTTTGTCATTTTTTTAATTTTTTCCTGACTTTTCCTGATTTCCTGACCGAGTGGCAACCCTACTACTGTATGGTTAAACATCGTCTTTAAATGACAATTAGATATTTTTCAATGAGTAGCACAGAGTCAAGAAAAACAGTCTAAAACCGCCCTTGCTATATGTCCTAACCGAAATAAGTAATCTTTATTAAGTAACCAAAAATATTTGGTTACAAGAACTTATAAGTCTTTTATTTTTTATACAGAAGTTATTTTATCATCAAATGCAAATTAAACGGTCAAAACAAAAACGAATAGCTCTTATTTCTATCAGTTCATAAAGTATCTTTGTATTATTCAATAAAATACTTTAATGGTTAATACTAAACTTCATAAGTGAATGTTATAATACAAAAAATTTCTTTTGTAGAACAAATGACCAACTGTGTCTTCGACATGGTTCTTTTTTATTTATTTTTCCATTTTTAGCTTTTCTAGTACTTGTTTATATTTTTATCTGCAAAATATGAGTAAAACTTGAAAAAACTGCGCTGGTGGCTGCAAATATGATTTGAAAGGGGGCGATTGCCGTTCGGAGAACATTTTTTACTTATATTAGACTTTGCCAAAAGTTTAAACTATCAGGTAATCAACTGTGTTATCTAATCTCTATTAATAGAGTCAGTTTGTTTATTTTTTCAGAACACAACGCTTCTGATTGTATTTTGACGAATATTACATCATAAATTCTATTTGAGTCTTGAAAAATATAACTATGAAAATTTAAATTATTGAATATAAGTACTAATCTATTTAAAATATGTTTTAAAACCTGATATTTTAGGCGGAAAAAATATTTTCAATTCAAACTATCTAAATATAAACTAGCCAATATGCACTATCTTAATCAAAAACAATAACTTTATTAAAACAAATATATGAATTTTTCTTTTTTTTTGAAATTTAACTATAAACTGTATTTATTCTGTTGCAAAACATTTAAACTTTTTCATTTTAATTATTTTATTTCTTATTGACATTTAAAGTTTAATTTTATAATAAGTACCCACATAGTTTTGTTTAGCTTAAAATAAAGTTCAAAAATTTTATTACAAACCTAAATTCTTTTATAATAACAAAAGTGGTAGGTACAATAAATTATTCAAAAAGTATTAAAGCCAGATTTAAATACTTTAGATAAATTTTTAAAAGTAGTGATTTTTTTAAAAATTGTACAATTCCATGTTTCAAAAATTAATTGTTCTTAAAATTTCTTATAGCATAATAACATCGAAAAAACATCGTTATTATTAAAAAACTGATACGCACATATTTAATATATAATATTATCTATAATTGACTAGGAAATTTATACAATTCATACTAGAGTACCATCTTCTAGTTTTTGTTGAGCATTTTCATACGGATTCCTTTCGAACATCAATTTCAGCATCGGGGTTTTCACTTCAGACTTTTCAACTCCCTGTTATGTTATTTTACAATATCAATCAACTAAATCAGAAAGATGAATCAAAATCTGGAAAGAACAATTTAAACTTAATAAAGAATATAAAATCAACACTCCACCTAAATAATAAAAATAAAATAAAAGATAGAGTTATCCATCGGAAATTTTAAAACACTGTGTAACCTTTAATTACACAATGTAGAAATATATCTAAGTTAGCTTTTTTTTTTGAACAATTTTCCCATTTATAGAGAAAAATTCGCAAACCTTTTTGATTTGTTCGGCTTTTAGCATCCTGTCTAGCAGAGGCGGGTACTTCACGTAGAGGGGCAGTTCCTTGTGGCCGGGCTGCTCGACTTCGTAGTTGAGGTACTTGTCTTCCGCGATGCGAGGCACCAACCTCCACTTGTGTTGGTTCACCTGGTAAAAGTTGACGAAAGAGTAGTAATATGCAAACCTACACGAAATAAATTTGTAAAAAGAATTCTAGTTTACTTTTTTAAAGACGTAGTACTTATAAAATTTAAATTTGGAAAAGAGTGTTCCTATATTGCAGCGAATATAATTCCTATATTACACGAAATAAGTTACAAGTTTATTATAATTAAAAACTTCTGAATTATTGTTTATGCACAGCGCTAATTGATTTTTTTAGTACATTCGTGAACTTTTGAAACCCATAATTATGAGGCGTTCTAGTATCAGATTTGTCTGTTTTTCTTGCTTTTATTTTTCCTGATCTTTATAGTGTGAGGCCAAAGTAATGGTTAGTTTTACGGAGTTTATACTCTTAACCCATGACATTTACATTATGAAGCATAAATACTTTAGATATTGAATGGATCTTACTTTGTTAATCAATGCAAATACAAATTTTCTGAACATTTTTTCTTGGTGCATGTTGGTAACAATACACGCTTAAGAAACATTTCTTCTGCTATTTTCTTAACATCAATATGCCTTTGAAAGTAAAAATAAACCAAATAGTCTTAATGTTTGCATCAATTAATTCAGTAGACTTGCAGGTTGATTTTCTAATGTGGGTTTTTTTTATTACTTAATGTCACTAACAAACTATTTTTACTATTAACTATTCAAAGCTTGTTCAAATACAAATCAAAGTGTTACATCAGCTAGTATGCAATTCCATAGAGCACATAATCTCTACTTAATATATATAAACAAGATAAATTTTAAACTACCTTTGGTATTTCTTGCTGATAGCCAGTGCAATAACCCTTATCTGTGTATATTCCAAACGCTATTCCGTAGTCTAAGTGCTGAAAGTAAAACAAAAGTAATTTAGTTTAATATTTAAAAAACATAAAGTTTTGAATCTTTGGTTAAATTTAGTTAAATTAATCTCAACTAA
This sequence comes from Thalia democratica, assembly GCF_965202585.1. Classification (NCBI taxonomy): domain Eukaryota; kingdom Metazoa; phylum Chordata; class Thaliacea; order Salpida; family Salpidae; genus Thalia; species Thalia democratica. Next base: position 44,398,371 of record NC_139165.1, read on the forward strand.
CATTTTAAAATATTAACAAAGTATCACTAAATAACAAAAACTAGATTCGCCAAAGAGCTTATAAGTAAATTAAAATTAAAAATTTCAGATGTCATTAACAAAAATTTTAATAAAAAAATCATTTTGCTGTAACACAAACTTCTTTGGTGTGGTCCACGTGAACCCCGGTGATCCGCCAGAAGCTGGGACCGTCGTGGCCCATGTTGTCTTCCCACGGGTGCCTGTCATTGATGTCCACCATCAACCTTCCTATGCCGAAGTTGGGAAGCTGGAACGATTGAAAACACTTTTACAAAGAAGACGCGAAAGTATGACAGAGCCCAAGCCTGGACTTTCTTAGGCTGTGAGACAAGCCCAAGTTACATAAGGTTTGATTATTACCAATACAATAATCAGACCACAAAGCTTTGGTGGTAGGGTATAATAGTGTGGCTCAAATTTTTTCAGTTGCGGCTGACTGCCAAGTTTCAATAAGAACGAAACCCGGGTCTCAGTATACCGTAAAACTTGTGGTTTGATGATCGAATTGGTAGGATCAAAGCTTATGTAAATTTTAACAAATCATAATGTTTAAACTTAAGTCATTTTTTTAAACTGGTTCTATAAAATTAAACGCATAACATAATTGGTAACTTTTTAAAGTTTATTACAGTCATTTCTCACGAATCTACGCACATTGTGTCCACAGTAAAAGTGCGTAACTAAACGAAAGAACGAAGCTAAACGAGAGGTAGCAAATATACCTAATATATTGGCTGTTTTCTTACAATGAATTTGATATGAATACAGTTTAAGGACTTTTCCAATTTTTTTTTTGTTTACAAAATAGTTTTCATTCAATTTGTACATATACGTGAAAAGTTCTTAAATAAAAATTATATATGTGTATACAAACTTTTCTTTTTCTATTTTCTTCTTTGCTCACCTGATATTAAACTTGTCTTGCATGGTATTAGATTTGTAAAGGAACGAATTAGCTAAAAATAAGATATTTATTAGTTGAAACGAAACTTTATACCATTTATATCGTGAATAATTGAACATTAAAACTTGCTTTTTTTAAAGGTATTAAAGTAGGCTTAAAGTCAGACTATCATGTTTCTTTTAGAGAATTCTTTAAACTATGTATAAAAATTTGTGGTACACTAAGGCCCAGTTAAAATTTTATCCATAGGTCAAACAAAATAATTTTATAAAATCTAAGAATCTCTTTAAATGACTCAGCCTTTAAAATATTATAAACAACCTAAATGTATTATTAATTCAATACATACAATAAATTTAATTTGTACAATAGTGAAGACTTTCAATTTTTTGTTTTTTAAGAATTCCAAAATGCTTAACCAAAGGAGTGCACAGATTCGCAAGATGTGACCAGTTAATCCAGTTTAGGTAGATAGTTAAAAAAGTTTTTTTTACATATAATGACAAATCTTTACATACCAATACTAAAACTTATATAAAGTTTAAAAAAGACAAAAAATAATGGTGTTAATAAGTTTTTTTTTTATTATAATACACAATTTGTTAAATTGAGTAGCAGTATATTCAATTATATTATAAAAATTCTACTTGTGAGCTACAGTGGTAACTAATAAAAATCAGTTGAACATATTTCAATATTCACAAAAGTGTTTTCAACGAAGCACAAAACTATTTTTGTTTTTTTGTTAAAATAATTACTCACCCTTAAGTTTAAAGTAAACTATACTACATAGAAAATGGTGATAAATGTAATAATGTTCAAATATTATTCACATTTTACCTAATCAAATTAGAAATAAAAGCGTATTCATAAAAGATCTATATACAAACAAACATTTTCTTGGTTGTATAATGTTTACGATTGGATTATCGCAAGTCTGTAAAAGATAAGTTTATAATTTTAATTTCAAATAAGTTTATTCATTTTAATGTATTGTAATAGTGAACTATTTAATTGATATTAACCAATCAATTGCATCCAATTTTGCTTTCTTAACAAAACTTCTAAAATTTCAATTCTTGTAATCTTAAAATTTTTATAAAAAATTGAAACTTTTAAAATTGAATCAGTTCGTAAACAGACTATCTTAAAAATACAAACTCTTACTGATATAATTTGATTTTTCAACTAAAAATAACCAACAGTCCGTTTAACTCTTTAAACTTTTTTAACTATTCACACTAATCATATTCTAAAAAAGTATTTGTTATACTCATTGCTTATTAAACAATGAAAAAAAAACTTTTATACTCTTAAATAAAGTTTTGAGAACAAAAAGGGAACAAAAAGTTACTAAGATTAAAAAAAAACAAATGGTTCACAAATCCTAAAAACTAATTTGATTCTAAAATTTGAACAACACCAATGAAACGAAGAAAGAATATAAATAAACATGCAATTAATGTTTGAATACTTTTATAACTATTTTATACACCTATAATAAAATAATAAAGCTATACAATCTATGTAATAAAACATGTACAAAAATATTCAATAAATCTTAATTGATTTTAATGTCATAAGTAATACTCATCAATAAAAATCAACAACGTTTTCAGGAAAACTAACTGCAGACAAAATCTGAAACATCCTTGATTCTTCTTTCGCTCGTTTCAAATCGAGTTGTGACGGAACGACTGAAGTTTTTGTTAAGTGTTCTGATAAGCTCAATGGAGGCGCATACTTCTTTTGAATGTAGTGCTGTGAAATTTGAATAATTTATTCGCTTAGTGTTAAGTGACTACAAGAAAAATTAATCGAATTGTGACAACTATTGTAGCTTATGTTACAAGAAATACAAGAAATATTAAGAATTAAAAAAATACATAAACTTACAATTGTATATCTATGGCACTTGCTCTTTAAGATTTTTAAACAGAGATTAAAAAAAGATAAGTAGAGCTTAGCAAACTACAGCCTGATAAGCAGAAATCCCTGACTGACAATAACTTTCTAACTTGAAAAACTAGTAGAAAAAAATTAAAGTCAAGTTATATGTCAACAACTACTTGTAAATTAGCTTTTCATAGATTTTTACCTAACCACTTGAAATTATAATTAGACAATTTAATTATTAAAATTTCATGGTTGCCACTCTTTCAATTAAAACTGTGCAGAGTCATCCTGAGTTTCTAAAACCCTTTATTTTATTAAACTTTTCAAAATCATGAAAATTAAAGTTCTTTAACAAAATTATTATAACTATCAAAGTATTGAAACTAAATCAAGTAAATCTCAATCAAAATCTATAAAAAAACTGGCCTAAGATTTTCAGAAATCTTAAAAGTATCTTGAGTTTTTTATTAAAAAAACTATTCTCAGTCAGTCTCAGTTTAAAACTTTTAAAGAGTAACACTAGTTCATCCTAAGATTTTTTAAAATTTATAAATATCAGTTATCGTGAGTGAGTGGCAACCCTACAGTTTCTATTTTATTAAATCTTTATTTTATGTTGTAGTATGATTTTTTAACATCTTTTTTAGTAAACCTAACAACTACTTAAACAACACTATAACATTAAATTATCAAAACTTAAGTTTGTAAGGAAGTCCAACATTTATTATACAAAAACTAACATCGGCCGTTTTTATTATTTCAATTTATATATTATCAATGTTTTTTTTTATTAGAGTTTATTGTGCGAAGATGGAAACGGCATTAAAATCTGAGCCGCTTAAACAATACACACGAAAAAAGAAACAAACAAATTACATTCAATGATTATTAAAAAACTGAACCTAACATTGTAAAAAAAAAATTACACACAAATGGTCCTGTATGATCAAATATAACTTAGTATGCACAAAAATCAAAACAAAATAAATTTCAATACATAAACTTATGTATTGATTATAAAAGGTTACACATTTACAAAATTCTACTTAATAATTTATAATCTGTAGGGGTTTAAATAGAAGAAAAAAAATTCAAATAACTTTTAAACATACTAGTAAAGAAAACTTTTAAGATAAAAACATAAGAAGGATAAATTTTGTTTACAAATTTGTTGGAGTTTAGAAAAACTTAATATTATTAGTTGTTTTCTTCATTTTTTAAGCATTCTTGAATTTTAAGAGAAAATTGTATTGTAACATAATTGTTGTTTTTATGATACAAACATTTTTATTCAAAAAAATTCTACAATAGCATTAATCATCTAAAATAGTCATTAATTAATAGTCAGATTAATCATTCAAGTTTAAGTGAAAAAGTTTCAGAACAACTACTAAAAAATAGTAAAAAATTATAATAAAAAAAAAATCATTTTAGTCTTTTTAACTTGATTCTTACATGAAGAAACTTTCAAGCTATCAGTCTGTACCCTTTTATCTCGAAAAACTGTTCAAAATTAAATAAAACAGTATGATATACTGCTAGCTAAGTTAAAGATCTTAAAATGTGATCAGATTTAAAAAAAGCCTTACCCCTATAAACTTAACTTAAAAGTTTCATATTTTTATTATTATAGACTCAAAAAAATTTATATAGTAGTAAATTTTCAAATAGTAGTTAATAAATAAAAACCTTAAACTAGTAATATTACCTCTAAAACTAAATACTTGTTATAATTGTCTAAATGTAGTTTTGTAACCAAAAGAAATCATAGATTCATGTTTAACTCTAATAAACATATTAAAAAAACTAATAATATGCTAATTTATAAGTTATACAACTTAAAAAACACCATTTTATAGTTTAATCAGATTAGTGTTATAGTTGTTTAAGTATTTGAAAGACAATTTTTACAGAGTCACTTTTAAATAACTTAAATAGTTTATCACTTAATAAATATAAAAATTTGGGAGTCTAGTGTGCTTTAATATTAAAAAAAAAACTCTTTACAAGAATAAACAGGGTTGCCACTCATTATTTCAAATTTTTTTCCAGGTTTTTCAAATTTCTTCAAAGTTTTTAAAAGTATACATTTTTGGGTCTATTTTTAGTTTTAAGTTAATTTCAATTAAAGAAACTGTGTAAAATAGTATAAAAGCATTAAAAAGATACTGTAAAGTTACTTTAAATGTGTTTTTAAAAAAAAAAAATTTTTGATGATGACAAAAAATCTTAATTATATGATAGATTTTTTGTGTCAAATCAAAATTTTACAACTGAAAATGTTAAAGATATTAAAATTCCAGGTCTTTCCAGGTTTTTTGATCAAATTTCCAGGTTTTTCTCAAAACTTCTCAAATTCCAGGTTTTTCCAGGTTATTTTATCCTAAATTGTCAAATTCCAGGTTTTTCCATGTTTCCAGGTAAAGTGGCAACCCTGAATAAAACATAAATTAAGCAAATCATAAGTGAAACAAAAGCTTAAATTTCAAAAAATAAATCTTGAGCATTTGTTTATATTTCATTTTCATAAAAAACAAAACAGTTAAATTTTTAAACATAAATTAAGCATTGAATTTAATTTCTTTAGTAGTTTTTTTCATTCATTTAAGCCTTGGTGATCTTATTCTAAAGATCTTTAATTTAGCCAGCAGTTACTTGTTAGTGTTTTGTAAAATTCTAATTAGTTTTTAAGATATCAGGGTTGAAAATAAAAGATATAAATAGGCTCTTTATGGAAAGACCGAAGTAAAAAGGCAAAAAAAGACTATTTCAATAAAAATCTATTTTCATCTACAGTTTTTAAGCAAACCTTTTAAAACTTTCTTAGTTATATCTTAACTAATCAATTTTTTTTTTCTCAAGTAAAAACATTTTATTTATTAAAAACATTATAAAAATATTGTTTTTTTTTAATTTTATTCATAATTTTTTTGATTTTCATTTGAAATTGTTACAATAAGATTATTTCTATTAATGCAAGGAACATTTCCAGGGTTGAAACAGGAGCTGAAAAAAAATTCTGACTTTTTGTTAAAAATTTCCTGAATTTTCAAAATCATTCTAAAACTTTGCAAGATAAGCTATTGTGTATATATCTTAGTTTAACTATGGAAGTGTCTTTGCCACAAATAATTAATACTTTTAAGCATACAAAAACTTTTTGTTAAAGTAGGGTAGTTTTTTAATATATCAATAGAAAAACATTGCTGTTTTATAAAGAATATTTTACAGATTTTACCAGACAAAGGTATTGGAAAATAAGTAGTTTTGTAAATTTTTATGAAAATTTTGCAACCTTAGTCTGTCTTTAGAGGATTTTTAATTAATTTTTACCATTTAAAAAATAATAATTTTGTAATTACTATCTAAACAGACAAAAGCTGACTTTTTTTTTAATTTATCCAATTTTATGACATTTCCTGACTTTTGTCTTTTTTTTTTAAGTTTTTTCTGACCTTGTGGCAGCCCTGCATTTTATGATTTTTTTTTGCAGACTTTATGGTTGCAAAACAGGTAGAAAGAAAAATAATATTTATATCTAGTAAAATAAAACTGCATACCATAACTTAGAAAAAAATTCTATATACAATAGAACATCTTTATAAGGTGTATAAGTAAACATAAACTTTGTCACACACTTAGACTTAAACCTTTATTTCTTAAATGTTTTTTTTACCTTTAGATGTTTTATTTCTCTATTTCAAAGTGACTAAAATACTTTTAACTCATGCTATAAATTACGTTTCAGTTTCTAATATTCTAATTTATGTTTAGTAATTCAAGATAAACAACATAATTAAAATCAGCTAAATGCTCAGGGTGGCCACTGATTTTTTTAAAAATTTCTTCCAGCTTTTGAAAGTCCATGTTTTTAGGTCTATATTTAGTTTAAAATTAAGTTTAAAGTAAAAAAATTGTATTAATAGTTTAACAAAATTGAAAATATACTGTGAAGCTATTTTAAATGTGTTTTTTAATGAAAAAAAATTTCATGAGTTCAAAAAAAAATTTATCTATATGATAGATTTTAAGTCTTAAATTGAAATTTTGCTACTTTAATGTAAAAACTGTTTAGAATTCTAGGTTTTTCCAGGTTTATTAGTGATTTCTGTTCAAGATTCCAGGTTTTTCCAAGTATCTTCAAAATTCCACGATTCTAAGTTTTTTAGATTAAATTATCTAATTTAAGGTTTTTACAGGATTTAAGGTTTTTAGCCAGTCTTTCACTATGTACTAAAAAAAAAAAAAAAAATTAATAACAATAATTTAGTTAATTATCTTAAAATGAAAAAGGTGACTTAATAAAGAACTAATTACTTGAAAATTATAATTCCAGTTAAAATATAAGTTTATTATAATGTCACAAGTATTTAAAATGATAATATTTAACTTTATATAAACACTCTATATAAAAAAATTCAACAAAAACAGAAGATCTTGATTATCTATAATTTTAAGCAAGCCTGAAAGAAGGCAAGTGTAAAATATTGTCTGAAATTTATTGAGTATTTTTTCCCTTATTATTTTTAATCATTTGAAAAAAAAAAGTTACTTACAAGTATTCTTCTTTCAACAGAGGCAAACTTTTGAGCCATTTTAAAATTCTAAAAAAATAAAAGGTTTTCTGTAAAAAAAATATTGTTTTTGAGTTCTACACTAACAATTTAAGTTTTTGAACTAACAAAACTTTGAATTCTAAAAAAATGACATTCAAAAATTAAAAATTGTTAACATCACTTTCTTATTTTCATTTAAATTTGAGCACTTATTTTAAAGAAACTTATACAAATACTAGAGGGGTTTAGAAATATAAATTTCAGGAAATATAAAGATTTATAAATTACATAATTACGTCTTCTTCAAAGCAAAGAAGCTATTCTTAAGACCAATAATAGCTTAAGTTACACAAATCTAGCTGAAATTTTTATTAAATTTGAAATAAAGTTTAAAAAAAGCTAATAAAGCTCAATTGCTTTAAAGTACTTATATTGTTACAAAAAGACAAAATGTAGTCATAATAATATTAAGTCAATAATGCATCTAAAGTTTATTTTTTCATTAACCTGAGTGTGTAGCAACCCTGATATAAGTTTTGGAATCAGTTCTCATACTTATAAAAATCTACACTAAGTTGTATTCTTTTTAAAAACACTGAAAAAATTATGAATGAAGCAAATGCATAAAATTGAATATTAGTCGTTTAAGTTTTAATAAGTTTATTAAAACTTAGTGAACATTTGCTAAAATTTCCTCTTTTAAAGAACAAAGTAACTTTAAATTTTTAAAGTTTTTTTTAGTCACCTGCAGTACCTAGTAAATAAAATAAAAACTGTAAAAATTAGAAAAATCAGACTAAATTAAGAACAAAAAATAATTTTACAAAATATAAATATTAAGAAAACATTCAAACAGCTGTATAGTTATTTTTTTAAATATTCCCAAATAAATTAGGGGTAGGGAGTATGGCACATTTTTTGGTCATATTGTAATATTTATTCAAGTCATTATAATTTTGACGTTTTTTTGATTCATTAATAAAATCTGAAAAAAATTCAAAAAATTTCAAAAAAAACAACTGCTGCAAAAAAAACTAACTTCAACCCCAAAAATCACATACTTTTAATTTTTTTTAATTAAACAGTAATATAATCACTTATACATGTCCTAGACTTATAATTTATGTCTTAAATGAAAGCGTATACTTATTGACATATATTTAAACATATATTAACTGCTTTTGATGTATTATGACGTCATAATCACCCTAAATGCGCAAAATGTGTCTGTAAAATAAATTAATGAAATTTACTACAACTTCAACACTTTTGAAAGTAAACTTAATATTATCTGATATTGGGTCAGAATTTTGAAACTTTTTGAAAATATTTCCTTTTCAAATTTTTAGTCAGAAAAATTGAAGTTTTTAAGAATACTTATTTAAATAAATTTCTGAACTTTAAACTAAATAAACTTAAATTAGCTAAACACTAACTATTATTTATCATAGTTTAAACAAAACACTTAAAAACTGAACTAAAAGTTGTGGCTTCTACATTTTACTTTTTACCTACAGTAACCTAATAAGGTTTGAAATGTAGTTTTATACTTTTTGAAACTATCTTTAACCTAGGATTATTATATACAGGATTGCCACTGGTTTTTGAGAAATTTCATCCAGGTTTTCTGAATTTCTTCCAGTTTTTTGAAAGTTAGGTTTTTGGGTCTATTTTCAGTTTAAAATTGAAATAATAATTGATGATGACAAAAAATGTTTATCTTTATGAGAGACTTTTCTTGTCTAATTTAAGTTTTACTATCTAAAATGTAGAAATTGATTAAAATTTTAGGATTTTCAAGTTTTTTTTTTCAAAACTTCTCAAACTTGTTTTTTTGGGACTCCTGGTTTTGTGGCAACCCTGTATGTAAAACATTTTTGAAAATTATACAATGATTACCAAATTTGGAAACTAAACATGTTTGCTACTCTTAATGTAAAAAAAAAACTACTTTGAGTGACTAAAAACTACCCAGAATGACCTTAAAAACTGCCTGAGTCATCCTGATTTTTTCTGAGTTCTTGAAAAAAATTGCCTCTGGTTCAAACTACTTATACCTATGTTTAACTTTTCTTCTTAACTAAAATAAATATTGTATAAGCATGCTTCTGCATTAGATGTTCTCTTAACTTATGAGCAATACTGTTTTCAAAGATTCAACGTTAAAATCAATTGAGATTGAAAAACACTTTGTGGATAATTTTATGTAACCTTATAAATCTAATATATAATAGAAAATTGTTTGATTTTTTGTGACATTTAAGCTGACAGGCTTAAATCTTACCTCATTAAGAATTCACTTATATAAATCAACTCATGACAAATATTTATTTCAGACCTAAAACAAAAATTGCAATGCTGTTTGTAAAAATAGTGAAGAACTGAACTAGACACAAGGCTAAAGTATTCTTAAATAAGCATTTCAAAATTAATGAAATTTGTTTTCTTGAACAAAATTGGTTATCTAAAATAACAAAATATTACAACTGGATAAACTAAATTACATTCTAGTTTAAGAAAAAAAAATTCTCGAGATTTTAAAAAAATCTCAAAACTTTTCTGAGATTTCAAAAATGAACTGTGACTGTCCTGGGCCATCTTAAGTTTTAAAAAAGGCAAAATTTCTTGAGTTATCAGGACTCAAGAGTCATCCTGAGATTTTCTATAAATTCAAAATATCCTGAGTTATCCGAGTACCCTGAGTGTAGGGCAACCCTGACTAAACTGCTAAAAAAAGTAACAACATTTTATAAACTCCTTGTACAATAAAAATACCAAAATTTCTTAAAAATATAAGTAAAAAAGTAGCACTAATGAAATAAACAAGTTTTTATCAAGACAGAGTAGTACAACTTGAAAACATTTTTTTACTAACAAGCTTGCTCAGCTGTTGAAACTAATTAAAAGATAACAAACATTAAATTAGACTTTTGATTTGTGAACAGTTTAAAAGTAACAACTAAAATAAAAAAGTATCAAATTAAGCAACACTACACTATCAAACCAAAAAAAAAATCAAATCAGGTGGTACCAAAAAGGTTCTGACTACATATCAAGGAGAATAAATTGGTTAGCTTTGTCATAGTATTTTTTCAAGTAAAAAAACTCAACGGATTTTATAAAAATTAAAAGCATAGGGGGGTAAACACCATTTTTTGCTGTTTTAGTTTGCGCCTCCCATAAGGATCCTATTGTTGCCTCCGACTTTGACTGGCTATATCTCAAAGATTATTTTGAATTTTTTAAATCTGTAAAAGCAACTTGTAGCTTAGTAAAAACTATATAAAATAAGATCAAAAACTAAAAAAGGGGTTAACCCCCCTATGCTCTTAATAATGATATCATAATGGTGTATTATATTAATTGGTCCTAAAACTTTCAATATATGTGCATTAAATAGTAATCATATGCTGAAGTACACATTTCTCACGTATGCACTTGGTGTTGAATACAAAATTATGAGCTAAAAAACTTAATGTAAAAAAATACTTTTTGCTAGAACTTGTTAAGGATATAACCTACTGTTGTAACTTTATCAGTTTTAGCTTTTTTTTTAGTTATAGTTAACAACTTTAAGTTAAGAACCTGCTGAGTATTAGTAACGGATAACTACTCTTTATAATTATTAGAACCATTTTGCTCAACTTCACTCATTAATTGTAACTAAATTAACTAGATCATATTTCTTATTAAGATACTTTAACAAATAAGTTGAATATTTTAATTCTAAACTTAAATCAAACTTGAATTCTGCTTAATATTACAATGAAAATAATATTCAAATAAAAAGAAATAAATTAAAGAAGTTTTTAATATGTAGTATTTACCATCTGGTCTTATATTATAACTTTAGCTGTTACATTTAAATCCTGTATTTTAATACTATTGTTTTTTATTACAATGAAAATAATATTCAAATGAAAAGAAATAAATTAAAGAAGTTTTTATTATGTAGTATAGTATTTACCATCAGGTCTTATATTATAACTTAAGCTGTTACATTTAAATCCTGTTTTGTAATACTATTTAATACCTGTTAAAAGGTAAGTGATATTTCAACAACTTTCACTGCAACAGGTTTAAATCTACCAATTTTAAAAGAAAGAGGAACTCAAATGAGTAATTTTTATTACAAAATATTTTCCTCAATTATCAGTATTGTAGAAGAAATAGTGTAAACAACTTAACATTTATTTTATTTTAAAGCTTTTCTAAAGTGGGATATTACAAAAACAAAGGGGGAGGGCCACAGGGAAGGGGTCATATTGCAATAACTTAAAACTTACACTAGATATTCTTGAGTTGATAATTAAGACAAAAAAAAGAGGTCATATGCATAATTAAGGGTAGTTAACTTATAGACTATTGGAAAATCTCAGAACTTTAAGGGGTCATAAGCTGTAAAAGGGGGAGCCACAAGGCAATAATTTAAAACTTACATTATTTATTTTCAAGTTGATGATGAACAGCACATGTAAAAGGTCTTAGGTGTAATCAATGTTAGTTTTTTTTTTTGAAATATTTACAGAGAAACCATAGCTTTTCTTTTCTTCTGTAAAAGTGGCCTTATGAAAAAAAGTTTTGAAAATCCTGCTCTAGATTCTTTTTTTTTTGAAATGATATTGTTGACATGTAAGTTACAACTAAGAGTATTAAGTCTCTTTAGCTGTCTAGTATCACATTTTCAACAATGACTAGCTTACAAATTATTCAATAACTGGATCCACTTGTTTTGCTAAACACCTTTAATAACATAGATAAAATAATAAAGGATATTATAATCAATAGTGTCTTATAAACACAATAGAAATATAAACTACGTTTATTTGAGTCTTCTGTTTAATGCTAATTTAACTTTTTTATTTGTTTTTATTTTATTTAGAAGAAAAATCTTTGTCTTTTAATCAAATTAAAAATCAATTTGTATTTCATATCATCAAATAAGCATTACCTTTTTGAAAAATTTTGAATTTTATCAGTTTTTTATAATTTATTTATTATTTATATATTAAATTATTATAGTTTAATTAAATTTGTTGTAATTTACATTCTTATTAATTGTTTTTTTCCTTTTATCAATTTTTTATCTAGGAAATGGCCAAGGCAAATGACAGTGTAATATACATCATTTTGTTTTGGGGCCAAATCGTAAAAGATATTAACATTATTTATAAAATAACTATTTAAGAGTTTAAATAACATGCAAACTAAAGGAAATGAAAAAAAAAATTGAAAAAAAAATTATTTTTGGTTATAAAGCAATTTTAATAGAAAAAACGAAAAAAACCTTTATTTTTGGAGGGCTCCATGAAATAATTCAAACCCCAAACCAAATTTTTTTTTCTTAAATTAAAGACAAAGGTGCGTTCTCTAAGATAAAAAAAAATTTTTAGATAGCTTTTAAGATAAGGAAAATAATAGACATTAAAGTTTTATGTTTTTTGAAAAATTATAAATTTGTCTATAAAATTAACTTTATGCTCGTCTTAAAAGTTCATCTTTTTTCAAGTTTTATGATTTTCTTGTTAAAAGCACCCAATACAAAATTAGTAAAAAAAAATATTTTTTTGCCAAAGCGTGTTTATCAGGGAAAATATTTTAATATTTCCAATCAGTATTTACAACAAATGTACGTAAATGACTTTTTAAGAGACTTTACAACCTGTTATATTTGTATCTATAAATTTTTTAAAGTTTAAAAAATTCATGTACACTAGAAGATTTCTATAGCTACTTGGAGACAGTTGAGTTTTTTGTTAAAGTGTCCTATTAAAAATTACCTCAAAAAACTCTACTACTAAAAAAAATTGTGCAACCTACTAAAAAAAATTATACTCTAGACACGCCCTTGTTGCTCTCTAAATAATTTTTAATCAACATATGACGTTTGAAAAAATGCCTTAGATTTTAATTTGTGTTTAATATTTATATTGTTTATAGAACGATAAAAAAGCGCTCAAAAAGTCTGGTTTAAGGACCTGGTGTACAAAGGAACCTTTCAGTTATTGAGTCATACACCACAATACAGAGTAATTAGTCTGTACTACAGACTAATTAGATCTAAAATTAAATTATTGAACTGTTAATAAAAAAAGTATGACCAACTTTAATGAACCATAACAATCAGAACTTAAAATTAGAAAAAATTATTTAGTACACTAAACTTATGTTGAATAAAAAGATCAATATTTAATGTAAATTTTAAAATTTTACCTAAATAAAACTTTATAACAAAACTATTAACACTTACTTCTTTAAAGATTTTATTAAAAATGTTAAATGCTGTTTTTCGAAAGAAGTGGAATACTTGCTACCTTATTTAAATCTATAGAATTATTAGTTGTGGCTAAGAGTTGATTTTATTTTCATACAGTAATCTTTAAAATAAAATTATGTTTTACAAATTTAGTTCAAGATATTAAAGAAGCATTTCTTCCCTTAGCAAGATTATAGATTACGTTGAGTAATTTTAAATAAAATTCTTAAAATTTTACAAAATCATATAAATGTATCTTAAATAGTTTAAATACTTTAATAATTTTTCGTACTTAATACAGTTTTAAATTTGCATTAAGAGAGGGTAATTTTACCATCTTAAATATATCTGAGTTTGTTTAAAGCGTTCTTTGTGATGAGGGTTACATGTGCAATGCAACTAAATTTAAGTAAATTTTTAATATAGTGGACTGTAGACACATTGATTTTATATTAGGTTGTATACAATGCTGAATTTTCAGACCGGCTTGTAGTAGACAAGCTTTAACAAGATACATGCTCTTTCATCAGGTAAAAACAAACTTTAGGAAAAGTTTAGACTTTTGTGTCATAAAAATGACTAAAAATAAAAAAAAAAGTAAAAAACAGTGATAAGTTTTAAGGCGTAAAAGATGTCTTAACTGCCAGAACTTGTTAGTAAAAACTTTTAAATATTTAAATCAACTTTTGTTTTTTATAAGACAAGAAACCATCAGATTAAGAGGTAATTGTATCTAATATACAGTTTAGTTTTAACGAGTCGCACTGTACACAGTTTGTTATGCTGACGGTGGAAAAATAAAAGTAAAGCTAGTTAAATCAATAAAATTCTAGAACAGCATGTAAAAATTATTCTTTATAAAAGAAATAATCAAAGTGTAGTTAGAAAAAATATAATAAAAATTGTTTTATTTAGACTTTTGTGATTTTTTGAGCAAAAAAAAAATTATTCTTGCAAGTTTTACTGCAGTTTAAGAAATATAAATATAAACATGTAAAATCAAGAGATTTTTAGTTGAAAACTTGTTCTTAAAAATTTTTTATTGTAAGTATAGTCACAAAACTATAGATTTTTAAGACAACATGTTTAACTACAAATCTTCTCATTTTCTCTTTTCAAGACAAACTTGAAATGCGAAACTGAGAAGATTTGTAGTAAAAAATGTTGAATAAATATGATAAAAAACGTAACGTTTAGAATTTACTTTTGTATGTTTAATGAAAATGCTTAATCATCGGTAATATTGACTTGTTTCAGGTGTCATTGGCTCAGTTAAGATTTAGCTTATGTTGTTAAGTTTTACATCTATGTTATGGTGTTTTTTGTACGTTTTAAATTTGTTTTGTGGTTATGTAACCGAAAACTGGTTTCACTGCTTTTTCATTTAGTTTAACATCAAATGTTATAAAATTAGTCAACCAGAAAGTAAGTTGACCTGAAATAAGTTTACATTCTTAAGATAAAGCTATATAAAGACCATTCACATTCACAATGTGGTTGCAGTGATATTCTAGTGAAGACCTTCAAGACTTTGTTTTAGAACTGAACTTATTTGTTATCATATTGTTTGTTGAAAGTTTTTTTATTACTAATAATGTTTTTATTATAATTCAAAGTAGTTGAATCTCAGTTCAATTATACATTTTTATAGTATATTCTTGTTAAACTTTATTCTTGTGTAAAAGTTTTGATCATATTTAAAGTGTTTTATAAAGTATGATGTTCTTTATATTTTAGTGTTTTGTATGTTATTCAATATAAATTATATCAAAATATATTACGAGTGTGAAGTTAGCTTAAATATATTCTAAAAATTTTCCAAACTTTGGATCTAATTATTTTCCTTAGCTTAATAGCTACTTAATAACTTTTTTTTTTCTAGAGAACGGCCCTTTGTCTTTATTTAAAAAAAAAATCATTGGATAAATGTTTGGTTTTTTGAGTGAGGCCCTTTAGAGAAAATTGGGTTTTTTATATTTTTTTTATTTTATGAGTTTGAGTAAAAAAGAAAAATAATATTTTTTTTTTAATCTTCTTAGTAAAATGTGTATAAAGGGCTATATTTTTTTTTACTAAATGTTAATATTTTTGACAACTTGGCCTTGATAGAGTTTTTTATAAATTTTTTGAATTATTAACTCAAGCCCATAAAATAAAATAAAATCATAAAAAACTCTATTAAGGCCAAGTTGTGCAAAATATTAACAGTTAGTAAAAAAATTATAGCCGTTTATACACATATTATTAGGAAGATTTAAAAGAAAAAAAAAAATTATCTAAAAATATTAAAAATAAAATTATACTAGTATATGTATCTAAGTACAAATTATAACCACTAAAAGTCATGCCTAGTTTTTATAAGTAGTATAAATTACCTTAAGCATCATAAAAAAAAAAGAAAAAAACATAAAAAAAATAAATTATAATTTTATAAATAGAAAAATAATACTGACCCAGGGTAAGGGTTAGGGGTAGCAGTGATAGTAAAAATAAAAATAAATAAATAACTGATTAGAAAAATATTAATTAAAAAAAGCTACCAACCGAGGATAAGGGTTAGGGGTAAAATTTATAGTAAAAAAAAAATTTATCAACCGAGGGTAAGGGTTAGGGATGACAGGGATAGTAAAAAAAAATTAAAAGAAAAATAAATAAAATTAATAAAAAATAAAAATAATTTAAAAAAATTTAACTCGTGCTAAAATATTTCCGTGTAACCTTATCCCCTCGTGCAAAAGTGTGTTTGTGCAAAAGTATCTTCGTGCAATTTTGTGCACACGTGCAAATTTAACAGCTACCAAGTTAAAAGTGTTTTAACTATAAATGTATACATTAATAACTTGCAACAATCAGTTTAAAAATTTTGTAGCTATATATATTGTTTAATTTGTACGGCGAGAATAAAATATATACATTTTGAAACAAGATTTTAAAACGTCTAAAAACACTTGATTTTAATTTATTTGATTGTAATCTTGAAAAGTAAATTAAATTGAAAGTTAATATGTGGTTAATTTTTTTTCTAATTTTTATATTACTAGTTATGCGTTGCTTGATGACAAAAAGGTGTGGTGACTATTTTATGAGCATTGTTTTTTAAAGGATTTAAAACTATTACTTTTCATTGAATAAAATGTTTTTTAATTGTTTAGATAATAATGTTAGACTAAAAAAACATAGATGTATTTGAATTTTTATGATTCTGTATATTCATCAAATTAAAATAAATATAAGATTAACATTTGTGCAGTACAATGTAAAACTATGAAACAAAGATAAATTTTTGTGGTAAAAAATTATTAAAAATATTTAAAAAGAAGAATAGAACGGCACATACAAAACACTTTTTATATTTTTGGCTAAAGCAACAATTACTGAGTAGGTGTCTGACATGCACGAAGGAAATATTTTGCACGAAAGGAATTTTTTGCAGGAAGCCATTTTTGTAGGGTGTCAATTTTGCAAGAGAGCTCGCTCGCTTTTGAAAAAATACATTTTCGCATGAGTTAAAAAATACCTTTTTTTTTAATATTTATAATTTTAAATTTTTATAATTTTTTCTACTATCACTGTTACCCTTAACATATACCATCTGTCGGTAATTTTTTTTGGGATTTTTTAAGTCATTTCTAATATTATGTTCTATTTATCTGTTTTTTTTTGTTGATTATCAATTCTTATTAATTAATTTTTTCTATTTATTTTTTTTATCACTGTTGCCCATAACCCTTACCCTCGGTCGGTATTTTTTTCTTTTTTTTATTAATTTATCGTTTTATTTACTTTTTTCTCGTTTCTTTTTTCTTATTTTTTTTATCCTCGTGCACAATGACCCTTCGTGCAAAAGTTTCTTCGTTCGAAAAAAAAACCATCGTGCAAAAAGGTCTTTGTGTAAAAGTGTCCCTTTGTGCATATTTGACCCGTTTCCTCAGTAACTATCACATTTAGACAAATGATACAATATTAATTTTTGGTTTATAAACATCCAAGAGACTAATTCTTTTTTTTTAAGGTATACTTATAAATACAACCCTATAAAAATACTGTCAAAACTTCTCAGTCAAAAGAATAATGGAAAACAATGATAAAAGTAAAAATAACTCAGAAAAAGTGGATCACGATTTGAGTGTTTGTGAAAGTAGTAAATACAAAGATTTTATAAAGTGTACAAAGCAACTTGGATTGAATTATTTCAAAAAAATATATTGCAGCTCTTACAATAATGATAATGAACTAGGTAAGTATGTTTGTATCTAAAGCTATTTTTATGTCTTTAATTATTACTGTGCTTATTCACTTATCCGGACATGTTGGGCAAGATTTTTCTGTTAAAATGTCCGGACAAGTACAAAAAATCATACTTTTAAATTATTTATATAACTACTGTATGTTGTGCAATGAGTAACAAAAAATAAAGGCGTTATTTAACAGTAATTATGAGTAATAGATATTTTAATGATAAAAGCTTAGTCTCAGTTCAATTTATCTAATTATTTTTCTAAGGTAAAAAACATCAGACTTACTAACTCTCTGCAACGATATACGTTTTTTGAGGGTCAAACAAGTATAATTTATCATTTGTAGGCCCACTTGCCCTAGCTTTTAACTAAAAATATTTTTGTTCATTGAAAAAATCTTTAAAAACAAAAAACAATGGTAAAAATGAAAAATATGTAAACCTATCTCTCTAAATGATAAAAAAAACAAACAAAAAGAAAACGAAAAACTTTGACTAGGTTTAAAGTGAATTTAAAGAAAACAAACCACACATAACAAATAAAAGAAAAGACGTCTTTTTTATAGTTTTCCATTTTTCTGGCAAAGAATCACGGAATTTAAAATAAAACTCTCTTACAACATGAGAGCTTAAAAATTTGTATCAGAAAAAATGTTCGTTTTTAGTAGTAAAATTTTTTTGAATTCTCTTCACGACCGAAACTGTCCTGATAAAAAGAGCGTCCGGATAAGTGAAGTCCGGGTAAGTAGATAAGCGCTGTATCAGTACATAATTAGTTTAGGCAAGTCGTATGTTATTTCAAACTACATAAATCACTTAAACTCATAACTTTTTTGTAATAACTAACAACATATGCATTTTAAAAAAGTCATGTTTAAAGTTTATTTGGAAAGCTTATAACTTATTTTTTGCTTTTAGGTAAAATTTCGAAGTTTTTTTTTGAATATAATCGTATTTAAATACAAAAAATAGTTAATAAGTTTGTTTTCAAACACTCGTTTTTTTATACAAATAATCTGAAATACCAGTTCTTTCAGACACTTAAATGTTTCAATTAAGCTTAAAATTATAACGCTGTAGTATGTTTTCCAAATTCAATTAATTGAAATCAAATAAATGGTCATGTGAAGTGTAGTTTATTCAAGTATATTTAAAACGTTCAACTAAGTTATTTTTCTTAGTAATTTATTAGCACGATAACAACTATTAAAAATCATTTAACTTCAATATGTAAAGTATTAAAATTAAGTGTGTCTAGTGAACAAAACATGGAACTTCAAATTTAGATTCTTTGAAGAGAAATTAGTGTTTTTTTCAAAATGTAATAACTTTATAACAAATTTTTAACCGGTTTACAAAATAACACTGTAATTGCAAGTACAATTTAATCGGTTTAAATTGTTAAGTTTTTTTTATTTAGTTTTCATATACTTTAAAAACATTAGTAGAACAGAACAAACACCAGTAAAAACAGACACTACCTTACAAGTCATTCGAACTTTATGCTTTAAGCTCCAAATTAGAAAAAAAAAACATTTGTTTTTGGTAAAATTAACCTTTAGTTGTGTTTATCTAACCAATAGAACATCAATAATTTTAATAGTGTTTGATTTTGATTTTATCTTTGCTTGAAAAAACTTATGTCTTTGATAAAATCAGTAGTCGATACGCTTTAAGAGCACCATTTCTTATACAAGCTCAGCAAGGATACTAGCTTGCGTCAAGCGTCAGATAACAAATTAAAAAGAAAAATAAACGTTAAATAATGTAAACTTGACATATCTGAATGTTATTTTTCTAAAATATAGTATTTGTTTTTTGTTATAGCTTCAAAAACTATTTATTACAGTACTATTTTTGTTTGCCTACAAAACCTAACTTTTTATAAAATTTTAGTTCTCTTCATGCAAAACGAAAATTCTTACAGACACTTTCACGTTTATTTTAATTTTTTTAGAGATTCCAACCTTAGATGACAGTCAACTAATTTTAGCTTTAATGGCAAGCAAGTTTTGTTTAAACGAAAACCTGTTGAATAAAAACTGTAAACTGAATGAAGAAAAGCTACAAGTTCATAGTGTTGCATTTTTTTATCAACTTGCGGATGTTTTTAACTTAACAAGTCTGTACAAAGCAGCGTTTCGCTATTTAGAGCGTTGTTTTTCAATGGTAGTTGAAAGTAGAAATTTTCTAAAATTGCCTCTAACTCTTGCCTCTAAAATATTTTCAAGCTCCGGGCTTTTCATCACTTCAGAACTCGAAGTGCTCGAGGCAATAGAAAGCTGGCTGAAGCATGACTTCAAAGAGCGCGGCAAGTTTGGGCGGCAGCTGCTGCTAAAAGTTCGTCTTTGCTTGCTGCCCGACAGCACGCTGAAGCGCCTCAAAAACAACCGTTCGTGTTTCACTGAAGCTGAAGAGTGCAGGTCGGTGTTGGAGGAAGCCTTGACCACTAAGAGTGTTGCTGATCAGAACAACCTTGAAATCAGTCACAAAAGCAGGTACTGCGCGCAAAAGCAGTTCAGCGTGATGGCGCTCGGAGGCGGGAGAGGGCTACGAGACGTGAAGCAAGTCGGCGCGTCCGATTTCAGCGCCGTGACAGTCCTCGCTCCAATGCAGGAAAAACGATACGGGCTTCGAGCGATCCATTTCAAAGGCTGCGTTTACGTGTTCGGCAACAAGTTGGAAGAGGATGACGGACGGAACCAATCGGGGATTGAAAAATACTCACCTGTAACTAACACGTGGGTCAATGTAGGCGAAATGTATGAAAATAACCAAGAGTTCTGCGCATGCGCGTTTAGGGACGGCATTTACGTCATCGGTGGTCTAACAGGATCTTGTTTGAAGTTCACCGCCGACGACTGTCGGTTCAAAGAAGTTGCTCGAACGCTCGTAGAGAGGGTGTGGGCCGCTTGCGCCGTGTTCGAGGAAAGAGTGTGGGTGAGCGGGGGCGAGGTGAACCTCAAGGGCGTGTCGAGCGTGGAATGTTACGACGCGGACGGGGACGCTTGGACGCGTATGCCGGCCATGGTGAAGGCCAGAAGTGATCACGACCTGGTTGTCGCGGAAGGCAAGTTGTTCGTGTTCGGCGATGGATGCGACGATGAGCTTTCGTGTGAGGTTTTCGACAACAGCTCCAAAGTTTTCGTTTCTTTGTTTTCTCCGTGGGAAATTTACGGAAGCACGGCTATTTCCGTGGGAAGTAAAATTTTTCTGTTTTCTCTATACAACTCTTTTGCGATTGTTTATGACTTCGATAAAGATGAGTGGTCGCAGCAACCTAGTGAATTTATTAAAAATGCAAGCTTTTGCGTGAAGTTACCTTTTTATTGATGAACATATTATGTCATTTAATGGTTGCCGCTGGAATTTTAAGATTATTTTGACCATGAAAAAAAGTTATTACCTAGTATTGAATTTTGAAACTTTCCCCTATCAGATGCTAGAATATGTTCGTGTAAAGATTAAAACATGCAATTATACTGCTTAATCGTTTTATGTCTTACAGGTTTAAAACTGAGACGAAGTAGGTTGCAGAGCGGCATCAACTACCTAAAATTTTATTTTTTATTTTGGTTTTCTTAAACGCATTTTATGTAACAAAATTAAAAAAAGTCATAAACAGTTACTCTTAGGAACAAGAGATAGTTATACCAGAAGTAGCTTGTGTTTCTTCTCACCTGCTATGACGTCATCAAGTGTCCTGGTACAAACCCATCCCCATTTTCTTTTTTTTTTTTTTTTTGATATTGTTTTATTAGTTGTGCTTTTATCTTAGAATTTATATACGTTTTCATCAAAATAAAAATGTTACTAACAGTTGTTCATGTGCATTCTATGTCAATGGTTAATAATATTTACTAACATATATTTTAAGTTTTACGGCACTTACTATGAATAATGCTTGTGCTTTTTAGTATTAAAAGAGCTAAAAATCAGAAAACTATTAAAGCTTTTAACTATTATAACACATTTATTTCTAAAATCACACTTTTTTTTAAAAGAATTTCAATTTAAAATAAAAGTAAGTAGATACTTTTTGTATTCTATAATTGCTGCTCAAGTAAGTTTTTCTATTGTAAAACCATTAGAAAATACATTTTTCTTAATTTTTTACACTTTAAAGATTGTAAAAACTTTGAAAAACAACAGTACTCTTTTTCAAACACTGAAATATATCTTTTGCCTACGCAGTAATATTTGAGTAAACAAAGAAGTCGACAAGTTGCGGCCCGCGAAAGGTAAAAGTGCGAGCATATGAATCTGGACCGCCAAACCAAAAAATTATTAAACTTTTTATTGGACACTCTGATGTTTAAACTGAACATTAGAAAAAAACTAAATACCTTGTATGCTGTTTTTATTATTTTTAAATACTGTAAAAACTAAAAAAAATTATATATAGATTGTGCAAATATTTTCTATTTCACGATTATAAACTTTCGACCAAAGAAAAAAACAAGACTTATATTGATATATAATAATAATACATTTAGAACAAATGTTTATTTGCTACTACCGAGATTGCCTTGAGTTTAGAAAACACATTTTTCTAAAAATATCAACAAAATTATCTAAAATAAATAGATTTTTTAAAACTATCGTTCTTAAGAAAAATTCGGTGTATGAAAATTTAAAAGGTGTCACTCTAGTATTCTATTAAACGTATTAGTTGCTAACTGCTAAAGTTCGAAAAACTTATTACCTGATTAAAAACAAACATTGAAAAATATTTTTTTACGAACTGTATCACATGAAACTCATTTTTTCGTGAACTATTTTCTAAAAACTCATCAATGGCAAGTAAAACGCAACAGTTGAGCTTTAGTTTTCCAGTTTCTTTCACTTATTTATTGTTTATAATTCGTACTTAACAATTAAGAATACAATGAAACAGTCTTGTACATGAACGTCAACTTTCATAGTCATTCGATAGACAAAGCATATTAAAGTTTAGTCATTTTTACTGATAAAAAAACTTTGGAAAAGCACAATAAGCAAAAGCTTTGAGTTATAACAGCAGCATTAGTTATAGTTGTTATGGATTATAAATTCATAAACTTTTTTGAATAAAATGAAAATTAACCTACATAAAATGTATTAAGTGCACTATATGTTAGAAGTATTGAATATCTAAAACAGGAGCTGACTTATTTTTTTTTTAAATAACTGACATTGAGACAAAAAATATATGTATTAAAGAAATCCTCTATTGTCAAAAATATTTTAACTTATGTTATAAAAACCCATACAGAAAAATAAATAAATGTTTTTATGATAGTTAAATTATATCTAAGCTACTATTTATAAAAATGAAGAAGATACTTGAAGCCTTGTCCTTATAATTGTAATAATACTTAGTAACTAATTTGTATTTTAAAATTACATATTGACTGGTTTTTTAAAACCTTTAAAGTCTTTTTTTTTTTGCAAAATCTGGTACATTTTAATAAGCATATAATTAGTAATTACTTTAAAGCAACTTTTTAGCAGCCATGAAAAAGTGTATTCCAATTGTAATCATACCGTTTTTAACAGTTTTATAACTTAAAAGACCGACATTTTTGGAAAAAGTAATTTTTATATCTTTTTAAAAAAAATTTCTACCTCCTTTATGAAAAATTAATGAAACATAAAGAAAAAGGAAATGTTTTTTTTTTATGAATTGAATTATTTAAGAAGTTTAGTTAGGTTTGAAACTTTTTTTTTTACAATTTTGATGATTTTAGATAAGTTAATCATGTGTTTTAAAAACAGTCTTTGTTCTTCATTTTTTAGGGAAACTTAAAAAAGTATTAAAGTTAAAAAGAAAGTAAACCGAAAGTACTATAAATTTAAAAAAAAGCTGTGAAAAAAAGCACTGTTCATTTAAATATTTTGTATTAAAGTTTATTTACAAAGTAGGAATCTAAATTAAAAAATGTTAAACGATTAACTATGTTTAGTAAATTTTCAGTGATTAATGTTTGTTATTTAAGTTCATGATAACGGCCGAAGTAAAATACGAACCTTCAGAATATCTTTTATATCCTTTATTATATCTTTTAAATACACATCTTTTTCAATAATCTACTTATAGAAAAAAAAGTTTTAACAATGCAAAATAAAATACAAAGCGTAAAAGCTGGAATTTTTAGAACATATAAACTGATTTAAAAGCATGTTGGTACTCAATTTCTTTTGTTTTAGTTTTTATAGCATGTTCTGCAACATACTTGTTTGTAAACTTTATTTCTATATCTAAAAGTTACATAAAGTCATAAGTCTACTTCATTTATAAAAAATAGTATTACAGTATTTTTAAAAAAGAATAATATTTTGTTCATCGTTTTCTTAACGTTTACAGTTCACTCACTTCTTTAAAAGAAGAGATATTTATATATATTATATATTTAATTTATACATCTGTAACTTATACAATCTAAAAATACTAAATGTTAATGACTAAATACTTCTACAAAAAGAATTCTCAATTAAAAGCTTCAAAATTATAAAATTAATAATTTAAAGTTATTATTTACTTTTAAATGAATAAATACATTAATTTTAAAAAAGGCAAAAAAAAGGATTGATAAAACAACAATTGCAGTTTTAATAATAATAATAGTTGAGTTAGTCTGGTACAGTTTCAAAAGTAACATATTTTTATATGATAATGATTAATGAGCAAAACGTGAATTTAGTTATTATTACCTAGCAAAATTAAAGAAACCTAAGAACAAGAAAAAAAGTTTCATTTTAGATATGAAAAAGCTTAACAGTTTTTCTTTTTCTTAGGTTAGCAAAAACTTAAATATTTTCATTTATGGCTCTCAGTTTTAGATCAAGCTGCAACTTTATACAGTGATGATAAATTGAAAAACTTAAAAAAACTCTATGAGCAGTTTTAGAATAATTAAAGTTTTGTTATTAAAATTTTTACTTAAGTATAAATGTGCTTTATCCATATACTTATTACAAAAGAGAGTAAAAACGTGTTCCTACGCACAAAGGAAGTGAGGATATTAAGCCTTTTCATTTTAAACTATTTGAAAAATAACCAGTATGAATGCACTGAAGAGCTTTTTGTTTGTCTTTCTTAACTTTGTTTGTTTCTCTAAAGGCTTTTACGAAAACTTCGACAAATATAAATGCTTAGGCAATTTTGAAAATTTCAGAGTTAAAAACTTTGAAGAAATAAGAGGCAGATTGTTGAAACGCGAGAACGATATTCATTCTTGCAGCAAATGCGTTAATAGCGAAAGCGCAAGTTTGTTTCGAAGGAACAAAGATGACTACAATATTTTTGATGATATGGAAGATGAAGAGATAGATATTTTCAAAATGATGGAAACCGACCCCACTTACTGTGGTTAGTTTTAAATACTTTTTTTTCAGTTTTCACTTTAGGCTGTCGTAGAATAAAAGAAAAACATCAACAATTTTTTGTAAAATTGTTTAAACTTGTATTTGTAAATGTTAAACTTGTTTCATTTATTTATTACCTCTTTTTTTAATCTTTTCTTTAATGATGTGTAATACACTTTGAAAATTCATATGCAAAATATGCTGTAAAACTAGATACATATAGATGCCTATATTTGTTCATACTACATAAATATTATATAAGAGTTGCCCAAATAAATACGAAAATTTTAATAACTTTATTTCTGCCTCGTTTTTTATCTTACACAACTTTATTTTCTAAAAAATTAAACCAATCTATATCCCTAAATTTTTTAAAAAACTTTATAAGGAAAAGCACTATAAAGATACAAAGAGTAGCTAAAGTAAATGTTAAATTTCAAACACTTTTAAAACATGACTGCGCATTTTTGTTCAAAGGTTGATTGTTTCTACAAACAATATTTATGTTTGATAAAAAAACCTTTTCCTCGTAAACCTTATTTTTATTTTTTTTATAGTTTGATTGAACTAAGGTTCTAATATTTTTAAAACAGCTAAATTTGTAACATGTTCTATTTTTCGAAATTATATACTTGAGACATACTTGCTTCTTGTTCTAGACCGGTTCGTTTAAATTTTTTTTGAACATCATAATCAATGTCATTTTAAAGTTCAATTTTTGTTTATGTATCATGGAAGGTTTTATTAATTTACTGGTGATGAACTATATAGTTGTTTTACCTTGTTTCTGTTTTTTTTTTGCGTAATACAATATATTGTCTCATCTACATTTGTTTATTAAAAAAAAGTATAATTTTTTAAACTCAACTCTAACTAGTTTTAATATTTTTTATTGTGCTGTTTGCAGCTCTTTCTCTACTTAAATAAGATAACAAATGAAGTTTGTTAAACAATTGTTGTTTAAATACAAAAGTAAAACTTGTAAAATGTGTTGGACATAGAAATTAAAAACAGAAAACAAAATTTATAAAACTATAACTGTTAAAATATTGCTTGTAAACTATTTATCATCTATTTTGTTAGCTGCTTATAGTAGATAATAATTTTACTATAAAAACAACAACAGTAAAACACTACTATGTCAATATTTAATGATGCATATATATATTATTTTTATATTACGTACTTTTGACTCTTTAGACCACAATCAGAATTCTCAACTTAATGATCAGGAGAATGATCTGTTAAAATGTTATTAACAAAATAAATTCTTACTTTTTTATTCTATTTGAATAAGATTTTATTTAACTGATGTTCTCGTAAAGTTTAGTTCAAAAGAGTGAAACATTGTTTTATCAATAAAGTTTGAAAACTTGAATAGTTTTTTATTAAACTATTACGTAGTTTTACCTGTTTTAAATTCTTCAGTTGCTTTTGATCAGTTTCAAATATTTAATTATTCGTTTTATTCAAAAACTATATTCTATTTTCCTAGTATTGAATATAAAACATTTATACGGTATGTATTTTTGTTTGTTATAAATAATCTGCATGATCTTCTTACTTTATGTAGTATCATTGCTTTTTAAAAACTTGTATATGTAAACATTTGAAAAAATCAACGCCATTTAAAAGTTTTTTTGTTCACTATCAAATACATTTTATAATTTTTTTTAAATTAAAATATATACTGTTATAAGTATATCAACACCTTTTTTACTTGCTTACTATTTTTTTGTAAGTACTATCAAAATTAAATATATACTAATATGTTTGTTTGATTATGAGAATTAAAGAGTATTTGTAAAGGACATAAAAAACGTGAAAAACCTTTTTGATTTTCTTATTTAAACAAAAAACTTAAATAAATTTATAGAATTTTTAGCGTTTAATTTCTAACAACTTGAGCTAATCTTTTAAAAACAGATGACAATACTCGGGGTCGCATACTCGACATTATTCAAAAAGAAGCGATGAAAATGTCACATGATTCGAACATTGCTGAGTGGAATAAAGAAACCAACTTGACCAAATCAAACATTCAAGCGGAAATAAACGTAAGCGATATTTTGTAAGTCAAAAGAGCTGAGCAGCATAGATAAAAGTATGACTAATCATTGTTTAAACTTATTTTGCTGTTTATTAATAAACACTGTCCGTTTTATCTTTACAATCAAAGTATTTTGATAAACACAGTTCTTTGTTATCGATATCGATTATATTTTTTTACGGCACGGCCGGATCTTAATTTAAAATGAATTCTGATCATAGTTGGTAGATCTGGTGGATCAGTAATTTAAAATAATTCTTAACTATTAACTGTTTTTTCAAAATTTAACAACTTTTATAAAAAGTTAATAAAGAAAAGGTTTAACAAGTTTAAAATTTCAATTCCAAATTTATTATCAGACTTTTGCTATCTTATTATTACAGTTAGTGCTTGTCTTAAAACAAAATACACTTTTTTAATAAGTATGATGATTTGAAGAAACTCAAATTGATACACATTATATTGTATAAAAAAAAAGGAATTAAAGATCAAAAATAAGATTTTTTTAATTTAACAACAAAAACGTCAATAGCATCTAGTTTTAAGTCTAGCTTATACAATTAAAGAAATGTTTATTTTTAAAATTGTTTGAAATACCTGAAAAAAATAAAAATTAATTTATCTCCAATAAAGGTTATTTTCACAGCTAAATCAAGCGCTGAAGCCAAAAAAGTCTAAACTTAAAAAAATCATGCGTTCCTTAAGTGAATGCAAAAATCTAAATTGTAAAGAAAAAAGAATGATATATCCAGAGTTGACATTCAACACTAAGACTCCAAAGACTCTATCATTGTTAGTTATAAAGAGCTTTTATTAGTTTTTACCTTTGTAAGAATTAATTTGAAAAGAATGCCGTGACGGCTTAAGCTTTTTACTAAATATAAAACAAAACTTTATACTAAGAGCTTAGCTATTATTAATTTTAAAACAACTTAATCAAAAATAAGCTAAATATGGTCTTACGATTTGAGTCCTTCGTAGAAAACCGGCCTTCGCAGCCTTTTTGACGGGCGGATTTTTTGAAACTAGATTTTTTGTTAGTCTCTGTTTTTATATAAATCTAAGTTAGACCACAATTTTTAAATTTAAACCAAAAGTATAGTGAAACGAACATGAAATTATAAAGAAGCATTATCATATTCATTGCTTTATCTAGAGTTTTTATTTATTTATTTACTACTTGTTTTTAAGACTATAAACTTTTTAACTTTAAAACAAGCTGCGTGTCGTGGATACCTGCTTAACGTGTTTATTTAAAATAAAGTTAAATTATACGATTCTTAATTGAATAAAAACTGTTTTGTGAGTAATTGTAAAACTACAACGTATAATTTTTATTAAAAAAAATAGAAAAAATGATCAGCTAAAAAACAAAGTAACGAGCACATACAGCAACGCGGAAATTTGCAAAACAGTTGAAAACAAGAAAAAGTGCTTTCATTATGAGCCTGGAATCAAAAATATCATGGATAGATCTAGAGATTACGAGTTAGTTGTATTAAAAATTAACTTGAAGGTTTAAAATTACAACAAATACTCTTTATGGATAAAATCAAACTTTAATTTATATAAGCTAGCCTTACTAACTAGCTAAAACTAAAATATTTCACAGCTCTAAAATTATTATTTCTAGTCATCCAAAGTTCGATAAAAGATTAAATTTAAAAAAGTTCCTCGCTTTTTAAATACGCAAAACAATTATCACGTATTTGGTGTAAAATAAATTTAGAATGATGTTGAAACGGTCGAAAGTTATTTAAATTTAACCTTTAAAATAAGACAAACTCGCATACTTAGGTCGTGTGTTTAAACTTGTTTTTTTTTCATATTCAATTAACATAAAACCTTTGTTAAAAATAGACTAATTTTTTTATACCTAAAATAACAATAACATATAATATGACAAAATATTGAAGTTTTTTTTTTCAGATTTAACAAGCTCAATAAAATATAAAACAAATAGTACTTATACCGGTAATGTAATATAACTGCTAAAAAAAATTATAATATGCTTTCTAAGCAATAACTTTAGATTTTTTTAATACAAATCTCTTTTATAGCTTTTTTGTACTTTAATATTGCTCATTAATTTTTACCTAAAACTCTTAATAAGTCTTTTAAATATAATAATAAAAAACTGTTATTCATAAAATAGAAAAAAAGTAGTTAACTAAATCAACTTTATTTGATTAACTTTTCAAAAACACTATTGAAACATAAAAGTATAGTAAAAATTTTTATTTTAGCTATCAGTTTTCCTTGAGATACTTATAATGTTTTCATATTTAGCTATAAAACTTTTCTCCAATACTATTTTCTCTATATTTTTTCTATTTAATTTTATATTGACAAAATGTTGAAGTTTTATTATTGTATAATGTTACTTTTTTTGTTTGTTTCATTCTTAATTCTTAAACATTTTGAAACAGACAAAAACAAGATTTTGTAAACAACTGAAAATGATTTTTTTTCACAGTTCGAGACCTTTTATATTGTACAATACTTATACATGATTATGATTATTTAAGTTATACTCTCTGTTATTTCAAATTTTCACTCTTTTGTTTTACTATAAATATTTACCTAATATGTACAAAGACATTTTAATTATAGTTTTCAACATCACTTTTTAAAGATTAACAAACTTTTTTTATTTTTTTTCTACTTAGAAAAATAAAGTTTACTTTAAATAGAGTTGAAATATGTTAAGTAGTTTTAATCATTTAGGTTAGATATTAAAAAGAAGTAAACGAAGAGTTTTTAAAATGGTCATTATTTAAATGTTTCATATAAGTTAACAATGTTAATTAATTCGGTCAGACTATCTTTTAAAAATTGTATTAAAAAACTCTTAAAAGAAAATCACTATGTATTTTAGTAAAAAAATATGTTTTTTAAAAAGCGAAAGATTGTGGGCTTGGAAAAGTTGGAGAGACGCTATTGGTCCGAAAGTCAGACAAGATTGGATTTGTAACCAGGTTATTACAAAGATCGGAGAACAGTTTTCAGGTTAACAACAATATATGAGTTTTAAACAAACGGTTTGAAATTTTAATTAAATATAAGTCTTATGTAGTAACAAGTGAGTAGCTTTCAAATTTTCACGAGGGGACAAAATTGCACGAAGATACTTTTGCACGAAGATAAAATTGCTGGAAGATACTTTTTCACGAAGGGTCACTTTTGCACGAAGACACTCTTGCACGAGCAGAAAATTTTGCACAGAGACATTTTTGAACGATTTTTTTTTTATATACAATTTTCATTACTATCATTTTTTCTATCACTGTTACCCCTAACTCTTACCCTCAGTCGGTAGCTTATTTTTTACTTACTAATTTTTTTTTTTTAATTTTTATTAGTTTTTCTTTAATTTTTATTTTTACTATCATTGTTACTCCTAACGCTTACCCTCGGTCAGTAACTTTTTTTTTTGTTGTTTTATAATTTATCTTTTAATTTTTTTTTAATTTTTTTATATATTTGTTTTTGTTTTTTCTTTACTCTCGTGCAAAGGTGATCCTTGGTTCAAATTTGTCTTCGTGCAATTTTTGCCATCGTGCAATTTTGTATTAGTGCAATTTAGTCCCTTCGTGCAATTTAGTAACCTCGTGCAATTTAGACCCGTTCCCGTAACAAGTTACTAGCAATTGGTTGTTTTAAAAGAAACATAAGTTTGAAAAGCTTATGAACGTTGAAGCATATGATAATAAATAATTCTACACTCAAAAAAAAACTTGTATAATAATTTTAATAACACAATTGTTATAAAGTATATCATATCTATTTATAAAACTTGAATATAACGGATATTTGTACGAAGATTAAGATAAGACCTAAATATCATAGACTCATATAAACAGGTTATGAAGATATAGGAGAATCATGGAGAAGTTCTTACAACGTAAGAGGTTTAGAATATAAAGTCGACAAACTGTGGAACAAAATAAAACCGCTCTATATTCAATTCCACGCTTATATAAGATATCAGTTGAATAAAATTTATGGCGAAAAAGTTAGCCTTGATAAGCCAATACCGGCACATTTAGTAGGTTTGATATAATTACATAGTGACTAATAAATTTTATCTATTTAAAATATTTTTTAGATATTGAGTTGGCCTTTTATGACAATGTTTTTGGATATTTAAGTTATTCTAAAACAAGCAAAAAAACAAAAATACAGAAAACATAGAAATCGGATAATTTTTTTTCTCTCAGGTGATATTTGGTCCATGAGTTGGGAGAGCTTGTACAAAGACGTGCGTCCTTACAAAGATGTCGAGGACTTTGACATCACTGCCGGTTTGAAAAACAATGGAGTGACAGTAATGAAGATGTTTCACATGGCAGACGGGTTTTACAAGTCTTTAGGTTGACATTTAGTTTATTTTTTCGTGCACCGACAAACTGAAGCCAGGAGCTCTAGACTCATTTTGATATAGAAAATTAAAGTTAAAAAACACATACATTTTAAGGCATCATTTATCAATTTGCTACTTGTTTGTTTAATGAGTAAAAGTACAATTAGATTTATACATTATTTTAATGCGCCACGTGAAAGCAGTTTTTTTTCTACAACTTTATTTTTTTATTTTTTTTAACATGTTATACTTTTAACCACATTAGGGTATTCACGATGTGCACCTGTGCAATAAAACTGTTTAACTGTGCACAGAAAATTTAGTAATGTAGAAATTTGTATATTTAAATTTTTTTTTGTCTTTTTCGAGTAAAAAACGGTTTAGAAAGAAAAAAATTAAGAGCTTATAAAAGTTTTTAATGTAATAAGATTTTGTTTATATAACATTGTTTTAAATAACAAAAAATCAAAAAAAAATTTGTCTTTTTTTCCTTGTACTTGTTATTAATATTTCTAAAACGTGTTTTTTTGTTGTAAATGTTTTGTAGTTAAGAAAACATAATTACGTGTAAATATTACGAACTTGATTTTTTATACACTATAAAAAAGATAATGTAATTTTTATAAGCTTTTAATTAGTCTTTACTATTTGTTAATTAAACCGATTTGCTTCAGGTTTACCACCAATGCCCAAAACCTTTTGGGACAAGTCCATGTTTGTAAGACCAAAAGACGGACACCCAGTGGTATGTTACGCTTCAGCTCACGACCTTAAGTATGGGGATGTAAGGTTTGTTCAAAAATAGTAGAAGTTTAGAAAGTATAGCTAAAATTTATTCAAAAAATTTCTAACTTTCTATATTTAATTTAAAAAGTATGATAGAAAATAATTTATTTTAAAAAAATATGTGTTCACAAAACTAAACTTTTTTGTTTACAGAAGTCAATTAAATTAAGTTTTTGTTAAAAAAAGTATTAACACCTTAAAAACAACTTGCACAAATTTAGAGTGAAAATGTGCGCAGAAGTAAATAGGAACTATTTTTATGTGGCACACCACGAAATGGGGCATTGCCAGTATTACCTCAACTACAATCGCCAACAACCTTACTTTTTCCAAGTAAAGAAAAGTTTAAATTTTTCAGAGTTTATAAAATTAATATGAAACAGCTTATAATAGTTCAGATCGATTTTAAGTGACAAAGTAATTGTTTCTTTCGATTTATATATGCAAAAAATAAAATTTATGTATGCATAAAACATATATTTTAACTTAGAGTCCTAATGACAGAAATAAAAATAAAGTTTTCTGATCTGAAATTATCAAGGTTTAAGTTAAAGACAGTTACAAACTAAACAATTATACTTTAAATTAATTCATAAGTGTTTATACATACTTTAAAAATATTTTATAATCAAATATTAGAAATCTACAACTTATGTTTATCAAGTTAACTCACAAACAAGTTTATGTTTTATAAGTAAAAACAGAATAAGCCGTATAAATAAATTATTGCAATTGTTAAACTAAGTGATTTTTTTATTTTCTCTACAATTTATACAAACTTTAAGTATCAAAAGTTTTTGCTCTGATCAAAACTAAGTTATTCCATTTATATTATCTGCAACATAGTTTTATTAAAGATATAAGTACGATATTATAAGTAAGATAATATTACAAAAGTTTTACTATTTTTTTTAATTTCTTAAAAACTAACAGATATTATTATTTAATTTGTAATGAAATAAATTGTCAAACGAAACATTTTTTGTTTTGTTAAATTTCATATATAGTTACCATATTTATTTACATTTAGTAAACTTTTTTTCTAAGTTTGTATTGACAGATTAATCCCTAAACAACGATAAAACCTTGTTGATTAGTGTAAATTGTAGTAGTAATCAAATACGTTTTATTAATACTTTTTAAAAGTTTAGTGTTTTTGAAAAGAAACGTGTTTTTAATTATTTTTAAAAGACTAAGTTTTTAAGCTCAGCGTTAATTTTTCATTTAAATCGTAAAATATTTTTTAAAGAAAGGAGCCAACTCGGGATTTCACGAAGCGATTGGGGACACGGCTGCCTTGTCCGTTATGAACTCAAACCACTTCTCAAAACTGGGCATATTGAAAAAAGACGACCAAACAGCATCAATTTTGGAAAGTATGGAAAAACTTACTGAAATTAATATTAACAAATTTAATTGAAAGATATTAGGAAAAAATACATACAAACAAAATGGTTTTGATTTAGAAAAGATAAAGCTTTCTGCTCGTAATATACATGCTAATAAGCTTAAACTGTATTGAAACAAATGAACAAACCTACAAACTTCAATAAAGTATTTAAGTAGCAGAACTAATATAAATAAAATATTTTGATAAAAATAATAATATGCCGCTTGTAAGATACAAATTATTATGATTTTTTTATATTGGATCGACAGAGCATGAGATAAATTCTCTAATGAACACGGCACTGTCTAAACTGCCAATCTTCGGGTTCGCCCTTTCGCTTGAAAAGTGGAGATGGGACTTCTTTGGTAATAAAATCAAGGATGGGAAGATAAACAAGAGATGGTGGGATAGAAAGTTTGTATGAATCAAATAACTTGTTTTTATGTACTATATCAGTAAAATTTTTAATGACTAAACAAAGATTTCTTAAAGTTTTAAGCTATAAAACGTGTAAAATAAAACATTTAAAGCTTCAAAAATTCTCTTTTTAGTTAAGTGTAAAAAACTTGTACAATAATATTTTCAAATTTTTTAACTTGGTTAAACTTAAAAAAAATACTAAAGAAAGGTTTTTCAATCTAATTTATACAAGATACTTTTTAAATCTTTTAAGGATCTTAACTACAAGCAGTAGGTTTTTACTAAAAGAAAAGTTGATAGAAAAACTAAGGTTATTGAAATCTGTTTAATTGATAAATGTCTAAATCTCTATTTATAATTATCACTGATTTAACTATACTATTAAATTTCTTAAGTTAAGCTCTTTTAATTTCTTTTATCAAACCAAAACTTCATCTTTGTTAAACATTTTCGGTTAGTAAATACTAATCAAAATGTTTTTAGAAAAAAAAAAACAAATTAGGTGCTTGGTTTTTTTAACAATATTGTAATAAAACTTTACAGATTAGAATATCAAGGTGTAGTACCGCCCATAAAAAGAACCGAAGAAGACTTTGATCCTGCCGCTAAATATCATATATCTAACAATGTACCTTACATTCGGTAAGTTACATAAAAAAGTTTTCATTAAAAGAGTAAACATTAAAAAAAAAAAAATTATTTGAATAGCAATTCTTATACAGTAATAGTTGTTTTTTACTTGACATTGATCTTGTACTTTTTTAATAGATTTTTGAAGTTTGCTTGTACACTGTAAAATTAAACTATATCTAACTTTTTCAGTCTCGATCGTTTGTATATTAGTTTATTCCACTCTAAAGTAATGATAAACCTTTTTTTTTAGGTATTTTATCGCGCACGTTCTGCAGTTTCAGTTTTTTGAAACTCTTTGTAAAGTAGCAGGATACAAAGGAAAATTGTACAACTGTGACATATCTGATTCGAAAGAAGCAGGAAAAATATTCAAGTATGAAATTTTAGTTTAACTTTTGATATTTAAAAACGAAGATGTGTTGCAGTTATTTTGTACTGATAGGAAGTGATTTTACAAAGAGAAAAAAACTCTGAATTTTGTATAAAAAACTGATGTCTACGGAATGTTCGTTGAAATGAAAACTTATACAAGTACTGAATTTATTACAACAAACTTTCTTTCTATTTTACAGGAGTTTTCATGACTAAGGAGTAAATAATGTACTAAAAACAAGTGTAAATTTTGTTTTTGATTAAAACTATTTTAAATACACATAAAACATTTTTAGTATGACAATCGAATTGTTCAGTAATTCAAAAACTTTTTTTTATTTACGTAAACAAAGATGTAAAAAACGTGCTTTGCATATTAGAATATAAAGCATGTATTTATCAACATATATAGTATTTTCTTTAATTTACCATAAAACATTTTTAGAAGTATCATAACCAAAAGTTAAAAACAAATCAAAAATATACTTAAATATGAATCCGAATTTTTTTTACAAACATTTGTACTAAAAAATACGTCTATAACTGTTCACAAGTGCATACTATGAGAAACCTTACACAACTTTACAAATAGATAACTATTTTTAATATTTGCATAAATAAAAGTTTCCGTTGTCGTTTATGTTGTAGTCCAAAAGCAGTGCCTTATTGTTAGTGGTTTTAAAAATTATTTTTTGTCATTGATTTTGGACAACAAAAACAAAACTGTACATTAAAACTAAACTTTTAATTTTTTACATCGTGTTACTTTCTTACCAATTTTTTTATAAATTGAAAGTTTTTCAACGAAATAAACTGGTTTAAAAATAAGTTACAAATAAATACTAAAAGCACAAAAACTATTTTTGCCTAAAAATTTTTTTTCTTAGAATACGATTACTCATTTAATAACTAATTAATAACAAATCATGATTTTATAGGAAATTATTAGAAGAAGGTTCAAGCCGACATTGGGAAGATATTTTAAAGGAGTTTACTGGTGAAAAATGCCATATGGATACAAGCTCAGTTCTAAAGTATTTTGATCCTCTGCACAAATGGCTTATCAAGGAAAATAAACGCCTTGGACTTAAAATAGGATGGCATTAGTTAATGATTTAACTAGATTTTTATTGATTTCTTTTTAGATTAATATTAGCAGAACTTATTTACTAAAATACCTACTTAAAAAAAATTTGTAAATGTTGCTTTGAATGAATAAAACTGTTTTGTAAAAGTAGTATACAGTTTTGATTTAAAATTTTTTATTGAGTTGTTTGTTAAAGGTGTAATACTTTCTTTTGAAAGAATAACTACATAAGAAAAAAAATCTTTTTGTAAATTATTGTTAATTCAAAAACTAATTAATTCGGTATTTGTAAAATAACGAAATAAACAACACTTTAGTAATTTTTGATTGTATAAAAAAGAAAAGTTAATTTTTAAACCTCTATTCTTTTATAATAAAACCTTATTGCATAGTTTTATCGTAGTTATATAAATGAATTATCTTAAGTTTTTGAGTACTTTTAAATAAAAGTGATAGTTACTTGTTGCAAACTTTTAAAGTTATTGTAGTTATAAAAATTGCATCATTCTTTATTAAAGTATATGTCTTTTAAAAGATCTTTGCGCCTAACATAATAAACAAAATATTATACCAATGTTAGCCGTATCATATCAATCGACAACTCGTTAAACTATGTTTTTTTTTTAAATAATTTCAAATTCTCATAAAACAAGTGAAAACAATTGATTTTGCTTAGCATAAAGTTTTAATTTAAGATACTTTTAGGGACACTTTTTCGCATAAATATTTTTTATATAGGTTCTTAAGTTTGAAATAATTTACTGTACAAAACATTTTTGAAAGTTTGATCTCAGAAGTTTTTTGTCGAACAAAAAACATCAGTAAATTACTAAAATTATCTTATTATTAATGAGATTTTAGAACCAACGAAAAGAAATAACTTAAGTACACCGTTTTTTACCTTTTTCATCAAACTTATTTGTCCAGTTTTACTTGTTGTACTTCAGTCATAAGAAATGATTCTGAAAACTTGAATCAGAAACACAGCTAATTGGAAAACGATGGCATAAAATTTCAATAGATTTGTATGAAGTGCACATTAGAAAAACAATTAATAAAAATTTTGTATTTTATCAGTAAATTTTGTATAAGTGAATAATTTTGAAAAATACTTCAATGTCATATTCAACTTTTTTTTAACAAATGTACTGAAAAAAATTAGTTATAAAAGTATTTTGTACTACAAGGTTGAAACAATTTCTTTGGAAGTTAACAACAACACTTTTCAAACTTCTCGTTTTCAAAACTCCCACGTTTTTTGCGTTAGTAAAATAAAACGTTAGTTCCATGAATTCTAAAAATAATTATTACTTAAAGAAGTTTATTGAAAGAGGTTATGCATAGTATTTAATTTACTACAGATGGTACAGTAGAATATTAATTATTTAATTAAAAACTTATAAAAAACTATACTTGCAGTGTATTTTAAAGTATACAGTCACCTCTCGCAAATCTACGCACGTTGTGTCCACAACGAAAGTGCGTAACTAAACGAAAGGTGGCAAATGCACCTACATTTTTGGTTGTGTTTTATGTTTTGTTAACAAATCTTACAGTAGGGGGTACAGGGTAATTTATACTATTTCTAATGTTATTGTGTCTTCTAATGTTATTGTATCTTCTAATGTTATTGTGTTTTGTATTTAAAATATTAATTTATTTTTAAGTTCAAAAATAAATGGAGTTCTATACAAGGCAGTTTATGTTGCTACACACCGATGGCATCGCGTGGTGTTTTTGTTAGGAGCTGCGGAGATAAAAAAAAATCCAAAACTTAGTACTTTTATTTTGAACTAACTTAAGACTTTTCTATACTACAACTACATAGTTTGTCAACGTAACAAAATAACTTTTTTCTAAAAAAATCTAAGTAACTATAAAAAAAACTTAAAGTAAAAGTTTACGTTTTCTTAATAGTTATAAGTTATAACTATTTTTTTTCAAATTAAAACTGTTCTGATCCTGCTCGAGTTGCTCCTGCTAAAGTTGCCCCTACTCGTGTTGCATTTGCCCGAGTTGTCACTGATCGAGATACTCCTGCTTGAGTTGCCACTGATCGAGTTACTCCTGCTCGAGTTGCACCTGCACGAGTTACCCCTTCTCGAGCTCAACTTGTCACTATTTGTCTTATTGTTCTCGCCTTGTAATGAATTTTTACAATGCAAGTTCATAACTTTTAATTCACATTTAAAAAATCTGTAGCTTTTAAAAAGATTTTTTACGATGCATTGCTTTTTAATAAAGAAAATCTGAGCTGATTTTAATGCAGTGGTCTTCAACCTTTTTAGAAATTGTGCACACTAAATTACTGGGAAATAAATTCTGTGCACACTAGACTATTGAAAATATGTTATTGTTATTAAAGAGTACTATTTTCTATGTTTTAAGTGCTTTAGTATATACATATATATATATAAAAGGTTTATTTAAAGATGCAAAACTCAAAGGACTCGAGTTTCTTTAAATAAACCTTTTTAATAATAAAGCCCTCAAGGTGGGCTCAGTGTGAAAAATTTAATTTATTAAGTTAAATAACTTAATTCTGTATATATATATATATATATATATATATTGGTTTAA
This sequence comes from Thalia democratica, assembly GCF_965202585.1. NCBI lineage: Eukaryota > Metazoa > Chordata > Thaliacea > Salpida > Salpidae > Thalia > Thalia democratica. Next base: position 44,437,269 of record NC_139165.1, read on the forward strand.
AAGCTGCAATATTATGTAATAGTTATTCTTTTCCCATTAAAATAGACAAAATAAAATCATCTAAAAAAATTTTTTAAGCTTACTATTTTACTGGGCACAGTAAAAAAAACTATGCACAATTTGACGACCACTGTCCTAAAGTATATAAGTAAAATAAATAATGTTGTGCGTAGATAAATAACTAACATAAATCGTTTTTAATACTACCTAAAAAAATATATTTATTAAGTTTTTTTTATTAAATAAAGCATAATATATATTTGTTTGAAATAGTGTATTTTATCTATCATTTTAACTTAATAAAAATAAATTTAATGCAAAGATGCTTTACAAACAATAAAAACTTATTATCTATACAAAATTTTATAATTGAAACTAGTTGTTTTAAGCTAGTCAAAAGCTTTTGATAAAAAAAAAAATGAGTTATTGTGGTTACCACTCACCGATAGTAAACTTTTAATTTCGCAAAGGCAAATAATCAATAAAATTTGTTATATTTGTTTTTACAAAGTTAAAAATGTTTGAAAAAATAAATAGTTCATTATTTAAAAACTATTTTTTTAGATTAGTATCAAGGAGAGTAAAACAAAACTAAGGACATTTAATAAAAAAGTGCTCAAAATACTTAAACTAAAAAACTTATAGAATCTAATGAATTTTTTTTTTCTTTTTGATAAATTATTTTACTGTAGTAGTAATTTTAGATGGTAAAAAAGTGTTTAGTTAGTTATATTGCCAATTGGAATACTGTTATCAGAAAAAATCAAATAAACGCATATAGAAATCCAATGACTAAAATCTTTGCTACATAAAAAAATGTGATCTTAGTTGAGGTAAATATTAATGTAAAAAAGAAGATAAGCTAGTTTATGTTATTAAGTTTGTTAAATAAACATTTGTATCAATTGTTTTTTTCATTTTAATATATTATTGTTAACAGTGTACTCTACTATTATAAATACATCAATTGAAACAAAACTGTTTCATATATTACCACACAACAAACAATTTAACCAGTTATTACAACAAACGAATAGTTTTTATCATATTTTAGATTTATTTTATTTTACAGGTTACGAATTTGCTCGTTCAGAAAAGAACACTAAATATTTTACAAGTTTTCAAACTCGGTCGAATCAGCCAGCTTTACATTGCAGCATGCTTGAAAATTTTCTCCATAAACAACCTGTACTCCACTCCAGATTAAATTGGCCAATGGCTGCTCTTTAAATTCACACCAACGATAAATTTTGGGATTGAAACTATCCAGTTGCTGTGTAGTCATTGGCCTGTGGTAGAAACTATCTTTAATTGGGGGATTTAGCGTTTGGCTCTTAAGGCTTTTACTGAATTTACCTTACTCATTAGGTTTAACTTAGTAATTAACAAATATGTAAAAAACTTAATTTATATATTTTATTAATGAAGTGAGTTTAAGCACAAGTTTACCAAATTCATTGAAATAGTGATGTTTATGTGATAATTAGAAGGTAGAAGTGATAAAGCAGCTAATATATCAGTAGAATAAAACTGTGAATATAAACACAACAAGTAAACACCAAACTCTACAAGTTAAAGAGATGTTAAAAGTGTTCTTAATGTGTCTAAATATCACAATCTTAAATACAAAAATAGGTATTACTAATAATACTTATAATAATACAGAGTCTTAATATATGTCGTGCTTCATTCACAACGATGGCTAAACTAAGCACAATACAGTACAATATAACAAATAAACATAAAGTTCTTATAAAATGACAATCATAACAAAGATTTTAAATTCTAATAGTGTCTTAAGTTCTTAGAATTGGTGTTCTTCTGCACAATCTTATGGCTAACTGGGTGCAATAAAAAACACTATTAAAGTTTTATGGAGTGATGGTTTGATAAACAACCTTCTTACGCCCCTGGAAGTCATTTAAAAACAACAAATATACATTTTGTTACAGCTGCTCCCAGGGTACACCTTCACTGCATATAAAATTAAACAATGAAAAACGTCATTTATCTTAATGTCTGTTAAAACTACTCGACCCGTTTTAGCAAAAAAAAATGGCTTTTAAAAAATACGCTATCTTAAAGAAGAAAAATAATTGTAATTAAAATAAAAAATTCAAAAACAGTATGAAGCTCAAATTGAAACAATAAAAACCTTCAACGTAAAGATAAAATATCAAACTAACAACTGTCTTTTGCAGAAGCGCAACTCACGAATGCCATTATACTCTTTTTTCTCGAAAACCCGAAACTCCATTTCGTCCCTGCGGATGATGTTGCGTTTCTTATAATCGTTCATGCGCACCGTCCTCTCGACGTGGTCGCTAAAGACGGTTTCCTTGAAGTACAGCCCGCCCTCGACGCCTCCGACCCCGTCCACCCAATGCTCCCACTCGCACTTGGCGTAGCTCGCGGCTTCTTCCGTCATCTCGTCGAACTCCTGCGGCTCGCTCCAGATCCCCGACTGGATGCCGCAGCAGGCGAAGTCTTCGTCCTCTTCGGTGGTCAGCACCAGGCTTCCTTTTTCCCTTTCCGCGATCATGTTGCCGTCGAACACGTAGCTGAAATCCAAATCTTTCACCGTTTTGTCGTAGCTCCTCACGTTCAGAGTGGCAATGGTGGTCTTGTTTTTGGTGCTGCAATAGCGGTCGGCGGTTTAAAAATGAAAAATACAGTGAGAAACTTCGTTTAAGGTTAAATCACAGCCATGCTGAAGTAAAACTGGAGGTACATTGTTCTAAAACAAACATCTAGTTAGTTTATTTATTTATACTTTTCAAATAACTTTTATTATTTTGAGCTCAGTTAAAAACAACAACAGCCTCTTACTTTTTAACAAAATTTGCGAATCTCGGTTCATCGCAACTGTACCCTGGCTGTCCTGTTCTGGAGTGCCGGATCCTTTGCGGTCTCCTGGGAACCCACACGAGCTTCAACTGCTTCCCGGTCACCCCGTGCAAGCTGGCCCTCGCGGTCTTGACGCCGCCTTCCTCGCGGAAGAGTATCTTCCCGTGCGATGTGGTCTGGCACTCGCCCGAGAAATCGGCTCTGGCGGGCAGCGGGAGCGGCGGTTGGCGGCTTCTCACTTTCATGGCGTCGTAGGATTTCGGCTTATGCAGCCACGCCATCTTGCAGCAGCCGAAAACGTTGTTCCTGTCCTCCGTCGCGAACATCAGTCCCCGGTAGAAGCCGTCCGTCGTGCCCAGCTCCCAGTCGAGCGCGCTCAAGTCAAACTGCGCCTTCACCGTGCCGTCTTCGTCGACGTTGAACTTGGCGAGCAGCGTGGTGTTCCTGCAATCGCGTGATTTTGTTACGGAAACTCACTTAAACGTGAACGTTTAAACCTAGTAAAATATCAAATCTAACCTTTTCCTGTAGTCTTGCAGTGTGCGCCGTTGGCACATCCTGCTGGACCTCATTCCTCTTCCGATGAAGATGACCTGCAGTTGCTTTCCGGGCAAGTCGCGCATGTCCACGCGGGCCGTCTTCGTGTCGCCCATCTGCCGCACACGCACCTCGCCTCGCCTTCTGGTCCGGCACTCCATGGTCCAATCTCTTGATTGGGATGCGAAAGCGCTCACGAGCAGGTGGAACGTCAGAACCCAAAAGAGCGCTATCGTGCGGTTCATTTTCTTAAAGGTATTTACTGTCTGGAATTAAATAGGCTTTTGTGATAGTCGGACTAACACAAAGTTTCGGCAAACGTTGATAATGTATCTTTGGCTAAAAACTAAGTATTTATTTTATCGAACCTTAATTAACACATAGCTTTTCTTGAATAAATCTCATCGAAATAGTTGAAAAAAAAACTTGCAAAATAAACTTAAATAAAAAAGCTTTTTAAGCCATCTAGTTTTAAATAGTAGTATAATTAAAAAACTTCTGAGTGTTTATATACAAGTTTTTGTGTTTACTTAAGGAAGTATACTGTTTTATTTCAATAAATACTTCCTCATTTAACACAAAAACCATTTTGTAGTTAAATGTGGACTTAATTAGTAAATTTTAAGCCGTAATATTATCAGTTAAGGAAGTTAAATATACCTATTTTTTTTTTTAATAAACCGTTTTTAAACAAAAAAATTTAATTTTAAAACTGTAGTGTTTCCTAAAACTCAAACTTAAGTTATGTATTGTTATTTGATTAAGAAATTCTAAAGTAAAACTTTAGTCGAGTAAAAAGATAAAAAAGCTTGAAATACTTTCTGTCATCTTTCTGTAAAATTTTTCTGCCATTTACTGATTAAATACTTTTTTAAACAATTAATAAAATTATAAATAACTTTATGCTTTTAATTGCTTATTTTTAATATAGGTTAACTTATAATATAGTTATGTATCTAAACAAAATTAAAAAACTATCGTTAAAATAAATTTATTTATAAAAGCTATGTATAAAAATTTCAACACAGCATTTTTTTGGTAACAATCAGAAATTGCAAACTTTTTTTTTTGTTTATGCTTTGTCACCGTTCAACCATGTTTTTTTTAATTTAAAGACATACGTTTCGCTGGGTAAAATTCCTGATCAAAACAAACAAAGTTAAACATATAATTAAAAATTTTTGTAAAAGTTTAGTTTTCTTGTTTCTACAAAATCACTATTTGCTTTTAAAAAGTATAACTAAGTTAGATAAATTAAATTTTAATCAATAGCTACAAAGTTGTTTGGTACGGTAAAGAATTTATGCTTACCAAGATGAAATAAGTAAAACTTATTTTTTATTTGTTTAAACTATTAAATATCTCTTTGTAAGACTGTACTTTAGAGTTTTTTAAGGTGTTTATATACCAATTACAACAATAAAGTTAAGATAATTTGTGTTTCTAATGATGAAATATACTTTGTTATCATTGTTGTTAATTTTTTGGTTTCAACCATTTTAATCATTATGTTTTTAAAACTCTATAATCCTTATTCACTTTTTTTTTCTGTGCCATTCATTAGAAAAAACACCATTATTTATTAAACTAAAGCTTTATAATCCTATTTACATTGATAAACACATAAGCTAAAAAAATATTATGTGATGACCGCCATTGTATCAAATTACACTGTGTTAAATATCTTTTATACAACGAAACTTCTAGAAGCCTCACTGTTGCTAGTGAAGTCTTTCAAAATTGGTTGCACTATACATTTAAGCTATTGTTTTTATATGAAATAACTTTATTGTACTTTTTCAACTCAAAAGTTATTACAAAAATTAAAAAAGCACTGTAAGAAATAAAAATATTTAATAAAAGTTAAGTTACATAACAAATGATTAAAGTTATTTCTATTCACTTACGCTTGACTTATACTATTTTTATAAACATATTACGTTACTTAATCATAGTTTCAAAGCATCTATTACATATAGAAACGAAAAATTTTATGAATGTTAAGTAAACTTGAATTAGACTTTGTGAACACCCTTAAACTAAGTATAAAACATTGACAACAAAATAAAACTTTTCAACAAATATTTTTCCATTAAAACAATAAGGTTTACAAAATATTGAAGAAAAGTTCGCATTTTAATTTCTTACCGGTCGTCAACTGCAGTCGAACAAATATTTGATCATTATAATTTTGTAATGGATAAAAAATCGCACATATTAATTCCTTTACTATTTTCATACAACTTAAAACTCTACTTTCTACAACCTGCTTTTTTCTTTTAAAGTGTTTAAAGTATGGAATATGAAACAAATTAGTTTGTTTTTGTTTAATGTTTGCTATTTGTTAAAGTAAAAATATTTAAAAAACTAAGCTTTTATTTGTTTATTAGTTTTCAAGTTAAACTAAACTTTATGTAGATTATACAAAACCTTATAAAATAAATTAGAAAAAAACGCATAGAAAAACACATAAAACAAATCATGAGAAACAATAAATAGCTTTAAATGATTCAAACCGTAATATGTTTCAAAAAATATCTATATAACTAATTTGATAAGATTACAATCTAAATTTTAAAACAAGATAGTAGCCTTTGTTTGTATCTAAACTTTGCAAAAACCCTTAAATTATCTTTATTTGTTTTGTAAAAGCTATAAAACATTAGATATAAACATTAGTTGTATCAAGTTTAAAAAATATTTCAAATAATCAAAATCGTAAAACCTACTGCATTTCTATTTAAAAGGTTTGTTATTACAAAACCTTTTATACTAGATTCAAAATTCAAGTTGCAGCGTCTTATACATTTAACTCAATGTCTGTTTACATCGAAACAACGAACAGTCTAAGTTTAGGATAAGTTTAAATTGTGTTTAGCTGATTGAACACAAGTTTAGTGATAAGTATTCACTCTTTGACAATTAACTAGTTTTTTTTTTATCAAAATTAATATTATCTTTTCGTTTTTCTCTCTACTTTGTGTTTCTTTCAGTTTGAGTGGCCCAAGTTTTGATACCTTGGTCCATAGTGAGACATTAAACTTATAACAAGAGACAATAGATATGTTTTGGACTATTTATAACTTCTTTTGTCATAATGCACATTTAAAGTAGCAATATTGTCTCTTTTCAATATCTTTATTTTATTAAAAAAGCTGTTTACCTTAAGCTTAATTTTATACTAAGTACGGACAAAAAGCTTGTACTTTCAAAAACTTCGCGAAAAAAAAAACAGAAAACCTGAAAAATCAAAATCAAAATCCTTTGGTAGCCCTGTATATAGCATAAGCAAACAATTGTTTCCTAAAGCACAAATTATTGATTGGAGCTTAAGTTACTACAATAATGTAATGTTTAAACGACTAAAAGTATTATATTTAATACTAAAAAACTGAAAGAGGTTTATTTATTTACTTTTTGTTTTTAAAGAAACAAATAACTTAAATAAAACTGCCTATAAGCCTTTTTTCATTTTATTAACATATAATGTTCTTGTTTTTAGGGAATAAAACCGTATATTTAATTTTTAAAACTTTAATTATAATTAAAAAACCAATAGATACATTAAATAAATTTATCTATGTTTCCATATAACTTTTGAATGTTTTTAATTTTTTTATGTTTAACCTAAATATGACTTGTAATCACTGCACTTTTCTGTTAAAAATAATTAAAGAATAAGGTTAGAAACAGCGATCTTTTTTAAGTTGTGAAGTATCTGATTCTTATTTTTGTTTTCTTTTGATTTTATTAATAAGTATTCTTACAAAGTAATAACATAACACAAAAATTACTACATTTTAAAAAAAATTTGCATTTAGATCAACAAATTTAATGATAGGCTAGAGAACGTTTAATGATATTTATTTTTCAAGCATCATGTTTTTTATATTTACAATATAATTGTACTTAATTTGTTTAATTTTCTAGAAAATAGAAACACTAAATAGTATGTATTTTTCAAAATTATTTATCAGAAAGGCGAAGAAAGCAGAGTATTTTTAAGCTAAAACATTGAAACACAACAGCGTTTTATTTGCAAAGTTGTATACGCTTCTGCAAATTTGCAGGAAAGTATCAAGCTACGTGCCTGTGGCATACTATTTACGAACTTAAATTAAGATAAAAATTTTGTATTATGTTAACCAACACAAAGTAAGCAGTTTTTTGCCTAGAAAATAAATTTCATTTAAAATTATAAGTTTAAGTTAGTTAACAATGATGAGTTTCATTATTAAATGCGTTGACTAGAAGTCATTTTAAACTACATTTGAACTATATAGCTGTATATACAAGCTACAGTTTTTCTAAATAAGTTCATACCTTATACGAAATTCATATCTTGTAGTTTCTAGAGAAGTTTTGCTGATTTTACATCAATTTAATAACATTGAATATTTTAAAGTTATTATTCTTTGTATTTTTTGCGAATACTAAAATGCGTAACTAAGCGAGAATGCTTAAGCAAACGAGTGCGTAGATTCACGATAGGTCACTGTAATTTATTTATGTTAGGCTTTAATTTAAAATAAAATATATTGTTTACATATTTTATCAAAATTAATAATCCAAAACTGTTTTTAAATACTACAATCGAAAATTATTTGTCCATTTAAATAAACACTTTAATATAACAAGCTTTTTTTATTGAAAATTATGTTTTACACTATAGACCAGCGGTAAACCTGGGGGTAAACTTCCTTGCTTTAGGGGTAAATTTTTCTTTTGTTAAGGTTATGTAAATTAATGTCTATTGATTATTTTTTATTTATAAGTTAGTAAATAGCTGTAACTTTTTGAAAGTTAAACAAACTCTTTAAATTTTACGATTTTTTACATTTGATAAGCTTAAAGTTCAAAAAAAAAATCCTCAAAGTTAAACAATATTTTGTATATTGGGAATAAATTTGGTAATAATCTCCCAAAAAGGGGTAAAACCAAAAACGGTTAGAACCGCTACTACAAACATTTATTTAGTTTATTTTTGTAAAAAAATTACATGTTAGTTTTAAACATGAGCTAATTATAACTAATTTTTCATAAAATTGTTTCAACATTCAGTGTTAGGATTTTTTTTAGTTAAAGAATGAAAGTAGGTTTAGCAGCTTTAATGTAATAAAACAGTTTTAGTGAAGTTCTGAAAAACGTTTAGAAACAAGTCTTTAATACTTCATTACGATTAAAAAACTACTTAAAAGTAACTAGAAATTGTTTCAAAGTATGCACGTCTATTTATTTGCTTTGAACTTTAGAGATGAAATATATGAAATTAACATACTACTTTTATAAAAAACGTAAACTTTACTGTATAAAAGAAGCTTTAGTTTATATTTGTGGTATATTGAAAAAGTTAAAATATTTTGTATACAAAAACACGTACACAGGACGATTCTTTAAAGAAATTATACTTGTAAATTAAGCCTGATTGTTTACTCTCTATTAATTAAGATTTGTGTATTTATAGTTTAAGTAATGATCGTTTAACTTTTGTTTGCACATTCTATAATTCTATATATACTTCAAAAGTTATCAATAAAGTTTTGTAACAATTAATTAAAAGGCTAGTTTGATACACTATTTAAAGCATGTTGTTAAACATTAGCTTAAAAATTCATTTCCAGTGGAAATATTACATTTTCAATTTAACTTTGTAAGGATAATTTTGCACATTTAGTAAGCCTGCATGTAATGCTTTAATAGATGTATTATTATTGGGTAGTGTAAAAATAATTTGCTACAATGGTATATATATCTATAAAGCTTAAATGCTAATGCTTGACTTATGCAAATTTACAAGTATTAAATCAATTTCGTCAGTATACAACAGCTGAGTAGATATAGGTATTGAACTTTGAGTTATTTAAAATTTAAAGTTGAATTTTTGCATTTATAAATGCTTTGTATTTTAAGTTGACGTAGCAAAAAAATGAACATTTTTAACTTTTCTACCAAAAGTTATGAGTCTCGATTTCAGAACCCATTTTAAGGCACAGAAGGATTAGATAACAAAGATTTTACAATCTAAAATTTGTATGTTCAACTATTGTACTGTTTTTAGAATAAGATTAAATTTAAATTCAATAAATTGTTTACAAACTAATCCTAACCATCTGTGTTCTTACAGCCTTTGTAAACAGCCAACATGAACTTCTCAAACTCAATTTCGCGCACCAGCTACCCCTGCGCCTCCCTCAAGGACGACGAGAGCGTGTACTGGGAGCAGGAGCCGCTCCGCATCCTCGTACCAAAAGAGTTCGTCGGGACGATGATAGGGTGGAAGGGGAGCCACGTTAGGGAGCTTGCCGTCTCGAGCAAAACGAAAATCCACATCGAGACCGACCTGCTGGAGTTTCCCGGCGAGGCGGCAATCAAGGTGTTCGGGTCGGCCCAGGGTTGCGCGGAAGTGGCCAAGAAGGTCGCCAGGATACTGTTCAAGGGTCCGTGCAACGTCAAGTGCTCGCTGAAGGTCGTCTTTCCGGAGCAGTACGTCGGGCATCTGATCGGGAAGAACGGGCGGAACAAGTTGAAAGTTGAAGAAAGCGCTGATGTGGAAATCGACCTGCTGAACCTTCTGATTAACTTCACTGCGGTTTTTGTTATCAACGGCAGCCTGTTATCGGTGGAAGAGGCTGTATTGCTACTCCTGGAACGTGTACAAAAGATTTTTTTCGGTGAGCTAGGACGCTATGAACCAAGTTTGAAACGAGAATCGACAACTTATCCGTGTGAAATCGTGTTTTCAATTCCCTACGACTCTTGTCTGTCCAAGAACTCCAGCGAAACTGTGTTGAAACTAAAGACATTTTGTGCTGAAACCAAAACTTCTATCGAGCAAAAAGGTTTGGTCAACGCTTCATTCAACGGCGTCAAGCAAAACTTGGTCAGCTTCAAAATAAGGGGCAAACTCGAAAACGTTCTAGAGGTGCAGCTTTCCATGCTCAAGTGCGTGAAGTCTCACAAGCACGAGGTGTTCTGCTGCGACTTCGAAGTCTCCGACCGCACCCACGACATATTTCGGTCAAAGCGCTGTTCGAAGGTCCAGTTGTGCGAGGTGATCAATTTCAAAACCATCGGATCTACAGGTACCAGATCGGTTGAGTTGGCGGGCAAGTTTTACAACGTGCATCTGACGTGCAAGAGTTTGATGCAAACCGAGTTGTTTCCAGTGAAGATTGAAAAGAAAGATGATTAGTTACTTTTTTCAGAAGACTTAATTTGTTAAAGCAATTTTTTTTGTTAGTTCCTTTTTTTTTGTTTTTATAATATTAATTGTTGTGAAAGATTGGAGATGAATAAATATATAAGTTGAACAAATGACGTACTTTTTGTCCATGGTTAAAGTTTAATATTAGAGATTAAAATTAATTAAAGACTTAAGAAAAAGATTTTACATTCAAGTGTGTAAAAATGCATTTCAGCGTAGACAAGTTATTAATAAGTTAAAAAAAGTAAAGATGAGCATTTAATATATTTAAAATAGATATTATATCCAAAAGATTCAGTATTTTAAATATATACTAGAAGAAAAGTCGAGAAAATAGTGTCTTTTTGTACTGAGTTTATGAAGCTTCGGTCATAAACGATAAATAATTTTATTTTATTTATTTTATAATTAATAGTTAGCGATCTAATTAAAAAGTAGTTTACATTATTTTCATTTTCTTAATACATATATAAACCACTAAAAGATTTATCTAATATATATTATAATACACTCTAATAATAAGTTTATTTGAAATAAATGAACGATCTCTTGCTATCAGAATTTATTTTTTCTATGGTAAGATTTAAAACGGCATGCTACCTTCATACCATTAATCCTACACCATATACAGATCATGTGTTGATAGAATTTCAAAGTTGTAATCTAATAAGTGTAGATATATCCAGTTGTATCTAGTTGGCTAAGTACGAAGGAACTTTTATTTCAGTTCAAAAAATGTAAGCTTATTTTAATTTTTCAGTTGTAAACTTAATTTGATACTACCACTTAACTTTTAAAAATACTTAACATTGTGTCGAGTAAGCTTTCATTCACCAATTTTGTAGCAAAGATAAATTTGATGCCATGATATTTGAGTAGAACAGTATTTTATTTAAGTAGTATTTTTGTATAAAATAAAGTATAATTTGTAAATCATTTCTAATGTGAAACATAATATATAGCTTATTGTGTAAGGGGTAGAATTGCGAAAAAACAACTAAGTCCTTGTGTTTTAATACAACTTATACGCAATAGTTATATAAAATCTAATAATAAAGTTTTTAGAATAAAAACTAAAATAAGGAGAACTAAGTATTGAGAACTTGTTATAACATGAGTTAACTGTTTTATGTATGGATTTCTAATTAAAGTTGTTAAGGTTTGTACCTTAGCGACATCTCACTTAAAAAAAAAAATATTTGTATTATTCAATATTGCAAAACTATGCGGCCCGCAAAAGACTTTTTTTTTTAATGTCCCTCTGACTACAAAAATTGCTCACCATACTTTCAACTGTATAATTTCGATTATTAATCTAAGTTAAAGTTTTAAATTGTAATATATTTAGTTACCCCTTTTACTTAAAACAATTAAGTTAAACTTAAATTAATATTCAAGATTCAAGTAAAGGACCAATTTTGAAGTCTATGCAGTTTAATTACGAAAATAATAATTTTTGGTGTGCTCTGCAAAGCAGACTCTATAAAAATTAATATAATTTTTTATAGTTGGTAAGCTATAATTTGGTATTTACGTTTATCAGTTATCAAGTAGTAGTTTTTCAAATTCAAAGAGATACTTTATTCCGAAAAAAACGTTATAATAAATATAAGTTGCATACGCAACAAAATAGTTTACAAATTTTGTTTTGAAAAAAAACTGTTTCAATTGCAGAAAACTTAGTGAACATTGTTTAAAATAAAAGTTTAATTAGTTTTTGATATTAAAATATAAAAAAAAAGAAAAAAAAACAGCTTTCCTGTTTTTTTTAATACTAATTACTACTAGTTATTTATAATTAAAATGTTTAATTCCTTTCTTACAGCTATACGCACAACAACTTTTTTTAGAAACGTATTTTAATTGAATAACATGTGATTGATATTAAAATGTCTTTTTATGAGATATATAGTTTTAAAAAATATTCAAACATTTTTAATACTTTGCATAAAGCTTTATTTAAATTTAATGAAAACAGTACCAAGTACACAGGTTTTTTTTGACAATTTCAAATGAAAAATCTTCTGAAATTGACAGTATGAGTTACCTTCACACTTTAATTTAAAAAGTTTAAGAAGAATTTAATCTATGTATAAAAAATATTTTACACGTGCTCAACATGGATGTATAAGAGTTATGACACTTAAGCAGCAGTCGAAATTATACAGCTACGAATACTAAAGGTCATTTCATCATCGAATCCTATGTTTCAGGTTAGTTTAAGTTTTGTAGAAAATATTCTGTGTGATTTATGTAAGATTGTGCATTTACATCCGTAGGACTGTTAACCGAATAAAAGAGAAACAATTCTAGATCTGTTAGAGTACTATAAGAGGCTAATGAGCCGAGTCAAAGTACTTCAAAGGGTTGACATATTTTTGAAGCCCTTTAAGATCAGTACAACAGAAATAATGTGTAAAAATTAAACAGGGACTAAGCAAGTTTGCATCTAACATAAATGTATAGATTAATTTTTAGGATATAATAGTTAGTATTTATAAATGGCAAATAGTGCTTTATTTATTATCAAAATATACAACTTTAGCCCGCTCAAACTTATGTTTTTAAAAGTAAATTTATTACAGTTCAACAATTTAATTCAGTTGTTTAGTCAATCGACATTTAATATTTAGTCAGGTAATATTTGCTTGTATTCATATCATCTAATTGTGTTTTATTTTAGAATTAAATAGAAACAACCGAAGCGTTGTTTTTACTTTGAATAACAAACTTATATATTTAAATTTCTAGTAAGTACAATCAAAAATACTTTTAATCAACTAGCCATAACAAAAATGTTCGATATAACCAACACTTAAAGAGCATCTAAGTATTAAACCTTTTCTTGCTACTTAACTTAAAATGATAAAAAGCATTAAAGTACAAAAATAACAAATAAAACAAGTTATTTTAATACTATATAAAGCGAAGACTGTATCAATACATATAAGATTTAGCTAGTATTTTTACCTAAAGTTATTTGATAATCATTTAGAAGGGAACGGGTCAAAGTTGCACGAGGTTACTAAATTGGACGAGGAAACTAAATTGCACAAGAAGAAATTGAACGAAGACAATTTTGCACCAAGGGTCAATTTTGCACGATAGTAAAACATAAGTAAAAAATAGAAAAAAAAAAAGAAATCATAGATTAATAAAAATACAAAGCGAAAAAAAGTTACTGATCGGGTGTAAGGTTTAGGGGTGACAGTGATAGTAAAAATAAAAAAAGTAACTAAAATAATTAAAAAAAAAAAAGTTACCGACCGAAAGTAAGGGTTAAAGGGTAACAGTGATAGTAAAATAATAATAATAATTATTATAATAATAAGTTAACGACCGACGGTAAGGGGTAACAGTTATAGTAAAAAATAATAATTATTATAAAAAATAATAAGAAAATAAAGTAAAAAATTAAAATGAGTTCAACCCGTGCAAAAGTGTCTTCGTGCAAAAAAGACCCTTTGTCCAAAAATGTCTTCCTGCATTTTATCCCCTCGTGCAAAAAAGTCTTCGTTCAATTTTGTACGCTCATGCAAATTTCACAGCTACCCCATTTAGAAACTATCAAAACAGGATTATTGTTAAATCATTTAAAGATAGAAAAATCTTTTAAAGAAACAAATTATAACCTAATAAAAAACTTGATTAAACTTTGTTAGTAAAAAAAAATAGGTATTTTCAGACCTAGGTAAGCTCTAAATTACTACTTTAAAAGTAACTTGAGAAAATATTACTCAGTTTTTTATAATAATGGTTGTGACGTTATCTACTATTATTTTGTTTTAGAAGTGAAAACATAATCATAATCTTCAAACAAACTTGTATCGATGTATAGAATTATTTTCAGTAAACTAAACATGTTTTACATGTATAACATTATTTAAACTTATTGGTTTTGTTAGTCATAATTAGCTATCAACTATTTTGAGAACCGGACAGGGATGCCGTTAGTACAAAATGAGCAGTATGTTTGAAGTTTAAGCATTGTTATAGTTTTTTCTTTTCTAGCTAGCTTGAGAAAAAAAAATGATTTTTTAATATAGTGAGTACTATTTCAATAATTATAAATATTATTTTTGACCATGATTATGAGCTGCTGTTTCGATTAATACATTTTTTAAATCGTAATAACTATTAAATACTTATGACGTATTATTTAAATTACTTGTCTTTTAGGATTCTAATACAACAGTAATAGTCAAAATTAAACAAAGCTTTTGAGAAATACTCCTGTTTATCTTAACTTAAGTTGTTTAAGAAAAGGTTTTTGTTTGGTGTTTATTGTTTTCCCAGTTATAAAATAATTTAATTTGTAAAAAAAAACTTATAAAATAATCAAAATTGTAGCATTAAACTTTCTTATATCAAATCATAAACTTTAAGTATTTACTATTTAAAAGGGGTGATAATATATGCGCATGTTTTTAAGAAATAATCCAAATAAATTTCGTTTAAATATAAACCTGGAAAGTAAGCCTAATGGATATACAACAATTGAACTAAAAAGGAATTAAAGTTTTATTTAGCTAAATTAATAATACTTCCTAACTTTTTTTGTAATATAAACTTCAAAGTTTTACACATGATAATAACTAATGGCGTTCTACTTTTGTAAGCAACTTTAAGGTTATACACAAGGGGCGATTGCAAGACCTTAGAATTTTGTAGGAAAAAATTAAGTATCTATAACGTTTTAGTTATTTCTTAGAATAAAATTTCTTATAAAACTCAAACTTAGACAACGATCATTTTGCTCACTGCACTGCCACAAACTCTTAGCTGCCTGCCGCAAATGAACTCAATAAAGCAACGTTTCTTCAAAAATTGCCGCAAAACCAATATCTTGCTATAAGTAACTAGTTTGAAAATTCTCTAAAACAATACATACGTAAGTATCATTCCACAAGCTATTGTAAACAAAAATGAATACAAAGCTTAGCAGAGCAGAGGCAACCCGAGCAGAGGCGACTCAAGCAAAGGCAACTCGAGCACCGGCAATTTGAGCACGGGCAACTCAGCGGTTTTCTTTTTCTGCACCACCTAAAAAAATACCACGTAACGCCACTTTTGTATACTATGGAAATGCTAACTTGCAATAAAGTTTCGTTGAGTATATAAATGATAAATATTAAAGCAAGAATAACTTATTCTAACAAGATAATATCCTAACTAAATACGCAATAAATTTCAGTTAAAATATTAAACTTTAGAATAATGTAAAAACTATAAAATCATAATTAAAACATTAGTGAAAACAAAGCTTCTTTTTATAAACAGTTGGTTTTTCCAATACAACTATAAAAAGTTTTATTTTAGTAAGATCTATATACTAACACTTTTAAATAAGGTGCATTAAAAAGACTTTGATACTCTTATCTAAAATTTATTTTATAAAAGCGGAAAAATGCTTTCAAACTTTCCTAAGAGCTATTTACTTATTTTTTAACAAAATCAATACAACGCGCTTCCGAACCCGAAGCACATTTTTATTGGTTTCCAATAGTAGTTGGTCCATCCCTGCTTTGTAGACTCAAAGCTTTCGGATGGTACTCCGGTTTGTTCCAGCTTCAGCTCCACACCACCACCATTCTGCTCCATGGTGATTATCGCGTTGCTATAGTGAGCAGCGGACCACGACCTCTGGCGCCACCTCATGGCCACTTTTTCGTTCTCGACCAGCTGCGTGTAGGTTCCGGTGACGTTGCCGGAGAAGAAAGAAAATTCCTGGCCCATACTGACGTCCTCTTTTACAGCG
The DNA here is from genome assembly GCF_965202585.1 of Thalia democratica. Classification (NCBI taxonomy): domain Eukaryota; kingdom Metazoa; phylum Chordata; class Thaliacea; order Salpida; family Salpidae; genus Thalia; species Thalia democratica. The sequence goes on from NC_139165.1 coordinate 44,453,615, forward strand.
GATCTGGACCAGGCAGAGATCATCTGGGCGGTGGTCAAAGATTTTCTAGAGGTCCCTGGTCTCACACTGGAACTTTTCAGTCATCACCAGCTTTTTGGTGCTGATTCTGACGGCAACTTGGGCCAATTCGGCTGCTGGTTTCTTTATCACCATCTGCTGGAACTCACGCTTTACCTGGGAGATTTTCTTCTTCTCTCCCGTATCCTTTAGAGTGTCTTTGGTAGGAATCTGAAGGGTAGCGCCGCAGTCTTTCTTTAGGTTGTCGGTGTACTTGCCGAGGGCTTCCTGCACTTTCAATGCTCCATTTGTGCGCATCAGCTCCTTCAGCTCGTGACACCTCACTTGGTCTTTTGTGAAGTAAACATTGACGTCCAGTTCGTGCGTTCCATTCTCGTTGCTCAGGTTCGGTACTTCGATCTCGCCCTCGTACTCAATATCGGAACCTACGTTCTAGGAATATTTTAAAGTTAATAAAAGTTTTAACTGTAATTTAAATAGTTCATATAGGTTATTGTAAAAAAATACCGTCAACTTTTCACGATCAACATTAGTTTGTATGAGAATGGTTAAAGCAAAAACCAAGTGTTACATTATACTAAAATTAAAGGCAAGATAATGAATCAATTGTGAAACTATTCATTAAATCAAGGTTTAAAAAGTGCTTTTTTTATTGTTAAGTCTTTTTAATTATACAAATTACTAAAAATATATCTGCTGGTTAATTTTTAAGTAAGACGTTTTAAAGGTTCATTTTTTTAGGGTAGATGAAAATAGTTAGAGTTGCTATAAGCTTAGATTTAACACAAGGTTCACATTAGTTTGCTTTAACATAAATTTAATGCTTGTCTAAGATAACTGAATTTAAAAAAAAAACTGTAAATTAACAACTTGAATTTGACAATTACTATTTTTGACAGCTGTCCTTAATTCAAAAAACTTTAACAAAACTCCAGCACTTATATCAACCAACCGTTCAAATTACCCTTCCACTTGCAAACTACTGCAAACTCATAAATGCTATATATTTTCTTCTTTCTGTTGCCCAGCGTGGCTTCACCTTTACAGGACTTCACCTCGAAGATCTGACACTTTCCTATTTTATCGTCGTCCACCACGACTTGGGTGAGAAGCCTTTTTATCTCCTCCTTTGACCACTCGGTGGCGTCCTTCTCGACCCAGTGCCAGTTGTTGACGTTGTGGCTGTCCGGCCACTCTTCCACGATCCAACGCGGGTCTCCTTTTCCCCATTCGGCCATGTTATCAGTGCTTGTTTTAAGTTAAAACTTCTGTAGAGCAAAAGTAAAAGACGTGTTAGTATTTTTTATTTGGCTTGATAAGTTGGATACAAGTTTTACATTGAAAATATTTTATATAAAATTTAATTGTAACATTGTTTTAAAAATTTTCAAAAAATGGACATTCACAAAGTTTTTGCTCTTTGGGGGAATAAAAAAACAGCTTGAGTGATTAAAAGCTAGTCTGTATACATTTTATAAAATTAAAAAAGTAGTTAGAACCGAAACTTTAAAAATAACTTCTTATCATGTTTTTCGCTAAAAGTGAAAAAAAAAAGATTATTAAACTCATAAAAACTAATCTCAGACCTATTAAAAGAATCAAAACTAGTTTAAGTTGATTAAGTTTTCTAAAATATCGAAAGTTTGCAAGTTATCCTTGGTAGCCTGAGTGTATTATTATTATTTTATTATCAAAAAACATTTACCGAAATATAACTAGGTTTAAGTTTTTTATACTTGTTACTCTTAGCTCCCGGTACAGCTAACTTAATAAAAAGAATTTTATTACAAAACAACTTTATTACCAAAATATTTTTGACTGAACGAAAATCATTACTTTTAGAGCTATTTCTAATGCAATCTTACAGACTTTAAACAGAAGTACTTGATAGCTACTTATTGTTAGTTCTTCAAAATTGTTTATTTTGTAAAATTTTAGTTTAAAACGGTATGTTTATGTTTATTACTGTAATACTATGTAACGACTGTTACCTGCGAGCAACCCTTTTAATGAAAAAATACCCGCGATTTATAAAAAGCTGCGGAGCCCTGTCTAATGGTTTATGCTATTGTTTTTTAAAGGGTACAGAAAAGTAGTTAAAATAAATATTTTATTAAATGTTTTATAGAATTTTTTTTATTAAATTATAATGAACATTCAACATTTGTCTACTCTAGTTTTTTTCAGGTTTTTTAGCATAAATTGTCAAACTCTAGGATTTTCCAGGACTCCAGGTTTTTTAGCAACCCTAGTTAGTTGAAAAAATATTATTATTAACTAAGTTTGAAACTTTAAAATAATACAAAATCATAAAGCCTTATGACTAAATGCGAAACTATCCTGTTTAAGACGTTAAAAGGTATCCGTGGTGTAAGAATAGATAACTGAAAGGTTTTGTCGTGCACCAGGTCCTAGGAGCAAACATTTTGAGCGTATTTTTGTCGCTTAATGACCTAACTAAAGACCAATAAAGGTTGCCACTTTTAAGGAAGTCAGCCTTAAAGGCCAAAATCTAGCATAAGTTACATCAAAATAACCAGATTCAGCCGGCACTCAAAAAAAAAACTGATTAAAAACAAACTATTACTTATCATTTAAAAGTTATAAAGGATCATTCATCTAAAAAATACAAACTTAAAATAAAACTTATATAAAAGAAAGTATAAGATTTAGGAAAAATTTCCAAACTAGCTAAAGATTTGTAAAAACCATGCAAACAAGGCTGAGTTTTTAAAATACTACAAACTAGCTTGAGTAATATGAGTGAGAAAATTTTTAAAAATCAAAGCTTATTAAATTTATATTTAAAAAGAATATGTTAAAAGCTTAAAAATTTAAATACTAAAAATTTCACAAAATTAAAACTGGGCTATCAAATTGAAAGATTTAAAATAGAAGTTTTTATTCAAATTTTTTTGGGCATAATTTTTATTTTGAACTTTATATCATAAATACTAGTATCAGAGTTGCCACAGATCAAGCTGATTAAAATTATCTGATTTTTTTTGGTTTTTTGACTTTTCCAAATTATATTCTTAGTTTAAACTTACTCTAAAATACATAATTAAACTTTTGAAACTATATAAAGCTTTTAATCTTTTACTTCCTATTATCATTAGTTATGAAACTTGTAATAAATAAATCTACTCTTACTTATTTTGAAAACTTCAGTCATTCTTCAAAAAATTACAAGTAAGTAAACTCAACCATTGCATATACCTGTCTTATGGCTTATTTTTAAAATTTAAACAACTTTGAAAAAAGTACAAACAAGTAAAGTATTGCATAAACTTGTTACATAAAGTACTATTTTAGAGCTTAGTTATAAAGAACTTATTCATTTATATAAACAAAAACCGCTTTGATTCTAAAATTCTGCAAAATTAACTATTGTGTATATATCAAAGTTTCACAATGGAAGTGCCCTCGCCACAGATCATCCATACTAAATTCTTTTTCAAGTATGGTAGTTGTTCAATATGTTAAAAAAACTTGCAATTTTTTTAAAGGACTTTTTCAATTTTTACCAAACTTGGAAATTAATTAATTTAGTTAATTTCCAGGAAATTTTGCAACTTAAGCCTGACTTTAAAAGATTTTTTATTCATTTTTAACCATTTGAAGGCTTAAGAAAAAAATTAACTTTGTGAATTTGAACTGACAAAATCTGCCCTTTATTAAAGTTTTGTCTAATTTCCCGACTTTTACTGACTTTATTTCAAAAACCCCTATTTTTTCTGAATTTCCTGACTTTTGTCATTTTTTAAGTTTTTCCTGACCTTGTGGCAACCCTGTAATAACCTATAGAAAATTTATGAGTTAAGCTTACCAAACTATTAGCAATGAAATATTATACTAGAACTAGATAAAGAAAATTATTAACTTTTTGTTAATGTTCTTTTTAGATATAAAAAGCTAGACCTAAACCCCATTTTTTACTTTAAGCTTAAATCAAAATAATAAAATAACTTCTTATGTATAAATTAAGGAAAACAAAAAAATCATAGACTTGTAACATTTTCACTGTATGAAAAAGCAACTTTTGTTAAGTCATAGACATAGATAAGCATGTAAAGCATTGCTAGTTTACAATAATAATAATAAATTCTTAAAGAGTTTAAAATAACACGTAGTGTTTTATTTGTTTATATTCATGAATAAAAAATTATTGTGTGGAAATCTTCTTTAGTACAGCAGGAAACTGAAGATTTGAAAGTAAAGCTGTATTAAAACTAAAAGTGTATAAATTATTCTATTAGAGAACTCACAATAAAATTTCAAATAATAAAAGACAGAGAAAGTAAAATTGACATAATGGTTGATCTACTGCAGCTTTTAAATAGTAAAAGAACTACTAAATTAAGCTAACTTAGATTTTTGTTTTGAATTATTTATAATAACCTAAGTCAGTTAAAATTATTGGGCTAGTATACTTAAAGCTCATTTTGAGTTGCATACTTGTTATGTCAACAAAAAAAAATCATGTTATTTAAAATATTTTTTTGATTAGTTTATAATATGTTTGGGTAAGGTGGGCTTGGGATAAGGGTATAAATAAAAAAATCTTAGCAAATATGCAAATCAGACTGATTTTAAGTATACCAGCCCAACAATAAATACTTTCCATACTATTACACTCTCTGCATCAAATTTCAAGTCTAATTTTATCAAAAAAGTTGCCTTAAAAATATTTTGTCAACATTTTATATACTTTATAGTATCTGCAGGCATTCAAAATTTAAAATAAAATAAAATAGAGTTAAAAAAAACAATTTGGCTTTATAGCAGGGTTTCCCGAACTTATTTCCATTATCTTCTCCTTGTTTACAGAGCGGCAGGCAAGCTAAAGTTTATCTAGTTTCAGATTTCTTTCAGCAAGTGGCCAAACATTACTTATCTATTACAATTACAGTTAAAACAAAAAAACGTTTATTCAGTATTCAGAACTCTTAATTTATAAAATACCGGCACATTTGTTCTACAACAGTTTCGAATAAAATATGGGAAAAGTTGTTTTTTTCTTTTTATTCATACTTAAAAGTTTAAACGCAGCTAATAAACTTATTTATTTTTTGAACTTTTTCCTTAATAATAAAAAAATTGAATACTTTTGTAGAAGCCATTTTAAATCTAATAGTAGGATTTTTTTTGGATTTTTTTAGTTCAGAATGAATAAATTTCTACTACTAGATTACTTTTAAGATAAACTAGTTTGAACTCTTTTATTTAAAGTTAACAATTATGTACTGTACATTATTGCCACATACTCACTGCTGGTTGAGTATCCAATTTTTAGCCATAACTTGCTGTGTTCAAAATGAAAAAAAAATGCATGCTGAAATAGTTGTTTGTAACCAATTCAATAAAACCAAAACTAAATGAATCAGAAAAAATAAAACTTCTGAATTCACACTTTTAACAACTTAAAAAATGTTGATCAATGGTAAAAAGTATAATAATTTAAGTTAGAAGTATCTAAGTAAATATTTCAAATAGTTTTTAACAATGTAAGTATTTGTGCAATGTATTGTACAATAAGTTTTTAATAAAAATAAAGTAAAGTCGTGCCATAAAGATTTTTTTCAACTGATGTTTTAGTAACAAGAGTGCTAAACTTATATAAGAAGAAAAAAAAGATTCTATTTTATTTCACAAACTTCACTAGTCTAGTATAAAAAGCAAAAAAAAATTTAAGCGTTTTTCCTGTACGAAACTTTTTTTGTGAAACTATGGTCAAAGGTTTTTCTTTTCAACTATTAGGATTTAGCGACACACATACAAAAAATAATAACAACAATGTAGTCAATACTAATATATTTTAGGAAGTTTTAAACCTTACTTTAGACTTATCTGAGAAAATTAGTCAATTTTTTCAAAAAAAAAATCAAAGCTCATATAGGTCTAATTCAGGGTTTCCGAATTATAGAAATTTAGGGCCATGAGTAGCAAAGGGGCCACAGGGGGGCTGTAAGGTCATATTTTTTAATGGTAGTTTTTTGAGTAATCTTTTCGGAGGGGGCTATGACTTTTTCAATTTCTTTAAACGGGGCCTATTGAAAAAAAATTAAGAAACCCTGGACTAATAAGTAAGATTATGATAATAAATGTTTTATTTTGTTTTTTATTTAATTTATAATTAACAATAACTTAGAATTATTAAAACTTCAACTGTATGAGTTTAAATTGTCATATTTGAATAGTTTTAATTCCCACTGGTCTAGTACATGTTTTATTAGATTTTTTGTATTGTAGTTTATTTAATTGCAAAAATTCCTTTTATTTCTAATTCTTTATTCAATTTAATCGAAATAACAGTGTAATAATTCATTAAAAAACTGTAACTTTAGATTACTTATTCAAAAAAAATTTTTATATACTATTAACCAGTTATATTAGGTATTAAAAACGTATACGGCCAACAAGTTGGATTCGCTCAGGCTGTATGTTTATCTTAGAAATACCATTCGCTAATCAAGTTATTTTGAAATTTACTATAAAAACAACAAATGTTTTAGATGTACATGTTATTCTAGTTTTAGTACACAGTTGAGCCTTTTAATGATTTCGGTAGGGAAATTGATAAAGTACGCTCTTTAGGAAGAACACCTTTGCGTAGGATACAAACTAAATGTTGATTTAAACTAAAATAAATTTATAGCATTTTATATGAAGGTTTAGGTTAACGAATGAAAACATGAGCTCACTATAACTAATGAACATTAAAAAAAATATTTGTTTGTAACATCTAGTAACTTACTTTAAAATAAATTAGATTCGACCGTATTTTTGTTTTAAACGATCATGTATGTATCAAACAATAACAACGTTAAAAGAAAAAAAAATATTTCTAAAACATTTAAAAAAGTAAAGCTAACTTAAATCTAGCTGTAATAAACCAAAAATTTTTGCTCTTAACTCATAATACTAGATGCATGGACATTACAGAAAAGGGAGCTATAACAATTTCTATTTTGAAATTCACGAAAACTAAAATTATGATAACTCTGGTAAAAAATCTACTAAAAATGAAAACTAAAAAAAAAGACTTAATAGTTGATTAGAAACTACGAGTGAGTTAAATTATAATTTATTCCATTATATATAAAGTATAAGTATTTTTTTAAATAGAGACATAAAATTGTTTAGATAAAATCACTCTTATAAATTTGAATTGCATACTTGGAAATAAACAGCTTTAAAAATTGTTTTTCAATGTTGTTGAGTTACTAAAATTTAATTATCAATCCTTTTGATTACTAAATGCTTAATTAATGTTTATAGTAAAAACTATTCATTAATTTGTTATTAGTAAATGTAAAAAAAGTAATAATATATATTCTAGTGTAATTAACTAATAGCTACAACTAGTTTTCTTAAAGTGAAATGTTTCCTTTATAAACTTATTGATTTGAAATAGTTAAACTCACAACAACTTTTTTTTAAATCTTTTTAAGTTACTAAAATATTGTTGAAAGTAAAAACAATGTTTTTTGATAAAAAAAAAACAAATATATAAAAGTTTTTACATACTTTATATTAAGCTTGATAGAAATTACAAAGTCTATGAACCAAATACATATGTTTGTTTTGATAATCTGAAATGAATAAAACTGAAAACAATCATCCTCTGACTGCTTATTACAATTTTCTCAAAAAAATGTACAAAAGATTGAAAAAGCAGGAAAAATTATTAATAGTTATTTTGGCACGCGCTCAACCTGGAAACATGAGAAGTATGTCACTTGAGCAGCAGTTGGAACTCCGGCAAGAAATATTGGGTGTCAAACCAGAATTGGGTTCTACTTGGTTACAACCTATGTTGAAAATAATAGAAGATATTTTTTTTTAAGTTGCGTGAGAATTAGCACTTTTACCCTTGGCATAAATTACCTCAACATCGAAAAACAATTCTTAATCTTATACATTATTATAAACTACTAATAAGCCGATTCAGAGTACTTCGAAGAGTTTATTTGTTTTTTGAAGCACTTCATGAGCGGCACAAGAGAAATAATTTGTAGAAAATCGAAACTAACCAAGCTGCGTGTCTAACGATTCTCTATTTGGTAAACTTCATATTCTATGTCACACTAGTACTAAAAATACCTTGTAATGTTTTTAATCTTTAACATTTTTTTGTTTTAGCAAAGATAAGTTTTGGCTTTTAAAATACTGACATATTAATGCAATATTCTAGTTATGTTGTGTTAGTCTATCAACATTTTAAACAAAGTTCAGTCTTTTTGATATAATTTTATTGAGTGTCCATAATATCTTGTTGTGTTTCTTTTTACAATTAAATATCAATAAACAAAGCCTTGTTTCATTTTTAAAAGTGTACTTCATATACTTAAATATTAGACTAGTCCTAATCAAATAAACTTAATAATTATTATAACAAACTACTAAATATTTTTGAGTAGGCAGCATGCAGCTCGCGACGTAGTTTGTAAATTGATAACAAATTATTGAGTCAAAAAAATGATTTTTTTAAATAAATAGTATTATTTTGTGCTATTTGATTAAATTAATCAAACTTTTATAAAACAAGTAAGTATCGCAAAATATTTATTCTGCTAAATCGAGCTCTCTAATTACAGAAGCTGTCAAATATTATAGACATACTTATTTCTTCCCTATATAACTCTAATAGAATTATTTTAAGATTTAACGACGTATTAATGATAATGTAATAATCTTTTCTAAAATATCAAATAATTGTTAAGCTCTTACCTAAAAGTTCCAAAACTTGTTTTTATAAACGCTCTTTTTGGAAATATTTAAAAAAGATCTCCCTCATTTACTTAAATTGTTTCTTTGACTTTTTAATGATACATTCAAATCTCAAAGAGCATTTAAATGTTAAGAGCTACTTAAGATGATCAAAAACATTGAAATTCAAAACAAACATTTAACCAAGGCCAATTTATTATTATACATAGCGAAGACGGTGTTAATATAGTTGCGATCTAACGTTTAAGTTACTTCACTGTTCAAAAAGGATAGATTTTGAAATCATTAAAGTTGAAATCAAACTTTAATTTCAACATTATCACCTGATAAATGAACTTGGTTAAACACTTTAGTACAAATAGTTGAACAATTTTTAAACCTACGTAATATCTAAATTAATATATTTTAAAAGTATTTTGAGAGAGACTTGAAAACTAAAAGTATTTAGTTATTTACAAATATTTCGCTTATGAAAAATATTAATTTGATGTACTAGTTTTAATTTAAACATTGAGTACTAAGTGATTTGAGACTCGGACATGGAAGAACTTAGGTCAAAAATTTATTTTCAGTAATTGATTGAGCAGTATGTTTGAAATTTAATCGTTATATACTCTTTAATTTATTCGCTTAAGCAGAAATATTTGACTTGAAAAAAAATATTAAAATAAATTCAACTCGTGCAAAAATGTCTCCGTGCTAAATAACCCTTTGTGCAAAAATGTCTTTGTCCAATTTTATCTCCTCGTGCAATAGTAAATTCGTGCACTTTTGTCCCCTCGTACAAATTTGTACGCTCAAGCAAATTTGATAGATACCCCATTTAGAAATTTTCAGAACAGGATTGTTGTTGAAATCTTTTTAAGTTAGAAAAATAATTTAATGAAAAAAAACTAAAACCTGATAAAAAACTTGATTAAGCTTTTATGGTAAAAAAAAAAAAATCAGACTTAGGCAACCTCTAAATTACTACTTTAAAATTAGTTTGAGAAAATATCACTCATTTTTTTATAATAATTGGTTTTGACGTTATCTACTATTATTTTGTTTTAGAAATGAAAATATAATCGTAATCTTCAAACAAACTTGTTTTGATGTATAGAGTTATTTTCAGTAAACTAAACATATTTTACATGTATAACATTATTTGAATTTATTGGTTTTATTAGTCACAATTGGGTATCAACTGTTTTGAGAATTTGACAAGGATGCAGTTAGTACAAGATGATAAGTATGTTTGAAGTTTAAACAAAGCTCATATATGTCTAATTCAGGGTTTCCAATTGATAGAAATTTAGGGCCATGAGTAGCAAAGATGCCTCAGGGTGGCCGTGAGGTCATAATTTTTAATGGTAGTTTTTTGAGTAATCTTGTTGAAGGGGGCTATGACTTTTCCAATTTCTTTAAACGGGGCCTTTTGAAAAAAATGGGAAATCCTGGTCTAACAAGTAAGATTGTGATAGTAACTTTTTTTTTCATTAGTTATTTTAATTTATAATTAACAATAACTTAAAATTATTAAAAATTAAATTGTAGGACTTTAAATGGTTATATTTGAAAAGTTTGACATCCTAATGGTCTAGTATAAGTTTTATTAGATTTTTTATTGTAGTTAATTTTATAGAAATAACTTCTTTTTTTGTATTTTTGATTTAATTCCATCGAAATAAAGGTTTAATAACTTATTAAAAAACTTTGACTTTAGATTATTTATTCACAAAAAAAAGTCATATACTATTAACCAGTTATATTAGGTATTGAAAACGTATACGGCCAACAAGTTGGATTCGCTCAGGCTGTATGTTTAGTTTAGAAATACCAATCGCCAATCAAGTTAAATAGAATTTACTAATATTTTAGATGTGCATGTTAGTCTAGTTTTAGTACAAAGTTGATCCTTTTAATGATTTCGGTAAGGAAATCGATAAAGGACGCTCTTTAAGAGGTACGCCTTTGCGTAAGATACAAACTAAATGTTGATTTAAACTAAATTGAATTCATAGCATTTTATATAAAGGTTTAGGTTAACGAATGAAAACATGAGCTCATTGTAATTAATGCACATAAAAGAAAAATAATTTTTGGTAAAATCTAGTAACTTACTTTAAAATAAACTAGAACAGACCGATTTTTGTTTTAAACGATCATGTAGGTAACAAATAATATTCAATTTTTAAATAAAAATGTTTCTTTCTAAAACATTTATATAAATTAATTTACCTTAAATCTAGTTGTGAAAAACTAAATACTTTTGCTCTTAACTCATAATACTAGATGCATAGTCATTACAGAATAGGGAGCTATAACATTTAATATTTTGAAATTAACGAAAATTGAAATTATGAAAACTCTGGTAAAAACTCTATAAAAATGAAAATTGACCTAATAGTTGATTACAAACTACTACTTAATTAAACTATAATTCATTTCATTAGATATAAAGTACAAGTTTTTTTTATTGAGATATAAAATTGTTTTGATAAAATCACTCTTATAGATATCAATTTCATACTTAAAAATTAATAGCTTTAAAAAAAACTTTCTATTATTGTTGAATTACTAAAAACTAATTATTAATCCTTCTGATTACTAAAAGCTTAATTAATTTTGTTTATAGTATAAAACTATTCATTAACTTGTTATTAGTAAATGTTAAAAAAAAGTAATAATGTATATCATAATTTAATAAACTAATAGTTACAACTAGTTTTATTAAAGTAAATTGTTTCCTTCATAAACTTATTAATTTGAAATAGTTAAACTCACAACAATTTTTTTTCTTAACTCTTTTTAAAAAGCTAAAATAATTTTGAAAGTAAAAAATAGTTTTTTGATATAAAAAACAAACATATAAAAATTTTTACATACTTTATATTAAACTTTATAAAAATTATAAAGTCTATGAACCAAATGTATAGGTTTGTTTTGATAATTTGAAATGAATAAAATTGAAAACACTCGTATCCTGACTCATTATTACAACTATGTCTTAACTGTATACAAAATATTGAGAGCGCAGGAATGTCGACTAGAAGTTATTTTGGCACGCACTCAACCTGAAAACATGAGAAGTATGTCACCTGTGCAGCAGTCGGAACTTGAGCAAGAAATATTGAAAATTAATCCAGCATCAGGTTCTATTTGGGTTCAACGTAGGTTGGAATTCTTAGAAGGTGGTCTTTGTCGCTTGAATAAAAGATTGCACTCTTACCCATTGGATAGTTTTTCTGTTCGTAGGGAAATAACTCTGAACCTTATAGAGTATTGTAAAAGACTGATAAGCCGATTAAAAGTACTTCGAAAAGTTTATTTGTTTTTTGAAACCCTTCATGAACGGCTCAAGAGAAAAAATTTGTAGAAAATCGAAACTGACCAAGCTTAGTGTCTAACGATCCTGTATTTGGTATATTTTATATTATAAATCACATCAGTACTAAAAATATACTTTAATGTTTTCTTTCTTAAACAAGTTTTACATTAGAGTGTTTTAAATTTAAGTATTTTTCTTTGGGAACACTGGTATTATATTTAAACAAGTTAGCCCTCTTGAATTGGTATATTAACATTTTAAAATAAATTCAGTTCAGAAAATTTTGATCTAATTGTGTTTCATTTTACAATTAAATATAAATAAACGGAGCACTGTTTTATTCTCTAAATTGACCTATTATGAGTCTAAATTATCAGTAAATATCATGTAACTGTAGTCCTTATCAAATAGGCATAACTACTATTTGAACATATTACTAATTAGCTTAGTGTAGTCAGCGTGCGGTCCGCGACGTAATGTATAGATTGAGAATAATAAGTTAAGAACTCATTTGTTTAAACACTAGATTACCAGTTTACTTTAGTATTCCACCTTTACTATTAGATTATCAGTTTACTATGTTGCTGCCTTAGTAATTAACGCCCTCTGACATTAAAAATCACTCATACAGTAACCATGGTCTAAAGGTTATTAAGCTCTAAAGTTGCTAGTTGAAGTTAAACAAAAACGTGGTTTATTTTGAATTTTAAATGATAAGTATTTAAGTATTAAATTAAATGTTGTTCATGATTAACATTTTATTTAAATATTCAAACTAACATTTAAACAACGTCAATATATTACTTAACATAGCGAAGAAATGTATTCATGTTATTGAGATGTAACGTTTGAGTAACTATCAGTTTAAGCATCAAACAAATTAACTTTTTAAATCATTTACAGTTGATATCAAACTTTAATTCTAACAGTTAACATTAAATTAACTCTGTTAAACACTTTTTTGGAAAAAAATAGTAAAATTATTTTTAAGCCGAATAAGATCTAAATCACTATTTTTAAAGTAGTTTGAGAGAGACTTAAAACTAAAAAATTATAATATATTAGAAATACTTTGTATATGGAAAAATAAAAACAAATTGTACAGTAATCTTCCTTTATTGTACATATGTTTCTGTGTGTTAACGTATCAACACACTTTAACTGAGTTCTGTACAAAATAATTACTGTAATGAAGGAATAGAAGCATAGAATAAAGTGGGTGTATACATGTTTTTAATTAAAATAAAATAATTTCTACAGAGAATAGTTAATAATAGGTAAAATACTTAATATTAAATCCGACTGTTATAAAACTATATAATAATTGTAATTATTAAGTCTAAAACAAGTAAAGAAAACTAAAATACACAACAAAACAACAAATCATAATATAAACAAAGCACTCACGTTAAATGAATAATAAAAGAATAACTGATTCAAATTTACTGTTGTTAATGAATCAACGAAATACATTCATTACATTTAATAATTATGTCACAATATAACTGAGGTTATTTCAACTGTTTAATTTGTATTGCAAAGTTTGTTAATTTAGTTTTTATGTTTGTAATCTAATTTGAACAAAAATAAAACATCTACCATTACTTAGTGAATCAATAGAATTTAATAAAACTTAACAACGGCGAAGACAATAAAAGTCACAGAAACTCGATGTAATATGCATATTATATATTAAATACTTGTAAAGATTAAATCAAAGTTATATACAATTAGGAAGCAGATTTAGTTCAAATGTAAAAATCAAAAATGAAAAAAAATTAAAAATTAAGAAATCAAAACACTAAAAAAAACTTATTATTGAGCTTACGAAGTACTGACCGATAATTAAGTTGCAGCAACATACATGAAATCACAATAAATTAAATTACATATATATTGTGTTTAATAATTATAAAAAATTATAAAAATATAAAAAAAATAGTTGGTTGATAAAGTAACAGTCGGGTGTTTAAATTAAATATCCAATACATATATTTTAAATGTTTAATAAGTAAACTGTGTTATATATGAAAGTTAAAATGTAAAACAACAAGGTGGTCATATGCTAAGTATAAACCTGCAGTAAAACTACTAGCTCTCTTGGGCGTAGTAGGTAAAAAAGCACGGTTTATCTGTGATTTGAATACAGGCTTCCAATTATACTTGGAACTTAACACATAAAGGTGTGAAGAATTGTAGTAGGAGGGTAGTGAATATATGAAATGTCGGAGAATAGAAAGTGACTTGTGTAAAATAGATATATAAATAATAAATGAATAAAACTACATATTACTTGGGATATATAATTATATTAATATATGTTAAGTGAATGTGTGTGTGTGTATGTGAATGGTGAATGAAAAATATGGAAGGTGAGAAAGCGCCAAGGTGTTATTTGAAGAAGAACCGTCGGTTGTGTGCACAGTTGTTTGAAATATCACGTCTTTTATTTAGTAGTTGTTTACTATCTTCTGCTAAAATTGCCATTCGTTCAAGGTTGCATATTTGGCAGATCTTGTTCGCGCTACTGATGTTATTGTTGGCGTGGTGAAGGATGCTCCATTCCATTTCTGGTTTGGTTCCAGACCTGTCAAAATACTGCCAAACGAAATCTGATAATCTTGTGCTATCCTTTTTATTCACATGCTTAAAAGTATACTTATGCCCTGTGTACCTTTCTTTAAAGTGACCTCCTGTCGAACCAATATACACTTTATCCTTATTATTATCATTAACATTGTTATTACTTTTGTTATTATCTCCACTAAGCTTACATTTAACACGCACCTTATACACAACATTTTTAATTAAGCAGTTACCATGTAACGGACAGTTTATTTTATTCGACTTACGACAGTTGCAATTTTTACTTACATTGTTCTTGAATTTAAAACCACATTTAATTACTTCATTGTTATAAATATTACTGATATTGATATTTTTCTGGTTACCACAGTTATTATTATTATTATAATATATTATCAATATATAATAAAGTAGTTGGTCCATCCCTGCTTTGTAGACTCGAATCTTTTGGATGGTACTCCGGTTTGTTCCAGTTTCAGCTCCACACTACCACCATTATGCTCCATGGTGATTATCGCGTTGCTATAGTGAGCAGCGGGCCACGACCTCTGGCGCCACCTCATGGCCACTTTTTCGTTCTCGACCAGCTGAGTGTAGGTTCCGGTGACGTTGCCAGAAAAAAAATTAAATTCCTAGCCCACACTGGCGTCCTCTTTTACAGCGGATCTGGACCAGGCGGAGATCATTTGGGCGGTAGTCAAAAATTTGTAGAGATCCCTGGTCTCACATAGGAGCTTTTCTGTCATCACCAGTTTTTTGGTACTAATTCTGACGCCAACTTGGGCCAGTTCGGCTGCTGGTTTCTTTATCACCATCTGCTGGAACTCACGCTTCACCTGGGAGATTTTCTTCTTCTCTCCCGTATCCTTCAGAGAGTCTTTGGTAGGAACCTGAAGGGTAGCGCCGTAGTCTTTCTTTAGGTTATCGGTGTACTTGCCGAGGGCTTCCTGCACTTTCAATGCTCCTTTTGTGCGCATCAGCTCCTTCAGCTCATGACACCTCACTTGGTTTTTGTGAAGTAAACATTGACGTCAAGTTCGTGCGTTCCATTCTCGTTGCTCAGGTTTGGAATCTCAAGTTCTCCCTCGCAGGTAATGTCGGAACCTGTGTAACGGAAATGTTCTAAATATAACAATAGTTTTAGCTGTAATTTTCACAGTTCTTGTAAATTAATATCAAAAAAATTGTTGTCAATCTTTCTACAACGTATGTTAATTTGTATAAGCTAAGAAAGCTTAGACAGGGAACTATTTTAAATAGAAATTAAAACAGATATGATATGTGTAAAACTACTTCGAAGTTTTGAAGTTCAAAAAAAGTATTTTTTATCATAAAACTTTTATAAGTATAAAACTAAAAAGGTCACCTGATCGTCAGTTTTTCAGTTAAAGTTTTTAAAGTTTGAGATTTTTTTACTGAGTAAGATAAAATTAGTTGGAGTTGCTATAAGCTTATAGCAAATTTAGATTAGTGAAAGGTTCAAGTTAGATGGCTTTAATAATAAGCTCAAGCTTCTCTTAGATAGCTGAGTTTAAAGAAATAAAAACTGTAAATTAACAAATTTCATTTATCAGACAATTATCATTTTCAAAAAGTAAGTAATTCTTAATTCAAAAAAATTAAATTTTCATTAATTATATCAATAACCGTTGAAATTACCCTTCCACTGCAAACTGCATTAAATTCGAAAAAACTTATCATTTTGTTCTTTCTGTTGTCCAGCGTGGCTTCAACTTTACAGGATTTCACCTCAAAGATCTGACATCTTCCTCACTTCTCGTCATCGACAACAACAACAGCCTCAAGAAGCCTTATTGATCTCCTTTTTCGACCACTCGGTGGCGTCCTTCTCATACTTAAATAAAATAAAAATAAAATCAAAATAAAAAATATATTCAAACATAAACTAAAATTTATACAATTTCAGTAATGTAAGGTTGCACTCTTATATTTAAAATTAACGAATCTTTGATATACAAAAGATTGTGCACGCCTTTTTTTAACCATAAATCGCTGTTTTCAAAGCTCTTTTTTGCTCTAAAATTAAAAAAGAATAACTTTAAAGTTCTAATGAAAAAATTATGTTTTAAAATAAATCATAAATAATCAATTTAAATACAACAGATCAAAAGGAATAGAAAAACAGTTATAAACTCACCCTTTTTTAAACAAATGTTTTTGTAACGAAGAAACTCTTTTTGTGTAAGTACAACAAACTATGTTATTTTTTTATAAACTATAATAGTCTAATTTAAACAAAATTTTCATTAAGAGTATTTTAATATTTATTGATTGAATAGGGAAATCGATCATTTACACACTAAGGGCGTCGCAGGGGGTTAGTCATTGGAGTATATGTTCCATCTAAATAATCAAAGAAGTTATTATGATCTTATAAACTTTTAAAATTATTACTTTTAGGTAAGCTTTTGTTTTGAACTGTTTTTTGAAACGGTTGTACTTAAAAATATTAATTAAAGGGCTTTTACATACGTTTAAATTTTCTGCACCTCTTAACAAAAGCATCACACTTTGCTAATGATACGCACTAATGTTTAAAATTAATTAAATTATAAACTCTAAAAAAAAACATTACATTTAACTTTATAAACGAATGAAAGCATGGTTTTACTTTAACTACGTACATAAAACACAATTACTTTTTGATTAAATCTGGTAATTTCGAAATAAACTACAAGAGACAGTACTTTTATTAAACACAACTACGTAGATATTAGCTATAGCTCAATGCTAAAAAAATAACGTTTAAATGAAACCATAAATCTAGCTGTGCTAATTAAATAAGATATGCACTTTTGCCTTGGTCCAAAGTTTGTACCTTTTCGATTTCCTTACTATGATTTAAGGCAATTTGATGTTTAAAAAAAATCTTTTTGTTTTTATAGTAAAAGATAAAAAAAAATCGGCCTGAGAAAGAACTTTTTTTTGGTGAATCTGGCTCGCCGAATTGAAAAGTTGCCTACCTTTACTTTACTGTAGTATTTGATCACTATATCTAAAATTAAAATTAAAGTATACATTCATACACCTAATAATGCCTTGTTACTAGAAATATTTAAATCAAAATTTAGTTAGTGTTCAAAACTCATGTATAAGACCAGTTTTAGAGTGTAAGTATATTAATTACAAAATTAAATCCTGTTCAAACAAAATTTTTGTGGTAAATGGTTTTTTTTCTCATAGCAGAGCCATTATAGTTGAAGCATTTTTTCTAGCTGTACTAAATCCTGTACTTTTATGCTTTTTACTCATCAACACTAGATGCTTGAATATTTAATAATAGGGAATCATAGCTTTTACTATTTCGAAGTAAGAAAGCTTAAAAAATGACATCTCTAATTCAAACTCTACTAAAATAGGAAATTAATTTTAAGGATTTTTTGTCAATTATTGGCTATAAGTTGGTTAGTTTGTAGTTATTTTTATTAGAAATAGAATTTTTTTTTGGTTGAAACAAATTATTTTTTGCCATAAAAGTTTTAATAAATATCAGTATAGGCAGGAACGTCAACTGGAAGTTATTTTGGCACGCGCTCAACCTCAAAACATAAGAAGTATGTCACTTGAGCAGCAGTTGGAACTCCGGCAAGAAATATTGAAGATCAATCCAAAATGGGATGCAGGCTCGAGTTGAGGTTAATCTTTTAAGAAGAAAGTTATAAAAATTTGTATGGAATGCTGAATATATTTCCGTGGTATACAGTAAGAGAAAGGCTGCTTCTGGTTGAGATTTATCACAAACTAGTAGACCGAATCCATGCACTTCAAAGGTATGCTTTGTTTTTCCGAGCCCTTCATGAGCAGTACAAAAGAAATAAAAAGTTGAATAACGAACAGAAACTATCAAAATTGCGTCTAATGTAAATGTATAGATTGAGTAACTGGTCTGAACAGTTTGTATTTTAATAGCTTATAATTTTATCTTTTATATCCTTTTAGCCAACTCAATTTTTAGTTTTACCAATTTTAAAACATAAGTTCCAGAGTTTAAATTTGTTAATTTAGTCTATCCATTTTTTATAATAAACGTGGTCTAAATCCTCTTTTTTTTTTGTGTGTGTTTGTTTCAAAGTGTATCAAAATTGTTTTGAAAAACTTCATTCTGTTTCTTTTTAAAATTAATCAAAAGTAGACGAAGCTAATTTAATGCCAATTAAAGAAGCTGTCTACCCCTATGTTAAGGATTTTTTATATTTTGTTCCTATTGTCAGGTTGCTAAAACAATATTTTTGGTTACACGAACAATTGTAAATTGTTGATAGTTGACCAGTAAAAAAAGAGTTTTATTCTAAATGCAAATATTTTGCCCTTAAGCTAATTTGTAGATAGTATTTTTCTGCAAAATTATTACTGATTTCTGTTTCGCTTTACTAGGCTTCCTCTAAATTTTAAGATCTCTATGACCAGTTTTATTATATCTTAGAGAATTTATTCAAAAACAGCTCCTTGATATCAGATTTTCTTATACACCAAGTGCATACATCATACTTACATCTATCACATTTTGTGTTCAATACATGTTAACAAGTATCAGTTTAAAGCTATTGCTTCAAAAATTACTTCGTAGCGTGGTTGCTAGATTTTAATGAGAAAACCACCAACAAACTACTTGAACATGACATTTTACAAAACATAATTTATTAAACAAAAGTTCTTTGATCTATACAGAACCGCTTGTTTCTGAGTTTACGAAAACCCTGTTTCGTAGCATAGCTTCTGTAAATCTTAAATTTTTACAATCATACACGAAGCTTTGAAAAGTAAAAATGATACATCTAAAACTTCTTAACACCTCAAATGATAAAGACTGCAGGAGCACAAGAGCAATAATTTTTTTATGTAATGTTAAACGAGACATATAAGTTTACTGAAAAGTCACCTTATTAACTTTTTTACCTTATTAAAATTTTTAAATACAAACATTTGAAACTCGATATAATGGATGAATTTGTCGTGCCCTCCCGAGAATAGCGTCCCATAACAAAGGTGCTGTAAGTAAACATATATAAAAAATCAAGGCAAAACTTATGTTTTACATTGAACAAAAATGTGTTTGCTTTATTACATAAAAATGTTGTATTTATTCTACAGCGAGGTAAAAATTCAAAAAATAAAATTCTATTGCTCCTGCTAAATGGTAATTTAAGTTTAGAATGATAAGCCTTGCTGAATTCAGATCTATTTAAGTCTATTCAAACTAGCATCATTACTAGTATTTTTTTAATTAGAGGTTTTATTTTTTTCTTTAAACAACTTTAGTACCAATCTGTAATGTATTATAAACAAATTTTATATGTAATGTACATTATAAAAATTTATAGAATTTAAAAAAATGTTGCCTTTTTATGTAGCTCATACTCCCTTAAATGTCTTTTAACCTTACTGTATGTAACGCTTGGTATTTTTTACTGTATTATCGGCAGGACGTTTTGCTTTATATGCTAAATTTGTTTCTTCTTAATAAATAACATAGTTTGTAAAAGCTGAAATTTATTAATTTCACGAGTGCTTTGAAAAGCTTGTGAGAAGTTAGATAAAAAATTGCTAAAGTTTAAGTTTTTAACTAAAGATAAAAAACTTGTTTATCGTACATTACAGATTGATACTAAAGTTGTTTAAAATAAATTTAAGCTCTAATTAAAAAAAATATATACTAACAATGATACCTTTTTAATTATGATAAAAAACTTTTAACCTTTTATGAGTAGATTGTTAAACAGTTTAGCAGTCCGTTTTTAACTTATTCTGACAATCTCTAATGTTTTTAGTAAGTTTTACTTGTATAAGGTTAACGATAGAAAAATAAAGCTTTTCTTTTCTTGTTTTTAAACGTAAAAGTTAAAAAAGATATTTGTTTAAATAATGGTTTTATTTCGTAAAACATTTTATGGTAAAACTATTTTGTGTGTTTTTTATTATTTTAAATGTACTTAACTTTAAACTTTAAAAAAGTTCAAATCCTAAATAAGAAACGTCAACATTCAACTATTAAAAAAGAAGCAAATTAGCTACTAAACGGTGTTTTTTATGAGAAATTAGAATTAATTCTATTCATAAAACAATTTCTTTCAATAAAACTGTTATGAATAATTCTAAATTACATAAATCTTTAATGATAAGTTATTTAAAAAGTTGCTTAAAGTATTACAATAAATTTCTTTTACTAAAACTAAAAAAAATTAAAGTTTAAACCAGTGTTTATTAAGTTTTGCAACTGTGTGCTGAGAAATATTTTACAGTATGAAATAAGTTTACTTTTTAGTATATTTGCATCTTATAACTTTTTCAATTAACTATTATTAATAGCTATTAATGATTTATAATGTTGAAGACCATAAAAAAAAGCAAAAACTTTTTAAGAAAACATTTACTTAATAGTTTAGTTTGAACAGAATTTATAAAGATCTACTATGCTCAATTTTGAAGACTTAGTTTAACATAATTTTATTAAAAATATGGCAATTCCAACGAAAAATAATCATTAATTTTTATCATATTTAGCTTTTAATTATAATAATACTCTTATATATTTTTGATAGTATCAAGAAAATAGTAGTTAAAAAGCTTTTTGTTTTTGGATGTTCTTTTTTTTAATTTAATAGAGTTAAAACTAGTATGTTTCAATCTATCACTTTTATTGTTCTACAAACTGTATATGAGTCTTTGAAAAAAACAATTATAAGTTATTTAAAATCATGTTAGTTGAAAAGCTTTGTTTTTCACAGGACACTCATTAGTTTTTTAACTAAGATTTATTGTCAGTTGTAAAAAAAATAACTTTTAAAGTTGATTATGCACTCATATGATTATGAATTAAACTAATTTTTCGAATTACCACTTGATAATTAGTTTTAAAACAACTGATTACTTTTGAACTAAATAGATAATCTTATATAAATCAACATTTATTATAAAATAGATGAATGATGTATAAATATTAAAGCATATGTTTAATAAGTGAATCTTATTTAGTTAAAACTAATTTCTGAAGAACTGAAAAAAAATTGTACTATGAGATAGAGATTTTAAATTATTACTTTTAATTAAACCTACAATAAATGTTATAAACTACAGATTTTGGTTTTTGAAAAATGTTTAAGTTTGCCAGTGATTAAAAGGAGAAGTATCAAAGAAAAATAATTATACTAAGTAAAAATTATTGTCGTTTAATATTTTAAAAATTGTTAATACATTGTAAAAGTTATAAAATCACAAATTTTAAAGTTGAATACTACTGTTTAGTTTTTGTAAAAAAAAATTTATGACGCATCTACTAATTTTAACACCTTG
Source organism: Thalia democratica (assembly GCF_965202585.1). Lineage (NCBI taxonomy): Eukaryota > Metazoa > Chordata > Thaliacea > Salpida > Salpidae > Thalia > Thalia democratica. The sequence continues at coordinate 44,475,573 of NC_139165.1, forward strand.
CATTTTACTAGACTTTGATAACTTTACCTTCATCTACACTAGGCAAAATGAAGCCATACTCTGCTCTTCCATTAGGATACCCATGTCCAGTTGCGAAGCACCAGTACCCTGCGATCCACGACGGCCAGGATCCAATTCCCCTTTCCATCCTGGTGAGCAAGAAGATTGTTGGTCAGATCCTGGGACTGAAAGGCAGTAACATACGAAAAATGGCAATTTCCAGCAGGACCAAGATCCACATCGACAGCAACAGGTTCGGCACAGGCGAAGATAGCATTGTCAAAGTCTCTGGACCTGCCAACGGCTGCGCAGAGGTTGCCTATCAAATTTTGAGCATTTTCCACGCCCCAATGTCTCCATGCCAATCTCCTTGCCCGCTCATGGTTGCGTTTCCCCATCGTTACTATCAGTACTTGTTTGGAAACACAAAGCTCGTCGGGGAAATTGAAAAAAAGTTTTATGTGGGAGTTAAGAAAGAAGGGCCTGCGGTAAGAGGCTGCGGTTTTATGAAAATTGAGGGTACACATGAAGGTATTAGGAGAGCAATTTCAAGTCTGTTGACAGAATTCTACGGCCTGTATAATGCAGGTTTTGCAAATGATCAAAGTCAAAAAGACGATCATCCTAATTCAATAAACTCTTTGCAATGTGAAGTCGAGTTTTATGTACCATATAGCTTTTCAGAAGAACGATACAACACTAACGATTTGAACGGACTGTTTTCTACAAGAAATGCTAAAATGGACTTGAAAGTTATCAAAAAAGGCATTGAAGAGCTATCTTGTGACGGCAAGCCTGCTAGAATGGCCCGGTTCGGAATTAGCGGTAAACTGCTCAACGTATTGAAAGCGCAGTATTGCATATTTGAAAGTATGCAAAAGTGCAAAGACAATTTTGTGCATCTTGATTTAGAGATCTCCACCAAATCTTACGAGGTGACCAGAGGTAGTGGAAGATTTCAAGCTGAAAATATCCAAGAGTGCAAGCACATGAAGTTCGATCAGTCAGAAGGAAATGTGGCTGTATGTTTGGAAGGAAAATTTTTCAACGTGCAAAGAACTTTCAAAAGTCTGATGATGCTTGAGCTTAGCAACAAATAAAGTTATTTCTCAAAGTTCGGATGTTTTGTGTTTGTTATACTCTATCTGTTCCGTATTTTTTTTAAATACCGTTTGAGTTAATCTAATGAATTCTGTTGCTTTCAAATTTGTATAACTTTTCTCAGTTTGAAATGGTGTGTGTTTTAGAACTTGTTGTTGAATAAAGAAATATATTAATAGGCAAATCCTTGTTTTAGTTGATAAACAATAGCTTCTATATTTTAAAATTAATGTAATTAAATTTATCCGCTTCATCAGCTGCTTGAACACTAGCGGCAAATATTTAGACAAACATCTTTTCAAAAGTTTGCTTGATGTCAAACCTTTTTTAAACATCCGGATAAACGTTCTCGTATGTAGTAAGAATAGAAAGTATTAGCTTTGTATATATTAGACCCAGTCTTTTTTAATTAGTAACGTAATTATTAATCTACTAATGTAGAACTCCGACTTATATTTTGAATTTTTTTTAAAACTTCATAATCAGCAATATTTTGTGTTTATTCCTGTTATACCTGTTTTAATAAAAGTTTTAATGGTATATGCTTTTATGTTTTACTAGTAAAACTTAAATAATATTGACAAATTTGACGTTTTTAAAGCGTAAAACACTTGTTTTTGATCCTGTTTATTTAACTATTAGCTTAATGGAAACATTTGTTATTAGACACTATATTAGCTATTACAATATTTTGGCAAAGTATAAAACATCTATTAAAAATAGGCTATGTATAAAACCTAGATTTATAACTTTTCGTTTGCGCAACTAATTTAGAAAAAGTTTTATTTTATACAATTTTGTAAAAATTTTAATTATCAACCGTTGATGGTTTCACTTGAATACCAAAGTATGGTCTGGCTTAAGATATATTTATTTCAAGTTATTTATGTAAACTACAAAACCTTTCTCGATTTCAAATTTTCGTTATTAATAATTTAAATTAAAAAAGTAAGTTAAGGTCAATTGTATTAATTCCACAAAACGTTACTTACTGAATTCTTTTGATATCCTAATTTAATAGTTTTTAAGGGCAACAGGTAATTAAACTTCATTGTAGAAACAGTTGGAAAACAAAAAGTCTTGTAATAAATTAATTAAATCTGTTTGAGAATAAATCTTAAAAGTAAAGAAAATATCAGAGTGCTTAAGAAAATGTATATACTATGCGGAAATATTTAATAAAAAAATGACTATTTATTAATGCTTTAGCATTTCTTTACAAACTATATATGTTTATTTATAAAATAAGCAAATAATTTTGATGTTTTTAACAAATTAATATGAGCCTTTTTTAACATCTGTTGAAAAAGTATATGAATCAGTTATTATTAAAGATGTTATAAAACCATATCAATACATAAGGATGATAAATCATCCATTTAGATGTAAAGAATTTGATATGTCTTACTTAGAATAAAGAAGCAACCTAACATGCTTTAGAGTTATTTCTAGTACTTAATTTTTCCACGATATAAACTTGAAAATGATATAAACACATCAAAAAAATTGACCTTTTGTTATTTTACTAGGTTCTGAACATTGACGTCGAAATAAATTAATTTTTTTTATGACTTGGTAACCGAAAGAATTTTTTGTAAAACAGGTCCTCAGACCAAACTTTTAGAACACTTTTTTTTTTCGTTCAATGAGCAGAATATTATACATTTTGCTATTAAGAAATTGTTCATAATGTTTTTTTTAGTTAATCTTGTTTTTAAGTACATGTATTAATTGTCTGTATTAAACATTTTTTAATTCATGTTAACTTTATAAAAAGTTTTTGATTTAGGAGAAACTTAAAAAATATTATAACTGTTTACTTTTTTATTTATTTTAACTAAGCTACAATTTCTAATGCATTTGTATGTGAAGCATTTATTTATGTATGACATTTACATCCGATTTTTTAAAACACAAGCATACCAAGGTTTTATGGTTTAAAAATTTACTATGAAGTACTTTTTAAGGTAGCCAAAATTATAAATCACTACTATGAAGTCAACTACTTGAAAGCAATTTAGATAGTGTAAAATTCTAGGTTTTTCTAGACTCAAAAAATACTGCGATTAGTTTCACAAATATATATTACGTTTTCAGTTATTATGTAGTTGTGTTTAGTATACCGGGGAAATAAAAAGAATTTAATAGACATGTCGTTGCAGACTGTTGAAAAAACAAAAATTTATTTCAGAAACAGATGTAAAATGATAAGTTACGCAAGCTTTATAATTTAGATCAGAGTTTGAGGTTTGGCGTTTTTAAAGAATTTACGGAATTTGAAGCTACATAAAACGATTTTTTAGTCAGGAAAAATTAGTTGATAGTTGTCATGTTTGCTTTTAAAAATTTAGGAAAGCAAATCGAATGTTAAGAACTAGGCCGTGGTAATTTTCAAGTGTTTGGTTGACTCGACTGTCAGAAAATGAATGTCTTAACACACAACTTTATTTCGAAAGTATATAAACTGTTGTAAAAGTAGTTGCTAAGGTTCTAAAAAAAAATAAACATTCACTTACAAATGGGATTTAGTGCAAAATATGTTATACAAACAAATCAATTTAAACAAATTAATATTATAAAATTAATGAAAATTCTATAACTATCAATTATGAAACTTGTTACTAGCCTGGTTCAAAATATATTACAAAAACTTTTTACTGTTTATATACGTAAAAATGTACAAGGTTATACATTTAACATTTGTTAGTCATAAGTGAGAAAAATTATATTTGCTTGTGCCTATTTTAAACATTTTCATTCAACCATGTGTCGACTAAGTAATATAGTCATACAATATAACTAGGTATAAACGATAAAACTTTACTATTAATAAAAATATATTAAAATAGTACATTTGAAAGTTTCAAATAGAATAATAGCTACCGGTAATAAAACACAAAGCTATAAAATTAGGAACATATAAAACACTTACCAAATAACTTACTTCTTTGAGTTGTACTTTTTTGTTCTCATGACTATAATTATTGCTTTGTCAATTAATTATACTTTGTAAATAGTTTTCTTATTACGAAGTTTAAAAAAAAATGTTTTGAAAATATACTTTTTTTAATATTTTTGTTTGTCTATAATAACAATTATATTACTTTGAATTGTTTATTCAAAATTAACAAACATTATGCACTAGTTTATATATAAAAATCAAAATACAATGTTACTTACAAATTAGTTTGTTTAAAATTTTTAATGAACTAAAAAAGTTTGAAAAAAACCTAAATTAAGTAAATCCGTGTAACAATAACTAAGAAGAATACACGTTAAAAATAAAAACTTTCGGCAGACTAAACTCAAAAAGCGTTAAATAAGAAGTTAGCATTGTAGATATAAGTCAAAGCATAAAAATCAAATTTCGGACTGAAAGTTCGTTTTAGTGCACCGAATGACCACAACAAAAAAAATGAAAACATAAAACACTTAAGCTCTTTTCTGCTGAACGCAGGCGTTCAACAGCTTGGCTTCGGCGAGGGTCTGGCTCATGTCTTTCAGCTCGCACCTGGGGAAGGTGGTCATGTAGACGAAGTTGCCGGCGGAGCGGGACTCGGCCACGTCGCGGAGGTGCTGGACGGTGTGCGAGTGGTTGAACTCCTGCACTATGCGGCTCCCGTCGGCCAGCCTGATCTGCAGCTTGGTTTTCGGCTTGCTCGGGTCAACCTCGATGTTCACCTGCTCCTGTGATGAATGCAAAGTTTAACCTTTTTTTTTGTAGTTTTAAAAAGTTAAGCCTTTATATCCTTTCGAGTATTAGTTAAAACAACAATATAAATCGTACATTAAAATTCATTAGCTGTTAAACACGGCTATTTGCCAACTATCTTACAAGGTATTGCAAATGGAAAGGTTAGTTAATTATAGTTGTTATATTTTTGATACCTCTCGATTAGCTCAACTGACTTTTACACAACTTAAAATATACCAACGCACACTTATTTTAATTAAAACTTACCTGTGGTTTAGCAGAGCTGTCTCCCTGTGAAGCGGCCTGATCAACATTAGAAGTGCTGGGGGTGCTCCCCAGAGTGCATCCCTGACCCGTGAAGGCCTTGAACTTCTTTTTGGGAGCAACAAATTCCTGTTCGTGCTGATCCTCCATTTTGATGTCGACCATGGTGGAACGGTCTTCCGGAATGAGCTCCGGTGGGATCCTACCCTGGCTTATGTGAGCCAAAAACTCTTTGTTTTCTTCAATCTTTCTGAGTGTCCTGGCACCTGAAATAGCATTATCGTATAGAATTAGCATAATTAGACTTTTACAAACTAATTAACTCTATCAGCTTATAAAAATATGTGCTTTAAGACGATCACTGGTTTGTTAAAAAGTGTAAAATAAAAACTGTGTTCTTTAATATCTTTAACGTTGTTTAATGACTAATAATATTATTTTAAACATAATTATTTTTAAACAATTTCAAACAATGTAAACAGAAAATTTTCTCAGAGAATTTAAATAAAAACCGAACTTTAAACTTCACATTTAAAATTTCAGGTGTTTACAAAGACACAAACCTTCGTCGTCATCCTCTCCCTTCTGAACAGTGAACCCGTTCTTCCACACGGTCAGGTTCACCTTCAAAAACTTGGGTTTGCTCCTCACCGCCGACTGCAGCGGCTGCGCGGGTTGCGAGTCCTCGGTGGTGGGCGAGTTGGAATCGCCCAGCCTGTGACCGCGGCCCCCAAAGTAGCTGGTCTGCTGCTGGTCCTCGTCGTCAGACATGTCCTGCTCCTCAACGGCTCCGTGCTTCCTAGCGCTGCTAAACAGCGACTTCACGTTGTCCTTCATCGACTTCTTTGGTCCTTGAATGTTCAAATTGTTACTTTTTTTGTTAAAATAATTTACTTTTGACCCTTTTAGTTAGTATTTTTTTTAATTTGAAATACGTAAAATGAAAAGATTAATTTCAATTTCTTATTTTATTTAAAAGTACTTTAGATATAAATAAATACCCATACAGTATATTAATTCAAGATAGTTAAAATTGAAACTTTTAGCAACCTTAATTGTATAAATATAAGTAATAAAATGATTGAAACTAATGATAACTAAAAAATATATATATATTAGTTTAGTACTTTAATTTTTTTAGTACAAAAAGTATTTTTAAATTCTTCAGTTCAATATAGCTTGTAAACATTTAGTTTATGTACTGTTCATCTTCACATCTGTACATACACATATGTATATCAATTGAGGCATTTAAACAACTTTAAATGTACTAAGTTCGTCTCTTTCAACAATACAAGCAAACTCCCAGCACTCACCCAAAATCATGTTTCCACTGTTTTGTGATCCGCCAGCGTAGAATCCCTGCTGCTCACCGTCACTGTCGTCGCTCTGCTGGTTCTTGTAATCAGAAACAGTCATGAACTTTTTGTTCTGCTTGGCCGGCTTGGTGCCTGTTGAATTTTTTTAACAAACTCCTTATCATCTTAGATAAAATTATTTACACTAAACCAATGTTTACAATAAATATTCATAAGATTACATAATTGAAGGAAACAAAAGGAAAAATATTACTTTTAGCAGCTGGTGGGTTAGCAGGTGCTTGTGCAGCTTGTGGTGCAGATGCTGACACTGGTGGTGGCTGATTATCAACAGGTTGTTCTTCAGCTTGCATCGGCTCATCCCCTTGCGAGTAGAACATCTCAATAGCTGCACCAACTTCAAAGCTGTTGGCATCCAGAAAAAACTTGGCTCTTTCTGCCGATTCGCCAGTGACTCCACAAAATTGGGCAATCTTTTCTTGTTGTTCAGCATTCATTGTTTATGTTTTATTTTATTTTCAGGCTTTAGAATTTAATGGTTTGTCAATTTGTATACACAGAAAAACATGATTAAATATTTATCAAATAGTAAAAAAAATTTTAACTACAAACTTTAATACAAATTATGATGTACTTGTGATATTTGTATTTGTACTAAATTGTTTATTTTAGGTAATTTAAACAAGTTGGTTTAAAGTATAAACATAAACATGGTTTAAAAAAGACAATCATGCTCAAATTATCCTGGGGTCTTTTTTTGTAAAACGTAGATAAGAACTTCATAGTTTTTAACTAATAAATATGAGAAAATTTTTATAAAAATAGCTTGGGTATATATAAACCTGCTAGAGTAAATCAGGATTTAGGGAACACTCTTTATAAAACATTTTTCCTAAAATTGAACATCTTATTAACATATAAATGGTAGAAAATAAAGATTTTGCTAGATATCGTTTTGAACAAGCCACTTTTACTAATTTTACTGGATTACAAACAATTTAGATATATAAAAGGTATAAAAACTTCATTCATGGAAACCTTTAGCTTAAGTTCTTTTATTTTAAAACAAGTAGGGATGAGTATAAAAATTATAAAAAGAGCAAATAAATATTGTTGTAGTAAATGTATCTATGAAACATGGGTAGGTGTCAAGTTTGCACAAGGGGACAAAATTGCACGAAGACAAAACTGCACAAAGATACTTTTGCACAAGTTGAATTTTTTTTTTTTGTTACAAGTTTATCTATTTACTTTTTTTTTTTTCATTTTACTATCACTGTTACCCCTAACCCTTCGTCCGTAGCTTTAAATTATTTTATTTTTATTTATTCATTTTTCTTGATTTTTTTATAATATTTGTTATTAGCTTTTTTTTCATTACTAGCACTGTTACCCCTAACCCTTACCTTTGGTCAGTAACTTTTTTTTCTGATTGTTTTTTATTAATTTATCATTTAGTTTTTTATTATAACTTTGTTTTTTTATTCAAATTTTTTATTTCTATTTTTTTTTACTCTCGTGCAAAATTTATTTTTGGTGCAAAATTGTCTTTGTTAAAATTTGTGACTTTGTAAAAATTATCTTCATGCAAAAATATCTTTGTGCAATTTAGTCAACTAGTGCAACTTAGTCCCCTTGTGAAATTTTGTCTTTGTGCAATTTTGACCAGTCCCATGAAACATAGTAATTAAATTAGTAGTACTATTTACTAATCATCATCTGCAGATATTTATTAAATTATTATATTAGTGTTTAAAATAATTGAAACAGCTTAAAATATAGATGATTAGTATAAAATCTATTTATCTTAATCAGTTTTACATCCTAATCTGTTACTCCTAGCTCTTTGAGCTACAACTTTCATATATGCCTTTTGCTAAAATGTAGTTACATTTTTCAATAAATCTAAAGAAAGTTCTTAATTAGTTCCAATAAAATAACAACTTAAAATTTATATCTATTTTATCCTAAACCAGTTTTACAGTTTGGGCTCTTACTCCTAGCTCTCTTAGCTGAAATAATTTATGGCAACCATGTTCTACAAAGTAGTGATTAATAAAAGTGGTTCACCTCATATTTTTTAAAATTGTACTGAGCTCATTTGGTTATTATAATAAAGCATATTGAAGGTTTGCATATTGAATGAAATAAATGCAAGGATGCCTATTTTTCTAATTTCAAAAGAAATGTTAAAATATTTTCTTTACTGTCTTACTAATGTAATAGTTATTTAAGTTCTAAAAATAAAGCAATAAAAACTAATTTCACCCCAAAAAATCACACACTTTTTGATTTTTTGACTTAAACAGTAATAAAATCACTTAAACATGCCTTAGATTTATAACACTTTTTTAGCCAAAAAACGCTATGTTCCAAAATAACACTGCAATAAATTAAGTTTTTCAAAAATTTAGAACTAGCCTGAATTGTTCTGGTTAGCTTAAGTAACATGAGAATGTGGTAATCACAACATTTACATATAAACAAAATGAGTAAAAAAAGACTTAAAACATTGTTTAACACTATATAAAATCCAAAACTGCCAACATTGCTTATAAAAACCAGTCTAGTATGAACACCACGCCATTTTGTCCTCTTTGTTGTCTTTTCTACCAAAACAACTAGTTAAATTCCAAATATTGGTAAATAATAAGCAGGAGTAAATCTAATGAATCTACGCTAGTTTTTTTGAAAAAGCACAATTAAATAAAAGCATTATCTTTTTTTTTAATCAATCTTAAGTTATTTAAATTTAGTAATTAAATATTATTATTATAGTAATATTAACAAATATGTTCTGTTTTTATGGTAAAATTTATTGTTTTGGGAATTTTTGCTTTAATATAATAATAGCTATTTGTAAAACTTAGCGATATTTAAAATCCAAAAATTACTAGGTACGCACTGCTAATTGGCTACGCATTTTTGTACTGTGTTTCTAAGTGTGTACCTAGTTTGCAGGTTACAGTAGAAACAGTTATGAAAAATTTTAAATACTAAACAACTATATAACTTTTTATCATATTTCATTAAAGTTACCACTCAAAAAAGACAGTCTGAGTAAGCCTAAGTTTTTTTTTACAATGGTTGACAGTCTTTGAGGCAAAACAAAACTAGCCAGGGTTTAAGGAGCTACTTTCTTTTTTGCATAAAACAGCTAATTTACATATAGTAAATTAAAGTGTACAAACAAAAACTGTTGAGCTAACAATATGTTAAAGTTCATACAAAATAAGCTTGTATGAACATAAATAATAACAAGTTTTACTATGTCACAAAAGTACAAAAACTACTAAACCTTAAAAAAAAGTTTTAAGTAAATTATTTACAGTACACAACATTTTTAAGATATTCAGAATCAGTAATTTTGGACTAAATATACTTACTTATAATATACTTTTAATTCACAAAGAGCAAGACTGGAAAAATATTTTTTCTACTTATGATAAAAGAAAGAGACTATGAAAAATAGCATAAATTTTATAGAAATATCTCAAACATGTTTGAGTACTTTTAATGATATAAAAATTCAAATAGGAATAAATTGATGAGTAATTATTTATTGTTTTTTTTTTTTTTGTAGAAAAAAATTTCTACCAGAATTATGAATATTTTTAATTGAAGATTCAATTACTTTTTCCAGCTTTAGTACATAGTCTTTTATAAAACATATAGTAATTTTATACTTTAACTAATAAATAACTAGTTTTTCTTTAATTCATACCTGAATTTGTTTTATTAAATTAATGTTTAAAAGATAGTTTAAACAAAAATGTTTTAGATAGTTTTTGTAAGAATTTAAGGGCATAGGGGTGTTCAACTTGATTTTTTCAAGTTGATCTTATTTTGTAGAGTTTTATCTGAGCTATCAGACATATCCTACCCCTTAAAAATATTCAAATTAACTTTTAAGATATAAGCGATCAAAGTTGGTGATCTCAATAGGTTCCTAATGAAGGACGCAAACAAAAAACACAAAAAAAGACTATTTTATTAAAAATATATCTTCTCCTTTATTTTTCAACCAATCTTTATCAAATTTTCACAGAAAGTTCATTATTAAATTTAAAAAATTTTGAAGGTAAGAACTTTATTATTTTTGAAAAACAATTTTTTTATTTAAATAAACCACTTTTTTTTTGTTTTTTTATCTAAATTTATTTTTTTTCAACATTTTTTAAATTGTAACATTTAAAGTCTTTAAAACTATTAAAGAACATTTCCTGAAAGTTTGAGGTCTCTAGCTCAAAAAATGAAGGATAAAATAGATTTTTAGCGTTTTTTTAATTTCCAAGAAAAATGACCCCAAAAAATTTGTGGTCCATACGTTTTTATCAGAAAATTTTTACAAAAATAACAATATCTCAAAATTGAATAACATTTTTTTAATTCTACAAAAACTGGCTGGTAGTTTGTATTTAAAGCTTTCATATAGGGCCAATGTTATTTTTCCCTCTATTCCTTTAAAAAGTTTTTTATTTCATAAAAAGACAAACACATAATCTAAAAAACTACAGTGACAGAAGAAGAGTAATAGAAGATAGTATAAAACAAAATACTTTTTGAAAGGACATATTTTGAAACGAGCTAATTTGTCAAAGAAGTTAGTGAGTTTTTCTATAATAAAACATTTTACAAAATTTGATTTTTTCAAATTTTTTCATTTTAGTCACTAACACTAATCATAATTAGGGTAAATGGACTAGTGTCCATCACCTTTTAACCATCAATCTAAGACCACTAACTTTGTAAACATTATCTTGTGTTATTTCAAATTTTGTTCAAGGTGGCTGTTTTCAAAAACTTATTTCGTCTGATTATTTTAAGGTCTTCTTGTCAATATTTAGTATAAAATAAAACTTAAAGTAATGAGTTTTTCAAATATTAAAATATTGAAAAGATACTATAATGTTATTTTAATAAAGTTTATTAATAAAAAACTAAGTTTAATGTAAGAAACTGTGTTAAATAGTAAAAAAACATTGAAAAGATACTGTAAAGCTACTTAAAATATATTTAAAAAAAAAAAAAATGATGATGAGAAAAGTTTTTTATTTATACAGGGTTGCCACTCGTTTTTTTTTTAATTTTTCAGGGTTTCCAAATTTCTTCCAAGTATTTAAAAGTACACATTTTTGGGTTTATTTATAGTTTAGAGTTAAGTTAAAGGTAGTGATGTACCAGACTCACAATTTTGGGTCTGGCCGGACCCAGATCTGGACTTTTTTATCAAATTAGGATCCGGCCGGAACCGGATCCGGACTTTTTTTTCATACCAAGATCCGGCCGGATACAAATATCAGACAAAAATTGCAATATCCGGCCGAATCAGGACCGGGATAGTGAGTCCAGTACATCACTAGTTTTCAAATAATAAACAATGAACTTAATTGTTTAATTGTTTATTATCGATGGCATAAAACATCTCAACATTGTTGATGATGGCCTTAATAAATATTGGCTAGTTTTCACATAAAAAGTAGAGCTTACATTTGTAGTTTCAAAATTTCATTTCTATAAAAACTAAAAAAAAACTATGAATAACTTTAAATTTAATATAAGGAAAATTGATAGAAAGATAAAGTACATCACATAAACAATATCTGGTAGCAAGATTAAAATCTAACAAATAAGATCAACTTGTAAAAATCAAGGAGGACCCCCCTATAGCCTTACCAATCTAAAATCAATTAAAATCAAGTTTTTGAACAAAATTAACTGAAAATCACAAAATATTGAAAACTGCATCAGCTTAAACTCATTCAAAATCTAAAAAAAAACTAGCCTGAGTTTTACAAAAAATCTTTAAACTAGCCTACCAAATTGGTAGTAAAGTTTTTAATTTTACAACATAGGTAAAGAGTTGCATTTCTAAAATGTTTATTTCATAATTTAAATGTAAACAAATGTAAATAAGTCACGAGCTCAAAATAAGCCAATCACGGTAGGTGTTTAATTTTAACTGACAGAAATGACTCTTTTAAATTTAGAAAATGTTTGTTTTTGAAAAAATACTTTTCTGTATGCTCTTTTTTACTAACTAGATCCAAATCGGCCGGATCTCTGTTAGGATCCGGCCGGAACCGGATACAGATTTTTTTTTTAATTAGAATCTGGTCGGAATCAGATCTGGACTTTTTTTTTCAAATTAGAATCCGGCCAGAACCGGATCCGGCCTTTTTTTTTATATCAAGATCCGGCCAGATCTGGATATCAGACAAAAATGGCAATATCCGGCCGGATCCGGACCCGGATAGTGAGTCCGGTACATCACTAGTTAAAGGTAATAAACTTTGTTAATAGTATAAAAACATTGAACAGATACTGTAAAGCTACTTTAAATATGTTTTATAATAAAAAAAAATTTGATGATGACAAATATTTTATTTTTATGATAGATTTTTCAAGTCAAATCAAAATTTTACTAATAAACATGTGAGAATTGTTTAAATTCCAGGGTTTTCCAGTTTTTTTCCTAAATTGTCAAATTCCATGTTTTTCAAGGTTTTTCCAGGTTTTCAGGTAAAGTGGCAACCCTGTTTATATGATAGATTTTTTAAGTCAAATCAAAATTTAACTACTGACAATGTGAAAATTGTTAAATTCCAGATTTTTTTAGTAATTTTTGTTCAAAATTACAGGTTTTTCCAGGTTTTTTTAGCCTAAATCGTAAAATTCAAGGTTTTTCAAGGATTCCAGGTTAAGTGGCAACCCTAAATATATACAGGATTACCAAAATTTGTTAGTAAATTTCTTCTAGATTTTTAAAATACAAGTTTTTTGGTCCAATATTTATATATAAAATATAAATTTAAAAAATGTTATAACTTTTTTTAAAGGTAGAAAAACATCAGAAGAAACCCACTCTCCCCTCTACATTGATAAATGTTTTCTGAGAGATTAGTAGATTAATATTAAAAAGATAACATGAATCAACTTCTAATGTATATTTGTGTTTTTTAATATATTTTTTTTTAATACAAAAAAAATTATCTTATTAATATACTTTTTGTATCTTATTGAAATTTTGTTATTTTTCATGTAAAAATATCTTGAAATTCCAGGTTTTTCTAGGATTCTAGGTTTTTTGGCAAACCTGTTTATATACTGTATCTAATCTAAACTACATTGTTTACATGTAAAATTTGTCTGCTTCTGTCTAATAAGAGCACCACATCATTTAATTATTTACTTTAAATAAGTTATTACAGTAGTTAGCATAAATGTTACATTTATTATTGATTGCTTAATTTTGCTTTATCAGTCTGACACTTTTACTACATATGCAAGTATAAAAAAAAATTTTATATGCTAGGATTGTGGCAAATTTATAAAAAGCATTTGAATATAATTTTATGTAATATTATAAATTGCATATTGCTTATGCTTTAGTTTGTATGGAAGTCTTGCACAAAATGGACTTTAAATTTCAAAATTACATAGTCATAGCAAACTAGATAAAGTAAGGTACCTATTCTGAGTCTAATATTTTTGTACTAAATTCAATTGACATATATTTAAGTATTTTCAGGCACTTTTACAGATGTTCGGTTATATTTTTGATTTAAAATGTAGTTAATAAAAAAAAGTCATTTTAGCAGCAAAAATAGTATTTTAAAACCTTTAATTATTTAAGTTTTATCTCTATACTACACACTAATTTTTTAAGTTAGAGAAGTTTAAAACAAGTTCTATTGCTCAAAAACTTTGTCAGTAAACATTTAATATTACATTAAAAACCTAAAGAAGTTCACCAGAAGTGTTTAAATTTTAACTTTTTACAATCTTTTTTAGACAGCTCTGAAACAGATATACCAGAACTCCAAAAACTTCTGATTACTGTGTGAACGTTTGTTTCTCTTAATTTAAAATTACATGTTTTAGCAATTTGTGGCAATTTTCTCATACACAATCTGCTAACTAAGAACAAACGGCTTAAAAAAATTTGCATTTGTAAAGTTTCCGTAAGCTTTGATACTTTTTTTTAAGACGAAGCTATTTTAGCTTGTAAAAAATTAAGCCTTTGAAGGTTTGTAAAGCAGAGTTGCAAGATTTAAAAAACCATTTAAAATTTTATGCTCAAGTAATTTTATAGCAACTATGCCGTTAAGATATGATACATTTTTTTAATTAGTTTTTGTTTCTCAAAAGTAGCCATTTATAAAGTCATTTTAAGAAATAAGTGAAATTGTGTTTATTTGTGAAATGGAAACTATTTTGAGTAAATTTATATTTAGATATATGAAAACTAAAATTTTCTAAGTCAAAATGGTGGATATGAAATATATTTTTATACTTGTTATTTTATTAAAAATATTTCACAACCAGAATATTCTTTTATCACTTTCCAACTCAAAATAAAAATTTAGAAAATAAAAATAAACTCAGATTTGAAAAAAAAATCTGTTAGTTTATATATTTTATCTAACAAAATTTTAAATGAAGAATAAAGAAGAAAAAAAACTGTCAGTTTTTTATACCATAGACATTTTTGAAACAGTATTTGTAATCAAGTTTAAGAGTTTTATAAAAAAAATTAAACCACTGTTATTAATCAGATCAGGATTTTACTTTAGTCTTTAGGTCAGATGTAAGAAAAAAGAGTTTTTTGCGGGCTGCAGTA
Organism: Thalia democratica; assembly: GCF_965202585.1. Taxonomy (NCBI): domain Eukaryota; kingdom Metazoa; phylum Chordata; class Thaliacea; order Salpida; family Salpidae; genus Thalia; species Thalia democratica. The sequence goes on from NC_139165.1 coordinate 44,490,574, forward strand.
TTTTGAAAATTTGTACAGACAACAACTTTTTAATTAATCAAACAACAAACCATAAAAAAAAAGCATCACAACTAAATTACGATTAAGTTAAAGACAAGTTTGTAATTTCTTTAGATTTATCTTTTACACATATACATATATTATATTTTAAATATTATAAACTTATATAAATATTTTATATATATATAAAATGAGAATTCTTTGTACTTAGTTTTAAATTCACTTTTCATCAATTTTAAAAGGTACTTTTTTTTGTGTTAGGGCAGTACTAATAAAACTAAAGTTAATGAAGTAAACGTTTTTATAAACAAAGAAATCAGGTACATTCAATTTAAATAATATACGAAAGTGCAATTTACTTCATATTTAAAAAAAAAAAAAGTCGTAAATTTATTGAATACAAATTGAGATTTTTATTTTTTATTAAACAGGGATAATGTTCTTTGTTTAAAAAGTACGTTAATAGTAAGCCTTTTTAGTTATTATTTCTTTTAAGAACTTAATACTTGTTTATTGAACGACAAAAAGTGCTCAAAAAGTTTGGTCTGAGTATAAAAAATACCTTTTAGTTTTACTATCATACACCTCGGATACAGTTTATTGTCTTGTCGCAGACCAAAATAAATATTTCTTAATGTATTTATAAATGTATTTTTTCACTAAAAAGTAGATTTTAGTTTCTATATATCAAATAACAGTTATTTAATTTACAGTTTTGAAAAAAAATGCTTATAACTTTTTTTAAATAATATTTTTTTTTTCTTTAAGCGCATAGTTTTCAATTGTTGCAATCTATATTTTAGCTGTTTTTTTTTTAGTTGTTAAAAGTCAACATGACTTAGTTTATACTAGTTTATAGCTATTAGAGCTTAGTTTAAACTGTTTTACTCATGTAAACTTATTACTAAAGTAGTTGTCGTATCTAGTTTTTTTTTAATTTTTTTGTTGAATCTTTGTTATGATTTTTTCTTTTCTTGGAGTTCAATTTTTGACTGTTAATTTTTCTATCTCATTATAGTTATAATTTAAGCTAATATGGTGTATGACTCGAAGACCGAGAGGCTTTTTTGTAAAACAGGTCCTTAGACTAAATTATTTTTGAGCGTTTTTTTGTATTAAAAAACTTAGTATTATTCAAACTATTATTGTCCAAATATTTTTATTCAAATAAGGATCCGACCATATCTAGTAAAATAGTTTTTTAAAAGTTTATTTGTTACGCCCAGATAGATGTACGCAATAACCGTATTAATGTTTTATTTAATCAGCATTGAAACAGTTTCTTAAGGTGATTAATTACTTAAAGTAGGGGTCGGCAGGCAGTTGCTGCTCGCGGACCAAATTTCAAGTTTCCAAAATCTTCGCGGGCCGCAGTTTTAGTTTTAGTTGTATTAAAAAAATATTTTGGTTTTAGTTTTAGTCATTCTTTAGTTGATTTTTTATTCAGTTTATTACTTTTAATTACATTTAGCTACACAAAAAATGCTCATTTAATTATAAATATTCATTGGAATAAAATTTACATTGACTAAAATACTTAAGTCTTAAAAACCGTTGTACTATCTTAATCACTTAATCAAGTTAACTTACTGTTTTTTTTTGTTTTACTTACAACATAAATCTCTATAAAAACCGAATTTGAAAACATTTATGGGTCACCTTATACAATTTTTAAATTATGATCCACTATTTCTTACTTAAAAAAAAATTAATTTTTGAAAACAGTTTTTGTGTTTTAAATAGTTTGAACAAAAAAAAACAGTAATTACTTAACTAAATAAAATTAATACTTGTTTGTATCGTAAAAAAAGTAAAAGTATTTTTTAACATAATTAATGCTCAAATACCTTAAAATAATAGGTTGTTAGTAATTTATTGGTCTTTTGCATGGTTGCCACTTAAAGAGTGAAAATGTCTGGGTTATATCAAACCAGCCTAAGTTTATTAAAAGTTAAAAGTGCTAAAAGCTTGCTGTTAATCAAACTTAAATACCTAAGTAAAATATCATTTTTATCAAAAATAGCATTATGTTAAAGTAAACAAGAAAAAATTATAATTAATAAACTACACTACAGTCATAAAAACTATTTTGAGAATTCGAAGATTTTTTTAAAAGTGTTTAAAATGAAAGTTTCACAACCTGAGTTTTTAAAAATGTCTATAACAGGTCTAACTAAGGCTAATTTTTTAATTTTTTTAAATAGCCTGTTTGCTGGATTACCTTTTCAAAATAAATTTCACGAAATAAAGAAGTTTATTAATAGTAAATTAATTTTATAGAAAAAAAAATTATAATTCAGCTTGAATAGACAATTAAGTTTCTTAAATACTTTTAACGGAAAGATAAAAAAATATTAAGCCATTAATGAACTTTAAACACTTATTTTTATTGAGCATTATAGCCATTTTTTATCTGCAACAAAAATATTGCATTTAAAAAGAGTAAATGTAAACTTAAAAAAACGTTAGTTAGAAGTTATTCCAAGAAACGAAAAAAAAATCTCTTAAGTCAGTTTCAACAAAGCACATGATTATGTTCAGTAACTACAAACTGATAAGAAAAAGTTCTTAAGAAAATTTAAAAAGTAGCAAATGTAGTTACTGTGCATTACAATAATTCTCATGATAATTTCTGTATAAGGTTTTACATACAATAACAGAAGATTATACTGCGAAACCATACAAATTTAGATAACCTACAAGAGATGTTAAAGAAAAAAAATAGTTAGTCATTGTACTTAAAAATTCCATTATTACCTATTTAAGAAGATGTTTTCCTGTGATGTATAAACATGAAGTATGTCAGACAAAAATATATGCGCTATTTTTAACTCTTTAAAAGTACGTAAACAGTTTCATGGTTACCCAGGTTTTTTAAAGTACACGTTTTTGGGTACTATTTTTAGTATAAAATTAAGTTCAAGATAGAAAACTGTCTTGAATAGTATAGCAAAATTAAAAAGATGCTCTTAAGCTACTTTAAATTTATTTTATAATAAAATAATGAAAACAAAAAAGTATTTAAATGTTAGATTTTTTGTGTTAAATGGAAATTTCATTACTTTACATGTAAAAATTGTTTAAAAATCCAGGTTTTTTAAAAAATTCTAAAATTCCAGGTTTTTCCAGACTTTTTTAGCATAGATTGTTAAACTCCAAACTTTTTAAGAATTCAAGGTTTTTTGGCAATACTATATGTTCACACTTATATGTATACAACTGATATAAATAATATTTTAATTTATAGAAGCTACAAGCATAAAATTCAACATGTATAAACATGTTCAAACCAACCCTGTGAGTTGAACAAAACATGCATTGTAAGTTTACTTTGCCACTCTTCAAATAAAATAGCCAGTGTAAGTGATCAAACAATAAGGGTATTTTAGAATAAAAAAGTAATTCAAGCCAAAAACTAAAAAAATGCCTAAATTGGCATGAGGTTTGAAAAGTCTTCAAGCTAACCTGAATAAGTCTGAGTGTGTGGCAACGTTTACTTGTTTATTTACTTAAATATGAACTATTTTGTTTAACTATATATATTGTTTTTTTAACGATAAAAAAGGGCTCTAAAAGTTTGGTCTAAGGACCTGGTGTACAAAGGAAGCTTTCGGTTATCGAGTCGTACACCACGGCTATATAAATTTAATAAATTTACCATCCATAAATCTAGTTTGTATTAAACAAGCAAAAAGCAACACCTGTGTATACTAGTATGCAATGTATAGAAATATGCTTAACTTTCAAAAATATATTGTTTGAAAAATGAAAATGTATACCTAACAAAAACTGTTTTCATATATATTGTTTTCAATGTATCTTCACAAACTAAGATATTACATATATAAACAATAACAATAGAAAATTGTTCTAAATCTAACTAATTAATAAATAAAATAATGGTTCAAAAAATGAGAATCTGTGTGGATTGTTGTGCCTAGAAAATAGTTTAAAGTGCAAAGAAAACTTCTAAAAAATCAAAATATGTCAAAACCGAAATAAAATAAACTTAACTTCTTATTATTATTAAGTTATTTTAAACGTTTTTGTGCCCAATCAAGTTTAACTTATAGTGACAAAACGTCTAAAAGAAAATTATGTTTAAAATACATGTATTGTAAATAAAAAACATTTTAAATAATAATTGTGCCTTACTTTTTTACAAAACGGAAAATATTTACATTTAGTTTGCTTACGAAGTAGCTATTATATAAATATCTTACTAAATCCAGGCACTCTTTACATTTTTTTTTCAGATGATAACTTGCTGTTGTAAGAAGAAAATTATTATGAAACTGAGAAAAAAACACTCGTTGAATGCTAAACTGTCTTTTTCACATTTTTAAACTAAATTATAAAAGTTTTTTAATTGTTTTAAAATGTTATACAGGGACTTAAAACAAAATTAATCAAATTAAACCAAATTACTAAAAAAAATTGACTTAAAAAATATTTTTGCTCAGCGGGCTACATTTACCTGCTCGCGGGCCACAGAATTTTCTTTCGCGGGCCGCATTTCACTTAATAAATAAACGTGCTCGCGGGCCGCAGATTTATCCTTCGTGGGCCGCAGTTTACCGACCCCTGACTTAAAGCGTAAAAATTTCTTGTTAATAACGAAAAAAGATCATTAAAGTGTTAAAAGTAAAAAGAGATTAAATTTTTATATACAAAGTACAAATTTATTATGCTAAGATTACGTAGACTTTATAATATTTAAATGGAAAGTATTCAAAAAAAATTATTTAAATTATTGATCACTAAAATTTATAAACATTGTTGATTTAACCGATTCTACAACATTTAGTATGATAAGAAAATGTATGTTTGATGCTTACAAACAATATCTTGAAAACATTTACTTCATGATGCTTATCCCAAGTAAATAAAAAAAACAATACAACCCTTATCAACAATAAAAAGTATTATAACTTATATCATACTAGTAGTTTACATATCAGCCTTTCTCATTCTAGTGATGTAATTTTCCTTTGAATAAATGTACTGCAAGCCAAGTTAGAAGACTTTAAATTTTTAAAACTAATTAAAACATATTGATGCAACTGACTTAGAACAACTTTTAACTAAATTTATGCTTAAAAGATCTAAAAAATAAAACAGTTTAACAATCCATTATTCTAAACTCCTATTAACTTGCACAATAGAATTATTTTACAATATATCAAAAAACTTTTGCTTAATATTTTTAGATGTTTTATGTAAAAAGTTCAATTTACGTATTAAAAATTCTGATATCATAGAAAATTTTAGTTTAGTACAATTTTTTTGTTATATTTTCAAATTTTAATTTAGGAAATGAAAGTTTATTTGTAAGCTTATATTTAGATTTTAATAACAAAAAAGCTAAATTGCCCACTTTATTAAATCGGCTCCTATTTATATGGAATTTTTCTATTTATTGCCCACTAACTTGCTAAATTCGCTAAAATAGGGGGGATATCGTCCATTTTTGGAAGCTATAATTTAAAATAAAGTATTTTCTAATTTTTCTAACAAAGAGTTTTTAATCATTTTTGTTGTATATAAGTTACAAGATTTAAACTTGATAAATACAAAGTTTTATTTTTTACAGCATTTAACAACTAAAGCTAGTTTTTTTTTTTAAGTTCTGTTCATACTTATTTCTATTTTATATGTAGTATAGGTTTTAACTCTGGCAAAAAACACTAAGTTATGGTTTGTTCTTTTTTTTTTTTTGAAATTGACTGTAGTCTATTAAAAAAATACTTATAAATTCGAATCTAGATGATTTATTTGTTAACTGAATTTGGTTGATTTTAATAAAGTTTAACAATGAACAAAAAACCTTAATATACGTAAATTTCTAAATTATAATATTTTTTTGAAAATAACTAATATTGAATATTTTAAATTTTTTTTGTAAATTTTAGATTCTAGTTATTTTTTTGAAAACTAGTTTTTACGGCGTTTTAAAGTAGGCGTTTGCAACGTATGGCCAGTTTCTCGGATTTGGCATGACAAAAAAATTTTTTGTCAGCTACTTATTTTATTAGATAGAAAATAACTTGTGCAAAAAAAAAAAAAAAAGAGTTTTTATTTTAAACAAATTTAAATGTACTGTTAATTTTTATCTCAAAAATTAGTAGTGGTGCTATTAAACTAATTTATTACATATTTGCATTTAAAAGATATTTTCAATTAGAATTTTTTTAAAGCGGACCGCAAAAGACTTTTTCTGTTTAATCTGATCCGCTGACTAAAAATTTTCCTCACTTCTTTTTTAACGAAGTGTTGTTACAATACTCTTTTATAGTTTATTAAAAATCCTAATAGATTTCAATTGCATTTTTTAATAACTTATTCTAACAAACTTATAGAATAAAAATAGCTATTCATCTTTAGTTAAAAACAAAATAAAATATTTTTTAATTTGTTATTGTTAAAAAATAATCAAAATATTTTTCATAAAATAAAATCTAAGGAAAATTGTACATGTTCATAACTTCAAAGTAGTAAACAATAATTGTTGAATTTTACAGCACACTACATACATAAACAAATATTTATAATATTATGATTATATAAACTAAACCACCTTCCACATAACCCACTTGAAGGGCTTTTAAGTAACTTATCGCTTTTAAATAATAATTTGTTCTATTAATCTTAAATTCGAATTTTCGGAATAAACTATACTTACATATCTTTAGAAATATTTTTTTGTGTATTCTAATTTAACTACTACATAAAGTTGAGAGCCTCTCTTACCATCCACGGATTTCACAACAAGTTAAGTATATAGTAACAAAATTTATATAAATGAAAAAGTCAATTAAAAAGTTTGTTGTCTTTTTAATAAATAAATAAAAACTAAGGTTTATCAGAAAAAGCATGAAAGTAAAACTGTAAGGTTTTCATGATCGTCAAATATCGGATAAGTTTAATTATTTTGCAACTTTTCTATTTTACCACTCAGAATATTCTAAAAACTTATTGATTGATGCTAATGTTTAAAAAAACTGTTACATCATGCAATTATAATTTGTTACAAAAATATACGATTAATTAAAATGTTTTGTCAAGTACCAACTTAACCTTAATCAAGTTTTTAAAGGTATTCTACATTTTACACAGCATTCTTACTCGATTTTTTTCTGTGGCACAAATTATCAGTTTTACATTTTTTAGAAACTTACTAAAGATTTTGATAACCCAATATTTTGGTTGGCAACAAAATCATGAGAAAAAGTTTTTAATCGAACTGTTTTACTTTTATTAAAGAGTTTTTATGAAATTCTTTTTTTATTTATTTTACTGTAGCCTAACGATAGTCACAGCATTAACTACATTTTATTTTACTTTTAGTAATATTAGAATAATCAGTTTATAAAATTTTAAATGTTACTTAGGAACCATCTTAGATAAAACCTTATTTGTGTACCCATACAATTAACAATTTTATAAAGTTTATTGTTTAACTTTTTGTTTATAATATCTTCCACCCATTTGTTTAACTCGCCTTTTTTTTCATATTTAAACTATAGGTGGACAGCCCTGATGGGCAAAACATTGTTTTGTAATTAAGTTATATCGAAGAAAAAATCTTCATTTTTTTAATCTATTGTATAAGTTGAGAATTACTATTGTTCAGTTTACAATTAAAAATATTCTACAATATATTTCATGTACAACACAACTTAATTTCAAAAAACTTTAAAGCTAACAAATATTTGCATTAAAAACTTTAACATTTTAAGTTGTTGATAAATAAATAAATTTTTAAATAAGGTTTTCAATTTCTTAAGCCCATTCTACATGCTCAGTTTTATCTGAAATTGTTAAAGGAGTTCTATCTACAATTGATAAGAATAAAACAGTATGTGCAGTTTTACTAGATATAAGTAAGTTTTTTGATAGTGTAGGTTAAAAGTGAGCCCACGTACAGCCCACGGGATCTGGCCCGTGAGTGAAGTTAACGGCCCGCGAAGGTCTTTATTAGAAAACTTGTATAAAACTTTGTATCATATTTTTACAAAACAAAACGTAATACTTTAAAATCATGTTTGAAATTGGTTTTTTAGTATTTGCGTACTGATATAAAGACATAGTTTGTCCTACTATTTGTTTAGTTCAAACTCAGTTGGAATATCCTTATATATCAATATTAGAAAAATTAACTTTTTATTTTTTCTAAGAAAATGATTGACAACTATTTTCAGTTAAACTGCTAAACTTTACATTTTAATTAAGTTTAAGGAAAGTTTTGAGACACGCTTGGGACTTAAAGCCGGTAATTCGGCAACTTTTAAAAACTAAAGAAAAGTTTAAAGATTTTGTTCAAATTTAATAATGAACGGCACTCTGATTTTGCATTCATGGTAATTTTTTTAGGAATTGATAGAAATTAATACCAAAATAATAGGGAAGAGTACTTTTGCTCATAAAAGGTACTTTGTAGTAAAGGCATTAAGGTTGAAGCAAAAATAACTTGACGCATTTTGCAACACTTGCAAAAGTAGAACAGTCAGTGATATTAACGGAAATTTAAATTAATGCTATAGTTTCACTTGACAACGAGTATGACAATGGACTACAGTGTGACAATACCCTCAAAGAAAAACTCAAAACTAAAAAAATTGACAAATTTTATGCATTACTTAAAAAGTCAGTCTGTTGTTTTAAAAAAGATTGAAAAATAAATTACTTGTTCTATTTGGGTCTATGTATTTTTATGAAAAAAAAATTCTCAACCATGAACATAAACAATAAGCTACGTTTAAATCTAATTGATATCAATCTGCAGTCATTACTTAGAAAATATACTTCAAACAAATTTAAAGACTTAAAACAACTGGTTGAAAACTTTGATGACCAACAAGTGTCTCAATAATTTCTCATAGATGTAACTTTACGTAATTTTCTAGTCAAATTTTAATTAAATTATTGTTTTTTGTTTTTTTCATATGTGCAAAAGTATGTAAGTAATGTTTATCAGTTTATTGAAACTAAAAAGTGACTAATGTAACATTATCATATCATTTTTGTTAACTACTGAATTGAATACTATTAATGTTACACCAACAAGCAAAGGGTTATAATAAATATAGAATTATGAATAATTTATAAACATTAACTTTAAATATTATACTTGTAAAAGTTTTAGAACTAAATGGATTAGAAATAGTGAACATAAAATTAGTATCCGACCGGATCAAAATATTTTTTAAATTAAGTTCTGGCCGGATCCAGATCTTAATTAAAAAAATAGTATACGACCGGATGCAGATAATGTTTTCTAGTTAGGATCCGGCCAGATCCGTATCTAGAAAGAGAGTGTCCGGCCGGATCCGGTAGATTACCATTTCAAAATGCTCCGGCCCGCCAAGGACTAAATTTTTCCGAATTTGGCCCACCGATTAAAAACGTTGCCAAACCCTAGTGTTGATAGAGAAACTTTATTAAACAAGTTAGAATGCAATGGTACAGAGAAAAATAAGTTTAATGTTGAGATCATATCTAACTGAAATGAAACAGTTGATGAGTTTTAGAGATATGTTCCAACTTGCGAAAACATTGATTTTCAAGTCCCACAAGGCAACATTGAGACCCTTATTGTTTTTCATACTTATTAAATGGTTTACAGAACAATACCAGTTTAAGAGCTTTAAATTTTACCTATGTCAACATTCCTTATGCAACTTTTAAACAAAATGTATGGGTACAATATAGTGCTAACCTTAGTTTAAAACTTTAAAAAACTTTAGATTTCTTAATGTAAACAAGACTTAAGCTAAAAGTTGATAAAAAAAGATCCATGCTTTTTCATTCAGGAAAAAAAGTTTCGGAAAACTATAGCTATTGCAGATAGGTAAAACAATCAAGAAAAAAAGTAACTAGTTATAAATGTTGGGGTATTATAAAGTATAATAAACCTTTAAGTGGGCAGGTTATGTAATAAATAACAAGTATCAAACACAATTGGTGTTAAAAAAACTAAATTGTTTATAAATATAAAACCTATGTACTTAATCTTTAACTAACTTTTCATGAGTAACATTGTATAAGGTTTGTTGTGCAGGGGCAGAGCAAATAAAACTATGCTCAGTTAAGTTGATATAGTTATTATTTAAGTTGTTAAATGTATTCATTACAAATTGTATTATGAAAGTGTAAAACCTAAAAATAACACAACGAATATTAACTTTTGAAAACTTTTTTAAGTATGAGCTAAATGTCTTTATGCATAAATTTTAATGAATTTTTACCTTTTAATTCCTAATAATTTAATTCCTAATAATAATTTACCTAATACAAACTATTAGTTTACTAGTTTATTTTGTAACTATGAATTTTGTTTTATAAGCGATGATTTTAGACAAACTTCTTTATTGTGTGTACTAAGTAATATATAAGTTTGAATTTTTTTTTGAATTGAATTTTTTTCTAATTTAGTTCATTTGTATACCATATTGTGTTTAACTTGTGTTTTCATTTAAATTATGTTTATATATATATAATTTATCTTAAAGTGTTGAATATAAGTTTATTTTATTTTTCTCTTTTTGTGTGTCCTGTTTAAGTGGCTCAGGTTTTGATGCTTGAGTCCAACATTGCACAATAAACAATATAATAATAATAATTCCAAGTTTTATTTTTTAAGCGTAGATAAATCGGGTGGGTGACACTTTTGCACACGGGGACACTTTTGCACGGCAACTCTTCTGCACGAGCGGAAGCTTTTGCACGGCGTCACTTTTGCACGGAGGGTCACTTTTACACAAGTTAAAAATAATTTCAATTTTTTATTCTTAACTTTAATGAAATTTTTTTTTTCACCACTACCTCTAACCCTTACCTTCGGTAGGTAGATTTTTTATTTTATTAATTCGATAACCTTTTCATTTTTTATCAATTTTTTTTTTATCTCTTTTTTTTAATAATTTAATTTTTTTTTTCTTGTGCAAAAACTACCCTTCGTGCAAAAGTGACCCTCCGTGCAAAAGTAACGCTCATGAAAAATTGACACCGTGCAAAAGTGTCCCCTCGTGCAAAAGTGACCCGTTCCCAGATAAATCACATTGTCATCAACAAGATCTTCACGAAGAAGCTTTTTCTTATGAAGTTGTGATAGACAAGGAATAAATCTTTAGCTTACCAAAGTAGTAAAATGTGGACTTGTATGCCTAATGACTTTAAATATAAGTTAATCTAAAAGGTACCAGATCGACCGGAGAGAATTTCTACTAAAACAACAACTGATTAAATAAAGTTTAGTTAGGTTCTAATGGAACTACTATTTTCATATGATTTAGGATTATACTGATAGACAGTCCTAGCTAATTTGGTTCTGAGAACATCAATTTAGTAGGTTCTAGCAAGTGCATTTTGACTAATACTACAATTTTATTTGATAAAATACAACTTCTTGTATCTTTAAATTTACACAGTTTGCGATATAGTTGTTTCAAAGATGCTGAATAGTCAAACTATTAATTAAATTACTATTTTAATATGAATTAAAAATATCTTAGCAAGTTTTGTATTCATTTTTTTTATGCAGGAATGCCACAGATTCAGCTGAAAAAAATCTTGATTTATCTCAATTAAATTCTATATTAAAACCGATTTAAAAATACATAACTAAAGACTTGAAAAAAAAAACAATATCGTAATTTATTGTTAAAACTAATTTAGACCCTGAAAAAAACATGAATCACAAAGGCAAAATTTTAAAGAAAACGATATTAGCAAGCTAAAGTAGATAAAAATTTCCTGACTTTTTATTTTAAACCCTCATTTTTTCCTGACTGATGTCACTTTTTTTCGTTTTTCCTACTTACATTGTTATAGTAACCCTACTTACATTGTTATAGTAAACTTTTTTTTTCTTTTGTGTTTGTTTACCCCATTTATCTTGTTGTATTTAATTTTTAATTATAGATAAACATTTACAGTTATAAACTTGAACAGATTAATACAAATAAAAATATATTTTATTTTCATGAAGCATATAGAGTATACTATTTTTACAATTTAAAACTAATCAATTGGTTTAAGTTTATTATTTTAAGTAAATAAATTGTTCTACCATAAATTTTTTCATGTCTATTTATTCTGAGTTAAATGTCATACATATTTTTCTTTTTATAGACTTTGATTTCAAAATTTACAATTTTTAATTCCAAAAGATACGTTTCAAATTTTCTTTGTTTAATAGCTCAAAATAAATAAAGTAAATATCTGGTGCGTAGCTCGGTGTCCGAAAAGTATTTCAATAAAACAGGTCTATTGACCAAGTTTTTAAGAATCAACTTATCGTGTTCAATAAAATTATTTTAACTCAGTCTTAAAAGTGTTATTAGCTTAACATTTTCACCATGCTGTTTTTTATATTAAATACAAATAAGAAGTAAATAATAATAATTAAAAAAACCGGTCTAAAAAAAACAGTTTAAAAAACCTTAGATCAATATAAAACATTACAACCAAGTTATGCACAAGTACTTTGAACACTTTATTAACCATAAAAAAGTAGGAATTTTTCACGATTTACAATCGAAAAAGTTAATTTTGAAAGTTTTGGAACCAAAAAACAAAGAGGTTGTATTGGCCAAACATAATCTTAATTTCCAAATTTAGACGTATTTGGCATTACAATGTGCTCAAAGTTTACAAAAGGCAAAAAAAAAAAGGTCGAAAAGTTTAAACATCTAGGCTTTTTATTGATATTCAAGTTATACTTTTTGAAAAACCTTGTCATCATTTTGGTAAATTACCTTTTTTAAATGGTAAGGCAACTTAAAAACGGCGAGTTAAGCAGCACTTCTTAATCGATGAAAAAACTTAGTCCATTTTAGAGCCTTGACAAATATTAATAAGAAACAAACGTATTTTGGTCAACATGCAACTTTGAATTTCAAGGAAAGTTTTGGAGACTGCTTGATTGAAACGTATTGCTTGCCGAAAACTGCAACCGGAAAAAATGGCGTTTGCTTTAAAATAAAAAGTCCCTGCAGTTCGAAAGCATGGCAAAGAACAATGTAAAATGCCCGAACGAGAGTTCAAATGAAAACTGCTATGATGTTGTGCATAAAAGTTTAGTAGGAATTCTCGAGAGATGCAAACAGAAAAAGTGGTCAATGTCAATTTTGGATTGAAACTATTTTAACTTAGTTTAATGTGATAAATCTCATTTAATTATATAGATTTTTTTGACAAATTAACAAGTTCAAAAGGCGGTTTGAGCAATGAAAGTTATAACTTTGTGCAGTTACTGTAAAACGAATGTTTTCTTAGAATAATAAACTCAAACAGTTTGAAAAGTAACTTGTATATCCAACTAACACTATGACATAAAGCAGAAAAAACAGTAATACTCAAGTAAGTTCAGTAGGAAAACATTGATAAATTGAAAAGATAAAACATGTTAATTTTGGTTTGAAACATACGTAATTCATAATTTAGAAGACAGACACAAAAATCAGAACGTTCATGATTTGTAAATGACAAAGAATTTGATATTAAGCCGAAATTTCTTGTTTACGTGACAAGAGGCAACTTGGAAACATCAGTAATAAGCAGCGACCTTGTCTTACTGTTTTCTTTAGATATTTTTTCGATACCAAAATGTTAAAAGTTGTATAGAAATCATTCCAATGCGGGTATTTTAGCAGCTGAAAGGCCGACTAGAACACTATGCTTAAAGGTTGGTTGTATTTGAAAATATAGTTTTTACAAATAAAATATCCACAAACTGATTAAATTTCCCCATTTTGTTTGTTATAATGTTTACCGTTGACACTTGCTTAATGACACGAATCTTAAATATCCCATGAAATGTCCATAAACTGATTAAAATTTGCCGTAAAATGTTAATACTCGCTTAATGAGCCTAATATTAAACGACCCGTCAACACAGCAGCTGGTGTGACGTCACAATCAAACGTGTTGCTGCTGCTGCATGTGCAGCATGTACTGGTGCCACCGCTCGTCGTCGGACTCGTGGGTCAGGTACCTCTTGTTCAGCCTCTTCTCCAGCGTTCTCAGGTCCTGCCAGCTCTGGTAATCCTGCGCGGTGTTAGAAAAAAAACGATTAATTTTCATCGCAGTTTTTTAATGTTATTTAAATAATGTAAATTTTTTATTGACAAAATTAGTTAAAAACATTTTGTTGCTGTTCACCTATAAAGCGGTAATATTGTTTCAGCAATTGTCTAGCATGATTAGAAAACAAATCGTCCCGGTTTAAATGGTAATGTAATTTAGATGTATGCTAATACAAGCACTAACGTGAAGCCAGCCGTGACAGAGTGACTTGTCGACGCTGGGTCTTTTTCTCTTCTTCACTTGCAGCAGCATCTTTATTAGATCTTGCGCTGTTTGAATATAAATTTAGAGAAGGGTTGTAAAAAAGGGTATATGTGGTACATATAAGATACAATTACAAAATAATTTTTATGTGTAACCAGTTTAAATGTGAATGAGTAAAAAAGTTTGCAACTACTAAAAAAATCCTATTTTTTAAAATGTTAATATTTAATTTAACATATTTTGCCACTTTTTTATTTAAATATTCGATGAAAAAAAAACAAACAAAGCTAAGAATAAACACCAAATTTTAGCATAGTGTTAAATAAATTAACTCGTTTGCTTTGCCCTCTTTAAATACTCTTACCTAACCAAAAAACTTATTACTTTTTAAGTTTTACTTAACTCATTTACCTTCAACAGGTAAACAACATTCTGTGCATATGAACTCAATTACATTTTATAGACACCAATTAACCAATTGCATACAAACTCTTTAAATTTTACACGAAACTTTATTTACAAAACTTTAAGAAGTAACCAACCTAAATGCGTGATTTCCTGCCACGGCTGCGGCGGGAACATGAAGTCGGCGTTCTGTATTTGCTGGTTGATGTCCTCGTCCTCGTTGAACGGGAAAGTCCCCGAAAGCGAAACGTAAATGATGACTCCCACCGACCACATGTCCAACGACCTGCGGAAAGTGAGGAGATAATTTTTTTAATATTTTTTTTGAATATTTGCAGCTTTAACACTGAATGACGTTGTTTTGGTTTGAATCATATGAAAAACTTCGTAAAATAAAAATTGTGTTAGTCGGTTCGCGGTTGTTATTTAGTGATGGACAGTATCTTCCTCAGATTATATTAGTATTAGAAAAACCCTGTCTGTAGTAATTTAAAATGTTTAAAATATATTTGAAGTCAAGATATATATTAGCTTACTGTTCCTACAATTATATAAACAAAACAGTTCTAAGCTTTTTTTTTTAATTACAAAAACATTTTTTTTATTTTGTATTAATGTTAAAACTTGTGAGGCAACAGAGCATAAAATATAGCTTCATAAATTTTATATTTACCCAAAAGAACATAATTTTATAGAAAACATAATAATTTGTGAAAATTTCAAAAGGAATTGTGTGTCCTACGTAAAAAAATTGATAAAAGGAAAAAAAAAATTAATAAGAAAGTGAATTACAACAAATTTAACTAAACTAAAATAATTTGTTGTAATTCACATTCTTATTAATTTTTTTTTTACTTTTATTAATTTTTTATCTAGGAAATGGCCAAGGCAAATGATAGTGTAATATATTTCATTTTGCTTTGGGGCCAAATCGTAAAAGATATTAACATTTTTTATAAAATAAACATCTAACAGTTTAAATAACATGCAAACTAAGGGAAAAAGAAAAAATATATATAAAAAATATTTATTTTTGGATTTAATACCATAATAATGAAAAAAAAACCTTTATTTTTGGAGGGACCCCATGAAATAATTCAAACCCCAAACCAATTTTTTTTTAATTAAAGACAAAGGTGCGTTCTCTAAAATAAAATAAAAACATTTTAGATAGCTTTTAAGATAAGGAAAATAATTGACATTAAAGTTTTATGTTTTTTGAAAAATTTATAAACTTGCCTATAAAATTAACTTTATGCTCGTTTTTTTTATACATGCAAAATTTTCGTTTAACTTTTTTCATAAAAAAAAGTACCTACTTCAACAACAACTCAACTCAATAATTCACTCTTTCAAAAGTTCAACCAAACTTTTAAACCTGTTGTAGCATTCTTTAAAAATTTTGTTAAAGACTAACAAATAATACTTTTCTGACAGACATACTTAAATGTTTGTGTTTCTCGAAGAAGTTTTGTTTATGAAAATTCTTTTTTTACGTAAAACAAAATTAAACTCAGTAGACTTTTAAAGTATAACTTTAAACGTTTTTTTTTATACATGAAAAACTTTTTCACAAAAAAAGTACCTACTTCAACAACAACTCAACTCAATAATTCACTCCTTTAAAAGCTCAATCAAAGCAACTCTTTCAAACCTGTTGTAGCATTCTTTTTTGAGAACTTCGGGCGCCAGGTACGCGGGTGTTCCGACGACCGACCTCCTGAACGACTTTTGGCCGATGATGCGGGCGAACCCGAAGTCGCACAGCTTCAGCTGAAATTTACACCTTGTTTGTAAAAAATGGGTTGAATTATGTTCACACTAACTTTGGCTTTTAGTTGTTGCTAGTTGAGTTGCTAATTATTGCAAACAAAATAAAGAGATTGTAACAGTTTTAAAAATGAATAAACTAAACTCAAGTAGTACAAAGTAAAAAAATTAAAATATTTTTTTTTACAATCATTCTTAATAAAATTTTCATTCAGTAATTGTTATATAAGTTTTACAACTTTGCCTGAAACACGGGTTAAAGTGAAAAATCATTATAAATAAAAAATTCTAAATCTTAATAAGTAAAGAATTTTTTTTATGTCGATTAAGCAAATTATAGAATCTAATAAATAACAATCGAGATTATTTTTTTGAAAATTTGAGGTTGTGTAAATCAAGAAAGAAAAAAAATGCCATCTGTTATGTCTTAGCTTAATATTTTTGTTTAAAACAAAAAATCCACCTGATTAAAACAATGAACCTAAATAACTAAGTTAAAACTAAACAACTATCGTCAAAAGGCTAGTGTTTCTTTTGAAGATCTTTTTTTGCAAAAAATATGTTATTTGATTAAAAAATCTTTCAGCAAGCAGCTCAATTACTTTGTTTCTCCGTATCAACGTTAACAGGATATGTTTGGAGAATGATCAAACAGCATTATTAACAAATAACATTACTTATTCGCAAATTGCCTCGTCACGCTTCGTTTGGCATCCGATGATCTGCCTGAAAACACGCTAAAAATGCGCGCCACTAGGAGCGGCAAAGAGACCGTTTTTCTGGCAACGACCAATACACCAAAGTTAGATTTATTATACGTATTCAATTAAATCCTATCAAAACCCCTTAAATGTTTTTTGAAACTAAAGAAGCGATGTTGCCAGTGTTTGACAGTTTACAACTTAACCGTATGCACTGATACGTGTACAAATGACTGCAATACAAACCTGAGGAAAGGCGTCGTCTGTGGAAAGAAGGACATTTTCCGGCTTCAAATCGCAGTGCACAACGTTCTGCTTATGCAGGTACCTCAGAGCCATCAGTATCTGCAGGAGTTTATCATAAAATAAACATGATCATTCTATTTAGTAAATTTTTTACAAAATACAGTTTTTGTGCTCTACTTTTAAGTGTGAACGTGTAATCACCATGATAAGCTTTTATGTAAAAGCTACTACAAATAAAAATAGACTATTCACTGTTGTATTTAATTGAAGGAGTATCAATAAACTACATATTTGACCAAATATAAGTTTTCAAATTACCAACCAAAAAATAATAAAAACATAAGACATTCATATACTTGACTTAATCAATCAATTTATATTCAACGCTTTTGATAGGTTTTAGAAACTCAATAGAAATAAACCAATTTAACCTGAGTAATAAGAAACTTGGTCATTCGTTCGGGAAGCCTACCCCTTTCGCTTGACAGGATCATTTCAAGCATGTCGCCTCTCAGCTTCTCCATGACGACGAATATTTGCTCTGGGGTTTCGAACATGTTGTACAAGCGAACTACTCCCGGGTTGTCCAACGACTGTTATTACAGATTGTTATTTTCAATATCACAGTTCACACTAAAACATATCAACAGTAACTAAATAGATGCAGATCATCTTTAAAGATATTTCACAGATGTACATGCTATGACCATACAACAGCATATAAACTATAATCAAAAAAATCTCTTGTGATTCAACGTTTCTTCCAAAACTACTTTAATTTAAACCACTACTAAACAAAGATTAAAAACATACTTTCCAACCTCAAAAACCTTTTTAAATACTTTAAAACATTTTTTTTCTTTTTTCAATGTAATACTTTTTATAACTTATATAATTAGTTCACAAATAACAGCAAAAAAAAAATATTCATATATTTTCTATCTCAAATATTTAAATTTTTAAAATTTCATCTTTTTTTCTACTCCAACACTTTTTACACCTTACACAACTATTTCACAAACGACAAACGAAACTCGCCTCCAGTATCTGCACCTCGTGCCTCAGCTGCGACTCCTCCTTATGCTGGAACCGCTGCTTCTCCACCACCTTCACCGCCACGTCCAGCCCCCGCTTCCGGTGCTTCCCCCCGTACACGATGCCGAACTGGCCGCTGCCGAGCACGTCGTCGGGGAACACCTGGTATATCTCGGAGATGTCCGAGGCCTTCTCGTCGCTCACGTCCCGCTGGAACGAGATCATCACGGACACTTCTGGTTGGTGGAAAAGAAAAATGTGTTAGTTTGTGAGCGTAGCGGGTTGGTGCGTGAGTTGTTGTTTTTTATTAATAGTTAATGTTCTCATGCGAATTATTAATATTCTTAAAATGAATTGTTTGAAGGCAGCCTTAGTTTTATAGCAGAGACTGGACAGCTTTGAGTATTGTGATCTACGTGTAATAAAATTGGGTTTAAAACCAATTATGTTCTGTTTGAGTAAGAATTGAAAATGTTTGTACAATAAACGAAAGTATCTGTTGTTTTTGTAAAAGAATTAATACAGTCTTTTTATATGGTTTTTTTAAACCAATGTAGATAATAATATTTTCAATAACCACTAATCTAATTTTTAGTGCTTTTATTACTTAAAGAATAACAGTATGAATCTTCATATTAAGGTAATATATAACGCCTTTGAAAAGTATTTAAACTTTTCTACAATTATTTGACATAAAAAAGTGTGTTGCATGAACATCAAACTAAACTTTTGACGAGCTGTCATGAAAGTTAGATTGAAGTTACTTACTGTCATTTTGTTAAATTAACAATGTTTCATGTAAATATTGATAAGTCGGCTTAAAATATAAGTTTTGCTGCAAACGTGCATAATTAATAAGAATGATAGCCCATCAAGTAACTTTAATGTTAATGTTTCAAGCTTAAATCGCAAAAGCATCTTAAAAAGTGGCGCGTTTATTAAACATGTCAGATTTTGCTTAAAACTGCTTTGAAGCATGAAGATTACAGTAAATAGGTTTTATTGGCATCAATAAAACTTTTCTTGACATTAATTGTCAGGGCTAATCAGGATTTTTTTAAATAAAACGGCATACCATCTGTAATAAATATCATTGATTGAGAAATTAGATTAACTTATTTTAGTAATTATTTACATACTTGGATGAAACTACCAAAATATAAAACTAACATATATTTTTAAGAAATATTTAAGACTTAAACTTTTAAATAACGTTTAAAAAAAATTCTACAACTATAAACCAAAACACATTATTTTTATTTAAACATGATACTAATAACTGAAAAAGTATTTGTTAATAACAATACAAAACAACTTTTTTTTTAAATTCCAATACATAACCTTGATATCAATTAAATAAAAAAGTATCAGCCATTGTCAATTTTTTTATAATTAGCAAAAGTCAGAAAAAAAATAAATAAACTAGATGTTGTATTAATTTAAAAGAGTAAAAAACGAAGTAGTTTTTTTTTGAATACTACAAACTACAATAACAAGCAACTATATCTATAAAAAAAAACTTCAGAAAAACTTGTAAAATACATTCTTCAAACGTATAAGTACTTGTAAAACCTAGTAAATTATCTAAAAATCTAAAGAATTTTCAAATCTTACTGTAATCATTATCTTAAAAACTTTACATTGAAAAGTTTTTTGTTTAATTAAGTATTTTTGTACAACTGCTGCATACATAATAACCTATTAAGCATGACGTAGATTAAATACCGTAGATAATGTTATGTACATTACAATTAAAAATTACAGTAACTCAAGGTAATACGTTTTTTTGGGTTTTTTTTAATTGATCAAAAACTTTATTAAAAAAATTAAAGTGCAAACAAACGAAAAAGCAACAACACTGAAATAACAGTTATTTAGCTTTTAAAAAAGCTGTTGTTTACAACCATTGAAAAAAATTGCAAGTAATCAATTGAGAAGAAACTAAACTGTATAAAAAAAACACTAGACAAAACAGCAGTAAAAGCAAAAAAGACAAAAAACAAAATCAATCACAAACTGTTATGTGCTTGCTTTTAATCTACTTAAAATTAATCAATGCAAGAGCATTTGCAATTGTAACGCTATTACATATCGATAAATGTTGCGACTATTACCAAAAATTATACGCCTTCTACTGTGTTTTTGTTTGCAAATGACGAAATGGCTATTCAGACGTCTCCTTTGATTAAAATTTTAAAAGGTTTGTTTTTTTTTAACAAATTAACTGAAAAAAAAATTGGCAGGAAACTTAATTCAATCAAGCTTTCAGCTGAGTTTTTCTCCATGGTAAATCATTCCGAGTTAGCCACTTACATAAGTCAACATAAACCGCTGTATTATACGGACTTTACGATATTTGTTAAACATTTAAAAAATACAACATAGACATGGTTGCCACTGATCAAGCTGAGAAAAAATTCCTGACTTTTCCTGACTTTTTACCAAAATTTTCCTGACTTTTCTAAATCAGTTTTACTTATATAAATTGTTCACTTAGTTTAATAAAATACTAACCAAACTATTTAATCTATTAAACAAGAATATACTTAATTAACTGTAAAAAAAGACATAAAAAAGTAAACTATATATCTGTTGTATTAAATATTTCATCTTATCATTTAGTATAAAATTTGTAACAAATAAATATACTCTTATTTACTTTAAAAACTTAAGTTACTCTACAAAAAATACAAACAATAAGTAAATTTTATCTTGGCATATACCTCTCTTATAACTTAATTTAAAAATTTTAACAACATGAAAAATTATAAAGAGGTAAAGTATACACATTAACTTGTTACATAAAATACTAAACTAACTGCTTAATTATAGAGAACTCAATTATTTAAACAAAAAAACACTTTGATTCTAAAATTATGCTAGATAAACTTTTTTGTATATATCAGTTATATCAGTGTCCTTGCTACAGATCATCAATTATAAAAAGCTTACAAAATCTGCTTGTTCAAGTACGGTACTTGTTCAGTATGTTAATAGAAAATGTTTGCAGTTTTATAAAGGATATTTTACTAATTTATACCAGGTGAAGGCATTTAAAATAAAATTAAATATTTTTGTAAATTTCTAGGAAAATTTTGGAATTTTTTTAGACTTTAAAGGACTTTTAATTAATTTTTACCATTTTAAGGCTTTGGAAAACAAGGAATTTTGTAAATTTAAACTGACAAAATCTGATTTTTTTTTTAACTTTATCAAATTTCCTGACTTTTGTATTTTTTTTAATTTTTCCTGACTTTTCCTGATTTCCTGACTTTTCCTGACCGAGTGGCAACCCTGCATAGAATAGTTCCATTTCTTTTTTAAATATCGCTAAATCAACATCAAACAAAATCGCAAACTAATCTTTTGCGAAAAAAAAAAGTCACCGTGGCAAGTTCATTTGCCGAGCAGGTGAAACACCTAAAGTATGAAACAAACAAACTTCGCTTCACGGTGACGCTGCTGGACGACGGTCGCTCCACGCTGCACTCAACCGGCTTCAGCGCCTTGCCGATGGAATCCCTCCACTTGGTCAGCGTCGTCGCTCTGCAACGTTTGTAAAGTTCAAGCTACCTCATGTTTTCTTTGCGGTAAAATAGTATCAGTTTGAAATTTTACTTTTTAAATTTTGAAAATATCATTAAAGTTTCTTTATCCGAAAAAAAGTAAAAGAACATTATTGCTCAGCGCGTTTACTTTGTTAACACGAAACGTACGCGCGCGCTTGAGAACGGTATTGATTTTGCGCTGTGATGAAATGAAGTTATGACAGTCGTTAGAGATATCAGGAACTAATTTAATAATTTCGCACTGAAATGTCTATAGAAAGATCGATTTCGAAGAAAATTTTACATAACGCTTTCGTGTATGCAAAACTGTGCGATGACACGACGGCTGACAGCTGACTGCGTGTGTTTAACATATAACCACTTAGATTAAACAGTCGCCTAAAATTATATATCTTGACACTGCAAATTATTTGTTAAAATCAATTTAAGAACATTGAAACTGCTATGAGCTTCGCTTGTTGTTAAACTTATAATCTCTAATTAGATCGAAACCTTTGATTTTTTAGAAACGCTTCAAAGGTTTAAATTTAACAGACGTCAAACACAAACTTGGCGTCTTTCTCGGCAGTGATGTATATGTCGGTTTCGCTGGTGTTCAGCTTGAGGAAGTCGACTCGCTCGCTCGTGCCCTCTTCCACTTTGCAAACCATCTCGGTGCTCAGTATCTTGCTGAGCGGAATATCCTGTGTTTTTATTTGTAACAACTGATTTTGTAAGCTTTGTTGGCTGGCGCTCACAAAATGCGAACGGACAAAGTTTGCAAGTTGTGCTTGTGCCTTGAGTTCATTCGTCAGAACTGTTTCAATTAATATCGAAAAAATAGCTTTACTTGTTGTTCAGTACATTAACTCAGTTTTTTTGTAAATTTTCTATGAAAAAATCGACCATTAGAGTAAGTTTAATAATTTTTTAACTTAACGTATATAAAAAGATAGAAACATTCAATATTAGTAATAAGTATAGAATACTTACAAATGTTTACAGGCATTTTAGAATTTTGTTAGATTTTTTCATTTCATTTAAATAATGCGTACTAATTTAACAAAAAAACACTGACCATAAAGTAATTAAATTACCATTTTGTTGAACTATAAACAACTAACAAACTTGATTATTATCTAAATTAAATTTTTCAACACAATAAGTTTTATTAAGTTATAAGTTTTATTTTAACAAACGTAATAAAGTTTTATTTGAATGTTATTTTTCCAAGATTAAACAAAAAATTTGAATGGAATGTTGCATAAGGGTTTTTCCGGATAATACTGTAGTCAGTTTACCATGTCTGTAAACTGACTATTAAACAAATAGATGGTTTTAGCGGCTAACTTGAAAGACGCTATTTGGTTACACTTGGCAAAATAATATAAGAGGAAACTGAAGTTTGTTTACTATACAACGATTATTCAATTAAAAAATTTAAACTTACTTACAAATTTTGATTAATTAATTTCAAGATGACTTTACATGTAAACCAAAAATTTAAATACTAAAATATAAACTTTTAAATTTTTGCACATACCCTTATGAAGTTGGTACCTTTATCGCTTCTGTATTGAGTAAGCGATTTTGAGTCAAGCCTCCAGAACCTTCGACTTAACATGGGAAATACATTAAGATCCTATAATATTTTTTTTTAATTAATACTTAACAACAACTTTTTAGTATTTTACTTTTAAGTATTAATAACTAAGTTTATGAAAATAATATACAAAACTTTTTTTTTACATTTTTAACTATCAATCACTAAAAGCCCTTTTAGTATATGACTCGAAGTTTTGTTGTTATAACACTCATAGTTGCAAAAACAACAGTAGTTTGAAATACTTGGTTCACATTTTATACACACATTAAACTTCAAAATAAAAATACACTATATTAAATCAAATTTAAAGGTTGGTAAATTTTTTCTCTCAGGAAGTTGGCGAACTACGCAGATATCAAAATGCATCGAAGTTTATTTAAAATTGGTGATTTAATTTTCCGAGAAAAACATCGTGTTGTTGCAAAACGATTGCCTGGAGAATCTAAATAATTTTCGAATTGTTTTGTTGTACGAACACTGCTTATATTAACGTAATTTTTATGTAGATTAGTCAAAATAAACGTATAACTTTTAAACTTTGAGAAAGTTTTTGTTTAAATAAGTGTATAGCACACACTACTGTGCAATTAAATATTTACACGTCACTATGCTGATTTTGATCGTAAATAAAAAAAGAAACGATAATAAACATAAATAATAACTAAATAAAATACCTTTTTGCTTGTTTTAAAGTTTTTTTTTATTTCTAAGTTTTCAAACTAAGCATTAAACGGTTTTTCATAACTGTACCTTACCAACCCATTGACTTCTCTGAAACTTATATAAATATCACACAGAGCAATTTAACAAAATCAACTGACGGCGGCGTCGGAGTTGTTGAAGTGGAGCAGCCACCCTTCCCTCAGTATCGTGCTCCCGCTGTGCTGCTTCGTGTTTCTGAACGACTCCGCGATCCTCATCAGCGGTATCTGCTCCTGCGGCCTGTTAGTTGTGGGTTTTGGTTGAAATGCAATCATGGGACATGCACGACCGTACCGCGTTTCATTTTTGTTTGACCAAAGTTAGTTTTGTGGGTTTTTGTTTTGAAATTATTTTTTGAAAGCAATGCTCAAACAAACCTGTTACATAGAGTTTTTAGTTGCAGTTGATTGGTATCTGAAACAGTGTTAACGTCTTTCATCACAAACAATTTTACAACAAATGTGTTACGTTCGAAAACACTAAAGTAACGCATAAACAATTTAGCTTATCCATGTAAAGATGTTTCGGGCCTTTTGAGTTTTCAAGTGTTAGCAAGATAAATCAAAAATATATATAGAGCCTGTCAGAAAAACTTGTGGTACAACGAAATTTATTTGACTGAATATTTAAATGTCATCCTGTTTGCAGTTGGACTACTTAAAACATGGCATTAAATTGTAGAACCCAATAAGGTTTGGATAACGCATCGGTTTAAACTATCATAAAAAATAACTTATTGTAAAAGTAAAAAAATATGTTTTTTTATAACAACATAAACGAAACTAAAGAAATTAGTTAAACACTAGGAAAAATAAATTGTCATGCAATTCTCTAAAACTATTCAAATTTTTAACTTTGATTTTGTCAATAAGAAAAATTAACAAGTTGACTAAACAAATAAATTCATGTATAAAAAGAGTTATGCATAGGATGTGATATAAGAAGTGTAATCGTGGAATAATAAACTATTTTTAGACACATAGGAAATAAAATTGAAGCTATTTTTAGGCAAAGAAGGAAGCATAAATAATCTAAACGGTAGGCCATATTTAATTTTAATTAAATAATCAAAATTGTGTTTAAATATATATATAGTATTATTTTTTTAGATTGACTATTATCAGAGTGCTTCTTTGCAACTTGTTGCTACATAAAAACAACTGTTTTCGAGCTTGCTTGCAATTGCTTCAGTGCTGCTTGCACAAACTATCATAGCAAAATAAATTGATTTTACAAAAATGAAAAAATATGTATTAATGAGCTGATCATTACTAGAAAATCATTACCAAAAATTGCTTCAATTTAAAACTTACACGTTGTGACTCGTTTTAGAAAAAATAATTAAATTTAAAAAAATGGAGTTGAAATGTTTATCAATAACTACAACCTCTATTTTTTCAAAAATTCAAATAATTTTTTGAAATATGGTTAAAATAAGTTTTATAATATAAAAATTTATATTATTTTTGAAAATTAATTTTTATTGAGTATATTTTTTAAATTCTTCTTTACTACCATTATCTTATTAATTAGACCTAGATAGAAACTTTGAATTTTTTCACAAATATATATATTTTTCGAGTTGTGGCCCTTATACTTTTTTAAAATATATTCAAGTTGTCCGAATCTGAATTGAAAGATCAGCTGATCATTAATAAAAACAAAAATGTTCAAGCTAAAACTTACCCTAATCAAAGTAATCAAACTGAAAAATTAATAAAACAAAAAACAAGCTACTAACTCGTCCACCATCATGGAGTTGTCTTCGGAAGTGGACACGTGGCGGCACTGTTGCTGGGGCGGTTTCTCCAGCGCCACTTCGGCGGGGGGCGGAGGCAGTAGGGAGTTCCCCCCTCCGTTGCCGTTCACCTTGCCCCCGTTGCCATGGGGAGGGAAGACGTCCTGCTCGTTGCTGTCCGAATCGGATTCCAGTTCGGATTCGTCCATGTCGGCTTCGGATGCCGCTGTTGCCATGGTTACTTGTCAGGTGATGAGTGCAAATTTTTGATTAGCATTTTTTAAAGGAAAATGTTGCATATGTGAGAAATTATTTCAACTTTTTTTTAAAGTTAAGATAAAAAAAAGTTTTCCAAAAATTAGATTACTTTACTTCAATGTTTAAAAAAACATTAGAGTGAGTTAAGAGAAGTTCAAAATAAAAATCAATACACTTTATATTTTCTAATTGAACTTTTAATTTTAACTTTAGCCAAGCATTTTCAGTATTAGATTTTATTTTTGAATACTTTAGCATTTAGATTGGTCACATTATAAAAACGAAATACGAAAACAAACTAATGTGAAAATGCTAGCACACGGTTTTACTTTCACACCGATGTGCAGTTGATTTAAAATGACAATGTCTTGAAAACTTCTGCTTGTTGGCAATACTCGAGTTTCTCGGAAAATTATTCTTACATATAAGGTGTTGTGATCACAGAAAACAAAAAACAATAAACTAGTTCATAGCACTCGTCGAAACGATGTCTGAAAAACAGCAACATCCACGCACAGAAAAAACAAAAACCGCAATTCAAAAAGTAAAGTTTTAAAAGAAAAAATTTCAGGAAAACTTTCCACGAAATAGGAAAGTTGCGCACGACGGCCGAAACTTGTATGATTGAAGTGTAAACAAGCCCGAACAAGGCTGTTACGTCATAATGACGGTGTTTTTATGAGGACATCAAAGCAGTTTTGATGTCTCTCCGTGATGATGCACACTAACTGGATGCTATTTTTTCAACTTACTTTTGTGGAACTTGTGTAGGGTTACGAAAATCTTCGGCACTCGGAAGAATCGGGCTACTTTGTAAAAAAAAAGATAAAAAAACTTTATACAAACTTAAATAGATTTTTCAATGACTTTTAAATAAAAATAAACAGACAAATGATACTAAAATCTGAATTAAAATATAAATACTAGCTTCCGTCGTTTTTAAAGTCAAATTTTTGTGGAATACATTTTTGACAAAAAAACTGCCTATTTAATTTTCATGTCGAGAAACTTACAAACATTTGTATTAAAAATGAACAAATAAAAAGAATGTTACTTCACAGTAGTTCTATGTACAGTAAATTAATTTACTATAAAAACTGTATAATAAACTAATATTTTAAACGTCAATGCGTATATCATGTTCATTTTAGTTATTGAGTTATAAATTATTCAAAACCCAAAAAGACGACAAAAAAAATAATAAATTTATGTGTAAACAAACTTGAAAGCGTTTAGACAAAATTAAGATTTAGCCAAAACCAACAAAAATATAATTGGAAGCGCAATGCAAACACTGTACGGCGCTCAAAATGCTGTTTAGCACTCTTTGTAAGCTCTTAAAAAAACACAGACTACATCAAAAGGCTTAACAACGAGCATTGAAATTAAACAATAAATGTTATAAAAATACGAGTGACTCAATTTTTTACGTGTTTTATCAGTTAAAGCAAACAATTGTTAATTATCCAGCTGCGAATTTATTTATAGAATGTTTTCATACTCCTGCGTTCCTTGCGTACAAAATTAAAGGTTTTGCAAAAATAAACTTGTCTTCAGGCTACGACAATTTACGGGTCATGTTATTCGTAATTAATTAAAATCAAACTTAATGGATTTGTCAATTGGAGGTTGAGGCCTACATTTTTTTACGTAAATTAACATTGGCTATTAATTAAAAGCTTAAGAGTATATTCTCTAACACACTTTTTATAGAAAAAAAAAGCATTTACTTTTGATATATATCCAGTAGTTAAATAAAAATCTGATACAACTATGTGGTTAGACATTTGTCATCGCACAAAATTCAGAAACTTTTAAAAATGATACTAAAATACTACTATCTACTTCCTCAATTTTAAAGCAATTTAATTCAAGTTTTCAAGAAATGTTTATTTCATTATTAAAATAAAATTTTAGGAATTATATTTATGAAACTAGATTTTTTTTTTGATTATTTTTCATAAAAAAAATAAAACGTCTGTTTCCTATAACTTTTTTGAAATTTATTAAAGATTAGACTGGGAAATTTTTTAAACAAGTGCTCAAAAACTGAAGGAGGAAATAAATTTCTGATGAAATATTGATCCATATTGAACTCTCCAACTTTGATTTCTTATATCTCAAAAATTATTTCAAATTTATAAAACGTTAAAAAACAGCTGATAGCTTAGTTTTTAATGCAGAAAAATATATAACTTTGAAAATAGTGAATTACCCCATATGGCCTATTTTTTCAAAGTGAAGGTTGTAATATTATTTTATTGTTTACGACCACAAACTTGATTTTCTAAAATATATGATTGACGCTTAATAGATTTTTATTTAAAATTAACAAAATATAGTACATTTTATACAACCCACTGCATATTTTATATATCTTAGAATTAAGGCATGCTTTCTAAATAGTATTTTTCTAAAAATAGTTTTATTTTTGAAATTTATTTTAAAATACTTTTGAGTATCTTAAGTTAAAATAACTATAAATTTTCCTAATGGTGAATTATTTCAAAGTTTATTTTCTCTAAATCAGCCAATTTCATTTTGCATAACAATACAATCCTGTTCAAAACGATTATAATACATTTGAATTTATTCTTTCAAGAAACATTCTTGAAAGAATAAATTCGTTATTTCTTCTCTAGTAGTTGAGATTTCTTTATTTGTTTTCTTAAAACCAAAACAACTAACAACTATAATTCAGTAAAAGTTAATAAAATTTTTGTAAATTAATAGAAATAATAATATGAAATTTATAAAAATCAAGTAAAGATAGAGACTTAAATATTTGATTATTGACTATTATTAGAATTTTTTATTAATCAAATTTTAACTAGTCGATAAGCATAAAAGATTTTCTTACGATATGCAGTTTTTTGCACAACAGATTTTCATCTACCGATAATCTAATTAAGATGTTTCTTGTTGATAAACTTGTCAGACTAATAGACAGGTATAGATAAAATACAACATACAAGCAAATACTATTTGAGTGAATAAACAAAATTTTATAAACAGATATTAAAATAAAGATTGTTTGTTACAGACAGATACTTTAACTCATTTGACAGCTTAGTCAATTAAATTATCTGTTTAGTGTTTTTACGTAAGCAACTTTTAATCTTTTTTAGTAATAGTAAACTACCTAAAATAAAATTTAGGTTAAGTGTACCAATAAAATAACTATTTATAAATACTACATAAATAGAAACAAGCTAAGAATTCAACTAGGGTTTTAATAAAGACTTAATTTCGTTTAAACAACTATCAAATTTAAAGCCTTTCATTGTCATTCGCGTTTAAAAGTTTTTTGACGTCTATTTTTACCGCTTAAGAATTTTATTTGAACGTCAGCTATTAACATCATTGCTAATTTAAAATGTGGTTCAAGTTAATCAGAACACAAACTTTTTGAGTCGTGGGTCAGTTCGCCGGGGCAGTTGTCCGGTATTTCTCTCATGCACCTCTTGTGGCAGTTGAACTTGCAATCTGTTCATATTTGAAACTGGTTAGTTTCGTTCTTGAATTCAACAGATACTAAAGTATTAAAGGGTTTATAAGTTACTTACTTGAATTGCACGAACTGAATAAAAACTAAACACTTTTTATTAGGTAACTTAATATTTATTTAGTGGATTTTTGGAAACAGTAATAAATTACAAGAAAATTAAAACTGATATACCTAATAACTTATTCAATTTAGTTTTTTTATTCACCTATGACCGCTTTTTTGGTTTTATTTTAGTTTTATAGCAAGTGCAAGTGTTTAAGATTGATTTTTTTAACATTTCACCCAATGTTAACAGCAAATGATTTAAACAACAACAACAACTTCGGCTTCAAGTTTACACTGTGAAAGGAAAACGTCTCAAGCTTTTATCTTGTGGCACTTGAAATTTTCGCTAACAATAACACGGTTAGGGCGGTCAACTTCTGAATTCGCTTTAAAAATTTCTTTTAATGTGCAAAAACTTCCACTCGCTTAGCAAATTGCAAAAAGAAACCTTTTCACGCCTTTTCAGATCAGGCAAACAATTACACCAATATTGAGTTCACAGTCACCAAATAGTAATTATATTTTCACAAAAAAAAGAAAATTTAAAGTAGTTTGGAAAATTTTCGTGAAGATTAACTGAAAAGTAAACATGTATTAAGCCGATGTCCTTGAACGTTTAACCTTGAAACAATTAGGGCTTACAGGAAATTGTTTGTACACGAAATCGCTGACCTATTAACCTTTTATTATCTTGATTGTTTATAGAGAGAAAGGGTTTAAGAAACATTATTTTGTTTCAATTTAATTAGTTTCAAAATAAACCTTGTTTAGCCGACATATCAGCCGAAATCACAAACTGTACGGTTTGTTTTTGCAGCAAAGTTAAAAACGCAGGGTAAAAAAACATTGTTTGCGATTGAAAAACTACAATTTATTTTGCAGCTTAAAGACGTCAAATATCACACAAGGCGAATGTGAGCAAACAAAAAACGCACTTGAAACGCCACTGCGCCTAGTTTTCAGCGCTGAGTGCGACTGGTTTGTTTGAATTCCTGAAAAAAGTCACTCATAAACACCTTTAATTTCAATTAATAACAAGAAGATTAGACCGACGATACGTGAGACCGCGCGTTGTGAGCGGTCAGCCGTTAAATCAGTCGAGGAATGAAAACAACTGCAACGCCCTCGCATATGCAGTATATATATATATCAATTCTAAATTAATCATTTGCAGCTTCCATGCAAATTCCAGCGTTTTCACTAGAACGCTTTTTATATAAATTTCAGAGCGTTTCAGGGTTAATAATTGTTTAAAATGGAAATTTTGCATTCATTCCAGCTGAATACGGCTGTAAAACGCTTTAAGCCCTTTAAAAAACGCGATGTTCGTGTTTTTTGACGGCTTTGAGCAAAACTAATCCCGAAACTTCAAGTTTTGCAGGCACTTGCGCATGTGACTTTCGACGAAAAGTTTTCAAAGCGAACAAGCGTATCGGGTTGCAACAAGCGCCGCAGTTTAAATGCGGCTGGAAGAACAATTTCATAACTGGCATTTACACCTTGGTTTTTGGTGGGAAAAAAGAACATTGAGTTGGTTGTTGCTCCATGTTGTCTTGGAGTTTGCAGCCAAGACAAGCGCTTGTTGTCGTTGGTTTTTGTGCGTTTTTAAAACTCGTCTACCATGAGTTTGTTCTTTATTTTTAATGTTGTAAGTGACATTTTAAATATAAGATAAGTAAAAGACTGAAAACTTTAAGGTTTAAAACTAAGTCAAGACGCTAAAAGTCAAAAAACAGTGTATTTTACTAACTTTTGCAGTAAACTTTTGCCTTCAAGAAATCAAACTTTAAATTTTATAACTATATAAATAATCCTTTAATCTCGTACTTACCTAAGTTATTCATCAAGACTAGTCTTGACTTTAATTAGTTTTCAGCGAATTTATTTAAAAAACATATGTAAAAACACAATTTCGCAAAAAATTGTAAGTTTAGCATATGGTTTTAAGAAATTGTAGCTTACATTAAATTTAAAATGCATTCTAAGCAGAATTAAATTCATAAATTTTTAAAATTTGAATTCAAATTAAATTAAAATACATTTTCCTTCTCTACTGTTAACATATCACAAGAATAATAACAGATTTTCAAAATTGAAATTTAAAACTAATATGTACTGTCACAAAACTGCCTACAATTTTTAATTCAAAAAATAGAGTAAAATTTTATATTTGTAAGTTTACAAAAATGCAGTCAAAAAGATTTGATCTCTAAAAAATTGAATTCATACACACTATGCTTCTATTTAGAACTTTTTTAATAATTCTTATTAAAGTGTTAACTTCTCACCTTTGCATTGCATACCCTGCTTGAAAATCCCCTTTAGTAATCTTCTGCAGTAGTGGCAAACCGTGGGGCGTGTATAAGTGTGCACCTGTCATTGTGACGTAATAAAACAAACTGTTAAGGTGTATTGTGAACAATTTTTAATACCTCTATAGAATTTTTTGCAACAAAATACAATGCAAGCAACATTTTGTTTTCATAATTATTAAAGTTAAATTATGATTTTATAATAACTTAAAACTACAAATAAATCTTAGAACATTTTTTTAACAGTGTTAAATAAAAGTTTCGTTAGGATATTTATTAGCAAAATTTTAGCAAATAAACTTTGAATACTTTTCGAAGTTAATAATTTTAAAATAATAATAACTTTTTTATCTAAAAAATGTTATAAAAATTATTTATATAAACATATTTGTTCACAACTGCTACAACCATTAAACATTTCAAAATAAGTTTACAGTACATCTATTTTCAGTTTTTCAATTAAACAAAACATATAATTACGAGCCTTGCTGTTAATAGAATTACGAGCTCGCGCGCGTATGACGAAACATCCAGATCAACACGTGACTTATGGATTTTTTTTTGAAGAAAAAGCAAAACGAGGCTGACATTTTAATCTTCACAGAAGCAACAAGACAGCAGACGCGCACTTTCTGCTTGACATTAAGCAAAAAGAAACGCTAAAGTAGATTTTAATGGGAAAACTAGCTCTGCTGCTTGCAGAAAATAAAAAACGTTCAGTTTTTGTTGAGAAGTAAACAAATTTAATACGGTGGGCAGTGTAGCATTTACAAAAAAACAGTTTCAAGTTTTATTTTCCTGACGAACTTCCTATAAAAGCAAACCGCAAACGTTTATTTTCAAACAAACACCTCGGGCTGACAGCAAACAAAATTTAATCTCCGGAGCAAACACAGATCCCCTGCTCAATACACAAACGCTCTGAAGTTTGCCAATTAACTTGTGTAAACACGGGAACGCGTTCTTACTAAAAATTGCAGTTGAAGACACGTTGCGGCTGTTTACTTTTAAATGTTGTTTTTCACTTCTTAACTCGATGAAACTTAAAACACGTAGAATAAAGATTTAAAGTGTTTTTTAAACTAAATTTTTTCTTTATTTTTTTTCTATAAAACAATTTTTAATAACAAAACTTTATTTTTTTTAGGCCATAAGAAAGTCCAAAACATTTTTTAAACAGTTATCCCTTATATAAAATTAAAAAACAAATTTTAAAATAATTATTGCTTAATTAAAAACAAAATAATAAATTTTTGAGACATAGTCAGTTTTGTAAGGAATTTCCGATACTAACATATGTAGGGAAAATTTTCATAGTCAACTTTATAGAAAAATTTATATAACAATCTTCAAAATTTTTTGTACTATAAACTTTATTCTATAGAAAATTTGTCTTGCATGATTAAAATGAATTGTAGGAATAAAATTAAAAATAAATATTTTACAACTAAACCTAAATTATCATATTTATAATTTTACAAAAGATTAAAATATTATTGAAACAAGATAGTTTGTTATCAAATAAGGATGACAATGTGAATTTTTTATGAAATTTCTTAAAAAGTGTAATAGTTATATATTTAATAAAATATTTTTGTCATTGTTTTAACTCACTGTGATAACTGCTAATGAACTATTCTTCAATTTTAACCCCAAAAGTTTAAAATCTTAATCTTTGAAATTAAAAACTTGGTAAATATCGACTAGTAGCTTGATTAAAATCTAAAAACTAAAACCAAATTGAAAAACAACTGTCTTATACCCATCCTGTTATTAGTTTTTTTTTACTTTTCAACATACACATTATGAAAACTGTAAGCTACATACTTAGTTATCTTAAAGCGAAAGGGATATATTTTTATTAAAATAAAATGAATACTTATTTCATGGCTCATTTTAAATAACCAATATAAGTAAACTATTGTTTATACATATAACTTTAAAAAAAAATCCAAATACTTACTAATAATTTTAGTATTTAAATTAAAAAACTATTACTAGATATATTATAATTAGATTACACATAAACTTGATTTAATATTGACCAAAGTAAAATATATCTTATATTCCAAAATAATGTAGTAAATAACAAATTTTTTTAACATATTTGCAAACAAAACTAAAACAGTCACTGAAATAAATACTTTAACTTTGTGAAAAAACTCTAGACTTTAACATTTTACACTATCATACAAAACAACTGAATATTTATATCTGCTAAAACCAAACTACTTAGCAAGTACTGAACAAAATTAAAAGAATAAAAAAACCAAGATTAAAATTAAGTGTATCAATTTACCGCATTGATTACATGACTCTTAACACAACACAACCAGTTCTACAAACAACATGTATTTATAGAAAAACCAAGTTATTCAAAAAATTCTAAATGAAATCAAAAGAATAAAAATATAAAACTAAAACAAGTTGTAGAAAAACGAACCTGGAAAGTGTGGGGGACCCTTATGGTCGCGTATCCTTCGAACCACAGAGGCCTCGCCGACCCTTTGCTCGTCTTGCTCGGCTGCGGCACTATGCTTGTCTGTTTCAAATCAATAAAATTTACACGTTTTGGTGTTTGAAATCTTGTGGAGAAACTTACAAGAAAAAGCGTAAAAGTAATGTTCCTCTTCTTTTTCCAGTAATTGAATAGGGCACTTTGCTTACTTTAATTTCATATTTTTTTATAGATAAATAGCCTTAAGATACATGTTACAATAAAAGACCTTCATTTTAACTATTCAATTGAAAAATAGCTCTTTATAAAATACTCTAATTGTACGACTAACTTCGATTACAGTGATACAAGTTCTTAGCAAAACAAAGCTAAATTTTTACACCGCATTGATTTTTTTGTTACCAAGTCTGACTGACGGTGAGGGCAAATAATTTATTTATTCACAGGGTTGCCACTCGTTTTTTCAAAATTTTTTCCAGGTTTTTAAAAGTACACATTTTTTGGTCTATTTTTCGTTTCAAGCTAATTTCTATATAAGAAACTGTGTTTAATAGTATAAAAACATTGAAAAGATACTGTAAAGTTACTTTAAATGTGTTTTTTAATCAAAATATTTTTGATGATATTAAAAAAAAATTATTTATATGATAGATTTTTTTGTGTAAAATCGAAATTTTACTACTGAAAATGTTTAAATTATTTGAAGTTCCAGGTTTTTCCAGGTTATTTTTGCTTAATTTGTCAAATTCCAGGTTTTTCCAGGTAAAGTGGCAACCCTGTATTTAACATAAATCATTGTCAACTGACCGTGGAGGCGAAAGACTCCTGCGGGGTGATGCCGTTGTGGAAGGGCGGGGAAGTGCAGACGGACATCTTCCTCTTCTTCTGCATCGTGCAGTTGTTGGGAATCTTGTACGCGCACCGCTTGTGGTAGTTCAGCCCGCAACCTGAAATGCGAGGAAGAGTTTGGAAATGTGATATTTGGTATCAGCGCTATTTGTAAATACGATAACAGGTTTTTGTGCATGGAAAAATGAAGCACCACTGTTTATAGATTTTGATATGAAAATTTAGTTTGTATGGATGGTGATGTTCTTATGAACAGTTTATAACATCATGTGTACTTCACAAACTAAAAAAAAGTATACAAAACTAAGGATAAACCAAGTAATTTATTTTCAACTGTTTACAGTTTTATTTATATCGATTAGTCATGAAAACTTGGCTAAAATAAACTGTATAATTTTTTTGATTTTGTAAAACAAAACTGGCTAGCTTGCAGTTTTGTGATACAAGTTATTTTGAGACTTTAACTTTTTATTAAACTGTTATTTAAACAGTCGTACAAACAAGGAACTTAAACAGGGTTTAATTGAAAACATGTGATACTTTATATTAAAACTTTAAAACTTACAAATTTTATTGAATAATTCAGAAAAATACAAGCTTAAATTCACGTACAAACAGTAGTTTTTAGTCTAGGTTTTAGTTATATTCGTAGAGTAGTATAACTTTATGTATAGTCATTGAAAATTTAAACAAAAGATAAAGTTAAATAGTATCTCAAAAAAGCTAAAGGCATACAAAACTGTTTTTTTTTTAAAGATAAAACTACATAGTATTAACCAAAATATTTCATATATGCAAGCTATGAAACACGTTTTTTATCGTAAGAAATGACTAACAACTTGATTTAAGTTCAAGTACGCAAATGCTTTATTTTATAACTTAAAAACTATTTATACAAAGTTAGATTTTCTACAACATAAACAATACTAATAATAAAGTTATAGTAAAATTCTGGATGGGAACTTAAGTAACAAAGGGTAGCATTGCTTATTATCTTTAATGGACCTACATTTAATAGACTTTTAAAATAAACATGTCTTTTTTTAACAGTAAAGCATTAGCGTCAATTTTATTTTAAAAAATCAGATCATAATCAGAATACTTGAAAACAGAATACAACATCATAAACATCACATATTAATACTAAAATATATATCTTTTAAAACACTTTATAGAATTATTTTTAGCAACACACTACTGCAAAAAAAGTTGATTTGAAAACTGCTATAATATAAATATGAAAAGCTTTATTGCTGAATAAACAAAAAAAATCAATAAAATTGTTATTAATACTTTGCTTCTGTAGCACAATGACTATTTTAAATTATTACAATTGTTATCGAAGTTTATTTATTAAAACAATTTTGTTTAGTTAGGTTTCCAACTGTTAGTACTTTTTTCAAGGGTGAATATACTTTTTGATATAAAATAAACACAATTTTATTGATTAAATTTGTAAACTATCATAAAACCTTACTGTCAGTTTTAAAACGTAATGTGTTTCTA
This sequence comes from Thalia democratica, assembly GCF_965202585.1. Taxonomy (NCBI): domain Eukaryota; kingdom Metazoa; phylum Chordata; class Thaliacea; order Salpida; family Salpidae; genus Thalia; species Thalia democratica. Next base: position 44,527,553 of record NC_139165.1, read on the forward strand.
CTTACGTATATACAACTATAATTATTGAAGTACTAAATGTGTGTGTGTTTAGTTTTAAAACTATCCATAAAAACTGTAAAGTTTATAAGTACAATTTTTAAATTAACAAGTGGTATGCATTCAATATACGACACTTATTACTAAAAACAATCAATCATATAGATAGTAAAACAGTTTATTTTTAACATCGTTTTCATCACGCAGCACGCTTGAAAGTACTGAAGCAAGGTAAACGTGCGCGCTTTTTATTCATTCGAACAAAAATGCCTTTCATTAAAGCATTGAGTTTTCATTAAGCAATTTCGAATAAACAAACCTTCGCAGCGCAGCCCTTGCCTGACGATGCCAAACAAAAGTTCGCCGCAGTAGTCGCAGAACGCGGGGGAGCGGTAAGAGTGCACGTGAAGAATGTGGGGCTGGATCTTGCTGGACGACTCGCCAAAGTCACCTGGCAAATGCAATTATGACTTTATACTTTTGAAAACTGGCAGATACATGTGAATGAGATTTTAATTAAAAATTTTAAGGTTGAATGAATAGATGCTTTGTGAGGTTTAAACTTATTTATTGCAAAATTAATTCTGTGATTTGAAATAATATTTTGTGGCCTTTGTATCAAAATCGAACTTAGCTCAAATTATCTATTACTATTTTACATTATTAAAGGTAAAAGTAACTTCAATTGTACACAGTATTATTTTAGAAACCACTAATAGTCGTATTTAAATCTTGATTATAAAATAATTCAATTGAAAATAAGTGAGAAAATATTCTCTTTCTTTTAATCAAGATTTTAGTAAAACAATTTTTTTAATATTAGATAATTAAAAGTAACTAAAATGTATTTGGTCTAAGTAATTAAATTATTTAACAAAAGTTGAAACTAAAATTAGATTTTTTAAAGTTTATAATTTCTTTTTATAAAAAAGTTAATGTAAACTAGCTAATGTACAAGTTGTATAATATTAAAAAATATTTAAAATTAAGTTTTTCAAACACTTGAAAGTCATTGAAAAATGTTATTTAAAACCAATTTAAGTTATAATTAGAGTGTTTTTTTTAAGGAATGTTTTAGTAATAAAACTACAGATTGTAAAAAATGCTGTTTAAGGATTTTAGATAAGATAGTTTTGAAATTTTTGTATATTTTTTTAATTAAAAATGGTGAAGTTGAAGTTATTAAAAGTTACAGCTATATTTTACCAGATATCAATTTTTCAAACTTTAAAGCAATAATACAAAATAAAAGATAGTAATCCAATTAACCTTAGTAAAACTTGCAGTATCAAACAATTAAATGCTTAAAGAACTTTAAGTAAAAGGTTACATACATAAGGGTATTAACAATAAATTATAAAGCTTTTATATAATCTTATTTAATAAAAACCAGTTGTTGATGATTTAAATGTATTTTTACAATTTTTTTGTAAACTAAAGATTATGTTTTATTAAACTATTTATGAAATATAATTATTTTATAAACATTTAAATTAGAAAACTTGAATATTTTTTTTGACCAAGTATTTTAGAAATTTTAGTCAGACATTGTTGAAGATATAAAAGTAATACGAATTTTAACAAACAAACTTCATTTATTAGATATTTACATTTATCCCACACTACAAAAGCAAAAGTTAGTGCTTATGTTTTTTAAATAGCTTAACTTATGAGCTTGTGAATAAAAATAAACAAAGTTTAATCTTTATCATGTAAATTTTCATAACTTCATCAAAAAAATAATTTCATACTAATTTACCGCTCAATACAATTTCGATAATTGATTTGTTTTCCACTTGATTTGAAGAGCTCTTGATAATTTGTAAGATGTTTTCACTTTTTTCATCATGAAGAAACAGATGAATCTTTTCAGACAGATTACCGTATGCTTGAGCTTGTGGAAACTAAAAATATTTATAGTTGTTGATAAACAAAATAAAATAAAAATAATTTGTTACAATAAGAATAAAAGATTAAACAGCAACTATTTTTCATATCTCAAAATCATTGCTTATTATTATGGAAAAATTAAAAAATAATGGTTATTTTAAAAGTATGCATTATGTAACTAATATTTGAATAGTAGTTTAAAATATAATTATGTTTTTGTAGTTTGAGATCATTTTGCTATTCTTACTTTTCTAATAAACAGCAAATTATAAACTACACTATCTTAATAATTAGTAGTCTCATAGAATGCTTTTATATAAAATTGTAGATTTATGTTTTGTTTATAAAAGCTTCAATCATTTAAATTTCGGTTAAAACAATCCATATTTTTTAGTTTAGTGGTTTATTTTTAAAAAAAATTAATTAAGATAAAAAAGTAAAAATTATTGAAAACTGTTAGTACCTGCTTTGAAACTGTAGTAGCGGCCAGTTCTTTCAACTCGTTCAGAGAAAAATTGTTTCTGGTGACTTGTATGTGCTCTCTGAGCAGTCCAAATTGAAAAGTGAAGTGCATTGGACAAATTGAGTTTGTAACCGATACCATCCTCATATCATTGCTCAGCTGAGCAGCATCATTGGATTGATACATTGTGTTTATCTTCTGCTCGTTTTTGTTGATTTTGGTTTTATAACAAAACTTAAAAACTTTAAAGCTTGGTCTAAAAAGCAATAAAGAAACTAAAAAAGTATATTTCAATTAGTAAGAAGTTTGAGAGATTACGTAATAAAACACTTGTGTTTAGTATTAGGTAAATTATTTGATATGTAAACATTTAAAGTCTATGCTTTTTTTTAATCATTTGCTATGTAAATTTTATATATAAATTTTGAGATTTTAAACTAAAATTAAAAATAATTAGAACAAATATTTTAAGTATTTTTTTATTTGAACGAAAAAAATTACTCTTTTCTTATTTCAAATAAAAGTTTAGTTTTGATATCATAAATCGTTATAAAAAATAACACTTTTCAATATTCAGTAAAATTCTATTTTAATTTTAAAATATGGTTATAAAAGCTACAACATTTTTTTCTAAAATGAAACAAAAACCATGTATTAAAATAACCCTTTTTTTTCTATTTTAAATTTTATTGCTAGATATTTTAATTATCATTCATTTTTAGAGAAATTACAAAATTATTATGCTACGGATGTGGCAATTTAATTTAGAAAACTTTTTAAATTTGGCCATTATCAATTTAGGGCAGTATTTACTTATAATTTTAAATGTTTTAATAGTAGTAAGTCAAACTCGTTTTAATCAGTAAAACAAAAGTATTAGACTTGAAAGAATCAAAACAGTTAAATATATAACATGAGTTTTTTAAGTTAGAAAATTTAAACAGTTTCTTATTATCTTACGCTACATGTGTGGCCTAACTATATACGGGTCCTAATGATAGTTGTTTTTATAATCAACAAAATTAGAAAGGACAAAGTATTATAAAGTGCTATAACAAAAACAATTCTTTGTAAAAACTGTTTAAAATTTACCGGCCTGTTGTTAAATGTACAATCTAATATACTTTTTTTTTTCATAGTTCTAACATATGTATTAAACATTGAAAAAATGTCTGAACTGTAACTTAAAAAACAATTACACTTGCTTTTTTTAGGTATAGGCAAATACCCAAAGCACTCTGACACAAACATTTTTTTATAAAAAAGATTAAATTTTGCAAAACTTTCAATAAATGTACAATCTAGTACACATTGTTTTTCATTGTTCTAATTAATGTATTAAAATTTCACAAATATCTGAAATTTACCCTAAAAACACCTAAAAGTCCAGTCTGATTTTGTCCAGTGAAAAAACGACTAAGGGCCCTAAAGCTAGATTTAAAAAACTCTTTGAATTGAAATTTGCAAGATTGGAACCTAGTGGTCAACATATATACAAAAACAATGCATAACATTTTCCAGTACAAAATAAATAGTCTAACTCACTAAAAAAAATTTTTATTATACATAAATTAGAGGCATTTGTTTTATGGGGGCACTTCTTGATTTTCTCAAAAAATTAAAAATTAACAAAAAATTATAAAAAAGTACAGAAAAGTAAAAAATTACTCCATGAAACTTTCCTCAAATTGTCTTGAAACACATTTAAAATGTTTTTTTTTGATGATTGCTACATTTACAAAAAAAATTCAGCCAAAAACTTGAAGGTCCAATTTTTAAGGTCCCATACAATTTAAAAAGAAGTTGATTTCAGAAAAATGTAAAAAGTGCAATGGTGGTAAAAGCTAGAAAGCTAATTGTTTTTTGTGTTTTTTTTATGTGATTTGCAACAACAATATATAAAACTAACTCAACTCAAAGGTTCGGGCAACTTGATATATATATATATATTTATTTATTTATTTAAATTAAATATTATTCAACTTGAAGATTTTATTAAATTAAAAAAGTATCTAAGCTTTATAAAAACAATTAAAGTTTATATTTTATGTTTAACAATGTGTTATTTGTAATTTATATAAAAATAGTAGAACAACAAAACTATCATGCTACATTTTAAAACATAATGTTTAATGAAAACAAAGACTGAATTATGAGAGATGACTTAATGATAATACTACTTTAAAAACCATATAAACATTCTTTAAGTGTAACATAAACCTACAAAAATTTGATGAACCTGAAGCTTAATTTAAAGCATCAGTTCCCAAAGGGGTGATATGCTTCTTTTGGGAAAACCTGATTTAAAAGTATTGAGTATATTTATAGAACTGTTTCAATTGCTTGATTAGTAGTGTTACTAAACTCCAAAAATATGAATATTGTAAAATTTTTACATAAACTTTATAAATTATATTTTCACCTATACATGAATTTGAAAACAAGAACAGTTTTCAATTTAACTTTTTTATCTAGCTAATTCATTATTCTTTTTAAAGTTATTGAAAAAGTTTACTTGAATATTATGTTTTAAATATTTCTAAAATAATATTCAGATCAAATACTTAAAAATGTGTTTTGAAAAAATAAATTAAAACAGTTGAGGTGTTTGATACTTCTTTGCACTCCCACCGTAGTCTGGTGCCTCTGGCTTTTACCAACCCACTAAAAGATAATTTTAAAGAACTTTTTTTTAAACAACTTGATATTTTAACAACTTTATACTTGATAAAAGAGTTGTTTTGTCAGTTTGTACAGTAAGAAATTTTAAAAATAAAATATGAACACAGACAACTATCATCAATGGACTGGTGTGGAGAAAGACCTTTTAGTCATAAGGTTTTTATTTATTTTCAAATTAAAAAATATATATATTTACTTATATTTTCTAGCTTATGGAAATATACTTCATCACAGTTAGACCTTTTTTTTTTAATATTCAAGGATAAATGCTGAAATAAAAAAAATATGAACCTTCAAATTTAATTTGTAGAAAATTTTATTCTGAAACTTGATATAGTAAACAACATTAAATTAAATACAAAAAAGACAAATACTACTAATTGGGTGTACCAAGTGATGAATAAAAGTTTTTTTTTTCCGCACCAAGTCCATTGACCATATTTTGAGGTGTCTATTATGCTTGTAGGTAGTTTGTTACATGGGTTACAGGACAGATCTTGTTATGAATAGAGTTGTAGTATGTAGAATAACTTAATGGAACTTATGAATTGAAATAGGTATTTTTGTAGATAATTTGTACTTTTTCTTATGAGTTTTCAAAAGTATTTTAAATGCTATTAAAACCTCTATTAGGTTAATTAGGAAGTTGTTTGTTTAAAAAAACACAAAAAACATAAAAGAATACTAACAAAATTTCTGAATAAAAAATAGTTGGCAATTATTGTACAAAGTTGAAAAAAAATTATATCAGTAGTAAAAAAAAGCCTTTAATTTTTATTTTAATGCTTAAAACTTATAAAGTAGACTTAACCTTTTTTGTAGTATGGTGTTCATAACCTAAATCAAAAGTTTAAGCGTAAAAGAATATGTTGTTATTTTTTTTTATTCCAAATCAATTGATTATGCGACAAGTTTTTAGTTTTAAAGAAATGTTGTTTTTTAAAACAACTTTTGAACTATATAGAAGAAATTTTTTAATTATTCAAAGTTGACGTTGTTTAAACCCTTTTTTATTTCATTTTCGATTCATTTTGGATTAAATTAGTTTATTTTAGTAATAATATTGTATTTAGTTTTATTGCCAACTAGACTACATTTGTTAAGCTACCGTTGAGTTGATTAACAAACTACTTTTTCAATTGTGACAAAAAGTAGTCGACTAGTTTAACCAATACATAGTTAATGTTGTTTAGCTATATACTGTTTTAATGCTATTTAATTTCTTTTTGTTTTAGAAGTTTAAAGAAAAATTAAATTGTTAGTATTTAAGTATTTTTTTAGTACTTTACTGCACCTCACAAGTCACAACTATCAATCTACAGTAGCTCCTGTGAGGTGACAGTCTACAACCCCGTTTTCATATGAAGACATGAAGAACCGCTGTAATGATGGTGAAACTAAGAAGCTTAAATCAGTCCATTTTTGGTTTCAGTCGAAAATGAGACAACCAATTAATCACATTTATTTTACTTTTTGATAGTTTCAAGGTTATATCTAAATAGCTCCTAAATTTTATCCGAATTAGCAGTAATTTTAATCAACGCAGAAATCAAGTTGAACCAACTCCTATGGGTTGTCGTGCTGTGAAGTCTAGTTTTAAAATTTTATTTGTTTTACTTTAATCAAATAACGTCTAACCTTAGAAAGATCTGATACTAATGCCTGTTGACCCCAATGAATCAACTTACTGCTTTTGTGAGCAAATATAATTTGGTGAAATTGTCAAGACTCATATGTGACAATGATAAAGTTTATTTTGTATTTGTTTTGTGAAGTGTTCAAAAGAAATTAGATTGAAACTTTAAAATTGTATGCTTAAGGTAACTAAAAGACATCTAAAAACTAAATAAATAGACTTAATGTAGTCATCAATAGTTTCGTTTTTATTAGCTTAATTTAATGCTTTCGTTTCTACAAAATAAACGCTTACTTTAATGACATCAAGATTACAAATGATATTAATTTAATTTTCTGTTTATTAAAACATTTTATCATTTTTCACAGTATCTCTTTGGATAGTTCCATTTAAAATGGTTGTTTGAAAGTATTTAATTACTTGGACTTTTTGTAACATCATTCCAATGAAAAGACTGCATAACATTTTTATTTCAAACGCATTCAAAGGATATTTTGACACATACAAAAGATAAAATTAAAAGTTTTATTTAATTTACTCAAGGTATAAGTAAGTAAAATAAATCAATTATTCCTATTTTGTGCATTGTTTTTTTATTCTTTTATAAATAAAACTTCTTTAAACACTGGAAAATACAGTTTTATTCATTATCAAATTGTTCTAAATTTTATTTTAGTGTGTTTTCGTCGTTTTAATTATTAGATTACATAAAAACTTTTACTAGACAAGACGTTAAAAGATACCCGTGGTGTGCGACCCGATAACCGAAAAGTTCTTCGTGCACCAGGTCCCAGGAGAAAATATTTTGAGCATTTTTTATCGTTCAATAAACTATACTACTGGATAACATGATTAAGATAAATAGTTTTTGTTTTGTTATATCTTGTACTTTTTGCTGTTGTAAACTTATTATAGTTTATCTATAGTTTAACATGTAAAAGTTTTGTAGTTAACCACTAATATAACGTATTGTATATCTAAATTAGTCATGGTTTAAAGTATCTGAAATAGAAGTTTTTATATCTTAAATATTTTTAAAACATTAGATTTTTAAATTGATTCAATAAATAATGTCGCATAAAATTTTTATTTGTAAATATAAAAACAAACTGTTGTCTTAAAAACTATATTAATGCATTAGTATTTCTTTAATTAAAGAAAGGTTTCATATGTTTGTATTCATAGAATACACAATTATTAATAACTTATATATACTTAACTTAATTTTGCCGGATGAATGGATACATAATTATTAAACAATACATTTAAAAAGATACCATTGGATTTGTAATGAAGGGTGAAAAAACAATGTCATAATGAAAACAACAACTGCGGCTCGCGATGATTTTTTTTTTGTTTGCATACCACTAAATGCCTACCGACTTCTACGACTAAGCACAATCACCATGATGGATACTTTTACTAACAGTAATGTTTTTATATTGATAAGGTATACAACCGTTAATAAACTTAATCTTGCTGCAGAAAACAAATACAAAACAGTTCTTTTAATACCACAAGAATGATAAAGATTGAACTTGCACTTTTTTTGCATGTGCTTTTTTATTTTGATTAAAAAAAAACATGTTGATTTTTAGATATACAAAGTTTTGTTTTTACGCTCCATTCTGTTTAGTTACTTTTCTCAATTCTATAATGTAATATGCAGTATTGTCATTATGTTTATTCTGAGTTTCATTTCATTATGAAAAATATGTATATAAAAACCGTATTATTAAATAAAATTTCTAAACTTGTTTGAATTTTTTCCGCAAAGGATTAAAGTTACATAGTTCTGTATACTTCGGCTTTACAGAACTACGTACATATGTAATTTTGAAAAGGTATTAAGTCTGTGAAACATATATTAATGGAAGTAGATTTTTTGTTTTCTTGTAAACTAAGTCTAAAAAGATATAAAAAAATTAATTTAGTGATAATTTGTTGTAATTCTTCAACTGAATTAATATAGTAGATTCAAGGAGTTTTACTAACTGGTTCTAAAGATAAACTTAGTAAGTTTAAATAATGTAGTGTCATATTCACTTTTAAAATTTCTACAGTAAAAGACAGTAAAATGGTCTTAATTATCATTTCTTAATAACATAAAAAGTAAACTTTGAATTTGAGTATAAATGATTGAACATTTATAACTAAACTAACATTTAAGTTTTCTACTATTTAAAAGTTTACTAAATTAAAGTACTGAGTTTGAAAGCTATATACAGAAAGTTCAGTCTTACTTTAACCATTAAGGTTAGAATATCGAAAAAGTTTATTTTTTAGGAAATACTAATTCAATTTATTCACGATTTTCAAATTGCAAAGTTAGTCAAATTTTACTCTATTTGTCTAATTTACTTTAGTTTAAAAATTCTATTTAGTTGAATAGTTAATTAAATTTGACTACATTTTTATTTTAAACTTTAAAATCAAGTTTGATTTAAACTGTTAAGCCTAGTCAAAATATGTAAATAAATTTAGTACCTAAAATAGTTGAATATAACATTAAAAATATAAAAATATTTTAATTTAATTGTGCATTTAAAGACGTCTCAATAAAATACTTTCCAAAAAATTTCATCTTTATAATGAACCACACCAATTATTATCTTAAATTTAGTTAAATTTAAAATAGTTTGGACAGGAAAGAGTAGTTTATCCTAACTTTATTCATATCTGACACTCAAGGAGATATGTAAATCAAGGAGACTGATAATTCTAAATTACAACAATTAACTCAGCAGTTAGAAGTCACCAATGTATTAGCTAGTCAAGCAGTAATTAAGAAAACCACAATGACTCTTCAAACAAAGTGATCAAAGAAGACTTGGTAGAGCATAGAAAAAAGGTTTTTTATGTTGCCAATCTTCTTAAATAAACAAAATCAAAGAAAACAAACCACACCGAATTAACTCCAATAAAAAATAGTGTATATCAAAGAATAGTAGCCACACGTGAGGAAGCCAACATGGAGTCGACCGATGGTCATAATTAAAAGGAACTGAACTAGGTGAGATTTTAATGTCAACTGATTATTATATATTGATAACATTTATAAAAGAATTTGCTGAAAGCACTGAAAACTCCAACCTTAAATACTATTTTTCCTCGTTGCAAATAGTAAGATAATTAATAAACCGGGGATCATAAACCGGGGATAAAACATAAACCGGGGATCAAACGGGTTTGTTTTGTTTAAGGTCATAATAGCTACTGAGAAAGTAATTGCAAAAGAAGCTGCTCTTGAAGTCAATGATAAAGTTGTCTACCCTGAAAACTTCAAAATGTGTTGACGTTATTGATTCATGTATGGTTTCAATGAGTCACTAACATATGAGTATGCCATGTTTTACTTTAAAGAAATTTCTGCAAGATTTATAGTTACGAAAACAAAATTAAAAAAAAAACTAAAATCACTGCAAAATAACTTTTGAAAAAGATGGCAAATTTCTAAAGTTAAAAACGCAACTCATACATTTGAAGGGAAACGTGTCTATGCCGTTAAGGATAATGCAGGTTCCATACGACCAGAAAGTTTCAAGCGACCACGTACTTTCCAAAAACCAGGAAATTTCCAACAACAAGGAAATTTTTAACATCAAAAAAATTGAAGAGAATGTTCCAATCAGGGATTCAAAATCCGAAGTCACCAGCAAGAAGTACGCTACTGTAAACCCCTGGGGTAGAAAATGAAGCTAATCCTAGATTTCGCTGATCGGTTTATATTGCTTTTTGATTCAGCATAAAAGAATGTTCCGTTGATAACAACTTTTATATTTTCATATTAAGTTTTAAAAATAAATTTTTACAAGTTGCAATTATACATAATTATTGTTTTGGATCGTTTAGTTGTCGACAGAAACTGTAAAAGAATAACAGTATGTCTTATATTTTTCTAAACAGTACAGACATTTTCATTATAAATTGTACAATCTTCTGAAAACTATCTTTTCTAATTTTTTTTTATTAATAAAACATAGTACTATTATTTTATCAAACAATGTTTTGTTAAACGTGTTCTGGGAGATGCTCAAGTTATTAATTTTTTAAAATTGACTTTAATAATCCTTAAAATGAAGAAATATTTTTCTAAAACAACTACTGTATGAAACTATTAAATTTATCCAAAAAGTTAAATCATTTGTTACACAGTTGGCTGCCACGCTGCCATTGACCATTTTAGTGACTAAAAACTTAAACCAAGAGTTTAGTTGTTTAGAGATAGGCTTCTTTAATAACTGGGTTTAGTTCTGTTTTAAGTATATTGAAAGTTATGTAAGCTTGAATAGTAGCAAGTTTCTGCTATTTGAAATTTTGAAAAAATCTAAAAACCCTAAAATTTCTGTCAAAATTAAGGCCTACAGCAATTACTAAAAAATAACCTTAAACGCTTTTTAAAAATGTGTTTTTATTTTATTTTCTTTGTTTTGGTTTAGTGTTAATAAAAGATATCAAAATTATTTGAATATTAAAAAAAAAACATTTCTCATTAAAAAATTGCTAAATTTTCAAAAAGATTATAGATGTACTTAGGGCGATATAGAGTTTGTTTAAGAGATAAATGTCTCAATTGCCTATCGCAGAAATTTCTTCTTTTTTATGCTGTAACAAATATGACAAAAATTCTATATAAACATTTACATAAAAATATATCAATAGGCATAAAAATATTTTTAGGTTTCTACAAGCAATGTTTTGATGCCTATTTTCTTTTGTATTTTTGAAAAAAGTACCAACTTAAAAAAAATAAAATCTATAAAATTTTTAGGTTTTATATAACTTGTTTTTTTATTTGATATACGTTATACCAAATTTTATAAAAATAATAAAATATTTTCCAAATAAGTATTTCAGGTATCTTTCTGTAACTTACTGCAAGCAAATTTTTGACAAAAACTATGAAGAATTTTGAGTAGTTTTTTCACTGTAAAACTTGTTGAGTTTGAACTTACATAACTTTTTAAATACCTAAAGCAGAAAGTAACAAACCAATTTTGAAAAAATAAATCAAGGTCTATCTAAGAATGTTCAATTTTTAGCTTGATTTTATGTTCTGCAATTTTTTTTTGTAGTTATTGGCCGCTTGAACCCCGTTTTCAGCCCACTGTGTGTTACTTTGATTTAACTGATTGATTATAAACTTATAAAGGGGTTTTGTTAATATCAATGTAAAATATATCAAAAACTTTTACTTTATTAAAACTTTATAATTGATAAAAAATGTCTTTAAGGGTAGTAATTTTATTTTACATTGTAAATTTAGATATTTTTAAGATAATTTAACTTTTTATGTAACAAAATCTATTTAGAATGCAGTTTGAGTTTTATGAATTTCTAAAATAAATTGTGGTAGAAAACTTATTATTTATTTGTAATGCAGCTTAAATAATTGTAATGTTTATTTAGTTCTGAAAATTCATTAAAATAAATTAAATGGATTTTAAGATTTAAACTGTTTAATAATCCAAAAATACTACTTTAAAATAAAATGTTAAATAATTTATATCAGTATAAAAAACTTATTTGTTTATCAAATATAATTTAGAATGCAGTTTGTATTAAAATAATCATCAATATCTTTATCTCTGCAGTAGAAAAAGTAATCCTAAAACACTTTTGAAAGTTTTTATCAATTTATCAAGTTTTAAATTTTGTTTAATTATCATTAGTTTGTACTTTCTTTTATTTTACTCAACAACTGTATATAAATATGAAACAAGTTTACGTGTTCTATATTAGAGGTATTTTTTACCCGTTTATGAAAAAAAAAAGTTTAAACTTTAAAATTTCCTTCAAAGTAAGGATTTTAACTTATAAACAAACAATTATGCACATAGAATTATACAGTACAATTTGTTTATAAGAACATCTTTGCTGTACTAATTTAAAACTATTTTTTTATATAACGGCCCACTTTAAGCGACCCTAATTATATTTTCCCATAATATTTAGTATAAGTTATTAAAAAACCCTTGAATAGTACAAAGACTTTTTTTTGCCTACGTTCGTGAATTACAGAATATCTAATATAATTTTCAAACTATGGCTTTTAACCTTTTTACAAGTCAAGCCTTCTCTTTGCTTCGACCATTTTGGGAAACTCTGTACCATTAGCTAATATCTATAAATTCATAACAAATTTTGGAAAAACTCAACGTGATTAAAACATTGATATTCGTTTAATAAAGGGAGCAAACCTCAATGTTTACATTTATTAATATGGTTTTTAGGTAACAATGGTGACAGGTCTAATATGCGAGAACACATTTTTGCACGGGAGTAAAAAAAAATTAAAATAGAAGAAAAATAAAACAGGAAAATACATTAATAAAAAAAAAAAAAATAAAATTACCCACCGAGGACAGGGGTAACAATGATAGTAAAATAAAAATTCAAATAGAAATTATCAATTAAGTTTAACAAAAAACGAGAAAAAATAAATTAATAACAAATTAAAAAAGAAGAAAAAACGTTACCAACTGAGGGTAAGGGGTAACAGTGATAGTAAGTAAAGGACAAAAGTATATATACTTTAAAAATAAAAAAATTAAATTAAAAAAATTTCAACTCGTGCAAAAATGTCTTCGTGTAAAAGTTTCCCTTCGTGCACATTTGACACCTACTCTCAACAGTTGTTTTCAAGGTTCAGTTTTGACCAGCATATAAAAAGATATGTCCTTAATGATTCAAGTTCACCAAAAGTAAACACTTCAGTTGGGCCAACTATTTTTTTGATCTGAAACGAGACAGATTGATACACGTATATACGATCTAGGTTTTGTTTCTGTACTTGTAAACCTTATGTGCGACTACTGTAAGAGTTGGTAGTGATTTATATAACCCAGAATAAAGTTTTTTTTTTAGTAATAAGATAATATAGTGTTAGTTTGTTTGTAATGCAGAGCAAAAAGATTTATTTTATGCTAAATTACGTTCAATTATAAAACAATCACTATTTATCTGAAAAAAACAGAGTCTTACATCAAAGTTAAGACAGAAAAACTAAATAAAGCAAATAAATTAAAAAAAACTTCTTGTAAAAAAGAATAAATAACATTATTTGATTACAAAAAAATTAACTAGAGTGATCGGGGGTTACCTTGCATAAAGTATGAGAAACTTGATCCTTTTGGTAGAAATAGGATTTTAAAGCTCTTATATGACAGACTTTAAGATTTTTTTTCACTACTAGCACAGATAAAACCTAACTTAAACTGGAGTATCGACATGATACCACTAATTATAATAAATAAAATTATTAAAAACTCATAGTTATCAGTTAACACTGTTTTAGCCGTAATAATGATTTTCTTTTGGTACGATAAAAATATTGTAAGCTTTTTTAATCATACACCGGCTATTGTACAAGTGTGTATATTGTTTATTTATATGTAAATGTTTGCAACTCCCTATTGGTTAAATTTAATTAGCATATATCTGCAGTCAACTAAACTTTTGAGAAAATTGTTTATTTTCATTGCACTTTTATTTTCTATAACTAACTGAAGTTGCTTATTTCAATTAATTATAACTATCTTTACTTCCATGAGTTAAAAAAAAATTAACTATGTAATTAAATAAAAAACTTAATCTAACTAAGTTTGAAGTCTTATAAAAGTAAAGAGTATTAATCTTAAGAAAAGTTAATTTTCCAACTTCTCTTTCTAAGTTATCTATAACCAAATTATTAAGTTTAAATTTGATTAAATAGTAAACTATGATTATTTAACAATTTTTTTTCTAAATTTTACTAAGAAAGCAAAGCCATGTAAAAGATGTTTGAAACTATGTTATAAATTTAATCATGTTTAACAAATATATAATGCAAAGAAAACATGATTAAATTATTATTTTCTTAAACCATAAATCGGCATAAAAACTTTATAGTAGTGAATCTTCAAATTTTGATAACATTCAGTGTTTAGCAAGAGAAAATTAGTCAAGAATGTTTCCTAAAAAAGCAAGAAAAAGTTTTGGGAGAAATTAGTAGAACTAATTGTGTGGGCACATTTATTTCATTGTTATGCTAGACAGGGTATCTAAGTATAATTAATTATTAAGAACTATTTTTAATTTGAGTTTACTTAAAACTTTTCAAAAGAAACTGTATAAGTTGTCTCTTTTATTTTGTAGCTTTAATAAATCATCATTGTGATTAAGTTACAATCGAACAACTAAATAAACATTTATTTTTCATCAAAGATTGAACACATTATTCTTTCAAAACAGTTAAATAACCTTTTAAAGATGTTAAAAAATCATGCAATACAATAAACAATCGTCTAAATAATTTAGCTTGTAAATAGTCAGGACAAAAATCGTAACTTTATCAAAAGTGAATTTTTTTTGTATATAAAATACTCAGACAAATTACGATATAAAAAGAAACAATGTAAACATGCGTTCAAGTAATTCAAGATATATTATTGCGTATGTGAAAAAAAAATTTGGAGTGTTAAGAGAAAAGTGTAAAGAGTAAACAAATTGTTATAAAAAACGAACGAGTAAGAGTGAACACATAAAGTTGTTTGTTCAGTTTTAATATCTTAGTTTTACAGTTTAATATAGGTTTTGCTTGTCAAATAACTTAGATTATTTTTATCAACAAAAAAAACTAGTATAAATAAATGCATACAAATAAAAAGAAACAGAAATAAATATTTCCGAACCGTAAATTTAAGTGAGGCATTAAAAGAAAGTAATTAAAAGTAAACTGATACATAAAGCATAAAATAAATTTTGTACGTGTTGTTACAGTTTTTAAAATAACTTTTGAATTGTTTGAATGTTTTAAGCTTTTTATTTATAAAAATATGAAGCATTTTGAATTAACAATGAAATATTAGAAACTAAAAAATTACCCGACAATGCTTTAAAAATTTACAAACTTTAAATGATCCAAAATAAATGTTATAATAAAAAAAGTTAAACTTCAAGATACTTATATTGCCTCAGGCAAGAAATAATTGTTATTAAGTTAAAATAAACAAAATCATATTTCTAACAAGGTCATCTTTTTAAACAGATTCTTTGAAAGATAATAAACTTTTAATGTAAAAAAAAACATAAATTTGTTAATTCCTGTAATCTAACTTTTATAATAAATAAAAATTCATAAGCAACTTCTACAGATAAACTTAATAATAAATTATTACTTGAATATTTTAAACACCTAACGACAAGCTGTGCGTGCTTAAGGATTGCCGAACTGGGCCTGGGCAGCCTGCTGAGCGGCTTGCTTGGCCGCCGACTGGACAACGGGGTTCTTCGTGGCCCTGTTGGCGAATTCGGCCTGAGCCTTCTCGAAGCTGGCTCCCGTGGTTCGGTACAATGTGTGGACCTGCGGTAAGTTACGGGTTGAGTTTGGCAAGTGTAAAGATAAATTGCAGATGTAAAAAACCTTTTATATAGTTCAAATTTTAAAAGTAACAAGTGAAAAAAAAAAACAATTTTTCTTTCAGAACAGGTTTTGTCTATTTTAAAAACAGAGTTAATTATTATTTTTGTATAAATACTTTTAAAGTATCGAAACTTTAAGAAAACTAATTTTAAATATAAGTAACATTTTAAGAAATGAAAGCTTCATTTAGGTTGAACATTTACTATGAACCATACTTTTTAGAATATTATATATAACAATTTTTAAGCTTGAAATATTTAAATTTTAGTAATAGCAAGTTACGTAAACTGTTGTATAAATAATAACATCTTCATCAACTTTGTTGGTTGAACTCATTATTGTGTAAATATATAAAATAAACATTACATAGCATTTAGTGTAGCTCAAAAAGTATTTATTGCCTAATAAATTTTCATTGTAACTTCAACAAAATGTAAAATTTCTAATTAGATATTTTTTAAGCTGTAGTAGCCATCTGATTTGTGTTTTAAATTATAAATCGAAGTTAAGATGGAAGTTTCTAACTGTAAGAAGTTCACCTTTCATATGAGTACTTCATAGTTTATGCAAACAAAAGTAAACAGTAAAAGGTAGCTTGAAGAAAATTCAATAATCCTGTTTTTTTAGAAACTCTTATAATTTTTTAAGCTATATGGCAAAGTTTTAATTGGACTTTAAGAAAAACTAATATGTTTCCAACTTAAAATAAATGTATACTTTATTTCTAACTTTTTAAAACATACTCGAATTATCAAAAGTATAGCTTACGCTAATATTTTTCATAACGTTAAAAAGATATAAAAAGTTTATGATAATATTCTAACCATATTATTGCTAGAAAACAAAAATTAAATTAAGAAAAAGGTAGAGAAAACAGAATGAAATATATTATAAAACTTGTACGTTACAGCCTTCTAAGCTGAACGATTACAGACGCATATAAGCTTTCAAAAGTGTGGTTAGCAGGCGTATTTCTTATACTGATGACAGTATTAAATCTTAATGTTTATAGAGTGGAAAAAAGTTAGACAATTTGTAAGTTTAACTTGGTGAATTACAAGTGCATCTATAAAAATGACTCATAAGAAAACTAAAACTTGAATACTAAAAGTTCCCCTGAATTTTGCTTATGCATTTTAAAGTTTAGAATTTAACTATAGTCATTTTTTTAGCAAAAATGTTAATTATTTTTTAAATACTTTTTATTAAGAAATAGAACTTTTACTTACAATTCTAACTTTCATTTGAATAATTAAAAAAATAATTTTCAAACTTTAAGAACATGAAATAGAGATGAAACATTTCATGTTGATAAAAACTATAAATAAAAAAAGTTATAAAATTAGTTCATACATAAAAAAATATATATGCTCTAGATGGAAAAAGTTTTGTAATACTTTAGTAACTTTTTACAAATAAAGAGCAATCTTTTTACTTCTGATAAAAATTTAAACACTTTTTTTTATAACTACTTTTAAATTTTAATCTATAATAAAAAGTAAAAACTGTTAAAGCATGTATATTGTAAAAAAAATACTTTTTGAAATTGAAAGCAATAATTGATATGAATAAAATTCATTAGTTTTTTAATAACTTAAATTAATGACTAAAGTTTTAGATAAACTAAATTTAAATTTAAGTTAAAAAAACTTAACTACTTTTCTCACTATAAATATTGAATTGGTATTTTAGTATAACAACAACTTGTGTTTAACATTCTTTAAACAGGAACTTACAAAGCTATATCAGTTCAAAGAACTTTGCTTTAAGGTCTCTTTAATAAAAATTATTTCAACATTATTAATACAGCCTATCACCTTTTATGAACACACAATAAACAAATCTTACCTTTTTGAGAAGGATAATTGAGCCGGCAGCCATGATGGAGAGCAAGATGCACTCAATGAAGAAGATGGCCTTCACTCCAGCGTTGTAACTTGCCATTTCTGAAAACGCAAATATCCACCCCACGGTACCAACACCCGGAGGTCCAACTGCCATGACAACAGCCCAGCACGCCTAAAAAACATTTTTAAATAGTAAATTAGTTTTGGTATAAGTTCAAATTGAAAAACATTAGACTGTAAATGAAATTGAGCTTTTGATGAAAAAACAAATGACTTTGGAAATTTTTTAAACACTATCAAAAACTCATTTTAAACAAATAAAAGTGGGGATGTAGAAGATTTTTTTCTAATCTTTCTTATCCAGAAGTAAGAAGTATATTATTTAGTAGAAAATGTAGATAAAGCATACTGATGTATTTAAAATATGTTTTAAAATTCAATAAAAAAAACTGCACTATCATAAAAAAAGAGTAAACTAACAAATGTTTAAAAGTAATATTTATCTGTTAAGCTATCATAACAAAACTTTAAAATACCTGTAATAATAATAAGAAAACATAAAGCTTAAAAAGTAATTATTTATGAACGCAAAAAGTTTTACTTTTAAAATTTAAGCTTTTTTTAAATAGTTTTGTTGGTATAATTTTACCTTCAAATTATAAATTGTACACCAACCTGAAAGAACATGATGAAAAAGAAAGCAAAAAAGTTGAAGGAGCTGTCATTCTTAAAGGCATTATAAACTGGTCTATACCAGCACATGGAGCAAGGAGTGAACATGACAAACCACAAGAGAGATAGGCCAAAGGCCTGGCCGCCAGTAGTATTGTCTTTAGGAGCGGCTGCAAACGCTGACAAAGCAGCAATAACATTGAAGAACAACACTGCAGCATAGTATATCCATAAGTAGTAACACATTTTGACAACCTTCTGAAACTCTGGCGGTATGTCAACTGCAAAGTCCTGATAAAAGCATGGGTTGAGGGGAAACCATTTTGGAAATGGCGGCCAGTTGTTCTGCCTGGTTGCAAACTTCCCTTGGTTCAGCTCCTGCTCGCGCCTTTGAAGCTCTTCTGCTTTCTTTTCCAACTCTTCTTGCCTCTTCAAAAGTTCTTCATGACCAGGAAGAACTTGTGCTGGTTGCTGAGGGACCGGGTCAGCTGTAACTTTTGAGGTCGAGCCGTAGCCTTCAAAGGGAGGAGGATTTTCAGGGGCAGCTTGCATCATGGAAGGCTGATCGGGCTGAATAGTTGCTCCATTGTCAGAAGCAAAAGGGTTGTAGTCATCCAGAGCAGCATTGTTTATGCTTGAGGCATTTGTTGCCTGCTGCACTGAGCCATCTGAAAACGGGTCAGCAAACGGGTTTTTGTCAACACCATCCATTTATAAAGCTATTTTTAAAACCTTGAATAATTAATTCACTATTTAAAATTTTAATATAAATATTGGGTAGTGCAGAAGTAGGTGGAGCATGCAAATGCACAGCATAAACATTAAACTTTTATTTTTATAAATTTTTAGCAATTAAATTTTGAATAAAACATTTAATTTTTATCCAAAATGTAAATTTCAAATAATTAAAAAACAAACTTTTTTTAAAATTACTCTATAATAGTTCTTAAATTTTTTAATAATTGCTAATTAACAAAAATTATAAAGTCTATTTAAATAAACATGTACAATATTCCTATTCATTATTGTATCTTTCTCTACGCCTTCTTTCATACTCTTCATTTTCCTGTTTTTCTTTGTACTGACTATAGTAAAATCCAGCAGCAATTGCTGCAATAGCAAATCCCTGCGCTTTTACACGATTTTGAAGATTTCTATTAATTGACATATGACTAGCCTTCTTGCTAGCTCCAAACACAGCTCTTGAAAAAAAGAAAACAGTGACTCCGATTGCTGCAAAAGCAAAAGGGTTTTGCGTGAACTTTTGCACAATGGGGCCTCTGAAAAACCCTTTTGAGAGTTCATCATTGTTTTCTTCGTGTCTTAAATAAGCTGGCAGTTCCCTTTTAATTTCTTCCACACTCATTGCCTCCTTTTGCTGCGTTATGTTTTTGACTACATTGTCTGGTAGTGAAGCAAGTAACTCATTATTTGATAAAACATCTTCTTGGCCTTCTTTCATTGTTTTTGTCTTTTCTTAAAATAAAAAAGCTTGGCGATTTATTCTAAAAGTATAGCTTGTTTAAAAATAACTATAAATTTTAACTAAAATACATTTAAATTTAATACTAATTTTAAGGAAAAAACTATATTTAGAAACTAATATCTGAATGTAATTGTTAAATTTGAAAATGTCATGTGTTGAAATCAATCTTAGCATCTTTTTTTATGTGTTGAAAATAAGGTTTAGAACTTACAATTAATTAATATTGCAGAGCAGAAACCAAATAAAAACCACCAGATTACTTTATATGAAAATAAAATACCTTTAAGTATTTATTATATGTTAAATTATAATTTACTTAAAATACTGTTTCATTTTTTTCGTTATGTTTAAAACTACTTAATAACTTATAATAATTTTAATGACATAAGAGAGGGTTATCACTTTTTGAATTATAAGTATCAGCCTGAGTGATCAAAAGTTAGCCAGAGTCCACTTGATCGAGTGTTTTTTTAATCAGAAATAGATATTTCAAACCAAATATTGAAGAAAAGTACTGTGAATTAAGATTGAACATCTAAAAATACCATAGTTATAACAAAAAGAAATAATATCCAGACATAAAATCAATACTAAAAAAAGAGAACTTAAAGTCAAAAAACTAACCAGAAATTTCAGAAAAATCAAAGTTAGCCAGATTTTTGAAAAAAGAACCAAACAAATCTGAGTCAGCCTGAGTTTTTCAATAAAGTTCAAAATAGCCAGGTGTGTTGCAACCCTGACATAAATTTCAGTTTTGTGGTACTTTGACAAAAATAAATGCTTAATATAGACTTTTTTTAGAATAAAAAACAGTAAAAAATGTGTAATTAATGAATTTTTTTACAACTGCAAACTGTATATGAATAAAACAACTTAAGTAATAGTTTTTAAACATTGTCAAAGGGTTCTTTAAAACTTACCTTATAAGTGTTAAATCATACAAACTACAACTTTTAATTTTTATTAAGAAATTAGTAGTTAAATGAAATAACAATAAAATATACACTTAAGGGCCTAAAAACTAAGGGTTTAAAGAGCTTTGTAGTTTTCTTTAAACTTTATACAAAAGACACTATTTAGATAAGAATACTTTAAATAGTCAAAACAAGTTTATATTATATTTACGGAATAACTGCTTTGGAACTTGTTGCTAGTTTTTGTTTTTGCCAGTTATTTATCAGTATTTTTATTAGTATATTATTTATATTTCTGCTCAGATTCAAACTTATTGTCAGTTAATTTTAAGTAGTTTGCTGAAAATACATTAAGTTTTTGACTCGCAAATATTTAGATTGAAAAAGAATATTTAAACAAGACTTCAGGGTTTCCTAATAAATTGCCACAAAAATAAAACTACTGACTTGGAACTTGACCAATACCCTTTAAGGGGCTTAAATTTTTTCTCATAAGTGTTAGAACTTAAAAGCTTAAATACAAAACAAAATAGTTAATACTTAATAAAATTAGATAATTTATTACAAAAATATTATTGAATCATAACACTTATATCATAACGGATAGATTTAGCTATAAAGTTTTGTAAAAAAAGCAGATCCAAGATTTGATGGTAACCATTACAGTTTAATTAGTTCATTAACAAACATTAATATTTTAAAAGAAATTTAATTACATGATTGAAAAAATACGACAAAAGAAGACAAAAACTTTTTAAAGTACTTCCGTTAAAGTTGTATAATGTACAAGAAAGTCTTAAAACTGAAATAAATAAAAACATACTTTAAGACCACAATTTTTTTTAGTCAAACAAAACATGAGCGCTTACTAATGGTACTTTGATACTTTTTTGAATTTCAAGGATATAGTTTTTTTTAAATTATGCCACTCTTTGAGACAAAAAACTAGCCTGAATCAGCTTAAGTTTATAAAAACTTATATATTCTAATAATTTTAGACATAAGGCTTAAAAAAACTAATAATCAAACTAAATACCTAAAAAGGGTTGCCACACGCTAAAGCAAGGTTTCCAACCAAGGGTATGAGATGGCTTTTAATACTTGTTAGATAAGTAAGGATATTTTCTATAATTTGGGTGAATGCAAGCCAAAATTTATTTTACTAAACAAAACATAACAATTGATTTTTAAGGCTAACAAGCATTTTAAATCATATAAAGAAATTTAAAGTTTTAATTATTATCTCATAATCTCAGCAAATTTTTGACAAATCTTAAAAACTCATTACTAATTTAATTGTTATTTCAATTGTTGGTTTACAAAAAAATATTACTACCATTACCTGAATCTAAAGCTTGTTATAGTTATTATATCTACTAAAAACCTAAGTTTTTTTTTAATTTTTAGACTAATGAGAGTGTACATCTTTTATTGAAAATATTACTTTTGCATACCTAGCACAGCTAATTCTATTTTTTTAGTACCTAGTTCATATTAAAATGTATAATAAGTCTTTGTTTCAAGTTAAATCCTAATTTCATTTATTCTTTCTGTACCTTTTCCTCACTTCTTTTCAAATATTAAAAAACAAACTGACAAGGTCATAGGCCAAAGCATTGTTTTTTTTAACTAAACGTTATAAAAATAAATGTCTTAGTATTTAAATATTTATACTTCCTAGAATACATTTTTTAAAAAGTACTTAATCCTTAATTATGTCAAAGAAAAGGAAGTTGAACGATATTTATGTAAAGTTTGGTTGTACTTGTACTGAAATAAATGAAGCCTTGCAAAAACTACAATGCATGTTTTGTAATATTGTATTTTCAAACGCAAATTTGAAGCCATCTAAGTTGCAAGAACCCTTTAACAACCGACATTGTGGAGCAGATGTTTCAGGTCATGATGTTGAATTATTAAAAGCAAATAGGATCCACTTTGAATCACAAGGAATACTTCCAAAATTGGGTTTTGTGTCTGCTGACAAACCAAATTTAATGGCTTCATACCATGTGGCGTCCAAATCAAAGAAGCCTTATACAATTGCTGAATAGTTGATAAAGCTAAGTGTATCACAAATAACAAAAATTGTTCTGGGAAAAGAAGCTTCTAAAAAGTTTGAATTAGTGTTATCAATTAATGTTATTCAGAGTCAAATTGGTGATTTAAGTTTAGATATTTTAAATTAAGTTATTGCTGATAACAAAGCTAGTCCCTTGAAAATTTCCAGTTGGACAAAACAACCGATCTTAACATATAGTACTAACTTGAATGTGCATTTATTAACTTGAACGTTAACTTATATTTTAAATGAACATATTAATATAAGCTCCAATCATGATAAACATTAATTTCAGATTTATAACCAAAAGTAATATTTTATTTTTAAGAATAAATTTAAATTCAAAAAATAATAATTTTGTAGCCTATTTTGGTAAGTATTCTTAAATTGTGGTCTAGTGTTCCAGAAATTTTTAAAAACCTAAAAGGCTCAGTTTGAATACATTGACAAAAAATTCTTGTTGAGCCAGTGTACTGAGTAAGTTTAGAATGCTTTGATTGAGTAATTTGTTTTACATGCAGATATTACTTTATTGCTTTTTATTGGTACTTGTTTTCTGTTTATCTTAATATATGTATGGTCAGTTTTGTGTGTGTTTATTCTAATTAATAGTAAGCTAGTTTTAGTCTGTTGATAAAGAAAAATATTTATATGGGTATGCATGGTTTTTATTTGCAGTTTTCCAGTTTTGTTTGTTAGCTGAATTTTATTCGTTAGCTGTATTTTATTTGTTAGCTGTATACATTATTAATTGTTAGCTATATACATTAAACATTATTAATTACTATTGCATAACTTAATTAAAATTTTTCTTACTTTTATTAGACTAATACTAATTCTACTACTATAAGTTTCCAAAACTACATTTTTCTTAATTGTTTTTAATTACAATCAACAAAAACACCAGCAAAAGTCTGCAGAGCAGAAGTGTGAATTTTTGTATGCTGTTGATTTAGGGTTGTGACTGACTGATGAGTCCTAATAAGGACAAAACCGGTCTAAGTCTACCTAAGGCTTGTGGTCCAATGATCAAATTTGCATGATCTCTTTATTTATTTTTTTCTGAGTAACATATCAGTAAAATAGTTGCTAAATAGGTTTTAAGGTTGTTATTTAATGTAGTAAATAAAAAAAATATTCAACTAGTTTAATGTATTTTTTCAACAATAGATTAGAAGTTCACTCTGGTGGCAGTGATCACATGTTTGGATTGGTGTTGTGATTTTTTTGTTATAGGGCCATGAACACTTGCTTTGGGATTTTAGTAGTTTTTAGTGTTGAGATTTTAGCCTTATGAGTGTTCTCTAAATGGCCTGTCACAAAGGGTTTTTTATTTGTTTTTTGCTTATTTTTTGGATAATTAAAGTCAATTACACATTAAAATCAAATAACACACTCACTTCTACCCAGAAAACGTTTTTTGTTGCAAGAGGTAGAGTTTGAGATTTATGTTTTTTACCTTAAAAAATAGTGAAGAACTAGCAACAAGGTCAAAAAATTTTAAATAAACATTTCAAAATCAATAGCAGTCATGTTCTTTTACAAAATTGGTTATATAAAATAACAAATATTGAAACCAGATCAACTTAATCTCATTCTATATATCAAAAATATGTCATGAGATTTTTATAAAAACCAAAAATGTCCTGAGTCAGATGAGTTGAATGCAAGATTTAAACCTAGTAGTCAAATTATGTACAAAAAATTGTGTAAAATGAACAAAACCTAAATGATATAAATTAAAACAACAAAACTTTGTATTAAAACTAACTTCATTAAAATTTAATTCAACCTGAACTTACATAAATTTATTCAAATTAACTTAAGTCAGCCAGAGTCCAGTTTTTCAACATAAAAAACATATTTTTTATGATTAAAAAACATCAGTCTCAAACTCCACCATTTGCAAAAATTAACTCTAAAATTTTTGTAAGGAAGCATTTCTAAGTTACTCAAAAAATTCTTTTAATAATGTGCAATGTCTTAAAGACAACTTGAACATTTATAGATCATTAAAAATTACTCTTAACTAAATCAAAATATTCTTAAGATTAAGGTCACATGCATAAGACTTCAGAGTTGTCTCAACTTAATTATTTATTTCCATTTGCATTCTACTATTGCTCAACCTAACACAAAAATATCAAGTTGAGTTTTCTGGTCTATTAAAAATTAGCTTAGTACCAGGAAAAAGTATTATATTTAAATTATTTGTAAAAGTTTATTAAAAGTTCTCATTCCATATGTTATTTATATTTTTAAAAACGATTTAGAATTCAATTTTTGAAAGTATATTCACATGTAATTTATTTTTTTCAACCTATATAATATTTTAAAATTAAATAAGTTTAAATATTTCTTAAGCCTATACAAAGTTTAAATTCAATTAAACATTGTATAAAACAATTAAACTACGTTATTTCAACTTTATGGTCCTGACCCTGAGTAAGTTATTCTTTGATTAAAAAGAATATTAGTCTTTATTATCTTCGAAGTTATTATAAAGACTATTAGTTTTTCATTTTGATAAATCACGAACACATTTATTTCTTTAAATTTCATACGTAAAACGAAATAAAAATGTTATCTCTGGATGTGAGAATAAATGTTTTTTAAATTAAAGTTCTAAGTACCTAAAAACAATTTCTATATGTAATTTACAACAGAGAACCCAATTATAGAGCTACCTCGTCAATTTACTGAAAGCTTACACTCGTAAAGGTAAAAAGTTGTTCATTTTCACAAATTTTGAACAGTTTAAGGAGACTTTTCAATAGATTGGTTTTCTAGCTTATTCAACACTAGAGCATTGATTTATTTAAGTAAATTCATCCTATACAATACTAGCTAAGAACTTATTTACTATTATTAAATGTATTCTTAGATACCAAACCAACGTTTTGTTAAATTACAGTCATTTACAAATTTTAAGAAGCAGCACCTAAGTTTTAAATATGATGACTATAATAGTTAACCTTTTGTCATTGAAATTAGCTTACATTTAAATAATACTCTTTTTTATGACTAAAAATTTACTCTTACTTAGGTATAATATTTACAAACTAGAAAAAAAAAAGGTTTTATAGTAAGTTTTAATATAGTTTGAGTAAAATATAAAGTGAAAAGCTTAAGAATAAATATTAAATACACTTATACTATAAAAATAAACTTAAAACATCTAAAAATATGTTTATATAAAACTAAAGTTATGCTTTAAACGGTATTTTCTATTCCAAAAACCTTTAAAACAGATTTTTTACATACTTAAACTTACGAATTTGTCTAATTAATTTTAATTTTTTGTAAAAAAGCAACCTCTAAGCAAAAAAAAAATATCAACTATTCATCGTAGTTCATAAAAAAACACAAACAAACTTGAATTCAAACAAAATAATAAATTAAACAAAACAAAACTGCTAATATTTTCTACACAACAAAGTAAAATGTGAAGAATCGGTAGTACCGCTTTACTAAATCAGAACTATCTGTTTTTTTAAACAGTCTCTACTAATATTTAAAAGTTTTGTATCAAGTACGTTTTTTCGATAGCTTTTAATTTTACTTTTAATTTGGTTTGTTAATATTGTGCTATTTAATACATAAATCTAGCTAGAGTTTACTTATTTGTATAGAATATTTTGAATTTTTGTTTAACTTCATATAAAGGAACTTTGGTTAAAACTTATACTATGTACTACGAGAAAAAATATCAATATATTTTAATCATCTGGAATTTTTTGAACTTAAAAACATTCTTTATTAATTTTTTGTAACGATTAAAGTTTGGTTTTTGTTTATATTCGGAGACAATGATGTTTTTTCAGGGTAGAAGGTCGAATAACTTATGGGATTTCCGGCATATAGAGCCTTAAAATTTTGTCTGAAAATTAGTCTTTGGCTGATTAATCCAGTAAAAGTTCATTGAATTTTGTCGTATGAAATTTTAGGCAACTTTTTTTAAATAAATCTTTATGTTTTGTTTTTGTAAACTTGTCAAATTAACAAGTTTGTATATGTTATACAAATTTTTTTTGGACTATTAATTTTGACATTAATATCCTTCTTTTTCTAATAAGTAGCTCAATTCATTTACCCGAGCCTAACATTTAAGTTGGTTTTTCAAAGCTTTAAAAATACTAGTATTTTAATATAACTTAATTTTATTTATTGGTGCATTTAACGTTTTGTGGATACAAGCGTTTTTAATGAAATGAAGTTTTGTTTTTTTAAATAGGAGTGATAGTTTTAAATGATGAAAAGTAGTAAGATTATGAAAATTTACTTATTTTCTGTTCTAAAGTAATTAAGTTCATATAAACAAAACATATGTAAAGTTTTGCTTTAAATGTAAATCTACATAATTTCTTTATTCTTACAAAATATTTTAAATAGTTTTCTAATACCAAGTATTACTAACACAATAAGTACAAAAAAAATGTGTTGGTAAAAAGTAATTGACTTAAAATTATAGAGTGGAACTAACAACATAAAAGAAACTTAACTTTTGAATATTTCTATTTAAATTTTTGGCTAAAAAGTCAATTTTTAGAGCATTTTAACCTTTTAAACGCATTAAAAATCTAAGCGAGAATTTTTAGTTTGCGACTTACTTTAGAAATAAGTCTATCTACAGAAGAAAATTACAACATTTTATAATAAAATTGTTTATTTTTACTTATTAGTTAACTGCTCAAGTTTTTCTTTATTTTACTATATACTAGATGTTATACATATTTATTTTAATGTTAAAGTCGAATTAAAAAAAAACCTTAACCTGAAAACTTTTCTATTCAATCT